>NC_057359.1:75885217-77085217 GCF_016509475.1 Prionailurus bengalensis | reverse complement strand
AGCCGACTGAGCCACCCAGGTGCCTCGATAATAATTTTTTAAAGTAATAATATACTGCATTGATGATTAGTAGTCTCACTTTCCCATTTGCAAAATTGGAGTCTTTCCTAATTCCCCCATTTTCTCCAGCTAGTCTGTGATGATGAGAGGTGATTAAGGAATATTGGGAAATTATAGACAGGTAAATGATAGGTTGATCCATTGATCTCCACCAGTTCCCTATTTGTTTTATTTTTCATTGAGTAAGAACAGAATTAGGTTCCCATAAATCCATAGAATATGGATTTTTGGTAACACTTTAGCTGCTGAAAGCTGGGCCAATTTCTTATACCCATTACATTGGCCACCCAAAGTCATTAGCACTCATTCAGCCCACCTCCCATTCCTCCCATGCCTGCAATATTAGGTTAGTGAGTGTGCTGCTACTTCTCCCCTTGACTGTGGGCTTAGTGTTTGCTCTACTGCTTTCAATTAAAACAGAGTTTCTACTTGTTGGTGATTTGCAGTGAAGTTCCCTACCTTTTCTCCCCATCTGATGCCTCATTTCTTGATATCTGCATCACTAAGTGGGAATCTCAACAGTGAAAATTATATGAGTGGAACTCTGATAAATGTACAGACTACATTTAAAAGCTGTTTCTATCTTTTGGAAAGTCACTATCTTTCTCTAATCCTCAATATCCTCATCTGAACAATGGGTGTATTACGTTGACTTCATGGGGTTGTTAAGAGAATGGAATAAGATACTGTTTGCAAACCCCCCGTTTAGTGCCAGGCACCATCGTGCTCATGATCTTGTTCAACATGTGTACATAATAAAGAAATGAAAATGACTTCTCTTTTCATTGCTCTTGGTCCTAACTTCTCAAAGATTTTTAGGGGGTGTCTAATGTGAAAGAAGTTTGATTTCTGGAATCCAGAAGTCATAGGCCATTATACTGCAACTAAACAATTTTAATTCCTTGAATAAGCCAATGAACTTATGACTGCCTTCCTGCCATTGGCCTCTGTGGACCCACCTATAAAATGAGAAGTCCCTATTTCATGTTGATTTGTTGCATCAAGCAGAGATGCAGTAGGGATATGTGTGATTCCTTGGGTTCCTCACATTAAATGTGATTGGCAATATGTGTGTTTTTTGTTTTTTGTTTTTTGTTTTTTTTTTTTTTTTTTTTAGAGAGAGAGAGAGAGTGCAGAGAAGGGGCAAAGGGAGAGGGAGAGAGAGAATCTTAAGCAAGCCTCATGTCCAGCATGGAGACTGACGTGGGGCTCGATCCCACGGCCCTGTCTGGGATCTTAGACCTGAGCCAAAATCAAGAGCTGGATGCCTAATCAACTGAGCCACCCAGGCACCCTGGCAATATGTATTTTTAAAACCCATCTTCATTAATTCAGTGTTAATATTATTTATTCTTATTTGTGTACTTATTTAGTTCCACAAATAATGTTAGATGGCTTATTTATTCTTACAGATTGTGATAACAAACAGATACACAGCTAAAGGGAAAAATGGAAGGTCTGTACTTTGGAGTGTATGTCTGATGGTGTTTTGCATTTTTTTTTTAATTCAACCTTTGTGATAGAACTTTTCACAAAGCCTAAAGCTTCCAGTTGTGGGAGTGACATGACATGGCCTCTCAAACACACCTGAATCTGGAACTTCTATTAGTAGAGAACAAAGGGGTAGGGGACCATCTGGGAAGGCGGAGGGTTCAGGATGGTCCTTTGCTGCCAGAAGCCATTGGCTGGAGGGTAATGAAACGTACATCCTAGGGGTGCCTGGGTGGCTCAGTCAGTTAAGCATCTGACTCTTGATTGTTGCTCAGGTCCTGATCTTGGGGTTGTGACATCAAAGCCCCATGTTGGGCTCCACGCTGGACCTGGAGCCTTCTTGGTCTTCTTTCTCCCTTTCTGTCTTTTCCCTGTGCATATGTGTGTGTGTGCTCTCTCTTCCCCCAACCGGAAAGAAAAAAAAAAAAAAAGAATCATATACCCTAGGTGGGGTTAGGAACATTGGCTGACTCGGACTTCTTTGATGGCAGTGAGTTGGTGGGAGTTGGTATGGTGCTTGCAAAGCACTCATCAAAGACCAGGTGAAGGGGTGCCTGGGTGGCTCAGTTGGTTAAGCATCCAGCTTTGGCTCAGGTCATGATCTCACGGTTCGTGAGTTCGAGCCTCGAATCCGGCTTTGTGCTGACAGCTCAGAGCCTGGAGCTTGCTTCAGATTCTGTGTCTCCCACTCTCTCTCTGCCCCTCCCCCTCTCATGCTCTCTCTCTCTCTCTCTCCCTCTCTCTCTCAAAAGTAAATAAACGTTAAAAAAAAACTTTAAAAAAAGACCAGGTGTAGAGTAAATGATGATATTATTATTTAGTGTGATCTGGTGGCCAAGATTGGCTTCCTTCTACAGATGGGAGTAGGTCCATGTGAAGGCAGTCTTCCCCTTTGTCCCCATGGGAAGCAGTGCAGCAAATGTCAATCATCCAGAGATCCAGAGCTCCTAAGCCCTGACTTCCCCTTTTCACCTCTTGAAGAACTTTCTTTAATTCTTCAGAGATCTCCCCTGCTGAATGTCAAGGAAACAAAGAACAAATTAATATCTGCATTAGGGGGGTGGAGGTTAATTTGTATAAAAGATGAGTGACATCTCACGAATGGATTATTCCCCCATGCAGTCTCTTGGGAGCCGCATGCACATGTGAATGCGTGTGTGTGCTCATGCACACACATACTCATATGCCATGTAGGCACCTCCTTCAAACTTCTACCACACCCCAACATCTCCTGTCTGAGCCCTAATTGTAGAGACAGGCTTAGAAAAGAGCAGAATGGGAAGATTTCTGTGTGTCTGGTGGTCTTTTTTTTTTTTTTTTTTCCTTTTTCCAAACCTCCTGTCTCCTTAAGCTGCCTACACTGGCTGCCAATTTGTTCAACGAAGCTGTCGTGTGTTGTTAATATTGTCAGGACTTAGGAGTATTGCTAAATGTGTGCCTGGAATGATTTCTTCTCTTTTTCTTTCGGTTTCTCTCCAAAGAGCAGCATGGATGGCTAGGGGTGCTATTCCAACTCTGGGTACAAACACACATGGCGTTTAGTCTTAATGCTGCCCCTGTGGTGCTGTGTGATCTTGGGCAAGTCCCTTTTCCTCTGTTGCTCTGAGTTCTCCATCTGTTTGATCAGATGGCATGAGTTTTAAGGCTATATCCCTAGAATTTTATGACTTGAGTAGTTTAAGGGCTTCCTCTTTCAACGAAGAACAAGACTGTGAGAAAGTCCTTTGAGCCTCAGTTTCCCCAACGGCAAAATAGAAGTAGGGATGGAGTTAAGGGGCCCGTGTAGGTCTAATTTAATATGGAAATTAATGAGATAGCTTTCCTATAGTCTGGGTGCAATGCCAGCTCTTGGCAGTCCGTGTCATGGGAGACCCAGATCATTCCAGAGGATCTCTGTACTCCAGGTCAATCAGTACCTAATTGAGGGATGCATCATTAGATTGACCTTCCTAACATGGGGATGTTTGCACTGTGTTCAAACATAGTCCTTCCGAAATGCAGGAGCTTTATTTAGGTGGAGAAGATAATTCAGAAACATAGAGCAGTTTGGGAATCATCATACCTTCATTTTTATTTCAACAAATATTTGCTGAGTGCTCAGTACGTTGCAACCTCCATTCTTTTCTTTTTAATTTTTTTGAATATAGTTGACACACGGTGTAACATTAGTTTTAGGTGTACAACCCAGTGTTTCAACAACTCTATACACTATGCTGTGCTCACCAGAAGGGTAGCTACCCTCTGCCACCATACAACATTATTACATATCATTGGCTATAATCCCTATGCTGTACCTTGTGTTCCTGTGCCTTATTCATTTCATACCTGGAAGCCTTTGTCTCCCACTCCCCTTCATCCATTTTTCCCATCCCCACCACCTCCTCTCTGGCAACCATCAGTTTATTTTCTGTATTTGCAGCTCTGACTCTGCTTTTTGTTTGTTTATTCATTGGTTTTGTTTTTTAGATTCCACATGTAAGAGGAATCATATGGTATTTGTATTTTTATGCCTGACATATTTCACTTAGCATAATACCTTCTAGGTCCATCCATGTTGTTGCAAATGGCACGATCTCATCCCTTTTTATTGGTGAATAATATTCTGTGGGGTGTGTGTGTGTGTGTGTGTGTGTGTGTGTGTGTGTGTGTGTAGATATACATATAAACACCACATCTTCTTATGCATGCATTCATCTATCACTCTATTCTCAATTCTAGGAAGCCAGTAAGATCCTTATGGAGCTTTGAGAGAAACAGACATTAAACCAGTAAACAGATACATGAGCAAGGAAATTTAAAATTAAAAAAAATTTTTTTTAATGTTTATTCATTTTTGAGAGACAGAGAGAGACAGAGCATGAGTGGGGAAGGAGCAGCGAGAGGGAGACACAGAATCTGAAACAGGCTCCAGGCTCTGAGCTGTCAGCACACAGCCCGACACGGGGCTCGAACTCACAAACTGTGAGATCCTGACCTGAGCCGAAGTTGGATGCTCAATTGACTGAGCCACGCAGGTGCCCCTGAAATTTAAAAATTTTAAATTAGTTTATTTATTTATTCTGAGAGAGAGAGACAGAAAGAGTAAGCAGAGGCGGGGCAGAGAGAGAGAAGGAGAGACAGAGTCCCAAGCAGGCTCTGCACCATCTGCATAGAGCCTGACATGGGGCTTCAGTCCACAAACTGTGAGTTCATGACCTGAGCCGAAACCAAGAGTTGGACACTTAACCATCTGAGCCACCTAGGTGCCCCCATGAGTGGTGAAATTTAAGACAGCAGGTAGGGCTACAAGGAAAAGAAAGTGGGGTTCTGTAATGGAGTGCCTTGGGGTACATGGTAGAGGTTGCTATTTTAGAGAGTGTATTAGGAAAATTCTGCCAAAAGTGGCAGTTGAGCTGAGCCTAGGAGAGTGGGAAGGTTAAGCCATGGGAAGGTCTGGGGAAAAGCATCCCAAGGAGGGAAGTGCTAAGTATAAAGGGGTAGAGGCTGGGGCAGACTCCATTGCAAAGGAATCTAGCAGGAGGGCTCTGGGCTGGAGGTGGGTGAGTAAAGGGAGCCAAGAGGGAGATGACAGCAGACAGTGGGGCTGGCCTTGCCTAATGTCATGGTTCTCCCCAATGTCAAAGGAAGCGCTCCTGTTCCACCTCTCATGTAACGTTTGCAATGACCCTGAAAGTAGACATTGTTGTCCCCGTGCCGCAAGCAAAACAGAGTCTCCGAGATGGCTGACTTCTCCAGTCTCAGAGGTTGAATGGGTGGAAACCTGGGTCTGAAAGCAGACCTGCCTGACTCCAGGTCTGTGTATGTATTGCTGTCCACCACGCCACACTGCCACCTATGCAGTTCTAGCAGGGACACTGAGGAGGGACCGTTCCTCATCCTGTGCCGTCCCTTTCCTCCCTGGGGACAGGAGGGACTGACAGTATGGACTCTGTTAGGGGCAGGAGCCAGCAAACTATGGCCCCCACCTGTTTTATTGGAATCCAGCCACACCCCTTTTTCATGTATTGTCTATGGCTACATTCCCACTACAATGGCCAAGTTAATTGCTAAAGACACCATATGGCCTGCAAAGCCAAAAATATTTACCATCTGGCCTTTACAGAGAAAGGTTGCTGCCCTCCGGTTTGGAACATGAGTTGATGAACAGAACCGAGTTCTCTAGCCTGGTCTTGTATCAGGCCATTAATCTGGACTAAAAGGAATGTGTTATGGGGGAGGGGAAGAAAACTGGCCCCCTGCCCAGCACTAATATTAGCTCACCATGTGAATCAGAGACCTTTTTCTGCTCCTGTTTAAATTATCTTATGTTTAAAATGGGCAAGTTGGACAAGATCAGTTGCTTCCAAACTACCTTCGCAGTATTTTCATCTAAAGCCTTACATGGAAAGCACAGTATCTAAAATAGAATTTAGAAACTGCTCTAAATGTAACTCCCCATTTCCCTGCATTGACCCCTGAGCACCTGCATGAGCATCTTTAGGGTATGACGCTTGGAGGGCAATTTGAAAATCGTGAGGTTAGACCATTTTATTTTCTCTTCTGGCTCCCACAGTCTCTGTTTATAATGAACATGGGTGGGTACCTCATATAGGGAGATGTTTAGAAAATCACTTTTCTTCTCTGCAGATTAAATTTTCTTTTTGAAAGAGAACACATTATTTTTCCTCTCTGGCCCTTAATTTCTTCATTTATGAAATGAGAACAGTCATCCACACGTCCCAGAACCATCTTGAGAATTCAATGAGATGGTACATACCAAGTGCTAGGTGATGAAGTCGAATAAACAGGAGTTGGGAGCCTTCCAGACATGGGTACAGGCATTAGCTTTTTTTTAAAACACCTTTATTGAGACAGAATTCCCATACTATATATTTCATCCATTTAGAATGTATCATTCAATTGATTTCAGTATATTCCCAGGTATGTGCAACCATCCCAAGTCAGTCTTAGAACATTTTCTCACCTCAGAAAGAAACCCGTTACCCTTTAACTGTCACTTCTGAAAGCAACCACTAATCGGCTTCCTGGACATCTCATGTACAAGGAATTATATGATATGTAGTATTTCATGACTGGCGTTTTTCGCTTAGCATAATGTTTTCAAGGTTCATCCATATTTTTGGCAGGTGTCAGTAATTCATTCATTTTTAAGGCTGTCTCATATTTTGTTGCATGCAGGTACCACATATAGTTAGTCCCGCATCTGCCGTTGGACATTTGGGTAGCCCTTTGGCTGCTGTGAACAATGCATATTTGTGTGCATGTTTGAATGTGGGCAGGCATCTGTTCCTGCCTTGGGCAAGTAGCTTAAGCCCCCTAGACCTCTGTTTTCTCATCTCTTATGTAGGCTGCACCTGCATACTTATGGGGCTTGTTGTGAGGGTAAATGAGATAAAGCAGAGTAAAATATCTAGCATAGAGCCTGACATAGAATGCATATCTGACAAATAGTATACTATTATTATGAGATGCAGGAGATCCTCAGAAAACAAAAACAAGTTCTACTTTTCTTCTTTCCCTCCTGTGTTAAGTCTAGAGGCTCCTTGATAGTGGGGAGCCAACCCCACATGGACCTTTCATTTTCTGGCTTTGAGACAGAAGCTTAGGAGGCATCCCAGTCTGGAAGAAATTTAGCATCTTAGACTATATGTGAAAATTAAATGGAACACGAATGGAGGGCCGTAGAGGAGAGAGGGACTGAGAAGAGGATAGAAAGAGGATGGTCATTATCTTTCTGTTTTCCACCTTTAAAAGGGCAAGAAGACCCTTCTAAGTTTTTTTTTTTTTTTGCAGTAAAATCAAGAAATTTGACTCATGGGCCTAGTTGTAGGATTTTCCCCCCATCTCTGGTTGGCTTATAGTGTAATCTTCAAAAGTTCTAATGGGGAAGGTCTCTCAGGATTGTGTTGGTAATTAATGATGTTTCAAGAGCACCCATAGTGGGCCCCATGCTTGGGGTATACTGTCCATGTATTCATCAGTTCTTTGTATAGCTTGTGCTGTGCACCAGGTACTCTTTGCGAGCACTGGTGGATAGATAGATGCACATCAGTGAACAAGATAGACACAGCCCTTCCTCCATGAAGGTACAGCTTATTTAATCCTTAGAACTCCATTTAATGGGTGAGAACACTGAGGCTCAGTAAGTTTAAACTGCCTAGTAAGTGGCAGAGACCTATCAGAACTCTTGTTGGTCTCCAAAACCCTTGTTCTTTCTGTTAAATGGTACTGTTTGGGGGGTAAGCACAAGACATAGAAAAATGTGGTGTCTGTGATCAAGACACTTAGAGTCCCATTGTCTAATGCCTTCTCCCTGTGTTAGTACTGATTCAGTGGTGAGTGACAGAAACCCCAGTATCCCAGTGAGTTACATGAGATGGTGTCTGCCTGTCTGGTAGGTGTCCATGCTGTAGGACCCTGTGTTGGAAACCTGGGGTCCTTCTATCCTGATGCTCTGTCGTGTGTGGCCTGCGTTCCCAAGTTTATCACATGGATCAGCATGGCTGTCCTGGCAATATATGTTGTGTCCAAATTCTAGCCATGTGAAGGAGAGAAGTTTGGGAGGAGGGAATGTTTCCTTTGTTTTAGGACTTGTCTTCAAGTGAAATGAACTTCCATTTACATCCCTTCAGCCAGGAGTCCACTTGTAGTCAAAACTAGCTCCAAGAGAAGGTGGAAATGGCCTCACTAAATTAGGTGATTCTGTTAGTGCTGAAAAGGGAAGATTTTCAGTGGAGTGGGGTGGGGTATGAGCTATCTCTATTATGTGCTCTCTCCCCACCTGTATTTACAGAGGCTGACACAGAGGAGGGGGTGGGTGGTGAGGAGTGGGCAGAGAATAGGTGATTTGGGCTCCGGAGGTAGAGTCTTGCACCAAGTGTGAAGTTGACATGTTGAAATCAGGATGGGGGGATGTGATGTGTTGGCTCCTTTCATACCTGGCGTCCAAGGCTTCATGCCTCCCTGTCTTCCCTTCTGTTCTCTGCATTGGAATCACTAACTAGTCCTCGAGGAGTCCTCGGGGTGGGTTTCCATGACTGCCTGTCATTTGGCTAAGCTGTCTTTCTCTGTATCTGCTGGGCTTATTTCTCGCCACGTTGGTTGGGTTTCCTGAAGCCTTACACAGAGTGTGTCAAAATGAACAGGTGTTCTCTTCTGCCTTTAGGCCTGAGAATTATTCCCTTTTGCGAACTGGCTGGAGTGACCTGGTGGGAGGGTATAACGGGACAAGCCAGACTCTCTTGAGTGATTTCTCCTTCAGGGACTCTGACCACAGCTTTTTTTCTTTGGTGATGGGGAAGCTGTAGGTACAGAGAAACGAGTCCTCGAATGGGTGCACAGTGGTTAAGTGCTGGGGTTGTTGGAGTCGCAAGGACCTGGGCTTGAGTCCGTGCTCTGCCAGTTACTGGTGACCTTGGTGAGACTACTTAACCCCTGTGAGTCCCGGTTTCTTCACTTAGAAACACGAATGATCACAGTTCACACTCCATGGGGCAATCTGAGAATGAAAAGAGATAGTGCGTGAGAAGTGCCAAGCACAAGATCCTAGGAGTGTGCTTTCAAACGGTGGTCACATCCATTATCATTTTAGTGTCGAGCCCGATTCCTGGAACACAGTAAACAATAAATGGTAGCTATTATCGTTGCAATCTCCTGGCTTTTCTGGGGCCTGCATTTATGACCCCTGCAGCCACTGAGCATGGCCACTTTATATGGAGTCTGGAGAGCTGGCACCTCTTGCCAAGTCATCTTGGAGAAGAAGTACATATGGCCCCTCTTCTCACGTTCCCTCCCTGCTCCCCCTCCTTCATCATTCAGTTGATTAAAAACAGCAGGGGTTCTTCTCCCCCTTTCTTGGTGGTTCTCCTCCTCTCCGCCTTCCTTTAAAACCCTATCCTAATTCATCCTCAGCCATCAGTGACAGGGACCCTGAACGCATGTTAAAAAATGAGGAACTTGAAAGCAATGAGTTGGACAAATTAACTGCTTAGCCTGATGAAGGCGGGGCACCTGCCTCTTGCTTAGAGCTGTGACAGTAGCTTAACGTGTCTGATCTTTTTTTTTTGGACCTGCAGTTTAGGAAGGGCGGTCAGCTCACATCCCTTTTCTTCCTGTAAGTCTTGTCTGCCCTCTTGGAAAAGGTCATAGATTTCCCATTTTCCAGGAGGAAGTCACCCTTCCCTGCCCCTCTAGCTGGAGGTCACCTTTCTCAGCTGTACCTGCTGGTGGTCACCATTTCCTGATTCTCTAGTTAGCAAAGCACCTGCTGCAGCCCTTTTAGCAGAAGTTGCTTTTCTCTGCTCCTCAGGCAGGAGGCCACCCTTCCTTTCGCTGAATCCCAGTGGAAGTTAGACCTCTACTGCAGAGTTCGTGCTCCTTGGGATGGTATCCAAGCCCTCAACTTACCTCCCTTTCCCTTGCAGCCTCTAAACAGCACCCACTCTTGTTTTCCTCTCTGTGGGGCTGCTATTTGTCACCCACTCCGGGAAAGATTTGCCATCACTTTCTTCTTGAAGTGGCTCGTTGCCTAGCTCAATCACCCTGTGCCTCTTCCATTGGGTCAACCCTGGTGCTGGTGACGAATGGCTGGAGAAGACTCCCAGGTTCCAGTCCTGAATCAGCCCGAAGATGTCTGAGTGACCTTCCAGCCCCTTTCTCTGCCCATTTCCCTGGGATGAAAAATGAGGCCACTCTCAGCAGTCGCTGGCATGCACAGAGGTGGTGAGGGATTAATTAACAGTCATCAGGAAAGTGCTTTCCCACAGTGTAAGGAGGCCATAGAGAACGTCAGGAACCTCAGTAATTATAGTAATACGAGTGATGGGAAACAGCAACGGCCACGCAGCCTGAGTGAGGTCTTGCCAAGGGCAGGTCCAGGTAGAGAGGTTGTTCTGGAAGCTGATAGTTATCCAGCTCCATGGCTCTGAGTAGCCCCAAAGATTCCCAAATCTGGCTTTCCTCCCCTTCCTCTCTTCCAGCTGCTCTATTCTTCCAGCCTTGGGAATTCTGCACATTCTATACTCTCTCCCTCCCCACTGACTCCATTTTGTCATGCTTTCAATTTCACATATGACCTTTGGGACATAGAACCTCGGACCTAGCCAAGCTCTTCTATTCGATTCTGCAGATGCAGAAACTGACCTTCAGGAAGGGAAAGGGAATAGTTCAGTTGTCTAACGGAACAATAGTTCAATTGTCTAACAATTATGAAGACTTAGGACACACCCAGAGAACCCTGATCTCAGAATCAGAGGCCGTTCATCCCCCCAGGTGTCTTCTGTGTCATCCATGCTTCTGAGCTCTACTGGACATTCTCAGCTTGGCCCTTTCACTTTTCCTTTGCACCTGGTCAGTTATGTGGGGCAAACCACTACTGAGCATTCACTCCTTGCCAGGTTCTGCACTTGGCCTAAAATGAATGGGGCCAAAACCCTGCTCTCAGAGGGTGCTTGGTACCTACTAGGTGGGCAGTACATGTAATGAATCATTGTTTTATTTATCACAGATCCTCAGCCTCTAGCATAGTGCCTGGAACGTGGTAGTTGTTGAACACATATTTATCAGGCAAGGATGAATGAGCTCTCAGCAACCTCCCAAGGGGCTTCTGCATCAGTTTTTAGCCTCTGGTTCACTGTAGATGTACCGCCAGGTGAATGGTCCCCAGATACAACACCCATAGCATCACCAGCTTTGTTCCTTGCTCACAAATTTGCAGCAGCTGCTCATTTCCTACCTAATGTATTTACACTTTTTTGTTTGGCATACTTGGCCTTATCAGATGTGCACTCAACTTCCCTGTCCAGCCCTGTCGCTTCTTAAATGTATACTCTATCTACATTGACCATTGTTTCTCAGCTACCTAAATCCCATGCATTACTATCTCTGTGTCCTGGAGGGTCTTATATCTGTCACTCCGATCCATTGGTAAAATACGCACCCTTCAAGCTCCATCATAAGCGCCATCTTGTCTTTGAGGACCTTATCATCACTTCCACATCACTTCACACCCCCTTTCTTAGGCCCACCCGGTTTCTTTTATTTATTTATTTAAAAAAAAATTTTTTTCAACGTTTATTTATTTTTGGGACAGAGAGAGACAGAGCATGAACGGGGGAGGGGCAGAGAGAGAGGGAGACACAGAATCAGAAACAGGCTCCAGGCTCTGAGCCATCAGCCCAGAGCCTGATGCGGGGCTCGAACTCACGGACCGCGAGATCGTGACCTGGCTGAAGTCGGACGCCCAACCGACTGCGCCACCCAGGCGCCCCCCCCCACCCGGTTTCTTTTTTTATTTTTTTTATTTATTTATTTTTAAAAAAAAAATTTTTTTTCAACGTTTATTTATTTTTGGGACAGAAAGAGACAGAGCATGAACGGGGGAGGGGCAGAGAGAGAGGGAGACACAGAATCGGAAACAGGCTCCAGGCTCTGAGCCATCAGCCCAGAGCCCGACGCGGGGCTCTAACTCACGGACCGCGAGATCTGACCTGGCTGAAGTCGGACGCTTAACCGACTGCGCCACCCAGGCGCCGCTCACCCGGTTTCTTAAAGCTACTCTTTCTTGGCATTTCCATGCATTTTTATCACTTACATCAACTTATGGGTCTGTTCCCCATATATAAGATTCTCATATCGAGACAATGCATGGTTCAGCCCTTTCTACAGGAAGCCTTCTGTCTACATTTTCTCTTTCTCCCACAGCTACCACTGGAAGTGATTATATTCTGCTGAGGGGTTTTCTTTGTGCAGTTCGGTATCACTACATACATTCGTTGGTATTATTTATATGCCTGTTTTATTCCTGTGATCTGTGATCAGCTTCCAGTTTTTAGTACTGTGAAATGTGTAAGGGTGCTGAGCAAAAAAAGCGTGTTTAAGTCTTGGCTCCACCATTAACTTGCTAGGTGACCCTGGGCAAGACCCTCTTTCTCTCTGAACATCTATTTAGTTTCTACGACTGTAAACAAGGCATTGGGCTAAACTGAGTGACCTCAAACTGGCTGCCCACGGGCCACATCTGGCACATAGATAACATTTTGCTTGGCTTGCAAAATATATATATATATTTTTAAAAGTGGGTAGGTTTCCAAAATGAAGATAAATGAGAAATTCCACACAACATCTGGATTTCCAGCTTCTCTAGAAGAATTGGAAGAGCCACCCAAACTGGGCTTCCTGCAGGGCAGTGTGCCAGTGGGGCTGTCGTGTCGCCCCTTCTACAGGGGTGCAAACTCCCCATCCCTCCCTCGCGGTCACTCCCTAAGGCTGAGTGTGGGTTGTCCTGTATCATCACGCATGTTCCACTCATTTCCTGCCACCTGTTCTGCTTCCACGCATCTGACTGCCTGTCTGGTGTCCCGAGGCACTGAGGTTGGGACTTGTGAATTATGGTCAAGGGCTGCTTCCGCTCTGAAACGTGCAATTCCACCCCCTCGTTCCACTCCGTTCCCCTCACACCCCTTCCAGCTTCTCCATCTCTAAAAAATCCCCATGTACTGCTGGGTCATTTGTCAGGGAAGGGGCTGGTGGGAAAGTGGCATTATCTTGACAATGGAACGTTTCCCCCTTCCTGTAATCCCAGCATGTCCATCCTAATTACCTCCTTATCAGTCTCCATGAGGACATACAGCAGGTAATTAGTAGGGGAATTGATGAGACACTCTTCATCATTAAGGAGTCCAGGGGGAAAGCTCTGAAGGGAAGAGGAGACTCCGAATCCGGGAAGGAGAGAGAGGGGTTCCGGCCTGAGTGCCCGTCTCCTTGGTCATGTGACCGGTCTGGGTCGGCCCAGCTCTGACTCAGTTCTGGCTGGGCTGGGTGCTCTCAAGAACATCAGAGAAGGTGCCTGGAGAGCCCATGGCCACAGAGGCAATGGCGGGAGGGCTGCACTCTCCATGTCTGGTTGTGGGGCCGGCCCGGAGGGAGAGGTGAGCCCCTGCACTCTGGCACGCGCATCCTCATGTGGACAATCCAGAACAGTCTTGTGCCGTCTGGAAGGGCAGGCCAGACTCTGTGCTGGACCTGCAGGAGTCTGGCCTGTCATCAGCCTCTCCCTCAGGGATCAGGGCCAACAATCTACACTTCAGATGGCGTCTCTTGTCTGCCTGTTTTATTATTAAATAAGTTACATGAATGATGCCACAGTCTCTCGCCAACCAGCTGCTCCAGCAGCATCTAACTCCTGTCCTTTTGTGTTTAATGCTTCTGAAACACAACATGCAGTGTCCTAGACTGGCTGTTGCTCAGGATGCCCGTCCTCGCCTCTCCAGCTATAGGGTCATCCAGGCAAGTCCTGCCTCCTGTAATGAGCTTCCCTCAACACCACCCCCTCCCCACTTCCACTGCCTTCACATCCCATCTCTTCCTTTTGGAGATAGAGAAGGCAGAGACCAGCCTACCTGTCCTGTCTCTTTCCAGGCTTCCTCTCGGCAGTGGCTCCCCATGGGTCTCGGGGGAAATTCTGCATGATCTGCTAGTCCTGGCGTGCTTCATTCCCCAGCCCATCTTTCCAGCCTCATCACTTGCTATGACTTCTCTCTGCTTCCTCAAATCTGCATACCAGCCATGCTGAATTTTTTCTCCAAGCTTTTTTGAAGGATCCTTATTCGCTGTTTGTTTGTTGATATTCACATCTGCCTCCTCTGGATGGACAGAGTGCTTTTGTTCTTCTTGCCCTTGGAAACCTACTCATCCTATATCTCTCAGCGTAGACGTCGTGTCCTCCCCTGAGTCTGCAGGATCATAGCTGGCTTGGGCCTCCTCTTAGGCTCCCGTTTTCACAGCTTCCCCATCAAGTGCTTTTCACATCATGATGGGCACATGTTTCTCCCTAGTTAAGAGTGTCCATGGCCATGTCTATCTTGTTTGTCATTGTGTCCCACTAGTCTACATGGTATCCAGCTGATGTTAGGCAATTAATAAATATATGTTGATTGATTGCAGGAGTCAAGTTCCATGCAAGTAGATTCAACCCAGTTTTACTCTGCCTCTTTATGTGTTCATCTACAAAGCGTGTGTGTTGCAATGCCTACCTGCCTACAACAAGGATGGAAAGCAAAAATGCAGAGGCAGAAGGAAGAACAATAAAAATGCCTGCTGCATTCTTCCATATGAGGGAAATCATTTGTATTAGGATGAGAAGCAATCCTGGACATATTTCACACTTGAAAGCATGTTGACTTGTAATATTCAAGGTTTCTTTGTGGACAGAGAATCTTCCTTCTCATTCCCAGTCACTTTCGCTGAATGCAGTGCTAGTGATTCAGGATGAAAGCACGTGGAGGGGTGGTACTCTGTAGAGTGAGGCCCCTCACCCAAGACATTGGGACTTCTGTAGGTTGGCAAAGCCATCGAGCGTTTTGGAAGCAAAGATCCATATTCCTTGTTTTAACTGGGGAGGGCTGAAACCAAGAGGTTAATTCCAGGCATTGAGAGAAAAGAGGTAGGATCAAATGGTGGTGGGGATGGTCAGCTACAGGGAAGGTCTTAACTGACTGTGAAATGTGAATTTACATTTGAGAATGTGGCTTTAGGAGACAGAAGTGGGGCAGGGGTGCCTGGGTGGCTCAGTTGGTTAGGCATCCGTTTCTTGATTTTGACTCAGGTGATGATCTCGAGGTTCATGAGATCGAGCCCCATGTCGGGCTCTGTGCTAACAGTGCGGAGCCTGCTTGGGATTCTCTGTCTTTCCCTCTCTATGCCTCTCTCCTGCACATACTCTCTCCCTCTCTCTCAAAATATATAAATATACTTAAAAAGGAAAGTGGGGCAGACAGATTGGGTCCAGATCAGATCAGTGTAATGCAGCTGATATTTTGTTTTTTGTAAAAGAAATTGTTCTTTTCAAACCGTGTGCGTGTGTGTGCATGTGCATGTGTATGTGTGTATGTGTGTGTGCATGTATAATAATGGCTCAAACTCTCTGTCCGGACCAGACCCGTTATGGGAATGGATAAACGTCAGCCCTCCAGACTGTCAATCTAACATCATGGCTAAAACTAAATTTAAAAAAATCTGCAGAGAGGAGGAATTGGAATGCCTTCGTATTTTTCTTAACCTTTATTAAATTCTGGACTTGACTCCAGGAGAGGGAGGGGGAAATCATTGTTTCCTCTCCAGCCCCCAAAGGTCCCCATTACTAGTTAGGTTGAAGGAATGTAATAACTCCGCAAGAGACAGAAGAGTGTGCTGAAAATGCCCACAGTCCTCTGCTTAGGCCTGCATTGCTGTGTGGAGAAGCCGGGCTGCTTAGCTAGAGTCCCACAGTGCCTGTGCTGGGGGCCAGGGTGCACACATCATCACCGTTCACACCCACCTGCCTGCTGCTTTGCTGCCTGTAGTCAACAGGGTCAGGGGGTCTGGTGAGAGGGAGCAGGGGGTGCCGCTGAGGGCCAACATCTAAAGCAGAAGCTACTTTAGGAAACAAGGCAAGGTGAGCTCACTTCTGTGCAAGACAAAAGGTCAGACTGGCAGAGTGGGAGCCACATAGACCCAAGTTCACAGGCCCAGTTGTACTTGTTCCCTGTGTGACACTGGATGGGTTATCTCTGTTCTCTGGGAGTCAGTTACCCTCTGGAAGCATGTGGTAATAATAGCCGGGGACGCAACCTGGGCATCGAGGTGAGGATGTGCTGATTGGATGCATGGTGGGGCCCGACACATAGTAGACAGTCATAAAGTGGTAGTCTTCTGTTCATGCATTTATTTATTCGGTTGTTGGCCATGGTGTTAGGAACTGGAATTTAAGCAGGAATGGGGCGGGGACCTTGTCTTCAAAGAACGCAAGGTTTAGTTCGGGGGTGCAAAGATATAACTGCATTGTGACAGACCAGAGTGCAACTTGCTTTCACAAGTGGGAAGTGTCTCTCTGACCTCCCAGTTTTAGGAGGCTCTGGAAGATTTCACAGATGAGGTGACCTCTGAGTGGAGGAGCAGTAGATGCTTGCCAGGTGTTGAGGTAGGGATGGGGCAGGGAGAGAAGATTCCAGAAGAGGCAACAGAATGTGTAGGGTTGTGGCAAGAGATACCATGGTGTGTTCAAGAACCTGGGATTGGTTAGTGCTGCTTTATCAGCTTAGCAAATTTTTGTTATTTTCACTCCAGAGCACTGGTTCCCAACAGGAAGTGATTTTGCCTCCTACATTTGGCCATGTTTGAAAACATTTTTAGTTGTCACAGCTGATGGATGGGGAGATGCTACTGGAATCTAGTAGGTAGAGGCCAGGGATGCTGTCTGGGAACCCACAGTGCACAAGAGAATCCCCACGACCATGAACGTTAATAGTTGTAACAGTTGTAAGGCTCTGGAACATCAGAACCTGGCCTGCTAGAGAAGGCGGTTACCTGTTGGATTTGATTTTAGTCACAGATGCATTCCCTACCCTGTTTCAAACAACAAATGTTGTCATAGTGCCGACCACTCCCCTCTTAGAATTGAATATTCATGCCAGTAAATGAAATGCACATGGGGTCTATGACTTGGTTCCATCCATCTGGATCAGTCACTTAGCTCCCATTTACACCTTAGCCTGATTGGTTCATCAGATTATCCAGGTGTTCAGTAAGGAGGTGTAGGAATGAGACATACAGCCTTGGATGGAGGTCTGGGGGGGTTCTGGAATGGGTTGTGTACAGGGCCAGGATAGTCAGATAGGGCTGTGATCTGGAGTGGTCCCTGCAACCAGAGAGGTAGAAGTGGTTTTCCCAGAGGCACAAATATTTGGGGAAGCATCTGCTTGTGACCTAGTCCTGATCTACGCGTGTCACTGCATAATCTTCTACAGACCTCATCGTGTCCTGTATTTAGTCTACAAATATTCACTGAGCATCGTGCAAAGTGCTGGACCTCATGGTTTGGCTGCTGTCTCCCATTTCACAGGTGAGGAAATCGAGGCCCAGAGCTGGGATGCCACTGCCAAAAGCCACAGAACACGGACGAACATCCAGGGCTCCTATTACCGGGCAGATCTCCCTCCCTCACTGGCCATGTCCCTCCCTCCAGCTGGTTTGGGTCTGTGAAGGAAGCTGACAGAGTGCAGTGCGTGTCCCTGCTTGGTAGAATGGTAGAGGAGATGTGCATTTTTATGCATCTAGAAAGTGCATGAGCAAACAAGGAGCTGGAACATCAGACTACCCATCAGTTCAAGCTGCTCCGCACGCTTCATACTTTAATTTCAACAGTCTTTCTTTGATTCCAGCTGCTGTGTTTGTCCCAGGCAGGGATGCAAAGAGGAGACAGTCTGTTTTTCTTCAGATCTGCCATGCCGAGTGACGAGGTGTGGGTGGATGCCCGTTGGGGTTGCAGAGGGACCGTCTGACTCCTTGCTTAGGCTGTAGGAAAGGAAGCACAGCATGCTGGTCCTGGTCACGAAGAAGGGGCAGAGTGACCGGATGAAGTTAGACTTCGTGGAGTAGGAAGCCCAGAGCTGCCACTTTCTAGCTCCATGACTTTGGGCAAGTTATTTAACCTCTCTGAGCCTGTTTCCTAATTGGTCGATCCCAAGAACCAAATTTGATCCTATGTGGGAAGAGCCTGGCATGTGGTAAGTAAGGTCTTTTCATCTTCTCTGCTGAGAGGCAGGCAGAGCAGTTTGATTTGATGATTCCCAGAAAATCATCCCAGGAAGAAGCTGATTAAAATGCAGATGCCTTGGTTCCTACCAGATTTTTGTTTGAGCCCAGGGAATTTGGGCCCTGGGAATATGCATTTCCATGAGCATCCCAGTGGTCCTTATTGCCTCAGTTTGCTCAGCAGTGAAATGGGGGAAATGATGGTTGATGAGCTCTTAAAACAGCATGTCTCTTCAGTACTGACAACAGTAAGCTCACTGGGTTGTTTAAGTCGACTCTCCCTGCTGCTCTTCTCTCCATTTTGTGGATAAAGAGGACCAAAAGGCTTATTTAAACAAAAATTTTTTTAATGTTTATTTATTTTTTGAGAGAGAGAGAGAGAGAGAGAGAGACAGAGCATGAGCAGGGGAGGTGCAGAGAGAGGGAGACAGAATCTAAAGCAGCTCCAGGCTCTGAGCTGTCATCACAGAGCCTGACGCGGGCTTGAACTCAGGAACCGCGAGATCATGACCTGAGCCGAAGCTGCTCACTTAACCGACAGAGCCACTCAGGCACCCCGCAAAAGGCTTATTTAAAACAATAGCTACATATGAATCAGCTTTCAGCGTGTCTGAAACGTCTCCAACGTTGTTAACTTGAACCCAAGGTGAGTTGGGAAATCATGCTAGTTGGGCAGCCTGTGTCTCCCACTAAGTGTCTCATGGGTCTTGGGTGTTTCTCTTTCCATGTTCACCTCTCTTGGCCTCAGTTTCCTGATGTGTGAAGCAGAGACCACTGCCAGGGAGTGAACTCAGACCCCTTGTTACCCCTTCAAGTACATTGGGATGGCTCTGTGCTTCCCATTTTACAGGATAGTAAAGTGACGCATCTGAGGTGGTACAGTTATAACGTGGGAGCGTCCAGGTTTTAGTTTATTTTTTTCCCACTGCAATTAACTGCCTTGCTGGGCTGCCCCGAGAAGGCACAGGACTAAAATGTAGGTGAAATCTCTGTGAGCATTTGACTACAACGTGGCAGGTGCAACTATACATCTACATAAAACAACCCGTTGTAGGGCCTCAGTACATATTTAATGAAAGAGCACATCCAGAGAGAAGCACGGCCTGTAACGATTACTTCGATCTTATCAGAATAAATGGTTCTCTTAGAGCAAAAAGCTCACCCCTTGGAAAAGAAGGAATTTTTCCCAGGAGACTTTGGAAGAAGCAATCTTCTAAGTGGTGCCCTGCATAAAACAAATGTGCCTTAATTTGCCTCCCACAGTGACTAGTTGAGTCCCTTCTGCTCAAAGGAGCAGCAGAGCCACTGCCGGGCTTGGTCCTTCTGGAATACTTTATTTTTGCAAAGCGCCTTGTAACAATAAGGTCATATAACCTCTGCAACCCCAGGCCTTCCACAGAGCAGCACCGTGTGGGAGAAACAGCAGCGAATGGGAGAAACACGACTTCAGTTGTCACGCAGCATAGGCACCTGCTGGGGTGACCGTGAGAGTGCCTCTTCCCCACTGGGGGCCTCTGTTTTCCATCACGAGATGAGGGCCTTGGATGTGTTTGTTCTAAAGCCCCTCTGGTGTTATGTTCGGCGGCTGTGCTGGCTCGTTTGGACCCAGAGCTTGTTGGAGAGAGCCCCGAGCTGGGCAAACAGAAAAGGGGTGATTCATTCTGCAGAGAGCGCAGCACCACCTGATTAGCCCTGACGTTGGAGTCCGGGCTTCCCTTGTCCCAGAGGCTCTTCAGTGTCTGTTGACCCTCTCAAGTGTCTTCTTTCAGCCAGAAAGAAGGAAAGTCCAGGATGGCCAGAGCTTCCAGTGGGAACCTGGGAGTGTGTAGTAATCTAAATTGTAAGATTGCTACAGCCCTTGGGGCGCTTGGGTGGCTCAGTCGGTTGAGTGTCCGACTTCAGTTAAGGTCATGATCTTGTGGTCTGTGAGTTTGAGCCCTGTGTCGGGCTCTGTGCTGACAGCTCAGAGCCTGGAGCCTGCTTCGGATTCTGTGTCTCCCTCTCTCTTTGCCCCTCCCCGGTTTGTGCATTCTCTCTCTCTCTCTCTGCCCCCCATCCTCGACTCCATCAAAAAAAAAAAAAAAAGATTGCTACAGCCCTGTTGTTTCAGATGCACATGAGAAATGATAACAGCTAACACTTATACGATGGAAATTTTCCTGGCAGGCAAAGTTGAAAGTGTGACGCTACCCAAATGGAGACATTCTTAGTATCCCCACTTTACAGATGAGAAAACTGAGGCAGTGGGCACATGTTGAGGAACATAAGCAGATTTTGAAAAGCACACAGATCAGTGAGTAGTGGAGGTGGGGTCTGAACCCAGTCAGGCTGGCCCCAGAGACCATATTGCCTCACCAAGGAGTGTCATGGAACTTGGTGGTAGATTTCCATTCTGCCTGTGTGCCTGGCTCCCACAGGAACCCAGAGGAAAGGAGGGGGGGGTGGGCTGTTCTTGGCTACCTTGGATCTGGTACATGACTGAGTTCCTAGCATCTCTGATCAGAGGTTTAACCACCCTACCCATACCCAGTCCTGCTGGCCCTCTGTGCTGGGCATAGTCCCTCTCTGGAGTGGACAGATTAGGGCTGGCACTTGGTTTGCCCACACAGCATGCCAGGACCCTGCCTGTACTGCTCCTCATGAGAGCTGCTCCTGTATCCAGGACTCCGCTTTCTGAGGAATCTTCACATCAGTTCTCCCAAGACTGAGGGTCAGTCTCTGCTGCTGTGTTAATGGCTGGCAATGGATGCTAGTCCTGCTTCTCCCCAGAGACTCTGCAGGCTCATAAGGGCGCTTTCAGTGTTTTAAATAAGAGGTCTGGGAGTGACAATCCTGATCGTGTGGCCATTAAGAAATGAACTAGGCATCGGAAGACGTAACTTCAAATCTTAGATCTACAGTGAACTCACAGTGTGATCCTGGGCAGGAGACTTAGCTGTCCTGGAGCCTTGGTTTCCCCACCTGCAAAATGGGGTCAAGAACTTACATTTCTCAATTTATTCATTCAACAAATCTGTATTGAGTGCCTGCTATTTCCCGGTATTGTTTTAGGTTCTCCTGACTCAGCAGTGAGTAATAGCTGAGTAGAGCCAGTCCTAAGTTGTTGGTTTTTTTTTTTTTTTTTTTTTTTGAGTCCTGGAATCTGATGGGTCTGTGTCAGCCATGGAGCTTGTGTTAGTAGAGGTAATGCATATAGAAGCAGAGATACAGGGATGCTTCCTGAGGCTTTGAAATGCCATCTAGGGGTGCAAAGCTATTTCAGCAACATGAAAGGTCTATGTTCAGCATCCTGAAGAAGGTGGGATTCTGTGTGTATGTGTGTGTGTGTGTGTGTGTGTGTGTGTGTGTGCGCGCGTGTGCGTGACAGAGAGAGGGAGGGAGGGAGAGAGGGAGGTAGGGGAGGGAGAAGTCACAGGTGGAGGAGGAAAAATAGGAGGAAAAGGGGGGGTGGGGGAAGGAGAAGTCACAGAGGGGAGAGGTAAGAAGGAAGAATAAACAGAGCCAAAGGGCTCTCCATTTATGCTTCTGAGGCCCAGATACACCCACAGAGTGGACCCACCTGATTTCCATTCAGCTCCACTCTGTTTTTCATAGAATCTGGGACAGCTTCTGACCAGGATCCCCAGGCTGAAGTTTACATTACATCAGGTTCCCATCAGCTGTCTGTCAGGAAGCTCCCTGCCCTCTGCACTGACTGGTCTGTAGTTTATTTTTTCTTTGCAAGGAAACTTGAAGGGTTTGGATTTGAGGGAGTTGGATTCCAGCCATTCTTCAGGGCAAGGACAGAAACCTCATGGGGTACTATCCTCAGCCAGAGGGCATCTGAGCAGGGAGAGCATCATCCCTGGTGTCTCCTGGGCGGGGTTCCAGGCTCCTTCCTGGCCACTTAGAATCATGGCGCGTGACCCAGAGCAGTATCTCTCCTCCCATGGACCTGCAGGAGGCTCTTGTGAGGGAGAAAGTTAAGATACTGCCATGTAGAGGGAGTCCCTCATAACTTCTCGTTCTTGTCTCCCTCCACCCCCTGCCATGAATTTTCAATACTATCCTGAAAGTCAGGTAATTTTTAATTACCCTGTGTGTGGATGAGACACCCAAGCACACAGAGCGGAACTGGCTTCCCTGGAGATCCTCCAGAAATCCGTGCTGGAGCGGACATGCCTCCTGCTGTGGCCCACTTCTGAAGGCTCACAGTCAGGGAAGGCGTGGAGGGGGAGTGGTGCCTCGGTGGCTGGGGAGCCAGAGAGTGAAGAGTTGAGGTCTGAGCTGTGTGATTAGCGATCAGTTATCAAATCTAGGAGACACTTCACTTTTTTTTCATCCGTACAATGGGATTGCCACGAGTCCCTCTCCCTCGTAGCATTGTGAAGGTGATAGGAGATATTTCATTTAGATCACTTAGAAGCACAGGGCACATGGCAAGCCCTCAGTAGATGTGACCTATGCGATTACTTTTGCCCACAATTTTGTGTGGCGTCAGGGAAGCCCAGACTTACATGCCTGGAGGTTTAGTCTCTGAAGTTCTTCTCTGACTAAACACTTTATATTGGATTTTTTTTTGGTCATTTTCCATTGGTGGGTGGAAGATTCGAATTAAGAAGCTTCCAGGCAGAGATGAATTTCAAAAGGTCAGAGTTGGAGAGGAAAGCTGGCCCACTCCATGCTGAGCCAAATTTAGGGAGCTAAAAGGTAACAAAATGGAGTTCTGTGCGTGGATTCAAAGAAACTATTGTGCAGAGTTTTAAAGAAGGACATAAGACGACAGACATTTATGGAGCAGTGCTCTGTGCCAGATTCAGCACAAATCCCAGGACCCTGGCTAGGAAGGTGTCACGATCCTTGTTTTCGAGATGAGGAATCTGAGCCTTAGAGAAGTAAAAGGGTTTGTCTGAGTTCGCCTGTCTGGTAAGGAGCCCAGCAGCGATTGTAATTCAGGGTGGCTCTGGACTGGTGGGTCTCCCACTTACCCATCATGGGCATAGGGGGGCAACTGGGGAAAAGCTGGCAAAACAGTACACTTTCACTGTCTTAGCATTCAGCTAAGCACTGTCTCTGTGTTATTCTTTAAATTTTTATTTATTTCCTTCCTTCCTTCCTTCCTTCCTTCCTTCCTTCCTTCCTTCCTTCCTTTTTTCCTTCCTTCCTTCCTTCCTTCCTTCCTTCCTTCCTTCCTTCCTTCCTTCCTTCCTTATTTATGAGAATGAGTGGGAGAGGGAGCGTGGGAGAGAGACTCCTAAGCAGGCCCCACGCCCAGTGGAGAGCCCGAAGCAGGGCTCAATCTCACAACCATGAGATCATGACCGCAGCCAGAATCAAGAGTTGGGAGCTCAACCCGCTGAGCCGCCCAGATGCCCCTCTGGGTCGTTATTCTTAAAGAAAACTGGGAGATAGATCTCATTGCTGAGGATTCCATAGGACTTATTAAACATTACTGTGCTTATTCCTTGAAATACAGAAAAGGGGATAAAACTACCTTGTATAATATTTTGAAGTTCATAAATACCTTAAAATACTTTAGGTCATTTAGGAAAGTGTAATCACTGATGGTTCTAGCAACGCTCGAGGCTCGCAATTCACCAGATTCTGATGGAAAACATCAGGGTAGATTGGAGTAAGTATTTGGTGTCAGTGCCATAAATGTGTTTTGAAATGGCCAAAAGGTACCCTGCTGAGAAAGTCTTCTGTCATGAAGCTGCTTCAGTGTCTCAATTTAATAAAGTTCTTAGTTCCTTCTATTAGGAAGCATTGCTCCAGAGTTTTGTTTTGTTTTGCTTTTAACTGAAGGAGGTGACTTCAGGGATCCATTTCAAGCCAAATCTTGGTCATCAAGAATCTGAACCATCACCTGTAGAGTATCAAAGTGTCAAACACAGCAAGGGTAGGTTTTGGTGACCAGCAGAGAAAAGTTCTAAGAAAATTTGTCATTAAACAACGTTAGGTTAGAGATAAGTAGGGGATGTATTGAGAAAACCCAGGCAGTTAAGAGGGCAGCCATAGGGCCATCAGGCCTTGGATTAGAGTTTGTAAAGGGGGAGCTGTATTTAGATCTTGGTAGATGAGATCTGGGGTAGGTTTTGGGAGGTGGAAGGGAACCAGGTTAGGCCACTGACATCCATTCTCTGAACCCTGTATCTCCATCGCTAACGCAGACTTTGGTCCTCCTGGGATACCGTGCATTCAGAATGAAGTAGACTTCCATGTATATGTCATTTCACTTAAACATTCAGGGTGGGGGTGGGTAGACTAACCGTGTGTGTCTACCTGTGAGTGAAATAGACACTTCTTGGCAATGTTTTATGAAAACAATAAAATCCAAAGCCCCAATAACTACGGATTCTCTATCCTTTTCAGTGAGGTGTCCTTGGGGATTCAAGCCTTAAGGCGTCGTCTGGCAGTGTATTAGAAATCTGTTAAAAGCCTCTGCCTGTTAGTTAGGGAAGTGATACATAGTGTTTTTGTTTTGTTTCTGAAAAGGTGGGGATTTGAGGGAAGAGCAGGGCTCGAAGGAAGCCAAGGGCATGGCGTCAGAACACAAAGGAGATGGAGATGCAGAGAAAACGTGGAGGTTTGGGACAGGGTCTGGTTGGGTCTGGTTTCCAAGGCTGTCTACACTCGTTGGGAGCTGCCTTGCTACACTGAGGCCCTCTTCCTCTGTGCGCATCCTGACTGTATCCTGAACCATGTGTTCACGGATGGACCGCACGTCTGACATGGCAGTCCTTCCGGAGGAAGCGTCTGATACTTTTTGGGACTGGGGGTACCAGAGGTTCATGTCTCAGAGAAGTTGGGCTTTACGAGGTCACCCAGAAGGCAGTTGCCCCAACTTGACAAACCACTGGCTCCCAAATGACATGTATATCTTCAGATTAAAAAAAAAAAAACTTTAAAAAAAATGTTTATTCATTTCTGAGACGAAGAGAGAGACTGAGTGTGAGTGGGGGAGGGGCAGAGAGAGAGGGAGACACAGAATCTGAAGCAGGCTCCAGGCTGTGAGCTGCCAGCATAGAGCCTGATGAGGGCCTCGAGCTCATGGACAGTGAGATCATGACCTGAGCTGAAGTCAGATGCTTAACCGACTGAGCCACCCAGGCGCCCCAAAGTGTATATCTTAACTGTGGGGTTTTTCACTTTCATGCTCAGAACGCTTTCCCCATCTTCACCTTTATCTGTCCATCTTCACGAATGCACTCAGACATCACCTGTCCAGGAAACTCGCATGCTGGCCCCTTAAGGCAAAGCTGATCATTGCCTCCCCTCTGCCACCTCTCTGTCAAGCTCACGCTTCCAGGCCGCACTTCTTGTGCTGCATTCTGTCTGGTGCATGAGATGAGCTGGATATCCACCCCACCAACCTGACGCCTCACTGAGGCAGGGTCAGCCTCGACTGATTCCCGCTGCCTCTCGGGCCCCCCGAGCTCACAGGCTGCCTTGGGAGCTGGAGCTCAGTAAATATGAGCTAATCCAAACAGAAGAGCCGGGTCAGAAGCAAAGCCCGCTTTCCACTTTCCTGAGAATCCGCTATAAACCACATGTGCCCTCCCCAAGGCTCTTTCTCTTAAACACCATACAGGGGACTTGAGTGCAGACAGTGTGGGGCGAAGGAAGTGGAAAGTGGCACCCCAGTGCTATGTGTGAACACCCTGGGTGCAGTAATGAGTGAGGTTTCTAAACATGGGTTCTTAAGTGCTGTCTTTATTTCCTTTGTCAGGAATTAGGCAGGGAGAGGAAAGTGGCATAAAAAGTAAAGCCGTGTTAATAAACAAATGGGCGCCAAAGAGTCTCTGAAGTTTGCAGACTTTAATCTGGGAGTGAGACATCGTGGAGACAAGCAGGGAGGCCACACGGCCTTGATGCATTTTCCACGGGTTGGTTACAGTTTTTATTGGAATCCTGAAAAGATTCAACACGTTTCAAACATTTTCAGAAGCCTGGGTCTTGTGCTCCCTTCATTTCAGAGATGGGGTGGGGGGAAAGGGGGCAACTGAGCCCAGGGAGGGGGGTGGGCTTGTTCAAAGTCAAAGGGCATAAGCGGATGGCAGCGCCCGGTCTGAAGATCTGGATCCTGTGTCTCTGTCTAGGGGGGCTTATGAGTCAACACTAGACCGAGGTTCCCAAACCCTGGTCACTTCAGGGACGTCGTTATCCCTTTGGCCTTATCTGCATTCTCTTTTTCACTTCATTTTGTTCTAAAGTAACATATGAATGGCAAATGGAAGCTTTAATATTATAAACACAAATGGGGAACTAGCATCACTTACTAAAATTAGAAGAGGCCACTATAAAAGTCAGTACAATGAGAGGCGGCTGGGTGGCTTAGTCTGTTAAGCATCTGACTTCAGCTCAGGTCATGATCTCGCCGTTTGTGGGTTCAAGCCCCCAGCTCCAAGTCTGGAGCCTGCTTCAGATTCTGTGCCTCCCTCTCTTTCTGCCCCTCCCTCGCTCGCTTGCTCTCTCTCTCTCTCTCTCTCTCTCTCTCTCTCTCTCTCAAAAATAAACACTAAAAAAGAAGATGATTAAAAAAAAGTCAGTACAATGAAAGTGAAACAATGCTGTTACCTTCTAGCCAGCTGGTGCTATAGCAGCCAGGAGGATCTGAGCCCGAGCCCTGCTCTCTAGCTTGTTAAAGACATTATAGCACTTTACTGACACTTTCTCCTTGAGGTTAGAGGAAGGGCCGGAAGACACTGGAGAGGATAGAACGTCCTCATGTTGTTATTCTCTGTTCATTAATTTGATGAAAATGGATTGCACACAGTCATCCTCTACACCAGCATTAGTGCATTTTTCCACACTTTGGAATATTTCCCCTCATATACTAGCAGCAAAAGTAAGCCCCAGGGGCGGGAGGGCTTTTCTTTTTATCTTCATAATAGCTAATCTTTACTGAGTGCTTACCCTAGGGTTGGTTTTTACATTCTGTACGTACCCCCTTGGTAAATACTTTCAGCTGCCCTATTTAAAGATGGGGAGACTGAGGGTAAGTTGTCCCAGGTCTTGCAGGGGCTGCCTAGTGGAACTAGGGTTCACTTTGGTGGTCTGGCTCCAGGGCCCTCATTCTAACCATGCTATTCTGATCATAGTGGGGGGTCAGGCTCTGAGGCCGTTTGGAATCGTTGCCCACCCCCCAACCCTGAAGCAGGCCAGGAAGAGCTTCAGCAGGTGTATACTATGGGTCTCATGGGAAGAACATTTGTTCACTTAAATATCGAGCACTTAATATGTGCCTGGCACTGGGCTAGGCTCCAGGGAACAAAACAGACAGAAATCCTTGTGTCTGTGGAGCTTACTTTGTAGTATGTGTGTGTGCATGGGGCAAGTACAAGGAATTAACAAATCAGTAAGTAAATAGCGAAGTTTATTAAGAGAATAGGTGGCAGGCAGCCTCATTCTTCTGAACTTGCCCTTCACACACTACTGTCTTTGGGCGTATTTCCATCCCTTTGTTTTCTGATTCTGTAAAACAAAGGGGGAGACAAGATGTCTCATCTCTGGGCTCTGAGCTGTTGGGTGGCTCTGTGCCTCCCATTTGCTGCTAAGACCAGGAAGGAAGTGGATGGTGATTCCCTGAGCTTTTACTCTGGGGTGGGTCCTGGGAACCAGAATGACTGGCATCTGCCTCTGGCGGGAAGTGGGGCCCTGAAAAATCATTCCTGACTGGTCATGAGCAGGGTCTGCCTGGAGATGATTTCATTAGGAGGATAAATTTAGAAATCAATTATAAGCATTCTGTCGTCTTCCTCATGTCTTCTTGTAAAGTGGCTTTTTTTTTTTTTTTTTTTGGTAGGCCTACCATTTATTGAGGGCTTGTGTCTATGCCCGATGCTGTATTAAGCACTTTACATGCATTATCTCAATTAAGCTCGCAGCAGCTCTGTCTGAAATTGGGTTCTCCAGAAGCAGACAGTGGGATGAGAGGATGAGGACAAGTAATTTATCTGGGAGGTGGTCCCAGGAAGGTGAGGCGGGGCAGGGAAGGGGGCCAGTGAACGTGGATAGCTGAGCAGGGGACTGTCATAGGCACCTGAGCTCATTCCACTGAGGAACTCTGGGGGGCAGATGGAACATACCCAGCCCTGTCCCAAGCTGGGGCATTTATCCTACACTCCCCATCTTTTATCAGTTAAGGGCTACTACAGGTGGAGGGCTGGGGGGACATGGGTGGAGGACATTAAAAATCCCTGGTATTTCTGGTGTGCCCTACATGGGGGTTAGGAAAGTGCTGGGCAGAGAGCAGGTATCTGTGGGTGAAAGTTCTTTTGGCCTCTACCAGAAAGGGGAGTGCCAAGGAGGATGAGGGCAAGGCACAGACACCCTGTTAGGTTAGCCCCAATTATTA
The DNA here is from genome assembly GCF_016509475.1 of Prionailurus bengalensis. Taxonomy (NCBI): domain Eukaryota; kingdom Metazoa; phylum Chordata; class Mammalia; order Carnivora; family Felidae; genus Prionailurus; species Prionailurus bengalensis. The sequence continues at coordinate 77,056,761 of NC_057359.1, read as the reverse complement.
ACCCCATTTATAGCTGAGGAAACTGAGGCTCAGAAAGATGAAGAGACAGAGATAGGGCCTCCTACATAATTTTCAGGGCCCAGTGTGAAAGGTGGGGCCCCGTGTTCAACAATTATTAAGACTTCTGGGGCACCTGGGTGACTCAGTTGGTTAAGGGTCCAACTCTTGATTTCAGCTCAGGTCACCATCTGATAGTTCCTGAGTTCGAGCCCCATGTTGGGTTCTGTGCTGACATTGTGGAGTCTGCTTGGGGTTCTCTGTCTCCCCCCCTCTCTCTCTCTGCCCCTCTCCCTTTCAAAATTAAATAAATACTAAACAAATTATTAAGACTTTCAGGATGGTAACAGCGTGAAACTAATTCATGGCAGCCTTCTAAATGCTGGGTCTGTGTGACCTCACAAGTCATATACCCGGAAGCTGGGCCTCGTCAAAAGTCTCAGAGTTGGTAAGTGACACCTTAGGAGCCACCGGTCCCTCTGTCTCTCATCCGTGTCTTCTCAGCCTCCACTCAGTGGCTTCTAGTGCTATTCAGGGTAGACGCTGTGGGAAAAGACATGGGGTCGTGTTTGAGAGGCTGCTCCATTTCTTCCTAGGCAAGTCCCTTCCTCTCTCTGGGCTGCACTTGGCTCATCTGTCAAGTTCAGTTGCTAATCCTGTTGCCACGGGGATGGAAGGATTGCTTTCCCTCCGGCTTTCACCCCCGTGTAGGAGAATGTTGATCAGAGGCACCTCCGTCCTCATATCTGCTTTCCTGTGTCCAGGTCCGTGACCTCAGGGTGAGGATATCTCCTCTTGAAAATACAGAGCCTGTCGTAAAGCACATTGGGAAAAGGGCGTTGATCTTGGGGTCAGAAGGGCAGTCCCCGTCCAGACATTTATCGCACAGTGACCTTAGCCAAGCCACTTCACCTCTGCCAACCTTGGTTTCGTTGCCTCTGGATTATGTCTTAGGGTTCATCCAGCAGTGCTTTCCTGTGCTAAACAACCAGGATTGTGGGAATTAATTAGCCACCACACACGGTAGGTGCAGCTGCAGGAGGGGTAGTAAGAGGAATGTCTTTGGGTATCTAAGGACCCTGGGTTAGGCTGAGTGGGTGTGGATGAAATCTACATCTCTACAGCTGAAATCCTGTGTGATCGTTGCTGGTGTCTTCATTTTTCTAGGTCACATATGTACATATGCCCGTGTGTATGCATGCATATATATATGCACATACATGCACACACACGTATACATGGATACACAGTGAGATATCATAACTTTATTGAGACATAGTTGTGAGGATGATGTGGGAAAATGTGTGTCTAAGGCTTGAGTATAATTAATGCTCATCCTTGTGGGTAGACTTAGGGCAGGAGACACGGGGTATGTTGGAGGTCGTTTTGCACCTCTCTTTCTTCACTGATTTGAAACTCATTATGCAGATATTAAAAAAAACAACAACAACATCTGGTCAAGCTTTAACATAACCCATAGAACAGACATTGGCCCTGCTCATTCAGGAGTTCCCTGGATAGAAATGTTGTCTCTTGCCCTCGGCAGTGCTGGTGTCTTTACGGGTGCACAGAGAAGGTGCTCACTGGATGCTGTTAGAAGAAAAGAGGGATGGAGTCTTCCACCTCTTTTAAAAGAATTGTTTTAGTTTATTTGGAGACACGGAGAGACAGAGACACACAGCATGAGTGGGGAGGGGCAGAGAATGAGGGAGGAGAGAATTCCAGGCAGGCCATGCAATGTTGGTGCAGAGCGCAATGTGGGGCTCAACCCCACAAACCGTGAAATCATGACCTGAGCTAAAATCAGATGCTTAACCAACTGGGCCACCCGGGTGCCACTGAGTTGGCCATCTCTTAAAGCTGTTTCCTTCCTTCCCCATGGTCTCTTCCTGCCTTCTTCCTAACACTGGCCCATCCTCCTTCCTGACTCCTCTCTTTCTTTTGTCCCCAGACTCTCTCTCCTTCCTTGCCTCCTTATCCAGTTCCTGGTCCTTGGACCAGGTTGGGAAAACATCTCTGCAGCGCATTGTGCTCTTCTGTGGACTAGAACTCTTGCAAGTTCCACCTAAGAAGAGGAAGATTCCAGAGGCCATGCAGTAACACATGGTTGGCCAGCTTCTTTCCAGACTCCCCTGAGTTTAGAAAGTGCTTTGGGGCCAACTGATCTGAGTTTCGATTTCCACCCCTGCTCCTTGTTTGCAGCGTGTAGCACCTTCGACAAGGGCCTTCATTTCTTTGTAAAACAGGCTTGCGTCTAGCTCTCTTGCGAGTGGAGTGAGGGTCCCATGAGTTGCAGCATGTGATGGTGCCAAGCATGGTGTGTGGCTGTGGGTTTTATTGAAGGGTTACTCCTGCTTCCAGATTCTCCTGCCCCTGCATTCAGGGCACTGGCTTTGGCTCCCTGGCCAGGTTTCCCAAACAGAGCTTAGAGTCAGAACCCTGTGGGAATGTCACCAGGGCCACCTGGGGCCTGCCATCAGCGAGCCTCTTTCTGCCTCTGTCTCTTTCAAGGACATCAGGCTGAACGGATGAAATAGCAATTCCGTGGAGTTTTTTTCCCCATAACAGAATCAGAAAGGATTAAGTGGATGGACAGCCCGGGAACAGAGACTGCTGTGCCCTCCTTTGCTCCACGATGGCCTGTCAGTCAGACTAGAGAAGAGGAAATAGCTTCCAGAGACTGTATGGGAGAGGATTTGATCTTTCTCTTCGAGTACAAAACCAGGCCCCTTGGAGGACAGATTCAGAGATATTCCCAGGGCTCAGAGGGGCTCATGACATCAGTTGCGTGCCTCTTGTATGTGAGGACATACAAATGAGGGTGTAGGTATGTCCTTAGGTTTCATGTGCCAGGATCTGTAGGCGTGTGCATGCCTGAACACATACTTGGGTTTCTGCATGTGAATGCGGTCATGCACATTCACAATGTTGAACGCACATACGTGTGGGTTTGAACAGGCAAGATGGAGCACGCGTGGCCGTGAGCAGATGGGGTGAAGCAGGTGAACACACTGTGAGCAGGTGCATCTCTGAGGGTCCTGTGCAAGCCTGTAGCTGCTGTGTTATCAAGGTGTCCACGGGTCTGTGTGTGCAGGTACCGTGGGTGCCTGTTTGCACACTGCACACCAGTGTGATGCAGGCACAAATGCCCTTGGTGCCAGTGTAAGGAAGGGAGCGGTTTTGCAAAATGTGTATGTGAGTCCACATTTAACACCACGTATCTGGTCACGGTGGTGTTTGTATCCACACGTGAGCACATCACTCTGTGCATTGATGCATGTGTAAGAGACTACAGGTAAACACGTGGCATTTGTGTGGCAAGGAGATGTGGATGCTTTCCTGGAGGCACACAGATGCACAGATTTGTGTGTCTGTGAGCCAGCACACTTTTGCTTTAGGATCACAGACCTGTAAATGTGTGCTTGTCTGCCCAGGCATCTCTGCAGGTATTTCTAGGCTCCCCACCAATGGCAGTCTGGAGTACCTCCTCTCAACAGCTTCTGAGGTTGGCTGCTCCCATTTTACAGGTGAGAAAAGTGAGTTCAGAGTGGAAAGCATCTTCCCCTGGGTGACCCAGCAAGGCAGCAGTGGAGCCAGGAGGCTGCTTGTAAATGGGCAGGTGCAGTACACGTTTGTCCTTGAGGTTAAGAGCCTGGTTTCTTGGTGGCCCAGTCCCCGCCTTACTGTGTAATCTAGGACACCTCCCCATTCTCCCTGAGTTTGGATTTTCTTGAGTCTAAATGAGAAGTGGAGATTCAGGGCAATGGTGCTTGTATGCTCCAGCCAAGGGTCTGGCGAAGTGGCAGCTCCCCAGGAACGTTTGCTGAGGTGGCTCAGTCTCAGTTTGGTTTCTGTGGTTCTGGAAACAGAGCCAGCAAGGTGAGGTGGGGGTGGGGGGCGGGGGACATGACAGTGCAGAGGTCATGACTTCTAGTCCTACACCCTGATGATATTCTGGGTTGTTAACCACAGCGCTCTGAAGAGGTCATTGGACAGTCATGGTACCCGTTCTCCGGCAATTTACAATCAAAAGCAGACCCCAGTGCTTCAGAGCAAGCAATCCCCAATGTCTCTGTTAACTGGAGTAAAAGCCATGCACTTGTGTAGCACCGGAGAGGCGGTATAGGAGTCCCAGTGTGCCGTGCTACAACCTTATTGAGCCAAGCCGGGTGCCAGGTCTCGTGCTCACATGGTACCTCAGCACTGTGTGCATGTGGATTTATTATTATCCACAAGTCATAGGGATATAGGAAAGACGAAATGAGAAAATCTGTGCAAACAGCTGGGAACAGAGCCTTGCATACAATAAGCACTTAATGAATGTCAGTCATTCTGTTAGATTAAGTGGCTACATTATAGCAGATACTGTTGAAGGCACTGGGGCATGGCCTAATCCCTGCCTTCCTGACACTCACACTCCAGTGATGATTATGACGCTATTGTCCCCAGTTTCTATAAGGAAAGTGAGACCTTGAGAAGCTGGGTGACTTCTGCCATGTTCCTCAGTTAAATAGAGTGGCAGGGGTGGGGGCGCAGGTAACTGGTTTTAGAGACCCAGCCCTGACCCTACGCTGCGGTAAGGAGCTGGGGTGTTTAAAATGGGAAGGGTTGTTAGCCTTTCCCTTTGAGCCATGTAGTTTTGGTTTTCCAGACATCTTATATTAGGTTGATTAGCATGAGCCATAACTATGACCGTGGCCCAGAGAATGTTTTATGTAAAGTACCTTCTCATAAATATTTCCCTTTATTTTCTGCAGTGACCTAGGGAAGGAGTCAGGAGACAAATTAGTCCTCCCATTTGACAGATGAGAAGACTGAGGTCCAGGGGTACAAGTGCCTCCCGTAGGGTCACAGAGCCAAGACCAGAGTGAAATTCGTCTTTCCTGACTGTTAGCCTGGCAGTATGGGACCAGCATTCCATCATCTCACTGGGGAGTCTGGCATTTAAATCAAATGATTAAAAAAAAAAAAAAGAGATGTCCAGTAATGGTCACAGGAGTTCTTGTGCCCCACGCTGTTGGAGAAGGGCATGATTTGCCATCATTCAGGTGCTCACTGTTCAGGTCATGAAGGACATTGGGGACAGTCTGAGGCTTTTCCTCACTCTCCTCTGGTGCGCTCAGAAAATCAAGAGGGTCCTTCCCTCCTCCCCACCTCCAGCCTGGTATCCTCTCATGTCCCTTGCCTGCCACAGGGCACCATCTGTGGCGGGTCTAAATTGGACTGAATGGTGTGGAATTGCAAGTCAAAAGCGTCCTGTAATCATCCCGCCACCGGCCTGGGGCTGCGCTCCATCGCAGTGTTATAAATAAGGGTAATGGAGTAGAGGTTGAATAATAATCAAGGCCACCGTGAACAGGCACGGGGCTTATTTAAGGAATATAGGGCCAGATTATGCTTCCGAAGCTGTGCAGCTGGGAGCCAGTCCATACCCACGCACTCTCTCAAATCAGGGCCATGGAGATTTTGATTAGGAGGAGATGGGGCTGAGGACGATGTGGCAGGACCCCACCTGGGGGGAGTTTTCTGAGGCCATGCCTTCTGTTCTGCACATGCCCATTGAGCACCTACTCTGAGTTGGGTGTTAGGGAGATAGCAGACAGCAAGGGAGAGCAGGCCTTTCATTTTAAGAAGCTTGGAGACTCAGGGAGCAGAGGGTAGGTGAGGTGTGAAATAACCAAAGCAGTGATTACAATACAGTGTGGTAAGCACAGCAGTGAAAGGATGAGGGGCTCCCAACCCCAGCATTGGGGGCGGGGAGGCTTCACAAAGGGAGTGACATTGAGTTGTTCTTCCAGGTATCTGTGGCTGTGTAACAAAACACCCAAAACTTAATGGCTTACAGCGGGTTTTTAGCTCATAATTATGTGGGGCTGGTGGTTTGGGCTGAGCTTAGTTGAGCTAAGTTCTGCTGGCCTTGGCAGATCTCTGCCAGGCTTTCTCGTGTGTCTGTGGTCAGCTGGCGGTTTTTCCAGGAGCTGATGGTCCGGGAAGGCTTCTCTCCACCTGGGAAAATGGGCTATGTTTCCCTCATCACCCAGCATTTTATCCCACGCTCCATCACATGGCAGTGTGAGGGCTTCCAAGTACGGCAAGAGAGAGCAAACCCTGACACTTTTCAAGTCCCTGCTTGTGTCATATTTGGCATTGTCCTTTTGGCCAAAGAAAGTCCGGCAGCCAACTCTGATTCGAAGGGAAGAGGGATAGACTCACCTCTTGATGGGGATCTGCAGTGTCACATTGCACAGGTGTAGACGTGAGGGGACGGATTGTTGACTGTTGGGTCTACTTACTTATAGCTGAGTCCTGAAGATCCATAGGCAACAAAGAACGAAAACAGCCTTGGGAGAGGGAAGCACGTGAACAAGAGCATGGGGGCATGCTTCTATAGGCAGGGCAGTGGGGAGGGAATGACGCAATTGGAGACCTAGGCAAGGCACAGGATGCTGACTGGTCGTGAGTTGACCACATCACATGCCATGTGATGCAAGTTGGGGCAAGTTGGGGCTGTTTGGATAGATGCTGCAGGTGTTCTGTGGTGGGATAGGGGTGAGGTTAGGGGACAGGTGGACCCATATATTCTTAGGCTTCACCTGGTTCTTCCCACTTCTGGGCCTCAATGCCTCTAAGTAACTTTTCCACCCACTGTGTCTCAGTATTCCCATCTGTGAAATTGGAGTTGGAAGTCTCACCCTCTTGGACCTTGATTTGAATCTTGCATTGGCCCATAGTTATCAAGCACCTGCTATTAAAAAGAAGACTGAGCTACTAAGAGGGAAATAGAGGAGATAATAGCCACTCTTAGCCCAGAAGAGTCTCATGAACTAGCAAAGGAAATGAGAATTGCAGACTGGTGAGGTTAGTGAACCAGGGAATGGAGTAGAAACGTGCCAGAGTAGCTTAGAGCTCAGAGGAGGGAGAGGGCATCTTGGACAGGGCTTTTCGGAGGGGTCATCTCAGCGAGATTTTGAAGGGGGATGATGTCTGTGTTGCAGAAGGAGAGGTTCGGGCATTTCAGGCAGGAAGTGCAGTGTGGACGAGAATGGAGAGGCCGTGATGCTGCTCAGGGCCAGTGGACTGTGGTGTGGATACAGAGGCAACGGGTGGCCAGCGTCTGGCACTGGGATGAATTAATCAAGTGAAGGGATTCCTTCATGTCCAACTCTCCCACCCTACTGCAAATAGCTGGTGGAGTCAGGGGCAGGTATGTTCATCCTCTTCGCTTCTGTTCAGTTGTGGGATTTTACAAGTTTCCTTTTTCCTCCCTTGGCCACAACATTGCATGGTACCATGCTCTCCTGGCTCATTACGTTTTATTACCTGTCAGGGGTGAGTCCAAGCCTGTGGCTCTCAGATGGGGAACCCTCTGGATTGAGGTAAGGAGGTTGGGGATTGACAAGTCAGACTCAGCAACAGAGACCTAAGGAGCCATCATGGTAGCATCTTTAGGCCGGGTGGAGGGAGCGCTGGAGTTACAGGGAATTCTACACCCTCCCTCCTTAGTGGTGAACCACTTTTAGGAGTCAGGGAGATTCCACCTTTTGTAAAGCTCTGTCCTGCCCCCTCCCCAAATCTTTGCCTCAAGCCCCCTTATAATCCTTGAAGAGCATTGCATTATGAGGCTGTGTAATTCAGGGCAAGTTGCTACCTCTCTATGGTCCCCATTTCCTGGTCAGTAAAATGGTGGATTAGATCATCGATCTCCATCACTTGGTACTCGTTTGTATGTGAGGTTTTCTGTGATTCCAGGTCATAGCCAGTAGAGGTGACTTAAAAAGGGTGTGTGGGGGGTGTGGATACTAGGGACTAGGCCACAGGGTCGTGGACACTGTTTCCAAGTGAAGCGGGACACTTAACCTCTGCCTCCTCCTTCTCTGTATTCTGTACTGTGCCGTCCCCCACTGCTCTCGAAACAACCTGATTCTTGTCTTGACAGTGGTGAGATAGGCAGAGTGACGAGAAGACAGACAGCTGTCAGGGAATTTGCAGGTGCTGAATGCAGTGCTGGCTCCTTCAAACAGGCATCTTAATTCTCAGGACATTTGTTAAAGATTGCCTTTTAAAAAAAAATAGATCATTTATTAATTTATTTCCTTAGAAAGCCTGTGAGAGCAGGGGAGGGGCAGAGGGAGAGGGAGAATCCCAAGCAGGTTCCCGCTGTCAGTACAGAGCCCAACATGGAGCTTGATCCCACTAACCATGAGATCATGACCTCAGCTGAAATAAAGAGTTGACGCTCAACTGACTGAGCCACTAGGTGCCCCAGAGATTGCTTTTATGACTCTCATTTTCCATAGGAGGCAAGTGACGCTTAGGGAGATAAACCTAACTTACTAAAGGTCGCTCAGCAGGAAGGAGCAAAGTGGTTTTAAAAATTTACTTCACCCCAAGACAGAACGCTTCATATACCTCTCCCAGGAGAGATTTTCATTTTAAAAACAGAGGGCTCAACAGCAACACTTCACCCCGCAAATGACTCCATCATGATGGGATATATGGACAGAGCACCTGGCTGACTCGGAGGTGCTGTCCTGGTACTCCTGGCATACCCCTGGTGTGGACTTGGTCCCTCCATCTTTTTGCTCAAATATGCAAACTCCTTTTCTCAGCCCAGTTAGGACAGTGGGGAGAACACTGGATTTGGAATCAAGAAACCAGAGCTTGAATTCCCGCTCTGCCATGCTCTAGAGGGAAGATCTTGGGAGAATCCAATCACCTGTTGAGTCCTCGGGTAGCACAGCTGAACAATGGATGTCCTACTCTCTCCTTTATTTATGTGGGTTTCCCGCCCCTAGCTGAGTGCCTGGCACACATGAGTGGGTATTGGTGAAAGTTAGTCCCTGTCCCCATTCTTTGGGCTCCCTCTCCACATCCATTTGCAATGTTGTGAAATAGGGGAGGGCGAGAAAAAAATTCATTGATTGTTTGGATGCATTAAGCAAAGAAAAGAAAGGAAAAGAAAGAAAGAAAGAGAGAGCAAATACACAGAGAAACCAAGAGCAAATAGTGAAGCTAAATGACAAAGAAAGACCAGGTGAAAAAATGCAGCAAGGGAGGGAGGTAAATGCTTCAGGAGAGAGTAACCAGGAGTAATAAGATTCAGTTCTGTCAACTATCCATCTATTTTCAAATAGAATCTGAAATGATGTGCTTTTCTCCCTTGCCAATAACTCTTAATTCTCTTCCTCTCCCTTATTTACCTGGATATAACTGTATTATTTATCTCCACTGGGTGGCCAGGGAAAGCAGGTTTTTGTTTTTTTGTTTTTGTTTTTGTTTTTTGTTTTTGCCAAAGACACAGTTCTCCAAGGAATTGAGAGGGGCAGATTGGGGGCAAAGGCATAGATGAGCTGACAAATGGGGGTGAGGAAGGAGAGGGTCTGAGGTACTCCTGGGGTGTCCTCGTCCAAGTGCCGTTCCCCTGGCTGCATCCCTGCCCCTGCTGTCTCTCCATCTTCTACCCCCTATCCCCCCTACCCTGCTGAGGTGAACTCCCAATCCACATACCTCAGTGATGCATCCTGTGGGCATTTAACCTGGTCTGACATCAGGATCGCTTAGACTTATAAAATGTCCAGATTATAGACTCTGCCTGCTTACCTTGTCCAGACCCCTGATAAATGAGGAGCATTGTCACCCCTCACATACATTCCTGTGACACCCTGTGCATACTCTCTCATGACCGGTGCAACAGGATTGTCACTTTCATTGATTTTCCTTTTCCTGCTCTCCTAGATTGTGATTTTCTTGAGGGCAGGGAACTCCTGAAATGTGCGTTGAGTGACGCATTTATTCAACAAACATTTGTTGGGCACCTGCTGCATGCTAAGGACTGAGGATAGCAGTTACCTAGACAGACGCAATCTTGTACCAGGAATGAATGAATGATTAATATATAAATGGATGAGGGGCGCCTGGGTGGCTCAGTCAGTTGAGTGTCTGACTTTGGCTCAGGTCATGATCTCACAGCTTGTGAATTTGAGCCCCATGTCGGGCTCTGTGCTGACAGCTCAAAGCCTGGAGCCTGCTTCTGCTTCTGTGTCTCCCTCTCTCTCTGCCCCTAACCCACTCGCATTCTGTCTGTCTCTCTCAAAAATAAATAAACATTATATATATATATATATATATATATATATATACACACACACATATATGTATGTGTGTGTGTGTATATATATATATATAAATGAATGAATATATATATATGTGTGTGTGTATATATATATATAAATGAATGAATATATATATATGTGTGTGTGTGTGTATATATATATATATATATATATATATATATATATATATAAATGAATGAAACTGAAGCAAGAGGAAAATACGGCCATTGTTGCTGGATAGTGGCCATGGAGGAACGTTCGTCTGGAATGGAAGGCAGCAATCAAATTGGTCTTTTTTACCTGATCTGTGGGACCTGGCACTGAGCCTGATTTACCTAATCTGCGGGACCTAGCACTGTGCCTGACACATTTTAGACAGTCATAAGATATTTATGGAGGCTATATATTTTTTTAAGAATTTTATTTTAAGTAACTTCTACTGTGCCTAATGTGGACTTGAACTGACAAAGGGTCACATGCTCTACCGACTGAGCCAGCTGGGTGCCCTGTGGAAGCTATATTCTGGAATGATGGGGGCAATGATGGCATTTGCTTTTAGGACTGAGATTTTCGAGATTTCTAAGCACATTGCTAGGCATGGCTTTGTTTTCTCTTAATTCTGTGTCAGGTGTGATATAAGTAGGATAGTAGGTGACCCTTCCCACCACACACACACTTTACAAATAAAGAAAGAAAATCATAGAGGCTTTCTGACTTGTCCTCAGGTAAACTAGCTAGTTGGTGGAGAAGTATCACGCAAACCTCAACATGTGACTGCAGATTCAGTGTTCTTTTCACAAATCCAGACTGTGCGATTATCGATTAGGTTAGAAAGATGAGGATCTATCCATCCATCCACCCATTCATCAGCCATCCATTTATCCTGTCATTTTAATTTATGGTATTTGGAGAGCTTCATTTACCTCCCAACTAGGGCTTGATCTGATTGTATGAAGGAGTCCCAAGTGGGGCCTCATATTCGTTATTCTTCTGGGAGATAGCCCATAGGTAAAGGCAGCCCCTTCTTTACTTTCCTCTCTGCAGACTTGCTATATCCTTCTGTTCCCTCTGCACTGATGACCCTCTGCTTTTTCTGCTGGTTTCCTCTCACTACCCCCTTTTGCATCTGCAATCCTGTCTTTTTGCCTTTGTGCCATTCATCCATTTACAGTGCCCTCTGCCACACGGCCACTTGTTGAAATCTTGCCCATCCTTTAAGGCTCCTCCACAAAGACACTTTCTAGATCCAGCCAGAAGTCATCTCCTCTCCTTTAAGCTTTCTACTTTGATTTATAGTTATTTATAGCATGCTTTTTCTCCATTCCTTGGCCCAAGCTCCCGAGGATAGAGTTCCTCAATGCCAGATCTCAGAGAAGGTTGGTTGACTAAATGAATCTTTAAAGTGAGCATGTATCTGCCTCTAGCAGATGCAGAGGTAATATATATTCAATGTAGAAAATGTAGAGGAAAATGAATCAGATCATGATTAAAATCACCTCCGATCCCACCATTTAAAGAGCACTATTCTTGATGTTGCAGTGTATTTTGTTGCAGTATATTTCTTCCCAGCCGTATACACGCGTACTTATGTCTAAACAGAATCATGAGATTATCTATTTTCTGTATAAACTTCTTGTCTGTCTCCATCAGAAATGCAAACACCCTGAACGTTTGAAGGCTTTCTCTTCATTTGCATTCTCCAGGGTGCCTAAACTTGAGCCAGATGTTAAGTAAATTTCTGTAGTGTCGTTATATGGGAATCAAGCCATCGCTGCTGTCCTCAGTTGGCATTTCTTCTCTCCGTCCTCTCCGTGCCCATTTGAACTCAGATACGGGGACAGCTCAGTTTAACTCAACACACATGTTTGTGGAGCCTTCTGCCCTGCATTCGGCCACTGTCTCAGGCACTCAGGTACACAAATGGCTCTGAAGTGTCCCTGTACTAGTGTCCAATAAGAGAGAGGTCAGCTGTATAAACACATTTTAACATAGGTAAATACCAAATGCTGCATAGATAAATAGCAAAGACCAAGACAGTGGTCAAATAGGATGCTGTAATTATGTGTGTGAAGTAATATGTAACAAATGTAACTGGAATGCTTACTGAGGATCCAGATGAAGGTTAAAAACTATTTTGTGCTATTTTATTTAATTCTCAAAATAACTCTATGAGGTGTTTTATTTCCATAATAGCAGAAAAATAGCTCTATTTCTATAATAGCAGGTGCTATTATTATCCTCATTTGACAGATGAAGAAACTGAGGCACAGATAAGGTAAAAAGTTTATCCAAAGACCCCCAGCATGAGCACAGGGGAGCTGTTGTTCAAATTCAACCAGTTGGTCTCTCAGGGTCTATGATATTATATAGCATGCAATACTTCCTCTTTATAGAAGCGTAAAGGAACTTCTAGCTCATATGGGGGTCATGGAAATCTTCCAGAGCAGGGGATAGGGTTGCGTAGGAAAGGCTCTCCCAGACTCTGAAGAAGCATTTTTAGTCGAGGCAACGAAATGATGTGTTATAAAATTAAACTGATTTCTCTTGGCCTTAAAAAAAAGGCATCTTCAAAGACATTGAATTAGGAAAGAGTACGCTATATGTGGAGATTACATAAATATTTGATCAGATTTAATGTGTAAGTGCAGGGAAAGGAGTGAAGAGGGGTAAGGCAGAGGAGAAATTCAGGTGCTGGGCTCATGAAATTAGGTTTTATCCTGAGGGGAATCAGGAGCCATTGAAAGCTTTTGAGCAAGGGAATGATGTGGTCAGATTTATAAGTTGGAAATTTAATCCTGGTAGCTATTTGCATGATGGTTGGAAGGAAGCCTGGAGGTAGGCATACCAGTTGGGGCCTTCTAGGTAGTCTCCACTGACTCCCTAAGATCCACTCTTCACCCTTTCCTCCTTGCTGAGGGCCCTGGAAGACTGACCTGTATGAGTTGCTCCGCCTTGGGTGTTTGGTTGGAATTGGCCCATGGAAGGCACCTGCAAGAGATTAGCAGGTAGAAGGAGAGTGAGGTTGGAGCATTTATTACCCCACCACTCCCATGATGGGCCTTGCCTTGTCAGTAGCTGGGTTGTTCTACTGAAGGCCACAACTCCTGTCTGGCAACCCTTTCCTACAACTGTGGCTGTTTCATGGTTTTATAAATACCCCTCCCCTTGCCCCTTTGGGCCTAGGGTGGTGACAGCTCCTTGCTATTGTCAACCTTGAGGTGCTTCATCACTGGTTTACCTTAATCCTGTCTGTGTTGATTAATTTTATGCAATTTTATGCAATTTGACTTTGTTTAGAGGATGTCCAGAGAGCTGGTAAAACATTATTTCTGGATGTGTCTCTGAGGGTGTTTCTAGAAGAGACTAACATTTGAATCCGTAGACCAAGGAAAGGAGAAAGGCCTTTATCAATGCAGGCATCGCTCAACCTGTTGAGGGCTTGAACAGAACCAAAAGGTAGAGGAAGGACAATTTGCTCTCTGCTTGAGCCAGGATACCCCATCTTCTCCAGCCCTTGGGCATTAGCCCTTCCAGTTCTTGGGCCTTTGGACTCAGACTCAGAGATTTACACCATTGGCTCCCTTGGTTCTCAGGACTTTGGGTTTAGACTGGACTGTGCCACTAGCTCTCCTTCTTGAAGATGGCAGATTTGGGACTTCTTAGCCTCCATAACCATAGAAACGAACCCTTCGTAATAAGTCTTTTTCTCTTATATAAATATATGTATATCCTGTTGCTTCTATTTCTCTGGAGGACCCTGACTAATATACTTCTAAAGTCTTTGTAAACAGTCCCTTCTCAGCGACCTTACTGAGTGTGTCTTCTCTTCTGTGATAAGACCCTGACTGGCACAAGGCCATTTGAAGTATTCCACAAGAGAGACGATAAAGGTCTGCATTAAGGCAACCATTGTAGACATGAAAGGAAGGGTGTGTGTTTGAGATATATTTCCTAAGCACTCAGCAGGACTTGCTGTGTAGAGATGACCCACCCCCGCCCCCATGAATTTTGGGACAGCTAATGGCAAGGATGATGGAAGTTAACATCTCTACCTTTCTCAACTCTTTGTACCTAGGCAGTGAGTTCATCTCACGTAATGTCTGCCTTCCCTCAGCGAAGCAAAGACCATTTGCAAACTCATCAGAAGCGCTCTCTGGCCTTCTGCGAATAATCTGCTGGAGGGTCAGCTGGAGCTGTGGAATCTGACGGAGGGTTAGTTAGCCACTTGGGAGATGTTACCAAGATGGCTGGTGATCAGAAGAGCTGCTTATTTTCATAATGACCTTCAGGAATTAAATAAAAATACAATGAGTGCCATAGATTAGGAAGAACAAGCCAATTAAAAGCACAACACGCCTTCGGGAATTTTTATTTCTTTTCCAGGAGGCTGAAAGGCATCTGTGGCTGCTGAGGCAGGATGGCGGTCTACCCAGAATCACTGATGAAGGCTGATCCGCTCACTTGGCTTTAGCGGGGTGGTTGAGGGGATTTGAGCCTATTGAATATTTCACGAGTTGCAGCCCATGGGGGGAGAACAGAGAAAGGTGAAAAGGCAATCCCTGTGTTTCTTTATGATTCCAATATAAAACCAGGCTATCCGAGGTGGGAGGGAGGCAGGCAGTGGAGTCAGCCTACCGCCGGAAGGCATGGCGCACCAATTCTCCTACTTTAATATCTGCTGTTTCGTTTTATATTCATCATGTCAGCATAATCTGCCTTTATGGGAATCGTCTTGGTTCCCAACCAAATGCGTTTAGTCCCCCTTTTGCTTTAAGTTTGATTGTAATGTGACTTGAAGACTTCAATGAAATGTTTATATGGAAGGACTAGGGGAAGAGGTTGGGGAAAATGCAATTGGAAAATCAATCAGTGGGGAATTTCAGGAGCTGGCCTTGGTTATGCTAGTATTTCTTTGACCTGTTTTTAATGGACACAGGACTGGCGCTCTGATCAAGTGTACTTTGCTGATTCCCGACCGCATGCAGAAGAGAGTACACTGTGTCGCTAGGGACTCAAAGCCCTTAACCCTGTGTCTAAAGTACATTTCCAGCCGACATCCCACCACACTCCTACTTGCACATGCGGTGTTAGTACCCTGAAATACCCAACTGCCCAGCCCGTCTCCATGCCTCCTCTCTCTGAAGGCCAACAATATGCCCATTCTTTGCAACGTTCATGTCATCATGTTTTTAGAGTGGCTCCTTGTCTCTAAGCTAGGAGAGTCCTGTCCCACCTTCAGATTCCCAGTGGAGCTTACTTACTCTTTCTTTAATACTCTAGTGAGGTTAAACTCTACCTCCGTAATCTTATTGTGGATATGTGTGTGTGCATGTATTCATCATTGGCAATTCATTTATTTTTTTTTTTCAACGTTTATTTATTTTTGGGACAGAGAGAGACAGAGCATGAACGGGGGAGGGGCAGAGAGAGAGGGAGACACAGAATCGGAAACAGGCTCCAGGCTCTGAGCCATCAGCCCAGAGCCCGACGCGGGGCTCGAACTCCCGGACCGCGAGATCGTGACCTGGCTGAAGTCGGACGCTTAACCGACTGCACCACCCAGGCGCCCCTCATCATTGGCAATTCAGTAATTTTTCTTGAGCACTTGTTATGCGTCGGGCACTTTTAAAAGTACGTGAGATATGGCAGGAAATCCCTGCTCTCCTGGAGAGGCAGGCATTAAATACATGTTTAAGAAAATGCATAGGATTGGGGCACCTGGGTGGCTCAGTTGGTTTAGCATCCGACTCCTGATTTTGGCTCGGGTCATGATCTCGCGGTTTGTGGGATTGAGCCCTGTGTCAGGCTCTGTGCTATCAATGTGGAGCCTACTTGGGATTCTCTGTCTCCCTGCCCCTCCCCCACTAGCACTCATGCATGCTCTCTCTCTCAAATAGATAAACTTAGAAAATGCACAAGATTAATTTAAATAGTGATAAGTGCTATAACAAGTTTTTGTAAAGGGGATACCAGAGAGTGTGATGTGTGTAGAGAGAACTTTAGCTAAAACTGGCAGAGCCTCTCTGAACAGGTGTCACTTGGTCAGGGAGACTAACACTGAGGAGAAAGTGGTTTGCAGGGTCTGGGAGGAGAGTTCCAGACAGACAGGAGAAAGAGTCCTTCTTTCCTGAGACAAGAGTAAGAGTAAGCCTGGTCTGTTTGAGTAACGGTTGTAAGTTTGCAGGGCTGGAGCACATGAGGAGGGGATCAGTCAGAGTAATGCGCAGATTCTGGGCCACAATAAATGGAGAGTGTGTGCATGTGTGGGCAGGGAGATGCCAGATGGGCAGTGGGTAGAATTTCTGCCACTAAAGAAAGGACTGAGCTTCCTGAAGGCAAGATTATGCCTCATTTCACTCCATGTTCTGAACTACTAAAGTACTCACAATTGAGTAGGCCCTCAATAAAGTGTGTTGAATGAGTGAATAAACAAACACAAGCATGAATGAATGAATGAATGAATGAGTGAACGAATGAATGAGGGAATGAATGATCAGGCCTTCTGCTTCCGCCAAGGCGGTTTTCTCTTTGAGGCTCCATGGCCCTCCTCCCCGCCTCAGCAACAGTTTCCTTCCTTTGTAATAGAGTGAGTCCAGAGCTGATCTCTGTGATTCAATATTTACTGTGTTTCACACACTGTTATTATCATTTAACGTTTACTGTCTGCTGACTGTGCACTCATCGCTGTAGCAAACAAAGAACTCAATCTAGTTTTGGTTCATGGGCTAATTTAGTCAAGGAAAAGGAGATGTTGTAAGAGCTACCGGCATAGTAGAAATTGTGTGGACTGGAAGTCCACTGGGTCCATCTGGGCATACATTCACCAGTGGCCTTAAGTGAGTGACTCACCCTCTGTGATCCTCCGTTTCCTAATCTGAATGTGAGGAGGACAGGCTTCTTCAATGGTGGGATTTTGAGCACAGGCTGGGGAGGGAGAACTCCAGGAGTGAAGAGTGCAGATTTCAGCCAGCCCTCCTTCACTGACTCTGCCTCCCCTGTCCCAGGCTGTGTCGATCAGATGTGGCACTGTAAGTGCCTGGTGGTCCATTGGCACAGGGGTCCTTTTTTTCTGGAGCTGCTGAATGAGAGGCAGCCATTTCCAGAGGCAGCTTGTAGCCGTGGGTTCTCTGGGCCTCTGGTTATAGGCTTTAATACCCTGGGAGAAATACGAGTGAGGTACTGAGCAAGGCCATTTACCATGTCTTCACCTTGCCTCAGCCCAGCTGGCTGGCTGCCAGAGATGTTGCTGCCAGGGCTTCGGGTGCTGAGGCCAGGAGGTGGGGCGGTGTGTGGAGAGAAGGTGCTGGGAAGAGGCCCGCCTCACAGACTGGCCACCCAGCCAGCCTCTCCCATGGCGCCCCACAGTGAGCTCTTAGGGTCCTTGTGATGGTCTCCAGCCCTGCTCAACTCTTAGTGCATCCCAGGTAGGTTTTCACTTGGACTTGTAACCTCCTATGTTCTGGCCACCTTGTCTTTTTGTTAAATTTTTTTTTCAACGTTTATTTATTTTTGGGACAGAGAGAGACAGAGCATGAACGGGCGAGGGGCAGAGAGAGAGGGAGACACAGAATTGGAAACAGGCTCCAGGCTCTGAGCCATCAGCCCAGAGCCCAACGCGGGGCTCGAACTCAGGGACCGCGAGATCGTGACCTGGCTGAAGTCGGACGCTTAACCGACTGCGCCACCCAGGCGCCCCTGGCCACCTTGTCTTTTACTTGGAATGAG
Organism: Prionailurus bengalensis; assembly: GCF_016509475.1. NCBI lineage: Eukaryota > Metazoa > Chordata > Mammalia > Carnivora > Felidae > Prionailurus > Prionailurus bengalensis. Next base: position 77,038,927 of record NC_057359.1, on the reverse strand, counting down.
GTGGGAGGCTGTTGAGGGTTTGGCGCTGAGGGCTGATGGGAGCTAACAGGTTCTGGCAGGGATCCTCTGGTTTCTGTGTGGGAATGGACAGAAGAGCAGAGAGGCAAGAACGGAGTCCAGTTAGGAAGAGCTTGTAGTAAGTCAGGCAAGAGAGAGTTGTACCTTGGCCCAGATGGTTGCAAGAGAGGAGCCAAGAAGGGAAGGGACTTTGGGGTGGCTTTTGAAGGATTTCCTGGTGGACTGGAGGAGGAGAGGGAAAGAAAGCAAGCAGTCAAGGATGTCTCAAGGATTTTTTTTCAGAGCAGCTGAAGGGTAAATTAGATCCTGTGCCTGTTAATAATAATAATGATAATAAATATTAATAGCTAACTTTTTATAGCACTTATGAAGTGCCAGATGCTCTTCCCTAAGGACTGTTGATTGTGAACCTCAAGGAGTTAGTCTATGGGGGGTGGACGATGTAAGAATAATTCAGTAGAATTTGGTGAGCAAACATCATCTCTTCAAGGTGACTCTGTTTCCTTCAGTGTCGCCAGACTTGGCGGGGGTTGTAGTGGGGCATAGGGAGAGCTGACTGGAAACGAAGTTCTAACTCTGTTTCCCCACCAACCCTCCTTAAGTGTGTGTGTGTGTCTACACACACATGTATATGAGGTCTTTGGTGACTATGGGAATACGACCCCTAGGTCAGCTCTGTAGTGCAGAGCTCCAAGATCCAGACATCATTACAGCTACTTGTCTACGATGGAGTGTTTTCGTCTCCTATGGTAACCCTCGCTTGAATGAAGTCCTGGAACCCTAGCAACCTTCCCCTTTCTTCATAAGATACCCTGATAGGCCTTTGTCCTTCTAGGACATTTCCAGGGACATATTCCCTCTAGTAGGCAACATTATGAAAAGATTGTATGATCTTGGTACAAGGACACTTCTTTTAAGTAATCTCTACACCGAAGCGGGAGCTCAAACTCACAACCCCAAGTTCGAGAGTCACATGCTCTACTGCCTGAGCCAGCCAGGTGCCTCCAGTGCAAGGACACTTCCTGAAAGCTAATGCTGTCACCCTTCTTATTTAATAAGAGGCTATGTTGGTACTGAATGGAAGTACTATTAAAATAATAATTTAGAGGTCAGGTGACTGTAGCTTGCTAGGAGGTTCTAACTTCCCCTTGGTCATGGGAGAACATTAGTGTAGGGCAGTGACTTTTGAAGTATTTTTAAGTCATGGAAACTTTGTGCCAACACTCCCTTGCTGGGGTTGCAGTATATACACTAGCAAAAAATGGGGCTTCTCTGACTGAAGCAGGAGAAATAGGCTCAGAACAACCCACTTGCCAAGCTCCTTTCCTATAAAGAGTAATTCTGAGGTACCCAGGCTGGGCCACATGTTCTCTTGGGCCTTTCCAGCTCTGGGGTTCTGCAGTGATGCCCTGACGCTTCCAACTCAGCTTTTAAAGAATTCACACGCTAAACCCCTGCTCTTCTCATGGATGGAGATGTCTTCCCTTCATCGTCTTCTAGTTCCATGGCCTCATGAGAATGTAAACTCTTGAATCTCTTGCTTAGATTGATTCTGCTCACTTTGATTGAATGGACTGAATTGCCTTATCATGGATGGTGCTATACACAAGGACCCCAGACTGGGTTCAAATTCTGTCTCTTACACTTTGTGGCTTGGGGAGATTCTTGGCCACAGTTGACCACGTACAAATGGAAGCGATGGTGTCTGGCTCATAGATTTGATGGATGGAAAGGCATCCAAAGTAGGTGCCTTCTGATCTCCTGAACATGTGTGGCTCTTTCCCTCCCTGGAAAACTGAGGCCCAGGCAATGCCGCTCACCCAGCGCCTTTGGTCTTGTCTTACAGAGATGTCTGGCACCGCGGCGGACATCTCGCTGGTGCACTGGAGACAGCAATGGCTCGAGAATGGCACCTTGTATTTCCACGTCTCCATGAGCAGTGCCGGGCAGCTGGCCCGGGCCACGGCGCCCACGCTCCAGGAGCCTTCAGAGATTGTAGAGGAGCAGATGCACATTCTCCACATTTCTGTGATGGTGAGTGAGGGGGAATGCCGTAAGGTGCTAGGGGATGGAGAGGGTGAGTTGGGGAGACTGTGGAGGGAGGCAGGGGTTGCCAGTGGCAGGTGGAAGAGAATTGGCTGAGTGCAAGAGGTTAGAATGATAAACAGAAGGTCAGGTGGATTCTGTGGTGTCACTTGGACTGATGCATACCCATCCATCATCTGTCAGCTGTGACAAACTAATTGTGCTTCAGAGAAGAGAATAAAGGGTCTCCAGCTCCTTGGCCTTTTGGCCGACATCTTTGGGAATAGCTGTTTAACATCTGTCACGTGCTTGGCCTGTTCCACCGAGGGCTGAGGTTCAGTGCTCCAAAATACAATTGGCCTTTCCAGGAATGACTGAACAAACAAAATCGGAACAGAATTGGAGCAGGGCTGCCCTTTCCCAAGTGCCTTTCATAGGCCAGGTGCTTTGACCCTCACAATACCCTCTGCAGTGTAGATTGTACATGGTGACCCTTGGCGCTGGGCTAGGCTTAGCCACAGTCACACATCGAAGTCCCTCCATTACCCTCCTGTTGTAGTTGTGAATACTGAGTCGCGGGGGCAGAGAAACTTTACCCAAGGTCACATAGCTAGTAAGAGACAGAGATGCTCTTGGGCACTCGAACCCCTAAGCATGTCTGACTACAAAGCCTGAACTATGTCCTCCACACTATTTCTCTCAGTGCAAGAATTTATTGACTGTCCAAGCGTGTGTCAAGCACTGTGCAGGGCACATTTAAGGACATTATCTCATTGCATTCTCACCAAGAATGTGTGGAGTCAGGCATGTCACCTCCATGTGAGAGATGAAGTTACGGGCACAGAGAGGTGAAGTGGCCTTCCATCTCTGTCGGCCCTATGACCTGGAGCTCTTGGAGTCTTCTCTCTCTTCAGAGAAGGCTGTTAGGGCTTAAATCACTTGAATGGTGGTCTAAAATGTATGTAGGCTCATATTAATGGTTTCTTCAAAAAGCTGTAGTTAATGGCTCTGCATGGTAGATAGGAAAAAACAAATTCATTATGCAGAATGTACAGGGTCTAATTGGCTCAAGAAGAGATCTGATAATAGCTACAAGTGACATCCCCTTAGTGCTTTTCACTCTTCAAGCCATTATTTTCTCTTGTAGCACGGCTCTGCCGAATGCATAAGGATAGGAAATATGATTCCCAATCTACACGTGAGAAAGGTATGGCTCAGAGAGGTGAAGAATTTGGCATAAGGCCACTCAGCAAAGCAGCACTACTGTGCACTCCTGTATTTTCCATTCAATAGTCAGAAACATTTATTGAGAATCTGTACTGGGGACAGACCTTTGCTCTTGGTCTCCAGTCTCCTGGTTCCTCTTCACCTAACACTGTGCATTAGACATTCTGATTAGGGCTGAGTAAGAGCTTGGAAGTTTTCTCTTTTTGGAAAAACACACACATACCCCAGCCAGACAGCAGTGTTAATTTTGGACCTAACGCATGCTTATCACGTGGAAAAACAAATCAAGGCCTTTGTGTTATTCACAGAATGAGTGCGATAGACTTTTCCCATATATATATTTTGCAAATGATGCAGCCACATGCCAAGCCAAGTGAGTGCCTGCATGCTAACTTTGGGGTGCAAGTCTTTCAGGGTACTTGCTCAAGAGTTCACGGGGCATGAGACACCATCTGATGCTAAGAAGACTCGAGGGGGCGTGACTTACTTTTTTCATGTTGGAGAGTGAGACTCCGTTTTTGATTAATATTTATTAAGCATTTTCTGGGTTTGGCCTCACGTTTACTTGTCTACATCCTTCCCATAGCCCAGTAACCTAGATGGTATAATCTCAATTATAAATGAGCCCTGAATGGACGTTCTCTGCTTCCAGGTTCAGTGTTACTTCCACTAAATCACACTCTGTCTCCAAGGACTGTAGGTGTTCTTCACCTTTTTATTCTGCTCAGTGAGTTCAGCTTGGAAAGGAGAACTCATCAAGACCCGCACGAATCTGGAATTCAAGATGTGGCTGGCAGAGTAGGCCCTGTGGAGGTTGGCACAATCCAGATCTTCCCTGCCCTCACACTAATGTGGCCCAAGGCTACCACCTTGTGGTCCCGCCAGTTCTTTTCCATCTTCAGGGCTCCAAAATCTGGATCTTTCCTGTCCTCACCTTACTACCTCTTCAGGAGATAGAGTCATGTCCAGGAAACCTTGAACCCTAAGACATTTGTTGATGGCAGCCCGGCTTCTCTGAGGTGAGGTAGGGTGACGTGGAGGTTCATAATAAGCACAGGTTCCAGAGCCCGAGTGCCTGGGTGTAAAGTCCTGCTGTGCCGCTTAACACTCTGGATGATTTTGGACAAAGTTTTAAATTCCTCTGTGCCTTGTTTTTGTCATCTGTAAACGAGGCTTCCACCAATACTTACTGTGTACGTACACCGAGCACTTGTATCAGAGGGCTTGGCACCTAAGACCATTAGCTCTTATTCTTAGGGGCACTTTCTTTCTTTCTTTTTTTTTTTTTTAATGAAATTTACTGTCAAATTGGTTTCCATACAACACCCAGTGCTCATCCCAAGAGGTGTCCTCCTCAATGCCCATTACCCATCCTGCCCTCCCTCCAACCACCCCCCCCACCGCCATCAACCCTCAGTTTATTCTCAGTTTTTAAGAGTCTCTTATGGTTTGCCTCCTTCCCTCTCTAACTTTTTTTTCCCTTCCCCTCCTCCATGGTCTTCTGTCAAATTTCTCAGGATCCACATAAGAGTGAAAACATATGGTATCTGTCTTTCTCTGTATGGCTTATTTCACTTAGCATAACACTCTCCAGTTCCATCCACGTTGCTACAGAAGGCCATATTTCATTCTTTCTCATTGCCTCGTAGTATTCCATTGTGTGTATAAACCACAATTTCTTTATCCATTCATCAGTTGATGGACATTTAGGCTCTTTCCATAATTTGGCTATTGTTGAAAGTGCTGCTATAAACATTCGGGTACAAGTCTTAGGGGCACTTTCGTTGAAAACTTTAAGATGTGTTGATTTAATATACCGTTTCATTTCATAAATGGATAAACTGAGGTCCCATATAGGCTGCAAGTCGTCCAGGATCCCCCAGACAGACAGTGGAGCTTGGCCTGGACAGCACACCTCTCTGTGGCTTAGACTCTTATCTGTCCTTGCTGGTCTGGCCACAGTTCAGCAAGAACGAAAAGAATGTTTGCTTTCCTGTCCCCTAAACAACCATTCAAAATAGCATTCACAGTGGCTAAAATCTGTTTTCCCATTTCGTAGATGAGAAACTGGAGATGCAGTGAGTTTAACTGACTTCTAAGGCTGTGTGGTTAACAGGAATGCAGTTCTGGGAGCAGGCTTTTCCCAAGATTCTAAACTCAAGTCACATGGTTACTCATGACAGGATGGCTCCTGGTCTATCAAATTTTGCATTGTTTCTGTCTTTGGTGAAGATCTGAGATCGTTTGTGAGAAGATCCAAATCATTCTAGGGTCAATGTCCTCCATTCTCTTTTCTCAGGACAAGCATCCTGCCCACTCATGTAGGGTAACCAGCTCCAGCTCAGTCATTAGAACCTGCTACATTTCATGCCTTCTGGAGTGGAACCAGCAGGCGCTGAGTTTGTTAAGACCTGAGCCTGAGATATTAATAAACTTAGTAGCTATTTGATGTGACTTGGTCACCCAAAGATTAAACGGGAATACCAGTATTTCACCCTATATAGGCTGATTCCAGAACCTCCACCCTTACTCTGCATACTAGACTGCCATTTCTCTTCTCCTTGCATCAGCTGTTGGCTTAAATTTATAAGACCTTATGGGCAGATTCATGCACAGACTCCTCCTTGTGTGGAATCTGTGGGTAGATTAAAGGGGGCGGGGGTTTGACTTGGAAGTCAACTCCAATATTGAATAGTATCACTGTTGCTAGCTTTATGACTTTGGCCAAATCAAAATCATCATTGGTGAAACTGGGATAATGTTCCCTAATTCTGAGAGTTTTTCTAGGTACTGAATGCAGCTACATGTGCCAGTGCCCTGCACAATGAAATTAATGGCTGCCACCATTGAGGACTTCCTGTATGCCAGGCACAGTCTAGTTGCAGCACATGGGTTATTCCATTTAATTGTTCTAACACTCTGTAGGATAGATACTGTTATTTCCCTCATCCTCCCACCATTTATACGGGTGGGCCACAGTGAAGGGGTGGTTATAAGGGCCCAATACCCCGGTCCATGGCAGGACAGACCTTTCTAAGTGTTTGAGCTATCTGGCACTCGATGACGGAGTAAGGGGTAGTCAGTTCTTTGTCTCTGGGGGTAGGAAAGCAAAGGGTAGAAGCCCTAGTCATTAGGATTTTGAGAGAAATAATACTTAAATTAGATGACTAGTGTGGTTCTCTCACACTTATAAGATCTATAATTCTATGGCATAATAATATATAGAAAAATACTTTGAGGATTATAAAATGCCACATAAATCTAAGGAATTATTATTCCCATTCTCAATCAGAAGCTTTGTTTAAAGGATTTGTGTGATTTGGGGATAATTCTTTTTAAAGCTTTCTGTGAAAAATGACTTTAGATCATTTCCCCAACCATTGCATTTATTCATTCACAGCGTATCATGCATTCCTTAGTTCATTGATTTAATCACTCAATCGTGCAGTGGTTGCCTTGCCTGCTAAACCTAACAATGAAAATCCTATCTGCAAGAAAATAAGAGAAAAGAAAAAAAAAGCTTTGAAAAAGTCAACCACAAGCTCAGAATGAGCCAACTATATGGACTCTGATTGTCGAAAGTGGTAAGAGTGGCTCCACCTTTTATTTTTTTAATGTATTTTTTTATTAACGTTTGTAATGCTTATTTATTTTTGAGGAGGGGAAGGGGCACGGAGAGAGGGAGACTCAGAATCCGAAGCAGGCTCCAGGCTCTGAGCTGTCGGCACAGAGCCCGACCCGGGGCTCGAACTCACAAACCAACTGAGTTACCAGGCACCCCTGTTTCCACATTTTAAGTTGTATTAATGAGAGACTAGTGTTCTGAATAACTAGTTTTAGAGGTTCTAGATGAGACCTGAAACAATGTGTTTACTTTTGGGGATCCCATGCTCAGAGAAACAATGATTAGAAAAGTTATGAGAAAATAGTTAAAATAGTGAAGGATCTGAAAATAACAATGTTTTAATTTTTTTTTAAACGTTTACTTATTATTGAGAGACAGAGAGAGACAGAGCGTGAGCAGAGGAGGGGCAGAGAGAGAGGGAGACGCAGAATCTGAAGCAGGCATCCAGGCTCTGAGCTGTCAGCCCAGAGCCTGATGCGGGGCTCGAACTCACAAACTGTGAGATCATGACCTGAGCCGAAGTCAGGCACTTAGCCAACTGAGCCACCAAGTCGCCCCTGAAAATAACAGTGTTAATAAGCATGGTTTAAACACTTAGTGTTGTATTGTCAGCGTATATTTGACTCACTCAGTTCTCTACACAATCCCAATTCAGCAGATATCCTGTTGAACTCCTGTTCTACTTTTGAGAACATGCAGGCACAGAGAATATAACTAATGTGCAAGAACTGTGGATTGGGGTCCCCAGGTTCATATTCTGGCTCCATTACTGACTTCCTAGCTGTGTAACGTAGGCATCTTTCCTCCCTCTGCTTCCATTTCCTCTTCTGGAATGGGGTGAGGATGGAAGTAACTGCCTGAGGGCGTTGTTGTAAGATGACTCACATAAGGCACATACGGCTAGAGACTGACACATAGCTGGGTCTTCCTAAGTGTTAGGACTCTGCCCTTTATTCGCGTATTAGTTTCTGAGGATTGCCGTAACAAAGTGCATGGACTGAGTGACCTAACATGTGTTGTTTCGCACTTCTGGAGGCTAGATTTCTGAGATCAAGGTGTGGGCAGGGCCACACTCCTTCTGAAGGCACTAGGGGAAATATCCGTTCCAGCTTCTTGTAGTTCCTTGGCTTATGACAGCGTAGCTCTGATTTTTACGTGGCATTCTCACTGTGTGTGTGTCTCTCTCTGCATCCACATTTTTCCACTTTTTATGAGGATGCCAGTTATATTGGGTGGGGCCCACCATAATGACCTTGTTGTAACTTGCTTACCTCCATAAAGTCCCAGTCTCCTCTCCATATAAGGTCATGTTCTGAGGTATTGGGCATTAGGAGTCCTACATATATTTTGTGTGTGTGTGTGTGTGGGGGGATTTCACCAATAACAAGTGCCATTGCTGTGTTATTTATAAGTGATATTATTGAAGAAAGCCCAGGGCAGCCAGGACAGGGGAAACCAGGCCATTACAGACTGCAGGTCCCAAAAGCCTTTGGACAGAAACTAGAGTAGTGAGGAAAACATCCTAAAGGGGATTATTTTAAAAGGAAAGGTGACAATGATATAGCAGCAGAAAAAAAAAAAAAAATACTCGATACATACAGCCATGAAGCTGTGGCCTGGGACTCGGGTGTCCCAGCCCTAACACTCATTTGCTCCCTGACCGTAGGCACACACTTCCCTTCTTAGCCTTAAGACCCCCATCTATAAGTTGAGATCATCAAGCGTTTATCAGTTGCAGGACATGATAAGATTGGGCAATACAGATACACCAGGTACATTTTTATGTACTTATGTACATGTATTTATGTACATCAATCCCGTTTATTTTTTTAAGAAAGTAGAATTTTAAAAATCACAGATGCATGCATTAAGTTTTAAAAATTCAAGCCACATGAACCTGGTAGCTCAGGTTTGACTTGCCTCAACAACAAGGATGTACTAAAAGCATGTAGGGTCTCTAGCTAGGCTTACGGGACCGTGAGAAGGATAAGCCATGGCTTCCGTCTAGAGGATATGAGACTTATCTCCCACAGCATTTAGGGATGCAGCATAGTGAAGTAGAAGGAACATAGTCTGGTGTCAGGAGCCTGGGTTTCAAGCTGAGAGTCTTCCTCATAGCAGCTATGGAGGTTTGGATGTCTTCACCTCTCTGAGTTTCTTGGTTGGTCATTTGTAAAAGTGGAATTAAGATTGAAATCATGGCATTGAACTGAGACAATGCCCATGAAAGGATTTGGCTAGGTTTCCGCAGAAGCGACGGAGCTATAAAATATGGTTGGAATGTTGGAGCCCAAAGCACCTTAGACCTTGCAGAATCCAACTTTTCTAGATGAGTCAGCTGGCACATGTTTATTCTACAAACAAATCGCTCTGAATCTTGGTGACTGACCAAACAGTGCTTTCTTGCTCACGCGCCTTCCGTGTTGGCAGCTGCGGTCTCTGTGGCTCAGCTCCGCATGTCTTCTCATTCTGCAGTTTTGGCTGAAGGGGAGCCCCAGCCTGAGACCTTTGGTCTCCATGGCAGAGGGAATGAGCAAAAGAACTGGTGGAAATCAAGGACGCTTCTGCAAGCTAGTGCTCAGACAGGGGGTTCTCTCATGTTCTGTGGCCAGGGCCAAAGCACATGTGTGGCCCAACCCAAAGCCAATGGCAGAGGTGTATAGTCCTTTACAGAGAATGGGCATGTGGTATAGTCCTTTACAGAGAATGGGCATGTGGGCGGTTGCATACGGCAGCAGACTGAACCCCACCTTCATTTTGCGGGTGGAGAGAATGAGGCTAGAAAAAGGATGTTCTCCATCCAGATTACCCCGTCTGTCTGGGCTGACAGTCAAGCCCAGAAAGAAAATCCTGGAGATGGCAAGAGGCAACCTAGACAGGGGAACAGAGGCAGTTGGGATGCAGGATAGGACTGTGTATAAGAAAAAATAATCTGCAAAATATGAGACAGAGGGAGGCAGAGAGAAACACAGACAGGAAAAATAGACATCTGCTAATATTCATTGAGTAGCTCTTCTATGTTAGGTGTATAGAAACTACCGGAGACAGAGAGGGAAACTGAGAAAAAGGGAGCTGGTGATAATGAGAGAGATGTAGAAAAATACAAGGAAATTGGCAGGAATGGACTGGTAAGGAGTTAGCAGTAGAAGCAGAGACAGGGGAAGAGGATGCAGAATAAAAGACAGGGAGGAAGGAACCACACAGGGAGGAAGGCAGGGAGGAAGGCAGGGTGGAGGTGGAGGGGCAGATAGAACCCAAGCCCAAGAAAAAGTGGTAGAAGGGTCCTGGGGTGAGGAGGGGGATGAGGAGGAAGTCAGGGGCTGAGAGGGACAGAAGGCCTCCTGCACGACACGGAGGGGGGCACTGGCACAGTGGATCTGAGAAGAAGCAGCAGAGGAAAAGGTGGAAAAGAGAAGGGAGAGGGGAGATCTAGAGACGGCAGAGAAGCATGGCAGGGGCAGGAAGGGCAGCAGGCAGGTTGACAGAGTTGAGGGGGATGTTCTCTTGGTGACCACTCTCCACCTTTACACTCCGGCTTGTTGTTGCACATTTCATTTTGCTTCAAGAACCTGAAGCTTCTGGAGCACGTGGGTGGCTCAGTTGGTTACATTTCCGACTTTGGCTCAGGTCATGATCTCCTGCTTTGTGGGTTTGAGCCCCATGTCGGGCTCTGTGATGGCAGCTTGGAGCCTGGAGCCTGCCTCAGATTCTGTGTCTCTGTCTCTCTCCGCGCCTCCCCTGCCTGTGCTCTGTCTCTCTGTCTCTCAAAAATAAATAAACATTAAAAAAGGAAAAAAGAACCTGAAGCTTCTGTGTGTGCAGTATTCTAACAACACAGAATGAATGCACGTGTGCTGTGCGGTATTCACGTTGTATACTCCCCTTCCCCCATGCCCTGAGTCAGCCCACGGTGAAAATGTCCAGTGAACTTGGCGTTGGACACAATAGAGCTTCAAGATCCACCTTCAGTTAGTTCCCCTTCCTCCCCCTCCCAGTCCTCAGAAGACAACTTGGTTTGGTGGAGATAACATACGTTTGGACAGACAGATGTTGGTTCAGAGTATGACTCTCTTATTGCTGCTTGTCTCAGGCACATTCCTGAACTTCTCTGATTGTTACTGTCTCCTGAATCTACAGTGAGGCTGTGGACCTCTCATTCATGGGGCTGAGGGGAGAAGACACATGGAATGTCTCAGCACAGTGCTCAGAGAACATCCCTTCTTTTCCTTTTGCCCTTTAAAATATTTCTCCCTAATTCACGCTCATGCTTGACCTTCACAAACATCCTTTGAGCTAAGTTGGGCAGGAGTTAAGAATATTGACTCTGGGGGCGCCTGGATGGCTCAGTTGGCTGAGCGTCCAACTTAGGCTCATGATCACATGGTTTGTGAGTTCAAGCCCCGTGTCGGGCCCTGTGCTGACAGCTCAGAGCCTGGAGCCTGCTTCAGATTCTGTGTCTCCCTGTCTCTCTGCCCTTCCCCTGCTCGTGTTCTGTCTCTCTTTCTCTGTCTCAAAAAATAAACATTTGAAAACATTTTTTAAAAAAAGAATATTGACTCTGAAATACTGACATAAATAATAGACTAAATAAATGAATGGGATAGAAGACATAGCTCTTTCTTACAATAGAATCCCAATTGATAAATAAATGTGGAAGGAAAGAGGGAAGTAGAAGATCGCCATTAGACAGTCACCACTGTTAAAATTACTACTGACAAGATCCACTGATATATACGAATATTAAAGGGTGAAACTTCAAGAAGAAGCAGGATATTTGCGAAATCTCAAAGTATTCCCCCCCAATATTTATTAATTATGAAAGGAAAATGGTGATTTATAGTAGAGAATCTAGTAGATAAGTAGTATCAGCTTCTAGGGCTGCTGTAACAAATTGTCACAAAGTGGGGGGCTGTTGAAACAACAGAAAATTATTCTGTCACAGTTTTGGAGGCCAAAAATCCAAAATCAAGGTTTCAGTAGGCCTGTAATCTCTCAGCAGCTCTAGGGGATAATCTGTTCCTTGCCTCTTCTAGTTTATGGATGTGCCAGGTGTTCTGTGGCTCGGGATTACATACATACATACATACATAAATACTCCTGCATACATAACTCCACATCTTTGCCTTAGTCTTTGTATCACCTTCTTCTCTATGTCCTCTCTTCTATATGTCTTTCATAAGGACATGAGTTATTGGCTTCAGAGCCCTCCTGGGTAATTCAGGATGATCTTCTTTTGCAAGATCTTAACTTAATTACATCTGCAAAGACCTTTTTTTTCTGTTTGTTTTCTTTTCCCAAATAAGGTAGCATTCACTGGTTCTGGGGACTAGGATGGGGACCTATCTTTTTTTGGGTCTACCATTCAACCCACTACCTCACTTTAACCAAGTGATCCAGGTTACCACCACCAGGAATAAGACAGATCGACATCATGAATCCTCTGCTAGGATGCACTGAGAAGGGCATAATGCCGTTCCTGATGCTTGTGCAAAATGTGTGCCCTTATTGTAATTGTGAGAATACAATTAGGCACACCCCAAAGTGAGCAACATTCTATGACATAATTGGCTAGCACTCTTCAAAAGTGTCAAAATCATGAAAGATAGGAAAGGCTGAGGGATTGTCACGGATAAGAGAAGACTGGGCAGACATAGAATCTAAATGCCACATGGGATCCTGGACCAAAAAAGGAACATTGATGGAAAATATAATAAAATCCATATAAGGTCTGTAGTCTTATTAATGTATTATAACATTTATTTCCTGGTTTTGATTATTCTTTTATATGTGATTTTAACTTTGGAGGAAACTGAATAAATAGTATACAGGAACTCTTCTGTACCAGCTTTGTAACTTCTTGTGAGTCTATATTCAAAATAACAGGTTTATAAAATTTTTTTTAACATTCATTTTTGAGAGACAGAGCACAAGTCGGGGAGAGAGAGGGGGGCACAGAATCCAAAGCAGGCTTCAGGTTCTGGGCTTTCAGCACAGAGCCCAACATGGGGCTTGAACTCATGAACTGCGATCACAACTTGAGCTGAAGTTGGACACTTAACCAACTGAGCCACCCAGGTGCCCCTGTATTCAAAATAAAAGGTTTAAAAACAAAGAGAGTATGGAGTCTGAAGCAGGATTGCCTGGGTCAGAATCCTGGCCTTATGATTTAACTGCCACTTAACTGCTGTTGGTTAAGTTACTGCTCTGTGTCTGTTTCCCCCATTAAAAATGATAATACTGATAATTTCTACCTCATGGAATTAAAATGAGGTAACATGTGGACTGCATGCAAATGCTGTCATCAGTTTCATGGATATTGTTACTATTATTGATCTTGTTTGACAAACGATAAAACCTCGGATGAGGGAGTTAAGATAACTGTCTGTAAGATCACATGGCTGGTGCCTGAGCCCTGAATCAAACTTAAGTTTCTGATTCCAGGGGCACCTGGCTGGCTCACGTGGTAGATCATGTGACTCTTGATCTCAGGGTCCTCAGTCTGAGTCCCACAGTGGGTGTAGAGTTTACTTAAAAAAACTTCTGGTGATGCATGGGTGGCTCAGTCGTTTAAGCATCCCACTTCGGCTCAGGTCATGATCTCTCAATTCATGGGTTCGGGCCCCGTTGTCGGGCTCTGTGCTGACAGCTCAGAGCTTGGAATGTGCTTTGGGTTCTGTGTCTCCCTCTCTCTCCTGCTCCCCTCCCCACTCGTGCTTTTTCTCTGTCTCTCAAAAATAAATAAATGTTTAAAAAAAAGATTTCTGGTTCCAAGTGATCTCTCGTAAGACATTTATTCTGCTACCAGGGCAAAGGTGGGTAAGGACCTCTCCTGGGGCCCATCTCCTTAACCTCTGGTCCCACATCCCTGTGTGTCGGTCAGATGGGCCTGACTCTGGACTGTGGAAGATGGCAGCCACTTCTTCCTCATCATAAGTACTTAGAAGTGAGGAAAGCAGAAATTTCCAACTTAATTTAAAAAAAAAAATCCGCAAGACAACCTCAGCCCCTTTAAAACACAGGGAGTCCAGTGCCCTCGTTGAGAGTGAAAACAAATATGGAAACTAAGCCTGTAGGTCTCAGAGTGACTCAGTGTCGTGTGTCAGGTCAGTGCCAGAAATGGCCTTGCCGGCTAGACTGCACGAATGCGCACTCGTGCTTATGTGTCTGTGTGGGTGGGTGGTCCCCGCCTCACTACACTTTCTAGACGTCCCCCAGCTGTGATCTGTACTCAGCAGAAGGCCTCCGGCTCATGCTGTGGGAGCCATAAACATATAGGTTGCACACAGCTATATTTCACTTCATTGTGGTAATCATCCTGTCTGCACATCCGCCGATACAGTCAAACAATTACCCAATTCAAACTTCTGCTGCTAATGTTCCCCAGCTCAAGGGCGTCTTTAATAGCAAAATAATACTTGTTTTTTCTTCCTTCCCTCTCTGTTTTTTCCTAATCTCTCCCCGATGAGACATAACATTAATTACAGCAGTTAACGGAAATTCTGTCTCCATTACTGCCTGCCACCTTTTCTATCTTGCCTTCCGCCTCCAAAAATTCCTCTCTTGAACGAAGGGGGGAGGTTTATGCAGATGTGCGATTGTATTTATTTACCTTTTCTCTGCTTACCTCCTTTGTGCTGAATTTTAAGCCACGCAGAATCAGTGTCTTCGCTGGGGCGTGTGTGCGTGAGTGTGAACGCGTGTATGTGGTTCCTGTGCGCCTGCTTCATAATCTAGCTGTCATTTTGAGCTAATTGTGTTGTTTCCTCTTGTGTGGAAGGAAATCTTATCTGTTTTGGATTAAAATTCAATGAAGGTCATAACGGCTGGAAAACTTACCAGACTGCTGCAATTAATGTTCATTTGGCTTTGATAAATTGGAACGTTCCCCTCAATAGGACTGGAGTGGATTTCAGAAGCAATAATTCTTCCATTAACTCAATGATTCCGCCTGTGATGGAGGACCTTGTCCTGCTTTTGTTTGTCATCTGTCACTTGGAGGAGCCGGGCATATGTCGGCGATGATTTATCGTGATTGCAGTGCCTCGTTGTATCAAAGCATTTAAAATCACCAATTATTTTTGCCCCCTCTAAGTTGCTTGGTTAAACAAAATGTGAGGTTGGAATTAAGGTAGAAGAAAAAAAAATCTGTGTCCCTGTTTCCATTCCTGGGTTTCCACAGTTGTGGGGTTATTACAAGTTCCTTTCTTGTTTTTTTTTTTTGTCTTTGTTTTTTTAAATATTTTTAGTGTTTATTTTATTTTGAGAGAGAGAGAGACAGAGAGAGACAGAGAGAGACAGAGCAGGAGTGGGGGAAGGGTGTCGAGAGAGGGAGACACAGAATCCGAAGCAGACTCCAGGCTCTGAGCTGTCAGCCTAGAGCCCAACACGGGGCCGGAACCCACGAACTGTGAGATCATGACATGAGCCAAAGTTGGATGCTTAACCACCCAGGCGCCCCTACAAGTTCCTTTCAAGGACCAGGTGAAAGTGAATATGTCATAGGAACAATACAGAGCACTGATTATTTTATGTGTATTGTTTTACTTTCTAAAGCAGTTGTTTAGGGTGTTTTGTCCATGTCACCTGGGAAGAGACTGAAGTCCATAGATGATAAACATTTTCTGCAACATAAACAGCCTAAGAATGGAAGCCTGGTATCTGGATTCTAAAGCTCTTGCATTACCCTCATACATTAGGATTTTTACAAATTGCTTCTCATTAAGCCGTGCTATTTACTGCCCATATTTCACTAGGTGTGGAGCAAGATCTCCTTCCTACTTAAGAATTACCTGGGGTGTCGGGGCACCTGAGTGGCTCAGTCGGGGCACCTGGATGGCGTCAGTGTTAGAAAAATAAATAAATAAACATAAATATATATATAGAATTACTTGCAGTGTTTGTTTAAAACACAGTTTCCTGGACTCTGCCCCAGGTATGTTGGATCTGAATTCCTGGTGGGGGTTCCAGGGAATCTGCATTACGGAAAACTCTGGAGCTGGTGTCTGTGGATAGCGAAGGTGGAGGAGAATCCTTATCCTGAAGCTCCCTGAGACCAGCAGGGAGAAAGTCACAGCCTGGACCTGCTCGTGTAAAACATGATTTAATTCTTCTGAAACCCTGCTGGGCGGGCATCACTGTCTCCATTTTGTAGATTTAAATATTGAGGTCTATCAGGTTAAGTGGTCTTGCCCAAGGTCACACAGCTAGGGAGAGACCCGATTGGGATCTAGACCCTGTGTTTGCCTTGCTGACTAGAACACTCCTGCTCTCACTGAGCACCCCCATCTCATCTGCTTCTGTCTTTGTCTGGCTCTGTCTGTAGCCTCCCTTGTCTAAAATCCTGCAGGGGCATCAGCGAGAGTGGCTCTAGGCTTTCCCCATGGACATCCTCTTCGGTTCCTGTTTTATTACTGTCCTTATGTGTCCTGATGTTCCCCTAATGAAGCATCGAGAGGCCTGCCCTGTCTTGGCCTTCCTTAATAGAGAGTGAAATATGTTGGTGTCCGTGCCAGGGGCTTTGTTTAGATGGTTCACAGAGCTACCCAAGGCCTCCCGTGGGGGGATGTGGGTTAGCCCCTCCCTCCCATCGTTGCAGATGATCTCAGGTAAAGGAAGCTTACCCACAGGGTGGGTCTGCACTGTTACAATCATTACAGCAGCATGGCTGAAGGGAGAGGAGAACAGCTGGACCTGTTTCTGCCAGCCTTTGGCTAACTGTATGATCTTGGGCTAGCTACTTGCCCTCTCTGAGCCTTGAGGTAAAACAGGTGTAACAATGGTACCTCCTCTACAAAATCATTGCCACGAATGGAGGCGTCCATGCTGTGTGCAAGCTTGGTATCTGATAAATAGAAATTTCTTAATAGATTATAGCTATTCTTAATTTTTTTAAGTGTTTATTTATTTTTAAGAGAGAGAGAGAGAAAGAGACAGAGTGCGAGCAGGGTAGGGGTGGAGAGAGAAGGAGACACAGAATCTGAAGCAGGCTCCAGGCTCCGAGCTGTCAGCACAGAGCCCGACGTGGGGCTTGAACTCACAAACCTGTGAAATCATGACCTGAGCCGAAGTCTGACGCTCAGCCAGTGGAGCCACCCAGGCGCCCCTGTAGCTATTCTCAAAGCTCAAGCACTGTTGACCCACTAACATTAACAGAACGTGTTTGCATTTAACATTTCATTAAAACCTCCTGACTGTATATTAAGTAGGTGTTCTTTTTAACGTCCTTTTATAGCTGAGCCTCAGAGAGGGGCCTTGCTTAGAGCCACATAGCTGGTGAGTGCCAGAAAAAGGACTTCCTGAATCTCTGACAGAAATGCATATGTGGGGCCAGTGGTGGACATTTGCCTGAAGTTTGTAGACCTGCCATTTGAGGTTCAGGGTGAAATTTGGGCTGGACCCTCTGGCCACCCTCCTTTTGAGATTCAGAATGGCAGGGGTTATCTACTGAATTGTGTCCTAAACCCCCATATGGCCATATTTGAAGACGGGGCCTTGGAGAAGGTAATTAAGGTTAAGTAAGGTCCTATGAGTGGGGCGCTAACCCAATAGGACTGGTATCCTTAAAGATGAGGAAGAGACATTGGTGATGCATGTACCTAATGGAAAGGCCATGTGAGGACACAGTGACAAGGTGACTGCTACAAGTTGGGAACCCTTGATCTAGAGGACTTGTGGGTACCCTTGATCTAGAGGACTTCCAGCTGCTAGAATGGAGAGAAACCAAATTTCTGTTGTTGAAGCCACTCAATCTGTGGAATTTCTTTATGGCAGCCTGAGCTAACAGAGCAGAGTATTGTGGTTATTGCCACCCCAGCCCCCAGTGGCTGAAGGAATGAGGGAAGCTGGACTCGTCTTTTCCTTCTCTGCAGTTTCTCCTGGAACGAAGGCCAAAAGCAGAAAGAGTGAGGGGAGGTGATCCCAAAGCAGAGAGGGGACAGGATGGAAAGGGAAGAAAGGAGATGAGAGGGGTTTTTAGAAGCACATAATAGTAGCTCAGTAAACTCTTAGGTGAATGGACTGGGAGATAGACAGTTGGATGATCTTGTCATGTGTTACTGTAATGAACTTTTCACAACATCAAGTACTGGGTGTAGATTCACAGATTTCAGGGAGACAGCTGATGATAACAGCTTCCACTTAGTTATTGCAAGAAGAAAAAAAATTGAGTGCCTTTTATATGACAGTATGGTCTTTGTCATTAATCTTTACAGAATTCATTAAAGTTTACAGAATTCTGCCTACTAATGATTATTTACAGATAAGATGTGCATGTACCCATTTGTTGGATGAGAAAACTGATATTGCCCAAGGTCACACAGGACCTGGACTCTGATTTTGGAGCCCATGCTCTGGGCATGAGTGCACTGATTTTTTTTTTTTTAATTTTTTTTTTCAACGTTTTTATTTATTTTTGGGACAGAGAGAGACAGAGCATGAACGGGGGATGGGCAGAGAGAGAGGGAGACACAGAATCAGAAACAGGCTCCAGGCTCTGAGCCATCAGCCCAGAGCCTGACGCGGGGCTCGAACTCACGGACCGCGAGATTGTGACCTGGCTGAAGTCGGACGCTTAACCGACTGCGCCACCCAGGCGCCCCATGAGTGCACTGATTAATACCAGTGGGACTGGAAGAACAGCTAACTTAGAGGAGAGGCCCACACCTTGCTAGGTTTCTATTTCTTGACCCCCTGCCTATATGACCTGGGACAAGTTGTCTAACCCGTCCTAGCCTACAGTGAGGTAATGGGGAAGTGCTTGGTGCCTTGCCCATGGGGAGTGCTCCGTGAATGGGAGCTGTAGGGTACAAAACCTCTCTTTGTGTCTCCAATATCCTATTTCCTGGGCTTTAAACTGAGGACACTAGCTCACATCTTCAAAGACTGTGTTGAATGAAATGAGATAAACTAGAGGAGAGCATCCCCAGGGCTTCACCTGTCACGTAATAGATGCTTGGTTCGTGAGGACTATTGTGATCATTATTTCCGGTGGCCTCCAAAACACCGTGTAGATTAGAGACTCGTCAGTTTGGGAATCTCTTGGATAAATCGAAGACCAAGCTGGTGGTTTTCTGGTCTGTTCCACCCCAGGCTGCTTTGGGGAGGCCCCTGAGTGGAAAGAAGCCAGCAGCCATGGGAAGTGACAGCTGGGGTCTCCGAGAACCACCCCCCCCCACCCTGCCCCGGGGACCACATCCTGCTCCCCAGGAGGTGAAGACATGGCTGGCCTGACCAAGTGGTGCCAAGTGAAAAATGAGCTTGGGAAAGGGTGACAACGTCTGTGTCATCATTTTCTGCATCAGGGGGTCAACCGGCTTCATAAACTGTGCTGCTGCCAGAGCGGTCTTTGTTTAGGAATTAATTAGGAGCAGCAGAGAACTGCAGCCCGTGCAGATTTTGGTCTCTGGAAGTTATAAAAAGCAGATGGATTTTAAACAAATGTGTTTTTCACCCTTTAACACTATGGGAAAGGGTACATATCAGAGCAGGGGCATGGGGAGACGGACATGAAAAAGGAACACCTGAGCCCTCTTGCCCACCCCACTTCTGCGAGTCCCTGAACTTGGCCCATCCTGTCGGCTGCTGCAGCCTGGGCATCGGTAACATTTTGGTATTAAAAATAGCATAGTCTTCTGGGTCTTCATGTGCCAGGAACGGTGCTTTATCTAATCTCTTGGTAACTGCCTGTAAATGTGAGAAGACTCAGAGGGGCAGGCTCTTTTGTTAGATGTGATAGAGCTCAAGCTTGAACCCTGGGTTATAAGAGTTCAAGGTCTGTGCCTCTGGCTTCTGTGGTATAGCAGAATCTTCTCATGTTCCCAATAAAATACTCCGAGGAACCATTCAGAAGTATCTATTAAAAAGCTGATGGGGAATTTCAGAGGGTGGCTCTTGCAAAACCTAGGGATACTCATATGAGGGCCAGTGAGGACCATTTATGCTTCCATGAATCAACTCTGTTGATATAGAAGTTACTTACCCCCAATGAATGCATTGCACCTTATGAATGATAATAATAGCAATAATAATGCTAGCTAATATTTGTACAGTAAGTTGACAATTTTAAGGCAATGATGACATATCCACTAATGCCTTTTATATTCAAGACCATTCTTAGTTATTTAGCACTCATATTGTAGCTGTTTATTATTATTATGACTATTATTATTGTTATTATTATTATTATTATTAGTCCTGTGGTGAAACTTTGAAAGGTTTATCATGTCTAAGATCACACAGTGACTCAGTGGTAAAGCCAGACCTCCTTTCACCAACTTTCTCCGTATCCCCTGGGGGATATTTAAAAGGTTAGGGGTACCCAGGGGTGGCAAATAGAAAAGACCTCATGTCAGAGAAGCAAAGAAGATCATGGCATGTTAGAGGTAGAAGGAAATTTGGAGACCCTTGCTTTAAGACCCTCATTTTCAAAATGAAGAAAACCAGTGCCTGTTGAAAGGAACTCACTTCTTCAGATTCACACAGCAAGTTAGTGTGACATTGAGGCTAAAAAAAATGAACAAGTCTGGGTCGCCTGGGTGGCTCCATCGGTTGAGCGACCAACTTCGGCTCAAGTCATGATCTCGAGGTTTGTGAGTTCGAGCCCCGAGTCGGGCTCTGTGCTGACAGCTCCGAGCCTGGAGCCTGCTTCGGATTCTGTGTCTCCCTCTCTCCCTGCCCCTCCCCCACTCATGCTCTGTTTCTCTCTGTCTCAGAAATAAATAAACATTAGAAGAATAGTCTTCTGGGTCTTCATGTGCCAAGAACATTAAAAAAACGAATAATTAAAAAAAAACGAACAAGTTTGCATTTAAATCCTGGGATTTACATTACCTCTCTTTGTGACCATGGACAAGTGAATTAATTCATTGCAGCCTTGGTTTTCTGTTTTGTAAAACAGGGGAAACGCTATGGAGTGGGGTAAGGGTTCAGTGAGATGATGTATATGAAACTGGTAACACATGTCATAGAACATGTGCCCACTAAGTGAAAGCCACTGGGACAAGACATACAAAGAAAAACACACAGGCTTGGGGCCAGACAGGCCTGAGTTCAGCTCCAAGCTCCCAGTCGTTAACTATGTGACCTTGAGAAAATCACTCAAATCCTCCTAACCTCAGTTTCCTTCTATGAAAATTGGAATGGTTTATACCGACACCATTTTGTTTGCTCTGTTTACTGAAAATAGCCTATGGTAGAGATCACCCCAGAGCCTTTCCCACAGTGAACCTCACCTCTCATGGGTCCCAGTGTGTTCTCCTTTTCCCATTCCGTGATTTTCTTTCTCAGCTAGCTGTTCTCCAAGCAAACAAAGAAAGCCCACAGCTCCTTCCCTGAAGCACCACTGTTGACATTTTTCCTTTGGGCATTGGAGCTAAGAAGCAGTTCTGGATTCCAGCCATTTCTATAAAAATCTTACCAACTTGGTGGAGTTTTGTGTCCCCTCCAAGCATGGAGCTGGAGGGAAAAGATGGCATTAAGTGTAATTAAATATGCACTCCTGCGTTTGGGGACTGCATTGGGGGGATTTGTCTTTAAAGTGTCATTCTTGTAGCAAAGACACCTGTTATGCTAATGGTGCTGTGTTAGTCTCAACCGGGGGCCTGGATGTTTTCTTAGCTGAGCTACTGTGAATACATTACACCCCATGCCGCACTCCATGGTCTAGCATCTTTTGCTTTTTCTCAAATGTAAGCACCTTGGATTCTTAATTTGGTCTCCGTAATGAAGCACATGGCTGGGAGAAGTGCTTAAGTTAGTCCCTTCATTGGGGAAAATACCTGATGGGGAAAGACTAGAAGGGAAACAAACATTTATAGAGCAATTGCCATGCATCAGGCATCGTGCTGAATGCACGACGAGGCTCTGCTATTTAATCTCACCACAGCAATGTAAGGTAGGCATTTGTATTGTTATTTTACAGATAAAGGAACGGAAGCTCAGAGAGGCTACAATTTATTCAACTAATATTTCTTGAACACCCACCCACTGTGTCAAGTACTGTGTTAGACTCCTGGACTAGCATTTATCAACCAGAGACTGATTTGAGATTGTGGCCCCAGGAGCATTAAGCAGTTTGTCTAAGTTTACACTATAGGAACTGGCAGAGCTGAGATTCAAACCTACATCTGTCAGAGTCTTGTTTTGAACTCCTTGAAACAAAGAGGCTTAGAGCTTATTTGTTCATGTCTTCAAAGTTCATGGGGCATCCTGTATACACAAAGCACTGGGGGAAGCACTTCTGGAGGTTCCAAAATGCAGGTTTCTGTGTCTTTGGGTAGGATTATTGGATGAAATATTCAAGGAAGTAGTGCTGTGTAGGAGGCACAGACCAAAGACAGTGGGAACACAGAGGAAGAAGAGGTCCCTTCCAGCTGGAGGGATCAAGGGAAGCTTCTTAGAGGAAGGGAAAATTGATCCAGGTCTTAAAATGTGGCATGGATGAGGACATCAGTCAGTAATGTACAACTTTGCATCTTACTCACGATCTGTTGGCAGTAGATGATGTTATCAAGAGTCTAGGGTCAGGGATGTGTTTCACGCTCACTTTCCAAGAGGTTAGTAGATTCCTAGCATCCTATTCAGGACCAATTTACCTGCTACTCACTACTCTGTCCCACCACAAAGGCTGGGGACTGATCAACACAGGTAAACAGACATGGCTCCCACCCACGGAAAACTCCCGAGTAGAGAAGGAAGGGAGTATCTAAGTCATTCTTAGTTAATTCAAGGAAGACTTAGCGGAGGAGGATAAATGTAAGTTTAGAAAGGAATCTTGTAAATGATCTATTCCAGTACTTTTCAACATTTTACACCAGAAACCTTTCATCAAATGAAATGTTATATGGATGCCTAATACATCCACGTGGATCTGCTGTGGCTGGAAGCTTGGAGGAGTTGATGAGGGGGGTAGGATCTGCTTGTTTTAATTCACCCCACATACCACCAAAGCTATGCCCTAGTGATCGTGGCTTGAAAACAACCACTTAACTGCCTGTACACCCCCATGATGTAAAGGATGAAGGGATTGTGCCCTGAGAGGGGAATTGACTCAAGGCCAGAGTCCATGAGCAAGGCCGGGAACCAGCTCTCTGGGTGTCCTGTCCCAAGGCTTTCCACACCACCACTGAGAGAAGAGACTGTTTTTTGTTTTTGTGTTTTTTAACTTTTATTTTGAAATAACTTTAGGTTTCCAAAATAATCGTAAAGTAAGTACAGAGAATTCCTCTGTATCCTCTAACTAACTTCCCCAACTATCAACCTTTTTTCTGAACCATGGTACGCTTCCCAAAACTGAGCAGTTAACGATGCCACACCGCTAACACTTTATTCCTTTTGCCTGAATTTTTTCACAGATGCCCTTTTTTTTTGTTCCAGAATCCAGTCCCGGGTACCGTATTGCATTTAGTTGACCTGTCTGCTTAGTCTTCTACTCCTCAGGCTTTGCTTGCGTACTACCTTGATATTTTGGAGAGCAGTGAGGAGGTATTTTGCAGGGTGTCTCTGGACCTGGGTGTATCTGATGCTTTCTCATAATTGGACTGACATTATAGATGCGAGGGAAGAACAACGACAAATGAGAAGTGGCCTTCTCGCTTCATTATATCAGGAGGAATGTGCTATCATTAGGACTTAAGACATGCTAAGATGATGTCTGTCAAGTTTCTCCACTCTGAAGTTCCTGGTTTTCTCTGTCCATACCCTAGTAGAAGCAAGTTACTAACACCAGCGTGCACAGGGGGCAGGGGATTAAGATCTGCCTCCTGGAGGGAAGTGTGCCAGAGAAAGTGTGGATGTTTAATAAAACCACCACCGCGATTCATAAATATTTGGGAGAGGTACTTTCAGACGCTGCAGACATCCCGTGTCTTCATAAGGTTTTCCCCACTCATTTTAGCATTCATCAGTAGATCTCGCCAGCAGTGATTTATTACTGCAGTGGAGAAAAGGGATCTTAAAGCAAAACAAAAGCAAAAAATAGAAAGAGGAAAAAAAGGAGTCAGGAAAGGAAGAAGAGAACGGGTATGCCCTTACTAAAGGCAACACCCTTTCTAGGTGGTGGACTCGGGTCAGGGAGAAAAGGGTTGGCAGTACTCCCCTCACCAGCTTTGCTGACCTCATTCAAACACAGGGGCATTTTAATTGACATCACCATGGCACTGTCAGTAACCATCATACTCTGAGGCCCGGGGAAGCTCTTGTTAACTCTTTCAGGAAAAGGTCAGTGTAGATGTGCCCCTTTTCCTCCCAGGTTTTATCTGAAAATATACCTAGTTGAGGGGCACCAGGGGCACTCAGTTGGTTAAGCGTCCTACTCTTGGTTTTGCCATGATCTCACAGCTCACGAGTTCGAGCCCTATGTTGGGCTCTGCGCTGACAGCGTGGGGCCTGCTTGGAATTCTCTGTTCTCCCATCTGCCTGCCCCTCCCCAACTCATGCTCTCTCATTCTCTCTCAAAATAAATAAATAAACCTAAAAAAATTATTTAAAAAGTATACCTAATTGAGGGAGTAGGTTAAGATAGGTCTCTTAAGCTGATAGTTTCCATGCTTCTGTATGTGTGTTTTATGTTATATGTGCTGTATGTTGTATGTGTGCTTCCTTTTTGCTTTCAACATATGCCTACTACTGGGTCCCATAGCATTTGGGGAGAAAGGGAGTTACCAACCTTTTGCCTATATCTTAGCTTTGGGCAGTCCCCTAGAACAGCTTGCATTCTTGGCAAGGTTCCATAAGATCTCAGTGACAAAATATGGCTGGCTTGAAGCTCAAGGATGAGGAAGTGCAGGAATGTGTATAAACCGCCCATGCCTGGCATACCTTGGGGGTATCTGGTATGGGTCACTGGGAGTTAAGCTTGTTAGATTAGCCCATTTAGCCCTTGGAGCAAATCTCATGGAAGAGATGGCCGTTGAGATGATTCTTAAAGATTGAGGTTGACAGGAAGTATTCCAGACAGAAATTAGCATGCAAGAACCTCAAGATATTAGGAAATTTCCTACCCATTAAACTAGTTGGGGGATCGGGGCGCCTTGGTGGCTCAGTCGGTTAAGCGGCCGACTTCGGCTCAGGTCATGATCTCGCGGTCCGTGAGTTCAAGCCCCGTGTTGGGCTCTGTGCTGACAGCTCAGAGCCCGGAGCCTGTTTCAGATTCTGTGTCTCCCTCTCTCTGACCCTCCCCTGTTCACGCTCTGTCTCTCTATGTCCAAAAGAATAAATAAACGTTAAAAAAAATAAACTAGTTGGGGGAATTCTCATGCATGTTGTCTAGAATTATTTCTGATTCTGAAGAACTGTTGTATAGGGATATGGCTACTTAGCATCAATAGAGTAAGCAAGCACTTGAATATTTTCTCTGTATCTTTAACATCTTAGAATGCCAGCACCGTTGGCATTAATAATTGTTTCTTAATTGGTCTGTGGGTTGGTTGGGCCACTGGTTGGTAGCTTGAGGATGATTCAGAGACTTTGTCTCATTATTATGTGAACTTTGTAGCAGACACTGTTGGGGTCCAGCTCACTTCCCCTTAGCACTAACATTTCCCATGAGTGCTGGCCCAACTTCAGTTGCCAGCACATGTGACACTGGCTAAAGTCTCTCTGGCAGCTTGGTGCCTTTCTGCCCACCCTCTAGGCAGGCTAGAGTGCCATGGAACCATCGGACCCCTGATTGTGGGGGGTTGCCCACCACCCTTGCCACCCTAGCAGGATAAACCTCCCTCCTGTTGCCCACTGTAACATCTGGCTGGCTTAATAAACCATCCCTTATTTGCTTCCTTCCCTTCCTGCCTCATTTCCCCATCTCCTACCAGTGTTTCCCTGCAGCCACTTTCCAAATAACCACATATGCTTAAATCCTTGTTTTCTAAATTTCTTCTGGAGAAAGAAAAACTCAAACGAGCTTCTTTCATGTCTTGTTGGGCCAGGAAGTTTGGGCCCAGAAGAGGAAAAAAAAATGACCTCAACTTCTAATTGGTTCCAAAACAAATCTGCTGGTTCAAGCAGAGCAAAACACAGTCACTCTCTTGAGACTACATTCCTTACTTACAAAGGGAGAGATTAGATCAGATGTTGCCGAAGTCTTCCTAGAGTTTTTGGTCTGAAGTTTCAATTTGCAAATACCTTGATTCCTCCCTTATGTGTATGATTTTCATGAATTTACTTAATGTGTCTTAAAGAAATCTGTATGCTTTCTGCCTACCAGTTCCCATTTTTAAAACAAACTCTTAAGTCTGACACATCCAGGATTAGAAAAGTGTGGATGCCCTAATTTTTGGGAGCACTGGTCTTTGACTTTAGATGTAAACCAAGAATATAGGGAGCCTAGTCGTATTGCCTTACCCCGTAGTCCCCTCCACCCCAAGTCTTTCTTTGTGTCTCTCCCTGTACTAATGTTTCCATTTGCATGCACGGAAGAGGACAATCCTGAGTTTGAAAGCTCTGACCTATTTTTTTTTTCTGACTGTATATAATAATAGGTATCGTTTTCTGAGAGCATAGTACATGCCAGGCACTATGCCAAACGTTTTTCACATATTATCTTGTTTGCTTCCACAACAGTCCTATGTGGAAGGTACTATTATTATTTTATCATGAGGGAGCTAGGATTGGAAGGGATAATGGAATTGTTGAAGGTCATGTGGCTATTAGTGGTGAAACCAGGATTTGAATCCAGGCTTGCCTGAATTGAAATCCTGTGTTTTACTCACTATCTGCTTCTCTACATGATGAACTTAAGGAGCTGTAACTGTAAAGAGTTCTGTGCACTTGAAAACATTATTCGTAACTAAACGAGGTGGAAATGGAGGGTGGGTGTGCAGAGAGGGGCAGAGAAATGACGCAGCAGCAGCTAGGAAAAACACGCATGGATTTTATTGGACAATAAGACAAGTGAAGTAACGGTGTTCAACAACAACAATAGACTTTTTTTTTCCAATTTAGATTTTGTCAAAGTGCCTCACCTAGAACAGGGATATTCTGATCTGGTTAGTCATTTCCTGGAATACTGTGCTTAGTTGTGGTATTATCCTTAAAAAAATCGTGATGAGAAATGAGTGTGTCCAGAGAAGATTAATCACAGGGTAGTGGAAGGATTCAAAACTATATTCCCACAATTCTGAAAACTGCTGGGAGGATGTAGCCTGCAGAAGAGAACTTTTTGGGGATCTTAGTAGGGATTATTATTTCAGATCCTAACTATCTCTTAAGGGGTGGTGGGAGTCAAATTTGTCCTGTGTGGCCTCAGGACATAAGCAATGGGGAGAAAGCCACACAGCAGCCAATTCTAACTCTATTTTAAAAAGACACAATAACAAAAGTACCCAAAATTGGAATAGGCTATTTCAAGAAGTGGTATTTTCTCCACTGTGCCTATGTTGGGATTTTTTATTTTAATTTGCAAGTGATATAAATCCAACTCAAACTGGCTAAAGGACAAATAAGGTCTTTAATTCCTCAAGGAACTGAAGTATCTAAGGCTACCTTTAGTGAAGGAATGGTTAGATCAAAATGTCCACACAACATCATCAGGAATTCCTTTGCGCTGGTTTCCTCTGGGTTGGTTTCATTCTTGGGCAAACTCTCCCCATTGGATATGTTAGCATTGCCAGTAAGGAAAGAGTGCTTCTTATTTTTAACCAACGTGCCTGGGAAAACCATCACTTGCTCATGTGTTCATTTCATGTTAGTTTTCTATTGATGTTGTAACAAATTACTGCAAACTTAGTAGCTTAAAACTACACAGATAATATTATCTTTTTAAAATGTTTTTATTTATTTTTGAGAGAGAGAGAGAGAGGGAGAGAGGGAGAGAGAATGAGTGAGAGCGAGCAGAGGAGAGGCAGAAAGAGAGGGAGACAGAGAATCTGAAGCAGGCTCCATGCTGACAGTAGAGAGCCCAATGCAGGGCTCAAACTTACCAACCACGAGATCATGACCTGAGCCAAAGTTGGACACTTAACCATCTGAACCACCCAAGCACCCCTGTATTATCTTTTAGTTCTGTGGTTTATATATTTGAAAATTTTCTCATTGGGTTATCATCACAGTGTTGGTGGTAGGACTGTGTTCCTTCTGGGGGGACTGGGGAGAATCTGTGTCCTTGCCTTTCCATCTTGTAGAGGCTGCCCACATTCCTTTATTTGTGGTCTCATCTTCCATCTACAAAATCAACACAAGTGAGCCAAGTTCTCAGACCACATCATTCTTACTTCCTCTTCTGTCTCCTTCTTCCACTTATAAAGATACTTGTGATTATACTCGGCTCCTCTGTATAATCAAGGACTACTTACCCATCAAAAAGCTGATTAGAAGCTTTAATTTCATCTGCAACCATAATTCTCCATTGCCGTGTAACCTAACATATTCATAGGTGCCAGGGATGAAGACACGAGCATCTTTGGGGTATTAATTTGCGTACCACAAACCTCAAGTAAGTCACTGTGATGCGCCACTTGGTCAACCCTGGGTCAAGTGGCTACTACTGGACCTAGACTTGGGTAATCCAGAGTCAGACCACATATGTTGAAAACTTTGAAGGGGGTATCATTTAGTCTTTCAAAGGAAAAGTAGGTCTTTACTACAAAAGCAGATGAAAAAGATGGTAAAGAGATTTACAAAAATCAACCACAGTGTGGGGTGGGGTATCCAATATTAGGTGGGGGTGAAATTATGGATTTTAGAGATAGATATTTGGGAGGGCACTTGGGGGACTCAGTCAGTTGTGTGTCTTGATTCTTGATTTTGGTTCAGGTCCTGATCCCTGGGGTCATGGGATTGAGCCCTGTGTCAAGCTCTGTGCTGAGCATGGAGCCTCCTTGAGATTCTCTCCCTCTGCCCCTCTCCCCTGCTGGTGCACGCATGCGCGTGCTCTCTCTGTCTCTGTCTCTGTCTCTGTCTCTGTCTCTGTCTCTGTCTCTCTCAAGTAAAATACAATAATAAAAATGAAAAAAAGATTTTATTTTGTATTCTGATGTTTGGAGATCCTATCCTATGGTAGTACTTAGCAGAGAAAGCAAATAGCTGATCCTGTCTAATGATGAAATTCTATTCTGTTTCTAGATGAGGCTCTGGGAATCCCTAGGCCCAGATTTACTGTCTTGTTTGTGTGGTTTCCTCATTCCTAGATGATGAAACCAACTAGTGAGAGTCATGGGAGACACTTTAGGAGAAGTGATGTGGTATTTTTCTCCCAGATTTTAGAGTCCTAAGGGTTGAAGCAAAAGGTTAGAATAATGCTGATCAAAAAAAAGTGTTGATACAATATTGTTGCTAAGAAATAAAGAAAGAATACTGTCTCCCTCACCTGAGAAGGATATTTGAAAGGACATATCCTAAAAGATTTCATGAAAGTCTTCAGCAAAATAATTCCAATGGGAAAAAGTTCTCTAGAGGAAGAAAAAGAAGGAGAGGGAGAGGGAGAGGGAAAAGAAGAAGAAGAAGAAGAACCAACAACAACAACAACAACAACAACAAAAATCTTTCTTTCCAAACTTTGTTTTAACAAAAGCAAAAAGTACGGGGTTGCCCATAACTGAACATTTCCCCCTTCTTGCCTGCTGCTAGCTGAAATTGGATGGGAACCATGAAATCCTAACCAATTTCAACCCACCACAGGTGCTTTGAGTGATACATTTCCAGTCAAATGCACACTTCAGGGCTTACAGATGGTGGAAGAGATAGAGAGCAGAGGTAAGAATAAGGTGAGAGTCATGGGAGACATTTTAAAAGAAGTAATGTGGTATTACTTTTTATTTCTGATTTTCAAGTCCACAGTGTTTAAGCAGGAAACTTGGTTGGTCACTTACTGGGAAAATCTTTGCCGATATAGACAACTCCTGAACAATTTAGGCATAACTATGAAAGTGGCATCTGGTCCTGCATATACATCTACATGCTTTGAGGCTCTGTAAGGTCTTTTAAACCCAAATCAGATTGAAAGAATCAGCTGCCTCAACTTGTTAAAGCTTAGGGAGTATGTGCGGTGCTGTCCCAGGTACTGAAAAAGCATATTCCTCCACTAGTATTGCTGGCCTGATTTCAGCTGAAGAACATGGCCTCAACTTGTCTTGGTTCCTATTTGTCATCAAAGGCCCACCTCTAATTATACCTTCATAACTAAGTGAAAAAGCCTAAGGTTCCTTCTTCTCCCTCTCAAGTGTGACTTTCTTATCCCTAGAACATAAGCTTTATGAAAGTAGAGGCTATTCATTCTTCTGTCTGCATTGTCTAGAATAACATCTTGTTCATACTAAACACTTGGTAAATTTAGGCCAAAGAGATTCACTAACCACATTATCTTTGATTTTTCACTCACTCACTGGAATAACATACACACACACATACACACACACACACACACACACACACACACTTGCACTTATACACATATATACAAACACACACAGTCAAAACGAGTTACAGAGTATTTCAATAGCACATTTTGTAATGTATGGAATGCTTCCAAAATCAGTCTTTCCAGTTGATTTAAGCTATATGCTGTTTGTCTTTTTGTCTGTGTCTAGCCCCATGTGTGGAAGGCAGATGGTGGGTGCCCATTATTTTTCATTGAACTAAACTAGATGAATTTTACAGATTACAAATCTAAAGTTCAGAGAGAAATGGATGGCCCAAGGACATACAGTTAATTAATGGTGGAGAACCCTGATATCCCCTGCCCTCCACAGAGTGTCACTCTCTGGACCTTTCAGTTCCCTCACTTTGGTGACTACGTTTAAAGACCACATGAAGAGATTGCGACTCCTGACCTTTTATTCTTCTCAATAACATTGACAATTATCTGATACCAGGTAGGATCTGAATCCCTCATACATAGTTTCTGACAAGTTTGTGTGAATTTACTTATGTGCTAAACCATATGTTACCAGGAAGTGAGGTCTGGATCTGAAACCACATTGCTTCAGATCTTCCCTCAATCTTGGCACTTGTTTGCTGGGAGGTAAGAGTGGAATGACAGCATAAGCTTCTAATGATGGATCCTTAGAAGAAGAGCAGGAGTTTTCTGACCCTGTGTTCACATGGCAACTTGCTCAAAGGAGTCCAGAGCCCAGCACATGTAACAGTTGGCAGGCGTAGAATCACTGCCATCACACTGCTCTGCACCCAAGTGTCCTGTTGAAGGGGCAGATGGCTTCAGGGATAAGGTTAGACTGTGCCTAACAAGGCCACAGGAGTTTCAAAATCATACCTTGGGGATAAAGGAAGATGATAGGGGCTAGGAAGAGGAAAAAGGAAGGAAGAAAGAAGAGGATATTAGATGAAACAGAAAGCTTTTGTTGAGCATCCACTCTGTATCTCATCCCATGACAGTCACTTTTACATTCACTGTTTTCAATCATTTGCATCGGACATATGTACTAAAAGCAGGGATGAATAAATGGTTTCTTTCAATGTCTCCAACCCTCTAAGATGCAGTATATACATTTTGCATATAAAGAAACTGAGCTGCAGAGAAGTGAAGCCAAGGGCAGCTAAGAGAAGTGTTTTGGAGGGCGAGAGCTACACTGATAGTTTCATCCAGGGAGGGCTCTCAAAGGCACTGGGAAGGTAAAGGGCTGAAAAGAAAAGTGTCCCTCACGAACAGTCACACTAATGTATGTGTGGGAGGTAGGTTTATTATTTTTATCATTTTACATCTGAGAAAACAGAGGATTGGAAACTTGAAATGTCTTGCCCAGAGTTCATTGACTCTATTTATATTGAGTGTCCACTCTGGGCAAAAAAGTGAAATAGACAATCCTTGCCTCTCAAGGATCTGCTTGTTTGCCTTTTTCTCTGGCCAGTGTCCTCTGGATTAAAGGATGGTAGATGTGAGGGAGGTGGCGAACAGAGGGGAACAAATAAAGGTGTTGCAGGCAGAGGGCACAGCACGTGCAGTTACACAGAGGCTTCAAAATCCAAGGGCACGGCCCTTTTCTCGGCAGTGGAAGTGATGTGTTGTGGCTGAGGCACCGGTTGCTTGGGGAAGCACGGTGGGTGGTAAGGGTAGAGCAGTCTGATGGTAAAGACTTGGATTTTATTCTGCTGGCTGTGAAGAAGCAGCATGTATTTATAAGCAAGCAAAGAATGGGCTTTAGAAACAAGAGTGCAAAGTGGTAAAGTGGGGATGCCAGCTCCGGGCTTTGCATGGTCCTCTGTGAATTCTTGCCACCGTAGTCTAGCCACCTCCCCTGCTGCAAGCTGTAGCACAGACAATGACCAGGCAGGTGCTAGCAAATGAGCAGGAAAAGGGAACAAATGAGTAACCCAATTTGAGTCTGAGTTGTGGTTGAGAGGCTGAGCTGCATGGTAACAATTTGCAACATTAAATTGAAATTGGGTCTGATTGGCTAGAAAGCACTTGGCCTACATTAATGCCTGAGGAGACTCTCTGGGTCTGATTAAGCTGCAGATTTTCCTGGGCCCTCTCCTGGTGATCCATCATTATTCATGTCAGCACCAGGCCTGTCAGCCTCCCTCCACCACCAAAATTAATGAATTGAACTCCATGACCCACACATTTGATGGGATGAGGCTCTCTAAGTCAGCGCAAGGCCATGGGGATGGGCCATAATTGTTCCTTCCTTCTTCCCTCAAAGGTGCAGCTAAGTCACTCCCCACTGTCCCCTTTGCCTTGTTCAGCTGCTGAGCTGGCATCATGAGCAATGACAAGGGAATCCTGGAATAAGGCACCAGGAATACCCAGAACCTGAGGAATGCAGTAGTGTGTGGAGATGTATAGTTCAGCTGTATCCCCACTCCATACCTGGGGAAAGTGAGGCTGGCTGGCTGGCCCTGTGTCCTACAATGGCGAAAGAAAGAACAGGGACTAAAATGCAGCTCTCCTTTTCTCTGATTGCTCATACTTTTTTATACTTTATTCCTCCCTGGATTGCTGTTTTGCTCCTCGTTTCCTCTATTTTCTCAGAATGGAGAGAGGAGTATTACACTCCCCCGTTTGGCAGTGGAACCAACATTCAGCATCTCTATTTCTCCTCTGTGCCCTCTGACTCTGACATCAAAGGCAAAATTTCCTGTGATAGCTGCTGGAATAGGGAGAAAAATGAGAAAAAGACATTAAATTGCGTTTTGGGCCCAGAAAGAAGCTTAGAGGTCACCTTCAGTTCCGTTTATGGCATCCTTGTCAAGTAACCTTCAGGCTTCTGCTTGTATGGCTATAGTTCCAGGGAGCTCACTACTTCCTAAGGCAGTCTTTCTATTTTGGGACATTTTTGCCTATTTAGAAAGGCCTCTTTATTTTGACCTAAATTTTGTGTTCCTATAGTTTCTGCTCCTTGGTCATAGTTTTGCCATTTCTAGCAGTGAAGCATGAATCTTTTTTTTTTTTCTTCCATGTGGGATTCCTTGGGATCCTTTGAACTACTTTTCATGCTTTTATGCCCTGAAAATCACTCCTGCATTGACCCATTACTATGCTATTAAACCTATCTCATGACTCAGGACCAGCATTTTCTGCAGCACAATGAAATGAAATGGAATAGACAGAAGGGGGAATCTCAGAATGGATTGCAGAAAGTAAGGGCACGCCTTGTTTCTGAAGTGTTGATGTTTGTATGTGTGTGAGAGTATATGGACTGAGTCCCATTGAAAAATGTTTTCTTCCATGTCTTGGCTGTTGTGAATACTGCTTCAGTGAGCATGATAAGGGCATGGCTATCTCGTTGAGGTAGTGGTTCCATTTCGTTTGGATGTAAACCTGGAAGTAGGATCACTGGTCCATATACGTACTTTTATTTGTAATTTTTAAAAAAAAATTTTTTTTCAATGTTTATTTATTTTTGGGACAGAGAGAGACAGAGCATGAACGGGGGAGGGGCAGAGAGAGAGGGAGACACAGAATCGGAAACAGGCTCCAGGCTCCGAGCCATCAGCCCAGAGCCTGACGCGGGGCTCGAACTCACGGACCGCGAGATCGTGACCTGAGCTGAAGCCGGACGCTTAACCGACTGCGCCACCCAGGCGCCCCTATTTGTAATTTTTTGAGAAACTTCTGTACTATTTTTCATAATGGCTATACCAATTCATATTCTCACCAATAGTATGCAAGAAAGGTGTCTTAAATTTCTACAATATTATTTGTCAGTTATATCTCAATGAAGCTGGAAAAAAAAGGAAAAAAAAATTTTACCATGAGTGGTACTGAAACCACATTCCAAGGACTATTACTGCAAATCTTCCGTTTTTTTCAAGCTAAAACTCTTGGAACTCAGTTGCATTCAGGTTTGTAACTGACCTTCAACAATTACTTAATCTCGCTGACCCTCAATACCCCTATCTCTTAACTGCAGAGAAAGTGGTATGTGTTCTCTCTTTGTCCCAACATCAAGTATGACATTGAATGTGAAACTAACTTAGAAAGGGAGAGGGTCTGAATTATAGTAGCAGTGGTAAAATGGTAGTAGTCATGGGAGAAAAAGAGTACTCTTTTTTCTCTCCTTCCTCCTTCCTCCTTCCTCTTTTATACATCTCCCTTTTTATGCTACTTTACCATAGTCTAGATGTCCCATTATTTTTATTTTTTTAAATGTTTTTTAACGTTTATTCATTTTTGAGAGACAGAGCATGAGCAGAAGAGGGGCAGAGAGAGTGGGAGATAACAGAATCGAAGCGGGCCCAGGCTCCAAGCTGTCAGCACAGAGCCCGACACGGGGCTCAAACCCACAAACCATGACCGAAGTCAGGCGCTTAATCAACTGAGCCACCCAGGCACCCCTAGATGTCCCATTATTGCATCACAATCTAGAGACATCATGATAAGGTAAGATGAACTTGGGCTTTGTGTACACACCAACCTAAGTTCAAATCCAGCCCCTTTCACTCATTAGTTGGATGACCTTGACAGGTCTTTTAACCTCTCTGAGCCTCAGCTACTTTACCTTTCACATGGGAATTCTAATACATAGCCAGTCGTAAGGTTTCCTGATTAAATGAATTATCCAACATGCATGCATGACAGGTAGTAGCACTCAATAAATAATAGCCCCCTTTATCCTCTCCCACCCACTCCTAGCTCCTCATCTTCAGAAAGGCTCATATTTACATAGGTCGAACTCAGGCTCTTCACTTAGGATGGCACTGAGTTCAGACTCCCCAGTGGGGAAGGGAGATGTGTCTGAATCGCTTTTTGGTGATGGAGTTTCTCTCTAATGCCCTTCTGGAAACAGTGGCATGTCAGGCTTGTGCCTCAGGCTGAGCAGTGGTCATCTCAGGTTCCAGGAGCTACTTCTGTAGCAGCCCCTGCACAAAGGAAGGGAAATGGGTTCCCTGGAAGGCATGGGAAGAGGAGACACAGGCCTCCTGTACCCAGGAGTTCTGGGTAAGACTGAGTCTCGATCCATGTGTCTTCATCTCCCCCATCATCCAGCAGAGAAAATGATCTCTGCCTGCCTACCTCACAGGCCGGGTATGGCCATCCATGAAATTGAGAAAGTTTTGTTAGTGATCCCAGGGTAAGGATTTTATTTATGTGGCCATAATTTTAATTCAGGCTATACACACACACACACACACACACACACACACACACACACACGCATGCACACACATACACACACACACATCAGACCGTGTGTGTGTGTGTGTGTGTGTGTGTGTATACGTATATGCATGTGTGTATATGTATACACACACACACACACACACACATATATATATATATATATATATTTTTTTTTTTTTTCTTGGAGAGATGGCCATCTCTGGACATATGCTTGCAAAGAAGTAATTGTTTCCTGCCATGAGCTGTGCCTTTCCCACATCCGGCTGAAGCTTAATCTCAGCCAGCATCCTGTCAACCCTGCCCTTCAGTGTGGACTTGCCTTGGAGGGCCCCAGCCAGACACAGCTGCAGAGGGAGGTGAGCTGCCTTCCTCCTCTCCTCTCCCTGCTCTGTGTACCTTCCAAGCCCCGCTGAAATTCTCTCTCTCACACATTCTGTGTTCCAGCAAAATGTGGCTTCTCCATGTTCTCCCAACACACCTTGTAGCTCCGGCCTCCTTCCTGTCTTTTGCTCACACTATTCTGTATTTGGAGGGGCAGCGGAAAGGCTTTCCTTCACCACCATAGATAGATATATCTCAGAAGCCATCTCTTCGGACATCCCTTCTCAGATTGTTCCACTAGAAATAAAGAATCCGGGGTTCTGGCAACCTGGCCTTAAATCGCAGCCCCAGTGTGGATCACTGTATGAGCACGGGCTACTTCTGAGCCTGTTTCTTCATCTGTAAAATGGGCAAAAGTCCAATAGTCCCTCAAAGGAACCATGAGGGTTTAATGGGACTCTGTGTGTAAAATGCTTTAGTATACTTGCTATAACTCTAGTGAGGGCAAGAATCTTCTTGTTTTCCTTTGTGTCTCCAGCCATAGCCTTAGGCTTGGCATCTGATATGTATACAGAAATTAACTGAATTAGTAAAAAAAAATTAAATAATCTCCCTCCCACCCTTCCTCTGAAAGCAGAGAAAAGAGTTCTTTATAATCAATCTCAGCCAAAAATAGTCCTCGCCAGTTACTATGTGTCTAGCAATGTGGAAATGCCAAACAGTCCGTTCTGGGTCCCCACTCTCTAGAGGAACTCCAGCCAGAGTAACTTTAATTACTTGTTTAATAATTAAGATTCTGATGCTAGCTAGGATTTCATTTCAAGAGTGTTTCTCAGCTATACATAACTAGAAAACAGCTTCTTTCTATCAGTACTTTTTGAAAGATGGGTCAAAACAATTTAATAGGTCATAAAATATTAAGTGGCTCACAGCAAGTATTTAAGAGAAATGGAGGAGAATGTAAAAGAATGGAATGGAAAGAAATAGAAAATAAGAGAACAGAATGAAATGGAAAGTAACAAAACAGACCCAAATGGAATGAAATAGGATAGAGGAGGGTAGAAAGACTAGAATACAAAAAAAAAAAAAAAAAAAGAAAAGAAAAAACAAGAATAGAATGGAACAGAATGTACTAGAATAAATAGAATAGATTAGAATAGATTTTGGCATACATCCATTGTAGTAAAAGCAAGTATATTTTCATGTGTGAAACTTTGAGGTCAGATACACACACACACACACACACACACACACACACAAATTTGTACAACTGTATGTAGTATTGTAGGCTTCAGGGGAAATATGTTAAATGCCACTACTTTACTTAAAAAATTTTTTAATGTTTATTTATTTTTAAGAGATAGAGACAAAGCACAAGCCAGGGAGGGACAGAGAGAGAGAGAGAGAGGGAGACACAGAATCTGAAGCAGGCTCCAGGATCTGAGCTGTCAGCACAGAGTTCGATGTGGGGCTCGAACCCACAAACCATGAGATCATGACCTGAGTTTAAGTCAGACGCTTCACTGACTGAGCCACCCAGATGCCCCTCACTACTTTATTTTTTAGCAGTCAGGCATGCCCTTGTTTTGTTGCTTAGTTGTCTCAAAGTTACATTGAACCATAACTGCTCCCCATCTGGTTCCCTCCATCCCCTAAGCCTGTGAAGGGCTAGCCCTTCATAGATGCTCCAGATCTGTTGGTCAAATCAAATGGCTGAGAAAACACTGAGCTTTGTTGCAAGCATCCATGCAAAGACATGGTAGCTGAAATGTTTAGTGGATTTAAGGAAATATATCAATTATAACAGTAAGTCTTACTTAATGCTGTTAATCACTATTCACATATTTAAAACAGGGTCTGACAGGGGCGCCTGGGTGGCTCAGTCAGTTAAACGTCCGACTTCAGCTCAGGTCATGATCTCGCAGTTTGTGAGTTCGAGCCCCGCGTTGGGCTCTGTGCTGACCGCTCAGAGCCTGGAGCCTGTTTCAGATTCTGTGTCTCCCTCTCTCTGACCCTCCCCCGTTCATGCTCTGTCTCTCTCTGTCTCAAAAATAAGTAAACGTTAAAAAAAAATTAAAACAAATAAATAAATAAAACAGGGTCTGACATAATAATAAATTCTCAGTAGATGGTAGCCTTCATCGTTTTTACCCCACATCCTCAATTACTACCAGTTATCTAATGCTTACTAGGTGCTTCAATGCCTCTTGCCACATACTCCTCACACTATCCTGTGGAGTAGCTGTTAATGTGCCCATTTGACAGATGGGAAAATCTGAGGTTCAAAGAGACAGAGTGATTTGTCTGAGGGTGTAACTCCCCATAGATTCGGAACTACTGTTGGGAACCGTCTCCCATCCTCTCTGTCAGGTTCAAGGGTTCTGTGCTCCCTCGGCACTTGGAGGCTACTCAAGGCAGGTAGAGTGGACCATGACTATTGAGATTCAGAAAGGCTTCCTGAAGCTGGCATTTAACACAGATACAACCCTCTGAGTGTGTGACTGGCTGGGTAAGGTGCCCAACATAAGACACAGGAGTTAATCAGGCAACTGGATTTCTTTTTTTCCCCTAAAGTTTATTTATTTATTTTGAGAGAGAGAGAGAGAGAGAGAGAGAGCGAGAGAGCATGTGCAGGAGAGGGGCAGAGAGAGAACGAGAGAGACAGAATCCCAAATGGGCTCTGCACTGTTAGTGCAGAGCCCGTTGTGGGACTTGCACTCACGAACTGTGAGATCATGACCTGAGCCGAAACAAAGAGTCAGACCCTTAACTGACTGAGCCACCTAGGCTCCCCCAGGCAACAAAATTTCTGAAGCCATTTGTCCCTGAGCCGAGTTCAGGCTTACTCTAGCACAGGAGGGTGATTGCGGGAGTTGGGGTTATCACAGGCCCGCCCTCCCCTCCACTGTGCCTTGATTCCCCATTTATGGCTCCTGGACACGGACATCAGATATTGCCTGGTCAGAGGGACAGAGGCAGCCAGTGACTGTTGTTGGGTTTTTCAGACTTCCACTTCCTTGTAAGTCAGGTGATCCCTGCTTGTTTTAGAAAGGTGATACGAATAAAACGCGGGACGCAGGCTTTGGTGGCAGTGCCCAGCTGGACTGGAGTCACTGGATTCCTGCCATGCCAGCTCTTTTTCTAGCCCAGGGGAGCCTTTCAGCAGGAGGGAGACATTCCTGACAGTGGCCAAGAAAAGGTCTTTGGGAATGGCCCCAAACCTGGAGCTGTCATGGCCACGGGGCATTCCAGAGGGCATTGCTATTCCTGGCCTCATGACCCAGCACCTCCTTCTGCACTCCTCTCCCATTCTCTCCCCTTGCTGTAAAGAAATGGGGCATGAGAGAAGAGACGTGGGAGAGTGCCATGGCCCTCTTAGCCTATAGCCCTAGGTGTGGGGGGTAAAACGGCCTCCTCAAAGGGCCCCTTCTGTGTCCAGACACAGTATTGCCCTGCAGGACTTCGGGACTGCCCTTCATCCATGGTCACGTGTTCTGGCTCTGCTATAGATGACTGCCCAGTGTGTCAGACAGCAAACTGGGCATGGTGTTTACCATCTCTTTAAGTCTTTACACTTCTTATCAAGATTGTGATGCATTAGTGTTCCCATTTCAGAGGACGCTGCGACTCAGAGATGAAGTAACTTGCCTCTTGATAGCCACAGCAACAAGGACACATAATCTCGTGTGGCACTTACCGAGAGCCAGGCACTGTCCTCAGTGCTGCAAGGCACATCCTGTGATGCATGAGGCAGCACGGGACCCTGCAAGGGCTTTGGCAAGAAACCTGACATGGGTTTAAGTTCATGCTCCTCTGCCACAATGTGCCTCATCTCTGGCAAATCCCTAAACCTCTTTGAACCTCAGCTTCCTTCTTTGACAAATGAGAGTGACGATAGTTGCCCCATAGAGTTGCTGATTAAATGGTACAAGACATGTCCAGTCCCTAACAAATATACAACACTCAAACGTAATGATAATTTGATTTTTTTTTTAAATGGCCTTGTGCAAAGACCACAGGGAGGAAACACGGGGCCATTCACACCGTGTGGACAGAGACTAGATCTGTCATGCTGCTGCTTCTGTCCTCACTGGAGGTCCTGCGTCTGGCACTGTGAGGCTATCAGTAAGCATTAGCACTGAATGACTCCCCAGTGGATTGATCGGCTAAATGAACGAATGAACAAGTGAATGAAGGCAACCGAATTATGTATTTGCATCCTTTTCTTAATTTCTTTCCAAGCTTTGCTGGAATAAAAATAACACCTTTTAGTTCTGTCTCTTCAGTCTTGGCCACACATGGGCATACATGTGCAAGAGAGTGCTGAGGAGGGTAGAGGCACCATCCCAGGAAGCAGCAGCAGCCTGTGACCCTTCAGGTATCAGGCTCTATCCTCACAGAGAAATCTGCCTCTTTGACTATCAAGTGAGCCTGGTCATGACTTCCATAGGGTTTGCACGTTTATCCTCCTCCTCATCAGGCAATGCAGGACTTTTTTCCCCTTTTTCAAAGACACCACTCCTCCAGCCCATCAAGGGTATAGTTTTATCAGAGGCTGTCCTGGAAAAATTTAACTTGAGACCCTGTTTTAGCCACTCTCATGTATAATCTTCAGAAATGGGAAGAGCTCTGTCTTCTTGGGATGTGTCCTTCCTCTCTGATTTCTTCTCTTAGTGGGCTCCCAAGTCTTGGGAGGATGGTCTGCCTGAGGCTTCGGGTTCATTAGGGGTCTTTCTTCTCTCCGTCCTTCTTACTGTTCTCCAATCTAGACCATCATGTTCCCTGGCAAAGAATAGTGTAGCTTCCCCTTCTATGGTGTCCTGGCCTCTATATCTGCCTTTCTCTGCAAATTCATTCTCCATATTGCTGCCAGCATGGACCTTCCAAAGCTAAATCCTATCTTCTTGGTCTCCTACCAGTGGTAACTAAAAGGTCAAAGGTTCCCCATCAGTCAGAGGAACATAATATAGCATTGGGTTGTCAGGGTTTTATATTGCTCGGAATTCATTCCTTCATTCCACCCTTTCTGAGTTTCTTCCATGTGCCAGATGCTGTTAAGTGCACCAGGTACATACTGTGAATAAATCCAAGTCGGTATTATCCTGGAGCTTGTGTTTTTGTCAGAGAGGAAGGTCATGCACAAATACATAAATTTATATTATACTATTAGACTGTAGTAAGTGTCATGAGGAAAAATGAAGGAGGGCAATGGGTACAAAAATGGCAGGTTGGGGCGCCTGGGTGGCGCAGTCGGTTAAGCATCCGACTTCAGCCAGGTCACGATCTCGGGGTCCGGGAGTTCGAGCCCCGCGTCAGGCTCTGGGCTGATGGCTCAGAGCCTGGAGCCTGTTTCCGATTCTGTGTCTCCCTCTCTCTCTGCCCCTCCCCCGTTCATGCTCTGTCTCTCTCTGTCCCAAAAATAAATAAAAACGTTGAAAAAAAAATTTAAAAAAAATGGCAGGTGGTTCTACTTTAAATAAGGAAACCAGGAAGCACTTCTCTGGGAGGAGTAGAGTCCTTGGTTGACATTCTGCCTCTACTGCTTTTCATCTGTGCCCTTGGGTAAGTCATTTCATCTCTGGTGTTCTCAGTTTCTCCTCTGTAATATGAGAATGCTATGGGGCGCCTGGGTGGCTCAGTCAGTTAAGTGTCTGACTTTGGCTCAAGTCATGATCTCACGGTTCGTGGGTTTGAGCCCTGCATCGGGCTCTGTGCTGACAGCTCAGAGCCTGGAGCCTGCTTTGAATTCTCTCTCTCTCTCTCTCTCTCTCTCTCTCTCTCTCTCCCCCCTCCCCTGCTCATACTCTGTCTCTCAAAATAAATAAACATTAAAAAAAAAAAAGAAAAGGATGCTGTGATAGTTCTGACTTGATAGCTTTGCTTACAGAACTATTCATGCTCTGACCCCTGGTTACTACTGACCGAGGCTCATCCCTGACCACTCTTTGCCTGCTCAAACCACACAGAAGCACTATAGCCACTTTCCATCTCCTCTTCTCTCAGTGGTCCTTTGCTTCCCTCTCTCTTCTTTACACTTTTCTTCCTTCACCTGGATCCCTGCAACTCAACCTTCAGATATTAGCTCAGAAATCAGTTCTTCCTGGAAGTCTTTGGTGGCCCTCCTACCCCAAGGCTGGGATATGTGCCCCTAAGTATTTCCATCCCACTCTGTGTCCTCCATTCCTAGCACTGCCCACAGGATCAATAGTGTCTGTGCCTCTCATGAGACTGTGAGCTTTGTGAGGCCATCAAAGCCAGTGTTTGGCACACGGTAGGTGCTTCCTGAGTTTGGTGCCTACTGTGTGCCGAACACTGGCTCTGATGGCCTCACAAAGCTCACAGTCTCATGATTTTGGTAGAGGTCAGGATCAAAGGATGATTAGAAATGTCTTTTCAGAAAGCATCCCATTAATAAATTAACAGGCAAGTGGAAATACTTAAGTATTAACTGAAGTTGCTACAAATGTCCTGCCTAAGGGGAAATGATGAAAATTTTACTAAATAAAATCATTCCTTACATATATGAAGCACTTTACCACATTATTGATCTTTCTACCTTCATTTTGTCACTGGGAATCCACAACAAACTTTTGAGGTCGCTGATGCGGGGTCATGAAGACCTCAAGAGGCAAAGAAATGTGTTTGAAACTATATCAACCTGGTTGAAAAGAATGCGGCCATCACTCAAACCTAGTATTCTGACTCTTGGTTCACTGCAGGTTTTGCTAGCTTCTGTGTCTGCAGCACTGAGGAGTCTGGGAGAGACAGGAGAGCGAGGAATGTTTGTGCACGTGCATGTGGGGAGGGAAAGTCATTTCGGCTGGGGGGGGGTAGTCTTCTGGTTCCTCCCAGACTCAGAAGTCCCAGTGGGGGCAGCAGGCTGTGGAAAAGCCCAAGCCTCTGAGAATATGTCTGCCAGGACAGGACAGGCTGATCTGTTTCCAAAAAGCAGAGTTGGAACTGAGTGTGGGTGTTTAGTGAGCTGATTCTCCAAGGAAAGGGAGAAAGGAGATGAGGAGGCGGTGACATTCTCTGGGGAGAGTACCACCCTGAGGGCCCTTGAGGCTGAGATGTCAACAGGCCAGGACAAAGAAAACAAATGGAACTGTGGCATCCACATTGGCCTGGGAGCCCAGAGATCTGGATTTTGCTTCTAACTGTTACCTTCTGGCAGTGCAGCTTGAGTGAAATGCCTTCTTCAGTCTGGGTTTCAGTCTCTCCATCTTTAAGCATATGTGAGTAGTAGGTCAGTGGTTTTGAAATCACGTTCCTCAGGGCTGCAGGGATTTGTGGCCGTGCTTCTGGGTCGGGGGACAGTAGGGAGGGGAAAGTGGTGGGCGAGGAGGGGAGCCACATGCTCCCTCCCTCTTACAGAAACTTCCCTTCTGTAGGCTTGTACATTGGATTTTGAGTATAAAATATGATTTGAACCAAGGAAAACCTCTGGTCAAAATGATCTTAAATGGCTTTCCAGTTTGGGCAGTCTGTGAAAGGAGAGCTGGTAAAAATAAAGCCTTCAATTCTATGTATTCGGTTGAGGAAAAGAAGGGTCCAGGCTGCAGGGGAGGTGGAGGCAGGTGTGAAATGACACAGAAGGGGCAGAAAGAAGCTGCCGTCATTCTCTGTGACTCTGAGGTTTACGTCTGGGCAAGAACAGACTTTCCACATAGCCTTTCTTTCCTTCTTTCCCTTCAGGGTTTTATTACCCTTTGTCCTTCTTGTTTCCAAATAGCTACTTGAAGAACTTGATAGGGTGTCAGCAGCTATGGGTTAGCAAGCCATGACTTGATAAAGGTACATTCTTTCCCTCTCTTACCCATGTGACAGACGTTGGCCATGAGAATGGATGTTGTAAATACGCCTTGAAAAGTCTGTTGGAAAGTAAGACTCATCACGTGCCAGAGGTAGATGCAACCAGAGAGAGCGTCTGGTTCAATCTGCTCATTGTATAATTGGGGAAATTGAGGCTTCCGATTTGGAATTAGAGAGGGAAGAACCTTGCCTGAAGTGACACCGTCAGCAGTGAGGAAGCCAGATCGTCCGACCAACCAGTGTGCGGTCCCTGGGACACAGCACCAAGTGGTTCAGAGAAGATGTGGGCATTGCCAACCCCGAATATAAGAGCAGATTGTTGCCATCATGTCTGACATGCCTTTTGTCTTCCCTGGATGGCCTCTTTGGGGTCTGTACCACTTGCCACCTTTCTGCTTTTTGAGCCAGCATGTGATTGTGCTAACTATGCAGATATGAGATACACTCCGCTCCTGGGTCCAGAATGGTGTAGTCAGCACAGACTTTATTTTGTTGATGTTCAAGATCACTGGACAAGGGCTAAGAGGCCAGCCTATCACTGAACACACATCTGTTCATATGTTGTCTCTGCTCAGAATGTTCCCCGACTCTCATTCCCTTAGGGATGAAGTCCTAGCCCCTCGGTCTCACTTATAAGGCTCTCTGTGATCCAGAGCGGGTAACTGCTCCATCCTCTGCCATTCCACAGCTTCCCATTTTATGTCTACATTGGACACTGTGAGTTTCCCGTAGCATCTAAGATGCCCCATGATGTTTTAACCAGAGGACCTCTGCTTCTACTATTCCCTGTACCTGGAGCACACACTCTTTTTCTTTGATTCCACTTAAGCCAAAGTAACTCGTACTCATTGTTTGCAACTCAGTTCAAGTCTTGGCTTCTCCAAAAGACCAGCCTGGCTTTCAGCCTCACTATCTGAATCGTATAACCATTTTAAGTGTGGATGGACCGTCTCAAGCTTACTTCTACCATAATAATTTACTCCCTAGAGTCAAGGTGCCCGTTCTCCTGCTGCAGTCCGGC
The DNA here is from genome assembly GCF_016509475.1 of Prionailurus bengalensis. Classification (NCBI taxonomy): domain Eukaryota; kingdom Metazoa; phylum Chordata; class Mammalia; order Carnivora; family Felidae; genus Prionailurus; species Prionailurus bengalensis. The sequence continues at coordinate 76,994,368 of NC_057359.1, read as the reverse complement.
AGGACAGGGAATGTTGTGAGATCGGAGACTACACCCTCTTCTCCTGGGTACATTCCAGAGCCTGGCATATAACAGTGTTAGGTAAATAGACCTCCACACGTCTTTTTACTGAAATGTACCTGAGCCCTTCGGAAGTTCATTTTCCTCATCTGTGGGATGCAGACACTAATAATGAGGACATTGGACAGGGGACCTTGCGAGGAACAAATAAGACTGTGAATATTAAAAGGTTTCAGAAGCCATGCCTCCTACAAATGAGGAAGTTATCATTAGTAACAGCCATACACACGGGGAGAGAGGGGCTCTCATGACCACCTTCTACACCCCAGGGCCTTGAGCCAAGTGGCTAAGATACCTAGGTGGAGAGGATAATGCAGCCTTCTACCTTCCCTCCACCTTCAGAAATGATGCTCTATTTCCAGAAGGACACCTCAGCCAGATCCGAAGGCTAGTCCCTCAGCGATGTGGGCAGCTGCTGGCCCGTGACTGCACTGCTGCCTCAGCTGTGAGGAAGGAGCTGGCACCCTGGGCAAGAGCCCTTGTTCCCTTGTTCTACATACACCAGAAACCCAGCTTAACTCCAGCACTGTATCTGGGACAAAATATCCCAGGCCCAAGACCCTTACACCTGGCTTATTATTATTATTATTATTATTATTATTATTATTTTTTTTTTTTGCTTTCAAAGCAGCTTATCAATTTTCTTATCCAAACAGGTTAAAGGCAGGAGGCATAGGAATTTAGGGAGCTTAAAGAATAAACTAGCACCTGCTTTCCCCTGCACTTTAAAGTCCCCCAGGAAGGAGAACCAGAAGACGCTACATACTGGCAAAAACATTTCATTACAGACATCCTCTTACCCATTGGCAGTATAGTTTGGTAAATAAGAAAATGGAGAGAGAACAGAAGTGCTTTTCCCAAAGCATACATTAAAGTAAGAGGGGAAGGGCCAGAGCTGGGGACCCTCCTGCCCAGGGTCTGTTTCCCTGAGCCAGAGTTTCACTGCCCTCCCACTCATGCATTGTTATTCCCCTTCCCATCCCTGCACCTCATTTTCTGTCCTTACAAACTCTAGTGTCTGCTGACCTTGTATATGAGATCCTTTCCAGAAGTAAGGTGCATATATATTCATTTTATAACACAGTTGTGTTTGAAGTTAAAATATGCCCCTTTCATTCATTCACTTATTAATGTTTTATGGAGTATCCACTAAATATTTAGGCACTGGCCTAGGTATAATGTTCAACACAGAGTCCCTGCTCTCATGAAGTTGATTCCAGCAGGCATTTTAGATTTAAACAAAATTAGGATGACCTTGAAAATCTCAACAGGCAAAAAAAATTAATTTTTTTCTTGTGATTTTGGTTAAAAAGTAGTCTTGCCAGAAGTATTATGTTCGTACCATGGGAAGCTTTCATGTCTATTCTCATATGATTCTAATAATGTCCCCTTATGAACTCAACAGGATTCGAAATTCCCATTTTATTGATGAGGAAACCAAGGTCTAAAGGGGTGAAGTTAGTTTCCTTAGCTTCCCAAAGACAACTAAGTCTTTGCGAAAGAGGCATAAATGTAAATTGGCAGGGTTTTTGTCCAGGACTAAGAGATGGGACTGGGGGCTACTGAGCTTTGGGAACACAACTCCACAATAGGGCTTTGCCTGCCTCTGTCAGCATCTGTTGGGAAGAGGCTCTTTGGAGCCATAGGACCAGCTCTCTGGTCCTGCCTGTAGGACAGATCACAGATCTGTCACAGCTGTAGGGCCTGGCCGCAATGAGGGCAGAAGAGGTTTGGGTTAGTGTTGAGTGCCCAGGGAGGCCTGGCAAGCTTCCTGAGCATGAGCCATCACATTCCTCCAGGCTTGGTACATAGCGAGTGCTCAGTATTGTCTGTGGCCTCTGGGTCAGGAGTCAGGCAAAGGGAAAGGACGTGAAGTGCTCCTCTGTCCTCGGAACTATATTAGGTGTCCTTTACATATCCTTTCCTTTGACCCTCGCCTCACTCTGTGATTTAGGTGCTGCAGATCAGATGGGTTGAGTGACTTCTCCACCTCACTCCGTGCAGATAGACCAGAGCAGGGACCGGCATCCATATCCATGCTTTCTCTCTGCCCCTCACGTCTTCATCAATGACAGAGAGTCTTTCTGGGCAGGTTTCTGTCCTACAGCCAGGAGTACAGCGTGAGTGATGAATGGTAGAGGCAGTGCATGGCCTCGGAAGGCCTTAAGATAAGGAGGCAAGCCATTAATCCTTGCTTTTTCCGTCTTTATCTTTACGAGTTTCTTATTAGACATTCTTTCCTCACATTTTCAATTAACATTCCTTTCTGATTCCCACTTCTCTCTCCCATTTTGTTACACTTTTTTTTTCTGTTTCCATTCTTCTCTCCAAAATTCTGAGTAGATGCCTGTCCTGGTCTCCCTATCAGTTTTTGCGTCTTTGCCTCTTTCCAGAATGTTCTTTCAGCTGGTGAATCTGACCTGGTCATTTCCCTGTTCAAAATCCCTGACAAGATAGAATCCATGCACCTTCATCTGTTCCAGAAAGTCCTTCAGGGTCAGGCCTAAACAGTCGCTCCGGGGTCAGTGTGTACAATGCCCCCATCCCACCAGCTCACAGCTCTGCAGAGACACCCTGTCATCTTCACCTGCCTGCTCGTCTCAGCTCCCACCACCAGACTGGAAGGTCTTTGAGACAAGGGCCAGCTTGAGTCACCTCTTATCCCCTAGCCCCTAGCATACATTAAATACTTAGGAAACTGAGTGGACAAATGCATCAGACACCCCATGCTCTTTTATACCTCTATGCACTTGCCCAGGATTTAGAGACCAGAAATCCAAGTTGTAACAAATACTGCTGGGGAGAGACACCAGCAGGATGCTATTGAAGTGACACGTCCATAGCATTTTACAGGTTACAAGCCGTTTTCTACACATTAACTCTGTTTGATTTTCACAACAAACTATGAGCTTGATGGTAGAGATTTGAATTTTATTCTACAGAGGAGGATGCTGGGACTCAAGGGAGCTGGGTGACTTATCCAGGGCCACACAGCCAGTGTGCCATGGTGCCCGGACTCACATGCCACATGATTTCTGCTGCTCTGGACCTTGGTTTCTCCCCTAATGAAAACGCTATGTCTTAATTACAATGAATGAGGGAAGGAAAAGCCATGGTAATTATTGGTGACACATTGAGCAAGCGTGAAGCTCTTGGAAGAATTGGAATGCTTAATTTCTGTACCTTCAAGGACTTTTTCATTACTGCTAATTCCTTACATTTGTATATCAATTTAGAGATTTGCAAAGTGATTCTTTTCTTCCTTTTTTTTTTTTTAAATGTTTGCTTATTTATTTATTTATTTTGAGAGAGAGCAAGTGCAGAGGAGGGGCAGAGAGAAGGGGAGAGATAGAGAATCCCAAGTCGGCTCCGCACTGTGAGTGCAGATCCCAACACGGGGCTCGAACTCACCAACTGTGAGATTATGACCTGAGCCGAAACCAAGAGTCAGACCCTTAACCAACTGAGCTACTCAGGCCCCCCACGCAAAGTGATTTTTTGAATCCTAGATTCCATTTGCTTCTTACTCAATTCATGAGAGGGTCAGAGCAAGGCTTTAGCAAACACACGTTTATTTTGCCTCTTCTGGGCCATTCACTATGCCAAGCAGCAGGGATATAATTGTGAGCAGTCAGGGGTGCCTGGGTGGCTCAGTCGGTTGAGCGTCAGATTTCGGCTCAGGTCATGATCTCATGGTTCATGAGCTCAAGCCCTGCGTCAGGCTTTGTGCTGAGAGCTCAGAGCCTGGAACCTGCTTTGGAGTCTGTGTCTTTCTGTCTGCCCTTCCCCACCCCCCCAAAAGTAAATAGACATTAAAAAAAACTTTAAAAAGAAAAGAACTGGCCTCTGCCATCATGGAGCTTGGAGTTCAAGGCAGGAAGTGGACTGGTAAACACATTGTTACAACACATGGGATCCTGTGTAGCACAGAGAGCCCTAGGTAAGTGAGAAGTGGCTGCAGAAGGTTTTCCAGCAGGAAGCAGCAATCTAAAGAATAAGAAGAAATTAACCAGGCAAAGAGTGGCAGCAAAGAATGTACTGGGTAGGGGGATGAGGTGCAAATACCAGGAGGTAGAAGTAAGACGGGTTCAAGGTTATTGCACCAGTGTTCACAACAGCCAGGATGTGGAAACAACTTTAGTATCTGTTGATGAGTGGATGAAGAAAAAATGTATAGACGCACATACCCATGCCATGAAATATTGTTGCCCTTTAAAAAAAAAAAGCAGGAAATCATTTGCAACACCGTGGATGAAATTTAAGGACACTATGCTAAGTGAGATAATCCAGGCACAGTAAGACAAATACTGCATGATTTCGCTTATATGACACATCTTAATTAGTCAAATCTATAGAAGCAGAGAGTAGAAGGGTGGTTGACAGGGGTTTGGGGGGGGGGGGATGGGAATCGCTATTCAAAGGATATGAAGTTCCAGTTATTCAAGATGAGTAAGTTCTAGAGATCTGCCGTGCAATATAGTTAACAATATTGTATTTTACACTTAAAATTTTGTTAAGAGGGTAGATCTCGTGTTAAATGTTCTTAACCCCAACTAAAAAAAAAAAGATGGGGTGGCTGGGTGGCTCAGTCGGTTAAGCATCCGACTCCGGCTCAGGTCATGATCTCATGGCTTATGAGTTCGAGCCCCACATCAGGCTCTGTGCTGTCAGTTCAGAGCCTGGAGCCTGCTTTAGATTCTGTGTCTCCTCTCTGTTTATCCCTGCCCAACTCATGCTCTGTCTCTCTCTCTCTCAAAAATGAATAAATGTTAAAAAAAAAAAAGATTGTAGCACAAAGGTGTAAACAAGCCATACAGGAGAAGGGGCTTGCTTGAGTTGTTACCCAGTGGATTCAAGGTGGCTCTGAACTCAGAGCAGAGACCTCTTGCCTCCCAGCCTGTGTCCAGCCACTGTGGCCTCATTGTGGGTCTCCAATGTCCAAGAAGCAGAGGGCAGTTAGGATAACCTGGGCTGCCTGGGTCCAAACTCAGAAGCAGAGGACTAGCTGGAACTGGCCCTGGCCGCCCAGACCCTGGAGCCCCTGTGCCCCTCCCTCTGCCGCTTTGCAAACTGGGCCACCCGCCACTTGAAGATTAGTCACAGATGCTGCAAACGTATCTACAATATTGTGTCAAAAAAAGACGTGCAGTGGCATTCAGATGGTAGGCTTATTAGCCTGTTATTATCCATTCACCCAAATATTCCAACTAATCAGCGTTCAGATGGGCAGGATTAATTGGTTACAATCCCAGCACTGGGCACATCTAATTGAAATGGATGCATTCGCCTTTCAGAACGGACAGCTTATCCATTGCCATTACACAGAGAGCATGCCCTGGCCTGTGGAGTTTGCTGTCAGGGCCATTACGGTGGAGGCCACGGGAGGATGAATGAAGCCCTTTTTAAGCTCTGTTTGAGGCTGTAACCACCTTCTTGTATGTTGGTTATCTGTTTGCTGTATATCCATCTTGTCTGCAGGACTGTGAGCTACTTGAGGGCAGATCTGTATCAATTAGTATTAGGTCTGACTGCTTGTAACAAAAAAACCAGAATAATCGTGCCTTAAACAAGAGGAAATGTATTTCTCTCTCCTATAAAAGAAGTCTAAGGATAGAATGGACAGGGCTATGGTAGCATCCCCATGATATCTTCAAGGACTTAGCCCTTCCTTCTTGCCCTCCCCCTCTCCTTCCCTCTCTCCATCCCTTTCTCTTACTCTCCTTCCCTTCTTCCTGCTTTCCTTTTTCCCTACCATTCTAAGGTGTGGCATCCATCCTCGTGGTCCACGATGACTGCAGGAAAGTCAGCCATCCTATTCAAGTCCCAAGCAGCAGGAAAGGGGAGAAAAGAAAGGGAAAATGAGGCATGCCTCCCAGCCAAAGCAGTTCCTTTTAAAGGAGCTTCTAGGGAAGGCTCTCAGGCCCCTTATACTGATACCTTATTGGCCAGAATCTAGTCACCTGACTCAGATGTACTTGTTACTTGGAGGTTGTTAGCTGGAGATAACATCAGTGCCTGTTACTAAGAAAGAAAGCAAGAGTGCATGTTGGACAGGCACCTTGAGGTCTTTGACGGGGTGTCTGGGTCAGATTCAGCTCAGTCTCCCTCACGGAGGCCTTCCTTGCACATCACGGGGTTACAAACTTGGGTGAAGAATTCAGGTCGAATAGATCTTGGTATAAATGCTGGCTTTCCTATTCACTAGCTGTGTAGCTTGGGCACGCTTTGTTCAATTTTTTGAGCCCCGTTTCTTTACTACAGTGACAGTTACACTGACTGTATAGGACAGTTATGAGGGGTTCGTGAACATAGTCTATTCAAGTGCTTATTAGGTACATCAGTAATTGCTAACTTCCAGGCTTGCTCATGATTGTCGTCATCATTGAGGGGACCCTGTAGGTGGGCATGGACCTCAACTGGAGACCCACGTAATGGCTGTGTGGTCTCTGGCAAATCGCTTCACTTGTCTGAGACTCAGTCTTGTTTCTGGGAAATGAGGATGATTCGATTGCCTGTCATTATGAAAATCAAAGACTTCCTTTCCAACACACTACAAAACCTCATGGTATTATTAAGGTAATGTTCTCTGGTGGGAAAACCGCAGTCCGCGGTGGGGGAGCGGTCAGACAACCTAGTTTCGCACCGAAACACTGCTGCTTCTTAGAGATGTGATTTTAGCCCTGTGACATGATCTTGCTGAGCCTGGGTTTCATTATCAGTAAAAAGGAGTAGTGATACTCCGCGTGTAGATTTCTTGTCAGAATCAAAGGGAATTATCTATGCAAATGTCAAGTGCCTGAAAAATGGAAATCTCTAAATAAATGACAGGGATGATTGTGGTGATGATGGCGAATCACTCCATATTTATGGAATGAATGAATAAATGGAGGAAGGAATGACTCGGCAAGAAAAGTAGAAGGCTAGAGTTAGCGTCCTTTCTCTGCAGACCCACACAGATGGCAACACACAAGAGCTAAGTTCCCTGTGGAATTCTGAAGCCAGCTCTTGCTCTGGGCCACCCCAGCCTTCCGGGACTGGTTCCACACACCAGCAGGGACCTCATGATATGTGCTGAGGGACTCCTTAAAGGAAGTCTTCTTATGACATCTCTAAGAAAGCAGGTTCCCCAATCAAACATCACCTGCCATCATCCTTAAGCCCTCTTTGCTTCCTGCTGAGAACTGACTTCTAACCGTGGTCGAATCCTTCCCTGTGTCTCCAGGCCACCTGTGTGTAGCTGGGCAGGGTACCATAAAACGTTTATTACACAGAGATTGAGATGATAACATTACTTATGCTTTTCTCTTCTAACAAGAGGCGATAAAACCTTTATGACACCTCTAGCCCGCATATCCCTGTTCCGTTTCCGTGTTATTCTTGCTTTTCCTGACTCCTCCCGACTTTCCTCTATTAAGTACATCAAGTACTAAGAACTCAGAGCTCATTTGGTACAGAGAGAAACTCAATTATATCCACCAGCAGAGTGTAAAAGCAATGGAGGTTCGAGATATATTTATAGGTTACAGCCTCTAGGTGGAAACTTGCCAATTTTCACTCCAGCAATCTATAGGAATGCTCAGGAGAATGTCAGCTAAGTCCGGGGGAACCATTCCAAATGGGAAGCATTCTCTAAGAGGATTTATAGTAATGCACATGTCAAAGTTTGCTCCAAGTTAAATGAAACTAATTGGACCCTATAGAGCAGAGTTTGTAAACTGAGGGTCCAAGGCTATATCTGGGCCACAGATGAGTCTCATTTTGCCTCCGGTTCAGCAACCCATTCAAAAAAATTCAGGGCACCTGGGTGGCTCAGTTGGTTAAGCATCAGACTCTTGATCTCAGCTCAGGTCATGATCTCAGGGTCATTAGTTCGAGCCGCGCACTGGGCTCTGCATTGACAGCGTGGAGCCTGCTTAGGATTCTGTCTCTCTCTCTCTCTCCCCCTCTCTGTTGCCCCTCCCCTGCTTGTGCTCTCTCTGTCTCAAAATAAATAAACATTAAAAAAAATTGGTGTCTGAACTTTTGAAAATCAGATTTCAAATGAAAATATAGGTTGTGTGTGTGTGAGAGAGAGAGAGGGAGAGAGAAAGAGAGACAGAGACAGAGGAGAGATACAGAGAGAGAGAGAGAGAATCGTAGGCTCTGTCTACAATGGGTCCACATCCATGGATGGCATTCAGATCTCTTCTTTCAAGGTACTCACTGCTTGGACTGATATACATTTCAAAATGACCTCCACCTGGAACGAAATCAGATGGATCCTTTAGGAGATACCCCTGGCTTGTAGGAGTACAGTTGTCAAAGTTTCTCCTAGCTGAAAATGTACCCAAACTAATCCATTAGAAAGAACTCATGAGTCATGCAGGCTCTGAGGGAGCTCTACCTTGTCAACTCTGAAAAGCATCAAAGGACAAATTCACCTCAGTGGAGTTTTGTTTATTGGGCTCAGTCCGTGTCAGAGCTGACAGCCCCACTGGCTTTGAATGGCTTCAGGCTCAGAAAGAGCAGCTGGCATGGAGGGAGCTGTCCTTTTCTCTCTCCTCTTGAGCGGCTCTTTCATGGTGGACAAAGGGAAAGCCCGGAAAGGCCCAGATGGAAAGGAGAATTGTAACCAAGTCTCGGGCAGTTAGGGAGTGAATGTGAGCCTTCTGCTAAGTCCCAGTGATGGGCAGAAGGTGTGAGCTGAGAGAATATGGCGTACCATGCTGGAAAGTGTCTGCCTAGGAGGTACTAAGCCTGAGTCAGAGCCGAAGTCAAGCCCTTGAGGTGCTTGGTGGGTTTGGGCAAAACCCTTCCTTTCTGGGCTTTGGACCCCCATATGCCACATGAGGATTGGACTCATAAGTACTAGAAATCTTTCAAAGATCCCTATCCTAGAGAAAGAACTGGCACCCATAGCTGAGGAAAGATACAGACTGAAAGCCAAGTCTGTAGGAAGGTTTTAGCCAAGGGTAGCTCCAGCATCCGCTCTGAATTGATATCAACCGCACTGAGTTTTTCTCACTGCCTGGTCCCTTGGCCCTCTGCTGTCTGGCTCCGTGATGCACCCCCCACCTCATCTCTTCTCCCTTCCGCTCCCTGACTCCTCTCCAGCCTTGGCGAATTCCTGTTCTGGGAGCATGCTCAGTATATGCCTGGGAGGGTACTGCCTGGGGCTATAATGCCCTTGTGTTTATCCTAGCAGAAGCCTGCTTCCCAAGGCTCAGTTCCTCCTTCTTGAAATGTTCCACCATTGTACACCGCCCCCCCCCCCCCACCACACACAGAGACACACAGCCACACCCAGAGTCAGCTGGCTTTGGGATTCAAATTCCAGCTCTGCCATACACCAAGAGTACCACCCAGTTTGTGAGGATGGCGGGACCAGGAACCCGGTGTCCCAATTCCTTCCACCAAGTCACGGGACCTCCCACAGCACCAGTGACTCCTTTTAGTCACCAGTGTGACCGCAGGTAGGTTACTTGACCTGAGTCTCAATTTCTGCACCCAGGAGAGGAGGATGAAAATAATAATTTATCTCAAAGTGGAGAGGAGTAATGAGGTGAGCATACTAACCACATGATGTCGTGCCCGCTAAACACAAATCAGGTGTTTTCTTCCCCTGTAGAGATAAGTCTGCATCGTGTTTGCCCTCGCTTACAGCCCATGCCGGAGCTGAGCACATAGCATGATGCTAGTCTAGGAGTCTTGTGACTTTGTTCTTGGGCACAAAGTGATTAGCTCAGTGATTTGGGGCAGGAAGCATAGCTTCTCTGAGCCTTGTTTTTGCCTTCTAAGAATTGGAAATGGCTCTACCTGGCTTTCAAACAGCTGCTGTTTGCATCACTCTCTGGGACTAATGAGTGGGAGTGGGTGGGGCTGGGTGTCTCTTGAAATGGAGGAAGCACTATGCAAATGTGAGCTCTCTATTATTATTCCAAACACCAACAGCTTTCCTCCAGCAGCCCAGAGCCACTTGCTGCCCCACAACAGTGGCCCAGATGTCACCAACATCTGTCTACTTCACTGGTCCTTTTGCGGGAGAGAGGGAACAAAGGAGCAAGGAAGAATCATATTCCAGGGATGTGTGGACAGGTTTCATTAACTCGTCCTGCCGCCCTGCCCCCTTGCAATTCTGGAGCTGGAGGAGCCACATCCCATTCATCTCTGTGCTTCTCTCCTCCTGCCCAATGCTTAGGAAACTGGCTGCATTGGCTGTAGGGACTCAGGGCTGCCTTCTGCCTCTAGGGTGATGCTGTCTGCCAAGCATGGCAGGGCCTCTTGGTTACCTAAGTGGAGATATGATGAGCTTGGGTTTTCAGGCATCTTGAGTCTGCTGCCGATTTGCTGTGTGATCTAGGGCAAGGAAGATATTCCCTGGGCCTTGGTTTTCACATTGATAAAGCAATTCATCTAAGGTTCTAGGAAAAATCCCCTGTCTGATTGATCCCTGAGTATTGTGGAACCTCCTACAGCTGGGAAAGTCTGGAAAAAGTTCAGTATTGGCATACAAATAGAGCATCGTTCGGTCTTCCTTCTTGTTTGTTTCTACTCAAGAATGGCAGCTTGGAGAATAATTGCCAGTGTTTTTGAGCTGCTTCTGAGTTCCAGGAACTTCACCCACATTAGCTCATTTAATCTTATTTTTTTAATGTTTATTCATTTTTGAAAGAGAGAGAGCCCAAGTAGGGGTGGGGCGGAGAGAGAGGGGGACACAGAATCTGAAGCAGGCTCCAGGCTCTGAGCTGTCAACACAGAGCCAGACGCGGGGCTCAAACTCATGAACCGCGAGATCATGACCAGAGCCAAAGTCAGATGCTTAACCGACTGATCCACCCAGGCGCCCTTAACTCATTTAATCTTCACAGCATCCTTGGAGGTGGGCCCCAGCATCCCTGTTTCTCTAGCTATTAGACTTAAGCATCAGAGAAGAAAATTCATTCTCTTAGGTCAAACAGCTCGTCAGAGAAAGAGTTATCCCAAATTCCCTCCAGAGTTCTACACTATCGAGAGGTAATGAGTTTCTCCTCACTGAAGGGTGTTGTGGAAGAGATTCAGCCCCAGGCTGGCCAGAGCCAGAGATGTGGGCTGTGACTTTATCAGTTCATAGACTCCTGAGGCATTTACCACCAGGAAGATCCTTGCAGACCATCTGGTACAATCCCCTCTTTTATAGATGGGGAAACTGAGGCTCTGAGAGGGGCAAGGTGTTGACCAGTGTATTTATAAGCTTCCCAGAGTCCGGCGACATGGGTTTGAATTCTTTCTCTGTCACCTACATCCCAGACATTCACGGCAGACAGAAGAACCTGCCTTTAGTTCCCTGGAAATGTTATTTAATGTTCTGAGATTTCCCCTTACTCACATGTAAAATTGGTTCAAAAGTACATTTTCTCCCAGTTTCATGAGGCTGGCACCTGCAGGGCCAAGGCTTGCACTGGAGGCATGAGTGCCTCAGGTGCCACGGACACACGATACAAAGGGTTGCCAAAACTCAGGAATGCATTAATCCTGATTTTTAAAAAATATGGTATTAAAGTATGATTTGTCTTGATTAGTGAGTTTTTTGACTCCCTTTTAAATTTTGCCTTCAAGACAAGTGTCTCACCGGCCTTACCCTGGTCCCAGCTTATAACACACATTTGGCTCAAATGGTACTGCAGCAAAGTCTTTTTCTTTATTTTTCTTAAACTTTTTAACATTTGTTTATTTTGGAGAGACAGAGTGCAAGCGGGGAAGGGGCAGAGAGAGAGGGAGAGACAGAATCCACAGCAGGCTGCAGGCTCTGAGCTGTCAGCCCAGAGCCCGACTCGGGGCTCAAACCCACAAAGTGTGAGATCATGACCTGAGCTGAAGTTGGACCCCTAACCGACGGAGCCACCCAGATGCTCCAGCAAAGGCTTTTTAAACCTCAGTGTTGTGCAAGAGACGTGGTGTTGTTCATGATGGTTTGTTTTGTATCATTTGCTTGTATTTATAATAATACACTGTCACATGGGACAGGGTTTTCCTGGAGGGCAGAAGAAACCCTCACAGATTTTCTACTGGGTCTCACAGATCTGGGTTCTAATGACATCTGCTACAGCCCAGTTTGGAGACCCGGAGCAAGTGACTTAACATCTTTTGAGTTTTCTCATCTGCAAAATGGGTATATTAATACGGTCCTCACAGATTTCCTGTGAAGATTGACTTAATTAGATAAGGCATTTAATTTGATATCTCCCATTATAGAACGAAAGAGCACTTTTGTGTAGTCCTGCTTCATGGAGCCCTAGAAATTTCAGGCTCCCAATCTCTACTTGAACTGGAATAGTTCTTTCGCTTGTTTGTTTCATAAGTGGGTGCTCAGATAAGATTTGATTTAAGGAAAGTGTCACAGGAGGTGATAATCATAGCAACGTTGGTTAACCTTATGATCTCTGAGTTCTGTCCTTTCGATCTGACATTTTCAAAGGGAGATTTTAGAAAGACGAGTGTGTCACTGGGCTTCCCTCCTGCCCCCGCTGAGCCTGGTGGAGGCATATGACCCCTTAGCTGGCACTGGAGGGGCATGGAGGAGAAAGGGGAGCCGGGGTCATGGTGCAGAGGCCTGGTTACCAGGCATGTCTGTATTGTCTCTGCTCAGTTACCAGTCTCCCTGTCCTGCCCAGATACCATCTTTCCCTGCCTGAGGCCCCCTTTGCATCCTGGTTGTGGGCCACTGGGCAACACTGCAGCCTTCTCCGGCCTGGGGAGAGGGGTTGGCCCTGTCTCTCTCCCTCGGCCAGCTTACAAAGCCCCCGCCTTCTCTTATAACCCCCCTTTCTGCTGCCCAGCCCTGTGTACCATGTACTGTAAAGACACGGCATTTTTAGCCAGGAGTCCTTGGTCCAAACAGAGTATTATTGGGAGTTCCTGTTCAGAAGACAGATATAGGCAGCATTTTATGACACTGCAGTCCTATCATACGTACATTGAATTTGCATGAATTAACCTATCTCCATATATTTTATGACAAGAGATACAGAAACAGAGATAGGAAGTTAGGTCATTTTCCCCACCATTACACTCAATGAACATCTATAGTCCAGAGTGAAAATGGATGGAGACATGAAACTTCTGTCTTCTTAGGTCAGTCTCAGTGCCCACTCCTCACAGTCAGTGCCACTGGGCCCTGAGTGCAATCCTCTTGTTTAAACATATCCTTTTCCTTTATAATCATGGCTCTAAATTCAAGCCAGTTATTTTACGTGCTGAATGAAATAGTAATAGGGACACTTCAGCTGGATTCGAAGGATAAGCAGAAGTTTGTTTAGCAGCCCTTCAGCCTTTCTCTGTGATGTGAGGGTGGTTTTGAGAGTTACGTTGTAATTTCCTGTATGTGTGTGCACTCATACGCACTCATATATGAACAGCACTTCATGATTTTCAAAGCCTCCCCCCCTGCCCCCCACATCATCTTCTCTGATTCTGCCAACCATCCTAAGAGTCAGTTGGGGTAAATCATTGTTGCCACTTGAGTAGTGAGGAAAAGGAGGCTATGGGAGGAAGGTTGAATGACCTGCCTAAAATCTCATGAGGAGGATTAAGGTCTGAGCATTTGGCTTCCACTGAGCCAGATACTGGTTCAGGTACAGTGATTTTCTACAGTATCCTGCTTTGGAATTAGGACCCAGTGCCAGAGGGGAGCTAGAAACAGGGCTTCCTTCCAGAATGCGGCCCCTTCCCCTTGCCGATTGCTTGGGAAGTCCTCTTGCCAGCCTGCTTTGCCTCTGGAAGGACATAGAGCCCTGCATCCAGGGAGGCTTTGTGACTGGGACCCAAGGAGCATTAGACTCTGGTCAGACCCCCTAGAAAACTTGCTTGTTGACAGCAAAAGGAGAGGGGCTCCAGAAACCAGGCACAGACAATGGGAGGGAGGGAATAATGCCAGAACCTGCCCCTGCACAGAAGAAAGGAGCAAATGTTCAGATTGAAAGGGTCTACAGAGTACCAAACACAATGAATGAGGAACAAAAAGGGAAAAAAAGCCCACACCTAGTTGCACTGTGGTGCAATTTCAGAACGGTGTAGATAAAAGGGAGGGAAATGTAAAAGCTTTCTGAGACTGAGAGAAATAAAGAAAAAAAAAATGTTTCCTACAAAGGAAGGAGAGACAATGGAGTTTCTGGTGAATGCAAAAATAATAACAGAATGATTTACTGAGAACATTCTATGCACCAGGTAGGGTTTGCACCAGGGTACTGGGTTTGCAGGAGCCCCATATTTTCTCGGCCTGAATTCAGAACAATTTGAAAGATCAGAAAAAAAAAAAGGAGTAAAGCAGATGGACATTAACATTTTGTCTTTATTATTAAGAAAGGTTGATTTGAAGGACTTAGCACAAAGTGGGTACTTCCTCACCCAGGATGAGTGCTGGGTACTTGATGTCTTCCCACACGGGACTCTGTCCCTGTAAAATGGAAGGGGTGGAGGGGAAGATTGGGAGGCTGTTTCTGGAGGACGGCTGGCTCCTAAAATGAAAGGGCGAGAGGGAAGGACAGAGCTCTGGAAGTCCAGGTCCTCATTCCCCACGCATGCATCAGGAGAATCCGTGTACCTAGGAGGGAGGAGTAAAGGCAGCAGGGCAAGAGACAGTGTATGAGGAGGTTCACCCTGATCACAGGATGCCCGGGAGAAACGTTTTCCTCCAACACTCTTCTGAGTGCTTAAATGTTCCAAATAGCTTAACTGCTACAGCAAGTACAGTAAATCCTACTGTATTAAGTTAGGACCATTATGATGCCCATCAAATAGATGAGTAAAAAGAGGCCCCTAGAGGCTTTGATCAGACATTTACCTTTTGATGTTATTTTTGTAACAGCTTTTGTAACTTGGTCATAGCCACAAGGAATGACAGAGCTGGAATTTTATTCGAGTTCTGCCTGACTCCAAAGGTCCCCTAACTCCTCTTCTGCGCTGCTTCCCACACAGGCTTTTAAAGGCAGGGATGATAAAGGGGAGGTGTGCACCTTGCCCCAGTGAGAGCCTCAGGGTCTGGACTGGAAACACGGGGGAAGTTGTGACCACAATAAAAGAGATCCTCATGTGTGTAATGAGCTGAGGAATGAGATATGCCCACCAGTTGGGGTCTTCGAAAAAGATCCACTTTCCCTCTTGTCCCTTCTCCTTCCACCTCCTTTTGGATTCTCCTCCTTTTCTATTCTCTTCCTAAATCCTTGGCTACTTGGACTTCTCCAGTAACGAGGAGACCCCAAAGATTGAAGATCCAAGAAGTGGCCAAAGCAGGCTGTTTATATACCTTTTACGAAGAAATAAGAAATTTGTGAAGAACTGACATGATAAACAGGCTCAGGTACTAATTAGTAAAGGAAATAAGGAGAATTTTGTTTTGTTTTGGTTTGGTTTGCCTTGTTTTATACAGCGTTCTTGATGCTGAATTACCTATCTCTGGCGATACGGATATCTGTACCTCCTGGTGTAGGGAGAGTACTTTTCACATGGGAGATTTATTTTCTGCTTTCAGGGGGACAGAGAGGAGAGTCAGAGTGCCCTTGTGCCATTTCTCATGTAACTTTTCTTAAACTGATTTTCAACACTGATATATTTTTGAGAGACAGAGTGTGAGTGGGGAAGGGGCAGAGAGAAAGGGAGACACAGAATCCGAAGCAGGCTCCAGGCTCTGAGCTGTCAGCACAGAGCCTGACATGGGGCTCGAATTCACAAACTGTGAGATCATGACCTGAGCCGAAGTCAGATGCTTAACTGACTGAGCCACACAGGCACCCCATTTCTCAAGTAACTTTAATTAAAAAAAGATCTATATGCCAAAGTGACATATTCTGGGGTGGCCTGCCCTGAACCTTATTACCAATAGGCTAAATTGGCATGCATAAAAGAGGGGGGAAAGAAAGTGGTCAATGAGGGCAGACTCCTCTGTAGGCAACCATATGCTACAGATCAGGATAAGGGCCATTTTGGATGATTATGCTTTTGGCAATCATCTTGGCACTTCAGCACTAAGAATTTCTATTGTTTTAGTCACTCTGATGAATGCTTGAGCTCAAGTAATCCTAAAGTAGATACTACTTCACAGACAGGGAAAATGAGGTACGGAGAATTCACATGACTTACTTCTACCCGTGAGCAGAGCCTCTGAGGGTACGGTAGGTGGGATTTGGATATTCTTCTGCACCATGTCAACTCATGTGTCACCCACTAGGTCAGCTCTGTCAAACCTACCTGCTGGTAAGGCCCCCTGAAGTTGAATCTGTAGGACTAGGTAAAGCCCAGAAACAAGTATTTTTAATGAGCATCCCTGGGGTATCCTAATGATTAGGCAAGTTTGGGAAACATATCTGTCTCTGTCTATTCAGGCTGCTGTAACAAAATACCCAAAACATAGTGGCTTATGGACAGGAGCAGCTTATTTCTCAGTTATGGAGGCTGGAAGTCTGAGATCAGGGTGCATGCATGGTAAGGCAAAGGCTGTCTTCATGATTGCAGACTCTTGTTGTATCCAGCCTTTTTGATAAGGATACTCATCCCATTCATGAGGGCTCAACTTTATGGTCTAATCACCTCTGATGGGCCCTACTTCCTGATACCATGACTTTGGGCATTAGGTTTGGAACATACAAATTTTGTGTGGACATAAACATTCAGACCATAGCAGTGTCGTTGGGCCATGCAGGGTTGTGGGAAAGGGCATGATCCCATCTATCTGGGAGAGTCAGGAAGGAGGTATATGTAAGCTGTGTCTCAAGAGAGTTGAGTTTGCTGTGATGGGAAGTTGTTTTTGTTTGTTTTGTTTTTCCATCGAAACATCTTCCTGTAATTTCTCCTTGTTGTCTGGATGCTGCCTCCCATAATGCATGCAGGGTTTGTGTCCTCTGCCCCAGTATAGCCATGCAGGGAGAGGAAAAGAGATCTTCCCACTACCCTCTCTTAGTCCTTTTCTTTCCTGAATTTTTGCAGTTCACCTGTTATGGATTATCTCAGAGACTCGTAAGTCTACATAAGTGACCTTAAATATTCTTCTAGGTCTGGTTGATTGAGTACTACCCCCCAAATTCATGTTCACTGAGTTCTCAGAATGGAACCTTATTTGGAAGTAGGATCTTTGTGGATGTAATTAGGATCACAAGATGAAATCATCCCGGATTCAGGGTGTGCTCTACCTCCAGTGACTGGTGCCCTCATGACAAGAGAAGAGGACACAAAGAGGTACAGGGAAAAGAAGGTGATGGAAGTTTCATGCATAGATTGGGTGGAATGATACTGTCACATGCCAAGGGATTCCAGGAGCCACCAGATGCTGGAAGAGACAAGGAAGGATTCTTCCTCAGGGCCCCGAGAGGGAGCATGGCCCAGCTAACACCTTGATTTCAGACTCTTGGCTTCCTGAACCATGAAAGGCAAGTTTTCTATTGTTTTAAGTCACTCAGTTTGTGTTGATTTTTTTGACAGCTGTAGTCAACTAATGCCCTCAGCTTCTTTGGAGACCACATTCAGAAACAAGGACTTCCTAGGCGAGAGACCCTATTCCACCTCTACCTGTTCTTCCAGAACATTCTGGCTGGTTCAGAATGCACGGGGTTGTGCATGAGCCCAGATCCCTCACCAGTCTGGGCAGTAGGTGGTTCTGTGACATGGGCATTTAATCCAGCAGTTATGGGGTTAAGCTCAACTCCATCTAACTCATCTGCAGTTTACACTGTTCCTAGGCTCTCCCAGACCTCATCCTTCCAGCTTCAGGCCCTCACCTCAAATGATACGTCTTCATGGGTGGCTGGTTTGGGGGAGCTGACACTGACCCCTTTAGGCTCTGATATGCTGAGGCTTTGGGTCCTTGTACTCACCCTGGACTTAAGCTAAGGGTGCTGTACGATTATGTATGCCCAGCTGGGCCTGGATCTGAGGGTGGGGATGGGACTTGGAAGGATTTAGACACAGTATCTAAGGAGTCGGGGGGAAGCAGGACCTGGAGGACCATGTTGGGGCAGTACATTTTGTGATAGCAAGGTCTCAGGAACAGACTTTGGGGTGTTCAGGACTCGTGATGGGGCGGAGGAGGTTAGCAGTGGTACAATTGGGATGTTCCCTGAACAAAGAAAGAAACCTTGCCACCTAAAAGTTCCTTCTGTGGCCTGGACCCTGGGTTGCCTGATGTGTGGACTAGGGTGGAGGACATCTCAGAAGTGAGAGGGGTTACAAGTGAGGTAGTAGGTGTTTGCTAACCTGGGGTACTCAGAAAACGCTAAATTCTATTTTCCAAAAAGCTCAGGTGGCGTGGAGCGGGAAGGTGACGCAGGAAAGGGTGGATCCTACCAGGTCAGCCCTGGGGGGTGTAGCAAGGACAATGAGCATCTCTTCTTCCAGAGAGATCTCTTGTGTCTGCCACAGCTCAGCACAGCCTTTGGTCGAGGCCTCTCTCTTTTCCCTTTTCTTGGCTTGGCATCTTGTGCTTGACTCTCTGCCCTTAGCCCTTAGCCTAACTTTCCTGGGATTTTCCTGATCAGGCCCAGTAGGGGAGATCCTGAGGCCATCACAACACAACTTCAGGACCATTGACAGCTCCATCACCAATGCTGGGAAATGGCAGCAAAACAGTGCCTCTAAGGGACCCCTGCTGTGTGACTTGTACTAAATTTTGAATAAGCTTATTTGAGACTTAGGTTACTGTCTGCCTGAGTTACCACTGGTGCTTGGTTCTCTTTTTCAGCACGTCTTTTACTAAGCACCAATACCTATCAGCAAAATCATTCTGCAGCATATAAAGTTATTTTATAAACATGGTTCTCGATGGGGTCCTTGCATAAAGAGGAAGAAGCATCTGTTGTCTTGATCCCTTTAAAGCTGGGGTATCTAAGACTCAGCAAGGTAGAGTGACTGGCCCAGGGCTGCACAGCTCATCAGTGACAGCCAGGACTTGAACCAAATCCAGTGTTCTTTGAACTACATCCTGTAGTTCATGTAACATTCTATCATTTTCCATGTAGACATTAACAATAGGATCAGCAAATAGATACAGCTATCAGCTTGCTTTCTGTGGAAGGTGATTGTGCATGAATAGTTGGGTCAGGCATCCTTCACCCCTTTGCTTTCTGGCTCAGTGTTTCCTCAATATTTACAAATAAATAAGTCATTAAACAAATTTGGAATTCAGACCCAACTTTTCCATTTGACCCCAATGGTGGAAGGAAGCAGCCAGACAGTTAACCAGATTTGCCTCCTAATTACTTCTATAACAAGTACCCCTTCCCAGACTCCAGGAGGGAACTAACAGGAGTGTGTGTGTGTGTGTGTGTGTGTGTGTGTGTGTGTGTGTGTGCGCATGCAAATAACTGTGTGCTCATTAAGTGTCTTCCAATCTTCTGGCCATGGGGTAGTAATCAAAGATGATTCAGACCCAGCCTTTGACCTTTAGGGCTTATCAGATCATTGGGGGAGATTTGTATCCATCTATCCATTCAAAAACTATTTAGCAAATACCAACAAAGCATTAAGTTGTTTTATTGATGATAAGTAAACAAAACAAAGGTCTTATGAAAGTTTTTTTGCATCAGAGCCATAAACAAAGTTAACACGTCAATGTTAGTATATAAGCAAGGAGAGGGAAGTACTATAAACAAAGTTAAGGCAAAGAAAGGAGATAGGGATTCTGTGATGGAGATGGGGATGAGGGGCATTGTCCACCGGAGGTGCAAAGGGAAGTCTTCACGGATGATGCTGCATGTTAGTAGTGGTAGACCAGCATCCCCACCCTGCCCCCAATTCTAAACTTCTTTTCCCCACCTGTGATTTCCAAAGAAACCAGCTTACTTTGGAAGATTGCTGCCCTTATGAAAGTTATTTTATATGAGTGAAGTATTAACTAGGCTCTTAGTGGCCTCCAGCTCTTTTGGAGTCTCAGCCCTCCTTCCCATCTCAGAAGGCTGAGTTATTGAACACAGTGGCTTAAATTGGCATGGTATTAGAGATCTCTCCTTGGACCCTATGAGTCTGCAGCACCTTCTCAGAAAATAATTCCCTGAGCAGAGGACACAGGCTCTGTATACTGCTAGCTCTAGGGACACATTGAGGGTCACAGGATTATTAGAGTAGCCTGCAGCAGATAGAATTTGGATTCTGGAACCTTGGACAAAGTCACCTCTTGGAGGCTCACTTTCCTCATCTATTAAATGAAGAATGCTGAGCTCATGTGGCTGCTGTAGCCATCTTGTTAAATAATGTGTGTGAGGATGTGTGAGCATCCTGCACACTTCTTTACTTTATAAAGGGGCAGGATCAGGATTGGGACTAAGGTGTTCTGATTTCTTTCTCAGTGTGTTTTCCCTCTGCCAGAATTTTTTTAAACAACAATTTATTGGCCATGGTTGTGTTCTAGACACTGCACTGAATCCCTTTTGTGCCTTTTTTAATCCCATGATAGCCTCTTTCAGTGAAGACTGCTGTCCTCAGCTTTCCAGGTGATAAAGCTGAGCTCAGAAAAGTGCAGTGACCCATCCGAGGCTCCAGAGCTGGTCTGTGACTGCACAGACACTCAGACCCAGGTTCTTCAACTCCAGAGCCTGCACCACCAACCATCATTCCATGTACGTGGTTGTCTACCCTGTCACATTTGGGTAGGAATCAAAGATGATGCAGACCCAGCCTTTGACCATCCTGGTTGGATGGGCCAACCTACTCCCGTACCTTTGAACTCGACCGTGATTGGAATTATAAGGAAGTCCTTTTGATTCTCACTTCCTCTGTGCCTTGCACTTAGAAGCTTTAAGAAACTCTTTGCTTCTTACTATGTTTCCCTCTGTCATCAAGCTTATTGAAATGTGCATTACAGTGATTATCTGCTTGCTTCTCTGTTTCTATAAACCAACTGTGAGTTCTTCCAGGCCATACCGATGTGTTCCTTGATCCAGGTGAGAGGTTTGCACAGGGACTGGGGTGACAGTCATAACAGTAACAATGAAGCCAATTAACTACTGGGGACTGGATGTTTTCTTTTTGTTTTTAGGTTTTATTATTTATTTTTTGGGAGAGAGTGAATGAGAGAGAGAGACAGAGCATGAGCAGGGGAGGGGCAGAAAGCGAGGGAGACACAGAATCCAAAGCAGGCTCCAGGCTCTAGGCTCTGAGCTGTCAGCACAGAGCCGGACACAGGGCTTGAAGTCAGGAACTCTGAGATCATGACCTGAGCCAAAGTTGGACTCTTAACCCACTGAGCCACCCAGGTGCCCGGGACTGAATGTTTTCTACAGGTCAAGGGCTTTGTGACATCGTCTCGATATATCATTTTACCTAGTCCTCACAACGTACCTCCCTGGTGAATGGTGTTATTCCCATGTTGGAGCTTACAGGGAGAGTGTTCCAAGGTCACACCACTGGGGGTGGAAGAGTAAGAACTTGAACTCTAGTCTGCCTGCTTCCAGGCACACCCTCATCCTGGCAAATGAGTACGTCGATGGATGAGCACAGTCCTCCTCTTGAGTCATCTAGGTTCTTGTGTTTGTCTTCATGACTCAGAGAAGAGTAGGAAAATCAATCCTCTCAAAAAGCTGCTTTCTCCCACCCTCTCCATCCACCCATCCTTCAGAGTGGGATTTCAGACAGAACTTGAGAGGCCACCTGAGGATTTGGAGTACGGTGCTGATTTGTGCTCAATGGCTCCTGTGAATTATCTTCAGCATTCTCACACACAAATGGAGAATTGCCAAACAGATGTACGTATATTTCAGTCACCTATTCTCAGAGAGGCATTTCTAGTGGGCTCATTCATTAATTCTTCTAACAAGTAATTGAAGATCTACTGTGTCATGTGACAATCAAATTTGCTCAGGGATAAATAAAACCCGGCCCTTTTCTGCACCATCTCTCAGTGTGAAAATGCACTAAGTGCATAATGAGGCCTACTCAGGGTCAGACCCCATGCTGGGCCTTGGGTACACAGAGGTGGTGGGAGGGTGGTTGGCAGACAGAAGCATGATCACTGACGGGTCTGAAAGTTGTGTACTTAACCCAGCTAGAGATAGCACGTTTCAGAAAGGGTTGCTGAGAACTCCTGACCCAAGAGCTGAGGTTGAAAGGACTAGACAGAGAAGTGAAGGAGGGGTGCTTTCAGGCAGACGGAGCAGCATGAGCAAACATACAGGTGTGTGAGATGGTGGTAGGGATGCAGGACATCTTACCAGTGTCGTATGTGCAGATACAGCTACAATGCTAGGCAGGATGTCCTAAGAATGCATATTTCATATGTGCATATACAGCTTCAATGCTAGGCAGGATGTCCTAAGAATACATATTTCATATGTTCAGAAATGCTTTCTTTTTTTAATGTTTATTCGTTTTTGAGAGAGAGCATGTGAGAGGAGCACGTACAAGTGGGGGAGGGGGAGAGAGAGAGAGAGAGAGAGAGAGAGAGAGAGAGATGCACAGAATCTGAAGCAGGCTCCAGGCTCTGAGTTGTCAGCACAGAGCTGGATGCAGGGCTCCAGTCCACAAACTGTGAGATCATGACCTGAACCGAAGTCAGACGCTTAACCAACTGAGCCACCCAGGCGCCTCCAGAAACACTTTCAAGTTTGCCTTTGCCTTTCTAATCTAGGATTTTGCAGCTGGAATGATAGTCAGAAACCATCCAGTCTCACCTACTCAGCCCAAGGAAGGGAAGGGAGGTGGTCAAGGGCACACTGCTTGGAGCCTGGAGGAAGAGAGCAGGGGTGGTCACCAGAAGATATTTGGGAAACCACAGAGAATATCTCAATATAGTGGAGGCGGAGTGGTGGTCTCACCACACTCCTTTGCATCTAATTTTTCATGAAACAAGGCCTTGCATCAATAATAAGGATGCTAGTATTTCCTGAGAGCCACGACTTGCAAATCACCGTGGTCCACGTTCTGTAATGCAGACTCATTGAATCTTCCCCAGCCCCCCTCAGCTAGTGTTACTAACCCAATTTACAGATGAGACAATGGAGGAAACTTAAGCCACATGCCCAAAGACACACGACTGAAAGGTAGTGCAGCCGTTACTAAAATCCATGTCTGTCTGACTCGAGGGCAAGTGCTGCTGGTCCCAATGTTCATTAGCTTTCCCCTTGATAAATTTCTGCGGGATTCGCACTGATCTCTCAGGATTTGGGCCTCATTCTGATCTGATCTAAAAATGATTAAGGAAGGTTGATCTGAGTGGGCAATGACTGTATTCCAAAGAACTGCTGGGTTTTTACTCTATTCCTCTGGCATTATCTTGGGAAATAAAATAGTGTCTCTAATAGATACATTATAAGTAGATGACTAGTTTAAAAGAAAAAAAAATGTTTCATTTTCTGTAATGGGACCTCCTTAAATAGGTCATCTTATATCTGTCTAGACACAAAGAGATAACTATATATAAATATAGCTAACTATAGATACGTGAAGCTAGGTGTGAGTATATTTTTATACATACGAACATATACAAACTCATACATGTATATATAGATACAGATCTTTATCAGTTATTTGCAGTTATCTTTATCAGTTTATCTTCTCCTAATTGCTCACACATGGAACTTACCTCTTCATTTGATTATGTGCTGGGATCTTTCATAGCCTTCTGGGGGCTTACCCAGAAAAAAATGAACAGATGGATTCCTCTCTCCTCCAGTTGCAGGATCTACACCATGGTGTCTCTGTTGGCTCCTTCGCCCTCCTCCTCTCCTGCTAATCACACACCATGTCTTCCCATCCCCTGGCGTGTCTTGTTTATACCCCACTCCCTGATCACCGCTTGAAATGCCCCAATTGTGGGAATTTCTCTTAGACCAGGGGCTTCCTCAGTCTCCATACTTTTGACATTTCGGGCCAGGTAGTTCTTTATTGTTTGTAGCTGTCCTTTGCATGGAGGATGCTCACGGATTCCCTGGCCTCTTCCCACTAAATACCAGTAGCACCCGCTCTCCAGTCATGACACCCAAAAATGCCCCCATTACCAAATATCTCCTGGCAGGGGGCAAAGTAGAGAGCTGTTCTAGCCCATCGTGAACAGCTGCCTCCATGGTCTCCTTGCTTTGTCTCTCCACCATATGCATCCAGTGTGATCTTAGCACCATATTGCTTAAAAAGAAAAAAAAAGTTCAAGGAACATGAGTGTCTAAAGTATAGTTCTTAACCTGTGTTACCATCTTATTCTCCCTTAAGTTCCAATGGGCAATTTCCAGTCTCTGAGAGAGTGAGCCTACATTTACTGGAAACTGTCTCAGTTAGGAGGCCTTATCCCATATATATTCACCTTGTTGTGTCCTCTCAAGCAAGTTTATCTTCTAAGCCTCACTTTTTCATCTGTGCAGAGGGTGTAGTAATCTAATAACCAGTAGGGGAGCTAAGTGCTGAGCACCAGTAACTCTAATGCAAGGTAGAAAACACTAAAGCTCTTTAAGTGAAGTTTTAGATGAAGCATTGTGGGAGTTCTGAGGATTAAGAGATTTCTTCTGGCTAAGCCTATAGAGGGGACATCTCAGCAGAGATTACATTGACACTAGCCTTGAAGTCTGGTGGTATTTGGACATGAGGTGAAGGATAACCATGAGAGTGGCATTCCAAGCAGAAGAAATGATGTGGGTAAAAATACCAGGACATTTCACAGAAACAACGAGTTCTGATGTGGCTGGACACTCGGCACTGTCCAGTAGTGCCTGCTGCATAGTAAGTGCCCAGTGGGGTTGGTGGCATGGGTGGGCGAAACATATATTTTGAGAAAGGTACCTCGAAAGTGTATGGTTTGAGACCAGATTATCCAGAAAAATGGGGGCCTGACTGACAAGAACCTGAACTGCCAAACCATAGGACTCTCCACCTTAATCAGTAAGGAGGGGCTCTGTGTCCAGCTGTGCCCCGGTCATGCTAGAGAAGATGGATTGGGAACAGTAGGGGTGGGGACAAAGCCTGGGAGATCATCCAGAGTGTATGACGATGATCATGATGAAGGGGCTGTAGCGACTGGGGGCTAGGACAGCCATTGGATGGAGAGAAGGGGAAGGTGGCAGAAGCTATGTGTAGATAACTGTCAGGATTCACATGACTTCTCAGCAGCTTTGGGGGATGTGGGCTGCACATTCCACTGCCAATACCCTTTTAGGATGTCCTGTGAACTTGGTCAAGCCACTCCTCTCTGAATCTCAGTTTTCCTTATCTGTAATGCCAAAGGTCTGGACTATTTTCCAGTAACCCCTCCATCTTAAACCTAGACTGGAGCCTGAAAGGAGACTCCCCAGAGAACTCAGAACCCTTACCCCACTAGCTCGGTCACTCGGCAAATGGCCAGGAACACACCCAGTGGATCATCAGTCTTCAGCCATCCTAGGGCTGGCTGTCGAGACGAGACACAAGTGACGAGAAGAGAAGGACATTACTTGGGAGAATATGCATGTTCACAGCTCTGAGGATTAAAGGCCCGTGTTCTTATCACTGCTGAACAGAGTATTATAAATCCAGTCTTAGAATACCAAATCCCCTTGCAGCTTGGCCGTTGTGAGGGAATATTAAAAAGGCCGGAGACAGAAATAATCAGTTTCCCAATGACACATTGTCAAATAAAGCATTTCTCACATTATCCTTACCCCCCCCCCCGTCTTTTTTTTTCTTTCTCTGGCTCCTTCTCCCGTGCCTGGATAGTTAACATGAAAAAATAGATTAAAATGAGGCCAGGCTGAATGGAGTTCTAAGTTTGACTTTTCAGAAGGCTCTCTCAGTGGGGTAGTTTGGGGTGCTTTCTATTTTTCATCTTTATATTTCTTTCAGTGTTTGATATTTTGTAAGCAAACCAGCTAGAGGTACTAGCATGGGGATAAAGGCAGAACAGCAGAGAGGGTCCACGTGAGGTCTGATCAGGTGCCCTTTGGATGCTGAGGTCAGAGATGCTACAGGGACTGTAAGATTTATATTCCTCTGGAAGGTCTTGTTAAGATTTTAGGCTCCTGTATATTTATTAAGCACCTTCTCTCGACCAAGTACTGCATCTTAGGTTGTGTAAATGGCAGGGGTAGATGGCAGTTCACCTAGAGTGGGAACATGGTCAACCAGATGGCCATATTGTAGTAGTACAGCCAGATGACTGAAAACCACAGGGGCTGAGAGGGAAGACATCACAGACTGGCCCCACCCTGAAGAGGCCAAGATACTCCCTGAGGACGTGATCTCTGAGCTGAGATGGCTGAGTGAGTTGGGATGAGCAGTTGAAGGGGAGTGTATTAGTTGCTAGGGACTCCTTAACAAAATCACAACAAAATGAGAGGCTTAAAAGAACAGAAATTTATCCTTCACAATTCAGGAGGCCAGAAGGCCAAAATCAGGATGTCAGTACGGTTTGCTGTCCCTGGAGGCTGATGGAGAATCTGTCCCGTGCCTCCCAGTAGCTTCTGATGGTTGCGGGCAATGCTTGGCCTTCCTTGACTTGTAGATGCATCATTGCAGTCTGTCTCCATCTTCACATGGCCTCCTTCTGATTCTCCTTCTCCTCCCCACCTGGTCCTCCCCCCTCCTCCTACTTGACTGCTCCTCCCTCCTCCCCCTCTTTTCTAGCTCCTCCTCTTCCCTCTTCTCATTTTCCTCCTCCTTCTTCTCCTCCTCTTCCCCCCTCTTCTCCTCCTCCTTCCTCTTCTCCTCCTTCCTCTTCTCCTCCTCCTTCTCTTTCTCCTCCCTCTTCTTCTTCCTTTTCTCCTTCTCCTCCTTCTCCCTCTCCTTTGGCCTCCTCTCCTTTCCCTTCCTTTCCTTCCCCTTCTCCTCCTCCCCCTCTTCCTTCTTCTCTCTCTCTCTCTCTCCCTCTCCCTGTGTGTGACTGTGTGTGTATGTATCTGTCTGTCTTTCTGTCCATCTGTATCCTCTTTTTTTTTCCTTTAGAGAGAGAGAGAATATTTTTTTTAATGTTTATGCATTTTTGAGAGACGGAGAGGGACAGCACGAGTGGGGGAGGTGCAGAGAGAGAGGGAGACACAGAATTCAAAGTGGCCTCCAGGCTCTGAGCTGTCAGCACAGAGCCCAGCCTGGGGCTTGAACCCACGAACTGCAAGATCATGATCTGAGCTGAAGTCAGATACTTAACTGAATGAGCCACCCAGGCACCCCTCCTCTACTCTTCTTATAAGGACATCAATCATTGGATTTAGGGCCCACCCAATCCAGTACGAACTTACCTTAACCAATTACAACTGAAGTGACCCTATTTCCAAATAAGATCCCATTCTGAGGTTCTGGGAGGACCTGGATTTTGCAGGGTCATTATTCAAACCAGAAAGGGGGTGAGAGTGCTCTGGGCAGAGGGAGTAGCCAGTGTGGAAGAGCCCGGAGCATCACCCTTGGGGGGAATGCTCATTGCTCGGTGTGGCTCCAGAACAGAGTATGGGGTAGGACTTGTGGGGACCTGGGCATGAGAAAGAAGGGAGTACCTCCTCCCTCATGGCCTCCCTCAAGGCCTCATGAAGGGCCTTGAGTCCAAGAAAAGAGTCTGGACATTATTCTCAGGGCCCTGGAGAGCAAAGAAAGGGTTTTACACAAGGGAGGGTGCACAAGGATTTGGTTTGGGATAGAGAAATAAGAGAGGCTGATATTTGTTGAGTACTTGGTGCCAGACCTTTTTTTTTAATGTTTACTTATTTATTTTGAGAGAGAGAGAGAGAGAGAGAGAGAGAGAGAGAGCAAGTGCATGTACATGCACGAGAGTGTGGGAGGAGGAGGGACAGAGAGAGAGGGAGAGAGAATCCCAAGGAGGCTCTACACTGTCAGCGCAGAGCCCCCTCCCCCCCCCGGGGGGGTCAATCTCACGGATTGTGAGATCATGACCTGAGCCAAAGTTAAGAACCACATGTTTAAGTCGCTGAGCCACCCAGCTGCCCCGGATAGTAAGGAGTTTCCGTAAGAGATGGGCACACACATTCTTCCTGCTCTTTCTCTCCCACTTCCTGCCTGACAGCTTAGTGAAATCCTCAGATCCCTAAGAAAAGGGTAAAACTGATCACCCCGAGACCTGTACTGCTTGCACTCCCAAAAACCAACCTGTAACTAACAGCCTGGCATTTTTATTTCTGGAAGTCACTGCCCCTTCTCCAACCTTGTTTGTCTTGGGCTGCCCGAGAGTGAACACCGTCCAAATCGGATTTGACATCAGCGCATTCCTGAGGCCAGTGGGGCCTCTGTGTGCCACCCCTGGAGCCTTGGCCTCTTTTTCACCTGCTTTCTAAAAATTCACAGCCTTTCCCTACGTCCCCTTCTTCGTGTTTGGCTTGTGGTTGCCCTGCTGTGTTTTCTCTACCTCCAGGACTCGTGTTTGCTCCTGGCGTGCAGACTCGGTGGGTGGACACTCTGGCCCCACTTACCTTTCCAGCGTCAGCTCCTGCTTTTCTGTTCACTTGCCCTTGGTGAGGAAAGACCGTGAAGAAATGGAGTGCAGTTCTGTGCGTGTGGACCGGCACAACAGCCTGGACCGATCCAGGTGGACGCACATGACAGCTTCTTGCTTCTGAGTTACTCGTCTGCTCTCTTAGGATGGAATGTCTCACTGGGAGAACACGGCCGCCTGGTTGTCTTGAGCTCCTCTGCTCGTGCACCGCACTTGTTAGTTTGTAAGTGCCATCAGAGCACTGCTCAGATTTGCTTTGCACAGCAACCCTGTGTGAAGCGTGAATGAGAGATTATCACAGGTTTACCATGTACCAGGCACTGAGTGTGCCTCTCCACGTCTAACCTCTCTCTCTATGGATGTTTTTGACCCAGTTTTATGGAGGAGATGATTGTGATTGAGAGATTCATTCCTTTGTCTAAGATTGCCCAGCTTATATGTGGTAGTATGAGAGTTAAAGTCTTTCTGACCCTTAGTCTTTGTTTGCCTCTGTGTTATACTATTCCAGGTATTGCTAATTCCAATGTACAGATGAGTAAACTGAAGGTCTCTAGAGGAATCTGAGAAATTCAAGCTCAAACACAATGAGTAAACTGGAATTCAGAACCTATTTCTTGCATACCCGGAGCCTGTCCCCAGTTTCCTGTTCTCTACTGCTTTTTCAGGCTCTAGGGACATAGAACTGGCCAGACTCCTGCCTGTAACATCCCCTGAGCTGCTCCTATGTTTGAGGCGGGGGTCCCCTCAGCCTTTCAGGAGCCCGGCATGGGGATGTTTGTTTCACTAGGTCAGTGGTACAGTAAACCCTTGAATACTGAGATTCTCTTTTGGCCAAACGTTCACAGTGAAAATCTGATCTGTAACAGAAGCCACATGGTTGGTGGCTCAGCTGAGGCTGGAGGACGCTGAGGTCCGGGTACCCAGGGAGAACCAGAGCTGCTGGCCTGGGATCGTATCATATGGCAAGGCCAGGGGTTAAAGAATCGCTGGATCATTAGGCTAAAGGTACTTTCGAGCTCAGCCCCCATCAACGTGGGGCAAGGGAGATGGGTGGTATTCCTCTGTACGACCTTGCAGAAGTTTCCTGTGCTGGGAAACCTATACCTGGAATTGCCTAGGTAATTTGAGGAGGCATATGTGAGGCTGGGCAGGGGCTAATCAGGCCTTCGATGCCCCTGTCCCTTCTCACTCCAAGCAGAACCATGTCGCCATGTTGAGGTTAGTTTGAATCTCAGTTGCACTACCTTGCATAATGGACCTCCTGGCTCTGTGCCTCAGTTTCCTTACCTGATGTAGGACAAAGATGCCTAGCATGCACATTTGTGCCAAGGTGAATGCCAGAGCACGTGCAAAGTGTTTGGTCCAGATTAAGAAGGATTTGGGGGCCTCCAGGCAAATATTGCAGAATAGGCATTCAGGTGCAGAAGGTCAAGCTGTTTATTCACTCCTCCTTAATTTATTCATTTACGTTAAATCTACCCTGGCTGAATGCTGTTGACAGCAGCAGCAGCTAACCTTAGTCTGTGAGCAGCTGCCATGCACCCTCCCCACAGCACTACATACACACATCTTAGTTAGCCTCACGATGACCCAATGAGCTGACACTGTGACACTGCCCTTGTTTAAGCAGTCACGAAGCCAAGGCTCTGAAAGGGAAAGTGACCTAGTCAAGGACATAGCCTCAAAGTAGTAGAATCTGGACTAAAACTGTCCCTCTGAGGCCAGCTCTTAGCCACTATGGCCAACGATGCTGGAGGGTTTTAGAGACAAAGTGTGTGCCTTCCTGCCTTCCAGGAGCTCCTGGTGTGGATTTAGATTTAGGAGCTGATCCAGGGCTGCAGGGGGTGACCTGGGAGGGTGGTTTAGATGCAGTGGAGGCAGGGACGGGCGGTAGTGGTTGTAGGTGGACAGTTGGTTAGGCCTTATCTTTCCCAGGGATCTGGGATCTGACCACAGGGTCGAAGTCTCATAAACGGGGTGGGTGGAAGGGGCTGTGGATGAAGGGCCCGCACTGGCAGGGGCCTGACCCTCAAAGCCAGTGAAATGCCCAGAGGTAAATAGAAGATAGGCAAAGAGATTTCCCCAAGGTCGTAATTGACAAAAGTGAAAAGCTTTACTGAAGAGGCAGCCTCAAGACGTGCCCATCGACTCCTGGATTTGAAGATCGTGTTTTCCTTTTCCCTTCTCAGAATCTGCTCTCTCTTTGTGCACCCTCTCCATTGTTCCCGATTTCTCCTCCCCTCCCTTTGGTCAGTGAGAACCACTATGCAGTCAAATAGCCAGTGGCTCTGCAATGAAGACCTGGGTTCAGATCCCTGCTTTATCACGTCCTGGCTCTTTGTACCCAGGTGGACCTAGGATCAAAAGCTGTGTGACTTCAAGCAGGTTCTTTAACCTTTCTGAACCACCTTTTCCTCATTTCATCTATAGAACAGACGCTATAATCCCGATCACATTAGATTGTGTTGAAGATCAAAGAACAAGAAGGAAAAGCAATAAGGAGAGGGCCTGCTATTATTTCATCAAGTGTTCTTTCTGCCTCCTCTCTCTTTTCACTGCCTGTTGCTCTTACCTCTTTCCTTCATTTTCCCCCTCCCCCACCTTCCTTTGTCTCCTCCCTCTCTTATCTGTAATGGAAAAACTGACAAGTAATACCCTGTCAAAGGAGTCTTCTAGACACAGAGCAATCACTGTTGTATGTTCTACGGAGGGAAAAAGGATCTATGTTTACTTGGGGGGGGGGTTGCAAATGTGATGAACCCATGCATATGCACCCATTTTATAAACGTACATATGTGCATATATGTACGTACATACATACACACATACACATAAATACAATAGGGTTATTTGGTTTGTGTGCTTGTGCGTAAGTTCTGACGCCCAGAGAATGCTCCCTGAGCATTCCATAGTAGCTCAGCTGTACCTACATGCCTGGCCACTTCTTAGCCTGCGTTCCCACCCACTTTTCCCTTCCATGGAGGTGATGAATTCCAGCTTACTGAACCGAGGTCCTTGCAAAAAGAACACGATAACGTTCCCGTGCAGGCAGGAGACTAGCCTAATGCTTTTAGTGAATAGTATCCTTCTTGGCTTAACTGGGTATGCTTAACGGCAGTCATGCCCCGCCCCCCACCAATAATGTATTTAGCATTAACATCTGTCGTCTTTGTTAGATATTATACAAATAATTGTCAGAAATCATCCTTGCCTTCAGTGAGATCATAGTCAAGGAAGAGCAATCAACCACATGGGTGTGGTTGGAAGGATGTAGGCTTTAGAGCTAAAACAAAAAAAATGAAACCAAACACAGCCAAAAATGAGGCTCAGCTTTTGCTCTACTGTTCACCATGAGTTTCCAAGTCTCTGGATTTCTCCCCTCCCTCTCCCAAACAGTGAGGATGATCCTTCCCAACCCCATGAATTACCCCCAGGGATTCGACACAGGGACCTGTAGCCCCCCAGACACAAAGCACAGTATGTAAGGAAGAAAAGCAGGGTAACTGAGGGAGCTACTCCATCCATTGCAGATGTTCCTGGCACACGGTGAATACAGTGGAGTGAATAGAATGCCCACTGTCCCCTCCAGTTCTTGGCAGGTGCCATCGGGGACACAGACATGCTTGTGAGTAACCCTGCTCTTAAGGAACTCACAGAACAGGGTATTTTGTGAGTCTTGTGAATCATGTAAGATATGTCTATAAACATCGTAACCTGTTCCAGGGCAAGGTTTGGTACGCAGACTCTGGAATATTTGCTAGTTGGATGTATTAAAGAAAAATAAGCTTCAGTTTGCCTTAATGCTCTGATTAAAGGAGACCTAGAAAGGTGTGTTTTTTTTTTCATTTATTCATTCAACAGATATTTATGAGGTGCCTATTTTGTCCCAGGCCCCCTACTGGGAATCACGTATTAGAAAGAAGTACAGACCATGCAGAATTATGTTTGATTTAATAATGTTGTCTCATATTTGTAGCAGGTTGGAAGAAAGGGTACTATTGTCTTGATCCCTAAGTGGACTCATTCTAGAGATAAGGAAGCAAAGCTGAGAGAACGTGAGCAAATGTCCTGGGGTCACTCAGCTGATGGGAGGCAGAGTCGAGGTTCAGCTACTCACCTGTGTGAAGCCATAGCCTTGACTCTTCTCCGCGTTTAGTCATCTGCTTGCTCTGACATGACCATTATCTATCTCATTTGCTCCCCGTGGCAACCTGATGAAGAAGGAAAGGCAGGGATTCTTACTCATCCTCCTAGATGTGAAAAGCAAGGTTCAGAGAAGTCAAGCGGTTTGCCCAAGGTCACACAGCTTGTTGGCGAGAAAGCCAAGTTTGGAAGTGACATCTCTCTGGCTTTCAAGCAGCGGCTAGGGGTTCCTGCGGCTTTAGGAACCACGCCCAGGGATCTGCACTGAGTCTGGTGGACAGGGAGACCCCGCTGGCCCCGTAGCCCAAAGAGCACTGGCCCATTTTCTTGTCCTTCTGCTCTTCTGCTCCAGGGCGGCCTCATCGCACTGCTGCTCCTGCTGCTGGTGTTCACTGTGGCGCTGTATGCCCAGCGGCGCTGGCAGAAACGTCGCCGCATCCCCCAGAAGAGCGCCAGCACGGAAGCCACTCACGAGATTCACTACATCCCATCAGTGCTGCTGGGACCCCAGGCCCGGGAAAGCTTCCGCTCCTCTCGGCTACAGGCTCACAATTCTGTCATTGGAGTGCCCATCCGGGAGACCCCCATCCTAGATGACTATGACTATGAGGAGGAGGAGGACCTACCCCGCCGGGCCAACCACGTCTCCCGCGAGGATGAGTTTGGCAGCCAGGTGACGCACACCCTGGACAGTCTGGGCCGGCCGGGAGAAGAGAAGGGGGACTTTGAGAAGAAAGGTGAGTCCTCCTTGTTGTATCCCACCTTCCAGGGGACGTTCTGGGGAGCTGGGAAGAGGCACAGGAGCTGGGCGGTTGGGGACACAGGTGGTGTCTTCAGGGCTGAGCCACTTTGGATTCATGGGCAGTCATCAGACTTTGTCTTCTCTAGTTCTTTAGCAGTGATGGGAGAAAGAAAGAAAACAAAAAAAGAGTCCGTGTTCTTGGAATTGAGTTTTGAGGAGCATCAGAAGTTACCTAGTTCAATATCTCTCCA
This sequence comes from Prionailurus bengalensis, assembly GCF_016509475.1. Lineage (NCBI taxonomy): Eukaryota > Metazoa > Chordata > Mammalia > Carnivora > Felidae > Prionailurus > Prionailurus bengalensis. The sequence goes on along the minus strand of NC_057359.1, from coordinate 76,960,842 downwards.
TCGTCTCTTGATTACTTCCCTTGATGGCCTTCTCACTACTCTGGTGGGAAGTCTCCTCATTTTCACACACTACTATTAGAAAGTTTTTTCCTTACATTGAATTGAAATCTCTTTTCTCTGGGCTTTCACGTCCACAAAGAAAATGAATCTGATTTCCTTCTTTAAGGCAGCTCTTGGGAAATTTGACTGCAGAAAAAAAAGGAGCTCTGTAACTTCTGGAAATCAATCTGAATAATCCCAGTTTCTTCAGCCAATCTCATATGACATAGTTTCAGACGTTTCAGCATCCTGGTCACTGTCCTCTAGGTGGAGAGTCTGACTTTTCGTGTCCTAGAATGTAGCACCAGAACTAACAGACCTCTTCCTCAAGGTGGGAATACTCCTGTGCCAAGCCAAATGGGACTGTCACCTCCCTCTTGCCAGCTGGTATGCTTCTGTTGATGAGATCACATTTGTTTTCCTCCACTATTGCTGGGTCATACTGAGATTTTTTGGTGACTGAAACCTCTCACCCTTTTTGATATATGCTGTTGCAAAGACACATTTCCCAGAAGTTGGAAGACAATTGATTATTTAGACATGAGCATAGAATGTGTTCTGTCTTTAGTAAGTGTCTATGGCACCAGTTTGTTTATAGATGGGATTTGGCTCTTTTCCTATAAATGCTGCAAGCGAACCATTCTGCTCTTTCCTCCTCATTGTCTCTGTGATGCTGTTAAAGGCTTGGCCTGGAGACCCCTGTTCTGACACCGACCCACTGCTTTTGGTGAATTGAGGGGAGCCCTCGCTGCTTGGGCCAGCGCCGGATCTCTGAGCTCCACATCCTTATTCTCGCCTTCCAGGGTCCTTCCTCTTGGACCCGTCTTCTGTTGTGCTCAGTGGACTGATAAGGACATTAAGGGTGTCTTGCAAGGAGACATTTTGTCAAGCCTAGAACCCTGCAGAGAGGGGAGAGTGAGACAATAGGGGAGAACACAGGGTTTGGTGTCACCTGGACCTGGGTGACTTATTTACTGGGTGACTTTGGAAAAATAGGAATTCAGCCCTCCGAATCTCAGTTTCCTCATGGAAGGGTTCCGGAAGGATTCAATATAAAAATAAAACGTGTGCAAAATACCTACCCCAGGGCCTGGCACGTGGTAGAGGTTGAATCCCCGAGAGCTGTGTTTGTAGACCTCAGGCCCCTGCTCTTAGCCAGGCTTCCAGAGTGTCCTTAACCCAGGCCCAGTATTCATCCCCAGTCTCCTTATATGTTCTAGCCTGGGGTATTTCCCTTGTCCTCCATGGTCACTCCTGTCTCTGAACTGTTCGTTTACTGACATTCCCTTCCCCCTGCCTCCAGGAAGTGGAGATGAGCTAATTAAATTAAACCCCACTCCTCAGTTCACTGGTGAAATGGCCTTGGACAAAACTCTTCGCCACCTGGAAGGCCATGCCTTCGCCTCACCTGTTTTTGTCTGATCCACGTTATTTTTTAAAATAATTAATTTTTTTAATGTTTATTTTTGAGAGAGCCAGCAAGTGTGAGCGGCGAAGGGGTAGAGAGAGGGGGAAACACAGAATCCAAAGCAGGCTCCAGGCTCTGAGCTGTCAGCACAGAGCCCGACGCGGGGCTTGAACTCACAAACCACGAGATCATGACCTGAGCCGAAGTGGGACGCTCGACCGACGGAGCCACCCAGGAGCCCAAACAATTGATTTTTTTAATGTTTATTTTTGAGAGAGAGGGAGAGAGAGTGAGTGTGAGTGGGGGAGGGGCAGAGAGAGCGGGAGACACAGAATCCAAAGCAGGCTCCAGGCTCTGAGCTGTCAGCACAGAGCCCGACGCGGGGCTCCGACCCACGCACCGTGAGATCATGACCTGAGCCGAAGTCGGACGCTTAACCGACTGAGCCACCCAGGTGCCCCTTGTTTTAAACAATTAAAAGAATTTTTTTTTCAAACACTGCCTAGGCTTTAAAACAAAGTACAGTTCGAAATACCACACAGCCCCTTCATCACTGTATCCAGCCACCCTTCCATCCATTAAGGGTGGGCGAGGAAGAAATCTAGGCAAGATGGAAGTGAAGGGCACACTTTTCCTGACTGCACCCAGGTTGCTGGTCGCCCTGCCTGTCAGGAGGGGGCTGCTCGGGGCTGTTCTTGCAACACTGTGGTCCCTGAGCACCTGCTCCTCCTTGTCTGGACAGGAGAGGGATGGCTCCCCTGGCAGGTTGTAGAAGATCTAACAGCAGCTCAGACAGGTGAGCTCTCTTTGCCTCAGGCGGCCCTTGGGAGAGAACTGTGAGGCGCTGTCTTTCATGAAGTGACCGGGGAGCAGCCACGGGCTTTGTCCAGAGTGGACAACTATTCAGAGGCTGGGCAACCCAGACAAAAGTAATCCCATAGCCCTTTTGAAATCATACTGCCAAAGGCTGATCCCAGCTGCATGTTTGCTGCTTAGCATTTGCCTATAAATTCAAACTCCTTCACTATTCTCAAGCGCTGTTAGCCTGCTTTTCAGCTTGGACTTGTAGAGAATAGAGAGGACACTCTGGAGAGCAGAGGGAGGAAGTTTCATTACCAAGGGGCCGCTGCTTGGGTTTCCAGACCCCAAAAGCGGTGTCCTGAGCAGGTCTGACATTCAGCTGGTACATGCCCGTGTGGCCACACCCTTTGTTACATATTGAACTTCTGTGACAGTTGGTAAGTAGCTCCCTGTTCTGAGCACCGCCCCCCCTCGCCCTTCTGCTTCCTGGCCATGCCAGCCCCCCTCCAAGAATCCTCCTGAAGCTCCCACCATCCAGGAACAGGGGTGGCTTTAGGGTACCTCCCCGGTGTGATGGCGGGTGCCCTGTCTTGCTAGTTGGTGCCTCTGCCTTAGAAATGCTCAGGAATTTTGCATATCATTGCTGATACACCTTAGCACATTGCTGCGGATTTAATCACGTCAGTATGTGAATGCTTAGCACTGTGTTTGGTACACAACAGAAACTTGATAGATTTCAATTCCAGTTCTCCTTATCCATCCTGAAATTTATGTTTCCCTTCCCTGAATATTATGCATGAAAGCTCAAGGAAATTAAGGTAACATATTTATCACCTTATCAAGGGATAGGGTAGGGGATGGCTGAATGGGTATTGGGTTTTCTTAATTTGGTTTTATTATTGCGGAAAAAGAATGCATACTGTTTCTAATGGAAGGAAGGGAAGGAAGGAGAGAGAAGGAAATAGAAACAGAGACCTTTACTTAGCTATATAACCTCTGTTTTGAGAACTTTCCTTGAATTATGCCATTTTCACCAGTAACCCTGTGAGTTGTGTACTAATGTTGCTCCCATCCTACAGAGCAGGAGATTAAGGCGAAGAGGGCCTGAGTAGCCCGTCCAACGTCACACAGCAGGAATGACTGAGCCAGGTTAAAATTCCAGCAAGAACTGTCTCGAGAGGGGCAGAGCAGGGGTATGGATACACCTCCCACGCTGAGTTTCATGGTCTTGAAAGGCACTAAGCTGTTGCAATCCCAGGGACGGCTAAAGCATAGCAACCATGAACTTGCTTCGTCCACAAATCAGGGAACAAAAATATATAATTAACATCTGTTCTTGGAGGCAGGAAGCTGCTACAGAGTAAATCTGGACTTCTGGATTGGCTTCTAGCAGGGACTTTGCAACAGAGAGATCCTATTTTTTAGTGTTTTGAGAGGCTCCCAAGGGTACAGGGGACTCGTATTTGTTGTCAATAGAGCACTCTAGGGTGACAGAGAACTGGAAAGCTGTTTATTAACTTACCCTCTTATGCCCCCAGGCAAATGCCATGTAAATGTCATTGTTGTGTAGTGCTTTCTAAAATTTCAGAGCTCTTTGTACTCAGCACCTCATTCAAATGCCTTGATGTTCAAACCCTCAGCTTCACTCCTGCCCACATCTTAACTTCCCTTTCCTACCCTCAGCCATTCTTTACACAGCGGCGGCTCTGTTATGATCCTTCTGGTCACAGCCTTTCATGCTGAAAGTTTTTCCTGAGCTCTCACTGCTATTGACCTCAGCTTCCATACTCCAGCCAATGGCCTCCTCTCTGCTCTTCAGTTTTCCTGACCTTCTTGCACCACAGGTCCTTTGCATTGCCATGATTATGTTTGCCTGGGAGAATCCCAGTCTTTCCTTCCCCAGTCTATCATGGCTGACTCCTTCTCGCCATTCTGGCGTTGGCTTAGTCTCACCTCATCAGACAAAGCTCTTTTCTCTATGTGAGCTCTCTTCTTTTGCCTTCTATCAACTCCCCTTTTTGTTTCTATAATAGTAATATTTAAATTATTTGGGTGTTTTAATTAATTGCTTTAATTTTCCCACTGGATTCAGGGTTCCATGAAGTTGTGTACCAGATATGTTTGGGTTATTCTGTGCCTCATGAAGTATCTGGCATACAATACGTGTTGCATCAGGTAGATGGAGGAATGGGTAAATGAGTGGATGGAGAGATGGCTATCTTAGTGTGTTTCCACAGGCTGGTAACTTGCGTGGGCTCCTTACTAATCTTTTTCTGACCTGGACCAGCCTTGTTGAGTGATTTTAAATCAAGGATTTGTTGACTCTTCCCACCCCTTTCATAAGGAAGAAATTACTCTTATCAAAATTTGGAGATCGTCTCAGTTATGCAAGCTAAAAGTAGCAGAGCCAGAATTTGAACCCAGCAAACCCCAGTAGGCTCTGAACACTATACCACACACATTAATCCTGTTCATTTATTTGAGCAGGAGAGTAAGACATGGGCTTAGCTGCTAGCAAGCCAAGTCCCTTGTAGCTGTGTTTATCAAAAATATTGAACACCAGCCACAGCGAGAAATAGATTTTGCACTGAGGCCCCACATGTATGGGTAGAAGTGTGTGTGTGTGTGTGTGTGTGTGTGTGTGTATCTCTAAAATAACTTTTGCAAAAGCATACTTATCTTTATTACGTGTGGCATGCTCTGATATTTTCTGTTCTTTTTATGTCATCTTTTTAATGCTGGTATGGACCACTGAATTGGTTTCACAGTTGACGAGTGGGTCTTGACCTGAAGTTCAAAGATCTCCTAAACCTTAGAGAGGGTATATTATATCAGGATCCCCAGGGGCACCGGTCCCTGGTTGCTGGATCTCTGATCGCTTCCTGCAGGTGCTTTTTGCCTGGAGATCTGAAGGAGGAGGATAATTCAAGGTACTCCAGGTGAGGTTTGGGTAGAGGAACTAGGGATGGTACATGAGAGGGTCCTGGCCCACGTGAGGACTTTATGTCTGTTGTCCCTGTGGCCAACCCATTGGTGTCTTTACCCAACATGATGGCCAGGGGTCCCATCATCTTTATACTCTCTCTTGAAACTATGTGGCCATTCCTTCCAAAGGCTGCTCTGTATGTTCTGTATATTCTTTCCTTAGGGGACACTCTCTCTTCCATCCATCCCCCAGCTCCCAGAAAGTTCTCCTGCTGTGTTCACTCCCTGAGAAAAACCACCCATCCTTTAAGCCACAGCTCAACACCTTCCTCTTCCCAGGTTCTTGGAGGCTCAGAGGGAGGTTGTCCAAGAGCATGAGGAAACTCACTCCCTAACAACAGCTCCCATTTGGCAGGGCTTTGAGGGTGCTGCCAGGCTCCCTGGGGCGCAGAGGAAAGTGGGATGGGCAGAATGGCTTTCACCAGAGCTGAACTGCTTTTAACTGGTTCATACATTGTGGTTCCACATAAGATTATTTTTTTTAACGTTTTATTTATTTTTGAGACAGAGAGAGACAGAGAATGAACAGGGGAGGAGCAGAGAGAGAGGGAGACACAGAATCAGAAGCAGGCTCCAGGCTCTGAGCCATCAGCCCAGAGCCCGATGCGGGGCTCGAACTCACAGACCGCGAGATGGTGACCTGAGCTGAAGTCGGACGCTTAACCGACTGAGCCACCCAGGCGCCCCAAGATTATTTTTGAAAGATAGTTTCTTTAGTGTAAAAAGAAAATGTTGGATATGACTTTCTTACACCAATCTGCCCTGGCTTCGTGTTACCGACTGGCTCTCCCCTCTCCTTGTTGAAAGTTCCTTTTGGAGTCTGAGTTGCAAAATGCCCCAGAGGCTGTTTGGTGCACTTTCTGTCTTCTTTACACTTATATCACCTGTCCTAGAGGGAAAGGGGGCTGACGCTTTAATCCCTGCATCTTTTTTTGGGAGGGTGGATATACTTCCTTCACTACTCAGTCGTTCCTTCATTTACTCATTTGATTTTATTTTTTTAAGCAAGTTTTTTAAGTTTCTTTTTATTTATTTTGAGAGAGAGATAGAGAGCAAGCGGGGAGGGGCAGAGAGAGAGGGAGACAGAACCCCAAGCAGACTTTGTGCTATCAGCTCAGAGCCCAAGGTGGGGCTCGAACTCACAAACCATGAGATCATTACCTGAGCCGAAATCAAGAGTCGGATGCTTAACCAACTGAGCTACCCAGGTGCCCCTCATTCTCTTATTTAACAGGTGTTTACTGAACACCTACTATGTGCAAGACCTTGAATTTAATGCAGAAGAGACAAAGCACGATGGGAAATCATTCTCTTCTAGAAGCTCACAGTTTAGAGGGGTTTAAAACAGTAATAGCCGCTTTATTTTATATAGTCCTTTAACATTTATAGAATGGCTTCATAAACATTATATGATACTCTGTGTGTTACTGAACCCTTTGAGAGGCCAAAAACCTTACAGAGCTCAGAGGAATTGAATTACTGTGCCCCCATGACAAAGAGTAAGTTTGGGATGAAGCTCTCCTTAAACCCACATCTCTTGAGTTCAAGTTCACAGCTCTCTCTGTCTGGCCACACCGTATTTATCTCTGTAGCATCTTGACTATTGTTTGGCAAAACAACTTGTTACATCCAGACTGCCCTCCCCTCTTCATCTTAGGCGTAAGAATGTCTCCTCTTTGGGTGTATTCAAGCCTGGGTAGCTCTTGGTTCAGAATACTGTGGCACAATTGGAGATGAGACACAGTAATTCTTTCTAATTCTCAGATTGTAAAATTTGAACTCAGTTTGTTTCCATTCTGTTTTCTTATTTGGACTTCTTAGAAAACAAAGTGGGGCAAGATCTGTATTTGAAAAAAAAAAAAGGTTCCTTAGAACTGGGCAGCCTGGCAAGTATTCAGAATTGAAAAGTTTTCTTTTTTTTTTTTAATGTTTATTTATTTATTTGAGAGAGAGAGACAGACAGACAGATAGACAGACAGACAGAGTGCAAGCCGGAGAGGGGCAGAGAGAGAGAGAAAGAAAGACACAGAATCTGAAGAGGCTCCAGGCTCTGAGCTGTCAGCACAGAGCCCGATGCGGGGCTCAAACTCACAAACCATGAGATCACGACCTGAGTCAAAGTCGGACGCTTAACTGACTGAGCCACCTTCAGGGGCCCCTTCTTTTCCTTTTCTTTTAACCCCAGCTGGCCACTTGTAGGATGGTAGAACTTTCGTGTTCTCGCCAATTAATGTTACCACGCAGTGGAGTGCATAAGACTGTGGAAGACGGGACTCTGACTCTGCACCAAAGCTTTTTCTGCTTTGATGTGTCAGTCCCCCCGTCGTGGACATTGGCCCTGGTGCTGGAGTGCACAGGCTGGGCAAAGCAGGAGGGAGCCGCTCCTCCAGCAGACTGGAGCTCGGCATCCCCAGACAGCCGTCCTCTGAGCTGTCTCCACGCTCTCTAAAATAAGATATAGACAGAGATTTGTCATGGAATCACAAACAGGAATGTCACCAAAGCTGTCACCAGAGCCCCTTAAAATGTCACTTCCCAGCATTAATTGCCACGATAGCAAAACAAACGGGCGTTCTCTGAACATTTGCTCTTCCCCTCCTCCCTCATGATTCTTTCCCTATCTCCCTGTCTCCCCTTTTCTCCCTTCTCCCGCAGAGTCCCCCTCCCCCTTGTCTCCAGGGACACTCTGGGCATTCTGACTTGATTAGACTGTGCCCTGGAGAGGCAGCCCCACCGCACACTGACAGATGTGGGTGAAGGAGGTTTGATAAATGTCAGGGGCTGAAGAGACTGCTCCCTGATTGATCAGAGCTGGAGCAATTTCCCAGCAGTCAGGGGACTCCGTATCTCCCATACAGGCCTCCATTGTAATAGCTGGACATCACCCAGCGGGGGCCTGACTGTCACCAAGAGTCCAGGCAGCTGAGGCTCTCTCTCCTCCAGGATCCTAGCCTGCCTCTGCCTCCTGTATGCTCATCCGCCCCTGGGATGCAATAAATTACCACCCTGATCCACACTTATGGTCAGTTTTTTTTAATATTTCCTACTTAGCAAAGTTTTTAGGCTCATTGTAGAAAACTTTTGAAAAAGCCTAAATTAGACGTTTTTCATAATGCCTCAACAACTGTTGGCAGGGTTTTCCTTTTGTTTCTCTTCTCCTCTTTTGCATATTGAAAGTTGAAAATCTATTATTTTGTCTCTTACATTTTTCTGAAATATTATGCCAGAGCATTTCAAACTGCTCATCATTTCATCTTCTGACTGTCTCATAGTTTATTTATTGGTGAACATTTTAGTCGCTTCCTTTTTATTTTATGTTCATTAGCAATAGACATTTGGGGCTTAATATTATTTTTCACTATTCTGTATTATTTTCTCAGGGTATATTCCCAGGAGTGGAATTACTGGGTTAAATAATTTGACTGTTATAAAGTTGTTGATGCATGTTTCGCTCAACACCCCCGTGTCAGAAAGTCCCAGTAAACATTTGTTAAATAAGGAAACATTTGTACATCTATTTTTTTATTTATGAATTCAACAAGCTTAAATTAGGTCTCTACTGTGTTAGGCACAGTTTAGGGCACGACAGATAAAGCAGTGAATAAAATATATATAATTCTGTTTCCATTAAGTTTACGTACTTTTTTTGGGAGAGACAGACAGTGTGAGCAGGGAAGGGGCAGAGAGAGAGAGGGAGAGAGACAATCCCAAGCAGTCTCCCCATTGCCAGCACAGAGCCCAATGTGGGGCTTGAACTCATGAAATTGCGGGCTCATGACCTGAGCTGAAACCAAGAGTTGGACCCTCAACTGACTGTGCCACTCAGGTGCCCCTAAGTTTATTTTCAAGTATGGAAAGACTGTAAATAAGTGAACAAGAAAAAATATATTTATGTAAAAATATATAATTAAATAGAAAATATAAATATGTATGAATATACATTGTATAAGCATAAATATATAAAATGCATATGTATAATTATATATAATATCAAATCATGATCCTTGCAACAAGGGAAAATTAAAACAAGGAAAGGAATTAGGAAGGCCTCACTCATCTTGAGGACCAATCTGTAGTAGATGAAGAACCCAGTTGGATATTTGAGGAAGGAACGTTTCAGGCAACATGAATGGCAAGTGCAAAGGCCCGGTGGCATCAGTGTGCTGGGAATATTCAAGGAATAGGAAGAAGCAGTATGGGGAAGAGAGCAGTAGAATAAATTGGGTCACAGAGGTGCTAAAGAAAAGGTCATGTAAGGCCTGGTAGGTAAGGGTGTTGGCTTTTGCTGTGAGTGAGATGGGGAGCCATTGGAAAATGGGGAGTTAGTTTCCTGCAAAGGTGTTAAGCAATTGGGAGTCAGGATGAAAAGGAGGGGTTTAGGTGGAGTTGACATTCAGAAGGAAGGATGCTGGGGAGACCAGAGAATAGAGGTTGTGCTCTGGCATCTCTGGGGTAGAATTCTGTCTCCAGATGTATTTCTTTTGTTCTGTTTGCATACAGAGTATGTTTTACATTTTTTCAGTTAAGTTGCCCATCTTCATAAGGCAGGACATTTCGCGTCACATTCACATTTCTGCCCATGCGTCAGGCACCGTTGAGTTGCAGACTTGATCACTGGAGACTCTGGGAACGCCAGGCCTTCTGGCCCACGGCGGAGGCTGAGTGGTAGTGCCTCATCCGGGAGGGCTGTTCTCCCTCTCCAGCTCTGGCACCGCCTGACCCACTTCCTTAACAGCAGCGATCCCCACTTTGGTGGCAGGTCCGGATGCCATTCTTCACCCTCTCCAACTCCTTGAGTTTTGTGCTTCCAGCCAGACAGAGGCTCGCAGCGGAACAGACACCAAGAGACCTTTGAGAAGTCAGACAGCAGAGTAGGAAGTGGCTAAGAAGCCAGACCCGTCATGCCTGCAGTTCACAAGGTGTGAGAACTGGAGAAAGTCACTCACACCTCAGGGACTTGGTGTGCTCACCTCTGAAATGGGATGGCCTTCTGCAGGATGCTTGTGGCTATGAGACCAGGTCACAATTGTCAAACACTTAGTGGAGGAGTTTGATTCTAAACAGATGCCATTATTGCTTCTGTGAGAAATGCTCACTGCATTCAGCACAGGGAGGCTCAGAGAGCGGAAGGGGCTTATCTAAGGTTGCACAGCCAGTTCTGTGGAGTGTGTACGTGGGGGAGGGGTGGTGGTGGCCCTACCAGAGGCCATCTAACTTCCAGCCAGTGTCACCTTAGTGTGACTGCCACACGTTCTGAAGGGATGATTTTTTCTTTCAAATCCTGGATGTGGACCTGGGTCCTGACACATTCTGGGAGATGACTGTCTATGTGTGAGAGGAACGAAGGAATGAATCCCTGGCTGCAAGGGGCTGTTTTCTCCCCCGGGGAGAGTCAGGTGGACAGCACAATGCTGAGTTGGCTGTGCCAATGCCAGTTGTTCTTTGCCTTTCCAGCTTTTCCTTCAGCCATTGCTCAGCAAGGGGGGTCTCCTGTCTGAGGGGGTTCAGATGTCTGGCAGGCAGGACCTTCCTCCCCACCGTCTCCGGGGTGGGACAGGAGAGACGCAGGATTATGAAAGCAGGGGAGTCTTGAGGCCCCTCTCCGAGGCTCCAGGCTCCTAGAGAAAGGATATCCATGGGTGTGCAGGCAGATGCATTGCTGCCCCCTGAGCACAGAGAGGCCACTGACCTGCATGGATGGATAATCCCCACCCAGTACCTGGCTCCTGTGCGACCCTTAAAATGTGGCTGCCCTGGGGCGCCTGGGTGGCTCAGTCGGTTAAGCGGCTGACTTCGGCTCAGGTCCTGATCTTACGGTCCCTGAGTTCGAGCCCCGCGTCGGGCTCTGTGCTGACAGCTCAGAGCCTGGAGCCTGTTTCAGATTCTGTGTCTCCCTCTCTCTGACCCTCCCCCGTTCATGCTTTGTCTCTCTCTGTCTCAAAAATAAATAAACGTTAAAAAAAAATTAAAAAAAAATGTGGCTGCCCTTATGCCCGCAGCCCACGGGCTCACTGCTCCTTGGCATTTCCAAGGTGGACATTTACTGCCTGCTCTCTCTTCTCTGCGTTTTAAATCTATGGTACTTGAAACATGTTGTTTCCTCTTTTCTTTGCCTGGGTCCTCATCTGTGGAATGAATACTGAAGACAAAAGTATCTTTGTAACTTGGCCAGGAGCCATTCTGTTTTGGGTGGTCAACATCCCCAGCAGGATAAGAGTTTGGTTTCTAAAATGTTCTCAGACACTAAGTCTTCCGGGCATCCAGCAATGACATGAGAATGGGGAGTGAGACTGGTGTGCCTGGGTGGCTCAGTCAGTTATGTGTCTGACTTCGGGTCAGGTCGTGATTTCAAGGTTTGTGAGTTCGAGCCCCGCGTCAGGCTCTGTGCTGACAGCTCAGAGCCTGGAACCTGCTTTGGATCCTGTGTCTCCCTCTTTTTTCTGCCCCTCCCCTGCTCATGCTCTGTCTCTCTCTCTCTGTCTCTCTGTCTCTCTGTCTCTCTCTCTCTCTCTCTCAAAATAAATACATAAATAAATGAATAAATAAGTAAATAAATAAATAAATACATAAATAAATAAAACATTAAAAAAAAAAAGAATGGGAAGCAAGTAATCTTCCTCCCTTGGCTCCACGGTTCCATACTTGAGTAGAGATCAGCCGTCAGCTACATGGAGCAGACTGCCCCCCCACTGTCCCTCTTCATCACATACTTTCCCAGCCTCCCTCCTTCACTTCCTGGCACCCAGACAGTATTAACAGACACAGGCTGGCTTTGGAAACTGCATCCTGTGGAAAAGGTGATGGTCTCCCCTAACGAGGGGCTCTGGGTCAGAATCTAACCTTTATCTGCTCACTGGTTTTGCGATTTTGGACTAGTCGTTTCTCTGGGCCAGTGGTTCTCGACCCGAGGTGATTTTGTCGCTGTCACCTCCTTACTGGGGACATTTGATAATGTCGGGAGACCTTGTTGTTCGTCATGGACTGGGGAAAGGGTAGAGGATGCTGCCGGTATCTGGTGGGTAGAGGCCAGGGATGCCGGTAAATGCTCTGCTCTGCACAGGACACAGGATGGCTCCTCGCGGTAAAAGGGTTACCCAGCTTAGAACGTCAGTAGGGCCGAGATTGAGAAGCCCTGTTCTAAGCCCTGGGTGTCACGTTGGTAGAATGGAGGTTCTAATTTTCACAAGAATGTGGGAGAGCCACATAATTATGCAAGCGAATGCTTCTTGTCAACTAGCACATTGCACAAACATAGGATGGGAATGCTGTTGTTGCATTGTAACTTTTTTTTTTTTTTTTAATTTTTGGCCTGTTTTGTTTTCCAGTATTTCTTGGTTATTGGGAGATTATCTTTACAATTTTTGTAGCCTGTCTTTGGTATTTTTATTTTTTAGTTTTATTATTTTAAAAAAATCTTTAAAAACTGAGTTGAATCATCAGCTATTTTTTTAAGTTTTTTTTATTTATTTTTGACACAGAGAGAGACAGAGCATGAATGGGGGAGCGGCAGAGAGAGAGGGAGACACAGAATCACAGGAAGCAGGCTCCAGGCTCTGAGCCATCAGCCCAGAGCCCGATGCGGGGCTCGAACTCATGGACCGCGAGATCGTGACCTGAGCTGAAGTCGGACGCTTAACCGACTGAGCCATCCAGATGCCCCTAAAAAAAATCTTTAATGTTTATTTATTTTTGAGAGAGAGGGAGGCAGAGAGAGACGAGGGCGCCACAGAATGCAAAGCAGGCTCCAGGCTCCGTGCTGTCAGCAGAGAGTCTGACGTGGGGCTCGAACCCACAGACTCTGAGATCATGACCTGAGCCGAAGCTGGCCGCTTAACTGACTCAGCCACCCAGATGCCCCAATTTTTTATTTTTTTTAATTGAAAGCTAGCTGACACACACAAAGTGACATTACTTTCAGGTCTGCAACGTAGTGATGTGACAAGTCTCTATGTTATGCTGCACTCACCACAAGTGTAGCCACCATCTGTCACCATACAGCACTCTTACAATACCATTGACCATGTCCCCTGTACTCCACTGCATTATTTTTTTATTCACTATATAGAAGGATTTGTTCTTGAGAGAGCTACCTCAGGGCCTTTGCATTCCTGCCCCTGAACAGTGTTTTCTCCTGGTTTCTGCATGACTTGTTCTCTTAGTCCCTCCCGGTCTTTTTCATAGGTCATGTCATCATTGAGGTCGTCCCTGACCACCCCGTATGAAATAGCACAGTACAGACAATCACATGTACATAACCCACACTCTAGTCTCCTTTCCCTTCTTCTCTTTTTCTTCTAGCCTTTGTCACCATTTGACCCAGTATACATATCTGTGTATCTACTTGTCTGTCTCCCCCAGGTATTTTGTCTGTTTTGTTCAGTGCTATGTGCTTGTTATTTAGATCACTGCCTGGCACAGAGCAGACAACAAGTAAATAACTTCTGGAATGAATGGGTAAATAGAATGAGTGAATGAATCAATGAATGACTGACACTGAGTGCTTTTATTAAGTTTGTTCAGGTTTCAAAGAAGAGACTGTTTGGGTTAGCTGATGAGGATTTATTTTTAGTTGCAATGGGAATAATATTAGCTAGCTTGTATGGGCCAGCATCCATGATCAGCACTCCATAAATATTTACACATTTAATCCTCAAAAAAAAATGTTGGTATGGTCAGTACCTCTCATTGCCCTTTTTTTTCAGATGAGGCAACCAGAGCTGGGAGAACACAGGTAACTTTCCCAAGATCATGTACCTGCTTTGCGTTAAAGCTGGGATTTGTACCTTGCTCTTTGTGTCCTTTGAATGCTTGCTTTTCACTGATGTGAAAAGCATCACATTTGGAGAACCCAGGGGCCAGGGATGACGAGAAGACAGTCACGGGATTCAAGGAGAAAGCGCCACTGTTAGGCTGTAAAAGGAATTAGCACACTGTTTCTGCCTCAAGTGTCTCTGCTAAGCTCGTGAATCTGTGTGAGTGTCTCTGGACCTTTCTTTGTCTCCTAATCTGTGTATGCCCATGGCTTCTGCTGCCTCATAGCTTCTGTTCCTGGCTCCACTCTGTTCCTTATGAGATATGCTCATCTGACTCTGACAGTCTTCTTGGATCTCCTGTGCAAACACCCTGTGAGAGAATTTCCCATCTCCAGTATTTAAAGTCCTAACGGGCAGGTCCTCACACAGGCCACACCACCATCCACAGGCTAATGTGGGGCTGTCTCTGCTCAGACATGGATCTCTGGTCCCATCAGCTTCGCCAGGACAGGGGAGTCTCAGCGTACCCTCTGGGCTCTTATGCACCTGCAGCTGCCTTTCACTGAAGCAGGCATCTGTGAGTATGGCAGGCCCTCAAAGCATCATATCGCGTCCAGAACAGCGGGGAGCCCATCTGCTCAGAGCAGGACTGATGTGTCTTGCTTCAAAAGGACCTGGTTTGTGAATAGCTCAGCTTAGCAAAGAGATAAATCAAGGAATGACAGATTATTTTCCTAAACGGTTCTTTATTTTACAAAAGCATTCTCCCCAGGATCTCCTTCAATAGCTAGCACCCCACCAGTGCATGTAAAAGAGGGTGGGACTTCGCCAACTTTTGACTTATCGAAATATTTAAGGATACACTAACCATAAGTCAAAGCAAAAGTAATGGGAGGGCTTTCTGGGGGAAGTGGCCAGCCAGCGGACGATGGGTTTGGAATGGGGCATTCATGGGTATAAACCACCTTGATCGTGGGCAAGCTGACTGACTTCTTTTAAGTCTCAGCTTCCTCATGTGTGAAACTGGTTTACTAATAATTTGGGACTTCTAGAGTCGTTTTGAGAATGAAACGCCATAATAGGTGGATAGCCTGGTGCCTAGCTATCTCTCCTACATATTATTATGGTCTTGAGAAAGTCACATTCTTTTCCTAAGCCTCAGTCTCCCCATCCGACTCATGAGCAGCTTGGACCCTTTTAAGTCTACACGCCTACATCTTTCAGTTTCTGCCCCTGTCACTGGAGTCCAGTGGAGACTGAGCCAGAACTGAGTGCCATTTGTCCAGCTAGCATGGCTAATGGTGTGTGTGTGTGTGTGTGTGTGTGTGTGTGTGTGTGTAGTGCAGGGAAGTTACTAGAAAAACCAGCATCTCTGTAAGAGAAAGAAAGGAAGACTTTCTCTCAGGCAACCTCTCATCTACTCGTACCTCCTTGTACAGAAATGGTGCAGAAAGGAAAAAGGGCGCTAGTAACTAGGTTTCTAACTGGGCTAATACGTGGCAGAGGTCAGTCTCAAGCCTCTTTGTATAGCCTCCTGGCTCCTGGACTGTTTGGTAAGTGTCCCAAGGAGGTTGGCAGAGAGAGACATCACTTCCTCATCATTTCCCTAGTGAATGAAGCCTTGGGAGACCAGATGCATCCACTTCATTATAATTATGTTAAGTGCCGCCTGATTGGCGCTGTTCATCACCCCGGGAGAGCAGCCTCGCCCAGTGTGGACAGACAGGCAGCCTGCTTTGGCTCAGCATAGCTTTGTCCCATCCAGCTGTGTCTTTGGCAATGACTCCTATGGTTCTCCCTTTTTCCCCCTCTTTTTTTGAAGAGAAAGCATGGGGAGACAGAGGGGAGGGCACCGAAGGGGGAATGAGGGAGCCTGGGTTCTGCCTTCAGCATGCCATATAGCCCAAGTTGAATCCTCTTCCTCCCTGGGCCTCCCTCCACGTAACTATGTGTAGCGTGGTCAGGTGCACCATGAGATCTCCGCTCCCTTATCCGGCTCTGAACTTGTCGGGGTCTCAGGAGAAAGGTGATGGTGGTGTTCTAATAGGGGAGGGTGCTCCTGGGTGGTAGGTTGGTTTCATTCTGGAGTCTGAGTGTTTGACCCTGGAGAGCCTGGAGGAGAAAGCAATTTCTGTACTCTGAGAAATATTCCTACACCAGGAATCTTTCTTCACATTGAAAGAAAATGAGGTTTGCCTCGTCCTATCAAAGAACGGGCCAGAGGGTGGTTAGAGAGTATTTTTATCTGAAGGGCCACATTTTGTGATTCCAGCTGTCTGTGCATGGGTTTGGGGAGGGGTGTGTGGGTTTCCAAAAGAAAGAGTGGGGATGACAAATTAGGAAAGAGTTCGTGAGAGAGAGAGAGAGAGAGAGAGCGCCTTCAACAAGGGTGTTTCAGGCTGAGAAAGATCCAAGAGGGAAGATAAAGGGGTGGAAATGAGATCACTCTGTAGGTGGTTAGGCATGTGGGCTCCAGAGCCAGGCCGTCCTGGCGAACCCCTGGTATTTCCTAATACGAGCCATGCATAACCTTGGACACGTGAGTAAACGCCCCAGCCTCCCACTGCCGTCATCTCTAAAACGGGGAAGATCAGACCAAGCATCCCCACGTTGCTGGACTAAATGAGTTGAACGTGTCACAGGACATGCTTTTGCAAAGAAAAGGCTCAGTGAGTGTCAGCTATGACAGCGTGTTGAGGATCTTCTGCAAACAGATCAGGCACTTTGCGTGCTATTTTTTTTTTTTAATCCCCGCAGCCACCCCACAGTTGACTCATCCATTCATGACCAGAGCAGAGGCTGATCGAGCCTTACCCTCCGACACGCCACCTGCCAGCGGAAGACGGTCTCGAGATCCGTTCTGACTTACCCGAGTCCGAACTGAACGCCGGGCTGGCGGGAAGGGAATGCACTAAGAGCTCTAAGGGAGAAGAGGGGAGCCCAGTTGGCCTCCGTTTGACTGTCTAGCATGGCCTTTCTCAGGAGGGAGGATTTTAGCCGAAGTCAGAGGGATCCATAGTGTTTAGCCAGATGAAGAGCTGAAGAGCAGAGGAAGTGACCTTTGTAAAGAAAAAGTGTAGCCCAGAGGCCAGTGTGACTAGAGCACAGAGATGGGGCTGGGCCAGAGGGGACTGGGCCAGAGGGGACTGGGCCAGAGTGGGAGTGTTCTGTTACACAGAGTTGGGGAAACCAACACACAGGAAGTGGGGGTGGCTTTCCAGAGGCTGTATGTGTGGGATGGAGGGGTTGGGGGTCTGCTTGAGATGAAAGCTTCCCTTCCATCCCCACTGGGGACAGGGCCAGGAAAGCAGATTCTGGTTTGCTGTTGGAGGGAGCAGAGAGCATCTGTGTGTGAGCTGAGGGATGGTATTGATGGACAGCGGTGACTTCGAAGGTGGCGGGGCAGGCTTCACGTGCCCTGCCGAGTTTGGACCTCATCCATTTTAATTCCCTTAGGGTTATGGGGTAGAACTGGATTAATTTCAAACTAACCCTATCTATGCTCCAGGGTTTAATATCTCCTGTGCCCCCTGGGTCATTCTTGGCATCAGATGCTCTGCTCAGATCAGTGGTATAAAGTGTTTTTGGTTTTTCATAGTTCTGTGTTTGTACGTGTGTGTGTGTGTGTGTGTGTGCGCGCGCACATGCATGCGTGTGTGGGTGTATGTGTGGTTTTCTTCCCCGAAGCATGCTGAGTTCACTGAAGGAAATGCACGAGACTTGGGTGAAACCTTATTTATTTTTTTCGAAGGCATGCAGTACAAAGTCATTTCTCTCCCTGCATTAATATGCATGAGGCTGGCCTGTTCTCTACTCCTCAGGAAGCATAGGCAGGGAGTAGGGGGGAGCCCCATTTGACTGGTGTCATGGCCCTGCCCATGGCTACTGGCACCCCATTAATCAGGGGGGAACAGTAGCCTCGTGAACTGTGAAATTGGCAGCCCCCTGACAGCTCTGGGGCCCATTCGAGCAGGGACTCTATTTCACAGCTGGAAGGTGGCCGTGTAGAGTGGGGAAGGAGGGCGCTGGGCTTAGCGGGCCAGAGCGGCCATGCCCCCCCTCTCAGTCTGCACAGACCCCAAACTAGTCATGCTGAGAGGGCATGCCTCTTGATTAAGGAGAGACATGGTGGGGGGGGGGAAGAGAGAGAGAGAGAGAGAGAGAAAAGGAGGGAGGGAGGAAGGGAGGGAGAACGAGAACACTGTCAAGATAAGGAACACAGTGGCTCATAATGGCAGTCATAACCAATACCTAGTGAGTACCCACTGTCTGTTGAGTTCCAGAACATTATGCTATGTACTTTCTATGCAGTTCTGTATTTAATCCTTGTGATTATCTTATGTGTTATCATCATGAGCCCGTTTTACAGACCAGGAAAACTGGGAGTGAGAGAGGTTAACTATTTCAAGCTGTGAGATGTAACAGAGCTAGGATTAGGACCTGAGTCTCTGTGTCTGTCTGGCTCCAGAGTCTCTGTTTTGTGGCCACTGTGCTATCCTACTGTCTAGCAGGCTTTGAAAGCAAATAAATCAAGACCGAAAAGCCCATTCATTCAGTGGCCACCTACAGAGTTCACATTGTGTGCAGAGACTTGAGTCTCAGTGTTAAATGCTGGGGTTCTGGGGGGATTCACATTTTGACAAATTCATGATGTGTGGGAGAGATTTGGATAAACAGGTGATCATAGCAGCAGGACACATTTGAGAGCGTGGCCAGCGTGCAGTCTGGGGTCTGACAGTTCTCAGCTCTGTGACCAGAGGCAGGTCATCCAAGCTCTCTGGGCCTCAGTTTCCCCATCTCTGAAACAGGTATGTGAGCATGCCCAGATTGAAAATCACTGTGAAGATTCAATGAGCTCTCCCAGGTAAAGTGTTTCAACGGTGGCCTGTGCGTAGTGAGGCATCCATAAATTATTGCTGGGAAGGTGTCAGAATGTGAATATGGACATATATTCAAGGGACACACGGAAAAAAGCATTTAAATGTGCTGAGGATGACGGGGAAGGCTTCCCTCAGAAGGTGCTATGTGAGCTGGAACCTGAAGATAAGAAGTTCATCAATTAATCCAAGGGGTAGGGAAAGGGATGTGCATAGGTTTGCAAGAAAGAATAAAGAATGCTGCATTCTGGGAACTGCAAGATGTCTAGAGTGACTGGAATAAGAGAACGTGCACAGGAGGAGAGACTGGGACACATGATGGGGACCAGATCCTGGGGACTTGGACTTTACCTGGAAGACCCTGGGCAGCCATTTTCAAGTAGGGAGTACCATGCCCAGATATTTTTCTTCCTAGAAGGATTATTAAGGTGACAGCACAGGCTGGATTAGAATAAGGGCAGGGTGATCAATAGAAGACCGCCACCATGACCCGAATGACAGATGAGGAGCTAGCATGCTCCAGTAGATGCCACGGTGTCTGGGAGCGATCCTCTCTGCCTTTCATGCAGAGCTCTTCTACCGACATGCCCTTCAGTTTGACTTAGGTGCCCTACGCTGGACCTTAGTTCCCCTGTTTGTTAAATGAGACCAGAGGGAACATCCAATCCTGTGTCCTTAGGAGGAAGGGTAAAGAGGAAGAAAATGTCCCACAGGAAGTCGATGATAAAATAAAGGGAGGGAATGCGATGGGTCCCTAAACGCTGATTTTCACAAGATCTAGAAATGACAGGTTTACAGTGAGGCAGGAAGGGAAAGCTGGGGCTAGGCCCTGCCACCACCATGCCCAGCAACCTGGAACACAGTGGGCAGGTGGGGGCTCCCTGTGTCCTTGTGTTGCACCTTGATTTATTGAGGGAATGTGCAAGCAGGGAGAGAGGGCAAGGGAGAAGTGTAAGAAGGGAGGGCAACTAAGAGGAAGATAAGACGATTCCTTTTAGAAGCATGGAGAACATCCCAGGTGTTTTTGCTGTCATTACAAACAATGGGGTCTCGTATTAGGATGGCATGTCATATACTGTGTAGTCCATTTTACCTCTTGGAGATGGTGTTCCATCATGCGGGAGCTAGAAATACTTATATGCTGGCTCACTTCTCTCCGGATGATGTTATGTGTAAAATATCAGATATTCACACACACACGCATCTGCATACATGCATGCGCACATGTATACGTATATACGGCTGTCTCCAAGAGAGTTGGAATTTGAGATCTTTTCATGCACTCTCTGTCCCCAGCATTTAGAATATTCCCTGGAAGATTGGAAGTCCTCAGTCCATACTGGTAGAATAAACAGAAGAAATGAGCTAATGGTATCCACTTGTCTACCATGTTTATAAGAGAATAAAGGAAGAAGGAGAAGGAAATACAGGGCCCTGAGAGGGCCAGAAGCAGCTCAGTCATCAGCCCCCCACAGAGCCAGCCCTCCCTGTGGGTGGCGGGCCCAGGAGCACCCCGGCTGCAGTGGCGTGTGTCTAATAACTTAATTAGGGCTGGTGCCGCTGGGTGGAGCCCAGCTGGGCCCAGCCCTCTCCTGCTTGCAGATGCTGTTCTGCTGTCGCTTGCTGCTTTGATTCTCCTGCCTGCTCTTTCTCTGGGTTCTTATTAATTAGATCTTAGTGTGCAAGAGGTCTGGTGCCAGGCTGGGCAGGCCCCTGAGGACCCCACTCATGTCTTGCCAGAGGGGACCAGAGCCCCTTGCCTTTTGGTTCCATGCCTTCCAGGGCATAAGTGTTATCGCTTCTCTTCCTGCCCCTGAGCAGTTAGCAAGGGGCATTGGAGATATCGCGGCCCCTTTTTTGTTTATGATGTATGTTGGTACTGGACATGCATCTTTTCATGACCATAAGTGCTGGGGGTGAAGCCAGTCTACACCATGATTCTACCAAGGTTGGGTACACGGCTGTGTCTAAATCAGTATCCAGGAACCATAAGCATAAAACCCAACTAACACATTTCCCTTCCTCCTTTCTTTCTGTTCACTGATGCTCAGTGAGAGCACCTGCTATGCACAAGGCATATTGCAGATGGTGGGGACAGAGCAGTGATCGAAGTGGACAAGTCCTGTCCTCACGGAGCTTACATTCTAATGGGGCGGTGGAGGGAAAGAGAGTAATCACAGGACCCCATTCATAAAAACCTTCATGCAGGGCAGTGATAAGTGGATAAAGGGTAGGGTAGCACACAGAAGAATTGAGGCCCTGCTTTTGCAGAGGAGATGGCCAGTCAGAAGGCACAACTCCACCAAGTTGAGAGGAATTCCAATGAGGGACACAGTAGGGTGAGCAGAGTGAGACAAGGGGAGAAGTGTAGGCAGCAAGAACCTAATGTAACCTAATGTGGGGCCAGTGACTGCACAGTGCTGGGATTTTCTGGGTCTGATTTGCAGCCATTGGAGGCTGTGGAGTGAAGGAGAGCCAAGTTCAAATTTATGTTGCTAAAGGGAGTATAGAGAACATAGAGAACAAGCATGGAAGCAGGGAGAACACAGGCGATTTTGCATATAACAATAACAACAATCAATACCGTGAACACAACTGGTACTTAACTGTGTGCTCTCTGTTCATCACATTCACAGTCTTTCCACATTAAGGATACCCAGTGGTGAGAATTGATATCCATGGCTCAGTGTCTGAGAACATACAACCTGTTTTATTCCTTTCTAGAGTAGCACTTTTTTTTTTAATGGAGGGTTGGTGTTTGAGTTTTTTCCCCTAAGATTATTTGCAAAACTGGGGTTATCTCCTATTTCTTGGCAAAAAGACCCATAGCTTGGTCACTCGGTCAGAAAGTTCCAGATGGAAGTAAGAGTAGTGAGTACTGGTTCAGCTGTTCCAAAGATGTGCTTGCTGGAAAAGTCAGACATTCAGTCAGCTGCATGCCTGGACCACTTTACTCTGAGATCATCACACTACTTTCATGGAACTGGCTTTGCTGTAATGATGTTAATACAGGATAATGGAGAGCCAGAATCAGTTCCGCGCCAGGTTTTCTACTTCATAGCTGTAGGATTGAAGTAAGCGATTTACCTCCTTTTCCCTCAATTTCTGTGTCTATGAATGGTGATACTAAAATAAAGCTAGTTGTCGGTATTCAATAAGTTATAAAGCATAAGCTGTTTAGAACAGTTCCTTGGGCTATGCATTTACTGTTTGTGTCATTAACCTTGCTGCAGTCTTCTCCGATTTCTGAGGGGGGCCAGCTGAGGATGTTGCTTCGTACCTCACACAGGGCGCAAAATAGCAACATCGACCCCGGAATCGGAACCAAGATGGCTGTGTTCTCTGGCCAGATGGTTATTTTAATTTTGCGGACGTATGAATCTGATAGCCAGTCCCTCCTCTTTGTGCTTGCTGTCTGCTGGGATGCTTGGCGTCTATTGTGAAGCTGAAGCTCTAGGAAATGTACCGGATTTTATGTGCTCATCCGAGTACCACTTTTTCCCTTGGCTTTGTCTTCATTTCCTCACGTCAGTTGTTGTTTCTCTTGAATTGCATCCTTTTTTTTTTTTTCTAATTTTTAATGTTTATTTAAGTATTTTTATTTTTTGAGAGAGAGAGAGAAAGAGTGTGAACTGGGGAGGGGCAGAGAGAGAGGGAGACACAGAATCCGAAGCAGGCTCCGGGCTCTGAGCTATCAGCACAGAGCCTGATGCAGGGCTCGAACTCACGAACCACGAGATCATGACCTGAGCTGAAGTGGGTCGCTCAACCCACTGAGCCACCCAGGTGCCCCAAATGGCATCTGTTTTTTAAAAAGTCCTCCTAAAATGTATTTGTATTTTAAATTACGAGCTACTTTAACCGTACGGTAGAGTGAATTAATATGATATAAATATTCTTAGCACCAAATTGGGACAACAATGTATGTATTTTGTGGTATCTGTACGATATTTTTTAGAAATAAAATGTTAAATTACACAGCTGAATCATTCCCACTGATTCCATTCCTCACGACCCTAACATTCGTGTTACCCTCCCATTTGAGTGTTTATGTGTCTGCTTCATGTATAGTTGTCATGATCATATCTGGGACTTCATGTATAGTTGCCATGATCATGTCTGGGACTTTTATTCATGCCTTTCAATTTTATATTTTATCACACACCCACCAGCAATATATAAAAGCTACCACTTTCCCAAATTCTCAATAAGACTTATTATCAGATGATTTACATTTTGCCCATCTGTAGCATATAAAATTATAACTTCAAAGCTAATTTAATTTGCATGTCAGAGATTACTAATGAGGTTAAACATCTTTTCTTATATTGAGTTTTCTTCTGCCAACTTCCTGATTCCATCTATTGCACAATTTTCTATTTTTTTTCTTATTAATTAGAAGTTCTTTATAAATATTGATAATAATCACATAAAAAATAAGTTGCCCTTGGTCATTTTGAAAATGCCTTCTTCTAATCTATAACTTATGTTTTCATTTTGTTAAGAGAATTACTTCCTCATTTTGAAGATTGTCATTTTAATGCTAGAAAATTATTATTATTATTTTCATTTCTAGCGTATACTTCTTGTGACTTAGGGAAGAAATCGCTTACTATCCTAATGTCTTAAAGGTGCTCCTGTATTTTATTTTAAATTCTTAAGGTTTGGCTTGTTACGTTTAGGTCTTTAGCCATGGACTTGCTTGTATATGTGATGGTTTACAGATCTAATTAGATACATTTTTTCATGTGGATAGGTAGTTGTTGTATCTACTCTCGAAATCCCGCTTTACTCACAGATTTATAATGCCGCTGTCCTATAACAAGTCCCTCTGTGTGTGGGGACCAGTTCCTGAGCTCTGTCTTCCTTCTCACTGGTCTATATACTGATCCCTGTTCTCGTTACATTCTCTTAATTATTATAGTTCCATAATGTCTTGATAACAGCTTGGGCAGCACCCCCTCATTGTTCTTACTTAAATGTTTTGGCTCTTCTTTTCTCTTTACTCTGCTACCTGAATTTTAAGATAAACTTCTATTTTAGGAAAAGCCCTGCGGGGATTGGCATTGTATTGAAT
This sequence comes from Prionailurus bengalensis, assembly GCF_016509475.1. Classification (NCBI taxonomy): domain Eukaryota; kingdom Metazoa; phylum Chordata; class Mammalia; order Carnivora; family Felidae; genus Prionailurus; species Prionailurus bengalensis. The sequence goes on along the minus strand of NC_057359.1, from coordinate 76,936,902 downwards.
TGACAAAATTAAATTGTGAGATTCATAAAACTTGGACTTCCTCAAATCCAAGAAATAGTATACATCTTTAGGCCTTATTTTGTGTCTTTGAGTATAGTTTTTAAATGTGTGTGTATATGGACAAACCCGTTTTATTATATGTAATTTCTAGGCGTGTCACCACTTCTGTTACTAGAGCAAACTGTATATTTTCATTTTTATTACATTTATTGTTTTTTCTTTAAAAATTTTTTTCTCAGTTTTATTTATTTATTTATTTTGAAAGAGACAGAGACAGCGTGAGTGGGGAAGGGGCAGAGAGAGAGGAGAGAGAGAATCTCAGGCAGTCTCCACTCTGCCTGCACGGAGCCAATGTGGGGCTTGAACTCACAAAATCCTGAGATCATGACCTGAGCCAAAACCAAGAGTCTGATGCTTAACCGAATTAGCCACCTAGGCACCCCTATTACATTTCTTAATTGTTGCTTCTTTGTGTATAGAAATAGTTTCTCATTGATTATGAATCTAGAAAATATGGTTCATTATTTTATTATCTTTTGCCTCTAGATTTTCTTTAATTTCCATGTGAAAAAAATCATATACAATTAACAGTCATTTTGCAAATCTATATCTTATATTTGTTTTATTCTGTCCTGTTGCCTTATAAGCTGGGCCTTTTACTCAGTGCTGAATAAAAATGATGACAGACCTTATCATTTTTCATCCTGACTTTAAAGGGAAGAATTCTAAAACTTCATCATTATATATTACGTTTTTGTAGAAAACCAAATAGTAAAAATTAGTAGCTTTTTGATACTAAAGGAATTTCTGCTCTCTTCCTAGTGCATGAAGACTTTTAAAAGTCATGATTGGGCATTACATTTTATTAAATACTCTTTCTGCATGAAGTAAGACAATCATGTTTTCTGTCCTGATTGTGTAGTGTGTATGGTGACATATATTCTTTTAGAAAGAGACTGACTTTTCCTAAGATTTTTGATGGTTTTCTTTTTTTTTTTTTTAATTTTTTTTTCAATGTTTATTTATTTTTGGGACAGAGAGAGACAGAGCATGAACGGGGGAGGGGCAGAGAGAGAGGGAGACACAGAATCGGAAACAGGCTCCAGGCTCTGAGCCATCAGCCCAGAGCCCGACGCGGGGCTCGAACTCACGGACCGCGAGATCGTGACCTGGCTGAAGTCGGACGCTTAACTGACTGCGCCACCCAGGCGCCCCAATTTTTGATGGTTTTCAATATCAACTTATCCTAGTTACATAAAACATGAGGTTGAACAGCTTCCCTCTTCTACTGTCATGCGTTTACGTATAACTATTTGTATGTATAACTATTGCATGGAATGGGGACTCTCTCATAACATTTGTTAGAATTTATGCCTCAATATGTCTGTGCCTGATATTTTTGTTTTTCTCTTTGTTAGATGGTAAACTCTGTCTACTGATTCAGTTACTTGTATGACTGTTTCTGTTATCTGTTTCTTCTTGAGTCAGTTTTGGTACGTTTCCTAAGAGTCACTGAGTTTTGTCTAAATTGTCCCATTTGTGGACATGTTTTTGAAAGTGTTTTTAATATGTGCTAAATGTACATATTTATGTGGATATATCTATATCTGTGTGTGATAAGTATACATATCTGTGTCTGTGTATCCCAGCTTTATACCATATTTATAATCATATCCATATTTTAATTCCATATATGGATTTATTTGGGCCTTTCGCTCAATCTTTTTGGTATTCTATGCGTTTTATTAATATTTAAATTCGGTCATGGTGTGTTGATCCTCTATACTGCTTCTTTTCTACATCATTAATTTCCATCTTAATCATTTTCTTCCTTCCACATCCTTTATTATTACCATTCTTTTTAAGATTCTTGAATTAAAAGTGTACCTCATTAATTTTCAATCTTTCTCTCTGACCATTTCCATTCAATATTTCACTTGGGTATTGCTTTTTTTGTAGACATCGCTTTACTGTGTGCTGTGCATTTAGTTCTAAATATTTTTCAAATTTGTCTCTTCTTTGAATCATGAATTAAGTCAAATGTTTTTTCAAGTGTTTATTGTTCATTCCAGTATAGTTAACATATAGTACTAGTTTCAGATGTCCAATAAAGTGATTCAACATTTCCATACAGCACCCAGTGCTCATCCCGAGTGCACACCTTACTCCCCATCGCCTGGTTCACCCATCCCCCACCAACTCTAAACATACATTTTAAAAATATTTTGGCTATTGACACTAATTTTATTTTGTTTTGTCAAAGAGTATGATCTGGATATTTATTTATTTCTTAATTATTTTTTGAGACTTGCTTTGTACTCTGGGACATGGCTACTTTTTATAAACAATTCCTATATTTTGAGAAATATCATGCATTTTTCTCCCTTTTTTCTTAATTCCTTTTTTTTTTTTTAGATAGAGCGAGAGAGAGAGCACGCACATCTATGAGTGGTGGGAGAGGAACAGAGGGGGAGAGAGAGAGAGAGAGAGAGAGAGAGTCTTAAGAATCTCCATGCTGCACATGGAGCCTGACATGGGGCTCAATTGCAAGACACTGGGTCATGATCTGAGCTAAAATCAAGAGTTGAATGCTCAACTGACCAAGCCACCCAAGTGCCCCAAAGCGTCATGCATTTTCTGATTATCAGACAGAAGATTTTGTGTGTAACCATTAGATCCTGCCTGTTAATTTTATTGACCAAAATGTCTATATCTAAATTTTGTCTGCTTAATTTTTTGTTGTTATTGTTGTGTCTGAGCATTTTGAGCTAAAATCTTCCATTGAAAACCTAGACTGGTCAGTTTCACTAATTTCTGGCAATTTTTGTTTATTTCTGTTTTAGGACTCCATTGCTAAGTGAACAAAGGTGTGGATTGACTTAAAAAAATTTTTTTTGGAGGGAATTGATCTTTTACCATTAAGTAATAATGTCTTTGCTGCTAATAATGCTTTCTGCCTTTCTTTTAATTCATATTTTTCTGTGATACATCCTTTCATCCTTTATTTTATAAATGAAAGAGCTAGGGCACAGAAAAACAAGTAGGCTGATCAGCTCTGAAATGAGTCAACATTCAAGTGTAGGATTATCAGACAGAAAATAGATAGCTGATGGATGCTTAGTTGAGTCTGATTTCACACAGTCTGGTCTATGGCCAAGTCACCGCAGGTGAGGGATTCTGTACGGTGATCAGAATGTGAGGTGGCCAAAAACTTCTAATGTCAGCAGCCCCATGAAAGAAGGGACTTTCCCCCCACTATGTCCACTGCTCCATGTCAAGCCTCTAGGATAGTGCCTGGCATTTGGCAGGTGCTCAACAAAGTATGGATTGAATTAATGAGTTGTTGCATGGAATCATCTCAGCAGGATCTTTTTGTGTTGCCTTTTCCCCACTTGGCAAGAAGAGACTTGGGTGGACTTGTCTCCTACCCTGCCATTTATAACCTCTGTGTGACCCCTTGCAAATCACAGCCACCTGTCTGAGGCTCAGTTTAGCCACTGTAGCAATGGGCACAATAGGGATTGGTGTCCCACAATGTACTGAGCCTGTGAGGTACAAGTGATGGAATGTATGTAAATTAATAATCCTAGCTAACTTTTGAGGGCTATCACACATATACTCAGGTCTACAAATCACACAGATCTTAAGTACATTTTTGATATATTTTTAAACAAATACATGTACTCTTTTTACCACCAGCCAGTCTGAGATTTACACCTCTGTCTCACAATACAGTGAACACTAGCCACATGTAGCCATCACAGTGCATTGCACAACACAGAATACGAACAACTCTGTTATTCCAGGAAGTTCTAGCAGGCAGCCTTATGATAGATAGAATGCTTCTAGAACTGCTGAAGTTTCCCTCTGGCACCTTCTTAGAAAATCTCCCATCTCTCAAAAGCAAACAGTATTCTGACCTTTACCATCAGTTGGTTTTTCCTATTCTTTATACATTTGGGATCCTACGGTATGCCCTCTTTTGTGTCTGGCTTCTTCTTCGTATATCGTCTGTGATATTCATCCATGTTACTACAGGTACTCATAATTCCTTTTCTTTTATTGCTGTGCAGTGTTCTGTATGTGACTTTATAAAAATGTGTGTGTCCATTCTCCCAAACATTAACTAACTTTTCTGATCACTTACTCCAGGCCAGGTGTGCTGCTACACATTTACCCAGATGAACTCATTTTACTCTGACATAAATCCTTCAAGATAAGTACTATTATTATTCCCATTTTATAGGTGGGGAAATTCATGCACAGAGAGGTTAAGCAGACTTTCCCAAGTCACACAGCTAGGCCAGGAACTCAGGCAGGCTGCATGCAGCCTTTACTCTTCGTACATGACTTTCACCCTCTGACTTGTACCATGGCAAACATAGCGTACCTGTGAGCAATTCAACTAATTGAGCTAAAAGAACTATTTTTATTCCATGTTTCCTTTTTGTTTTTGTTTTTCTGCTTTTGTTTCTTGATTTTACTTAGTGAGAAAAAGTTTTTTAATGTTTTATTTTGTTTTTGAGAGAGAGAGAGAGAGCGAGCGAGCGAGCATGAGTGGGGGAAGGGCAGAGAGAGAGATGGAGACAGAATCTGAAGCAGGCTCCAGGTCCCACGCTGTCAGCACAGAGCCGGACCCGGGGCTTGAACCCACGAACCATGTGATCATGATCTGAGCTGAAGTCAAATGCTTAACTGAGCCAGCCAGGCCCCCTTAACTTAAATTCATCCACAAGTCCCTGAAATTGTCAGAGATAACTCCAGTCTGTGCTCTTGGATGTTGCTGAGAGCTCCTGCTGTTGTAGAGCTCAGAGCCTGAGGGTGCTGTGGTTGGTGGTGACAGTGTAGTCACCAAGCCCGGGGCCACACTCCCTCCTTTGTGGAACCAGGGGCAGAACACACAGCCAGGCATCTGTCTCTTTGTGGGTGTATTTGCGGGACCTAATGTGGACACTGGTAAGGTACAGATTGCTTATACTAGTGTGTGAGAAAAACAGAGTTGATTTGTAAAATTAGATCACTCTGCTCTCTCCTCCCCTCCAGGAGGCCAAAGTGACTGGAGATGGTCTGAGGCCCATCATACTTCCTACTCAGGGCATTTTCACCTGCTGTTTCCTCTCCTGGGATTCTCTTCCCTTAGATAGCCACCTGGCTGCTTGATGACCTCCTCAGGTCCCTGCACAGATGGTACCTTCTCCATAAGCCACCCCCCAACTAGTTTTAAATAGCATATTCCTTCCCTAGGAATTCCTGCTCTTCCTTCTGGCCTTGTCTTTCTTTTTAGTGTTAGTACCATCTGACATAGCCTGTATTTGACTTACTGATGGGTTTATGGCCATCTTTCCCCCATGATAATGTCATGAAGCTATTCCGTTTCTTTTCTTCTTTGAATCCCTGATGCCTGCACTCGCGTTATCGAGGAGATGCTCAATGAGTATTATTGAAACAATATCAGTGATATTAGATGCTCAATCAACAAATTGGTGGACAAATTATGTAGCAGATTGAGACTGGGGCCAGGTAAGGAGGGTGCCCTCGGGAATGGCGGGTATCAGTGCTGTACAAGCATATTGAAGTTGGAGTGGCTAGGAGGTGGGTGCGATTTATTTAGCACCTACTGTATGCTAAATATGTGTCCATATTATTGCTACTAAATATTTACTATTTCATGGATGTTTACAGTATGTTTAGCATTTCATATGGATTTTCATATTTAATCCTAACAGTGACCTTTGTCAGGGAGGGATTATCGACACTGTTGTCACACGTGGGATGGCTGTGGCATGCCCAAGATCACAGAGTCAGGAGGCATAGGAGCAAGGGGTTTGAACCTCCCATAGCCTGATCCCACAGTTGTTCTTTTCCCAGACCAGGATGCCTCCTGGGAGGGCTTTTTTGGGTTCTGCCATTCCCTGCACACCTAGTGCAGGTGCACTTGCCCCCTTCAGTCCTGCTTTGATATTTATACACCGCGTCCCCCTTGGCTGGGAGCTCTCTCCCTTCACTAGGAGCTGAGTTAGCAAGGGTCTAATTCATCACTGACCCCTCCCCATGGCTGGCACAGCCCCCAAGTGGAGCACAGTGGGCGCCCACAGCATGTTTGTTTAAATGAGTTTTGCCAAGGGTTGGCTCTGTGGGAAAGCATGTGCTGGCAATTCTAAGCCCTTCTTTCTGGTGGCTTCCTTCTGCTGCATCATCCTGTCATTGTTTGGGGGAGCAGCGTGGGCTGTTTTTTCTGGTCTGTGTTTTAATAATTAATACCTTCTGCTTGGAAGTGAAGTTCATCCAAGAACAATCATAAGCAAATGAAAGTTAAGCTGTGAAATTCTGGTGGAGAGGAAAACAGGGAGTCACTATAAATAAACCCAAGCTCACGTGCCCTTTTTTTTTTTTTTTGACTCTCACACACAACTATAAATGTTTGATGAAGCATTTTACTTATTTATAAATCCTGTCACAGCAAACAGAGGCTTTTGGACTGGGTTCCCCTCCCCATAGCAAATAGTGACATTTGGAAAACAGAAAGACCCCCTGGGTAGAAAATGAATATGGGATTTTTTTTCTTCTTTTTCCTCCTTCCAGTCCCCCTAATCAAGAAGGATTTAGCTCTGCTCTAATACCCCTATTAGCAGCCTCTATTTATAATCACTACCGTTTATTGACCTATGTAGTGATTGACCTATGTAGTAGAAATCTATGTAGTGATTTCCCCCAGTATTACTTCAATTTGCTTAACTCCTACGCTAGCATTATTATCCCCATTTCACAGTTGAGGAAACTGAGGTTTAGAGAGGTTGTGTTTTGCCCATGATCATACCAGCCATTAATTAACAGAGGCCAAATTCAAAAGTATGCCTGTCATTCTGTCAACACTGCTATTCAAATTGCTAGGAAGATCGACCTGTTGAATCATTGTCAGCATTTAAAAACATGAAAAAAAAACCCTGCAATAAAATAAAACAAAAACAATAGAGTAGGAGAGAATAGCAAACATTGTAGAATAATCACATTCATATTGCTTCATGCAACTTTTGTTCATTTGCGTAGCAGTATAAAATGCATATTTCATTATGGGCTCCAGTCTGACACATTACCCCTGTGATAATGATGCTTTTGTTTTATCCTTGGGGTTCCTAGCCTGAGTTCTGTGGATAGACTTCCTGGTACAGGTTCCTGAAAAACAGTGGGGATTGTAGATATTGTCTTGCACTAGCATTTTTTTTTTAAAGAAAAATCTCTTTCATTACCTTCTTGTGGATGTTAAGCTCTCCCGCCCCCCACAAGTATTTCTTAAGGACCCCCATACTTCATTAGTTTGCCCTCAAGGGACTGTGAGCATTCACCATCACACTGTCCATTTTGTATGGACATGAAGATATTGACGAAGCACCTTTCATTCTTATTAGTTTAATGTGTACAACATTTTCAGGTGGTGAACTGTTTGCACACCAATCATTGTCTAGGTCTTGCGTCATCCACGCTATCCTCTTAGCTCCTCCCGGTAACTTTGCAGCAGAGGCAGAAAGACTAGAGCCCCTATTTATTTTGTTCTATTTATTTTATTATTTTATTTTATTTCATGTCATTTCATTTTTGCTTTTTAAAATTCTAGTATAGTTATCATACAGTGGTATATTGGTTTCAGGGGTGCAATATAGTGATTGAACAACTCTGTATATTACCCAGTGCTCAGCACAACAGGTGCTCTCTTAATCCCCTTCACCTTCACCCCAACCACCCCTCTGGTAACTGCCAGTTTGTTCTCTACAGTTAAGAGTCTTGTTTTTTGGTCTCTTTTTTTCTTTGTTCATTTGTTTAGTTTTTTAAATTGCACATGCGTGAAATCATATCGTATTTCTCTTTCTCCAATTGATTTATTTCTGTTAGCATTATATCTCTAGCTCCATCCATGTCATTGCAAATGGCAAGGTTACATTGTTTTTTATGGCTGAGTAACGTTCCATTTTGTCTGTGTGTATGTGTGTGTGTGTATATACGTATCACATCTTCTTTATCCGTCCGTCTGTCGATGGACACTTACCTGGCTGTTTCCATAAGTTGTCTGTTGTCAGTAATGCTGCAGTAAACATAGTGGTGCATATATATTTTCAGATGAGCTGTAACCCCTATGTCAGAGGTAAGGAAATGCAGTCTTGACGATGCTGACTTGGTTACTGGTGCCCACCCTGCCGCACTGCCCACTGCCTATTGCTTTCTGCTCAGGGCCACTCAGGTAAAACTTCTAAAATGTAGATAAGCTCTTACCACTCACATGACTGAAAACCATTGTCTTTGGGATAAAGGCAAAGTCAAAGGCAAAGATGCCAGCTCAGACAGTCTTTCCTCAGGAGAAAGTTTGCTGAGCTCCCGGCTCCTATCAGACTTCCCTGTTACATGCTCACATGGCCTCCTGTTCAGGGCATGCCATTCATGAAATTACTTGAGTCCTATCTCCCTTTCGAGAATATAAGTCTCATAAAAGTAGGGACAGTGTCTCCCTTGTGGGGAGTGTGGTAATATAATAAGTACTTAATATTTGCCGAATGGATGACTTTTTTTTCCCCCCTAACAGTCAGTTTTGTCTACCCAACTCAGGTTCAACAGGCAATAGTGTTTTCAGCCAGATTTTCAACCTCCCAGAAAGTCATTTCTTGGTTTATGAGTTCATGCCTCCACATTATTTTCAGCATTTACTATAATTTGATTTGGGGGATTGTTCTTTTTCTTAGCATGGCATTGTATTTGGGAAAGGTGATTAAGGTGAAGGAAGAAAAAACAGTGGTTTTAAGGACCTTATTTAAATTACTCCAAAGTCTCCTGGACATTCAAATGTAATTTCCAAATAATGTTTTAGTGATTTAAGTGTAGACTGCTCAGAATTCTATGGATTTCTATTCTCCTTAAACGCATAAGACTTTAGCAATTAAGGAAAGATGTTTTCAGGAGAAATAAATTTTAATGTGATCCACACACAATTGATAGATAGAGACAGAGAAATAGATACGGATAGTATGCTGCATTTGTCATAAAATTTTGGGATTTTTCAGGGTCCAACTGGTGGTATTTTTCTGTCAGTCTGAGCTCTCAAAATCCCTAGTTCTGTTTTGATTAAGTTTGCTTTTGCCTTTTCAGGTCATCTTTCCAAATTAAAAAAATAATAAGAAAAATATCTGCTATGTGAACAGTAATGGAAGCTTTAATATGACTCTCTCAGATGTATCCTTTTATCTTCCCACCAGCCCAGTGTAGCAGGAAGAATGGATGTTTCAACATCATTAGCCTTTGAGAAAACTGAGGCAGAGAGAGGGAAGAAGCCAGACATCACATTATGTGCCTGGCACCAGCTGTGCTCTTCGAATATGGCTGCCTTCTTTGATTCTAAGGGATTTTGCTGTCTGTGGTGAAGAAGATAATGAACGATAAGCATATATTATGAGAGGAGAATTAGGTGGTGCTATGGACCATTTAGCAGACAGACCCACCTAGTCTAGAGGGTCAGTGAGGGTTTCTTCGAGTAGTAGAGGGCTGACTGGAGATCTGATGGACAAGTAGTGCTCAGCTAGGGGAAGGTGGGGGGTGGGAAGGTGCTGTGCAAAGATTGGTTTGGCTGGTTTGGGTCAGAAAGAAATGGATATTGGCGAGCCATGAGGAAGCTGTTACGGACCAGGTTATAAAAGGCTTTCCTTATAAGCCATGTGCAAGTATTTGACTTTGGTTCCAAGGGCAGTGGGGATCCACTGATGGTCTTTCAACTGGTGAAACATTTTCATTTTTGGCAGATCCAACTGACCATAATGGGGAGGATGGGTTAGAGAGGGGAGAGATAGTGGAACCAAGGCAGAGGATTTGTATGGTAACAGAGAGTTCCAGATGTCCTTCCTGGGCACTTCCTCATGACCTGACCCTTCAGACTCCATATCTGCATGCTTGTTTTTGGTCTCCGTCTTTCCATTCCTCTGTTCCTAAATGAGCACACTCTAATGCCACGGAGTGTTACACATGGGTTTGGTATTATCATCAGCACTGTTTTTAATTCTGTTAGTAAGACCCAGTGCCTGTGTATTGGATAACCAGTTAACTAAGTTAAGAACTGTTTCTTATAGATGTTTGAAGTGCTAAAGAGCTACTTTTTACTCCATGATTATGTTCTTGTGATAATAATTTTTTTAATGGACGCTTGCTGTCTGTTAGACATTATACTGGGTGTTTCACATCTAGTTTCTCGTGTCCTCTTCCAATCAATTTTGTAGGGAGGTGGTATTATTCATTTTGCTGGACACAGAGTAGAGTTCAAGAAGCATGAAGTGACATGCTCAGCGACTCACAGCTGAGTGGAGAAAAGGGATGAGGTTTTATGTTTGCCACTGGAATTTCAAATATCTATGGTGAGAAAGGAGCTGGACTCAGGGCTCAGGGGCGTAAGACATGGCCCTAGCTCTCAGGGACCTGCAGTCTTTTGGCATCCAAAGATCATTAGCATGAGTAACTATGGAATGGTCATGTGATGTGGTGCTGTGCTCCTTGAGGAAGGGGCAGGGTCAGAGCAGTGGCAGTTGAGAGGTGAGGGAATCTCTTTTCTGAGCTGGGATGGCCAGGCAGAGCTACACTCAAGCACTCAGAAAGGAGCCCAGACCTCCCACCCAGAATCCCGCCTTGCCTCTTGCTGGGGAGTCTAAGTTACCCCACCTATCTGAGCCTCCATTTGCTCAACTGTGAGTCAGGGGTAACAGTGCCCACTTTCAGAGGTTGAAGTAAAGTGTTGAGTGTAATGTACTAAAATCATACAAGACATGTGGCAAATGTTCAGCAAAATTACACACACTTCGTATGTGAGTGCAAATGCATATGGGAAGAGAGATGCAGAATAGGTAGGGCAGCAGAGGGGAGACGTTTTGAGGAGCCATGACCTCTCCGAGCTATTGCATGGCTACCACATGGGCAGTAGGAGTTAGTGAAGCCTAATGCTTGTCAGCATGGGCTCTGAAGCCAGACTGTGTGTTCTAGCACTTCCTGTGCTAGCCCTGTGACTTTGCGTGGGGAGTTAATTAACCTTTCTGAGCTGCAGTTTCTTCATCTGTGAAATGGCTGTAATAAGTTATTTAACTCATAGGATTACTGTGGGAAATAAAAGACAACCCATATATGTGCTGAGCACCGTGCTAACACAAGAGAAGTCACTGAGTCAACCTCAGCCATCACCATTTGTCTTCCTGAATACCTGCTGAGAACCAGATGTGACGTGGGGGAGGGGAGAGGCTCCCAGCAGAGTTTGTGCAAGAGAGGTGAGGCATGTGCCAGGACAATTTTACCAAAGCCTGACTCTGCACAGCAAAGACAGGAATCCCTGAGTTTTGTTCTTAGAGGAACCTGACTGCATCGGCCCAGACCTATGCCTCATAAAGATGTTTCATTAACAGCTCAAATCCAGCCATGAATAACACACTTCAGGGCCCACTGGCTGCCTAGAGGGGGTGTGGGAGGGGGTGTAGGGAGACCAGGAGGCTGAAGATCTGTTTTGACTTGATGGTTATTGATCTTTCTCCAAACTTCATGCAACATTAGGCTGGATTCTGCCATGTGTTCATTAATGCCAGAGTGGAGGCTTCCTCCAGGCTCCTGTTCAGTTTTCATTTACACCCAGTGACAGCCTCACCAGGTGATGCCCTGGAGTGTGAATCCATAAAAACAATCAGTGACACAGGGCCAAAGGGTTCTTCAGCCAGCAAAGCACAGCTGAGAAGACTGGACTATACGCCCTCCTGCCTTCCTGTCCTGACCCTGGCTCACAGTCATTACCACTCTCCAGGACTCAGTTTGGCCATCTGTAAGCAATGATTTTGGAGGTTTCATGTACTTCTAAAAGGCGATACTTCTGAAACTGATTTTAAAAATCTTAGCTGGGAATATATTTTAGGACAGAACTTTATGTATTTAACTGGTTGTTTAGAAATCAAAAAAAAAATCACTTAACCCACGAAGATCAGTGCTTTGAAACTCAGTGAAAGTGATAAGTCCCTACTAATTAATCCATCCATACATCCATTTATCTGACATGCACTCAGTGTCTCCTCTGTACCAGGAGAAGAAGCAGTAGTAAATTATGCAAATACGGTTTATGACAGTGTGGAACTCCTCTTCAGTTGGGGAAGGTAGCAATCATGCATCATTGCAAATATGAGAAGTATTACAAGAGCAAGGAGTCCAAGATAGGATGGGAATGTGCAGGAATGATCAATCCAGGTTTGAACTAAAGGGGGAGAATGCATAATATTTGGAACTATAAATTGCATACATTGATTGAATCATGGTATGGAGAATGGCTCATGAGTTGGGAGATAAACACCCAAGTCACATTGTGCCACTTCCCTAAGTCATTTTTGTCTGGATGTGTTGTGATGAGTCTGTTAAATTAAAAACAAAAAGAAAGCCCTTGTTGAATGGGAATAGCTGTATTAATGCAATACAATAGGAAATGTAGCGAAAATAATATTAGAAACTTGTAACCTAGTGTGTCATCCAAGATTAGCCCATAGGATATAGTCACAAAGCATCTTTAGTTTTCTGTTCTGTTACCCCTTTATATATGTGTATGTATATGTATGTATGTATATATATATATATATATATATATATATATATATATATAAATATATATACATTTTACCCTTTTATATTTGTATTAACATCTCCTCTGCCCCTGTAGAATAACAGAATGACGTTTCCGATCAGCATTAGGTCATGCAAAGTTTGGCATTTACCTAATGTAGCAAAACAGTCTCAACTCAGGGATGCCCAGCATCATGTAATAAGTAACCCCTTGGTCTCCATTAAAAGGTGAGCCTCCCTCTCTAGCTCTGCTCTCCCAACTAAGGCTATAGTTACCTTGGCAGCTGAGGAAGGTAGGTAACACCTGATTTTTCTTTTCTGCTTGTCACCTCCCCTTATCTTTTAGCTATTGTTTCTAAACCCTCTGGGGCTGTGGGGTGGATGAAGAGGGAAGAAACACAACAGCATCAGGGAAGACCTGACTTGATGGCATTGCCATAACTTGACTTCAAGGACAGTGAGCCTGGTAGAATGAATTCTGGCTCTTTGGAGGTGTTTTCATGATCTCCTCAAGGGACCAGCCTCCATTCCTAAAGATCCCTCCACTGAGGTCCCTTAATGTGTCTGGATGCATCCCTGTTTCCCTGTGTTCATTCACTTATTCTGTGACTCTAAACATTTCCCCTGCTTCCCTCTGGTGAGGTTTGTTCACCCTTCCAGGCAGCTGTATGCCTTCTAACTTAACATAATTTTGGGAGTTACCACTTGTACAGCACTTGCAACGTGCTAAGCGTTTTTTCTTGTATTTACTCATTTAATCCGCATAATGGCCTGTGTTGGTACGATTATTATCCCTATTTTACAGATAAAGAACCAGAGCCTTAGAAAATTTAGTGAACTTCCTCAAGATCTCACAGCTGGAATGGGGGGTGTGGGGGCAGGATGTGAGCGCCCACACAGTCTAGCTTAGCATCCTTTTTTTAACAGCTATTTTGTATTTCAACCTCGTGCTGGTCTTCTCTGGCTCATCATCCTATCTGGGCCATAGAGAACATTCTGGTGGCACAGGCAGATCCCCACATAGGTGCCTCTGCTTAGCAGTCAGCAGAGCATCTGGCCAGCCCATTGCTCACCGCTTACATTTCCCTGGTGGGAACTGGACACCAGCTCACCGGGCAGGGACCACACGTGAAGGTCTCGGAGTAGTGCCGTGACAGCCCTTCTCATTAGGCGTCCTCAGGGGTGCCATCATTCCCTTCCCGGGTAGTAGGAGATGAAGCTCACAAGTGATGCCGTTTCCCAAGAAATCACCCACATATCCTTTTTTCGAATATCATTTGTCAAGCCCCTCACGGGGCTGAGGGGTTTACTAGTTCACTAACTGGTTCTTAACTATTCAGTTTTCATAGGATCTACTGAGTGATGTATCTCCAAACTCATTTTGATGTCTATGCATGTCACTTTGGGGGTGGGGGGAGGGCTCAGCTAAAATTTCCATTTCTCATCCAGCTACAAAGTTAAATTACAGATTGTCTTTGAGCCTCTGTTTCTTCCTCTATGATATATGGTGATAATAAGTCTCCTATATATTATACATGGTTATTATATAGATGAACTAATATAATGAATCTGGAGTTGTTTAGATAAACCAAAAAGTTCTAAAGGACGTGTGGAACTTGTTTGGACAGTTGAAATGATTACCTATGCCTTTTCCTCCTCCTGTAAGTTTTCTCTTTTTGTTTCTCCTTTCTGGGATTTTCCTCTCCCATCTCCCCATATGTGATTCTAACATGGGCTTTAGGAACTAGTTCAAAAGGCTCTTGCTCCATGAAACATTCTCCAACTTTTAACCCGCAGCTCTTTGCTGTGCTTGTTACGAGGTTTAATTCTGCTTACTTTTACAAGAGCTATTTCTATATACCTTTCCCAAGAAAAACTACAAGAGACTGCTCATCGTCCCCATTCCCTTTTTCCTCATCATCATTCCACTGTACCTCTCAGAAAACCTACCCCTTCTTTAGAGCACAGAACACTACCTATATTGGAAGGGGTGAGGTTTTTGTCTTCATGGATGGAGTTTTTATAAGCTGGGGTTCACATACTTGCATTCAATTTATTAAAAAAAAAAATCTTTATTATGTGTCCACTGCATTCCAGTCAATGCCATAGGTGCTGGCGTTATAACAGTTAACAAAATAGGCAATGTCTTTTCATTTATTTAACTTATATTTGGAAGAACAGATAATAAAGAAACAAATATGTAACATAAGGGCAGGTGTGATTGTTTAATGAAGAAAAGCAAAGCAGAACAAGGGGATAAAACATGAGGTTATAAAGAAACTCTGTACATTTAAAACCTGTTACAGGCATCTCAGTAGCCCTTTTGTATGTATTTGTATGTATTACCATTGTTGATACAAATGAGGAAATCTCCAGGTCATGTGATTCATTACCCCTTCTGTGTCGCCATGGCCACATGTCTTTGACCTGACCCCCTACACTCTAGGAACTTAGACACTAAGTGGTATGGTTTTCATGGTATAGTGAAAATTGGAAGACATATAGGGTGTCATCACTTCAGTGACAGTTCAGAAAATATTCACCCTCCATCTGCCACTGTGAGTGGAGCGTACTTTCCTGTCCCGGTGATACTGGCCTTGGCCATCTCACTGACTTTGACCATTGACACGTTAGCAAGTGTGACACAGACAAAAGCTTGAAATGTACTTACACAGTGGAGTTTCCTCCTCGTGCCTACCTTCTCACATCTCTGTGGGAATATGCCCCAGAGAGCCTGCTGGTCCAGAGAGGATGACAGACTTATGAAATAGACCTGAAACCAACCTGCAGCTTGTAGCAAGCAAAGCCCAGTCTGAGCAACCTAACTAACCCTGACTTGACCCCAAGACACATGAATGAATACAATTTTGAATGAAACAAAAACATTTTTTTGGAGTGTTTCCTAATGGTAGTAACTAGCTAACACTAGAACCCGGGATTGCATTTCAGCTCGTCCATCTTAGTTCTTCACATTGGCCAACTTTCTTAACTCCTTACACTGTCAGCTTCTTCATCTGTAAAATGGATTTAATAAAAAACAAACTTCATGGATTTCTGTTGATGGGGAGGTCAGATGATATGTAAGAAGCACCTGATCAATGCTCAGTAGTTTTTTTCTCTCAACATCTGAAAGCTTCGTGCATGTTTCCTGGTTGCCTACTAGAAATATGCAAGCAAGCTCAGCTCCCAGACGTGGACTCTGGCCAGGGTTTTTGGACTGCTCTGGCGTGCTCCTTGCTGACTTCACCAATCTTCATTCTTCTCTCTCAATAGCAGTTCCAACACTTTTTTTTTTTTTTTTTGCTTGAGAAATTTCAATAAGTGTGTAGCACTAGTTGGATGGTCCATGCTGGTATTTGAGCTTCCAATATGTGTTTATAATTATGCTGTATTATCTTAATTACAATGATGTGAGGAAGGGAGTAGGGGGGAAGGATTTAAAAAGAAAACCGTTCAGAAAAATGCTCCGTGAAAAATAACCCACAGTTAGGGGATGACAGGCTTGTGATTGGGGTTGTAATTGGAAATGGCACTATTAATACAATACTTATTCATTCTATATAATAAAAAAAATGGGCGCGCTTTTTGCAATTATCCAATTCCAAATGAAATTAACATTCCGTGGCATTTCCCATAAATGGTTAGTTTGCACACATCGATGGAGACAATTAGGTTGGAAGTGAATGACGGCCGTGACTGGGGACAGGGTGAGATAGGGAGGGTCATGCCCGTCCAGAAGGACAAGAGTGAGAAAAGAGATTCAGACATTGCTGAAGATCGGAAAACCATGAAGATCAGAGCAGGCAATATATCTGGTATCCAGGAAAAGCAGTGAGATTCCAAGGATTAGACTGGCCAGGTGTAAGCCACAGACGTTCTGTGATAAGCTTATTGAACACGTGAGTGCAAATATTTGCACGAACTGAGTTTACTTAAGTTTTAAGTTCAGATGTCCGCAAACCCCCCTGCTCATTAAACTGGTACCCTCCTTGGCTGTCTGATTGAACCCGTAGTCCTCTAGAAACCCTAGAATCTGGGTCATGGTCTTGCCCAACAGTCTCTGCCCTTATGCCACTTACTCACTGGGGTTGATGGTCAGATGAAGAAATTTCTTCTTCTATGATTATATTTTTCTTTTCTGTAATGAATGTTTTGATCAAGTTTTGCAGGCAAGTTGATTATGGCAAGGAAAACCATCAGTGATTCTTTTATAATTGAAAAGGGGAACATTCAGATAAATTTAGATATATTGAGATGTAGTTACCTCTCAAATCATAATCAGATACCATTCCCAGGGGGAAAACCAGGATGCATTCATGACTTCTCCTCCAATTTAGATCTAAGTTCTATTGTTCCTGTCTATTCCAATGCCTATATATATATATATATATATACACACACACACACACACACACACACACACACACACACACATATATATTTTCAAATATATATCTTGCTTTCTATGTCCTTTTTAAAATTTTTTTTATTTTTTTAATTTTTTTAACGTTTTATTTATTTTTGAGACAGAGAGAGACAGAGCATGAACGGGGGAGGGGCAGAGAGAGAGGGAGACACAGAATCGGAAGCAGGCTCCAGGCTCTGAGCCATCAGCCCAGAGCCCGATGCGGGGCTCGAACTCCCGGACCGGGAGATCGTGACCTGGCTGAAGTCGGACGCTTAACCGACTGCTCCACCCAGGTGCCCCTATGTCCTTTGACATTGCCATAGTCAGTCAGTATCTGTATTTACTTTGGTCTGGACTTACACAGCCTCTTGTATAAATGCAGTCACTAAAATTCGTCCAGTGTTAGTATCTTGACTCAACCAGTAACTAGTATTGGACCCTGAACACAATTTGAATTCTGAGCTTAAATTCTTCTACAAAGAGCAATTTATTGAAGTGCTTATGTCATACGGCTGTTCTGAGTATTAAATTGAAAAATTCAGGTTAAATGCTTAGCACAGTTACTGGCACATGCTGAGTGGCTCAATACATTTCAGCTCTTTTTATCATGATTATCATTATCCATTCTTTCCTCTCTTCCACACTGGCAATCACATTGATCTTTCTTAGGTACCTCTCTGACAGTACCTTTCTTCTGATGAAAATCTTCCTATGTACCCATATATTTTAAACACCTGTATGTGTAATCTTCCCTGTTATACAGACTGCAGTTCAGGTCTTCAGCTTGGCATTCTGGCTTCTCTCTGATGTGTTTGTTCACAGCCCTCTTCTCACCTGCTCTGTAGCATTGTCCCTCCAGGAACGCTGAACTCCAGCTGGTATAAGTGACTTGTCAGGTTTTGAACTGAAGATGACTTTGGAGTTTTGCATCTTTATATATTTGCCACTTTGGAAAACTCCCTCATCCTTGTTTGATCTACCACACCCAGCATCAAAAATGTGGCTTTAGTCCCTGTGCTTTGCAGGTGAATGCTGAAGTCAGCCAGACAGGTGGACTTTTCTCTGTACTTGGCTTTCTGGATATGGGAGCTCCATAGCTTCCTCTGGTCTTTTTTGTTTTTGTTTTTTATTTTGGTTGCTTGATTCATGAGGTAATTGAGGAAGTCTCTTTTATGTTTAGCCCAACTCAGTCCAGCTGTAATTTAGCTTCATCCTGGTGTAATTCACTGCATCATCAGGCTCTTTTGAGAACTGACTCTGAAATTTCACCTGGATGACTGACTTCCAGCAGGTTTCTCGCTGGCTTGGATCCATGTGTCTTTTTTCGTTCCCATCTGTAATTGCTAGAGATGTGCATGTTTCCCCTCCATTTTCCTCATCTGCATCCAAATACAGCTCAAGAGTAGATGCTCTGACCATGAAGAGAGGCAGGTGGGAGGTTAATGGGCTCCCTTCTTGTCAATGTCTTCTTTGCTCGGGCATCATTAACTTACTACAAACAGGTGGAGACTTGCCAATCTGCTGCACAGCTCAGGACTTGCTACTGTATCTTAGCTATGCTCTACCTAGAACCAGACAATGGATGAATTGATTCTGAGCCCAGATGCATGTACAGGAGGGTTGGTGCCTGTGTGTGTGTTGGAGGGATAAAGAAAGGGATTTGGAGGTGGGGGGAGGGGCATCTTCCCGATCTTATGCATATGAGAATGAGGTGAACTTGAGTTTCTGCTAAGGCGAAGACAATTCATTGTAAGATTTTTTTCTTCCTCTATAATTATTGAAAATCATTTATAATAAAAATTAGAACCTCATGGTCTAAATTTACAGAATAATGGACTTTTAGGATTATCATTGATCTGGTCTGTCTTTTAGTTCATTGTTACTTAATATTTGAATCTCTTCTATATGTATTTGGAATGTGGCACCTTTGATTACTTTCAGTGATATAGTGGGTTCCTAAGATAATAATATTACTATTATAGCTGTTACCGATACTATTATTCTTAAGATTATGGATCTTGGTACCAGACATATCTAAATTTGAATCCCATCCCTCCCACTTACCACCTGTCTTATCTTAGGCCAGTGGTTATCAACCAGGGATGATTTTTGCTCCTCCAGGGGTATTGAACAATATCTGGAGACACTTTCAGTTGTCATGACTTGAGGAGGGGACTACTAGCATCTAATTGGCAGAGGCCAGGGAGGCTGCTAAACATCCTATAATAATACATAGGACAGTCCTCACAATAGGGAATTATCCAGCCTCAAATGTAAGTAATGCTGAAGCTGAAAAACCTTGCTTTAGTCAAGAACCTGAATGTAGTCAAGGTCCATTTTCCCATCTGTTTAAAAAAAAAAAGGTAGAGAGTTTGCTTCACAGCCTCATTGAAAATTAAATCTTGGACATCTTACCAGGTGCTTGGCCCAATGTAAGTATTAAAAAAATGACTCTTGTAATTATAACATCTAATAAGCATGTATCGTGGTGCATGGGACATAGCAACAGTGGTAAGAATAGCAAACAATAGTATTAGAAGCAGTATTAGTCCCGCAGTCCTTCAGATAACTGTAGCTCCTGTCTTAATGTTCCTCGTGATACCATTCCCAGCCTTCGTCTCAGACTCGCTTCTCACACCTGTCTTGTTCTACTTTGCTAATAATACTTTTTTTATTTTTAAAAAATGTTTCTTTGACACAGAGAGAGAGAGAGAGAGAGAGAGAGAGAGCAAGTGGGGGAAGGGCAGAGAGAGGGGGACAGAGGATCTGAAGCAGGCTCCGCAGTGACAGCAGAGAACAAGAACACAACACAGGGCTCAAACTCACGAACTGCGAGATCATGACCTGAACCAGTCAGATGCTTAACTGACTGAGCCACCTGGGAGCCCTTATGTTGCTAATATTTTAATGTGACATTCAGATCTCAACACAGGCCCCTAGGTGTGGTCTGAGCAATGCATGTTGGAGCTGTTGCCTTCTGGGTCTAAGGCTTTATGTTTCTATTAATGTTGCTTTTGCAGTGGTCACCTTACCGTTCCCTCATACTGAGATCTTTGATGCTCAAATTATTGAGTGTAAATGACATAAGTGAGGAGGGGAAGGAGGAACACCCAGCTGATTGTGTGTTTATGACATGTACATTTTGGTGAGGGCTCCAAAAAAGTCTGCTTGGACACTTAACGCCTAACCCAGGCATGTTGGGTCCAGCTTCTGGAGGTTTAAATCAGGAGATGACTGATTAAGAGCTAACAGGTGAGGAAGAAGAGGCAGACACTCAAGAGGAGAGAGATAGCACATGTGTATAATCCCAGAATACCCCTTATCAGAACAGCGGCGGGAGCATAGGATCCCTTCCAGGGCTCTCAGAACCCACAGTGTTGCCACTACAGGATCTTGGTTTGAAGGTTCTGTCACAGCCTCTCTCTCTGTCTCTCTGTATGTCTCTGTCTCTCTCCCTTCCTCCCTCCCTCTCCCTATCTCTCTCTCTTTTTTTTTTTTTTATCACATTTCTCTACCTCATTGTGCACATTGAACAAAATGAGAGCATTCCTCAAGACCCATCTGCCCGTGCACGCAGCCTCCCTGTGCAAATGGCTCCCTAGGATGGATCTCTATTATTTCACCAAAAAACATCAGAGGAGGAATTTGTTCTGCTCTGCTAAAGACATGATTTCCAGTTCTTTCTACTGCCTTAGCTTAGTTTTTTGACTGCTCCCTGGGAAAAGGATGGAGGAAAAAAAGGAGGTATCCATAATACTTAGCTGAGCTAGTTTAACCAGGACTGAATAAGGAAAGAAGAAGATAATTCAAGATCATCTAACCATGGAATAAAACTAATTCCTCAGATACATGTGTGAGCCCAGATCCACTCAGCAGCTCCCGTAGGTGCTTGGGATAGCTTCAAGCATGCCACAGCCTAGTCCCTCTTTTGTTCCCTCCACATCCTTCTCCTGTTCCTTCTGCTGTCTGCATCATTTCAGTAGTGATTAAAACCACAGGAATCAGACCAGCCTGGGCCCCAGATCAAGCTGTGTCCCCATAGGGTGACACTAATGTCACCTGTTCCCCAAGCTTGTGGCGAGTGGGATATGAGCTCATGGTGCCTGGCATAAACACTCAACAAGTCAACAAATATGAGTGGTATCACTAGTGTGCTTATGGAAACCTTTCCTGTGGGCCTCCTCAACCCCATGAAATGGATCAAGAACACCTGAGGATCAGAGAGGCAGGATCACTGAACTCAAGGGTGATGTATGCTAGTAGGCAGATCTGGGATTCGAACCTCAGTGTTTCTGCCATGTTGCTTTGTCTCACTTCTTTGTATGGACGTTGGCAGTATGATTAAGGATGTGAAAAAACAATTTAGAAGCCCAGTCTTTGTTAAGCTATAACGAAATGGCAATATTACAAACTGTATAGAGGCCCAGCTTATCACATGCTATAACATGCATTTCACAGAAATGTTTATTTCTTGAGGCTCAGCGAGGCTGGCTGAGGTATCCAAAGTCACACAGCAGCTGAGATGGAACTGGAGATTGGGTCTTCTCCCAGATCTGCTGAGTTTTCGATTTGGGATTCTCTGCTCTCCCCTCCTACCGGTGTTGCTCTCTGGTTTTCTCCTTTCGTTTTCGTGTGGTGGTCGCCTGTAATCATGAATAATAAAGCAAGCCTGCTCTCACTGTCATGGAGGAATGGGAAATTGAAATTATAAGTCATTAAATGGAAAATCCCGAGCTTTATAGTAACGCCAACTCAGCCTCAATCCATTACTGCCTATATATTTAGCCAGTCTATTTTTAAGAGTTTAATATTGAGAAATAGGACATATTTATAATGCAGCTGCATTAATTTTACTCCAAAATTCCTGCCATTTGCTATAGTTGACTTACGTGTGTTTAAATTTATAACCACACTTTTGCACTGGGAAGATAGGCCCTTAGTTTAAAGTAAGATGGGTGGTAAGTCTGCCAGTTGAAGTAGTAAGATTGTACAAATTCCATATTCTGCTCCCTGGTAAGCCCCCTCCCCCACCATAGCGTGGCTTAGTGATGGACTTATGTCACAATGTGTATCTTTCATTCAGTGCCCAGTCATATGCAGCTTGAAACCTTTGTTCATTCATTCACCAAGCATAGCCCACCCCTGCAGGCTCTGAACAGATGCGTCAATAGTCTTTATGTCACCACAGAGGCACAGCTCCGTTTTGGGTCATTGTTATTTCTTAGATGTTCTTCATAATTGCTATTAATAGGGACTAAAGGGAAGCTGGCTAATGGGTTACTTTCATCAACTCCAGTGTGCAAGCCAGTTCATTAAATCACGTTTATTGGTCGCCTTCCAAAACAATCCATGGAGTAGTATTTAAAGATATTTGTCCAGCGCTGCTGCTCAGAGGTTATATGACATTTGAAAAATTAATTAACCTTGGTGTGCCTCACTCACCCATTTGTAAGATGAAAATAATAATACATATCTCGACAGGTTGTATACCAGTCAGTCAGGCCACAATAGTGCGGCATAACAACCAGCTACAAAATCTCAGTGGCATCATATGATAAACATCAGTTTGTCATGTGTCTGAGGATTGAGTGGAATGTCCTTCTCATCTTAGGTTTGCTCATCATCTGCAAGTGGCTGGAGTCAGTGACTGGGCTCTAAGAGTAGGGTGACTCTGTTCCTTGCTGCAGAGGTGTGAATCTATGGTGTGTCATTCATCCTGTGTGCACCAGCAGGCTAGCTGGGACATGTCTTCCTCATGGTGCTGGCAGGTGTAACCGTGTGAGCAGAAGTCTGTGGTACCTCTTGAAGCCTATGCTCACAGCCGACATAGGCTGACTTTTACCCAAATACCATTGGCCAAAACAAGTCACACAGACAAGAGCAAATCAAAGAGCAATGAAGTGCATTCCATATATAATGAGGCTCTAGCAAGGGTGCCAGCAGGGTGAGGGAGGCAGGGTGAAGAGACAAGTCTAATACTTCCAGGCACCACAGCCATTATGAGAAATACATTAAATCATGGCTATGTTTACCTTAAAACTTATCACGTTGTAAATACTCCATAAATGGTTGATATTATTATTACTGCTATTAATGATTACATGACTAATGAGATGTCCTTGAAAATTGGAATGGCATATTTAAGTGAACGTTGGTATTAGATCAACCAGAGAAGTCTAAGCTAACTCTCTGGTGGAAAATGTGAAACCGAGAAAAGAAAGTTTCTGGGGAGGAAGGGAGTAGGGGTCCAAGGGTGGGCATCTCCCCTCTCTGCTGCCAGAAAACAGCTTTCTCTGGCTCATGATGATGGAGCTACATCTTTGTCAGCAACACACATGTTTGAGGCCTGGTAATTCCTAGAAGTCAGAGCACGAACTTGAAAAGCATGGCAAAGCAAGGCAGGAGGGTAGACAGAGGGCCATGAGCAAAAGTTTTGGATCTAGGATTTGTGTTACAATATGGCTGTAATAATCTGTACCCAGATTATGGCTACATCTCTGGGGTAACCATGATGGGATTGGCTGAAGTAGAGTGGAGATGAAACCCATGAACTCTACAGGAGCCAGAGATGATAGTAAAATTTATACTTGGGAGGACAACAGGGAGTCAGAGTCCATAGTCCTTAGTCAAAGGTGATGAGTTACCCAAAAAGGAAGGGAAGGACTCAGCATGCATTAGGCTTTGACTCGGTGCAAGGCCTTCTGCAAGCTTATCTCACTTAAGCCGGCTAACAATAATGGTAATAAAGGCTATACTTTGCTGAGTGCTTAATCCGTTTTGGGTACTGAGCTAAGCACTTTGCATATGTCATTACATTGAATTTTAACCAGCAAAACCCCACAAAACCCCATACTTCTGCAGGGAGATTTATGCTCAGGGTTTTACAGGCCAAGAACTGGGCCTTAGGGCAGTGTAAGAAACACACCCAACACCTAAAGCCACATCGTGCATAAAGAGAGAATGGCGGTTACACCCAAGTCTGTCAGATTCCAGGACATGCATGCCCTGTACCCAGAGCATCTGAGACAACAGGAATAGGCACAGGAAAGGGTGGTGGGGCTGGAGGGCAGGGCTTTCTAAAAAGGGGGCTTTTTGATCTAGGGTTTGGGAAAGGAGGTAGGAGTATAGCAAGAGCCACCCTTCTTCCCAGCTGCAGATGGATGTTCTCGGTAATGAAATCATCCCCCACTTTAAGCTCAAGAAGCACCAAACCAAGTGGAGCTTTCTCTACAATCCTTGCCCCTGTCGCCTGCTGATGGCACTCTTTATATAGCCCTCTTTACCTGGCCCTGAATTCCTTAAGGCTCAGGCGAGTTGGCATCGACTCCAGGAATTTCCCACAGCCTTTGTACTTGCAAAAGGAATTGGAGAGCGTGTTCTCAGTGTTCTGGTCACACCTCTCTGGGCATTTAGCACCCTCTATCCTCATGACACTGTTTTAAAGGAGGGGTGATCTTCAGTCCATCACTGTGTCCCCAGTGCCCACTTCTGGATACAGCACCCAGTGATGGTGTTGGCTGAAGAATTCCATTTGTACAATGTAAGTGGCCCTCCATTCCCAGGACATGCAGACCCCCCCCCCCCATACTTGGCCTTCCTGTGCAGTTACAGAAAGGATGAATCTGGAAGAGGAATCTGGCTAGCTCCTATGAATCCCAGCAGATTCTGGACTTGAATATGCCCCACAGGTTTGGGCAGAAGATCCACATTTGCTATGACTGATGTGCTTAAGATCTTTTTGGCAATAAAAACAACAGTATTAACTCTCATTTTTTAAATGCTTCCTCTGCATCAGGCACTGTGATAAGCATTTTAGCATCTCATTTAATCCAAAAAACAGCTTTATGAATTTGGAATCGCAAACCTCAGCTTAACACTTGGGGAAGCTGAGACTTTGGGTGGTTAAATGATTTGCCCACATCGCACAGCTGGTGGGAAATGGGGCTTATTATTCCAAACAGCAGCTGATTCCAAAGCCTTTCCGTAGCCACACCTTGCTGTCCAGGTGGTAAACAAGTGACCAAGAAGGTGTTGACCCTACCTATCCAGTTACTTGACCCTTTCCCTCTTGAACACGACTTGTTTGTCTGTTGATTCAACTCCAGCCCAAACTTTGGAAACCTCTTTTGCTTCTCCGGGCTCTATAAAATAGGAGATTGTAAGGATAACATTACTGAGAGATAAGAAGACTTTGTGAATTCAAGAGTAGTGTTCTTGCGGTTACCGTATTCATTTTAGTGAAAGCACAATTTCATTTACATTTAGAATACAGGGCCACGGAGCTGGAAAGAATCTTAGAGACCATCTGTGTCCTGGCTAGGAGGCCGTGGAACCAGCTCCAGAGAATCTGGAAAGTATTGTGTTGTTAACAGAACAGAGGGAAAGATCACTAATTCTAATTCCGTCATTCAAACTTGATACAGTTCTCCAGCAGAAATTATGACCACCCTACAAGTCTGCAGTATTAGCTGACAGGCCCAAGATCCTGTATATAAGAAAAGGCTGTTCCCAAGTTTTCCAATTTATATTTGCTGCTGTGTGTTCATTTGTCTTGCCTGTAGGCGCTTGCTTGAAGATAAGCTGTAGCAGGCATCAAAGGTTTCAGAAAATGTGTGTGAGAAACAAGCTAAAATGTGAGAAAATTCTATCCATCAACTTTTTATCCCTGAGAATTTGGAAGGGGTGGCCATTTAGAAAAAAAGCATATATGGGTTTTACATTTGTTCTGGAAGCGGAGTATTGTCATCTGGCTAAGGAATGCTGACTGTTCTTAATTTTTGTTTTTTCTTTTCATGAAGAGGGTGGCTCCTACATGAGATGTAATGTTGGATTCAGTGATTGGACTCTCGCAACTTCCAAATTTGATGCCTTTTTCTATTTATAGCAGGTCTTCCCAGCTGGCGTGTGCTTTAAAACTGGGATGTCTTCTTTTATTACCGTCCCCCCAAATCCTGGCATCTAGATGTGCTCAGTTTAAAGCCTGGAGACACAAGCGAGGTCTGTATTTGTCAGGGTTGCCCAGAGAAACAGAATTAATAGGAGGGCTTTCTGTATCACTTATTGATTATATATATTTTCTATCTCTCCAGCTGTCTACCTCTTTCTGTCTCTATCAGCATCTATCTAGAGGTTTGTTTGTTCGTTTATTTGTTTGTTTGTTTTAAGGAAATGATTCCTGTGATTCTGGAGGCTGACAAGTCCCAAATCATTAGGGGAGACCATTAGGCTAAAGATGCAGGGAGCATTTAATGTTGTAGCTCGAGTCTGAAGATAGTTTGCTGGCAGAATTCTTTGTCCCTTGGGGGAGGTCAGTCTTTTTACTTACTTTTTTAATGTTTATTTATTCATTTTGAGAGAGAGAGAGAGAGAGAGAGAGAGAGAATGAGAGAGCAGGGAAGGGACAGAGAGAGAGAGAGAGGGAGAGGGATAATCCCAAGAGGCTCTGCACTGACAGTGCAGAGCCCAACAATGGGACTCGATCTTATAACTGTGAGATCATGACCTGAGTCAATATCAAGAGTCAGACCCTTAACTGACTGAGCCACCCAGGTGCCCTAGTCTTTCTTCTTTTAAGGCCTTCAACTATTTGCCTTGCTCAAAGTCTATTATGTTAAATGTTAATCTTATCTTTAAAAATTGTTCACAGAAATATCTAGAATAATGCTTGACCAACTATCTAGATACCATGGTCTAGACAATTTTATACATAAAATTGAACATCATTACATCTGAGGTTAAAGTTATCTTAGAATTTGGGGAATCGGAGAAGAGTACTGGAAACAGGAGACCTTAGAGTTGGACTTTGGTCTTCTGTGGACTTGTATTGTGACTTTGTCTCTTAATGCCTTTGTTTCCACATCTAAATAGAAGAGGAACTATACTGGGGTGCCTGGGTGGCTCATTCTGTTGAGGGTCTGATTTCGGCTCAGGTCATGATCTCACGGTTCGTGAGTTCAAGCCCTGCATCAGGCTTGCTGCTATTGGCACATAGCCTGTTTTGGATCTTCTGTCTCCCTCTCTCTGTTCCCCTCCCCCGCTGCCTCCCTCTCTCTCTCTCTCTCTCTCTCTCTCTCTCTCTATCTCTCTATCTCTCTCTCTCAAAAATGAATAAATATTTTTTAAAAAGAAGGAACTATATATTTTCTAAACGAATTTTCTTTAAAAATTTTTTTTCAATGTTTATTTATTTTTAAGAGACAGAGAGACAGAGCGTGAGTAGGGAAGGGGCAGAGAGAGAGAGGGAGACACAGAATCCAAAGCAGGCTCCTGGCTCTGAGCTGTCAGCATAGAACCTGACATGGGTCTCTCACCCACAAACCGTGAGATCACGACCTGAGCCAAAGTCAGATGCCCAACTGACTGAGCCACCCAGGCGACCCTAAATGAATTTTCAAATTGGTATTTTATAATGCAGATGATTTTTAAAACGAATGAATGAACAAATGAATGGATGGATGGATGGATGGATGGATGAATTGACCGACTAGTCATGAAGCCAAAGGGTGAACAGTAGGAAGTTTGGTGATGACTGCTCTTTCTTGAGCACTTACTATGTTCTAGGAGCTCTGTTAGACAATTTATGTACATACCTCCATTCTGTCCCCCCGCAGCCCTGCAGACAGTTACAAAGGAAGAAACTGAGCACCACTGTCAAAGAGAAGAGAGTAACTCAAGCTCACACAATGGCAAAGTTGACATTGTAACCTGAGTGACTTTTTCACTCACAGTAGTCAGTATGGTCAGTTAATATCCACCTGTGGCTTGGTTCTCTGAACTTAGGTTTTGTAGTGAGATGAAGCTCAGAAAATGGGGCATGAGTTGAGCCTGAGCCTAGGACCTCCAGGCTGGACAGTCTTGACCATCAACACTGAGCAAGATTCCTCTGGCATCACTGCTCACTCTCCAATCAGGTTGAGCCCCTGGCTCCAGACAAGGCTGGGTGCTTGGGACTCCTTGCCTGGATGGTCGAAGAGGGGCTGGCCTGTCAGAGTCACTTTCCAGGCCCTGAGAAGTAACCTCCAAACCCCAAGACTGGGCTATCCATTTCCATCCACCACCAAACCAGAAAGAATCTGTGTAGGTGAGTGCAGTGGATGGAGCTAGGGTCATCAGTGTCGCTGTAACCTGGGTCCAAATCCCAGCTTTGCCACTCCTAAGCTGTGTGACCCTAGGAGGTTCTTTAACTTCTCTGAGTCTCAGTTTCCTCATTTTGAAACACCAGCTAATGATCCTTACCTTTCAAGCTTGTTAGGAAGAATAAAGGAGGAAAGTACAAGGAGATGCCAGGCTCTTTGGCCTGGCAAAGAGTTGGTATTCAAGCATTGTGAATTTTCTTCCTACACAGGCTAGATGAGTCTAGAAAAATTAAAGAGGGTGATGAAAGTGAAACAGAAACCTATATAAGTGTTGGTCATAGGGCATCCCAGGCTGTGTGGGGGAGGCTCTGAATGCAGATGGTGGGGTTCTAGGGTGGACACAGCATGTGGTACCTGGAGTGCAGGGCGGAGGACCAGGCTGCCGCTTGCCTGGTATCTGGAAACTGTATGCCTTTGCAAAGGCCCTCAAGGTTTGCCCTGTCTTCCACCTCTCCTTCCCCTTCTCCTGACTCCTCTTCCCCTCTCCTGGCCTTGCCACTCCTCCCCCCCACCCCCTGCCTTCCTGTTCCCTGTGTATTATTTTCCTGCTCTCTCTCCTCCCCTTCCACTCTTCTCTGCCCCCTCCTTTTTTCCCCCTGCCTTTACTGCTGAGCACACTTTTCCTTTCCATTCTTGTTTTCTCTTTTCCTCCCTCCTCCCCTTTCTCTCTTCCCTTCTCTCTGTCTCGGGGGCCGGGGGGGGGGGCTCTCCTCAGGCGCCAGTGGTCTATACCCATTAAACTTGACAGTCTCTCACATGGTAGAAAGAGATGGCTTCCCCCTGCCCCCTCCTTTCCTGGGCCCGCCGCGATGCTCAGATCAAGCACCATCTGTTGCGTTCATCCAGGCAACGGGTGAGCATTTTGCTGCTCTAGGGAGGCAGAGCTCAGCGGGTACCAGGAGGTAGTGTGGCTTGTTTGGACAACGTGATATATTGATATTGATAGAACTACTGAAAGGGATCAGAGGGTTGGGGGTGGGGGAGAGCGGGAGGCAGGATGCAATAGCCCACGGAGGGGCTTGTACAGGCACTTCCCCTGTAAGTCTGGGCTCCCGGCACTGCCGCCCCAGCAAGAACAGCCAAACAGATGGATGAGATTTGCTACAGTCCTGATCAGAAACCCTTGCAGCTCAGAGGAGCAAACCTTCCCTCCCCGTGTCTGCCTCTCCTTCTAGCCAGTCCAGTCTGTGTCCATTTAGGAGAAAAGAAAGCAGAAATAGCAGGATGAGAAGAGGCTGATCTTTAGAATTGGTGAATGTCAGAAGCATGACGGAAAAGGATGCTGTATCAGTCAAGGTCTCAGCTGGACAAAGAAGGCACCTTCAAATGAGACTTTAAGGAGAAACTCAATGAAGCGATTATTTATGGAGGCGTAGGCAGAGTGAAGAGAATCAGCATGAAGGTATGGAGGAACCAGGGACAGGAAATATCAGGAAGCCACTACTAACTCCTTGAACTGAAAGGACAGGGAGAAGAAATGGTTTTCCTGGAGGCTGTGAGGATGGGATCTGTAGACAGGGGCCCCTAGAAGAAGCTGTAATTGTCTAGTGTCCCAGACTCTCAGGAATAGGGTGCAGAGACCGGAAAGGAGCAAGGGAAGACCTACTTCCAAATTCTTGCCTCCGGCCTCCTACGTCCCACTGGGCAAAGCTAACTGATAGCCAAACAACCAGGAGCAGAGATGTGGTGCATAGAAGGTCTGCCTCCAGAACGTGGGGCGGGGCAGCATGAACCTGGGGTGGCAAGGGATCAGGGGGAGCAAATGGAGAACAGCCAGTACAGAGCAGGAATGAACACATGTTCCATTGTTTGCACTGTGCCGGAAGCTCATGTTCTCGACCACTACACATAGTGCTTCTGTACTTTAACAAGGAGTACGTGTGTGGGGTCTCCATGGAGTCTAGTTCTCTCTTGTGAGTGTGAGACATGCATAACCTGCCATCTACTCAGCACTTCTACCTAGACGTCTGGAAGACACCACGTGTTCGTATCTCAGACCCAACTCGTGTTTTCAGTCCTCTGGAACGTGTGCTCTTCCAGGGCTCTCATGGAGAGGTGCCTTCAGGTGACCATCATCTTGTGTGTGGACTGCTGCACAACTGCACCATTTGCCTGGTTGGTCTCCTCGCTTCCATTTCTGCCCCTCTCTCCATAAATTCTGCTCTGTGCTGCTGGAACGATCTTCCCTAAATGAAAATCTGATCAAGTCACTCTTCCGTCTGAAATCGTCAGCGTGTTCTGTCCTTGATAAGCTCCAGAAGGGTTAGGGTTGGTGTTGGGGTTAGGACTTCTGCCTCGCCAGCATGATCTCTTGCCAGTTGTTTTCAGTGTTTCAGGCCCAGTGAGTGGTGGAGCAGCCTCTTTCGTATTTCTTCTCAAAGGGCTCTTTGGATTTTTCCCCCTGACTCGTGTTCTTATCACTCACCGCTTCCTTCCTTCCTCATCACTTGATTTCACTCATACTCTTTTCAGACCTTAGTCCCACTATGCATTTCTTGAAGTTAGTGTCCGTGATGTTCCTAAACTAGGTCATATTCCGCTAATAGAGCTTCTTATATCCTCTTTTACCTCTCATTTGTGCTATATATCACTTATAAAATTTTACATGTAGATGTCAGTCATTTCATTAATCTTGGTCTATCTTGTCTATATGGTGAGAATTAGGAGGGTTTTGGTGGTCTTTTCACCATTGTACCTTGTTCTGGATGGCACACTTGTGTCCCCCCCAGAGTCCTATATTGAAGCCTTAACCTCGATGTGATCGTGGGTTGTCTACTTGGACTGACATAACAACATACTGTAGACTGGGGGGCTTAAACAATAGACATTCATGTTCTCATAGCTCTGGAGGCTGCAAGTCCAAGATCAAGACAGCAGCACAGTTGAGTTGTGGCTTGCAGATGGCTTCCTTCTCACTGTGTACCCACATGGCCTTTCCTCAGTGTACGTGTATGTTAGGAGAGCAAGAGGAGAGAGAGTGATTTCTTCCTCTTCTTACAAAGACACCAATCCTATTGGATTAGTTTCTCATCCTTATGGCCTCCTTTAACTTTAATTACCTATTAGAAACCCTGTCTCCAAATATAGTCACAATGGGGCTTAGGGCTTCCACATATGAAATTTGGAAGGACACAGTAAAATCCACAGCAGACTGTATTTGGAGTAGATCTTTAAGAGGTCATTAAAATTAAATGAGATCATAAAGGTGGGCCCTAATTGGATAGGACTGTGGTGTTAGAAGAAGAGGAAGAGATCTCTCTCTTCCCCTCCCTCTTTCTCTCTGTCTCTGCATCTCTGCCTCTGGTTCTCTCTCCCTACCATGTACACAGGGAGAGTGTGACAGTCTGTGAGCCAAGAAGGGAGACCTCACTAGAACACAACAATGCTGGCATCCTGGTCTCAGCCTTCCAGCCTCCAGAACTGTAGAACATAAATTTCTGTTAAGTAGCCCAATATATGACTTTTGTTATGATGGCCTGAGCTAAAACAACATTTTCTGTACTTGTCTCAGATACATTATGTTTCTTCTGAAAACAGTGTTGAATGGATGAATGAACGGACAGGAAGATGAATGAAGGCATGGGTGTTGGTGCACATGTATGGGTCCCTGGATTCCAGACTATAGCTTGCTCTAAACTCTTGACCACGGTATGGCCCAACCCTTACAATATGGGGCCAATCACTCTCATCTCTGGGTTAAAAGACTGGGCTTGGCAGTGATTCTCAGAATTTGGAGGGTAGCCTCTTGCTGGAGGGCTGTGCATCGCAGGCTTGGGTAGGGAGTCCCATGTCCGGGATCTCCCTCGTGGTTTATCTTTAAGTATACTCAGTTTAAAGAACCTTGCCAGAGAGCAAGACAGGCAGGTGAGAAAGTTATAATGCCTTCATGTTCCATCTGTATTGTCAACTGTCTTTTCCTTAGCAAACATAGATGCTCTCCTGTGTCATCAAAGACAGAGATTCTTGCAGAGCCCAGTGCCCAAAACAGCCATCTGGGTATGAGCTACACCCCAGATGAATCTGTCTAAGCTGATAACCTTACCTGGGAAAACAGGAGCTCCTTAGAAATGGGCATTGGTATGTTCAGAAGCCCTCTTTGTCCAGTCCTGTGAAACCCCTTCAAAGAAGCATGAATCTTTTGTGTGTACCATTTCCTGGCCTCAGACAGCAGGTAGCTTAAACCGAAGAAACGTCCTTGCCTCTAGAGACATAGATGGAGGGAGGGCTGAGCTTGAAGATTTCAAAGTTAGGACTCTCTTTGGGAATGTCTCAGAACAAAGGCAGTGAGGCCATTTAGACAATTTCCTTTGCCTCTTTCCTGTTTCCTCTCCTTGCCTTTTATGTTGCCTCTGTCCTTCCTTCTTGAGCTTTTCTGCCTTTTTTTTCCTCTTTTATCTTCCACCTTTTTCTCGGTGCCCTTCTGACCTCACTCTCACCATTCTCTGGAACTTTCTACCTGTCTCAATTTTGCAATTTTATAGAAATGAGGCTACTAACTCCATCGAGGGTATTGATAAAAATGGAACATTGGGCTGGGAGTTAGAAGACTTGACTTTGCCACTTGCTAGCTTGGAGTGTTATATGCCTTGTTCGGGGAGGGGGGCCTCGGTTTCCCTAAGTTGGGATATTGTACCAAGTGATCTCCGTATCACAGTACTATAGTTTTATGTCCTCAAATGTTGTTTGACCCATGGGCTCCCATCTTCCTTCACTGCCACTGTTCTGTTCAGGCCACCATGGCGTCTGGCTGGCTACCACACCGCTGCACTGGCCTCTCTCTCTACCTCTACATGCGTTCGCCATCCTCTCATTAGGAACTATCGTCAAAGGGACTTATTTTGAACGTACCAGTTTTCTGTTTAAAACATTTTGGGGAATAACTTCTGCCATTAGGATGCAATCCGAGCTCCTTGATGTGACTGACAGTGACCTTACCTCTCTGGCCTCATCTTCTCTTTGCACGCTCCCTTGGAGCCACATCGAACTGTCAGTTGCTCAAGCACCATGCTCTTTCTGGCTTTGGATCCTTGCACATGCCTCTCCTCCTACCTAGGCAATCTTTCTTATCCTAAATCTCTTTAGTAACCCTACCCTGATTCTACCCTCTTTGCTAATTCCTACTCATTCTTAAGGTGTCTGTGTATGTAGTGTCTCCTTCAGGAAGCCTGCCTTGATTCCCGATGGATGACAGGACCCTTCTTGGTGCTCCTCTAGCATTCTGTACTGTCCTATCACAAAAGTATTGCAGTTTTGGGAATGCCTGGCTATGTGTCCTCCCAAGCTATGAATTCCTTGAATCATGGATTGTGTCTGACTTTTCACCACCATATCTCAAGGGCTGGGGGGGATGCCTGCAACATGGTGTGTGTTGAATGCACAAGTGAGGAGGCCAACAGATACATTCATACTGGCACCTGTGGCTTCTCCATCATTATGGGTCAGGGAGGGAGCTCCAGGGACTCAGGGTGGCCAGGCCCAGTCCTCCAGGGGACAGGGGTGGGCCGAGCCCTAACCTCAGCCCCATTGCCCACCCTGTAGCAGCAGCTGAGGCGACGCAGGAGACAGTGGAGTCCCTGATGCAGAAGTTCAAGGAGAGTTTCCGCGCTAACACGCCCATCGAGATCGGTCAGCTGCAGCCAGCCCCGCGCAGGGCCTCAGCAGGGAGGCGGAAGCGGAGGAGCAAGTCTCGAGGTAGGCCCTTCCAGCACCTCTTGCCAGGGTGTCAGCGGGCTGTCCCTGGGTTCTGCGGGTCCAGGAAGAGCTGTGCCCCCTTCCCTTGCTTCCCTGGACTCATAGAATCGTGCCACCTTCTCCCCGACCAGTCATCTCAGCGGAGGCTTGAAGGCAGCAGACCTGTGCCCCTGGGGGTGGAGCCAGTGTCTCTTAGCTCCGGCTGCCTCCTGGGAGATGGGAATGGACCAGCCATCTTTTGTACAGGCTGAGAAGATTAGCAACAGTCTATGGAAAGTGCCTAACACAGGACCTGACGAGCACAGCCGATGCTCTTTAAATTGTAGCTGGTGTCACTTTGGAGGGCGCAAGGGAGGCAGATGTTCTCGTGGAAGGCAGTCCTCAAGTTTGGGTCCCAGAATGGGTTTTGGAGTCACTCTTCAAAATAGTATAGTATCATGGTCAGGCGTAGGAGCGCTGTAAACCAGACAGAATCAAAATGAAATTTTGGCTCTGCTGTTAACTAATCACGTCACCTTGGGCAGGTGGTTCTATTTCTCCAAGCCCCTCTTATCACAGGGTTGTTATGCTTTCTTAGCGTAGCACCCAGCCCAGCATGCAAGAAAAAGTAGATCCTTCCCTCCTCTTCCTCCTCCTTTCCCCATTCTCTCCTCCTCCTCTTCTTCCTCCTCTTCCTCCTCCTTCTCATCATCATCATCACCGTCACCATCAGCTTTTTCTTTCTCTGGTCATCTCTGTGACTTTGTAAATGGGATGAACCCCCTTATCATTGCCTGACATCCAAACTTCTTCCTTAAGTCCACTCCATAACCTTCAGCTCCTCTCTGATTCTGGTCTCTCACATCTCTAGTTCCTGTGAACATGGTTCTGATGATGTCACTCTTCTCCCAGAGCTCCATTGGTTGTCTGGTGCCCTCGGGAGTGTACAGGCTTGTGAAGGTGACATTCAGGGCCACTGTAGAGCTCTTGTCTCTCTGCTGTGGGTTCCACTTCCATGTTCCTTTCCATGGCATTCTCTCTGTCTGGAATGACCTAACTGGACCCTATAAGCAATTGTTGTCATTTATTGATACTTACTCCAGGCAGCAGGCTAAGTACTAAATGCCTCTTATTTGATTCTCACCAATATTGTGAAGGAGATACAGGGTGATTCCCATTTTACAGATGACATCCCCAAGGCACAGGAAGCTACAGTAACTTGCCCAAAGGGATGCCCTAGTAAAGGAAGAGCCAGGAAGAAATAACCCAGCTGGGTTACAAACTTTTTAACTAAACCACTGTGTTTTATTTTATTTCATTTTATTCTATTTTATTTTGAGAGACAGAAAGAGAGAGAATGGGGGAGAGGGGCAGAGGGAGAGAGAGAAAAAATCTTAAGCAGGCTCCACGTTCAACGCTGAGCTTGATTCCACAACCCTGGGATCATGACCTGAGCTGAAATCAAGAGTTGGACACTCAGGGCACCTGGGTGACTCAGTCGGTTAAGCGTCCAACTTCGGTTCAGGTCATGATCTCACAGTTCGTGGGTTTGAGCCCCGCGTCGGGCTCTGTGCTGACAGCTCAGGTCCTGGAGCCTGTTTCGGTTTCTGTGTCTTCCTCTCTCTCTGCCCCTCCCCGGCTCGCTCGCTCTCGCTCTCTCTCTCTCTCTCTCTCTCTCTCTAAGAAATAAATAAACATTAAAAAAATTTAAAAAAAAAAAAGAGTCGGACACTCAACTAACTGAGCCACCCAGGCGCTCCTAAACCACTGTGCTCTGAGCTAGTGAGGTCCTACCTGTTTTCCCAAACTTAGCTTGCATGGCACTCTGTGAAGGTATCACTGCCTGTTAGTCAGAATTCACTCTGAATTCTTACATGTGTGAGTTCTCCCATATCTTTCCATATGTGTTAAGTGCCGAGTTCATTTTTGTGTAATATAATTTGCTCATCCGGCTCTCTCCTTAGCTAGACAGAGAATTCCTTGATGGCTGGAACTGTCTCACTGTTTGAATCGTCTTGGCATTTGTGGGCCTCAATCAGTGGCTGCATGCATGGTAGACATTGCTTTTTGTTGGGACAACGCCTCGGTCTTTGTCCTGTGAAATCCTGAATCCTATTAAAAAAAAACCAAGATCGGCACATTAACCTGAGGTCATGAATCGAGGCAGAAGTTGATAATGACGTTCCTTTCTGGAATTCACATGGTAAACCCCAGGTTGAGCCAATGCATAAGATAAGTAAGTTGCTTTGAGGTCAGCAGTGTCCAGTACTAATTCCAGCCCAGTGAATTTCCACTGTGCATGGCTTTCAAAGAATCAACTGGATATCCCTGAGTCTCAGTCTCTTCTTCTGCACAATGGGATGTCAATCCCTGCACCAGAGATCACTGTGAAGGTCTGACAAGATGGCGAATGTAGACTCGGGGGAACGCTCAGCCAATGTGTGTCAGGAGCTGAATAGAATTCCGTCTTGTATTTGTTCTTTCTTACGTTTGTTCAGTGTCCCTGGTAGTTTCATTCAGCTTATTTATCCATCTGTTTTTCTTCCACCACTCACCAAGAATTCCCCTCTGAGACCCTCCCTGCAAATCCAGCCCCTGGGAGTACAAGTGGCTCCTAGTTCATAACCTCCACCCTTCTCACCGCCAGTCCGAATTCATTTCCTTAGTGTCATGTCCTGAACATGTGTTGTACCACTGAATTCTTTCCCTTGCCCCCTAAATCCCTCTTATGCACCATAACTGTCTTAATGAGGCCTCTATTTTGGGCATTTGCACTGTTTCTAATAATTCTGCATTAAACAAATGCCATAAACCATGTCACATGGAAGGGTTTTTTGGGGGGGGGGGAGGTTAGTCATCAAATTTAGTCTTCATTTTGGAATTTGTTTCCCCCTCTTAGAGTAGAATTTTAGAATTTTACTGTTAATGAAAACCTGTTGTTTGACTTAGATGATGATTGGATATCAAGTTATTTTGATTTGCAAGTCAAATTGGGCCTAGGAGCAACCAAAGGAATGGGAAAAGATATTTGCAAATGACATATCAGACAAAGGGCTAGTATCCAAAATCTGTAAAGAACTCACCAAACTCCACACCTGAAAAAAAAATAATCCAGTGAAGAAATGGGCAGAGGACATGCATAGACACTTCTCTAAAGAAGACATCCAGATGGCCAACAAGCACATGAAAAGATGCTCAACGTCACTCCTCATCAGAGAAATACAAATCAAACCACACTGAGATATCACCTCCTGCTGGTCAGAGTGGCTAAAATGAACAAATCAGGAGACTACAGATGCTGGAGAGGATGTGGAGAAACGGGAACCCTCTTGCACTGTTGGTGAGAATGCAAACTGGTGCAGCCAGTTCTGGAAAACAGTGTGGAGGTTCCTCAAAAAATTAAAAATAGATCTACCCTATAACCCAGCAATAGCACTTCTAGGAATTTACCCAAGGGATACAGTAGTGCTGATGCATAGGGGCACTTGTACCCCAATGTTTATAGCAGCACTTTCAACAATAGCCAAATTATGGAAAAAGCCTAAATGTCCATCAACTGGTGAATGGATAAAGAAATTGTGGTTTATATACACAATGGAATACTACTTGGCAATGAGAAAGAATGAAATATGGCCTTTTGTAGCAACGTGGATGGAACTGGAGAGTGTTATGCTAAGTGAAACAAGTCATACAGAGAAAGACAGATACCATATGTTTTCATTCTTATGTGGATCCTGAGAAACTTGACAGAATACCATCGGGGAGGGGAAGGGAAAAAAAAGTTAAAGAGGGAGAGAGCCAAACCATAAGAGACTCTTAAAAACTGAGAATAAACTGAGGGTTGATGGGGGTGGGAGGGAGGGGAGGGTGGGTGACGGGCATGGAGGAGGGCATCTGTTGGGATGAGCACTGGGTGTTGTACGGAAACCAATTTGACGATAAATTTCATATTAAAAAAACAAACTGGGCCTAAGAGAATTACTGCATTGTTTTTTCCCTAAATGTATCTCAGATCTGTGACCACTGCCATCTCTCACCTCCTGCTTGCAACTGTGCCCTCCTCGAGATTCAGTCTCCCCAAAGTAGCCAGACTAATCTTTTTAGAAATATAAACCAGATAAGGTCACTTTCTGATTAAAATCGTTCAGTGGTGTCCTGGGGGCA
The DNA here is from genome assembly GCF_016509475.1 of Prionailurus bengalensis. Lineage (NCBI taxonomy): Eukaryota > Metazoa > Chordata > Mammalia > Carnivora > Felidae > Prionailurus > Prionailurus bengalensis. The sequence continues at coordinate 76,898,919 of NC_057359.1, read as the reverse complement.
CCTGGGTGGCTCAGTCAGTTGAATGTCTTGACTCTTTATCTCAGCTCAGGTCATGATCCTAGGTCACGGGATCAAGCCCCGCATCAGACTTCACGCTGAATATGGAGCCTGCTTAAGATTCTGTCTCTCTCCCTCTGCCCCTCTGCCCTGCTTGTGCACATGCTCTCTCTCTTAAAAAAAAATCATTCATTGGTTTCCTGTTGTCCTTAAAATACAATCCAAACTATTTGCCAAATTCCTGTTCCATCTGGATCTGGCTGGTGCTTTCTTTACTTGGCATTTCCTCATGGGCCAGCCACACTTCCTTCATTTTGCAGAAGCACAGCAAACGGTTCCCCACTTTGGAATCTGAGAACTTGCTGTCTCTTCCCCTTGCTGTGTCTCTTTACACCCCCCCCCCGCCAGCTGTTCTCCCACCTTTCAGCTCTCAGCTCAGATGTGAGCGCCTCACAACTGTCTTCCATGACCACCCAGTCTCATGCTTTCTATCCCAAGACCTGCTACAAAACCCTTTTTTATTTGTTCCATAATATTGTGGTCTAAAATTATTTCTGTTTGTTTGCTCATCTACTATCTTCCTCTCAAAAAAATGTGTTTCATATTCATAAACCTAATACAGAGAAAGTGTTTAATAAATATTTGTTGAATGAATGAGTGCATTCACCTTAAAGATCATTCAAAAGTGGCTCAGTTTCCTAACTTTCAAGTTGGTGATGTGAGAAGGATCCAGGATAAACCAAAGCCTCTTGATACAGACCTCCAGAGAATCTTGTTTCCTCTAGAGATAGAGTCACTGATGGATGGCACATTAACTGTGCTCAAGTGGATGCTGTTAAGGCAATTTTCAAAATGGCTTAATAACATTGTGCTTGAGATTTTACTGCCACTGTTGGGTAAGGTTTTTTTGCAAGAGAGAATAAGGATAGTATGAGTCAGCCCTGTACTTCCCAGCTCATGTGCTTACCACCATGTGTCCTCACGATTTTCTTGGACAGAAGAACTCCGTGGCCAATAAAAGTTTTAGAAATACTGCATACTCCTCCTGCCTCTTGGAAACTCCCAAATACATCTTAGACTATTGAAGACCCCCGGATGGGGGCACCAGGGTGGCTCAGTCAGTTAAGCGTCTGACTTTGGCTCGGGTCATGATCTCGCGGGTTCATGAGTTCAAGCCTCACATCAGGCTCTGTGCTGACAGCTCAGAGCCTGGAGCCTGCTTCAGATTCTGTGTCTCCCTCTCTCTCTCTCTGCCCCTCCCCTGCTCGTGCTCTCTCTCTCTCTCTTTCTCTCCCTGTCTATCTCAAAAATAAACACTAAAAAAATATAATAATAATAGATAATAATAATAATAATAATAATAATAATAAAATAAAGACCCCAGGATGTCCTGTAGTACAGAAAGCTGAGCTTCTTTGTTTACTTCAACAGCTGCACAACCTTCTTGACCACAGACTGTTTTTCCCCTTGGAACATTTATTAAAATCCTGAGGAACAGAAATGGCCAGAGAAACGCAACTGGAATTGCTCTGTTAGCCTTCACTGACCATCAAAAGCCCCCAGATACAGTATGAGGGTCTGAATCCTCAGTCTTTCACTGTCTGTCTCTTCGCCCTGTCCCTGAGGTGGCGTTGGGCTTGCTGGCCCAGAGTGGGAGCGCCTGGCCTCTCTCTGCTTCAGTGGGCTTCCTGCCCAGCCCGTGGTGCCCAGCGGTTCACAGCAGATGGAACAGACAGTGGAGAACTGGTGTCATGAGATTGAGCACATGGTTAAAAGCAGTTCCAATGTGTTTCTGTGGCTCTGGCTTCTTCCTGAGAGGCCTCGTGGACGCCCAAGTGCATCATCCTTAGGCAGACAGAGGAGGGCAGCGGGGGACTTGACTGCTGCCCTCATGTCTCCGACAGGGTTTTACGAGGCAGCTGTTGGCCACACCATTTCCCGGTGTCCACAGGAAGTTGGATGCAAATGTGTTGGGACAAAAATGAAGCAGGGAAATACTGCTTTCGATGTCAAGAAGAGCTTCCCGTGGTTCATGACGTTTCGATAGTGGTTTAAAGGTGGATTCTTATAGTTGATATTGCATTAACCACTGTTGGCTGGCTGACTGATCTTAAGCAAACGAAGAAGCTGTTTTAGTCTCAGTTTTCCCATCTGTAAAGTAGTAGTAATAATTCGAATGTTATATGTGGGTTTTGAGATAACACTGCAAACTGTGTAGCCCAGTGCCTGGCATTTGGGTGACTATCGTAAAGAGTAGCTGATGTTATCACTGTCATCTGTGTTGTCCTCATTTCACCTCCATAGGCTTCCAGATCCACCCCATGCTCACTGCGCCACTGCCTGTGACCTGGTTGAGGTGTCATTGCTGCTTGTGCGGACTCCTGCAACAGCCCCTTCATCCACAAATCCATCTTCCACCCTGGAGGCTGGAGGGATCATTTTTTTTTAATGTTTATTCATTTTTGAGAGAGAGAGAGAGACAGACAGACAGGATGCGAGCAGGGGAGGGGCAGAGAGAGAGGGAGACACAGAATCCAAAGCAGACTCCAGGGTCTGAAACAGCACAGAGCCGGACATGGGGCCTGAACTCACGAACCGCAAGATCATGACCTGAGCTGAAGTCGAACACTTAACTGACTGAGCCACCTAGGTACTCCCGGAACGATCTTTTGAAAACACACTAAATCTGCCCATGTCACTCTCCTGACTACAACATTTTCCTGATAGTCTGTCACTTGCACTGGAGGCGTCTCAAGATTTTGCAGTGAAGTCTTCCCAAAGGCAGGTGAGAATCAACACGCACCCAGAAAGCCTATGGCTGTGCTCAAAAGACATTGGTCATAAACCCCAAATTCCAGGTTCCACCTAAAAAAAAAATCCATGACATTCTATTTCATAATATTTCCATGCTTATTTTAATTTAAATGATACTACATTATTTTTTAAGTTAAATTATTTAACATTTTCTCAAGCTTTTAGGAAATAGTGATGTCCCAGGAAGAACACTTACACTGATTATGCTCGTATGATAAGGGTACCATCTTCAAAGGTTTTCTGTAGGATCAAATGAGACAATGCCTGTAAAGCACTGAGCACAGAGCCTAGCAAACGGTGCATGTTGAACACGTGTGCCCCATTGTTTTATTATTTATTATTTTTTAAGTTTATTTATTTATTTTGAGACAGACAGAGGGTGGGGCAGGGGCAGAGAGAGAGGAGAGAGATTGGATCCCAAGCAGGCTCCATGCTGCCAACACAGGGCCACATGTGGGCTCGAACCCACAAAGCCATGAGATCATGACCTGAGCCGAAACTGAGAATTGGATGCTCTACCGACTGAGCCCCTATTAGTTATTATTTTATCACTCTTGTTTTATTATTATTGTTATTTATGTCACTGCCCTTACCCATTAGGGAGGGGTACATTTACTCACTTTTATTTTTTATTTTTTTAGTATCTTTTAAAAGTTTATTTGAGAGAGAGAGCGAGCACACACGAGTGAGTCGGGGAGGGGCAAAGAAAAAGGGAGAGAGAGAATCCCAAGCAGGCTTTGCACTGTCAGCATGGAGCCTGTTGCGGGCCTCGAACTCAGAAAACCATGAGATCATGACGTGAGCTGAAACCAAGAGTTGAAGGCTAAACCAACTAAGTCACCCAGGCACCCCATTTACTCAATTTTAGAAGCAAAAATCTATAGGATGAAGGGAACATGTCTAAGAGGGTAAAAAAAATTGCTATAGCTTGCCACACAAGACGTCTTGATAGCCTGACTCCAGCTTGCCCCTTAGTTCCCCCCAAATCCCAAGCCTCTGCATTCTATGGTCTCGTGCACACCCCATCTTTCCCTTTACCCAACCTGCCTTCCTTTCCAAGCCTGTGTACAGACCGGGTTCTGCCTAAAAGACCCTGCTCCCCGCCGCCTGCCCCAAGCAGCAAATTGCTAGTCATTTTTCAGAATTCAGTTTCACATCTTATCTATGAAGACCACACGCCCGGCCCGCCCTCATTCCTTACCTCTTTTCTCCTCCTTACCTATTTTCTCCTTACCTCTGCTGAATGAGCCACTCCTTTTGTCTGGGCACATGCAGCCTGGTTCTGCTTTCTGTCTCAGCCCTTATCACAATCCATTGTAAATACTTGTGGACACATCTGTCTCCCTCCCCAGCTCTGACAGTCCCATGATGGGAAGGACAGTGATTTATGTCTCTCTGTAGCTCCAATGCAGAACAGAACCAGCATAGAATAGCAATTGGCTAAATGGTGGATGTGTGGATGGACGGATGGATGGATGGATGGATGGATGGATGGATGGATGGGTAAAGCAGACTGCTGGGAGCATCATGGAATATAAATGTTTCATGAGATGTGGTACAACTAGCATACTCTCCTGAGTATGTTCTAAGTTTTGTGCTCATCATATATCTCATTTAAGAGCTTCCCCAGATCCCACATGGTAAGGACTGTAATTATCCACATTCTACCAAAGAGGAAGTTCCAACTTAGGTTCAGTGACTTGCCCAAGTTTGTCCAGCTAGCAGGTTGCGGAACTGTGACCTCAGAGTCTAGACGGAGCCCACAGCGTAGTTCCCAGATGACTTGGGTTTTGGTCCCAGCTAGTCTGGGTAAGATCTTCAAACTGTGAAATGGTACCAGCCTAGTCTAGGTACTGGAAGAAAGTGGCAGTCACTCCTCTTGCATCGGGAAGGGTTTCTGCATCACCAGTGCTGCTGTGAGGGTGTTCAGAGGCTAGAAGACTCTGGAAAGTGAGGCACCTCTCTCTCTGAGTCAGGACAAGAGTCAGGACATCCCCCTTCAGACTCCCTCTGGCCTCAGGGAGCCAGGGCCATGTGCTCAGGGACTTGGAGCAAGTACATATAATTTTCATTTGGGAAAAATTTGGAAGACTTCACAAAGAAAGTGGCCTTAAGGCGTTGTGTTGAAGGAAGAACAGGCTTTTCGTCACGTGGCAATGGGGGCAGGGAGGAAAATCTAGCATGAGAAATGGCACAGAGGTGGAGAAGAAAACAACAATTTTATCTTCCCCAGATTGCTGGTGTCTGTCCAATCTTCCTTCTGGCCCTGTTAATTATCTCATGGTTTCTAGTGGGACTTCATTTTGATTATACAGTTTCAGAACTTCCTTTGGCCAAAAGGGCTGCGACCTCTATCCAAAACTCCTTGGTAGAAAGGGTAGGCTGATAAGAGGAAAGAGGTTTGGGGAACAAAATGAGAACCAGAGAAATAAAGACTGAACCTGGGGCTTGGCTGTTCCATATTTAAGCATAGCAACGACCCATTAAGGCAGATAATTTAAAGCCATTAATGTTTCTGAATATTTTCCTCCAACTAAGTGAATAATTTATAGCCAGTTACCAATAAACAGAAGAAAATACATTTATTTACATAATCTGCATTCTGAAGACAGTGTCCTACAGTAAAAAACCTATCAGGGCTTATCTGTCAGGGAGGATAAAGGAGCCAGAAGCTCTGATAGCCTCTGATCTGTCTTCCTTGTGATATTTGTCATTTATTACCTTTTATTAGAGTAATTTATGGCCACCTCTCTTCTCCCTTAATTAAACTCATGAAGTGCAGTGGCTATGTCCAGGTCATGCCCGGGCTTCCTTTGACTAGCCTGGTTCCTAACAAATAGCAGGTGCTCAGTTAATGCTTGGCGGATTAATGGACAATTAATCAAATGGGCTGCATGATCTTGGACAAGACCTTCAACCCTCTGGGCCTCAGTGTCCCCATCTAAGAGACTGTGTCTTTGTGGAAACAAGCTCAGGTTTTGAAGTCAGATGGATGTGAATTCATATCCCAGTTCTGCCTCTGACTCGCTCAACTTCAGGAAATGACATTTTATGCTAAATTGGCATTACCTAATCTACAAATTGTATTAGCGGCCACCTCCAAGGGGGCTGGGGGATTAGAGTTAATGCATGTGAAGTGCTCAGCAGGCTGCACTGAACATGGTAAGTACCCAATAAATCTTTGTTGTTAATTTGGAAAGCAAAGGTGATGGGCGAGATAATTTCCACAGGTCTCCTCCAACTTAAATGGCCTTTGATGATAAATCTGATTCGGAAGTATTGTTGTCTATTGAAAAGTCCAGTATTTAGAGTCAGAAAACCCTGGCTGGAACCCTAGCTCTTAAGTTCAGTTAGAAGCTGCTTAATCTTGTTGGGATTCCATCCCCAGCACCTGGAGATGCGGTGATCCCCACCATGCTTATTTCCCAGGGCTGTTTTGAGAATGTGCTAGGTGTTTGTGGACATGCTCCTTGAAGCACTGCGTGGATTAGTTGCATCCTGAAATCAGAGCCTTGGTACCTTCAAAGACAGGGGATGCCATGCCTATTTGATGGAGTAGCCTTTTCCCTGGGGCTCTGGCTTTCCTTTTCTTGACCTCAGGCCCTTCCCACAAGGACCAGTGCCACCACCAGCCCAGTGATCCTCAGGCCGTGTGGGGCTGAGGTGTGGGAGAGCTGATTTGTAGTCGGAGTGCACAGCTGCCTCCATAAATCTCTGATGTGTCTTTCAGAGAAGTTTGCGTTGCCAAAAGTGTATGTCTCCTCCAGGCGGTTTTCCTTGTCTGTCTGAAATATGTCATGGGGCTCTCAGTCAATTCTGCCTGGCCTGGCAGGGTGGAGAGGTGATCACAAGTGGCCTTTGCAGTGGCTGTGGGCCAGGTGCTGGTGTGGTCTGAGGTCACATCTCTAGGATATTTCTTCCATCAGAATGGCTCAAATACTGTGTCAGAGTTGTGGCATAATAAAACACCCCAGAATCCTATGACTTAGGACAGTCACCATTTCTTTGGCTTTTAATCCAAGTTGAGCATTTGCACTGGGCTCAACTGGGCAGTTCTGGTCTTGGAGGGATAGGCAAAGCTGACCTCAGTCATGTACCTGTGGTCAGCCAGCTATCCAAGGCTGGTTCAAATAGCGAAGGGTTCTCAAAACGACAAGAATAGGAGCTGCAAGGTTTTTTGTTTTTGTTTTTGTTTTGTTTTTTGAGTCCCAAGCCTGGAAGGCACATACCACTTCTGTTTCATTCTGTTGCTCAAAACAAGTCAGGGAATCACCTTAGATTCAAGGGGCAGGGAAATAAGAGTTCACCTCTTGAAGGACAAATGGACAAAATGTTGGGCTGCTTTTTACAACCTACAGGTATGGCGATTTTATTAAACCTCAGTCTTATGTTAAAGCCTGGACTGATCTGCACAACTCCATGAGGGAAACCTCATTATTCCTAACTTGCTGATGGAAAAACAGAGGCTCAGATCTATGAAGGAACTTTTATTATGTGATACATCTAGTTCAGATGACCAGATCCCAGATTCAAATCCATTTGTAGCTGATCAAAAGACCATATGTATTTTTTACGCCTCTGCGTAAACAGTACTAAAGAGGTTTGGATCTCAAGTCGTTGTCTGATCCGGCCTGGCTTATGATATATGGAAGATGGTTGATCTTGGACCCTGGCTTTATCCTTGCAGGGGCCTATGGTCGAATGCAGGATCAGCACATTTTTCCAGTAAGGGGCTAGATGGGAAATATTTTAGGCTTTACTGACCAAGAGGCAAACTTGAAGATATTATGCAGGTGCTTACTTGCACAATGAGAGACAATTTTCCACACATTTGACAAAATTCATAGTATAATAATAAGTACGATTTTTTTTTGTAATAGCGTTCTACTAATCAAAAGAATGAAATGCATTTATGGATACTAAAATGTGAATTTTGTATGATTCCCACATCTTAACACATTCTTCTTTTGGTTTGTTTTAACCACTTAAAGATGTCAACACCATTTTTAGCTCCTGGACCACACAAAAACAGGCAATGGATTAGATCTGACCTGCAATCCTGGTGTGAGGCAGCATCTCAGATGTGGACGCAGAGAATCCTACATTTAAGCCCTGCTGCTGACCATCTAATTGCTGGGTGACTGTAGGTGAATCCAGATGCCTCAGAGGTGTCATTGCCCCAGGCTTGTTCTCTTAGTCCATCAGAGATGGAAATGAATTTCAAGGTCATCTGATCCATCCTGCTCATAGATGCGGAAAATGATGGATGGGGAGACCTCATCCGTGCCACAGAGAAGAATTAGCAAACCCAGGAACTGAATTTCGAGTCCCCTGACTTCCAAAATTGTCCAGTTTTCATGCCATTTGAACATGTAAAACCACGTAGGCCATATGACCTGCACCAGAACTGACTGTTGGGGGATTTGGATAAGACACATCGAAGCTGGCAGCTTGTGCCTTTTTCTAACTCAGCTGTGACCAAATGGGTAAATCACTTCAAAGATTATAAAGAGAAGGCTTTGCATTTTCCCACGTTTGAGACAGAGGTGGTTTGTACATCCTGAGGATACAGGGTAGAGCTTACAGGCCAGTAGCAGGAGCCGACCAGCTGTGCTCCAAAGAGGCACTCAGGGAGCAGGCAGGAGAATGTGGCTGAGTAGGTAAGACTCCTGTTCATACGTATACACTGGACTTCAGTATTTGGGCGAAAAATTCGCACTTCCAGAATATTTACTTTTAAAAACAAACAAGTTTTTGTTTATAACGAAGCTCCCATTCCTAAATGAAAAGAAAGCTGGCAAAGAGTGTGGTAAACGGTCAACAGCATGGCACATGGAGCTGACCCTGGCCTTCTTCCTGCCCCATACACGTGTGTGTGCGCATTGAATAAAATAAAACTTTTTAAAACATGCATGTTTATCACAGGTCAAGAAAGGGAGCTCCTCAGGGGTAAAGAATGAAAAGGAAACACAAAGCTCCAGCTTTAAACTTAGAAGCCGATGTCCTGAGGGGCGCTGGGGTGGGGGGTAGGGTGTGGTGAGATAAAGATAATGAGAAAGTCAGAGCAAGAGGACACTGGTTTGCCTCTCTTTTTTTCCTTCATGACCATTTTTTGGTTTGTTTTCTAAATTCCACATACGAGTGAAATCATATGGTATTTGTCTTTCTGTGACTAACTCATTTCACTTAGTGTAATACTCTCTAGCTCCATCCATGTTGTTGCAAATGGCAAGGATTCATTCTTTCTCATGGCTGAATAATACTCTGTTGTGTATATACACCGCACCTTCTTTACCCTTCATCAGTCTTTGGACACTTGGGCTGTTCCCATAATTTGGCTTTTACAGATTATGCTGCTATAAATATCGGGTTACATGTATCCTTTTATATTAGTATTTTTGTATTATTTGGGCCAATAGTAGTGTCAGTGCTGGATCAATGGGGGATGGGGATTAAGGAGTGCACTTGTGATGAGCATTGGGTGTTATATGGAAGTATTTAATCAGTAAATTCTACACCTGAAACTAATATTACACTGTATGGTAGCTGGAATTTAAATAAAAATTTTAAGAGCACCTGGGTGGCTCAGTCAGTTAAGCATCCAACTCTTGGTTTTATCTCAGGTCATGATCTTGCAGTTTGTGAGTTTGAGCCCCACATCAGGCTCTGGGCTGACAGTGCAGAACCTGCTTGGGATTCTTTTTCCCTCTTTCTCTGCCCCTCCCCTGGTCACTCTCTCTGTCTTTCTGAAAATAAATAAATAAACTTAAATTAAAAAATAAATAAATAAAAATTTTAAAAGAAGAGAGAATGAAACATAACAGGGTAGAAACAAGCCCCAAAGCATCAGTAATTACAATAAATATAATTTGCAAAATAAAATTCAGAAATAGATTATATTAAGTAAAATCCAATTGCATGCCATTTACCAGAGATCTTCCTAAACCGTAGAGCCACAGAAAGTTTGACAGTGAAGGGAAAGAAAAATATATACTAGGCAAATACTAATCAAATGGAAGCTTGGGGAGAAGTAGAAATATACAGCAAAATAAACTTTACAACAAGAAACAAAATATTCTTAGGAATAAAGATGGTCATTAATCATAAAAGGAACAGTTCACCAGGAGACAAATGAAATCTGTACTTACATACAGAAATAACCCGGCTTCAAAATATATAAAAAAAAAAAAAATTGAGGGAAGTACAATGACAGGTTGACTAATCACATAATCAAAGGGAATATCTTTACAGAAATTTTCCTATTAGATCAAGTAGGCAAAACCATAATACAGAAAAATTAAACTATACTATTAAAAATATAATCAAATGAACATATATAAAATTCTGCCCCCAAGAATTAGAGTTTAAAGATTTTTCAACAGAAGTATGAAATTCTCTTTATGGGTCTTGACATTTTATGACCTCAGTTTTCTGGCTTTGGCCCAATTTCCTGAAATTTTATTTTACTTTCAATGATGACTCTTGGCAATTTGTGTGGTTTAATTTTTATCCCTCTGAAAGATATTTCTTTCAATCAGAGGTGGAAATAGAGAGAAGCAATCTGTATAATGTACACTGATTTTATTTTGTTTTTTGGGGGGTGGGGGAGTGGAAGGGAGTGTGTGTAGATGAGGTTGTAATGGAAAATTTCCAGAAAAGTGGCTTCTGTCAGGAAAAATTATTTTGTTTCAATCCATGTTCTTCATATGTCTTCTTCAGGCCACAGAAATAGTCCATTGTGTCAGGATATCTTCTGGAAATAGAAAGGCCCTATGTATGGTCTAGTTGAGAAGATAAGGTTCCAGGGAATAGCTATGTTGCCGGCCTCCTTCTGTGCCTATGTCAGCCTGGTTCCCTTGGGAAAGATGTTGGCTGAGAAGGGTCGGTGCCATCCCCTTCAGCAGAATGTTTGCATTTGTAGCAACCTACATAGATTCCAAAAAGGGGAAAGTTCTTGCAGAAATCATGCATTCAGGCAGGACCTAAAAATAACTTGACAAGATCTTGAGAAGTCAAGACTAGGTTATTACACTGATAATTACAGCATCCCAGAATGGCTAGGATCTCTGATAGACTCTGGCCTCATTGTGACTGGATCAACTTCCGTGGCCCCAGTACAGCCAGACGAGTCAGATCATCATCCTTCCGGCATCTTTCCTGGCATAGAATGAGTCTCTTCCTGGCTGTTCTCTAGTACTGTTGCGCCTGATTCCCATTTCCCAACTCTAGCTCCTTCTGCTACATCCCCGTCCAGGGCCTCCAACCTGACTTTCATTCCTACTTTCAACTGAGTGCCTACTGAGGGTCAGACACCATTCTAGGTTCTGGGATGACAGTAGAAAACCAGACACATGAGGTCCTCACCCCTATGGGGCTCAAGTTGTGGAGCAGGAAACAGGTAGGCAGTCAGTCAACCAACCACTACAAATTGTTTTATGAGTGCATTGGAGTAAATGACCTTGGTGTTGACTGCTATTGTTGGCCACGAAGCATGCAGTGAAACCAGACGGGCTTCCTATTCCTTGCCTTGGCTGGAAACCATCACGACCTATGACTGCCCCAGCCAGGATGCCAGTGAGGAAAAACAGGTCCTGAGGTTGTGGTTTGTTTCCTCCCTTGGGACCTAGATCTGCTAGGACACAGCAGCAATAATTGGCCACCTGTTTTGTGCCAGTCACTGTTCTAAATGCCTTCAAATATATTGTTGTGGCTGCCCTTCAATAACACTATTTTGTAAAGGAAATTGATGTTCAGAGACATCAAGTAGCCCAAGGTCACATGGTCAGACAGTGCTAGAGCCTGTATGTCCCCTTAGACCTGCTTCCAACACTGCTGTGTCTGTTCCTACATTGTAGCTGTGCCCACTTGCAGCACCTGTCTCCAAGACTTGTACTCACCTCACCTACCTGGGGCCTCTGTGTGGGACACACGCAGGCACGCACACACGTGCGTGTGCGTGCTACTGAGGTTGGACTGAAATTCAGCAGACATGAAGGCAGCCACAAAAAAAAAGGGGGGCCCTTTCCTGAATCCCCAAATTACCCTGGTGGGATTTACATTCATTTCCTTGCCTAATTATTATTAAGAATATGCCATCTGTGTAAATTAGATTTTTGCAAACTTTTGTGCAATCTAACTTACAGAAATCTAACCTTTAATCTCATTGCTTGATGGGAATGTTGGTTTGATGCACAAGGTCTAATTGTCCCCACCACGTGTTAGAAACCCAAATGTAGATATACATTAAGGTTAAATGATGATATCACAACTTCCTCGGTTTGCATTTTACATTCAATTGAAAACACAAACCCCTCGCCTCATTAATCCTTTGCAATCCAATTTTTCCCCCCTAAATGAAATGATCCTTTTGGGACACATTTATATCCTTTTAACAGCCGCCTGACAGTTCTGCTGATGGAGTTTGTATCCAACTTTGTTACTGGATAGTGACAACTTGCCCTGACGGATATGTGTACATAATTATTCTCTCGCAGTTAGATTTAATTAATGCTTACCCTCATCATGATCTTGCAGCAAGCAAGCTCTCTCTGCAGGAGCAGTTAATGGCAAAAGGATTTCTCCTTTAGCCAAGAGAGGCTCCAAAAGGCTTTGTAAAATTTATACTTTTTTTTCAGAGGAAAAAAAATGCATATGAGCCTATTTCTTCCCTTTCTGTATTAATGCCACCTGTGAATGGATTGGAGGCTACATATGGGGATGGGGTTGTTAAACCTAATTTCAGACTTAAGTATTACTAATAGGAGCGACTGCAGACAAACCCACAAGGAAGATGTATATTTTTTAATAGCTTAGAATCGAGATGTCCTTGCTTTATTTTGTTTATGTCTGCACAAAATATGAATGTGTCTATTTTTCTGACCAACTGTCTCCCCAAATGCCACCCAGCGTTCAGTAATAAATAGCTGTGTGAGAGAGGAGATATTAAGAAGAAATGACAGGGGAGAGAAAAGGAGTTTGCAGATGAGCTTTAGAAAGAGATTATTAGGAGGTTCATAATAAGGGCAGGGAGTGTGTATTTGTAAAACCCCATTAGATGGGGGTACTTTACAAATAATCTGTCCCAGTCTGTGCTTGTGAAATATTCATGTGCCATTTGCTTTTTATTACCATCATGGCAGTGTCTTGTGTTTGCAGAGAGCTTTACAGTTTACAACAGACTTTCACATCCATTATCTTAGGTGATCTTTGCAACAGCCCTGTGAGGGCAGGGAAGCATTCCCGGATGAGAAGACTGAGGCCCAGAGTGGTTGAGTCACTTGCCCGCAGTCACACAGCTAGTAAGTGAAAGAAGCTGGCATGGAAGCCATAGCTTTTAAAGCCAAATCCAGTGGTGCCTTCACTATCGTAGGCCACTTCCCTGTAAGGTTAAAATGCATGTAGAGAAGATTCGAGTGAGTGATTCAAAGAACAGTCCATCTTTGCCTTCCTTTGTCTTGCTCTAAAGTATTGGTGCACTCTCATTTAAAAGTTACCATCTGAGGTGAGAATAATATGATTGTGCCTTAATGATTACATGCAATATTAATGATCATTATTACTGTGTGTTATTAGGGGAGATTTCATCCAGTAAGATCTGAGATGTGGTGAATGTGGCCATTACAAGATAAAAAGAAACACACTCATTCTCCATCATGTCAAACACTGCTTAAATGCCTTGACCTTGAGCCCCAAAGAGGCCTAAAACAAAATATTCTAGAAATTTAGGACTTTGGAATGGGAAATGAGTTCTTGGAAATCATTCCATCATGCAGATGGGAAAGCTGAGGCCCAGAGAGAGGAAGTGACTTCACCATGAGTTAGTGGCAGATCTGGGTCCAGGACCCTGGCTTATCAATTCCCCATTCAGATGTCTGTCCAGGATGTTCCCACCTGGAGCTGAAAGAGGCCAGGGAAATCTCTGTTTTTGACAAATGAGAAACTGAGGCCTGTATGAGGGGTGAGGGTTACCCAAGATCATACACTGACCCAGACACAATACGAGGGCCCACCCAGATCTTGGACCCTTAACTGCTGTAAATTCAGTTGAGTTCAACAAGTAATATCTGTGCAAGTGTTATGGGCCAAGTATTGTGCTAACCGAGGTGATTGCATCATAGATGGCCACACAAACATAGACAGGTTTGCTAATAGAGATGGGAGATCATTGGCCTACTCATTCTCTCTTGGCACCGTGGGTAAGGAAAATGGGAAGCTATTTCTCACTGAAGTCCCAAGTCCAGATGTAAACAGGGTGACCTGGGAGAAGAGGGCTGAGGAGAGGTGGAGGGGTGAAGGAAGAGTGGGGAGGGGTGGGGAAGGAGGAATCATAACCCCCCACCACAGTCTCTTTCCTTTCCTTCCCTCCTAATGTTGTTACCCCTCTGTGTCCTGAAAGATGAAAGTTTGAATTGGAAAATAAAAGCCACATGCCGGTAGAAAGCAGTTCTTATATTTGCTGGCACTTTGCAGTTTACAGAGCAGAGTTTTATTATTATGACTCATTTTCTATGAGAAAATTGAGGCCCACAAGGTGAAGTCCATTTGCCACAGGTCACATGGCTGGTCAGTGGCAGAGTCTGGATTTGAACGCAGATCAGTAGAACCCCAAAGCCAGGCTCTGAAGTACAACACATACGGCCTCCATCACTGAAGCTGGCTGTGAGAACACAGCATGTTGGAGTCTGGAGTGGTGCCTATAAGGTCGGCCTCTGAGTTCCTGTTGCTCTGGGACAGGGACAGGCAAAGGGTGGTGTCTGAACAGCCAGCATTGCATCCTTGGAGAACTGGCTAAAGATGTAGACTCTTAGACCTTGCCACTCTGTGAGGGAGCCCAGCAATCTGCATTTTAACAGCTTCCTGGTGATTCTGATGGCATGATTGAGTGAGAAAGCTAGGATAATCGGAAAATATTCCCATCCTTGGCTCCTTTGTCGTGGAATCTCAGAGCCAGAGACACCTGCCGGTCACTGATTCCGGCCCCTTTTGGAGCTTTTTACTGCCTGTCTGGTCTCTCTTGTCTTTGATACTATTCTATTTCACATGGGTAGTCAGAGTCAGCTTAGAAGAGGTGGAGGGCTAAAAGCTTTGTAAGCAGGCTCTAGGGAGCTGGGACATGTTTTGTGTGGAGCATTGAGCTATGGCATATGTCTGAACCACTGAAAGTGAAAAGACAAGTTCCATGGCCTTCTGTCTTGGCCCTCTCCTCAATAAACCCACCACCGATTGATAGCCACTGCCTGGAATGCCTTGTTGACTTCTCAAAGGCATTTGCTTAAGTTGGTGTTCAACAGGCAAGGTGTCTTTCTCTGCCGGGGCCCTGACAAGCCAATTAAATCATGTATCCACTTATATCTTACCTTGGACCTCTCCTCTTTTTTCACAATGTAGATGGCCAAGTGCACCCTTTGAAGTCCTGCACATTGTGCAGAAGGACTTTGGCTTATATGCATATCTCTTTGTGAAATTAGCTTGGCCTTCCACCCTTCCATCCCACCCACAGGTGGCCATAACTGTAACGTGAGTGACATGTGCCACTGGTGGATGGCATGGGGTCTGGGCCATTTCCTTATGCTGACCTTGCTTGGACCTGATCCTGGATGTGCCATTTCTGTGTGTCATTTCTCCTCCATGATGTGCTGAATCGGACAGAATCTAGCTCATGATAGGCAGATCTGGCTGCCTGCTCTCTTGATAGGACCCATTAGCATTACCAGAAACTCCCCTCACCCCTGCAAATGCACCTCTCTACTGCAGGTGGCATGGCCTTAATCCAGAAGCTTGGGGGTCTACTTTATGAGTCTCCTAGTTGGCACTTGCCATGACCTCCACACAGTGGAGGTCCATTGTTATTGGTTATTAACAATACAGGTTATTGTGACCATTGACACTTACACTACAGGGTCCAGTGGATCAAATGGTACACATGGCAGGTTGTTTGCTCTACAGCCTGTTCTGCTGCAGAACCTTTTCCCAATCTGTGACCCACTTGGAGCTGGGGGCCTTCCATGCTATTGGGAAAATGGGTCAAGGCAATATCCCTACATGTTTAACATGGTGCCTTTAGAACCCTAAGAAGACTACCACAAATTCTGCTTCTTTCCTAGAGGTGTGAACTATAAGATGCAGGAATTTCTCATTTATTTTGGAACAGATATATGACATACCATAGGCCATAGAAACCTAAACCCTTCACTGATGTGGCAAACCCCCAGTTCTTCATAGGATTTATATCCCACCTTTTGGATCATGTCTATCTTACCACCTCTTGAATGCACTTTCCCTTTCTTGTTCATCTTGTCCAATCAGCATGATGCATCAACAGAGCAGACCGATGTGATATTCTGCAGACTGGCCTCATGATCCATTTCCCTTCAGACTGGGCTGATGGAGGGTAATATAGCCCTGGGGCAAGACTGTAAATGTGTAGTGGTGCCTACCCCATGGGAATGGAAACTGCTTCTGATCCTCCTTCCAGATAGGGATGGGATAAAACTTATTTTCTAGATCAACAGCCATAGACTCTGTGCCCAAGGCTGTGTTAATTGGCTGTAGCATAGACACCACATCTGGCAGCTACAGTTGAGCCAACAATTTGTTTGAGTTTGTGGTAGCTCACTGCCATCCTCCTGGATCCATCTGCGTTGTTAAAGGACCAGGTTGGTGAATTAAATGGAGATAAGATAGATACCACCATCCCTGCATCTTTAGGGTCGTTAAGAGTCACTTGCCACATCCATTACCTTCAGGATGAGATACTGGTTGTGATTTCCTCTCTTGGCTGGGGATGGGAATGCCTCTGCTTGGAAAAGGATATGGAAATGCCCCATTAGGATAGTTTATTATAATAGAGGAACAATGGGAAAAAAACAAGAGAACAGTAGAAAGCGGGTTCTGCCACTTCTTACATCTGTCTGTGTATATTATGCACTTGGGGACTGGGAAATGGTCATCTCATGTGGGAGTCCTCATAAGGGAGGACTCCAGTCGGTTACCTGGAAGTCCATACATTCCCCATTCTGAATAAGCCTTGGGTTCCTGGGTATCAGTGTCAACTTCTATCCAACTATCTTATCTTTTAAAAAATCTGGATATTCTTGGTGATATGACTACCCAAATAACAGACCATAAGTCTCTCTGAGGAAGACCTGGAGAAGCCATTGCTGTGCACACTTGGTGTAGTTTTGCAGTCTTCCTTATGGGTACCCAGCCTCTCCTTTAGCCAGTGGGTTTTGTCTGAGAACTGGTTCAGGTCTAGAAACCGGGCATGTAGTAGAGGCTTAGCAAACACTTGCCATCATAACAGGATGACTCATTTGGCCGGAAGTGTTCAGAATGTGTGTAGGAAGGTGGAGTTTTCAGTCATTCACAAACAGATAGGACAAAATTTTCCTATGAGCCACCACTTTCTTCTATTTCAGGGTTTTGTATCCCTCCCTCATACCCAAAAGGAGCCAAAATATTTTGTAATTGTTCGGCACTTCACAATTACATAATCTCTGAATACAAATCATTTCCTTTAATGTGAAGTAATAGCTGCGCAGTGCTATGAATTATCTTTTCACATTCCAGTGCTGTTCATCTGTTCACTTCCACCTGGTAAAAATCTACCTGTAGAAAAGATTCTAAAGTCAGGCTTCATCACCTTCCTGGGAAATTGAGGGTAACGGACGTGTCATCCTGGGATCCCTTAATTTTTATTACTCACAAATGCTTAGAGAAGAGCTGGTGAGGCAGGAATCAGGGTCCGTGTTTTTCACGTTACAAACAATAAAAGAAAATAATTTAGGAAGAGTCAAAGAGGTTAAGTAATTTTCTCAAAATTGCACAGCAAGGAAGAATCTGAGGTGGATCTCATCCCCAGTCATGTGCGCTTCCTAGAACTGGTAAGGGTAAACTTTGTTATTAACTGTGGAGTGGAAAATTCTGGAACCAGTGGACGAGGGGCTCTGATGAAGGAGGCATTGGAGGGCGGGGGCCCTGGAGACCACTCCTGGACTGCCTACCTCATGACACAAGCCCATATGCTCCTCCATGGGGGCCTTCCTGCCCTGGCTACACCAGGCCTTGGCACCCTCACTCTGTAAGCCTGAAGCCATGTCCTGGGAAATTCAGAGCAATTTGGGAAATAACACACTGTGCCCAGCAAAATGAAATCTATCCTTTTTTCATTTCCTTTGCTTCCCCAGTGAGCTCCTCATATAACCAAATAGGTGAGTCCCTGAAACGTATATGTATTTGTAAGAGATTCCCAGACCTACCTGTAAATCCTGTCTTTGGAGTGGGCAAGAAGGCTGATAATGTGTAATTTCCCCTTTGGCTCTGGAGCTTTGAGCTTTTCTACATGTTTTCACCTGCATTATCTGTTCATTCATTCTATGGATATTTATGGAGTGCCTACTATATGCCAGACACTCGACTAAGTACAGAGTACCATGATGGAAAGTCTGAGATCCTAATCTCCTGACGGTTCTATAGTGATGGAAGAGAGAAGCAACAAAGATACGGCCTCATCTCAGATAGTAATAAATGTTATGAAGAAAATAAAGCAGAGTATAGAGTGTGTGGGAATGTACTAAGAGGGTATTTCAGGTAGGGTAGTCAGGGAAGGCTTCTCTAAGGTGACATGTGAGTAGAGGCCCATACGAAGTGGAGAAAGAACATTCCAGGCATGAGAAGGAGCAATGTCATGACCTTGAGACAAGAACAAGGTTAATGTGTTTGATGACCAGCAAAAAGGACAGGGTGAACAATGCATTGTGAGTGAAAAGGACAGAAAGAAATAAGGATGGATTGGCTATTCTCTGGAAGAGAATAAAGGGGACCAGTACGGCTGCCATGTTTTGGCCTGATTAAGTGCATGGCTGGGGATTGTTTTTTCCCAGATGGGGATGGCTGGCAGGGTAGCGGGTTTGGGAGAAACCAGCAAGAATTCTGACTTGGCCATGTGAGAATTTCTCAACTGAATAATGGGTTTACAAAATATATGGGGGAGGATATAATTATTTTTCTCTTACGAGAAAGCAGAGAAGGTAAATGACTGACTTAAAGCCACGTGGCAGCTTTGATAGAATGAGGACCCAGGACTCCTAAGTTTTAGTTAATGAGTTTATAAAACTTGTCAGGGAATCCATTTCTGAATGACAGTGAAATCACTTAGCACTTTTGCTCTTGTAGGAGGCAGGGAGAGGTTGGAAATGACTCTTTTTTTTTTTGGCCTAACAGTGTTTTTTAAAAGGGGGTTCACCTGCCTTCTGCCCTGCTGTCATAAGATGTGGGAACCCTTGGGTGGGATCTAGCACCAGAGGGATGCAGTTCACCCTGGGATCGTTGTGTCTGAAACGAGATGCAGTGTGGTGGTTTCTGCTTTGAAAAGATGCTGTTTTCTACTGGGATGGAAATGTGGGAGGGCTGAGTGGGGAGTCGTAGTGAGGAGGAAGGAAAAAGCAGACCTGCAGCGCATGGTAGGGTATTTCTGTTTGAGATTAACAGGCCAGTAACTCAGCAAACAGGATTAAATTGGAAAACATCTCTTCAGAGCATCTGTAGCATGACACCATGGGGGATGCTGGTGAGAACAACCCCTCCTACTTCATTCCTTCTGGCCAACACTTGCTAGAGCCTACTGGGTGCCAGGTACTTCACTGAGAGGTAACACCTACTGTGTGCCAGGTACCGCACTGAGAGGTAGCACCTACTGGGTGCCAGGTACCTCACTGAGAGGTAGCACCTACTGCGTTCCAGGTACCTCACTGAGAGGTAGCACCTACTGCGTTCCAGGTACCGCACTGAGAGGTAGCACCTACTGCATTCCAGGTACTGCACTGAGAGGTAGCACCTACTGGGTGCCAGGTACCTCACTGAGAGGTAGCACCTACTGCGTTCCACGTACCGCACTGAGAGGTAGCACCTACTGGGTGCCAGGTACTTCACTGAGAGGTAACACCTAATGCGTGCCAGGTACCTCACTGAGAGGTAGCACCTACTGGGTGCCAGGTACCGCACTGAGAGGTAGCACCTACTGGGTGCCAGGTACCACTAAGGCAGGCAAACATCCCGTCAACATTTTGAGATGGTTTGGGGAAAGTTTTAACCACCTCCTGACAAAGTCTTCCACTCTTACCTAAGACAACTTGATTGGCACAACTCTGGGTATTAAACAGCTTTGTTTTTCTTTTCCTTCCTCCCTCTCTCCCTCCCTCCCTTCCTTCCTTCCTTCCTTCCTTCCTTCCTTCCTTCCTTCCTTCCTTCCTTCCTTCCTAACTTTACTTCTTTTCCCTGATCCCTGAGCTGTTTAAAACCCTAAACTTCTCCAAGGGAGAAAAGAAGGAGTGCAAATAGCAAATTGAATTTAGTTTCTTTTCACTTGGACCAGAGCTAATTAAATATGGCATTTGCGTAGAGCCCTTCATGTGTCCAGCACGTAAAAGTAGTGGGCTCTTCACAGAAAAGGAGACACTGTGTTTCCTTGTCCCAAATAGGGTTCCCTACTCTCTCTTCTTCACCTGTCTGAGGCCTTGATTGATCTAAAAGAAAGCTTCACTGATAATCTCCACCAGTCACCATTCTTACATGTCCACAAGAGGTGTCCGGGAAGAGCGCTGGGTGTAGGGAACCAGAGGTGACTGTGAATTGGCTCTTTTACTGTTGTCACCTGGACACAGGACCTTGCACGTCACTTCTATGACCCTCTGCTCATCCTACTTATGGCATGGAGTTGTTAAATGGACTTACTTAAATGATGAATGGAAAAGTGTTTTTTTGTTTGTTTTGTTTTGTTTTTGTTGATGCCTGCCTCCCAAACACACACGCGCACGCACACACACACCACGAACACGTGCACTTTGTGAGAATGATCGTGGTTATCTGGCAGTCAAGAAATAACTGTGCTGGCCACAGGGCACCCATTGGGCCACAGGAGGTAGGCGGATCCCTGTGTAAACCCGACTTGGAAAGAGGGGCTTTGCCAAGATGTTGGAGTCAGGCTTCCACAGCTGCCTCCCAGTATCCCAATCCTCTAGACTTGCATTGAGCAGCATAAGATGTTTCTGGTGAACTCTTGTCCATTAACCTTGTCTCCTGCTTTGCTCATCCACAGTGACAAAGATTATTTAAGGTAGCAGGTACTTGAATCTGATGTTCTAGATTATTTGCTTGCCTACTAATTTTTTTTTTATTTTTCTGTGCCCAGAGAGATACATGAAAGGCAGGCACTATGGTGTCTCCACCATGCCTCAAAAAGATCTGTTTTCACCAAGATTTACATAGGCCACTCAGAACGCCTTTCTTGTGTGCATCAGTCCACATGCCTTGTTTAGTTTACACTCACACCAGCCAAGCCAGATGCTCTTACTGTTATACAATGATCTCTCTCCACTCTCCTGCCTCCCTCCAGCTCCACACCTGATCTGGAATCCTGACCATTCTCAGCACCACCCCCAGGATGATGGGAGCAAGCCCCTACCATGTATCCCCAGCATGTTCCTGCACTGACTTATGTGATGACCTTGTCACACTTGATTCTATCCCCTGGTTTCTTTAATTTTTTTTAATGTTTATTTATTTTCGAGGGAGACAGAGACAGAGCACGAGTGGGGGAGGGGCAGAGAGCAAGAGGGAGATACAGAATCCGAAGCAGGCTCCAGGCTGTGAACTGTCAGCACAGATCCCGACTCAGGGCTCGAACCCACAAGCCGTGAGATCATGACCTGAGCCAAAGTTGGACTCTTAACCAACTGAGCCACCCAAGTGTCCACCATCACCTGGATTCTTTACCACTTTTCTTCATCTGAATATGAGTTCCTTGGCTGGAAGGACTATCTCTTATTAATAATAGACCCATAGCCTACTGCACAGGCCTGACATATAGTAGGTATCCAATAAGTGTGTTGTGTAAATAAGCAAATAAAATGAAACCACAAGTATTTGCGCAGTATTAAAAGGTTTGAAAATTCTTGTAAACCTTGCAACAGTACTAAGAGTTGATGATATTCCTATTAGAGATGTAAGACTAAAGAGTTGGAAGAGGTCAAGTGACTCACCCAAGGTCACTGTTACAAATGCTCATTGCTGCGTAGTAAATTACTTTCAACATGTTGGTGGCTAAAAACAACAATTATTTTATTTTACCCACAGTTTTATGGGTCTGGAATTTGGGAAGGGCTTGGCTGAGCAATTCCAGCTTGGAGTCTCTCATGTGGTTACGGTCAAAAATCAGGGGGTGGGTGGGAAGGGCGGGCACTGCAGTCTTCTGACGACTCAGCTGGGCAGGACATACACAATGGCCCACTGGATGGCCGACAGCTGATGTTGGTTGTTGGCTAAGGGATCCAGATGGGGCTGAATCAGTGCTTCTACAAATAGCCTCTCCAGCATGGTAGTCTCTAGGTAGTCAGACTTTTGGGAGAGCTACTGGCTTCTCTCAGTGTAACCCTCCAGAGATAACCAGGTCAAAGAGCATGGCCTTTTTTGACTGAGCCCTGGAAGATATTTAGACTTATCTCAACCATTCTATTTCAGTCAAAACAGTAACAAGCTCACTGAGATCCAAAGGGATACACACACAGGTGCGTGTGCACACACACACACACACACACACACACAATGACTTTTGCACACACAAAACAACACAGAGCTAATGCAGTGTATCAATCAGCAAGGACCTCAGTTCCCCAGATAGCTACACAAGAATTATTTCACTAAAAACACAATTGATGGTAAATTAGTGAATTGTCTCTGTTCCAGTTTTGTGCATGAAATGTAGAGGAGGAGGGAGAACACTTATCCCTCTGGGATTACCTCTCTGCCCTTAGGTCTGATCAACAAGAATAGTAGTCTTCAGAAACAATTCGTTTTAGAAATTCATATCTTATTTATACATTTAACCAGAAAAAGGATGCTTGCCTAATCTAACCTGACATAAGCCGGTTTATTTTTTTTTTAATGTGATTTCTGTTCCTTTAAGAAAGTTTGTAACATTACTGAAAGTGAAATCATAAAAACAAAAATTTCCTGTAACTTCATCATCAAAATACTACTGACATTTTAATTTGTCTGTAATTTCTTTCCAAGCTTGAATCATATTTTTCTATATGCAGTTCAGAGGTCAACTTTGTTGAAGTATACTTTGTGTACAATAAACTGCATCCATTTAGAGTATACAATTCAGTCAGTTTTGGAAGATGTATATACCAGTGAACATTTCCATCACCCTCAAAAGATCCCTTGTGACCTTTTTGTAGTATACTCTTCTTTCCACTCACAAACATCAGGCAACCACAGGTCTGCTTTTTTCTCACTCTAGATTGGATTTGTCTTTCTAGAATTCCGTATGAATTGAATCATAACGGTAAACATATATATGACCATACAGATAATCATGTATTCTTTGTGTCTGGTAGCTTTTACTCAATGACTTTGAGATTCATCTGTATTGTTGCATAGGTTGGGAGTTACTTCTTAATGCTGAATAGTATTCCATTATATGGATATGCTTTATTTATTCACCCGTTGGTGGACATTGAGGCTGATTTCAGTTTTTTGCTATGTGAGTTAAGCTTCTATGGACATTCATGCATAAGTCTTTGTATAGACATATGTTTTTATTTCTCTTTAGTAAATAACTAGGAATGGAATATGTGGGTCCTATGGTTGTTGTAGGTTTAAGTTTTTGAGAAATGGTGGTTGTTGTTATTTTTCTAAGTAGGTGCATGATACATATTCTCATTAGCAGTGTATGAGTTTCACCTGTTCCCAAACGTTGCTGTAATTGGTAAGGCTGATCTTTTTTTCTTTTAAATTTACCCATGCTAAAAAACAACAACAACAACAAAAACAAACCATTCTAACGATTATGTAGTGGTGTCTCACTGTGGTTTATTTTTCATTTCCCTGATGACTAAAGAGGTTGAATGTCTATCTACGTGTTTATTGCCATTCTTTGTTTGTAAAAGTATTTCTTCAAAAGCTTGTAAATTTTTAACCAAGTTTTTTGTCTTCTTCTTATAAAATTATAAGGAGTCTCCATATATTCTCAACGCAAGTCCTTTGTCAAATATATGTACAGTATCCGCCCCCTTATCCTCGGTTTTGCTTTCTGTGGTTTCTGTTACTTCTGATTAACTTCAGTTCTAATTAACTTCTGATGCTCCTGACAGCATCAGAAGGTCACAGTTAGCCTCACAGTTCATCACGCCTGCGTCATTCACCAGCCTCGTTTCATCTCATCATGTAGGCATTTTGTCATCTCATGTCTCCCAAAAAGAAGGGTGAGTATAGCACAGTAAGATTTTATGAGAGAGACCACATTCACATAACTGTTATGACTGTTCTATTTTATTATTATTAGTTATTATTGTTATCATGTGCCAAATTTAAAAATTAAACTTTATCGTACATATGTGTGTGTGTAGGAAAACATGTCATCTATCTATCGTGTGTGTGGGAAAACTTGTCATCTATCTATCTATCTAATTATCTATCTATCTATGTATCTATCTATCTATCTATCTATCTACCTATAGGATTTGGTATATCCGTGGTTTCAGGCATCCATCAGTGGTCTTGGAACATATTCCCTGTGGATAAGGGGGGACTACTGTGCTATAGACACATTCTTCTCTTCTACAGTTTGCCTTTACTTTTTAACATTGTGTCTTCAGAAGAGCAAGGGGTGTCTGGGTGGCTCAGTTGGTTAAGCGCTCGGCTTCAGCTCAGGTCATGATCTCATGGTTCATGAGTTCGAGCTCCGTATGGGGCTCTGTGCTGACAGCTCAGAGCCTGGAGCCCACTTTGGATTATTTTTCCCTCTCTCCACCCCTCCCCTGCTCATGCTTTGTCTCTCTTTCAAAAATAAATAAATGTTAAAAAAATTTAAAAGAGCAAAATGTTTTCATCTTTATATGATTTGTGTATGTATGTATATATTTGTGTATGTGTGTGTGTATATATATATATATATATATTTGTGTATGTATATATATATATAGTGTGTGTATATATATATATTTTTTTGATATATTTTTGTGTATATATATTTTTTTTCTTTTATGATTCATGCACTTGGTTCTTTACCCAAGATCTTTGTCTATCCCAAAGTCACAGAGATTTTTCTCCTGTTTTCTGCTGGATGGTTTATAGTTCTAGGATGTACCCTTAGTTCTGTGATCTGTTTGAGTTAGTATGTGTGTATGGCATGCTCTAGGGCCTATGTTTATCTCTTAGCATCTGGCTGTCTGTCTGTTCCAGCAGCATTTGTGGAAAAGGCTTTCCTTTGACAACTTTATCAAAACTCTGTTGTGTATAATTCTGAACTCTGTGTTATTCATCTATATGCCTCTGCTTGTCTTGGTTACTATAGTTTTTTTATTTTTTTAATGTTTATTTTTGAGACAGAGAGAGACAGAGTATGAGCAGGGGAGGGGCAGAGAGAGAGGGAGACATAGAATCCAAAGCAGGCTTCAGGCTCTGAGCTGTCAGCACAGAGCCTGACGTGGGGCTCGAACTCACCAACTATGAGATCATGACCTGAGCTGAAGTTGGACGCTTAACCGACTGAGCCACCCAGGTGCCCCTTGGTTACTATAGTTTTATTGCAAGTCTTGAAAACAAGTAGTATAAGCCCTCCAATATTATTCTGTTTTAAAATTGCTTGAGGGGTGTCTGGGTGGCTCAGTTGGTTGAGTATCAGGCTTTGGCTCAGGTCATGATCTCATGGTTCGTAAGTTCGAGCCCCACGTCGGCCTCTGTGCTAATAGTTCAGAGCCTGGACTTTGGATTCTGTGTCTCCCTGTATTTCTGTTCCTCTCTCTCTTTCTTTCTCTCTCTCAAAAATATTAAACATTAAAAAAATTAAAATTGTTGGGCAAGTTTAGGTTATTTGCACTTACCTATAAATTCTTAAATCACCCTGTCAATTTCTACCCCCAAAAAAACACCCCCCCAAAAAAAAACACACAAAAAACTCCCATTGGATTATGCATAGGATTGCATTTAACCTACAGATATACTTGGGGGGGGGGTGGATAATGACATCTTAACAGTGTTGAGTCTTGCAGTCCACAGGCATGGCATATCTCTCCATTTATTTAGCTTTTCTTAAATTTTTCTTAGTAGTTTTCTGCTGTTTTCATTGAAGAAATCTTGTATACCTTTGATTAAACTTACTAAGCAGTGTTTCTTGCACTCTTCTAAATGGAATTGTTTTTGAAATTTCATTTTCCAATTGTGTGCTGCCTATGTATAGAAATACAGTTGACTTTCATACATTAATTAACCTTTTATCTTTCAACCATGCTAAAGTTACTTATTCTAACGGTTGTTTTATAGGTCTCTTGTGATTCTTTTTCTAAATAATCATGTCATCTACAAACAAATATACTTTTATTCCTTCCTTCCTAATCTTTATAGCCTTTTCTCTTTTTTTCTTGCCATATAGAAGGGGCTAGAGCCAGGATGTTTCCATAAGTTTGATTTCCAGCAGTTTGACTATCAGTGTGGCCCTCTTTTTACCCGCCCCGCCTCCCCCCGCCATGTTTATCCCATTCAGTGTTTCCTGAACTTTGTGAATTGGCTAGTTTCATATATTTCTTACACCAAAGTTGGTAAATCTCAACCATTATTTCTTTAATTTTTATTACTCTGTTCTCTCTTTCTGCAACTTCACTCATCCATATTTAAAACTTTTGATATTGTCCTATGTTTCCCTTAGACACTATTTAATATTTTTCATTATTTCTTCTCTCTCTTCTTCTGAGTATAGAATTTTATTAATCTACCTGCAAGGCCAGTGATTATTTCCTGTTATCCCTATTAAGCCCATCCAGTGATTTTTTTTAATTTCACATATTTGTTTCAGTTTTCAGTTCTAAAATCTTCCTTTGCACTGTGTGTGTGTTTTTCTGCTAATAATTCTTGTATTTTTTTATTCATTGTAATCATCTTTTTCCTGTTGAGCACAATTACAGTAGTTGTGTTAAAAGCCTTGTCCATCTGACTGTCTTGCCTGTGGTGAACAGCCACTCAAATCTCAGCTGTTTTTCTTTCTTTAGCTCTGCTGCTTATAATTTGCCCGACCTGTGTGTGGCTCGGAGGTCAGCCAGAGACGTGGGCAAGGCTTACACATAGATATGAGACCCTCTCTGGATCTCTTCTTTTCTGGATTCCTCCTTCCCTCCCTGGTGGCAGTGGTTGATCTGAATCCATCCACTGGGTCCTCACTCCAGAAAAAACACAGGTTTTTTTTGATGTTTCAGTTGCCCTGAGCCAGACTGAAACTGTGATCTACCCTCAGGATAAAGCTTGAAACCCGAGAAATTTCCCTGTGCTGCCTTCTTTCTCCAAGTTCAACTACTTTCCAAAACACACTTGTTTGTATTTACTTTCTAGAGCCCTCAGGTGGTGGATTTTGTTTTCACTTTGTTCCAACTTTATTGTTATCTGGAGGAGAGTAGGCCCATTAATATCTTACTCCTCCGGACCATAAGAAAAATCTTTGCTATATTTAACAGTAATCACTTTGTAAATACAGACTTTATGATTTTACCCCCATTCTTAAAATTAGTATTGGATACAAGTATTTTCTATCTAATTATCATCAAGGCCCAGTTAATGTTCCAACATAATTAACCATTCCCTTCAAGTTGGGCGTTAAGGTTATTTTCCATTTTCCTATATTTATAAATAACATTGCAGTGAGTGTGATGCTACATAAAACCTCTCCTATATTTAGGATGGTCTCCTTAGGGTGAATTCCCAGAAGTGGGTCAAAAGGGATGACTATTTTTTAAGGCTCTTTTTTATTTTGCCAAATTACTTCCCAAAAGGGCCATACAAATTTGCAGTGCTTGCAACAATTTAGGAAAATGATTATTTCATAAAACCTTTGCCAGTGCTGGATATTATTAAACCAAGAATAACACTTCTATTTCAAAAGATGAAATATTATAACCAAGAATTTATGAATACACATATATATGTAATATTTTAATGTCAGAGGAGAGATTTTCCTGGTTTTGTGACCAGAGACTCTAAAATGGAATAGATGTATTACAGAGAGGAAGACTCAGAAAAATGAAATTCTTAGCAAATAATCACAGAGAATTAGAATGAAGGAGGGATTTGGGAAGCATTGAGGGAGAAGATGTATTTGCACAGGAACTAAAAGATTTTTAAAAGGGCCAAAAATGTGTAACTGCTTAGCCCAAACTTATGAAAATAGTCTCAGAAATGCTGAGCCTTCAAATTTGTCAGTTCATGGTGGGAAATTCTGAAAAACAATACAAAAATAAAAAATAAAACAAGCTTTTAAAATTGCCTTTGGAACAATAAGAACAAGAAAATGATTGTCCCATTGCATGAAACAACTGAAACCTTATTACCAGATGAAAGTATAAAACTAAATTCATTCTGAATCTGTCAGATCTGTCACATATATCAAGAAGAAAATCTGAAAACTAGAAAAGGGAGAATAAAGATGTTTCATAAGAAATGCAGTTCGAACATATAGAGGAAGTAGTAAGTATTTACTTTGAAGTGTCTGCCTCAATTTCAGTCCCCAAACTCAAGCAAATTACTTTTCCAGGGCTAAAATGATTTGACAATATGTATTTAGAACACAGAGTTAGTTATATTCTTGGAGGAATCAAGGTTAAGTAGAAAAGCTTCCAAAATTCTGAAGGAGGACAAATCATACCCTCCTTTCAAATGGGTGATGAAGCACCTTTGAAACTTTGATATGATTTTGATTTGATTTGCTTTTGATTCTCAAGAACAACGAGGCCATTTAGCCAAATTCACATAGTGAACGTGTGAGAAGGGAAGTTGGAAGCTCTTGGAGCCATCGTGGGTTCACTAAGAATAAATCATGCTGGGCAAACTTCACTTCTACTTCGGACAGGTGCAGGTATAGCAGAGACATACTACAGGCACAGGATATCTGAAGGCCAGCAAGCTGTTTTTCAAAGCTTTTCTCATAGGTGTATTGATTTTTATATGTGTTTATCTGAATAGTCTCTCTTCCCAATTAAATGCAAACTCTGCGATGTCAGGAAATATTTCTGTTTCACTCCACCAATGCATATCCACTTTCTGGCATGTCATAAGCTTTCAACAGGACTTTATTGAATGGACAATAGTTTGTTGTTGTTTCCAAAGGAGGAAATTGTAGAGTGTTTGGTAGTATAGTCAGATTGTCTAGTTTTATTCAGAGTTTTCCTTAAGTGACTAATGTCAATCTAAAGAGAGTTCTGTAAGAGCTGTCCGGTTCTATTCTGCACATAGTTCTCTTCAACACTAGTCTCTTTGCCTTAGATCAGGGGACACCTGGCATGGTAACACCAGGAATAGCAAGAACCACAGTTAGACTTCTCAACCCATCATTTCTCCTTACTGGCTATGTGGCCTTTCCCAAGACAAGTAATCCCTGCAAGCATCAATTTCTTGATAATCAGCATTAATTTGTACTATACGCTTGACATGTTGCAGACACTTAGTAACTATTCATTCCTCTTCTTACCTCCTGTTCCTTTTCATTTTTATCCAGTTCATAGAGGCCATCTAGTCTGGGAATAGTGAAAATATGAGATTACAGGACCAGGACCAAAAAAAATATCTTGAGACACTAGAAGAAAGGGCCAAAATACACAGACACAATTTGGTAGTATAAATTTTCTTTACTTCGGTTTAGAAAAATCAATTGTACAAATACATGATGGGAAAGACTTTATTTACGGTGCTTTATTTACGGTGCATGTGAACAAAGAACTGAGAACATATTGAATCCAAGTCAGCTGCCAGTAAAGCGGGGACAGTCCTTGGCTGCATTATTATAAGCCTCATGTTCTGAGAAAGAGAAGTGCTGGTATTTTCTTCTCTGTGTAGGTCAGATCATACCTGGGTTATGATGCCTAGTTCTGGACATCACAAATCAAAAAGGACTTGATCACTTCGGGGTATGTTGAAAAGAATATGACAAAATGATTTTTGAGATATGGGATGCATATCAAAAATACTAAGGTTGGAAAACCATGATGTAACACCCAGTGTTCTAGAAGGGGTAGTGAAATAATCAACTCCTGTATATAACTAATCAGGATGACATTGGCATAACCTTCCTGGAGGACATCTTGATATGGACCAAAAACTTCAATTAAATATGTCCATACCCTTTGACCCATAAATTTGTCTTTTTACTCTCACGAAAATTCTACACATGGATGCACAAGGATTCTACACTACAAGGATGTGTAGAAAGATTTATCTTTAGGAACATGTGGTGTGATATTATAGTGAAAAATTGGAAACAATATAAAATTCAAACACTAGGGAATGATGAAATGCATGATGATACACTGGTACCATGGAATATATTGCAGACATTAAATGATACTGGAGTCACTACTTAATGACATGGGATAATGTATCTGACATAGTTTATGTAGCTTCATTTTAATTTCATAAGCAATCTCTGCTCATTTTCAGGAAAAACAAAGGAAAATAAGAAAGGTCCACAGAAAGAAGAAAATCTCAGTATTCAGAGAAACTCGTTATTAACACTTTGGTGGATATAGGATGTAGATATATGTACAGATGAAGATATTGGTATACACATAAAGCTTGGTATAGATTAGATATGTGCATATACACACATGTGTGATATATATGATTTATATAATAGCAAAAGTGCTAAGCATATAGCTGGATCCCAATATGTATTTCTGACATACACGAATGAATCAATTTAAGCTTAGATATTTTTAAACAAAACTCACAAGATGTACTTATGTTATAAGACCATAAAATCTAGTTGTGAAAACATATGCATAATGCATAGTTAAAAACTAGAAAGGAGGAAAACCTGTTGGGAGGGAGAGTATTGCCTTGATTATTATTTTCTTCTTTGTGCCTTCCAACTTTTGTTTTCTAATTTTCTACAATATATAGACATTGAGTTCATAATCCAAAAAAAATCCTAATTTTGTAACACATGTGTTATAAGGAATGGCTGTTAGGTGTTAGGAATATCTGACTTGGAAGGAAAGATTATAAGTGGGCACACGTGCCATTTTCAGGCAGCTGAAGTGCCATCATGTGGGTATGTAGA
This sequence comes from Prionailurus bengalensis, assembly GCF_016509475.1. Lineage (NCBI taxonomy): Eukaryota > Metazoa > Chordata > Mammalia > Carnivora > Felidae > Prionailurus > Prionailurus bengalensis. The sequence goes on along the minus strand of NC_057359.1, from coordinate 76,868,012 downwards.
ATAGCTAGAACCTGTGATTCCAAAAGGCTAGGCAGAGTCTAGAGGGTGGGAATTGCAGGGAACTTGATTCTTGGCCAACCTCATGGACCGGAATCTAATCTCTTATTGTTACAGCTTCTGGACCTGCCCCTGTATTCTCATTTCTGTTCCGCCATTTATGAGCCATGTGACCTTGAACAAGTCACTAGTGGTGTCTCTGACCCACAGTCTCTTCATATTGCAAGTGGGCCTGGCAGTACCTATCTCATCCATTATTGTGGGGGTCAAAGGAGCTGCCATTGCTGGGAAGCTAGTCAAGGTGCTAAGCGTTCTGTGATATTTGCTAGATGTCAATACCTTTTCCAGGCATACAGCATGTTAGTAACAGGATAGACTTAGGACCTGGGTCTCTGAACATCCAGGTCACCTTTCCATTGCCTAGGGATGCCATATGGTGACAAGTGGGAAGGAGTGTGGATATTTTTGTAGCACTGGACAAGGGAGTGTTCTGGTTACCTCCTTCTGCACAGCACACCACTCTAAACTTAGTGCCTTAAGATAACAACCACCCTATGCTCATGGATTCTAGGAGTCAGGAATTCATAAATGACAAAAGGAAGATAGACGGGTTGTCCAAGCTCCACAGTGACTGGAACTCAGCTGGAAATACTCCAGCATCTGTGTATAATTCAGGTGTCCGGGGGTGGGGGGAAAAAGCATCTGGAAGTTTCTTCTCCCGCATATTTGCCACCTGGACTGGGGTATCTTGGCAGCCGGCGTCAGCTGAGACTGTTGATGGCACCACTGTGTGTGGCACCTTCATGTGGCCAAGACCTCTCAGGGAGCAGTGGCAGGTTTCCAAGAGGGAATACGCATCTGAGAGTCAATGTTTCAAGAAAGCCAGGCAGAAGCTGCATGGCCTTTGATAACCCATTTCCAGAGATTATGCACCCATTCCTAGAGAAGTTGTGTCACTTCCTCTGCAGCCTCTTTATTAAAAAGACATCCCTGAGGTGACCCAGATTCAAGGGGAGGGAAAGCAGTCCCCACCTTTGATAGGGGGTGGCAAAGGTCACATTGCCAAAGAAAGTGTGGGGCGGAACATTGTGCTACAGCCATGTCTGCAAGATGCAGCCTCCCACAGGGAACAACGGGATATTCCAGAAGACAAAGCTTTTCTTTCATGAGATGCTGAGATAAGCTTAGTCACAAAGCTTCTCTCCCACATAGGTAGTTCTTTGGGCCACAATTTGGGGACAAGTTGAGATAGCTCCATTCTTGAGGTGGGAAGATTACCCCTGGGATGACGACCATATCACACTCAAGTTCAAGTGAGGAATGGGCATAAACTGCAGCATTAAGACAATTTATTTTTTTAAAAAAGTAACTTTTATTAAGTGTTTTTTAAAAATTACCAAGCATTAGATATTCGTGGAAGGAAAATCCTAAAATGCAGATGAACAATAAGAAAAACATTTTACATACCCCAAATCTTAACTACTCAGAGAATAACCACTGAAGTACCTTAATATATTTCTTACAATATCTTTTTATGCATATGTGTATGTATATACATATATTCATACGCTTTAGAGGGTATGTATTTTTAAAACAGAATAGGGTCGTTTTACACTGAGAGTTTTGCAATATGCTTTTTAAAATTTATTTTATAACTCTAGATCATAAACATCTCAGATTGACTTTTACTTTCTTCTTCTTTATTTTTTAAATTAAAATATGTTCATTTTTTATTACACTCAGTGGAATTCACAGCAAATATGAGCAAGTGTGTATAAATGCACATGAGTGGAATCTTTCTTTGCCTTCTTCTCTGTATGTTTTTTCACCCAACAATATATCATGGAGAGGTTTGCATGTCACTAAACATACATTTATGTCACTGTATTTAATGGTCTCATGAAACTCTATTTTAAGGACATGCCATCATTTTTGTTTAAATTCCTCCCCTAAATGGTCCTCTAGTAGGTCATTTCCATTTTTTTCCTGAAATTATTAACTATCAGGTTTAATTATATTTTATTACAAAGACACTTTTTTAACCATAATGATCTATTTTAAAAATTCAACATGAGGGTCCCTGGGTGGCTCAGTTGGTTGAGTTTCTGACTTTGGCTCAGGTCATGATCTCACAGTTCGTGAGTTCGAGCCCCATGTCAGGTTCTGTGCTGACAGCTTGGAGCCTGGAGCCTGCTTTGCATTCTGTGTCTCCCTTTCTGTCTGCTCCTCCCCTGCTCATATGGTGTCTCTCTCTCAAAAATAAACAAAGGTTAAAAAAAATTTTTTTAAGTAAATAAAAATTTAACATGAATCTCAAGAGTACTGCAGAGTCTGTTTTCCTGGGGGATCAGATAAATCAGGGTTCGAACTCAGGTCCTGCTACTCATTGGCTGTGTAACTACAGATAAGGAGCTCAGTCTGTCTCTGCCTCTGTTTGCACATCAGGAGGAATAGGGATAGCTGTAGTCACCTCTGGGCAAAGTGCCTGGCCTATAGCAGTGACCAGTAGCAACTGTGGTCAGAGCCTCTCCAGGTGCTAGATGCCTATGAACATCTGTGTTTAGCCCTAGAGCTCAGAGCAGCTGTGAGTTGTGTGGTTTGGGGGAGGGGGCATGCATGGCAAGTTTTAGCCACTTTTGTCCTTTTCCAGCAACTGGCACCATTTGTATTCCCCAAATGGTTGGGGGGTCAGATGGGTTTGCACATTCCCAAGCTACATATTTCTCTATCTGGTGCAGTTCTGGACAATCTAAAAATGCAATATCGCTGTCACCAGCTCGAGGAAGACATGGGGCCTGAATAATTTAACATGTCACCACCATCCATCATGATACCAAGAGCGCAGGAGATAGAGTGCAGAGGGGTGGGCCGGCCAGAGGCTGGCACGGCAGGTTTGTGGAGGAGCAGCACAGTCAGAGAAGGCAGATTTGCAAAGAAGAGCAAGGAGTTAATTCTCATAGACCCACCAAAGATCATTGATCTTGCTCTAGACTTTCCCATAATAAGATTTGCAGATTGCTCAGATGTCCTGATTTGCCCCAGAGCACACCTAGGGTAGGTCCTTTGTGGGTCATCAAGTCTCTTTGCCCTCCTGAAAGCCTCTAAATACCTCTGAACATCTTCGGTTATTTATCAGTGAAATTGAGATGATTCTTATGTAGAAAGTCTAGCATCATGCCTGGAATATCTTAATTGCTTCCTCACCAGAAAGTGAACTCTAGGAATTCAGGAAGTTTTTGTCTGCTGCCTTCTCTGTTTTATCCTGACTGCCCAAATAGTGTTTGGCACAGAGCGGGTGCTTGGGCAATAACTGCTAAATGAATGAATGCATAAAGGAGTGAGTGTCGTGATTACTTGAGGTGGCCCAAGGGGTCTCAGGACTCAGAATGCCTGAGCTTAGCACCAGGCAACATGGCTTTGTAAGTCCTCCCTCTGTGTCCTGACTTGCCTCCTCCCTGTCAGAGGGCCTCTTAGTTTTGGCATTTTTTTTTTGGTTAAAGCTCACATAACATAAAATCAACCATTAACTATTTTAAAGTGCATAATTCATTGTCACCTAGCACACAAGTTTGTGCAACCGTCACCTGCGTGGAGTTCCAAGACCTTTCCTTCACCCCAGAAAGAAACCTCATATTCCCTGGCAATCACTCCCTATTCCTCTCCTCTGTCTGCCCAGCCCAGGCAACCACTGTTTTCTGTGTCTCTAGATTTACTAATTTTGTATGTTTTATATAAATAGAATTATATAGTATGTGACCTTTTATGTCTGGCTTCTTTCCCTTAGCAGAACGTTGGCAAGGTCTGTCCATGTGGTAGCAGGCATAAGCATCCATTTATGGTTGAATAATATCCCATTGTAAGGGTAGACCACATTTTGTTTTCCCATTCATCAGTTGATGGACATTTGTGTTGTTTCTACCTTTTGACTAGTGTAAATACTGCTGTATCAACATTCATGTGCACGTATTTATTTGAATACCCTATCTTCAGTTCTTTTGGGAAATGCCTTGGGGCAGAATTCCTGGGCCCTGTGGTAATTTGGGGGTTAGCTTTTTTTTAAATTTTTTTTTTTGAGAGAGAGAGAGATAAAGCACATGAGTAGGAAAAGGGCAGAGAAAGGGAGATAGAGGACGTGAAGCAGGCTCTGTGCTTACAGCATAGAGCCCAGTGTGGACCTAGAACTCATGAACCATGAGATCATGAACTGGGCTGAAATAGGACATTTAACCAACCAGGCACCCAGACACCCCTGGCTTAGGTTCTTAAGGAACAGTCAAACTTTTTTGCACAGTGGCTACACCATTTGACATTCTCACCATTTCTCTACATCCTCTCCAACACTGGTTATTTTCTGATTATTTTGATTATGGCCAACCTACTGGATATGAAATGGTATCTCATTGTGGCTTTGATTTGCATTTCCCTAGTGACTAATAATGACTCATCTTTTCATGAGAACAGAGAGTTTTTGAATCCGACAAAGTAAGGTTCAAATATGGCAGTTCTGCCATTTGTAAATTTTGTGATCTCCGATAAGCAACATTGAGAATCTGAATGTTGGCATGCCCCTCAATAAAATCGAGGTGATTCTTCCCTCTAGGGCCTCTTGTGAAATGTAGATGGGCTACTGCATATAAAGTGCCCAGAGCAGTGCTTATCACACTAGAGAATGTGCTTAGCTCATCTTCTTCAGGCTGTATTCCAGACCCTTCAGGACCAGAGGAACCAGGGGCCCATGAGACAAGGACAAAGAAGCTGCTGGGTCTTCTTTTCTCTTGCCAGTCTCAGACCATTCTCCCTTTTTCTCAGCCCTTAAATGGAAATACTTGAATACTCCTGTGTAATTATTGGCTGCACTTTACTTCACTAAATCACCAATTTCATATTAAAATGTTAGCAGAGGGGACCCTTTTCTATCCATCTGAATCATTTCCAAGTCAGTCTGTAATTGGCCTGTGTCCCCTTCAGATTATATGGACACTCAGAGGCTATATGACTTGGGTGTCTGCCACCTCCATAGGATGTCACAATAGACAGGGAGTTAGTACTCCCACCCAGTGGCACTTCCTGTTCTTCTGTTAAACTCAGGCAAGTATTGAATAAATGAGGAATGTGCCCTCCCCCTCACTTCTTTGGTCTTTATGCTGTTTACATACATTATGTCATTTCCCTCATAATTACCCTGTGAGCTGAGAGTTTATTATCCCCCCCTTTCAAAGATGAATTCAGAGAGGTTAGGTACCTCGCCCAAGCTCAAACAGCTAATAAGTAAGACCTCAGATCAGACCTTCTGCCTGACTCCAGTACCCTGGTGTCTTTCTACAAAAGTCCATTACCTCTCCTGGCTCATGGATGAAACCAGTGTAGAAGCCTACTAGACTCTAAGTGCTTGAGGGCACAGACAATGGTTATTGTCTTTTAATGGGACCTGAGCTACACCATTTTTCATTCAATTCACATTAAAATAAAAAAAAAGATTGAACACCTTAGTGGGGTCTGTGACTTACTCATCTCTCTCTTGTAGTCGGATCCTGGCCCTTAATTATGCTTAGTAATATCTGTTTTCTAATGCCTCCAGAAGTGTGTGCTCTGATATAGTGGGCACTTAAAATGCAGCTAGTCTGTATTGAGATATGCTGTAAGCATAAAATAGACACTGGATTATTAAAACTTATCATGAAAAAATATATAAAATGTCAGTAATAATCTTATGTTAATTACATATTAAAATCACAAGATTTTTTAACATACTGCATTAAACACAACATATTCTGAAAATGAATTTAACCTGTTTGTTTTTCCCTTTCTAAAATGGCTGCTAGGACACTTAAAATGACATATGCACCTTACGTTATATTTCTGTTGGACAGGTTGGTAGAGAGAAAACCTCTCTGATCTTCAGCTTCTACTTTGGGAATGGTAGCTTGATACCTACAGGAAGGAGGTGAGGTCAGAGGTGTGGGAGTGGGGAGGGACTGGAGAAGACTTCATGGTAGTCAGGGGTGTAATCTCCATGTGCTTGGGCATGTAGAACGGTGGAGCATCACTAGGATCTAGCGAAGCCTGAATGGAGTCCTACCAAGAGCACAAGTTCAGTGGTCCCTTGGAGAGGAGTGGCGAGAAGCAGCAAATGCTCCCTGGCGTTGGGGGCAGGTAACACACCTGCTAGCCTTCTCAGGTCAAATCGTCAAGCTTTGCCACTTCTCTGCCTCTGGGTACACACACATGCACACTCTCGCAGGCGCACACACACGCGCGCACACACACACACACACACACACACACACACACACACACGAGCATAGTTTCCCGGGTTATTTTAGCCATGAGGCCAGCTTTGCTGGTAGAAAGACTTGATTCAGTCTCAGCTCCCTCACTTACTATCTGCCATCAGCTCTCTGAAACATGGTTCATTCACCAGTAAGATAAGGTTCATAATGCCTTCCTTACAGGTATGGCAGTGGACGTTACATGAGCTATCTGCTCATATTTTATTGTATGCTGGCATAGAGACTAAAGGAATAGACTTTGCAGTCACTGCCTGGATTTGCATTGTGGTTCTGCTACTGACAAGCTGTGTGACCCTGGGCCAATTACTTACTTCCCTTGTGCCTTCATTTCCTCATCCATTAAAAAGAGAATAAAAGTAGCAACCCACCTCCTAGAGTTATCGGTACGGGTAAAGGGTTAAAACAATGCCTGGCAGAGACAGTGCTATGTAATAGCTTATTATTATTATTATTATTATTATTATTATTGTATTAGAATTGTCTGGTGACTCTCACACCTGCTAGACTGTCCCAATAGAGAAAGGACCAACTCCTGTCTGTCATGGTCACCATGGCAGGGACATAATAGGTCATTTGTTTGGGAGAGGAAGGAAAATGAGAGAGAGAGGAGAAGGGAGGGAGGGAGGATTTGGCTGTAAAGCTTTAAGTAGGGGGTAAGGTAGAGAATTGAAGGAAATAAGGAGGTAGATTCCTGACAGGACAGACTCCTCCCTTTTTTTCTGCTGCCGCAGACACAGCAGGAAGTATGACAGATGCTTCCTGCACATAAAGCAACTATTTTATCCCATGCCTTCATTTTCCTGTTGGCCAAGAATTATGTATAGATGACCAAAAGCCTTCCTTTCCTTTCCCTTTTCCTTTTCCTTTCCTTTCCTTCTTTCCTTCCTTCCTTCCTTCCTTCCTTCCTTCCTTCCCTTTTTTTCCCCTCCCTCACTTTTTCCCTCTTCCCTTTTTCTATAACAGGAAAATATTTCAGTGGCAATGTAAAAACTGACTTTTGGACACCTCTGCTCTTCCACTGCTTCCAGAGTGTCCACAGGGCCATGCCATCTCCTTTTCAAAGGAGAGCCTTTAAGTGAGGGCCTGTGTCTAGCACAGTCTGGGGTCTCCTGCTGTCTCCAGGCCCTATCCTTAATTGCTGGGAAAATGGTGATATTTACACTAAGAGACAGGGACAAGGCCAAAGATACATTTGAGGACAAAGATCAGACATTGTTGTCCCCTATACTTTTCCCATCCATTACAACATGCTGTCTCAGGGGAGGTAGAGGGCAGGTATTAATCTTTCCATTTTCCAGAGCATTAATTTGGGAAGGGCGTGTCACAAATGGCTGTAAATTTGAACTTGGCCTCGGTTACACGTGGGTACCAAGTCCTACTTCACTCATTATTAGCAAATCACTTTTGTCTTCTGAACCTTGGTTGCCTCATCTGTAAAATGGGCTGATATCAATATACCTCCCTCCAAGGAGTACTGTGAGTTTGGAATAGGAAGGTGTATGTGAAGCTCCTACCACAGTACTTGGTGCCTTGATGCTTTAAGGACCGTCTGCCTTCCCTAAGGTTCCCTCTTGAGTTGTTTCCAGGAAAGCAGTTTGCATCTAGAAAGCTCACATGTGGAGCCGGACAGACGAGCCTTGAATCTGAATCCTCATACTCATCAGCTGTGTGACCTCTGGCACCTAAGTAACTTTGCCCACACAGGTCCTTGTGCCTTTCATGATCTATTTTGTTAATTACACTTTCCTTATGAGAATTTCATGATGAGGATTGTAGGCAGTAACATACAGACATCTAGGCACGAAGCAGATCATTCCGCATGTTGCTGGAATGGATGAATGCATGCACAGTAACCATATTGTAGGTAGAGTGTCTCAAGCAGGGTTTCCATATACCGAATGCCATTTCAGATGCCCTATAGAGGAAATGACATAGGAAACTCTCTCTTGAGTTGAGCAATGTTTCCCTCTGATGTATGTTTTTCTGTTCCTCGCGTAAGATATTCAAACAGGTAATAGGTTTGTTTGTAGGGCACTTGACTCAAAAGTTACAAAATATTTGTAGTGAAAAGTGGTCTCCCACTATCCCTAACCTCCACCCTCTTCTCCATCCAGGACAGCCACTTCTACTAGGTTTTTGAGTCTCCTCCAGAGACAGTCTATCGATGTCGGTGTCTGAAGCTTCTGTACCTGAGGGAGTTTCCCCAAACAAAGGCCCTTTGCTCCCCTGCCCGCCCCTGTGCCCCCAACACTCTCTGCAGCTCTCCCCTGACTGTATCCTCTCTGGGCACAGAGTTTACTAATGCTTTAATCCCTCTTTTCACACACTCTGTGCTTTTTTGTTAGTGATTACATATATATATATATATATATATATATATATATATATATATATGTGTGTGTGTGTGTGTGTGTGTGTATATATACATATATATATATGTATATGTATATATATATATATATGTATATATATATATATATAGCACAGAGAAAATAAAAATTATCTGTATTCCTCCCTGCACAATTAACTGCTCCTAGTATTTTGGCGTATATCCCTCTGGTTCTTTATTACTTTTGGAATCCACTGTTCGTAGCGTGTGAATGCCTTGCCCATCGGCCTTCCTGTTCCTGAGTGTGTCCCTAAACAGCCCTTGCTCCCCTCTCTTCCTCTGTATCCTCAATGTCCCCTGCCTCACCCAGACCCTCGTCGCCTCTCGCGAAGGGATCACTGAGCCTTGCACCTGCTTGCCCTCTGCGGCACCCACTCCGAGGCCTCTGTGGTATCTGTCGTGGCATGTGCAGCTGATGAACTCCTCCTCTTGCCCTGGAACCTTCCGTGACGCCCGTAGGAAGGCCCCTGGTCCTCAGTGTGGCCCTCAGGGACTTCCACCGTGTGGCTCCAGTGATCCTTCCAGTCAGTACTCTAATCAGCATGGCCTCCGCCCGCCCCGCTTCCTGTCCCCAGGGATGCTCAGGCTCTTCCCTTTACCTGCAACTCCATTTTCTGCCACTGAAGCCCCATTCATCCTTTCAGCCCTGACTTAAAATCCCCCTTCCTCCATAAAACCTTCCCAGGTCCTCCGTGTGGGGATGGATTGCTCTCCCCCATGTTCTCAGCATCTCATTGTGTGGAAAAACATAACCATGAATTAGGTTAAAGGCTCCTTAGGATCCCATTTATCTCGTTGACTAGCTTACGATCCCCTGGCTGGCACGGACTGGGCCGTATCTATCTTTGGATCTCCAGTGTCTCACTCTTGGCCTGGCATCTAGTAAGCACTTGCTTGAAATGTGTATGAAATTAAGTTACCCGAAGTGTTTTTTTAGAGGCAGGCTCATCATATGAAGCAAAAACATAGCTGTCAGTTAGTACCCACCACAGACCAGATATTTTATATATTATATCTCCTTTAATCGTCAAAGCAACCCTACAAGGTCAGTAGTAACTATCCCGTTTGGTTAAGAAACAACCCAGGGCTCAGAGAGGGGAGGTGTCCCTCAAGGTCACACAGCTCGTGGCTACCACGTCATGGTTAGAACCCAGATCTGCCTCGCTGCAGAGCCCAAACTCCTTCCATAAATCATGCCAGCTTCTGGGTCACTTGGGATTTTACAGAAAGAAGTCTGGCGATGGGGTTGCTGATCTTTGGGTCGGATGAGGGATTTAACAAGCTCCAGGAGGCCTCTATGACTAATGGATTGTTGTTCCTTTCAGGGGGAATCAGCTTTGGGAGAACCAAGGGGACTTCAGGTTCAGAGGCAGATGACGAAACACAGCTGACGTTCTACACGGAGCAGTACCGGAGTCGCCGCCGCAGCAAAGGTAAGGGAGTCCTTGGGAAAGTTCCGGAAGGTTCCAGAACTAGCGTGTGCAGGACGTATGCCTGGGAAGCAGACTTTGTGCTCAGGCACAAACCTCAGCTTTTCTTCAACCTTGTCCTGATCTGGTTAATGCAGCCTGGCATCCGAAACCCTGGCTACACCAGTGATGGTCCTTGTATAGCTTCTTTATTTGCTCTCTGTCCTACGTCATTCCCCAAAGGATTTGGGGAAGAATTTTTTTTTTTAAGTTCGTGCAGTTAAAAAAAAAAATCCAGCACAGGAAATGAAATAACGAAGGGAATCAGATTGAAAGCAAAATAAGAATAAAGAAAATGATTCAAACCCAGGTTAGATCGATGCAAGGTGATCTATGCCATCCTGTGTTGTGTAGTTCCTAGAAGGAGCTGGCAATTTAATGTAGAGATTTAGCAATCAAAGTCCAGAAGGAAACATACTCAGCAATAAAATGTGCAGGGTCTATGGGCTAGAACCATTTGTTCAGGAAATTCTCTTTACCTGACATCCAGGACCAGAGAGAAAGTTCTGTAGTTGGTTCCTATAAAGAGGACTCCTTTTGACTATCTGGACTGTGTCTTCAACAGATGAAATCGTATTGATGCATCATTATTTCTCTCAGTGACACTAAAGGTAAGGAGACGTCAGATGCAGAAGCGGCACTCCAGAAAGGGCGACAACCTTGATACTGAGGTCCACTGTTCTTTGATGGTTACACATACTCCTGAGGGGAGAATAGAGCGTATTTCACCTGTGAATGTAATTCCTCATCCCTGAGTGTTTTATAATGATGGGGAAATAGCAAGGTCAAGGTTGCAATCTTGGAAGAGAACAGAGGGGCATAGGCCTGTAATCCATGCTTGTGATTAAGGAGCGATCCAGGGGCTTGGACCAGGCCCAGGAAGAAGCAGGGGTCCTCTGGCAACTAATCAAGGCATGTGGCCCTCTCACCTCTGCACCAAAGTGGGCTGAAGAAGGACCCAGGGTAGGGAAGAGGGAAGGAATCTCCGTCGTGAAACAGTTTGCGTACATTCCACGCATGCATGGTGGACATTCAAAGATCATGGGTCACGTAGCTTCTCTGGGCAAATTTTGCTCTTAGGCAGGTATCTACCTTCCCTATACCTCAGTTTTCTCATCTGTGAAATGGCCTTCATTGACCTAGAGATGAATTTTGGTTAAGTACAGAAAAAATTTGTCATGGCACCTGCTAAGGTAGATATTAGTAATGTGAGTTCAGCCCTCATTGTTGGTTTCCTTATGTCCCGTACCCTGGCACCTTTCATTGAACAGGCCCTGTGTGGGGAGTATCTCTTCTGACACATCAGCTTGGAAGGTTTCTCAGCCTTGGAATAATCAGGCCTGCCTCTCACCCCTTCCCGAGCCTTGGCTCACTGGTATCTTGCTGTGTTGGGGATTTTGGAGTTGGTGATGGATGATATTCTTGACCCGTCTTCTCCCTCCCCCAGTCCAGCAGCCAGAACGAGGGCTGGGGAAGTCAGTGGGTCTCCTCTGCAGGACTGGTAAACTGCAGGTCTCCTCTGCTGTTTACAACTAACTGGAAAAACATCCATCACAGAGCACGCCCCTTGTAAATCGGAGTTAAACTTTAAAAAGAAAAGCAAATGTGAGCCACTGGATTGGAGATAAAACAGTTTGGCCCAATGCCTCCATGTACTGCGGAAGGCCAGGCTGTGTTTCTAGGGTGGGGAGGACACGGCTGGGATGCATCCTCTCCTACCTTCCTTCCTGGCCTCTCCTGCCAGCAGACGGCTGCCACTCTGTCCCTCTGCGTGTCCACAGATGGCGAGCCCTTCTCCCTCTGCCTCTGGCTTCCACTGTGTCTTCCTCTTCCTTCTCAGTGTCCTGGGCTGGCTTGCTTGCCTGCTTGTTTAATTTCTGTTTCTCTTTTCTTGTTCTTCCCTTTTCCTCTCTTCTTCCCTCCTTCGTGTCTCCAGGCTTCCTTCTCTTCATCCCTCCGTCTTTCCTTTGTTCTCTTCTATTTTCTCTGTTTCTTCTTCTCTCCTTATTATCTCTTCCTCTCTTGCCCCTTTCCCCACCACTTTCTCCCCTCTCTTCTCCAGCTGTTTCCTGGGGGATTCTTCCTTCCTTCTTTCTTCCCCCTTTCCTCTATCCCGCACTTCTTATCTCTTTTCCTCCTTTCCTCCCTCCCTTCCCAGGACCCCGGGATCATGACCTGAGCTGAAATCAAGACTCTGAGGCTAAACTGAACCGCCACTGGTATTCTTGGTTTGAAATGAGGTAGTGATAGCGCCCTCTTGGGGTAAGTGTGAGGATTAAATAGGAGCCTGAACATCTTTATAACTACAACCCCCAGCAGCAAGCTCTCCCCTCTTTATCACCTTCATCCCAGTTGGTATCACCTCCATCCTTTGCTTGAAAACAGCTAAAATCCCTTCTCAACCATGTCACTTAGTGTCTTCCAGTCCCTTCTCAACCCTGCAGCCAGAGTGATCATTTTGAAAATGTAAGTAGGGATCATGTTGCTTCTCTGGCTAAGAAGCCTTCAGTCCTTCCTTCTGCGTTTCGGATGAATGTGTTGAGTGGTTGGCCGCCCATTTACCCCGGGCTCTGTGTCCTCCTGCCACCCAGGCCTCTTCTCCAGCACTCCCACATCTGTCCCACCAGAACTTTCCTGGAACAGCCACCCCCCGCGCCACCCTTGGACTCGCTGTGACATCTCGACTTAAATGGTGTGCCTTCCGCTGTGTCATCCCATGCCTGATTGCTGTTTCCTTACGTGGTAGCTCCTGTGTGCTTACCCTGCAGACTTCATCCCCACTCTAATATTCTATTTACCAGTGTGTTCTCTGGGTGATGTCTGTATCCTCCATGGAGCTGGAAGCACCCCAAGGAGAGGCACATTGCCATCTGTACTTACCTTCCCATCCCCAGCACCTAACACGGGGATGGATCTGGGGTGGGCACCAGCTTAATATATTTGGATGATCGACTAACGAATGAATGAAAGAAATTTTTGGCCCAGGGTCTGGATTATTGTAAGTGCCCAGGGTGGATGCTGCTTTTCTGTCAGCCTCTCTTGTCTTTGCTCACTCCATTTCCACGTGCAAGAAAAGGGTCTGCCCCTGGTGAGCAGGAATGAGGCCTCAGCGCTGCCCAGCTCTTGTACTTCAAGGCCTCCAGGGAAGGACATGCCAGGTAGTGGGGAGGAGGGCCTAACTCCTGAGGTTGAAAACCCACTCTGCCTGATTCTTTGAGCATGGTTGGAGTGTGTGCAATCTGAAGGGATGTGACAAGTTCAGGAGGTTCCCCAGCAGAGAAGGATACACCTAGAGCTAATGGTCGAGAGAAGGCATGGGATGGTAGGAGAGAGGGAACATCTAATGGGGTTTTCTTACCTAGTCTCTCTCTAGCATGTCGATGTAGAAGGTGCTAGAGTCAGCTACACCTGGCTGTGAATCCTGCCTTTACCTCATCCCCTTGGTGTGGCCATGGGGTGAGCGGCATCGCCTTCCATGTAAAATAGAGCTGTTGACACCTGTCTCCCAGAGTGCAAGTCCAGAGATGAGAGGTTCCAGGACTCCGAATTTTTTTCCTTTCTCCCAAAATTCCCCTTTCCTTGGAAACATCCCAAACCCAAAATTAAGTCAGCTGAAATTTCATTTTTGTCACTAGGAGCGACTGGAAAGGAGATTTATGATAGTCTGAGATTCCACCCTGGCTTCCTTGAGGCTCTGGTTTTTTGTAAGGGCCCTGGGACTGTCATTCAAAGGCGTCTGGGAGAACCAGGTGGAACCCATAAGCAGAGAACAGTAGTAATCAATATGGTGAGTGGGCAGACAGGAAGAGGGACAAAGAACCTGAGGAATAGGGACTGAGAGACCAAGATGTGTGTGTGTCTGGTGAGATTTCCTGAATCAAGAGTCAGCAACCTTTCATCAATGGCCAATTCATAAACCTTTTCACCTTGCAGGCCATGCAGTTACTTTTGAAACTATTCAACTCTGCTCCAGTACCTTGAAAGCTTCCAAAGATAACACATAAATGAATGAATATACGTGTAGTCCTAAGGAATTTTATGTCCAAAATCAGATGCTGGTCCAGATTTCACCTGTAGCTCACAGTTTGCTCACCCCTACCCTAAAACCCCCACATCATATAGGTGGCCCTCACTTGCAGGACTGGTCCAGGACACTTGAGTGAAATCTCAGAATGCTTTGTGTAATGAATCTGATCTCCTATCCTGCATGAGCTTGCTGCCTAAAGGAGCCTATTTATCAAGCACAGAGGTCTGTGTATGGTCAAATAAATAATCATTCAATCCATCACTTGTTTGGGGTATGACAATTCTGACTGTACCCCACAGGATTAACTAATGAAGTAGCTGGATATGATAGGTTCCCACTGGGCAGAATTTCACCTTTATTAACCAGAGATGACACTCGGAAGGACAGTGGACCCAGAGTTAGGAGATACGTATTGAAGTCTGTACCCCTACCACTGACTCACTTAGTGACCCTTGCCAAGCACATGTCTTCTTGAAGCCTCAGTTTTCCTATCTGTCAAACAACAGTATTTATGCCTCATGTTACCAACTCTGAAGCTCATTCGAGTCTAACTTATATTTATGAAACAAACAACCTTACTAAGCGTGATGCTGGGCATTGTGGGAAATAGGGCCTAGGCTGCAAGCCTCAAGGTGGTTATAATCTCCTAGGGGGTGATGCAGTTCACACAGAGAAGCAGTGCTGATCAGGATAAGCTAGTGTATAATTGAAGGGCCAGATGAGAAGTGCAGATGGCCTGTCCAGCCCCAGGCACAGTGCTGAGCAGCAGACAAAGCAGCTACAGCTGCTGGATGGTTCCAACAGTGCAAGCACCCGGCAGGGGCCTCCCAGCCCAGCTCTGTGCGGTTGGCCCTGTGGCCTTGGGCTACTATCTCTCCCTCTCTGGACTTTGGTCTTCTCATTAGCTGGTTGCCCAGCCAGTTTCAGAAACCCACATTTTCTTCTTCCCAATCTCATGCACTTTCTTCTAAGCTTTGCCAATCAGTTCCCCAGCAGAGAGAACCAGAGCATGGCTGCCCGCCCCTGCTTTTGCCTACATCTTTGTTTTAGTTGGTAGTTTTAATTCTGTGATTCGTTTTTACTAATTTTTTAATGTTTGTTTATTTTTGAGAGACAGAGCAAACACAAACAGGGAAACAGGAGAGGGGCAGACACGGAATCCAAAGCAGGCTCCAGGCTCTGAGCTGTCAGCACAAAGCCCAACACGGGGCTCGAACCTACAGACTGCAAGATCATGACCTGAGCCGAAGTCAGATGCTTAACTGACTGAGCCACCCAGGCGCCCCTTAATTCTGTGATTCTTAAACTGAGATGTTCTGTGAGTGATAAGAACTCTTGAATTGTAAACTCAACTTTCTGCTAAACTGTATGGATATGTGAATTTTTCTTTTTGATTTTCCCTGCCTGCATGCACGCACATGCAAACATGGATTAATCCTCTCCTAAGGGAAGAGGACAGGTAAGGGAAAATTCAAGCCATATGTGCAGAAATCAAGGCCTTTGGGGATTGAGGGCAGGAGACCATCCTGAAATAGAAGGGGAGGATGCCAGGGTGGAGCAGAGACTCTGGGAAGTGGGAATGGGGTGGCATGAAAGTTTGACAGATCAGTACCTTCCCGTTATGAGGGGAGAGGCTACGTGGTGCTCTGGGGAAGGGGGGCACAAATGGGAGCGATAGCAGGCACTGGGAAGAGCCCGGGTCTGTGGTTTGGGGAATAATGGCACATGGGCCAGAGAAATAGACAGGAGCCATCCCATCTTTTAGCCACTGTTTCCTTTCAGAGCACAGGATTTTTTTCACTCCTAAAGAAAGGACTCGTTCCATTTTATGTATACAGAAACAAAGGCTCAGGGAAGGGAAGCCTTCTCCCCAAGGTGACAGTGTTTGCCTTTTCAACTGGCAAAGCAAATGGGACAAAATTTTAACAGCAGGGAAATCTGGGCAAAGGGCATACGGATGTTCTTATACTTGCAGCTTTTCCATCAGTTTGAAATTATTTCCAGACCAAAGTATTAAGTCAACAGTTGTCCTTCTAGGCTAATTCTTGGCTTCAGAAACAGCAGGCAGGGGTCCAAGCCCTTGGTCTGCTGTTTCCTAGCTGTGTGGCTTAGGGAAAGGCACTTTCCTTCTCTGAGCCTCAATTTGTCCTTGGTTAAGGAGGATCAGTCTAGTATTAGTCCTTCTGTTCTTCCTTAAGCTTGGTGTGAAGGTTAAAGGAGATCGTGTGTGCACAGGACATACTTAGCTGGGTGTGCCTGCCTTGTGATCACCGTTCATTAAATGGTAACCAGTTAAGCACAGCAAAATGAGTGCCTCAGACACACATGGTTTCATGGCCTTTTTTTCCCAATGTGTTGACCTGCACATTGGTTTTGCTTCTAGAAAAAAAAAAAAAGACTACACCTTTTCAGTAAGAACATGAATTTGCTTGGGCTGACCTCTTGGGGACATTGCAATATGGGTTTTGCCTTTGCATCCTTGTGCCTTGCCTGAGGTCAGCCTCTTCCACAGGCACATCTGCAGGATGCTTTAAGCTAGCCTGCAGGGCACCCTACTAGGACCTTCTACTCAGAAAAGGGTAAACACCAAAGATTGGTGGATAGGTATTTAATCATTTTCTAAGCCTTTGTATCTAGAGTGACCTTGAAAGAGTGATCCAGTACCCAAGCTGTGGAGGGAGGGAATGGTGGTCCTGGTATGGAGGGGACAGAGAAGTAGGGCTCCAAAGTCCTTATTTCCCCCATCCTCATTGACCCATCTGGTCTGCTCCTCCCCAGGAGCAGGAACTCGTACAGATGACAGCATGACAAAAGGTTACCTGGGGGCCCACAGGTGAGAGCATGCCAGCAGAAGTAGGCTTATCTGGTGATCCCAGGGCCTCAACATGGGGATGGGGAAAACCGGGGCAGGTTAGGACAGGGTGGAAAGCCAGGGAGCAAGGGTGCTGGGTGAGCTGGGTGGGAAAGATGGAGACAAGAATGGAGGGAGGAAGCACCAAGCACAACAAAGTGCCATGACTACTGGAAGGTTCCAATCCCAGGTGTTTGTTTATGAGAACTGACTAAGACTTTGAGCCTCTGGTTCCTTTCTGTCAACCAAGGAGGTAAAACTGGATGCTCTCTAAGTTCATGTTGGTAACACTATTCTGAGTGTCCGTGACAGAAAAGTAGACAACCAGGAGGGAGGAAGAGGACAAGACAGGAAGCACAGTATGTGATGTACTGAACTTTCTCTACACCTGTCTGTGCTCTTTATATGCGTCACCCCACATGCTTTGGAAGAGTACCGTCGGATGGGATTATTTTCATCTTCATTTTACAGATAAGGAAACTGAGATCTAGACTACCACGGAGTAAGGAGAGCTGGGATTTGCACTTAAGTGGTTTGGTTTTAAAATCTGACCAGACCATTAGGTGATTGAGGTAACGCATGAGACATGTACCGCAGTACCTAGAACAAGGCATGTGCTAGAGACAAGAGGCAGATACCTATGTCCTTGCTGGTGCACAAAGCCTGCTGATCGGATCCAGGACAACTTCCTGGCGTCAACTCTAAGTCCTCCATGGCCATCTGCCCTGGGAAGAGCTAGGACCATGAATAAGAGTGGTCGGAACCAACTCAGGAACTGAGAAGTAGTTCAATATGGAGGACAAAAGTGGTGCCCATAGGGACCAGCCTTCCCAGGGCACCACCAGCAGTGGGAGTCCTGGTATTTGGTCCCAGTAGGAAAACATAAGATAGAACTTCCACTGCTACATTGGAACCAACCCAGACCGATTTGTAAGAGCCTACTGTGCTTTTCATTCCCAATTCTGCTCTGAGTGATGTCGCTTCGGTAGCTTATCATCAGCTGCAGTGGATGTATTCACACCATGGAAACTGGCAAACACAGTAATGGAAGCTTCCCCTTCCTCCTTGGAGAGCTCATTGTTAAGCGTTTACCATCACACCACTAAGAAGAACCTGTCAGTAAGAAGGAAGAATTTAGCTGCAGGCTGGGGTGCACAACCATTGTCTAGACATAGTCTGAGCAATCCAGAATTTACCCTAGGACCACTCCGTGCACTGAGAATAGGACAAAGGAAGCCACAAAGTCCAAGGCTCTGTGCACCGGATCTCTTTTCAGAAATAGATGACAGGGTCAGCTGGGGAGACTGGGTATTTAGGGTCTAAGTAGAAGCTTGGACGCTCTGGAGTGAGTCCTGAAACCTGGGTCATGTCAGAGCCAACAGCAGGACAGCTGTCCTCAGCTGTGTGGTAAGGACTGTTGGAATTGGGTAGTTTTATGGCCAAACTAAACCTCTGAATCACTTGGAAAGCTTTTTAAAACACCAGTTACGTATACTTATCTCAGGCCCATTACATGGGATTGCCTGGTCCAGGGGTACAGGTATTGGTATAAAATCCTTTCCAGATTCTAACTTTCATCCAGAGTTGAGAAAACTATGCGTTCCTTGACACATTAGCCCCCAGCACATCCCTGTTCCTCTTCTGGCATTGGGCCCCCATTGGGCCCCCATTGAGTGTATCCCCCTTTCCCAAGCCAGGAGCTCGAGTAACAGTTATAAGAGGAGTAGCAGTCTATCGAAACAATTCATTAAATGCTGCTTTGGTGCCAAGTCTATTGCCTAGTCACTAAACTTCCTACGTGATCAGTTATTGTCCTTGCGTTATATGTAAAAGAATGAAACTAACAGCAGACAGAGTGACCTCTCCAAGGTCACAGAATCAAAATGGCCTTGCGGGTCTGAAGCTTGAATCCCATTTTGGTTGGTTCCAAAGTCTGTTGTCACCACACCCCGGTATTAGCCTCTAGGAAGATCTTCCCTCTTATCACAACTCTCGGTCTGGTAGGTAGCTGTGTGTGGTTTGCAGTAAGTGGATACCTTTCTCTAGATGGTTCCAGTAGCTTATGCAGACCATCTGGAGAGATTCCAGTTGCCCTCATGGAGAGATGAGACTGGGAGTTTGGATTTCTCTTACTGAAAGAACAGTCGAATGCAGAAACCTAGCTTTGATCTACACTTGCATTTGGCCCCATTTATTGAGACATTAGAGAAGAGAAGATTATGTATTCAGAATAGTTAAGGGCTAAAAATCCCACTGTCTGATGTCTCTCTTTTCTCCCTCCCCTCAAACCTCAGAGGAAATAGACATTGGGTTGTTTTTGTTTTGTTTTGTTTTGGTTGTTGTTGCTGTTGTTGTTGGGTTTTCTTTTCCTCTTAAAGATTCCACCCAGACTACCTCTCTCCAACCTGCAGAAACATCAAGCAATGTTGGCAAATGAGGATTCCTTGAATGCAATGAAGGAGGCAGACAACTTCAAAAACTCCTCCCTAAGCCTGAGATGGTCCCTGAAATATTGTTTAAACTGTTCTCAGTTCTCCTCCTCCTTTGCGATGCCAACCAGCTCAGCACCTGACAGCCCAGCCCTGCATCGAAGGGAGGGAGATGCCTGTCAGGAATCAAATGGGAGACCAAAGGCGATAAAGCAAACATGTCGTTTTTAGTTGCTTACACTAGCGAGAAGGAATAATCAGTCTCTCTCGCTTTCTTGTTTTTCAACTAGGCTCAGCAGGATTTTCCCCCCTGTTCCTTACACTGAGAGATTGCGACTCTCTGCCTCCCGCCCCAAGCATGAACACTCTGTCATCCCCCTTTTTTGCAATCCTGCGGGACGGCCAGGATTCTCTTACCTTGCAAAAATTCTTTCCCAGATAAAGAGGTGAAACCTACCAGTCAAGATCGCCCGCTATGTGTCAAGCACATTGCAAGATGCTTGCACGCATGACCTTATTTAGTCCCCGGCTCTTACTTTGGGTGATCTTCGACAAATTGATTTACTTTCCAGGCCTCGGTTTCTTCCTCTCAAAAATGAAGCCGATAATCCCACTTTTCAGGATTTATGATTACTAAGTGGAATTGTGTGTCACTGGAGTATAAGGTATATGAATGAAGATAGTGAGAAAAAAGGCTGGGAGTGGATCAAGAAAGACATTGAATACCAAGTTCATTCATTTTTATCCATTCCCTTGATCAACTA
Source organism: Prionailurus bengalensis (assembly GCF_016509475.1). NCBI lineage: Eukaryota > Metazoa > Chordata > Mammalia > Carnivora > Felidae > Prionailurus > Prionailurus bengalensis. The sequence goes on along the minus strand of NC_057359.1, from coordinate 76,847,796 downwards.
ATATTTTGCTAAATACCTAATTCTGCTGAGAGTCTATGGTAAGGACCAGGTATATCATAACAAATAGACCAATGATGTGACTCCTCTCATCAGTCTTGCAGTCTTGCAAGGGTGAAAAGGGAAGGAAGAGAAGTATTTCACAAATAAATACATACATTAATATATCATTTCCAATGGGGAGAAGTGCCTTTGAACAAGAAAAGACAGAGGGAACTAAAATAATGGGGAAATTGATGATAGGCATCTTTGAAGAACTAACATTAAAGCTGCTAACCTGAGGGATGCATGCATGGGGGCTGACCATGAACGCATCTCCTCATGAGCCAGAGAGAGCTTGCGCTTGAACGTATGTGAAATGGGGAGCCCAAGAAGGCTTTTGAAGAAGAGAGAGCCATCATCCTATTTCTGTTTTAAGCCTATCACTCTCTCCACAGTGGAGGAAGTGCCATTAGGAGGGCAGACTAGAGGAGGTAGACCAGTTAGGAGGCTGTTGAGGTAGAAAGAGAGCACCTGGGAAGGGCTGCCTGTCAGGAACAGGTGGAAACAAAGTTAGAGCCCAATGACTGTCTGGCTCCAAGAAGGTGAGCCATAGAGGATTGCTGAGGATGAGCATCCGATTCTGGCTTAGGGGCTGGAGAGAGAATCATAGCGCTGGGGAAGGGCGGAGCAGCAGACCTTTAGGAGAGAAGGGGTAAGCTTGGTGTGAGAGCCGCTGCCTCTCAGGTGCCTGTAGGACTACCCGATAGAGATGCCGGCCGTCTCTGAGTGCAGGAGAGCACTCGCTGAGAGAAGAGAGAGGCCCAGCACTCTGTGGCTGTGTATTAACTTTCTCTTTCTGTGTAATGAACTGCCACAAACATAGCGGCTCCAAAGAACACACGTTGATTATCTCACAGCGGTTCTGTAGGTTAGAAGTCCAGTCATGTCACAACTGGGTTCTCTGCTCAGGGTCTCAAATCAGGGAGTCAACTGGGGCTTCAGTCTCCGCTGAGGCTCGGGGCCCCCTTTCAAACGCACGTGGTGTGGTTCTTGGCAGAATTCATTTCCTGTTGCTGTATGACTGACATGCCTGTTTTGCTGCTGCTGTCAGTCATGGACCCTCTCAGGTCTTAGAGGACCCCATCAGGACCTTTCTTGTAGCCCCATGGGGGCTGTTCACAGCATGACTGTTGGCTTCTTCAAGGCAGGAGGACATCTCTTAGACGCTCTTCCTTCAATGCCTCTTTTAAGGGCTCATTTGATTTGGTCAGACCCATCCAGGATAAATTCCTTTATGATCAACTTGTAGTCAACTTATTTGGGGCCTTAATTACATCTGAAAAATCCCTGCACTTAATCATAGAGTATTATCCCATCATATTCATGGTCTCACCCACATTCAAGAGGAGGGGAATGCACGGTGTGTTCAGGGGGTGAGAATCTTGGGGCCATTTTGGATTTGGAATTCCCATCAGGTGGTAAATGAAGGCATGGCAGGAGGAGACAATCCTAGGAGAGGGTGTAGACCAGAAGGAGGCCCAGAATGTGTCCCTCAATCATGGACCCAGGTTTGAAAGTGTTCTTCTCTCAATGTCCCAGGTATAGTCAAACCACTTAACGCTGCCTGGGAAGGAAGCAGATGCCTCAGGTCAGAGACATTTGTCATGACAACATCTTAAAGGCTGCAGGACCTAGGGATCCGAGGGAGATCTGTAACTAACTCAACATGCATGGCACTTTACGGTACCCCAGGTCAGTGTGTCAAACCCATCCTGTGTTGGGACTGATGAGGGACTTTTCTTCCGTGGCTTCCATGGAGTGAATTTGCTAACCATCTGCTTCTTCTAATTAGAGTAGATTTTAGAAAACATGGCATTAACTCTAGCTCTTGCACTCAAATTTTGGGGGAACCTTGGGCAAGTCTTTTTGGCGTTTCATCTATTCAGCTGGGACGTGGTGTTTGAATAAATTATATCTGAGGCTTCTTCAAGATCTGAAATTCTATCCTTTTATCACTTAACGGCCACTGTAGATCAGGAACAGTATGGCTTTCTTATGAATCATGGGTTAATAAGACATGGTTCCAGCCTTTCAGAAGCTCTTTCTCTGGTTGCTGTCCCCAGAATAAGTCAAGATCACTGACCTCTAAGTTCACCTCTTCACTCTGAGGACTAAGATGTTTTAATCCCACTGTGGATGACATGCTTATTTCTTTTACTTTTTTTCACCAATATAAATTAATAATAACAATACTAGAGGAAAATAGAAAAACAGAAACTAGCAAGAACATTCTAGAACAAAGAGGTTATTTCATTTTTCCCCATCTTCATTTACATATATATTCTTTCTCATCATTGTAACTATAATCGACACACACTTTTGCACTTCGTTTTTTTACTTGACATTTTATCGTGACCATATTTTTTCCATGACACTACCCATTTTTCATGATGCTGTGAACCTGAAGATAGTCAGTGTAGCATAATCTGTAACATTGACAAATTAGAATGAGCTTGAGTATCCAACAATAGGGGAATGGCTAAGTAAATTATGATGTATCAACTCGATGGAATATTATGCAACAAGATAATTGTGAAGAATGATTTTTTAAGAAGGGCGGAATTTATAAACCATGATAATTACTTTCGAGGACAAACAGAACAATTTATTTAAAAAACATGTGGGTGAATCACCATACATTATATATGTATGTATTTCTTTATCCTTCTGTTTATCATTTATACCTTGTCTGTCCCCACAAGGGGTTTGAGGTACGTACACTTGCTGGAGGTAGCCCAGTGTACTATGTTTAATTTCTGGTCTTTGGAGCCAAACTCAGGCAGTTATGAGTCTTGGCAGAATGACCTTGGGAAGGTCATTCTAACCTATTTGCTCCTGCTTTCCTCACTGTGTAATGGCATATGCATCGTTCCTTCCGCTAACAATGAGTTTGAGGTTGAAAAGAAATAGTACAAGGAAAGCACCCCGTGCAGTCTGTGGCAGGTGGTAAGTGATGGGTAGATGGTAGCCTCAGGTCTTCCCACTTCACTTTATACACTAGGAGAATGTATCTCAGCAGCTAGGTCAGCTGAATGCAGAAGTGTTTAAATTGATTTGAAGTCTTGAAAAGTGTTGTCCACCCCTCTTTTGCTATTCATTTAAACCATAGTGTGCCTGCTCTTGGGACCCCTGGAGGCATGAAAGTATTTCATCTTTACCTAGTGGAGTAAAAATAAAAGAGGATAAAGAAGAATCAAAACTAAAGATCCAGGTGGAAGGAGTCATAGACCATGAGAATGATCTCCTTGTATTCTGTCCTTGAATGACGTTTTGAGTAAAGGTTACTTTTCCTTCTTAGCATGGTTCATATCCCTATGTACATAGGAAGCATATGTGAGCTTGAGAAACAAATACTTACATTTGGACTTCACCCCAAAGTTTGATTTGATAGATGCCTGGGCATCTCCAATATTTTATGGAAGCTCTCCAGGTGCAGCCCTCATTGAGAGCTTAGGGAACTACATCAAAGATGGGTAAGACTGGTGATCCTTGCCCTGAAGGTATTTTCAAGATTGCAGAGGTAGTAAGAAATAATGAGGATTACTAGATCAATCAAAATCTGTGGCTTCAGTCTCTCTTTAGCAAAATAGATTATACTTCTATGGTGCCCTTGGCTCTGCAACCTGTGATTCTAATTGCAAAGTAATTTTTTCTTGTTTTTGTTCTTTTAACAAAAGAAAGATGATGTAGTGTAAGCTATGTGCTAATGACTGAGGAGGTTTGGAGTGGTAGTCTTGAGATATAGGGTCCATATGTCAAGGATGGCTCTCCAGAGGAGCAAAACTGACACATAAAGGAAGGATGGTAAAGAACCAAAAACAAGGAGGAAAGAGGCTTCTCCAATCTCCAGAAGAGACCTACAACAGGCATCTCACCATTTAAGTCCACGGTGATTTCAGTTTACAAGATTCTTCCTGGAAGCCCGCTCAGTGGGCTCGGGAGGTACACAGATAAGTGAAGCACAGACTTCGCCTTTGCGGGTCTCTCAGTCTCGGTAGGTGGAGACAGTCCAGTAGACCATGACACTGGAGTGTGGAAAGCACTGTGATGGAGGAGGAGACAGTAGTGAATTCCATGCTGGCACAGGGGAAGAGCACCTGATCAGCTTAGTGGAATCCTGATAGACACGCAGGCATGGGAAATTCCCAGGCTGAGTTTTGAGGAACAAGATGGTATTCTTGATTGAAAGAAGGTAGAAGATTATCCCCGACAGAGGGAACTGGGAATTGAGTGAGATTGAGCAGAATACCTGGCATACTATAGGCCCACAAAAGAATCCCTGTTGAAAAAGAAGGAAGGAAGGAAGGAAGGAAGGAAGGAAGGAAGGAAGGAAAGGGGGAAGGAGGACATGGAGAGGGAGGGATATGTCTGGTTCATTTCGTTGAAATATCAAGTTTGAGGAGAGAGAGAGAGCTAGAGGTGACACTGGCTACATGACTTGGACTTCATCGGGATGACAATGAGAAGCCATCACAGGATTTCAACAAAGGAGTGATGTTTTCAGATTTGTGTGGTAGAAAGGTCACTCTAACTGGATGGGGGAGGTAAGAAGGGTGAGGGAGATCAGGTAGGAGACTGTTGGAATAATTCAAGTGAAAAATGATACCATCTGGCCTAAGGCAAGGACAATGGGGATGGAGAGCATCTCCTTTATTGCAGGATGTAGTCGCAGGCCACACCCACCTACCTGTCTCATGTGGTCCAACCCCATCACCATGGCAACAGCCTCTTTAACATCCCTGGCCAGAGTGAGTGATAACAACTCTTACATCTGTTCTTGGAGGTCCTGCCTCTCTCTCTATTTTTTTCTCTTTCTTTTTTTTTTCTTTTTTTCCCCCTTTGATTGTATCTGATCCAACCTCACTGGGTAATTGAGTGTTTGAGAGTGAAAAATTATCTCAGCAGCTTGGCCCTTATCTTGACAGCGAAGCAGCACTTTTAATTTAATTTTGTTCAGAGACGCACGGGTAACAAATTTCACTAATCGCCCGGCTGTCGCCTTCCGCATGGTAACGAGCCGTTTGTTACCAGGCAGCCCAGCGTAAATACATGTGGAGGAGCAGGCGGGGGACAGAGACAGGGGCTGGGGAGGAAGGAAGGGACAGCTGCAATCAATATGAACGAGGCTGGGGCTCTGCCATCAGGTGTAGAATCAGAGATGGGAGGCCGGCTGTGTAACATGAAGAAAGGAGTTTAAGAGTTTGATTCACCAGAACTTCTATTCTTGCTCTGTTTCCTTCAATCTGGGTGCAACCTTGAGCAAGCAGCTGAACTATTTTGCATCTTGGGTCTCCAATCTATAAAGTAGGAGTGTGAATACACTTGCCTATCTTTCTGGGTGGCAAGAATTAAGTGAGAAACTACACAGTAAGTTAATATCACCCCTAAGCATTAGGCTGTGATATTTTCAGTGCTAGTGAAGACCTTAAAGGAAAAAGCCTTCCCCCCCATTCAAAGTTTAAATTTCTTTTAGACCATTCACCCCAGACTATTGCCCATCTTTTGCTTGCATTCCTCCAGAGATGGGGAGCTCACTCACTGATGAGGCAGCCAATAACTCTGGCTCTTAGAATTGTCTCGCTTATGTGGGTGTGAAATGTGCATCGGTCAAGGTTTCTATGCCGGTTAGCCCCTGCCCTGTCTTCTGGACACCAGCAAAAAGTAAATTTGCAACCTTTTTCTAAGGGACCCCTGGCCCCTCAAGTTTAGATATGGGAAGAATATTGTTTCTCCTCACACACAGGCCTTCTTAGATCCAGCTAAAAATGCACAGAGGAAAGCAGTGCTAGAAAAAAAGAAAAAGCCCATATACGTCATGCAGCACAACTTTGCATTTTACATATGGGGAAACTGAGGCCCAGAGGGAGGAAAAGAAATTTTAAAATACTTGTTATTTATTAGTTTGTTTGTAAAATAGCTGTTATTTATTGAGCATCCATTACAGGTCAAGCACTTTGCCTGCATTATCTCAGTTTTTAAAAATTTTTTTAACATTTATTTATTTTTGAAAGACAGAGACAGAGCATGAGTGGGAGAGTGGCAGAGAGAGGGGGAGACACAGAATCCGAAGCAGGCTCCAGGCTCTGACCTGTCAGCGCAGAGCCCGACGTGGGGCTCGAACCCACAAACCATGAGATCGTGGCCTGAGCTGAAGTCGGATGCTTAACCAACTGAGCCACCCAGGCACCCCCATTATCTCATTTAATCCTTACACTACAAGGTCTTATCGTGGTTTTATAAATGGGGAAACTGAGGCACAAAGAGGGAAAGCAGCTTGCCCATGTCACAGTTGTAGGGAGGATTAGAGGTTAGAGATCGAAGCTCCTGTCTTACTGCAAGGTCTGCAGGCTTGTCTGTTGCAGTTTTTGCCTCAGATCACACAGCAACTCCAGTAGATGGGGAACTAGAAATGAGGTTCCCTGACTGGTCATACAGCCACTCTGGAAGCAGGTGCAGCCCAGAGATTCCTATGTAAATGGCGGTATAGATCCCCATCCTCTCTGTGGTACCTGGACCTGAAAGCAAGGGAGACTGTGACAGAGAGAAAAAGAGAGCCAGCCTGTCCCTCCCTCTCCCCTGGGCCCCCTCCCCTCGCCTCTCCTACCACTGCCAGACTCCAGTCGATGGATCCTTGGTTCTAGATTTATGAGTCTTCTTGGTGTCTTTCTTTCCATCTGAGAGGGCTTGACTCTTCCCTCTCTCAGCTAATTAAAAACCCCAGCCCGGGCCGCCAGCCTTGGATCACAGGCTGCTGGGCAGAGGCGTGCTGACGCTGCTCTGATAAATCACTCCCTGGGGCCAAGGGAGGCTGGAGCATTTGTCAGAGGGGCTGGGCCCATCCTGCACTCCCCGGGGAGACTTGGGGACTGCTACAAATGGACCATGTCCACCCCTCGTCACCCCCGAAGGGGCTTCATTAGCAAAAGGAAGGTGGGAAGCACCCAAAGCTGATGGGGTACAAGTGGCAGCAGAGTCACCTTCTGAAAGCATTTGTTAGATTGTGTCACTCCCTCATACTTCTTCAATGGCTCCCACTTGGCCTCTGTGATAAATTCTCCACTTCTGAGTCCAACGTTGGGTGAGGTGGAGCATAGCGTTTGAAAGCACTGCCTTTGGAGATAGACCCTAGGGTAGATCTCGGCGTGACTGTTCACTTACCCGGGACATGTACTTAACCCCTCTGTGTTTCCTGTTCTTCATTCGTGAAGTGGAAACAAAACTGCATGTTGAGATCGAGGCATAGCTGTAGTTACACACGCGCGTGTATGAGGGAGTATGTGTGTGTGCGTCAGTATTTACCATTCCCACTACTCTTACCTGCCGTCGGTATTAGCCAACCCTGCCTCTCGAGCCCTCACTTCTGTTCTCTCCCTTGTTCGGACCCCCTTCAACACACCCTGGGCATCTTCCCTCACCGGTGTTTGCCAGCGCTCTTGCATCAGCCTGGAGTGCCGTGTCAACCCAGCTCTGTCTCACGACACCTGACTCCTTCTAGATCTGGCTGGAATGGGTATCGCCACCTTTCTGAAGCTTGCCCTGATCCCTCTGGTCAGAATGGCACCACGGCATGATACCTGTATGTCTTTTGTTGTCAAGTCCTTATCGCTTTAAATTTTTTTTAATGTTTATTTATTTTTGAGAGAGAGAGAGAGAGAGAGAGAGAGAGAGAGAGAGAGGACGCGAGGGGGAGGGGCAGAGAGAGAGGGAGTCTCAGAACCTGAAGCAAGTTCCAGGCTCTGAGCAGGGGCTCAAATTCACGCACTGTGAGGTCATGACCTGAGCTGAAGTCAGATGCTTAACCAACTGAGCCACCCAGGCGCCCCAAGCCCTTGTCTCTTTTAAAACCCTGGTTGGTTCTGTGTCTCTGCTCCCCTTGCACGCACCTGCATCACTAGTGCCTGAAATCGTGGTCGATGCAGTAGACATGCAGTCAGTGTTGCCAACCGGAATAAGAATCCCTAATAAGCCCACTTCTTGTATTGTTAAAGTCTTCCCCACCCCCGGTAGATGGGAATGCTTTAATGCTCATTCGTCCAACTATATTCTTGACGGCTGAGGGCGGTGATAATAATGGCCATCACCCGGGCTTGTGCGAATGACAGGAACAGTTGCCCTTGGGTGATGAGGGACTTCCCCAGGCCACAGAGCTAACCAGTTCCACAGACTGGAGACCCTCTCCTCTGACTTTCATTTTAGTCTTTCATCCACCAGGGCAGGCTTTGTTCTAGCCTCCCCTGGTGAAGTCTGGAAGGATCTCCAGTTTTGAATTACTCTTGCCTTACTCTATTTTGTGGAGGTGTTTGGTAGAGAATAGTTCTGCTCCGTGTCGCCACCCCCCGCCGGGGTCCGTGGCTGGCGTTACCCAAGAGCGCCCCCCAGTGGCCGTAGACGTAATTTGTCACTCGCCAGAGAGAAAGCGTGGTTTCTCCAATCACGCATTCACCAGCCAGGCTTTCACCAGTCAGCCCCTGAGTGTGTAAGATGTGTGTAAGAGGTAAGATGGGTCAAACCGAGTTCCTGGCCCTGGGAGACTAAGTCTCCTCAGAGAGGGAGGGTGACATTAAAACAGAGATTTAAAGTCCAGCGTGATAAACAACATGATCGGGGGTACTGGGGTGTCATGGAAACACAGAGGAGAGGCTGGAGGATAGGCAGCAGGCAGAGGGGAGAGGAGAAGTTCCTGAAGGAGAGGAGGTCTTAAAGGAGTAGGTGAGGTGAATCCAGCCGCATCCAGAGTAGAGCAGAGAAAAGGGAGAGTAGAGAGGAAGGCGCCCCCTGAGGCAGGGAAGCTGGGCTGGGGGCCCAGGGCGAGGTCAGCCAGGTAGTGTCACAGAGGCCTGGGACCCACACACACCCATGCAGGGGATGTGCTCAAGCATCGTCATCAGAGGGCGACTGAGCCGCTGTCAGACCCATTCTGTTGGAACTTTTCCTGCACTGTCATCTTTGGCTTTCCCCATTCTCTCACCTCTTCTCTGCCCCTGTCTTCATCCTCCCCAGCTCTCCTCCTTTGTAGATGTCTCTTGTTCCATTTCCATCTCTCTATCTCTCCTTCCTCTCATTTTCCATCTTTTAAGTCTTAACTCTGTTTTGCCATCCCTGCAAAACCCCCTTGGTCCATACCTCTATCTTTGAAAATATTTGCTTTTGAAAGAGAGAGTGGAGGGAGGGACAGAGAGTGAGATAGAGAGAGAGAGAGAGAGAGAGAGAGAGAGAGAGAGAGAGAGAATGCCAAGCAGGCTCCACACTGACAGCACAGAGCCCCCATGTGGGGCTCGAACTCATGAACCATGATATCATGACCTGAGCCGAAATCAAGAGTCGGTGGCTTAACTGACTGAGCTACCCAGGCATCCCCATATACACCTCTGTTTTCACTTTGGATACTGACCCTCCATATGCTACAGAGAACTGGATCAGAAGTCAGAATTCCTGGCCCTGCTGTTACCTTGCTGATGGGGTGGTGAAGCTGTTTAACTTCTCTGTACCCTAGTTTCATCCACTTGTTGTTGTTGTTGTTGTTGTTGTTGTTGTTGTTGTTTTAAGTTGGACTGTATCTGTGTTACCATACTGCACGACTCAGGATCCACCCTTGGACACCAGCCCCTAGACCCATGAGAGGCAGGCCCCGGGACTGTGCAACCAGGGTCCTGAGCTAGATGAACTCTGAGCACCCGTTCATGTTGATGCCTTTCCCCTTCTGCTCTCCCTGTCTCGTATCCCCCCATCCGAACTCTCCCGGGTCTCCTCTCTCTGTCTCTTCTCGTTTCTAACTCGTGCCAGACTGCAAGATGTCTGCATGCAAAGGGAAGTGCTTCCAAATGGAGAGAGTGATCTGTAATTGAAAGACGATGGTTTGGGCAGAAGGCATTTGTTTTCATACTGCTGGCATTACGATTCACAGTGTCTCAAACCAGCTGAGACTCGGGAGACTGTATTACATGCGGATTTAGAGGCCTCCCAAGGAGCCTGAAGACTGAACAAGATAAATTCAAGGATGTGTGCTATTCTGGGGACGCTTCATTTTTGGAAACAATAGAAAATTTTTTTATTACTCCAGCAGACGGATTCGGGGAATCTTGATGTGGTGGTTGGGAGCCCTGGGATTCTGTACAGTGTGTTGTTGAAGAGCATGGATTTCACTGTCCTAAGTTCAAATCTTGCCATGGCCCTTTTTGCCTATGCTACTCCGAACAATTAACTTCTCTGGGATTCAAGGTTGTAATCTGTAAAACAGGGATGATGGTACGTTCAAAAGGGGTTGTCGCTCAGATTACTTGCATTAACTTAATATTTTATCTTCATTTTCAAGGTGAAGGCTCTGAAGTTCAGAAAGATGAAGTTCCTTGCCAGCAAGTGGTAGAGGCAGGGCATATGCTTAAGTGTGTTTGACCCCAAAGCTGGCACTTACATCTTTGACATTATACTGCCTCGTGTCTGGGCCTGAAAATCTCTAAGTTTATGTTTTCACAGCCTTCAAGTTAGGGGGTGGGGGAGGTTAAGGCTCCCAATACCCACAGAGATGCAGTGGGTATGGGTTTCGATAATTGGAAAGGAAGGAAGAGAACAAGGATTAAGTCATTCATTTGTGCTCACACTAACTCGACTAACATTTCCTAAACGCTTGTATGGGCATGATGGTTTTTGAGCCTGGCACTGACTAACATGTGCCCCGAGTTCTAGACAAACCCAGAATCTGGTAGAGGAAAGGGACTGGTAACTAAAATAATGAATTACACACACTCAGAGGAATGTTATGGGTGTATATACTGGGGGAGACCAAGGAAGGTGGGACCAGTTCTAGATGGAGGCTAAGTCAGGAAGGCTTCCACACAGGCTGGTATCAATATTACAACTGGACCTTAAGAGAAAAGTAGCTACTCACCATATGGAAGAGGCAAGGAAATGACATTCCAGGTGGAGGCAGATACCAGTCTCCTGAGGCTGCCGTAACAGATTACCTCAGAGTTGGTGGCTTACAGCAACAAAAACTTGTTCTTCCCTAGTTTTGGAGGCCACGAGTCTGAATGCAAGGTGTTGGCCAAATGCATTTCTTCTGGAAGCTCTGACAGAGAACCTGTTCCATGCCTCAGTCCCATCTTCTGGTGGCTGCCGGCCACCTTGTGGCCACATCACCCCAATCTCTGCCTCTGTCTTCACGTGGCCTTCTCCTCTTAAGGTCTCATGTCTCCCTTTGTCTTTCTCTTTTAAGGATCTGAGTCATTGGATCTAGGGCCTATCCTAAATCCAGGATGATCTCATCTTGAGATCCTGAACTTAAATGCATCTGCAAAGACCCTTTTCCCAAATAAGATTGCATTGTGAGATGGACAGATCTTTTGGGGGCTACAGCTCAACCACTTGCAAGCAGGAAGCAGAGAAAAGGTTCATAGATGTTAGAAATCAGCCAGGTGGGGTTCTCTGTCAATGACAGGGGGCTCTTTGGAGTGTCTCAGGGAGCTTGGATTCTTGCAGGGTGATGCTTTTCTCTAGACCTCAGTTTCCCCATTTGAAACAGCAGGGCTCAACTGAGATGATATTTAACATCTTTTCAATGTTGATATTCTGGGGCCTTGGGACTCAAGCAAAGACTCTTTTGCCCAGTAGATCCCAAAATAGCAATCTGGACAGGAGCCGGACCACAGCAGCTTGGAGGAAACACCGGCCGTCCCAGTGGCCCTGGCTGGACCGTGGTAACAGCTCTCTAACACTGCTGTTAATCTTTAATTGGTATTTGATTTGATTTAACATGATCTTCTGCTTGTAAAACACCTTGAGATGTTTCTGTGTTGTGAGCGCATCCTGGAGACGCCAGTTTATTGTATTAACAAGTCTCGGCCTGAACATAAAAGGAGATAATTAGAAACAGCAAAGTCCCTTGACACGCTCAGGGCAGCCAAAAAGCTCTCGGGAAAACAATCCTCTCGGCTGCTTTCATGTATCCTAAAGAGAAAGCTGTTGGAGCAGCCCCAGTGGATAGAAGAGCTTGTTAGGGTCACTTGGCACACTGTTTATAGCTCTCAGCTAACATTGCCTTTATCTAGCTTTTGTGGCCCTGTGGCTTGTAGCATCCCTAGTAAGTTTTGCTACAACTCTTAGCTGTACAACCTAGGAGCCCACTGGAATTTGTTTGTAACATCTTTTGGCATGTAGAGTATGCTTTCTCATAAAAACAAACATAGGCAAGGGCAAAGTTCCTAGGCTGGCTCAGAAAAGTTGACTTACCTCCTAATGGATCAGCAGTTATCACAGTACTATCAAGGTGCCCAGGTGAGCCCCTACATGGTTCCTTAACCTGAAGAAGTGTACCTTAAAGGTGACAAGGTTATAAACTGTAGTTGTTTCTAAGAATAGTACTAGTTAGCACTTTACAATGTGATATATTTGAATTGGGATTATACCTGACAATATCAAGTGTATAACAGAGATCTGCGTAAACTAATGTGGTTGTGTTCTAAGGCTATTCTGTAAAAATTGTACTTACTCTAGAGTGCCCTTGAAGTAAGAGAAAGGAACAGAGTGTGTTAGCTTCTGATGCTGCACCGAGCATTCTGTGTAATCTCTACTCTGCTGTGCCTGAGTTATGGCAATAGTGAAAGTCATGGTTTGGAGTCATGGGTAGCCCCTCAAAAGGTTTTCTGGATCCATAGTCTTCCTGCCTCTTGATAGGATTATGAATAAGGATTATGTTTCCAGTCTTATATACAAACCCAATTAACCTGTTATAAATAAGAAATATGAATAGTATTGTATTCACTACACATAAATATCCTTTATGAAGTTAATTTTAAAGAAATACATCTTCTGTATTTCTGTGGTGTGCTAGAAGAGCCGGGTGACATGCATGTATGTGTGCATGCCTGCATGTGCACACACACACACACACACACACACACACCCCTTCACCATTGCTCAGAAAGCATCAGCATCCATGGGCACCCAAGGGCATGGCTTGGAACTTGAACAGAGATTCCGCTGAATGTATAGGTTATCTCTATGTGGTTTTAAAACAACCTTTCTCTGATTCTCCATCTGCAGGAACAATGGTTAATAATTCTAGAGGGAAAAAAAAAGTTTAAAAATCAGATTTCTGGGCAGTACCTCCTGGGATTCTTGTTCTTATGTAGAGCCCAGAGCACTGTATTTTTAATAAGCTCCATAAAGGATTATGAGCCAGGGAACAAGCAAAGCTATGTGTGCTCAATAAGACGGAAGTGCTGTTGAAAGAGAGCTCTCTTTTATTGTATTTTATTTTATTTTTAAGTAGGCTTCATGCCCAGCCCAGAGCTGAACGTGGAGCTCAGCACGGGGCTTGAACTCACAACTCTGAGATCAAGACCTGAGTTAAGATCAAGAGCTGGACACTCAACCGACCGAGCCGCCCAGGTGCCCCAAGAGAACTCCCTTTTTGGTGCTAGGTATAGTTGAGTGGTTTAAGCGTGGCTATCTAGTGAGAGTGGTAGCCTTGTTCTTATCCAAGAAGAGAAGTCACTCTCATGGTGACTGGATCAGGCAATGGACAGGGAGGATGACACCTTGATCAATCCATGGGCATGGAGATGTGGGCAGGCTGGGCCACTCAGGCGCCTCACCACAGGGCCAACCGTGCTGGAGTTGGCCACAAATGGAGTCAGGCTTCTTGCTGTGCAGAGTTCAGTGTGCTGCACTAGAGAGGGCTCATCCTTGGAACCCAAACCCGGCTTAAGGTCCTGGCTCCACCACTTATCAACTGCATGGCCTTGGACAAGTGACACAGAATATCTGGGCCCCTTGTCTTGGTCTGTGGAAATACTGATAGTGCAGTAATGAGGTTTAGGAAAATAATGTGGGTGAAGAAACTTGTACTGAGTGGCACACAGTACGTTCCCAAATGTCTCCTCCCCTCCTCTCTTCCTTCCTCCTTCTCTCCTTACACAGGGATGAGAAAATCTTCTGAGGACTGAATTAGGGGCCTCTTGTCCCTCTTCATTCTCCCACTGAAAGTTCAAGGATGACAGTATTTATTTCCTTGTTCAGAGAATGTAAACAAGCCACAGCCTGGACCGGCATTAATAATTTATACAACAAATCACATAATGTGCATTTGGAATCCACGATTTACAGCCTCCCACTAACTTCAGGATTTACCCACTTGACTCCCTCCCGTGTGTCAAGGGCTCAAGCTGGACACTTAAGATGCATTTAAATTATCTGTGTGCAAAGACACCACCTAGAAACAGAAAGGCAACCTCTCCCTGATGCGCCTATGTAAATGTTTGGAATAATAAAACTAAACTACACATCAGCAAAGCTGATGGGGGTGGGTAGGAGGATATCTTTCCATTAAAAAAAGAAGAAGAGATTGAACGGGAATTGGACTGAATTTGAGTAAGCAAGAATGAATGCTTAGTAAAGGGAGGATGTAGTGAAGGAAAGAAGCAAGCGTGAAAATGGGCTGTTCTGATCCCACACTGCCACACAGTCAGGTTCTCTGTGGACTCCAGTCGGCTGCGTGGTGAGCTACAGTGACCCTGGGTTTTGATGACCTTTTTTTCTTCTTTCTTTTTCTCTTTTCTTTTCCTTTTTTTTTTTTTTTTGTTTTTTTTTTGCATAGCACACATACTTTTTTTTGAAAAAATTTAAACATTTATTCATTTTTGAGAGGCAGAGTGTGAGTGGAGGAGAAGCAGAGAGAGAGGCAGACACAATCCGAAGCAGGCTTCAGGCTCTGAGCTGTCAGCACAGACCCAGATGCAGGGCTTGAACTCATGGACCTTGAGATCATGACCTGAGCCAAAGTCGGATGCTTAACTGACTGAGTCACCTAGGAGCCACTCACAAAGTTTTTTTTTTTTTTTTTTTTTTTTTTTAACAAATGGCTTGGCATCCTGAACCTCAGTTCTTCCCTTTAAAAATGGATCTGGGGGCGCCTGGGTGGCGCAGTTGGTTAAGCGTCCGACTTCAGCCAGGTCACGATCTCGCGGTCCGTGAGTTCGAGCCCCGCGTCGGGCTCTGGGCTGATGGCTCAGAGCCTGGAGCCTGTTTCCGATTCTGTGTCTCCCTCTCTCTCTGCCCCTGCCCCGTTCATGCTCTGTCTCTCTCTGTCCCCCCAAAAAAATAAATGTTGAAAAAAAAATTTTTTAAATGGATCTGTTGCTAATGTAGCTTTTCCTACATGGCTGACATGTGCAGTCTTGTTTCTTATTTATTTGTATGCCCTTAGTACTTACTACAAAGCATGGCAGGGACAGTCAGAAACAGTGTCCTCTCCCCTGTATCATGAGGCATTTTTAACTTGTGTCTACCAGATAACAATTTTGAGCATGGAGGGCATGTGAATTAATTTGATCTTTGGCAAATATCCTCAGAGTACAAATATACAGATGAGGACATCAAGGCCAAGAGAGGTTATGACAGTTGCCTCAAATCATGCAGCTAGTTAACAGCAGGCTGAAGTTTAAATCTGGGCCTTCTTGTTCCACAGGCCCCGGTCTCCTCATACAAGTTCACCGGGAGAGTAGACAGAATTTATATTGCATCATTGATTGTTTTGGTCTCTGACCTTGATGCAACTTGAATAATTTAATATGCTTGTAGCAAATGTTTGCACAGCACATTGTTAAATAAGTGAAAACAATTGTAGAAATTATACTGATTTCTAGTTAACAGAGATCTTTGTAATCCCCAGAAGTGACCAGAGATGGGATGGGTTGCATTGGGAGTTGTGAGATCCCTGTTCCAGGATGTGTGTAAGTGAAGGCTGGATACTACTAAGGATAATCAAGAGTAAAATGGGTGAGGGAGTACACTGGAAAATAATAGGAAAAGAAGAGCAATAATAATGCATACTAAGGGTTCGATGCCCTCTTGGAGGAAAGGCAAGTGCAGCCATTGTGCAAAACAGTATGGAAGTTCCTCGAGAAAGTTTAAAATAGAACTACCATATCCAGTAATTCCACTACTGGGCATTTACCCAGGTACAAAAACACAAATTCTAAAAGATACATGCATTCCTATATTTATTGCAGCATTATCTACAATAGCATATTATGGAAGCCACCCAAATGTCCATTGATAGATGAATGGATAAAGGTGTGGGGGCACACACACACACACACACACACACACACACAATATGGAATATTACTCAGCCATAAAAAGAATGAGGTCTTCCCATTTGCCACATCATGGATGGATCTAGTGGGTATAATACAAAGTGAAATCAGTCTGTCACAGAAAGACAGATATAGGATTTTACTTATATGTGGAATTTAAACAATGAACAAAGAAAAAGACAAACAAGGGGCTCCTGGGTGGCGCAGTCGGTTAAGCGTCCGACTTCAGCCAGGTCACGATCTCGCGGTCCGTGAGTTCGAGCCCCGCGTCAGGCTCTGGGCTGATGGCCCGGAGCCTGGAGCCTGTTTCCGATTCTGTGTCTCCCTCTCTGCCCCTCCCCTGTTCATGCTCTGTCTCTCTCTGTCCCAAAAATAAATAAAGAATGTTGAAAAAAAATTAAAAAAAAAAAAAAGAAAAAGACAAACAAGAAACCAGACTCTTAAATATAGAGAACAAACTGATGGCTCCCAGAGGGGAGGTGGGTGGGGGGATGGGTGAAATAGGGTAAGAGTACACTTATGATGAGCACTGAGGAGTGTGTAGAATTTTTGAATCACTATATTGTACACTTGAATTTTTGGATCATTATATTGTACAATATAGTATACACTATACAATATAGTGTATACTATATTGTTCACAGAATTGTACATTAATTATACTGGAATGAAAAGAAATATAATATATTTTTATAAGATACACAGAAGCTGTTGTTAAGCAAAAGAAACAATAATGCCTATCATTCATTGAGGGCTTACAAAGTATTGGGCTCTGTGCAAAGCACTCGCAAACATAGTATGTATACATGATCTCCATTTTCAAGGCAGGAGAATGAAGATCAGAATGATAAAGTAAGTTGCCTGATATGGATCATCAGTGGGTGGTCCCAGCAGGATACACACCCAGGTCTGTCTGACTCCAGAGTCTATAGTTTTCACAAATATTTTTGATTACTCTGAACTCTGAAGAGAAACTGTCAGACTGTTGGACCCATTGAGGCAACTAGATCAACCCATTGGTATGCTCGCAAACTGGCTCACTGAAGAAGAGAATAATGTAAAAAGCCTTATTTGTAGCACTTGCCAATTTCCAAGGTATAAATTCTTCTTCCATGTCTAATTTTAAGTCATTAGGTTTCACAACTACTGTGCAACATCTTTGAGTATTTAACACTTAGCTCTTAGGAGCCAAATTGTGCCAGTTCCAGCCCACCATTGCCCCAGTCCCAGCAGCAAGTCAGGGTGTATCTCTTAGGAATTACTGTCTTGTGTTTCTGTGCCTGGCACAGTTTGGCCCATGTGTGGAATATAGAAACTCAGTACGTATTTGTTGACTAAGGAATAAAAAAAACACTTGAATGATAAGCGAATAATCAAGACTGGAGAGGAAGGTGGGAAATACATCTTCAGCCCTAAAATAAGATGGACACAACATCTTTTTACAGTGCACCTATCTGAACTTCTCTATGACAATGAGGTGATCTGTTGACATAGAGTTTGAGTGTAGATGTTCAAACACTACTGATGCCCTCCTGTTCCCACTTCCCAGAAGAGCTGATCTTCCATGAACCAGCAACTCCCCTCCAAATGCACTGCACTGGATGACTTTTCTCTGTCCCCAGTATTGTCACCACATGTCACCCCTTGATCCTCACTGCCACTCTGGTAGTGACACATTCTCCCCCAGCAGCCAGCTGAGCATCATACCACATTAACTTCATCATGCTGTCTTTTTTCTCAGTGGCCTTTGATGGTTCCCTCACATGTCCCTGCCCACCTCCTCAGCATCCTCTCATGTGACTCATCATTTTTTCCCCACTGTATCCCTCCCTAGAACATACATCCTTCCTTCCTACTATCGGGACTGGGCTTCACTGTCCCTTTCTAAAAGATGTCCCGATGCTGTGCTCTCTTGTCCTACACTATCCTTCTCCATCCTAGCATGAATCAGAGTACAAAATGACATATTCACATCTGTAAATTCCCACCCCTTATAGATTGAAAAATTCATGAGAGTGGAGGTCACATCTGTTTCTGTCTGGGTCCCTTTACCTAGCAGTGTCGGGGAATTGGCCGTGTTGTGTTGCAAGACCTCCTCCCGTGGGTCAGAAGGCTGTCCCCTGGAAAGCAGTGTGGGAAAGAGTTTTCAAGGCTGCACTCTGGGGTCAGCCTCTTCGGTTCATATTTTATTAGCCCTGTGATGTCAGGTAGCCAATGCATTCATACGGACTTGATTTTCTCCTCTGTAAAATGGGTGTAGTAGCAGTAGCTCCATCACATGGTATCATAAGGATTGGAGAATTCGATGTACAGCACTTAGTGTAGGACTCTGCAGAGTTGAGCACTTAACCACGGTAGTTATTCTAATATTTTTATTTTGAGTCCAAGTGATGCCTCAGCTCAAACTCACACTTAACTCCTTCTCTTCACCAAGGAGGTAATGACTGTATTTTCTCTTCTCAGAAAGAGAGATCCCATGGAGCTGGCTCCTTCTCCCTGGAATGAAGGGACTGGTTGGCCTCTCTGTCCACTCATTCATTCATCTATTTATTTATTAACCAAATATTAATTTAGCTGCTACTCAGTAACAGGTTCAGTGCTAGAGGAACTAAGGTAGGATCCACACCCCTGAGGAGGGTGTAGTCACAGGGGAGGAGGAGGGCTGTCTACATTCTTCTCTCCCTGCTTATAGGATTTCACTAAATAAACTTGGCAAGGAGCCAGTTGGGAGATTGGTCTGCAGAAAAGCAATAACCTTTGATATGCCCTGTTCTTTGTAGTTTGAAATACAAGGGAGAGGAGAGAAGGCGGAGAGAGTACCCATCTCCCACATTAGATTTTGAGTAGGACTGAGGCGTCATTATGCCCATTTTATCACTTGAGGAACCTGTGTGATACAACAACAAAAAGAAATGACCATCCTAGGCCATGTCGCCAGAAAGTTGGTGAATCTGGGAATTTGAATTCTGCTGCCTCTTGCAATGGTATTTTCTGTTCTTTGAGCCGCTGACTCCTGGAAAACCAAGGAGGAAGCAACACTGCTAATGCTGGTCCTGGTTGACGACTGAAATGGAAGAAGAAATTCATAGTTATGATTCCCAGGGCTGCTGTTACCTCTGCTCTAAGCATGCCTACATCCTAATCTCAATTCTTCTACACTTACGCACATATTCACGTCCTCACATATATACATAGGTTTCTATTAAATTTAGTAGAGCTTCTAGTTTAGCTCTTTAGGCTGTTCAGGTGTGGGCATTTCATAAATAAATACGCACTAATGTTGTTACTATTATTGCCGTCCCATAAATTTAACAGCACAAGCAGGAAGCTCCAGGTGTGTATAGCACCTGAATTACGGTTACTTAGGGAACCTCTGCTGGCGTGTCCCTGTTGTCTCTACCTGAGTGATGCCTCTGTACAGCTCCTTGTGCAGGAATAATCTGTGTCCTTCCATCCTAGCACAAGGAGCCAAGTGCCCCTGGGGGTGGGGTGGGGAGCGTTTTTACAAATATACAACGATGTGTAACTTGGATGTATCATCGCTGGCCAGCCTGTAGTCTAGGAGGAACCATGACGATTCACTGGGCCTCCGCTGATAATATTAACAGGTATAGCAGACAACGGTCACGGGGTGCTCAGCATATGCCAAGCAGTGTGCTGAGGGCTTGAAATACATAAAGAGCCATCAGGAAGTTAAGTAACTTTCCCAGCGATATTAGCTAACGATTACTGAGCCTTTCTTATATTGGCCACTGTGCTGGTAACTTGTTGCTTAGGTCAAGTGATCTTATGAAGTAGGTATTTTAATGATTCTTGCTTTGTAAATGGGACGCTGGGATTTAGGAAGATCAGATCACTGGTACCAGCATCTTCCGGTAGGAATGGGCAGCACTGGTGCTTGATCCCAGCTCTGTGGGACCCTAAGGGCTGTGTTCCTAACTCTTCCTTTTCATGACCTGCAGCACTTCACACTGTCAAGAAATTACTGAGCTGGGTTTCAAGCTTATTTTCTCTGATCGCAGAGCTCAGAAGCCTTCCATGTCGCCCACTTCCCTTCTGGGATGATGTGTGAACCTAGGGTCTCCCGGAGAGACATGCCTCTGTAGAGATGAAAGGGACTTCCTTCGCTGGGAGGCCAGCCCTGATTTTGTGAGTCACTCTCAGTGTCTCCTTCCTCTCAGCCCTCACCAGGTCTTGGAGTCTTCAGAAAAACAACCTAGCCCTTTTACTGGGTACAATGTCATTATGTCTCCTCTGGACCGTCTCGCCTCCCTGACTATAGTCCCTTCAGGTTGCCCGGGGTATGACACAGCAGGTGCACAGGGAAGCTTTTTGTTTTTATTTTTTTTAATTTATTATTCTATTAATTTTTTTAAGGAAGTGCCAGCGAGGAGTCCATTGTAGGACTTGAACTCACGACTCTGATATTGAGACCTGAGCTAATATCAAGAGTTGGATGCTTAACTGACTGAGCCACCCACAGGGAACCTTTCTAAATGAAAGGGGGTCTCTTCTAAACTTGAAAGTCCCTGAGTCTCCTTCTGGGGATGAGGGCTTTTCAGCCTTTCTCATTTATTCATTTAAGTAGGTCCTGGTGTTAGTTCTTTATGGCTCCATAACAAATGACCCCCAAATCTTCAGGTTTAAACAACAAACATACATTATCTATTTATTATCTCAACAAACATTTATTGATTGACATGTTGCCTCAACTGACATTTATTCTGTGGGTCAGGGGCTCAGGTACCATGTAACTATTCCTCAAGCTTAGGGTTTCTCACAAGACTACAGTGAAGTCATAAACCTAGGCTATGGTCCCCTCTCAAGGCTTGACTTGGGGGAAGGGTCTGCTTCCCAGCTACCTCATGTGATGGTTGGCAGGATTCATTCCCACAAGGGCTGTGAACCAGAGGCCACTCTCACTTCTTTGTCTTGTGGGCCTCTCTCTCTGGCAGCTGACAACATGGCTGGCACCTGGCTTCACCAGAGCAAGAAAGTGAGAAAGGGGCAAAGAGACTGTGAGCAAGATGGGAGTCACAACCTCTTGTACCCTAGTCATGGAAGTGACATCCCACACTTTTGTTGTATTCCATTTGGCAGAAGCAAGTCAGTAGGGGAAGGGATCACACGAGAGTGTGATTACCATGAAGCCAGGACCATTGGGAGCCACTTTAGGAGCTGTCTACCTCAGTCCCTACCCTCTTTCCTTTTCTTCGAACCAGATGTTTCTCTCATTTCAGGTGACTCATGCTTTTTCATGTCTGTAGACTTAAAGAATGGTTGATTGCCAAGCTTCATGTTCTCACATTCTGTGCAGAATGTTCTTCGGCCTCCTGGTGTAAGCATCCTCTGATTTTGTTAATTCTTTTTTAATGTTTGTTTATTTTTGAGACAGAAGGAGAGAGACAGAGCACGAGCATGGGAGGGGCAGAGAGAGAGGGAGACACAGAATCGGAAGCAGGCTCCAGGCCCTGAGCTGTCAGCACAGAGCCCAATGTGGGGCTCAAACCCACGAACCATGAGGTCATGACCTGAGCTGAAATCAGACAGTTAACCCACTGAGCCACCCAGGCACGCCCCCTCTCTGATTTTCTTATAGACGGTCTTTGAAGAATAAGATTTCTGCCTTTAACCCAGGCGCCTCGCCTTGTTTTCCACCCCAGAGGTACACTTGTAGATCATATCCTTTGTCACAAGGTCTTTGGATCCCCCTCCTTGAGACTATGAAGTCCCTGCAGTATCCTCAGCACCCAACACAATGTCTGGTGCTCAGCAGATACCCAACACATCTCTGCTGACAAGGTGAATGAATGAGGATGTGTTCGGTGTTTGCACGGTGCCAGGACGGCTGGCCTGAAAGGCCATGAAGTATCGTCTAGGATGAAGCCCGCTTCCTTTATAAGCTCCTCCCTCCCCCGCTCCCTGGCCTCCTCTGTTAACATTGTACTTACTCTATGTGCCTGTTACCTCTGCCACTCTAGTTGATGCACCGTGTCCTGTTCACCCATCTCCTGGACCACACACCCGTTTTTCTACTCAACTCTCTCATTATAAGCCTCAGCTCTCAGGAACAGTTCTTGGATACCCAAACCCAGATTAGGGGTCCCCTCTTCTGCACTGGCCTCTGTTGTCAATGGTAGTCTGCTTGCGTTACATTCTCTATTTGGAGCCTACTACCCCACTGCACATTGAGACCCTCGGAGGCTCTGATCTCTGTATCCCCAGCTTAGAGTGCAGAGCTCAGTGCAGAATGGGCCTTCGAGAAATATGTGTGACTAGATGATTTCCTCCTCTTACAGACAGGGAGATAGACATCCAGGGAGGGGAGGGATTTTGCTGAAGGTGGCATGGTGTATAAATGGCAGAGTGATGTTCGGGTTTGGTCTCTTGTGCCCCAGAACAGAGCACTTTGCACAGGCCCCAGGCACTTCCTTGTCGCTCAAGGACAAGACAGTATGTGAGTCTGGCATGCCCCTTGGGCTAAGACCACTATTGTTCTTCTGTAGGTGGAATATTTCAGCCAGCAAACTTGAAAGGTTTAGACCCAGAATGTCAGCCTGAAATGGGTAGAGGCCTCTGTGTGGAAATATGCTTGGGCAGAAATGCTGCACAGGAACATTCTTTCCCCTCTCATTTTTTCCCTCTTTTATTCTCCTTTATATTCTCTTCTCAAAGGTCTAAAGGCAAAGCTGTTTATCTCCAAATGGCTGTTTCAACACAATGCAAATGTGCTTTTGCTGAAATGTTAGTGGTCTGAAGAGAAGGCAATGGATTGGAAAACCAGGGGAAAATGCCCTTCTATTTAAAGAGCTGGAGACAGGTGTGTTTATCCTAATAAAGTCCCCAGGTGCTTAGCAGCCAAACTCATCCACCCAAAAAAGGGCAGAATCCTCTGTGCCCTGCAGGGACCCAGTTTATTCCTTTGTAAGAATGATGGTTTGGGTGCTGAGAAGACCCTTTGTCTTACGATGTGCTTCTTGGGCCAAAGCTCCCTCTCGTTCCTTAGACCTTCGGGAGACCCTGATGGTAAATAAGCCCCTGGGTGATGCAAGAGGAATGCAGATGTTGCTGGGGTCACTCAGACCTCGGTAGAATCCCAGCTCTGCCTCCGATGGTTTGTGCAACTTGGAACAAGTGTCTCATCTCCCTGAGCTTCATTTTCCTCATTTATAAAGTGGAGATCATGGTGCTTAACCCAAAGGGTTGTTTTAAGGGCTGGGTAAAACAAAGCAGGTCAAGCGTCTAGACCAGGGCCTTGGTTCTCAAAGTTGCACTTGTGGAATATTTTTTTTTTTTACTTTTTTTCTATGTTTGGATGTCCTCTGTGACATGCCCCTCAAGAGGTCGGTCTGCCTGAGTCTCCTTTGCATCAAGGCTAAATGTCCTGTGTCCTTTAACTAGTGCCCTCTCCTGACATAATCTCTAGTGTAACCCTCATTATCTTCTCAGAGCATGGACGACTTGTCTATGTTCTGTTTAGAGCATCATGCATCCTGAGTTACATTACCAGCTCTGCAGCTTACGAGTGACCTTGAGCAAACCACTTCTCTTCCCTGAGCTTCACTTCCCTGATCCATAAAATGGGAAGCCAGTGATTGCTGTGAGGAGCAAACTGAACAATGGATCCAAAGAGTCCAGTAGAGGCTTGGCATATATTAGGTGCTCTACATATGTTTAAACCTTCTCTTACCAAAAACTCACTCTCCTTCCAGCTACGTGCTCTTTCTTCCTCTTCTGAACCATTGTAAATTTATGCAGATATTTTCTGGGATACAAAGGCTGAGGTGTACATTTGCTGGTCTCACATCTGATGATGGTCACGATCATGGATGCTATTCATTGGGTACCTACTGTGCAATGTATTTTTCTATTTAATCTTTCTAACAATGCTGTGGAGTAGATGTGATTCACATTTGTGAGGATGATAAGACTTGCCTAAGGCCAACCAGAAAATAACAGAGTGGGGATTTGAACCCAAGTTTCTCCAATTCTAAAGCCCATGTTCTTCACATTTACCTAATCTACTATGCTTTAGACTTTTTGCACCAGTCTCTCAAGGTTGTTTTGTGGGAATATTTGGGTATGGTTCATTTTGATTGTATGTTAACATTGGCCAAAGTATCCTGGTTGAGCCCATCTGACATACGGTCATTTGTGGGACACTGTGGTCAGTGTCACATGTACAGAGAGTGCCAGAGGCTCTGTATTTGTTGCAAGAGATACTGGCTAAGGTAGGAACCAATGATGACTATCCCAAATGGTGAACTGAGAAACCTTGCTGTGGGAGCTGGAACCAATGGGATCTAGGTCGGTCTCTGGACATTATGACTCTAGACAGC
Source organism: Prionailurus bengalensis (assembly GCF_016509475.1). Lineage (NCBI taxonomy): Eukaryota > Metazoa > Chordata > Mammalia > Carnivora > Felidae > Prionailurus > Prionailurus bengalensis. Next base: position 76,823,324 of record NC_057359.1, on the reverse strand, counting down.
CCTCTCTCCTGTCCTCCTTTTAACCTTTAGCATAATGGATTCAACTCATGGATCTTAAGGCACTCCTCCAGCTCTCTCTTCTAGCTCCATGATTATTTTCTGAATGTGGGAGTCAAAAGATAGAGTATAAGTTTGAGCAAAAGAAGTATGGGGGCCTGTTTTCCAACTTCAAACACAAAGGTCTGCCTGAGAGAGGAGGAATGGAAACAAGACTATGGAATGTTGAGGACAGGAATATGTCTAGCTGGTTTTGGCTCTAGGAGTAGATTTTTATTTCTTTTTTGTTTGTTTGTTTGTTTTTTGTTTTTGTTGTTTTTGTTTTTTAGCTTTGGGAACAGTTGATTTATTCGGCCGCACTCAAGATGGTGTTCTCTGGTCACAGCGAAAGCTTCTCTGTGGGTGGGACTTCCTATCCAGGAGGACTACTAGGTAGCAAAGCATGCCAGGAGGTCAGGACCTCTGGGTCGTTCCTTGGCCTGGGGATGGCGCAGGTCTGGCGGGACGCGAGCGGGGCTCACACGAAGTTGTTGGGGAGCGTGGCCGGGGAGAGTGGCTCCAGGCTCTGGGGGCGCCTCCCGCAGGGCGGCAGGGGCAGCTTGGGCGGCAGCGGGGGGGGGGGGGGGGGGGGGCGGGGGGGGGGGCGGCGGCTGTTTGGTGGCGATGTGTGAAGGGACCCAGGCATCCGGTGCGTAAAAGTAGAGGTCGTAGGGGTCCTTCCGGGCTTCCAAATGCATAACCGGTTCATCTCCGTCGTTTGGAAGCCGGTGATGTGCGAAGGGCCGGTTTCGAGCCGACCGGCGGTAGAGACACCACAGCAGCAGGAAAATGCCGATCAGCAGGCCGGATTTTTATTTCTTATTGACATAGTTTTCATACAGAAGGTCAACAGTGAAGGAAGACTTCGTGATACATTGTTAAGGCTTTGGGGTCTAGATCTGGATTACAATCCTGGCTTTGCTTCTCAATAGCTTTCTAGCCTTGGGCTAGACTCAAGTTTCCTTATTTGAAAAATGCACTAAAGAAAATTGATGGTTGATCAAATAAAGTAATATCTAAAATATTTAGCACAAGATGTCATAGTAACTGCTCTAAAAATAAAAGAACATCACCATTATCACCATCATCATCATCATCATCACCATCACCAATGAAATTGGTTTTCTTTTTACCTAACAAGCTTTCAGTGTAGGTGATGTTCAAACACAGGTTGGATGACCATAGGACAGGGCATTGTAGGGAACTACTTGTACGGTGTAATTTGTTAGGGTCAAGCTCTTTTTAAGTTCCCTGTAAATCTGAGATTCTGTGACTCATATTAGAACAGGTGATACTTGTGACAGGAGTCCAGAGAGGTATGGAGTTTCTGTGAGTTAGGGAAGACTTCCAGGAGATGGGGGTTCTCTGGCCTTAAAAAGTAGGTCTGCCTTTTGCTGCACTTGGCTGGTGTAGTATAGTAAGAAGAGCATGGGACTCTTGATCTCAGAGTTGTGAGTTTGAGCCACACGTTGGTCATAGAGATTACTTTAAAGCAAATAAAAATATTTTCCAAAAAGTAGATCTGCCTTAGACATGTTGATAAAAGCAGGAAGAGCAACACATGGCTGTAGGGAATGCATGTGGCCTGTCACAAGGAAAGGTACCAAGAGAAGTGCAGTGGAAGGTTTGGACAAAGCCTCGTTTCCCATTATTTCTCAAGTGTAGTCTGAGAATCCGGACAAAGTTGTGAGGAGGAAGGAGCACAGAGATTTGATGGAACCCCCTTCCTTTAGACGTAGTGTGATATGATGGAAGAAACATTGAATTAGGAGGTCAATAGATTGGTTTATATTCTCTCTCTGCCCTTACTAATCCTCAGCCTTTGGGGAAGTGCATTAACCTCTCAGAGTTTCCATTTCCTCTAGTATCAGAAAGTGGCAGCATTGCCTAGAATTTACAGTAGACCTATGGACTGGAGGAGATTCTGTAGGTAAAGGACAACACAGCTGACCTAGTAAATATTAAATATACAATAAACATAGTTTCTGTTCTCCTACTTTCACAAGCCTTGGACAGACATCCAGTGGCATCTTCTTAGAGAACTGAGTGTTGACTTCTTTGGCAAGCCCCAAGAAAAAGCAGCTAAAAATGTGCCTTCCATGGAAATGGGAGACGATTGGTCCCGATCTTCCTTGGTAGCCATGGAAACATGTGGCTGCTCTTTGCTCTGTCCCTCTGCCCCCAACACTTGGTCCCCAGCTCTTCTCTGCCAGTCTCCCCCTTCCATGAGGGGTGTGGGCTGCATGTGGTGGTGCTGCTAAACAGCCCACAGTCTAGGAAGGTGAACACAGAGGTCAAGCACCAGTGTTTAAAAAATAGCATTTTTATTTTGTGAGTCAGTACCAGCTGATGATCACCTGTGGCTCTGAAAACCAAGCTCCACCTTTCCTTCCTTCATTCCCATTTGTTTGTGAACCTTTCTAGAACTTTAGCTCTTTGAACTGTCACCATGATTTCTCTCTGCACACTGCAGTTTCACGGACTGAGTACAGTACCTCTTTCCTCCCTCCCTAATGCATTCCGTCAGGCTGCTACCAGTTGAATAGTCTTTAACCTTTCAAACTGGCCCTTGTACCTGCCTCTTTTCCTTCTTTGCACGTAGTTTTCTGTGACTCTGAAGTTCTGTTTTCTGTAAACAAGTTTTTTTTCCCCTCCAGTTGAGATACAATTGACATCCGTCACTGTGTAAAAGTTTAAGGTGCGTGGTGCATATTGGTTTGACTTACATATTTTGTGAAATGATTACGCTAATAAATAGAGTCAGCATCCATCATCTCAAATAAGTACAGTGAAAAGAAAAAGCAAGAAGAAAAAAAGTCGTTTTCATTGTGACGAGAACCCTTAGGATTTCCTCTCTTCGGTAACTTTCCTATATGCCATACAGCAGTGTTAGCTACGGTCGCCATGTTATTTATCTTATAACTGCAAGTTTGTGCATTTTGACCCCATTCCTCCTATTCCCCCATCTCCCCACCCTCTGCCTCTGGTGACCACATAGGTGATCTCTTCTCCATGAGTTTATTTCCTTTTTGTTCCTTTTTGGATTCCACATATAAATAAGATCATACAGCATTAGTCTTTCTCTGACTTATTTCACTTAGCATTGTGCCTTCAAGACTCATCTATATTGTCACCAATGGCAGGATTTTCTCATTTTTTATGGATGAATTATATTTCATCATATATATATATGTATATATATGTATACATATATGTATATATATGCATATATATGTGTGTGTGTGTGTGTGTGTGTATATATATATATATATATATATATATATATATATATGCATACATACAACTGCTGATCAACAGCTTGTTTCCGTGTCTCAGCTGTAATAAATAATGCTTCTGTCGACATGGGGTGCAGATATCTTTTTGGGTTACTGTAAAACTCCATTCTTTTTCCTTTTTTTTCTTTAAATTTTCAAATTTTTATTTATTTTGAGAGAGAGTGTGAACGAGGGAAGGGGAGGGAGGGAGGGAGAGAGAGAGAGAGGGAGGGAGGGGGGGAGAGAGAGAGAGAATATCAAGCCGGCCCCGCATGAGATTGTGACCTGAGCTGAAACAGAGTCGGATGCTTACCCATCTGAGCCACCCAGGCGCCCCTCCATTCTTTTTTCTTAATGTTTATTTATTTTTGAAAAAGAGAGAGAGAGAGAGACAGAAACAGAGCGTGAGTGGGGAGGGGCAGAGAGAGAGAGAGGGACACACAGAATATGAAGCAGGCTCCAGGCTCTGAGCTGTCAGCTCAGAGCCCCGTGTGGGGCTCAAACCCACATGAGATCATGACCTGAGCCAAAGTCAGATGCCTTGCCGACTGAGCTACCCAGGTGCCCCTAAAACTCTATTTTCTTTTAATGGCTTAGGAGCCGAAAGCATATAGACATTGGAGTCAGACAAGACTGACCAGGAAATTTTTCTCTATCACTTCCTAATGGTTAAGTCTTGGTTTTCCCATCTTTAGATAGAGGTGGTAATCTCTGCCTTGCAAGGCTATTGAGAAGTCTATAGGCAAATGTAAATAGAATCTTTAATACAGTGCCTGGCATAGGGCAACAGTTAATTATTGGGATCTGCTGATATAATTAATAGCAACTTCTGTATACATTTTTAAAGTAGCTCATTTTTCCTACTTTGTTTCATAGAATAATGGCTCTGTAATATATTATTACTTTTGGGGAACATCAGGTTAAATTCTGCTAAAGAGAATTCAGTGCAGGCCTTTCCAGAGATTTTAATACCAGATATATAATTTTTTAATGTTTATTATTTTTGAGAGAGAGAGACAGAGAGCAAGCTGACTGAGCCACCCAGGTGCCCTAATACCAGATATATAAATATACATAACTCTAGTACTTTAGGAGGTGAATACAGAATGCAACATGTCCCAGAATTTCTTGAAAATGGAAATTTTGTTTTCAAGATACATTTTGTTTGGTGAGAAATAACAGCTGTGGCTCGTTGGGACATTTATTTTATTTTTTTTTTAAAACATTTATTCAACGTTTATTTATTTTTGGGACAGAGAGAGACAGAGCATGAACGGGGGAGGGGCAGAGAGAGAGGGAGACACAGAATCGGAAACAGGCTCCAGGCTCTGAGCCATCAGCCCAAAGCCTGACGCGGGGCTCGAACTCCCGGACCGCGAGATCGTGACCTGGCTGAAGTCGGACGCTTAACCGACTGCGCCACCCAGGTGCCCCTCGTTGGGACATTTAGATGCACTTGTGTAGTCAGTAGGTCCATAGATGAGAGCAGGGATTCTCATCCTGCCTTCACACCTCGCCAATGAGACCTGGGTATAGTGTTGTGAAAAGGTACTAGGCTGTGGGTCAGGAGATGTGGCTTCCAGGCCCAGTTATTCCTCTCATGTCTAAGCTTGAGTTCACCATTAAGTGTTGGACTCCGCACTTGTATACTGGAGATAATACCAATGCTGATTACATGGAATTTTGTTGAAAAGTGAATTGGATAGTTGGGAATAATTTGTGAATTCATAAAAAGTGAAAAAACATGGCACCGTCTGTGTGATCTTTGTCACCTACACGATTGTTACCATCTCCACCGTCATCCCCTTAAAGTTACATTCATACCAAGGCCAGCCATCTGCAGCTGCCATTGAGAAATCCTAAGAGCCAGTTGTCTCTAGACCCATTCTGTGTCTGCCACCAGTGGCTTTGTCTTCAACAGTGTGCCACAATCCAAGCTTTACTCAGCCAAATGTGTTCCCCAGTGGCCTCACAATAGCACACTGCACTAACTGAGGCCATGTAGTATTTTCTGGAGGTCAGAAAGGAAGAGAAAGAGCCATCTATCCTGCCCCTGTCACCATCTGCTCTCCTTATAAAGTCCCGTGTGGTGATGTGGAGAGGTTCCCTTGAAGACCTGTGGTCATCATCAGGTGGGATGATGAGACCGCTCTGTGTTAACCCATCGTCACCACAGGGCTCTAGGAAAAGCTGAGGTCTGTAAGCAGCTTGACAGGGTTGGGTATTCACTGTTCATACCATATCTGGCATGTTGATAGAGAAGTTATAGAGGGTAATGGCTAAGAACTCGGACTCCGAGGTCAAATGGTTTTTCATTTCAGCCCTATAAACTTTGAGCTACATGGCCCTTGGTAAGTGGTGCCCTTTGCTTCCTCATGAGCAAAATATGGATGATGATAGACAGCACCTCATGAAGTTTCTGTGAAGACTAAGTTAGATACTATGTGAGAATGTTGGGTGCATAAATGTTTTCATAAATATTTGTGATGATGATGATGATGATGATGACGGCTGTGGTGGTGATGGTGGTGATGGTGATATTCTCTGCTAGGGAAGTCATTGTAAAGAAGAAAATCTATACAAAGTATAATAATAATAAGACTCAAAATAGGATTTTAGATAAATAAAGTAATCCTAGCATTACTTGATTTGGAGGAAGGAAGGCTCACGACAAGCCAGCTGCCACCATTAACTAACTAACTAGCTCCTCCTGAAGAGGACGTATTAAGCGCATCATTTTTCCCTGGGCAGCAGAAGCTGGCTTGTAGAGTCAGAGTCCAGGACTGTTGAGTACATCTGTCTGAGAGGAGAATTGCTGCTTTGGAGATGTTGAGGTTGCTGTCTCTGGAAATAAGAGTAGGCTGGATGAACACTGGCACAGATCCTACAAAGGAAAACCCTATGAAAGATGGGAGATTGGGAAAACTACAAATGGTTTCAAGGATGCCGTGTATTTGAGAGTGCCACGGTCAAAGAGCCAGAGAACATAAGAAACTAGTTCATGGCAAAGATAGAGAGAAGGAGATGAGGAGAGAGTTAACCCCAGGTGGGCAAAGTGGGGGTGAATGGGAGGAGTAGAATGCCCCATATTGACACATCGTACTAAAGTATTATGTATACACTCCAGCCACGAGTAAGGCTGAGGATAGGGGGCCACCTTATGTAGAATTCTCAGAAAGTCACACTTATAAATATTCTTTCCTCCTGCCTCCATCGTGACTCTTGTACTTGTCAGACAGTGTGTCCCAATTTTCGTTTCCAGAAACACACAAAGAAGCACAGAGGTACTGGAGCTCAGGTGTGGCAGGAATCCCAAGAGGCATTCATTGAAGTTAGTGGGGAACACCAGCCATCTGCAGGGGCCACCCTGATATGCGCGAGGTTTAGCAGCCTATCAAGGGCTTTTCGTATGATCTCTAGCTGGAAGGTGGTGGTGGGGGGCAGGGGACCAATCATTGCCAAAGAGAATGAATGCATACATTTGACTAGAAAGGAACCAGTAACAGTAGTCCAGTACTGACATCTCTTGGTAGAATGGAAAATGATAGTTAGGCATTCATTCATTCATTCATGCATTCACTCATTCAGTAAATAGACGTTTATTGAACACCTAATATATATTCAGACACACTTACAGACGCTGGAAATAATAGGGCACAAAAGATGAGGTCTGGCACATAGTAGATGCACATTAAATAACTACTTATTGAATGAACAGCTTCTCAGATAAAGACATTGAGGCTTAGAGGAGTTAGGTGACTTGTGCATGAAGGCCAGCAGCTAAGTATAAAAGCCAGAATTCCAGTGTAAGCCAAAGAGCCATATGTCCTGCTGAGATCTGTAGGCAGTGGGAATTTGAAGACTTGAGATGAAAGGAAAGATAAAGTACATGTGTTTAATGTTACAATTATGATCTCACATTTAATCTAAACAGCTTTTCCACCAGTTATGGGTTATGATTGCCATTTCATAGATTAGAACACTGAGGCTCTGGGAGTGTAGGTAACTTGCCACAAGTTAGATAGCTATTAAATGGAAGAGTCTGGATTTAAGTCTCCAAAACCCAGCCTCTTCATCCTATTCTAAGTGACTTTTCTACCAATTGCCCTCCTCCGCCCTAATGTCCTGAGATCTTCAAGTCCCTGTCCCTCACCCCAACCCCATATGCCATTTAGAGGAAGAAATGATTTCTCAGCTTGGGACCTAGTTTTTTGTCCCCCAGAGATATCGGGAGGAAGGATTCAATGGAAGTATAGCAGCTTTAAGTTTTCTGCACACAGTGGTCTGATGGGGTTAGATCTATTTTCTTCATTGTAAAATGTGATTGATTCAATTCCAGATTTAACTTAAATTTGATTTTCTTCTCTCAACCTGGCATCTCCAAACTGAGAATCAATCAAACCCCAAATTATAGGCAGCGTGTGGATCAACAATGCCGAGTTATTTCCGGTCGAATTTCTCAAGCAATGCATTTTATGCCATTCTCTGCTGCCATGAGAGGAGTTGAGTGGTAAGAGGGAGGGGAAACGAAAGGGAAATTAGATTATTAACTTTCTCCAGTTCCAACAATCAATACACCCTGGTGTAATTCTATTCCTACAGCACAGTGCTCTCTCTTGCAAGTGATGGGGAGGGCACTGCGAACTGGAATGTGAAACAAGAATACCCGTGACCCTGGACATTTGGCGATGCTCCTGTTATGATCTGGAGCTATCAGTTATTGATCTGAAGCTGTCATTTATTGATTTTTTTTTCCAGTTGCATAGAGTTCTGTTTTGTCCTCATATTAGCTCTGAAAGAAGAGCACTCCTCCATTTTTTAGATGGAAATATTTTGTCCTTTTAGGGTTAGACCCACTGGCAAGTGTCACATGGAGACTTAGTGGTGAAGCCAGGATTTGAACACAAGCAGGTCTAGCTTTAGAGGTCATGCTCTTTCTGCAACTACATGATGCCTTGGTGGGACCTTTATTCTGTGGTGAAGTGGAAGGTGGCATGATATGGGGGAAAGGTTGGAAAGTGCTGGTTCTAGTCTTGCCTCTGCCATGTGCAAGTTGAGTGACCTTAGAAAGTCATTTGGTTGTTCTGTCCCTCTGTCTATGTGTAAAATGGGGATGATAGTAGCAGTTTGTTATAAGGATTAAATGAGGTGAATTTGCTTCACCAAAATGTAAGCTTCAAGGACATTGGTTGCCTTGTGTTCACTGTCATTCCCTCTTTGCCTAGAACAATATGGAGAAAGAGGCGATGCTCGGTAAAAACTGGTTGGATGGGTGAATGGTCGGATAGATGTGAGTGCTAGGCGTAGTGCCTGAATCATAGTAAACACTCTGTAAAGGGAGTTTCTCCTCCCTGTCTCGGCTTCCTGTGATGCAATACAGGGCCTGGATGAGAAGGATGTGGTTTTTATGGGAAAGATAGTTTCTACCTTGCCACTGTCTACAGCTCTTACTCAGAGCTAAATGCTAATGATCAGCTCGTTGGGCCAGGAACTCTTAAGAAGTCACCTCTGTTTGAGTTCCACTGTGAAGTTTCTGCCAGATTCAGTTGCCATGGAAACTCCCCAAGCCCCATGGCAGCTCCACAGGCATCTGGCCCAAGTGCAGACTTGACCTGTGTGCTTTCTTCTTCCTGGACTTCAGAGGCAGCTGTAGCGATTCAGGCATTCGCTGAATAAATGGCTTCCCCAGGACACTGTTCATTCACATTCTCCCCTCCACTCCCTCCCTCTTCTTAGGACTCTCCCCCACTATATCCACCGTTTCTGTCTTTGGTTTCTAAAGAATAATTCAGTTCATAATATGTTCTGTCAATGTGTTGGACAAAGAAGTAAATGAGTATTGGTTTCTGCCATCAATGATTAGATAAATACTGATACCTGGCTTGGAAATGATCATTTGCGAGGGCCTACCATGTGCCAAAAACTGTGGTAGGCATTTAACATGTGCTGTCTCATTAGGTCTCACAACACTCTTGAAGGATGTGTCGTCTCCCTCCTATTTTCCAGATGATAAAACTGAGAGACAATAAGCTAACAACATACCTTCACTCCCCTCCCCACTGACTCCTAAAGATTGTGGATTACTGTGAAGGTTTAAAAGACCTAGGGGAAGCAGTTAGCCCGGTGTGAGTCCAGAGAGATAGTACAAGCAATCCCACACCTGCCCATAAGTCCTCATCTCCCAACCAGAAATCAGCCCAGCGAGGGCTGGGCAGCATTTCTGGTAGCTGGTTAATTAGCAAAAGGAAAGTCTTGGTCATCTCCATTTGTGCTGCCATATGGAGGCAAGTCTGGGAGGTGCCTTCTCAGAGACCCACAGGATGCTGTTGTCCATCCAGGGCATCTGCTTCCCCAATGCCAGGAACATGTACCTTCCTTATCTCACTCTCCGGTTCCCCTTCCCAAGAATGTGTTCATGCTGGACTCATCCTTACATGTTCGTCCCCTGAGAACAGACTCTACAGAATCTAGAGTGGAAACTCAGTGCTGCTGCTAAGTGTTCTTTGCGGGGGGAGGAGGGGAGGTTGTTAAATATCTAGACTTGGGGTAACATGTTGACTTTTTAAGGGAAAGACTTACACAAAGCACTGACTCCTAGTCCATACCCTTTCTAGTATAAAACTTGGATGCTAGCTAGCTTATGTTATTTAGGTACTAAACTGTATAGTTCAGAGTTTGAAACAGCTTTTTTGTGGCTCCCAGGAAGAGAGAAAATTTGTTCCTTTTCTTCCAGTGGTCATTTTAGGCTTAGGGACTTCCCATCCACCTGACACCAGAAGCAGCTTTTTAAATCTTACTTGCCATTCCATCTAACATATATCCAACAAATATAGCAAATAGATGAATAGTCTCTACCAAAAGTTATGCCTTGTACTAGGACTAGCAATAAAGATAAAGATGCTGTTCTTAAATCAAAGAACTTATAGGTTCCAGGAAGTAAGTTTAGCATGAGAGATGTAAAGATGGTGAAGATGGGGTGCCTTCCTTCAAGAATCTCACTGTTTATTAAGAAAAAATTATATAGGCATACAAAAAAATCCAAAAGCTGTCCATAAGGGCTCTTATTCCATTAGGATCCACCAGTCTAGCAATACAGCTGGCTTATGGTTGGCCTGCTTTTCGACTGGTCAGCACCTTATCTGCTTACTAACATGTTACTATCATCCCTGGAAGTTGGGATGTATTTGCTGAGATTCTACCACGTCCCAGACACTGTGCTAGCCATTGGGATCAATGGTAGGCAAAGGATATGGCACCTGAGCTTACCATCCAGTTACTAGAATCTAATGTTGGAGTGAGATATTTTGAGAAACACAACAAACGTAGGCTGTTTGTTTGCCTAGAGGGAGAGGAATTTACATTTGTGATTAATCTCAGTGATGAAGGATAAGGTAACAAGTGGGGTTCTATGCAAAAGAAATAATACCTGTCAGGGCGCCTGTGTGGCTCAGTCGGTTAAGCGTCCAACTTGGGCACAGGTCATGATCTCATGGTATGTGGGTTCAATACCCATGTGAGGCTCTGTGCTTACAGCTCGGAGCCTGGAGCCTGCTTCAGATTCCATGTTTCCCTCTCTCTCTGCCCCTCCCCCACTTTCACTCTGTGTGTGTGTGTGTGTGTGTGTGTGTGTGTCTCAAAAATAAATATTAAAAAAATTTTTTTTAAAGAAATAACACCTATGATATTAGCGTGATGAAGTGTTGACTGTGGTGGCACTGCAGTTATGCAGCCCTGCCCATACCTCTGTCAGGTAGGGGAGGGCGACAGGAGGTGTGAGTGCAGAGACCCACCATGAAAGGCCTTGAATGCCAGGCTAATGAGAATGGAAGGCATCCTGTGCCCAGAGGTGTAAAACAGTCTCAAGGGGTTCCAGCAGGGAATGAGATGGGAAGATGTGCCCAAACCTCCCTCATTTCATAAGCAGAGAACAGAAGAGATGTGGGGAAACAGGTGAAAATGATAAGGACATAGAATAAAGGGGCACCTGGGTGGCTCAGTTGGTTAAGCTTGGACTCTTGATTTTGGCTCAAGTCATGATCCATGGTTTGTGAGATCAAGCCCCACATCAAGATCCATGCTGACAGTGCAGAGCCTGCTTGGGATTCTCTCTCTCCCTCCCTCTCTGTGCTTCCCCCCCCCCCATCTTAAAATAAATAAATAAAATTTTAAAAAAAGAATAAATAGAACTGCATGGCTGTGCAGATGCTGTAAAGGAAGAAGACAAGCATGAAGGATGTCTAAGTTTCTTGCCAGTTTAAATGGTGGTATTTTCAATAAGTTGGGGAGCTCAGGAGGAGAAGAAGGAAAAACAGGAGGAGGAGAATAAGAAGGATCAGGAAGAGGAGGGAGCTTTAAGGAGAAGATAATGTGTTCACTTTTGAACACATTTATGTCATGCCCCTGAGACTACTGTAGGGAGATGTCTAGGAGACTTGGGAATAAAGGTTTGCTCAAAAGAGCCTAGTGGGTGATAGAAATTTGGGACCCATTGTTCTAAAAATGTTATCAAAACCTTTAAAGTAATTGTCAATAGCAAGACCTAAAGAATGAGACACAGTGGGGGCTTAGGACACAGACAACAGAATTGCTCTGCTGGCCCAGTGCTTTGCTGTCCATGCAAATCCAATCTACTCATTCTATTGCATCTATTAAATTGCCTTTAATTTTCTCAGGCAAATCTCCCCTTCACATCTTACACCCTCTCTGCTAGTTCCTTAACACAACTTGCCTTGGAGTCTAATTAGCTGGGGATAAGCCCCCTAGCCTGTAAGCTCCCGGAGAGCAAAAACTCTTCTCGCGCTGCTATGTATCTCCATAGTAGGTGCTCAATAAATGCCTGCAACACTAATGTGAACTGAAGAGCTTCTAACAGTCTGTGAGACCCTGTTAGATGATAGACATTGTGTCTACACTATGCCACATAATCATCACAACAACCTGTGAGCTGTTTCTTACTACTCTCATCAGACGTGTAAGAAAACTGAGGTTCAGAGAATGAAACAGGTCACACAGCCACTGAGGCTAAAGCCCAGATTTGAACCCACGGTTGTCAGACTGTAAAGCCCGTGTTCATTCCACTGGGCTCTGCAAATTCAACACTTCTCACTTCTTCCTACTTGCTCCTAAAACTAGTAGAGAGTTTAATATTTTTTAATAATTACCAAAAACAACCAGCCTAATTGAGAGGGGAGGAGAGGGAATTACCACAGTTTTCAGGAAGCTCGTTTCTTTCATCTGTACCAAAGGGGATGATAAGCCCATTTTGCAGAGAGTTAAGTTGAGACCCAACAAAGGCCACTGAGATGTCATTGCAAGCACAGATGTTGGAAAATATGGTTTCTTTTTCCAGCTTCCCATTTGGAAAATAACAGGATTCCCAAATTCCATGCTATCCCTATTTTCTCACCTCCTGGATTTATGTATCTTTGTGTTGTATTTTTGTTATTAGGTTTGCTGAAAAGCCCAGTGAATAAGACGGCCTTGACATTGATTGCTGTGAGCTCCTGCATCCTGGCCATGGTGTGTGGCAGTCAGATGTCCTGTCCACTGACCGTGAAAGTGACTCTGCATGTGCCTGAGCACTTCATTGCAGATGGTAAGAACCAAGCATAAAAGATGCCCCATTACCTGCTCGTCACCTTGCACCCCTGTCTGGTCAAATGTCCTCCATGCATAGCCCAACTTCACAATCAGATTACCAAAACAAACAAACAAACAAACAAAAAAACATTCCAAAGGCCTTGGAAGAAGCCCTTATGATTTAGAATCCTGGGTTATTCTAATGGAACTACAGACTGTTGTTTTTTTTTTTGTTTTTTTTTTTTTTTTTTTTTTTGCCGTGGGCAAGGATAAGATTTGTTAAATTAAGGAAGAATTCAAATGTGAGTGCAGGGAGACGGAGCTACTTCAGAGAACCTCCTGCTTCTTATTATGCTTGCGAATCCTATTCCTAACTAAAAATATCCCCTCCCCAAATACTATTTGCTAATTAAAAAATATGACCGAGAAGATCATATGAGCTTCGTTGGAATTTCCTGAATGTCCTGGAGAATACTCTTATCTCATTCCGTGTAGATGTACTTTACAAGTATGTTATATCCTACCGTTTACTCTTCATGCAATTAATTTGAATTAGTGAGACACTGTAGTCTTTGTTATCATTTGCAAAAAAAGCATGGCCCAAGAAACTGATTAAGGTTCTTGATAGCTATTGTTAAAGTGTCCTCCAGAAAGATGTTCCAGTTTACATGCTCCAGTAGGATGCGATGGCACCTATTTCCTCAATTGCTTGTCCAAGTGCTTGGCATTACTATTTTTAAGTGTATGAAGGTTATCATAAATATAATAAAGAAGATATATTAAGTATGCAGCTTAAATTTTTACGTAAGAGTCCATCCAGATCAAACCATAATACATTCCCAGCTTCCTTATGTTCATTCCCAGTTAATGCCTTCCCAGAGGTAACCACCCTTCTGACTTCCAACACCATATTAGTCCTATTATTTAAAAAAAAATATTTTTGCAATTGGATCTGTATTGAATATTTTTGAGATCCTTACTCAATAGTTGTCAGCCTTATCTCAATATAATTCAATTTTATCTTTACCTTTTAAGTTCATGTTCAGATCTAGCACCAATCCCTTCCATATGTTTTGTCCAAAGTGGAATGATTACCTCCTTTCTCTGAAACATTCAGACTTCTATTAATGCATCCTGTGATGGCTCCCACTTCACCATGTAAACTAGCCTCTACTTGTTTTTCACCTGAACTACAACGAAGTTCAGTATTTCTTATTTTATATACATGCAGTTGGCTTCCGGTCCTAAACATAACATTTTTGATTCAATTCTATCAAATCATATGTGTACATGTGACAGGTGCAACTTTGAGTGTAAGATAACAAAAGGATAGCAGAGGGAAGCAGAAGGAAGCAAATGTACAGAAGCATCTAGGTCGTATAGGTTCATGGAGATTGGGATGGGAAGAATTGCCAGAACCTGGGTGGAGATGAAAGACTAAGAGTAATAAACAATGAGTTTGGAAAAACCAATAGGACAAGTTTGGCCACCATTTAAGGCATGTGATCTTAACTTTTAGTGTTACCAGCCCCTACACTTTAACTGTAGAATGATAGGCCTTAGCAACATTCAAGTTTTGAATATTTATTTTCATGCTTGTAGACATTGAGCTCCTAAGGAGTCTAAGTAACCTTCTCAAGGTCATGGTAAATAGTTTAGAGGCTAAGAGCAGAGGGTATAGAATAATACAAACATGAATTCAAATAGTTGTTCTGTTATCTGCCATTTCTATAGCCAAGTGAATGACTCACCTCTCAGTGCCTCAGTCTGCATCTATAAAATGGTATGATAATAATACCTATCTCATTGGATTATTGTGAAGCCTACAATTCCACATTTATCAGATTTTCAGAGAACATGTAGTTGTGAAATTGCAAAATCAAGGGATCGCCCAAGAAAACTCGAAAAGTGTTGTGATGGCTTGGAAGGACAGAGAAAAATGTGGTGAGATAACAGGTGCCCTTTCTCAGTGGTCCTTATTCTGACCTCTGTCATAAACTTAAAACTTTACAACTTCCTGTAGAGTTGTCTGTTTCTGCCTGTAGACTGGAATCTCTTTGGGGGCAGGAGATGTGTCTTCTGGGAGAGATCTTGTATTCCTGATGATTAGCACAATACCTGGTCCATGGTGGATGCTCAGTAAATATGTGATGAATGAATGCATGAAACCTGAATTAAAGCAGACTTATGAATGGCCCTATGGGCTGTTATATTAGATCTCTAAGAAGAAAGGGGAGACTGAATCAAGGAAAACTAAGGCAGAAAATGCTTACAGATCAAGGCTAATTGACAATGACAATGGAGTTTACAAATCCTAGGGATGCGATGATACAAACATAGTAGGCAATGATAGAGGACCTAGCCCAAAAGGATCTCAGTCTCAAGGTGTAATGGAACCCCCTTCCCCTACATGCTGCATTGTCTTGGTTAGGAATGTACCCTTTGAAATGAATATGTTTAGGTTAATATCTCAGTTTTCTTATTTAGTTGCTATGAAATATAGGAGAATCAGTGAAGCTCCCTATGTCTCAATTTTTCTCATCTGTAAAATGGAGATTATTTTGAAAAGATTGAATGACATAATGTATATAAAATACCTATAAAATATCTAAAACATGGTGATTGCTCGAAAAATCTCCATAGCTTGCTACTCTTATTCTTAAAATGATCCATAAAGGAAGAGACATCAGAAGCTGGTACATGGCAGGACAAGAAGGCATAAGAAACTAAATAAATGGGATTCTTCTATTCTAATAGATTCTGATAGAATCAAACAGTACCAATCTATTATGGTACTTCTGGGGTTGAACAGGAATTCTTAGAGCAGTGAATACTTACAGTCAGGTTGATGGCTGTCCAGTTCTAGGCAAGCAGACCTTTCCCAGCATGATCCCAGTGCTTTCTGTGGGTGGATAATCTATATGGATTGCACATCCCATTCCCCCAACAGCTCTTCAAAATGATCTTTATTATCCCCATTTGACAGATAAGAAAACTAGGACTTGAAAAAGAGTGGAATCCGGTTTTCTGTGGGGGTGGAGCAGGGCCTAACCAAGAATAATTTATATGAATTCGACTAGTGAGGTCTCTAGCTCTGATTTCTGGAGATGCAGGAGTGTTGTGTAGGGAGGCAAGAGGCTAAGTGATGATGATGTCTATTTTCCTGAACCTTTATTATCAGTTGGCATTAATATTTGTAAATTAATCGATATATGACATACATACAGTAAAGAAAACAGAATGCAAGTGTACAATTCAATCATATATATATGCCCCTACCTTAAAAGGCCACTGTCTGAGTTATAAACAACATCACACACAATAAAGCCTATCAGGATGAAAGCAGCCCCCATCGAGTGGGAAGGACTCCAATGAGACAAAGTCACTCAAGGACCATGGCTAAGTGGCTAAGACAGCTCTCAGTTTTCTTACCTTCCCCATAAACCTTAAGCTACCAACTTGTCAGCCCTTAGGGAGAGCATTCATCCAGCCATATGTGTTGAGCTGTCCGTGGTGCTGACGTATGGGGCGTGGGGTTGAGTAATGGGGAGGGTCTTCAAAAAAAAAAGTATTCTGCAGTTGTGTTATGGTATCGCTGTACTTGATGCTTACTGCCCGTTATAGGTAAAGGCCAGCACAACGTGGCACTTTTCCATATCCTAACTGGAAAGAGCAATAGCCCTCATCCAAACCCTTGGCAAATATCACCCCTTTCTTTGTCTGGGTCTTCTCAAGGCCACTAGAGGCTTTTTGCCCTGCTAAGTACACAGTGAAGAGATAAATTAGATTTGTGTCCAAACTCCTTGAATCTAGCTGTTTTTTCTGCTGTGGACTGTTAGTTATAAGCATTTTGGTCATTTGGGCTGATGAGTCTTAGAACTAGTGAATCACAGTCTCTAGGGGTGGAGCCTATATACTAATATTCTTAATATGAACTCTGTGTGATCAATTAACAGAAGTTTGAGAGTTGCATTAATATCTCTGTAAATGTTACTTTTATAATAACATATAATAATGTAATAACTCCTTGGAACCACAGGGACTCCTGATAAAGGGCTTTGGTTTCTTCCATCTTTTACTGTGTCAATGTCATATTAATGGAGCTGCCTCATGCTGTAGCTCCAGTGATTGTCCATAGCACTGAATGCAATGTAAATGGCGACTATGAGTTTTATAACAACGCAGACCTGATAATGTACATGGATCCAGGCTTCATCCAGATTGTCATGTAGGTGGCATTGTGGATGAATGGTTACAAGTTAGTTTTAAAAGCTTGGGGCGCCTGGGTGGCGCAGTCGGTTAGGCGTCCGACTTCAGCCCAGGTCACGATCTCATGGTTCGTGAGTTCGAGCCCCGCATCGGGCTCTGGGCTGATGGCTCAGAGCCTGGAGGCTGCTTCCGATTCTGTGTCTCCTTCTCTCTCTGCCCCTCCCCCCTTCATGCTCTGTCTCTCTCTGTCTCAAAAATAAATAAACGTTAAAAAAAAAAAGCTTATCTTATTTGAGATGTTGGTTTGTGCATCTCTTGAGGCTCCCAGTGTAAGTCAGGGTATATTTACCCAATATTCTGACACTACAGCAAGCTAATAGAAGAGGCAACTCTTAATTTTTTATGTTTATTTATTTTTGAGAGGACAGTGAGAAAGAGAGAGGGGGAGGGGCAGAGAGAGACCAGGGACAGAGGATCCAAAGTGGGCTCCATACTGACAGCAGAGAGCCTGATGTGGGGCTCAAACTCATGAACTACAAGATCATGACCTGAGCCGAAGTCGGATACTTACCTGACTGAGCCACCCAGGTGCTCCAAAGAGGCAACTTTTAAAGGAGTAAGTTGTTTAGATTAAGTGAGTGAGATGGCTCCACTCTAGTGTAGACAAATAACAGTACACCTAGAGTTCTCTCTTATAGTCTGTTCTGTTCTGGTGCTTTGAGAAGGTGAGTGATATATTGGAAGTTGTCCAAAGGAGAAGCTTCACAGTTGAGAGATTGGAAAAACACTGTGGATACCTAATGACTGAAGGAATCATTCTATAAGAAGAATTGAAGGAATCTAAACAAAAAGTGAACCCGATATTATTGAGTAAGTCTGTTATAAATATGGCAGTGTTCAAACATTTTCATGGAGTTATTTACTCATTCCAGTCTCATAGCAGAACTGTGAGGCAGCATTTAGCATCTTCATTTGCATACATGGATGTAAATGCAGAGATGTTAAGTGATTTAGCCAGATTAACACACAGAAGTGAAGCAACACATGAGAGCCCAAATGTACCTGAACCCCTGGTCCGAGGTCCTTCCATGCCCCACTCTTTGACAAATATAACCATGGTCATTATTATTGGTTTTGAAAAGGGGACAGACTTGGGAGTCCCCAGGAAGAAAAATTAGAGCTAGATGGGTGATGAGGTGGTCAGTGATGAAGTAAAATTGATCCTTCATCTGAAAATGTCTTCACTTTCTGAGCTTCAGCTTCATTATCTATAAAGTGGGGATAATAGCAGTACTTATCCCGTAGAGTTATTGTGCAGAATAAATGAAATAATGCTCATAAAGCTTTTAGCTCAGTACCAGAGATCTAGTAATGGCTCAGTAAATCGTATAAATGTTAGTGGTTGTTATCACTTTTGTTTAATACTGGAAGGGGGTCATTGCAAGGTAAGGAGTTCCCCATCATAGGAAATTTCCTAAGAATGGATGACCACATTTCTATGAAGCCATAGAAGAAAAGGGAAGAAATGGGTTTGACTTGGGTACATGGTATTTTGATTCAGAGCCATTTTATCAGAATATAAATTTTTAAAACACTTAAATTTTTTTAGGACTTTCAAATTATGTTTGTTTATTCTTCACAACCTCATTCTTGGGTGGCACCCACTCTTTGCCTTAGCCCAGGAATGGAATGAAACTCAGGAATGAGTGAAAGCTAGGGAGTGTCTCTTGAATACTTTACCTGACTAAACACACACACACATATGCACACACAGTATTTTTGTGTTGATACGTTCATTACATCAAAATATTCATGCTAAAATATTTATATGTTAAGATAAAGTTAAGTCGTTGGTCTCACCTTTGGGTTAGACTAGGTGATATTTCAAATCCCCTTTGTTTTCTATGACTGAGGAATTTGGGGTCTGAGGGTTCCTTACCAGCCTGTGAAAACCTGAAGTGGAAATGTTTATCATTAGGATGGCCTAGCTCATTAATATGCCACGTGTAGCTGCTTTTGAAAACAAAAATTTTATATGATGAATCTCAATCTATATTTGCTTCCACCCCTACTTCATGTCTTTCAACCCAAGAGAGTGAGCTAATCTTATATGGCTTTGTGCCTTTAATGAAGAATGAGGTTATAACCAGCTCCAGAGCTAGTTTGCAGTGATTTGAATACATGGGAGGAGTATTTTCAACTTAAGGAAGGAAAAATTACACCACACTGAAGGTGGCTGCTTAGTCACAAACTGCAAAGAAACCTGTATAAAGAGAGGAGTTCCTTGGACCTTCTGCTCTGTGGCACCATCTGGGGCTTGGTTTTAAAATGTTCAGTGCTAATTGCAGACCTTTGAGTGCCATAGAACATGTTCAGGGATGAAAGTTCTCCATAGCAGGGTCACCGCCTTGTTTGCCCTTCACTACTTTGCACACATTTGTTGCTGTTATGACAGATAGGCTACTTTGCCTTGTGTCTTCCTATGTACATTTGCTTAAGTGTTTCTCTCCACCAGAAGTGCCCTTCCTAGTTTCCATATATTGCAACTCTACCCATCTCCATGGCCTAACTTAATTTTCTCTTTCCTCCAGAAAACCCTGTTTATCAAAACCCCCTTCCTTGAAAACTAGATAGAACTATATTTCTGCCTTTTTAATAACCCCACAGCCTACCTCCCATCACTGTTTTTGTTATGAATGTGTCATTGGAACAACTGCCATAGTCCTAAGAACTGGCCTCCTGAGTTAAATCTGACTCCTCTCCAGTCTGTTTTCAACAATACAAACAGAGTTGATATTTTAAAATCAGCAATCTCAGCATACTGCATTTTCTCATAAAACCTGTTCAAGTACCTCTTACTATAATTGTAAATACTGAACTTCTTAACATGGCTCTTAAGCTCCTGCAAGATCAGGTCCCTACCTACCTCTCCATCCAGCAGCCTCAACTTACTCCACTGTCTTTATGTGGGTTCCTTAAATATCCTTAGCTGTCTCCTACCTCAGGACCTTTGCACAAGTTGTTCCTACTGCCTGGAAAACATTTTCCCTACCTCCCCAGTTTCTTCTGGACAAATTTATTTACCCTAAAGTGATTGACTTCCTCTTTTCATATCCCTGCCTCTTTTAGATCCCTTAGTAATTATTCTCCACAACCCCTGCTCTATTCCTTTATTCCAATTATTTAAGTTGGTAATTATATATTATCTAGTTCATGTTGGTCTTTCCCACTAAGCTGTAAGCTCCATGAGGCTAAAGATTTTATTTGTTTTGCTCATTATATTCAGCACCTAGGACAGTGTCTAAATCAGAGTTTGTGCAACCAAACAGCATTCATTGAATGAATGAATGAATGAATGAATGAATGAATGAGTGAGTGAAAGAAAGAAAGAAAGAAAACCAAAAAATGAAGTGATTTCACTAGCTAGACTTAAATTTCCTCAAGGTCAAAGGCCACAGCTTATTCATGTCCTACCCTACTGTGAGGTCTAACAGAGGCTTCAGCAGACATATAATAAATTGTGTCTGTGAAATGAAGGGAGGTGGGGCAGGCAGGTGAACCTAGATAACCTAAGAAGATATATCCGGGGGAATGACGGTGCACAAAATCTGAGTTTGCCTCTCTTGTGATTGACTTCATTCCCCACAGTTTTTCCTCCCATCCCCAAAGATAAGAAACTCCAATCAAAATCACATTTCTCCCCCCAGCACCAAAATGAAACCAGCTTTATCCAGGAGCCCAGGAAGAGGGGAAAATATAAATTGAGCTGAGATTCAGAACACCCGGGGGGGGGGGGGGGCAGAGAGGGGGGAGGTGGCAATGAAATACCAATAAACCATATTAATATGCTGAAATCAGGAAGAATAGGTTGAACTCCAACCCAGATTTAATAACTATACATGAGAGAGTGCAGGGAGAAGGCAAGGCTAGGTTTCAGTCAGAATTAAAATGAGATCTGTAATGAAACTGGTAATATAATTATAAACTGTGAAAACTTCTTTGCCTTCTTCCTCTTCTGGTACTTAATGGGCAACTCACTCAGCAATGGCCTGGAGCTGTTGCTTGGGGCGGTGGATACCCCCTAGAGTAGAATCTGCTTTTTTCCCCCTCAAACCTCTTTATTAGAAAAGCCTAAATCTACAAAACCATGGAAGGAAAAAAAAAATGCTTCAAGCTATTTCTTCCTTAAATAGTAACTGATCCCCAGGTTAAAAGTGACAAGGGGCTTGAGGGAGAATAAACTCTGGAAAACCACTCTAAGCGGCTGAACATGTTGAAGCTTTTAAAGATATCACAACAGCCAGTTGGGTTGGGATTTTTTAATGACACTCTGTGCTAAGATGTTAGCTTGGCTCCTGACCAGGATGAATTGTTATTAATTTCCTTTCCTAACAAAAGGGATAACTGAGTTTGACGTCCAAAATTAGAGACTAATTTCTGTGTTTTGATAGCACATTGAGTCCAAAAATACGTTCCTAGGAATGGGGGGCAGAGGACGGTCGAAAAGGGTAGGGAAATGTAATTTCTTCTCATTAATAATTCCATTCTGCTATTGTGAGCAGAAGACCACTTTGACTTTTCAGCAGGGAGGAGAGAGTGATGGACGGGAGCTCTGATGAGAGGGAGCTTGGGATTATAGTGCGATGTTCCCTCCTTATTGACTTGGTGTTTGCACAGTGGTGTAGGGGTGAGGCAGTGGTACAGTGCTGGGAGAGAGAAGATAACATGGTGCAGTGGTTAAGTGCATTGATCTATGACCCAGGAGATGTGAATTCTACACCTAGCTACTCTGCTTTCCAGTTTTTTTTTTTGACCTGAGCCTCTGTTTCCTCATCCAAAAGCAATGTTTTGTTTTTTTTTTAAATAGTTTTTAGAATGTATTTATTTATTTTGAGAGAGACAGAGAGACTGAGCAGGGGAAGGGGAGAGAGAGAGAGAGAGAGACAGACAGACAGACAGACAGACACGGAATTCCAAGCAGGCTCTGCATTGTCAGTGGGGAGCCCAGTGTGGGGGCTCAAATTCACAAACCATGAGATCATGACCTGAGCTGATACCAACAGTTGGATGTTAACTGACTGAGCCACCCAGCAACCCCCAAAAGCAGTGTTAATACTCCCTACCCCAAATGAGTGTCAATGGGCTGATATATGTGGGATCTCTTGGCCAACTATGAGAATAGGTCTGATTATGAGAATGTGGTGCTTTCCCATTTCTGTTTGTTCATAACTTTATTACTTATGAGGACAGTAAAGGAGTTGGAAAGAGCCTAGTGGGTATGGCCACATCAGTAGAAGGTACAATTTTGGGGAGGCTTAGCTTGGCCAGAAGGAAGAAATTAAATAGTTAAACATTCATTATCAACACCACTTTCTTATTCATACATAATGCCTGTTTTCTCCCCCCTCTTCTGCCTTCCTTTCCTTCCTTTGGTTAACAAATATCGCACATCCTCTTCTCCATGGCATGTGTAGATGTCAGGGGTGGAGACATGAATAAGACACACTCTCTGACCTCTCCTAGAGAGAGAGTTGTGCTGGATGCTGTGGGGATAGAAAAGAAGGGCAGCTAAGTACCCCAAGCTGGAGATGGGGAATGGTACTAAGAGGAGGATATCTTGAGGGGTGCTGCCTGAGCTGGATCTCAGAGCCATTGATGTTTACATGAAGGTGGGTGATGGGTGATGCCATGCTTCCTAGAGGGGCATGGGCACTTGTCGGTGCATACATGTAGACCCTGCTGGTCAAGTATTCCAATGATGAGCTAATACCAACATTAATAATTGGCAATGTTTACAGAACACTGCTAAGTGCCTTGTAAAGGGTTACCTGCTTTCATTCTAATGTCTCATGAAGTAGATCCAGACATTATCCTCACTTTAAATTTAAGGGAAATTAAAGCCCATGAAGTTTATGTGAGCACTTCGATGCCATAGAGGCAGGAAGAGGGTGAGCAAAATTATTTGTGGCTGTAGAACATGGTAGACATAAAATTAGATGACTGCATTTGGGCTGTGGCTCTACCACGACTTCTCCAGGCCTGTTTCTTCCTGGTACAATCTGGGAAGGGAACAAGATGGTACTTAAAATTCCTCCCTGCCATAACTTTCTAAAAGTAGAATGAGAAATATTCCCCTTTAGAGGGGATATAACTCAGGAGTAGAGCATTTGACTGCAAAGTTGCCCTTTATTCATCCCATTGGGTACATGGCCTCTGGAGTCTTTATGCATCCATCCCATTAGCATCCACATCTCTTCTGAGTCTTATCTGGCCAGGCCTTTCTGTGGCCAGCCAGCCCCCTTGAGCAAGGATCTTCGAAGCTAAGGCAGCTGAGCAAACCTTTCACAGCCCACAAGTTGCCATTTGAAGAAAGCTTAGAAGGATCACAGCCAAGCTTGGGCAGGGACTGTGGGCTCCCAAGGCTGCTGGAAAGAAAAAAGAAGTGGTGGGGATCCGGGCCATGGTGGGAAAGATGCCTCCCATCTCCAGTTCGAAGCTTCAGCTGCCAGGGGACCTTGAACATCTCGGATGCCAACAACAGTATGGGAGGGAGAGAATGCATCATATTCAGAGGGGAGATGATGAGATGGGAAGAATAATTAAATCCTGCACATCCCTCCTGCCTCTCTGCATTTTCTCCCTCCGGTCCCTAGTGCCCTGCAGAGCCTTGCTGTTTGGCTTTCCTCCCCAGCTACCCCTCTGGATTATCTAAGCCAAATATATCTGCAGCTGCACCGTCCTGGTTTGGGGGCAGCTGTTGGAAACTTTCTGAACCTTTGCTAAAGGCTCGGGCATCTTACCTGCAGCTTGAATAATCCCCAGAGCCTGAACCACTCCTGAACTTTCTGTGCATTCCCTCTTCTGCTTTAACTTTAATTCCCATTTGGACTTTATTGGTGAATCCACACGTTAAGACTTTCAGCTGGCCCTTGCTGAATGCCTATACAGGGTAAAACTCACACTCTAGGACAAACTCAAACACAGTCAGTGCTAAAGGAGGGTGAGACAGGAAAGCATGTGAGATATAGAATCAGAAAACCACAGGTTCAGTGCTGTATCTCTCTACTTACTAACTATGGGTCTTAGATGAGTCACCTCACTTCTCTGAGCCAGCAATTCCACCGTCTATAAAAGTAAAGCTCTTAGCCTCTATTTTGTAAGGTGAAGGTGATGAAATCAAGAGGGATATGAAAATATCCCATAACAGGTGCTCAGTAAATGCAAATCGTATCTTCAAAGGGCTCACGCCTGTTATTTAAAGTGACAGGATAGCTATAAAGCAAAAGACTACAAAAGGCAAATCATAATCAGAACCATGTAGGGCGTGTAGACAAGAGTGAGCGAGGTTGCCAGGGAAACTTGGAGTATTTTCCACTGGCCAGATCTGGGTAAAGCCTTAGGGAGTGAGAGGATTTGTCCCATTGGGAGGAGCTGGGTGGGCAGGATTGGGAGTGAGAATGTTTGCTCTGTCGGAGATCCAGGATGGAGTGAGGACAAGAAGGACAATGTCCCAGACAAGGAGGACACCCTAGGAAAAGGTGTGGCAGGAACAGATAGCATCCAGAGCATCCCAGGCTCCAAGGGGCATGATGAAGGATAATGGGAGGAACAGATGGGAGAGCAGGGTCTTTTTGTTGGACTTCCCTCAAGGAGGTGATTGGAGGTCATGGAGGATTTAAACAAGGGAGCGTAGACATCCCAGTTGCTCTTACAAAAGGCAATGCAAGATGGTAATTAAGAGATCAGGCTGTAGAGTTAGATGTATCTGGGTTGAGATGCTGACTCTGTGAATTAATAGCTATTTGATATTACAGATGTTACTTAACCCTTCTGGCCTGTTCCCTAATCTGTAGAGTGGACATGATGATAATAGCTTCCTCTTAGGGAAACTAAATGAGATAATATCTGTCAAGCATTCAGTAGTAGAATGTTTGGCAAAGATGAGGCACTCAGTAATATCTTTTTTTCCATTGGCATCCTACCCTTACTTCTAGTCTAAGTTAGGTCTCGCTGTTAAATGTGCAGTCAGCACATTTACAATTGCTTATTCAGTGTCTAATTTGGTTAAGAGTCTGGGATATAGAATCACACTCCCTAAGTTCAATACTTGGCTCTGATATTTTGTAGCCATGTAGTGTTGAGCTAGTTATTTCATTTCTAAGCCTCTGTTTGCTCATCTGTGAAATGGGGATGGCAGCAGTAAACCACTTCAGAGGGCAGTCAAATGACTGAATACGAAACTAAGGCAAGCATGTGGCACATAGTCAATGCTCAGCCAACAATAGCCCTTGCTAATGCTGCCTTCAGCCCCTTGAGGGCGGACAGTGTCGCTGTCTTTTTCCTGTGAAATCTCCAGTACACGGTGGAGATTGTGGATTGACTGACCACAGTGTAGAGGGTGAGTCTGAGTGGCCGAGGCCAAAGGAAAGGAACCTGTTAGGGGCTGTTACATTTAGTCTGTATGGTGATGGCTGAACTGGGGCATTAGAAATGAGAGAGAGAGAGAAGGGAGTTCCTGTAGAGCTGGAGCCAAGGACATTTAGTAACTGCAAGGAGGGGCTGAGGAGGGGAGGGAGTCACAGGCCGCTCTGCATCTGCCTCTTGGCGTCCCTGAGAGGCTGGTGACCCCAGACATCAAAATAAGAGTGTCTTCTGCCAAGCTGTGACGTGTGGTGGTTAAGACCATGGTTGCCAGTGGCAGAGTACATGGGTTCAAATCCTCACTCCACCTCTCCCATGGCACAGCTCAGTCTTCTGAAACACGGGGATGCCAGTGTGCCAGGAATCAGACTGTGCTTTGCAAAGATTACGTGACTGGTTAGTGGTAAACACGCTAAGGGCTAGCTAATATTACCGTTGTGCTCCTGTGCCAGCTTTCCTGTGTGAAGATCAGGAACCAGATACCCACATCTTGTCTATGGTTGTAGGAAAAAAAAGGGGGGAAAATGCAAGCAACTTTGAAGAACACATATTATTGGGACCTGTACAGATCCTGCCTGGATGAAAATTACTAGTAAGAGATGTCACTGTGTTCTGTGAGCAAAATTAACTCACCAGATCTCTGAAGGCTGTTCTCCTACAGGTTTGACAGTGTGAGTAATAGTTCAAGTGATGTCTTATCATGGTATTGAGGCCAGGGCAGAGGCTAGAGAGCTATCATCCCAGGCCCCCATACAGGTGCTGGTGTGATATGTGAGCACGAAGATTTGGGGGGGTGCATCTCCTACAAAGACTCAGATGCTGTATTAATGTGCTGGGCGTGGGACCGGCCATGGAAGCAGAGGCCTGGAGGGAGGCCCAGAGGCCCAGTGATTGGAACTGGTGTCACATTTGAAATATGGAATCAATTAAAAATGGCAGCTTCTGCCACCTCAAGAGGGAGAACATGGCACAGAGGTGAGGGCACATTGTGGGCATGTTGCAAAGTAGCTGGCGTAGCAATTTTCTAAATTGCAAGTGCCGGGAACTACTTTCAGCCTATCTTTGCCCATTTCCCATCTCATTTGCACTCCAGCCAATCTCCAACCAGGCTGTTTCTCGAAGGCCCCAAAGGTTCTTTTTTTGTTGCTTTACAAACATCCTTTCCCTTTTGCCAAAATTCTCCTTTGCCTCCACTTCACCTAGCTTTGCCTTCTGGTGTGTCGACATTCAGCTCAGATGTGGCCATTCTGACCTTGCAGAGGAATCAGGGTCCGTGCTCTGTGTGTCCAAAGGTTCCTGGTTCCTCTTCATCGTAACACTGGTGATGCTCTGTGATACCTGTCTGTCTGGTTATCTCCCAGCTGCGTCATGTGCTACTTTCAGGTAGGGACTCTCCCACTTTTATAGACTCCAAATTTTGAAACCGTATCTAAGATAGAGTGGAGTCTATAATGTTTAGATCTATTCCCCACTCAAGACATAAAATTTGGTCACATGATCTGACAGTGGGATGGACTCTTGAACACCAGTCTTGAGCCAGGAAGCATAAGTTGCATTGTTTGCAAAGCTACATCAAAAACAGAACAGAAGGTGGAGAAGACACTTCTCCCCGAGGTGGATCTTGGTGAAAGTAGGGGTGGAGTTGAGCATCAAGGATAGGTGATCCTCCTCAAAGAGTTTGTTAGGATAGGACGAAACTGGTTTGTGCCAAAGATAATTGGTCTCAGATTTTCCCCTTTCCCTGATGGACCTGCTCTATCAGCCTCCAGCACCATTCTCTTCCCATCCTAAGGCCCGCAGTAAGATCCATGTATATAACAAGCACATTCTTCCTGCAAATTGGGGATTCTAGACACATGTGAGGACAGAAACTTGGTATTTGGGGCCCTCAGATTGCCTTCTCGAGTCTCCACCCTTCTGTCCTCCCAGGATCAAACTCACTGTTAGAATCTAAGTCAATATAATATTAGATGATTATAAAAATCTCAGTAAAGTCATCGCGTGCCTCTGATGTGGCAGCCAGTGTACTGGGTGTTTAACCTGCAATGGCCTATTTAATCATTACAGAAGTTACACATTGAATGAATATTTATTTCACATGTCCCTATTGTCCTGGAGCAGTAGAGACGCTATCCTGAAAAAAGACATTATGAATGCCTCTGCCTTCATAATGCTTTCATTCTCAGCAAGAGACAGGCCCCGAAGAAAATTAGCAAAATAGCAAAATATGTTGTGGCAGGGAAATAAGTGAGGGCCGCTGTGAAAATAATTGAAATGGTGTAAAACAATTAAAACAAAGAGGAACATTGGGATGTCAAGCTCAGATATAGTGGTCAGAGGAGGTGGCATTTCATTCGAGACAGGAAAGGTGTGAGGGAGGGAAGCGTGTTCCAGGCAGAGCACATTCAAACCACTAGAGTAGTGGAAAATCTGGAAAGAGATCTGCACGGTTTGGGGGGGCCTAGGTGGGGTAGGGTTGCAGAGGAGAGCAGGAACCAGATCTTCTATGGATAGGCTTTCTTGTTGCTTTTCCACTGGCAACAAGATGTTCAGCAAAGTAGGGCTCTGATGAGTGTTGTTTTGTTCAGGGGCATTTGCTATGTGCCCTGACTTTGGGTGTTTAAATTCAGCGGGGCCACCCTCCTTCCAGCCAGTTCACACTCTCAGAAAGTTTCAGCTTCCCCTCTCTGGTTACTTCTCTCCCTGACTTCTCACGCCCCACCTCTTTTATTGCCTTCAGCTCATTTCCTGTATCTTCATGGTTCCTGACTTGGTTTTTGCTTCTTTCTGTCTGTCTGTCTTCGTGCTGCACTGAAAAGCAGGGACAGATCAACGTCTCTCTTGGACTTACTTCTCTGCTCTCCCACCAGCACAGCCTCACTGCCCACTCTGACACCATCCATAATGGCACCCCAGAAACCAGCTCATTTAATCATCTTGGAACCCAGTCCCCAATTTCTAGCCAACACTTGTTAGCTCGTGGTTTGAGATCTGTAATTTGAAGGGGATTGGAATTTTACTAAGCAACCGAGTTCTTGAAAATTTAAAAGGTGGATGAATTGGTAAAGAGGAATGTCAGGCAGCGGGTGACAATTACTCTTTAAAAGGAATCTGCCCCACCGCCCACTCATATTAGTCTGGTTTTCAAAATCAGTATCCTTGTCTGTTGCCATAGAAGATGCTACTTGGGGAATTTCAGGGCACTTTCCTGTAATGGAAATGAGAAAGTCAAAAAGGAACACACCAGCTAATAATATTCCTTTTTGCCCTGGGATACTGTTCATGATTATTTCTCAGAAGTGATCTTTAATTGTTTCATCTAAAGAGTATGCATCTTTTTTCCCTCTATCTC
The DNA here is from genome assembly GCF_016509475.1 of Prionailurus bengalensis. Classification (NCBI taxonomy): domain Eukaryota; kingdom Metazoa; phylum Chordata; class Mammalia; order Carnivora; family Felidae; genus Prionailurus; species Prionailurus bengalensis. Next base: position 76,794,452 of record NC_057359.1, on the reverse strand, counting down.
TTCATGGAGGTTTGTGAATTGGATCCGACTATTAGTACCACTTACTAATTTCCTCTGAGTCTTGCTGGCTGGAGCACTGGGCTTGGAACAACTTTTAATTTTGTTTTTAATTAAATTTCAGTTGTTTCAAATCACTCACTTTTAATGCCATTTCTTTGCAGTCCTCAGAAGCACCAGGACCTGTGTGTTCTTGTTTATGCACACGCACAATTTGATATGTGTATATCCATGGCACGGCTAAAGACTGACTCCTGGCTGAGGTCCAGAGCAAGAGCAGGCAATTAAGAAAATAGAAATGAGTCACAGAATGAGCTTTTGTTTACACTGTTATATCCAGAGCTAATATGTTATTTAAGCAGGAGCCTGGGTTATTGTGTTTGTTTTTGCCAAACTGTATTTGAACGAGGCTGCATTCTCTTGTATTTCACAATGGGATCATCAAATATATTTAGGTAGAAATAGTGTAAGAGTAGCTAACACTTATTGAGCATTTATTACATACCAGGTACTATTTTAAGTACTTTACGTGTATTACCTCATTTACATTAAAGCTGAGTAATTTGAAACAACAGAAATTTAATTTACATATATTACCTTCCACATTCCTATGAGATTATTATCCACCATTTTATAGCTGAGGAACCAAGGCCCATTTAACTGGACCAATTTGACTTGGTTAGTTGCCGGCAGGGCCACAGTGTGAATACTTGATCGCCCGGCTCCCTATGCCTGCCCTTAAACACTGTACCAGATACACTGTCTGTAAAGAGACAGAAGGGCTGCATCATCTAAATGAACTTAACAACAAAAAATGTAGAAAATTGTCTAGTCCTTTGCAAAAGTGAAATGATTTTAGTTCGACATTTGGTCTTTTTTTTAATCTTTATTTTTGAGAGAGAGAGAGAGAGAGAGAGAGAGAGAGAGAGAGAGAGAGAGAGACTGAGTGTGAGTGGGGGAGGGGCAGAGAGAGAGGGAGACACAGAATCCGAAGCAGGTTCCAGGCTCTGAGCCGTCAGCACAGAGCCCGACGCGAGGCTTGAACTCACGAACCGTGAGATCATGACCTGAGGTGAAGTCTGATGCCCAACTGACTGTGCCACCCAGGCACCCCTTTACATTTGGTCTTTTATGTGGTCTCTGCTAATGCCCATTCCTGAGGTGTAAACTGTGAGGCTGCACTGTGGGGTCTGGTTTGGGTTCACCAAATCATGGTTTGGGTATTTTACTGTGCTCTTTCAAATATTTAGCACTCCAGAAAGGACAATTAAGTTTGAGAGGAAACCACATAAACACGTGCCCGGTGTCCCACGAATCCTCGGGTTTAGCTAGCCTCGTTTGCTAATGTGAGTTCAGACTGAAACGGAACCTAACCGATTTTCTATCTCAGAAACTTCACATGTCTTATTTTCTTTGCAAGGAACATTATCTCACTGATATCACCACCCTCCCTCTTCCACCCCAAAACACACACACACACACACACACACACACACACACACACACACACACACATTTAGGTACTCACAGCAGCCTGTTTCTTAATCCACAGCTCTTCTTTTTATTTGTAGTCATGTAAGTGTCGGTGCATTTACCTGTTCAATGCTCATCTACTCAACATTGAGTGCACTCTCTACAGCCAAGTGCTATCTTTTTTTCTCCCTCCTAAATGTCCAGTTCTTACAACCAGGGCCGAGGTACGTATGGCACTCAATAAACATTTGTTGAATGTATGGATAAATACATTCAGACTTCAGTGCAATAACCAGCCTGCTGAGAAGCAAAGTGACAGTAAATGAAGCCCAACACCCAGACTCTGGACATCTGGACTCAGTCCCGGGTTGGTCATTAAATAGTTGTATGTAACTCGGGCAAGAAATGCCCTTACTGCTTTCAGTGTCTTCATTTGTGCCATGGGAATGATGAGAATTCCATAAAACATATGTGCCTATACAGTAGTACAATTGAATGCCAACCACTCTAAAAAACATTTGATATCCATTACCTTACTTATTCCTGACAATAATCCTAGAGGCAGTAACTATTATTTTCCTCTTTTTTTTTCTAATAAGGAAACTGAGTCCCAACAAGAGTAATAATAAATTTGCCCATACTCACACAGCTGCTGAAGAAGATCTGTCTGACTCCAAAATCTCCCAATATTTCTTGCTTGAGGATCAAGTCAGATATTGGTTGTAAAGGTGTCGCACAGCACCTTACATGCTAAACAAAAATTGCCCGCTGCTAAGGCTCATTAGTGAGTCTCGAGTGAAATTTGAAGTACCATTGGAGAGTGGGTTTGTAGAACTGTATGGTTTCTTTCTTTTCTTTCCATTTGGTAACATGTAGGGTAATGTTCTTCAAATAGAAAGCACCATTTCTCACTTCATCCGTCCATCCACTCAGAATGTTTTCTGATCACCCACTAAGTGCCCAACACTGGGCTGAGAAACAGTAATTTGAAAATACGTTAGACATGGGTGGTCTCTCAGAAAGCAAACTCTGTCCTGCAGTGGATAAAATATCAGCCTGCTCCAACCCTGGTCACATGGATGGGGAGGTACTCAGTAAGTGTGTGCCGAATTCACGTGGCATTAGCGGCGACACTGATGTAAGGTGATGTAAGGAGAGAGGTACAGAGGCCAGGGCATTCGGGTCAGAAGAAGGACATGTCACTTCCACGTGAGAGGACAAGGGAAAGAAGGGCGTGCCTTTGGCTGGACCTAGGAGGATCGGTATGGTGAAGAGGGTGTCCGGGATATGGGAACAACTTCTGCGAAGTCAAGGGGAGTGGGCTAAGAAGGGAGGGAAGAATGGCTACATCCGGTCAACTGCTGCCGGCCTGTCATCCAGTGGCTCTTTCTGTTCCAAGGCAGGGAAAGCATAGTCCTTTGTTGCCACGGACAAAGAAAGAATGGGCACATTTTGGTTACCTACTATGTGTTGGACTCAATATTACAACTTTATATATATTCTATCCTTTATTCCTCCCAAACCTTCTGAAGTAGCTGGTATTAATACTGATGGTAGTGGTAATAATATCAGTAGTAATAATAGTAGCAGCAGCAACAGGATTGGATGAAGAAAATACTAAAGATGCCCTCTTTCATACTCCTAGTTCTGGTCTGTTGGGTGGATGCCTTTTTTTGTGTATATCCTTCCAGAAATTTTACTACACACACACACACACACACACACACACACACACACACACCCTCTGAGTTGCTGTTTGTTTGTTTGATACCTGAGATAAGGTCCTACATATTCTTGCCCCCCTTGCTTTCCTCATCAACCATGGATATCTCAATGTGCCTTTATACACAGGAGTTATGTGGCAGGTACTGTCATCCCCATTTGATGGAATAGGAACCCGTAGGCTCACAAGGTCAGGTAATGGGCAGAAGCCGGCTAATAAATGGCAGGATTGGGCTCCCACCCATCCTATCTGGCTCCGGAGCCTGGCTCCCTCAAGCCCCACATCTCCCTCTGGGAACAGATTGAAATAACTCATCCTTCACATGTCATATACCAGAAATGTGGGTCTCCGCCATCCTGTGGCCTGTTGAAGCCTTAAGACCTTCCTTTAGCCCTCAAAATCTTATCCTTTCTCTCTTTATCTTTCCCATAATTCATAGCAGGGTTTGGCTGGCGGAGGGCTCATGGCAGTGAACATTACGGTGTGGCTAAGCCGCACATTTCTTTTGTTATCGTGCTCCAGGTACCAATATTATATATCTAGGCAGCTGTTCTCATCTGTGCCAGACAGTGAAATCTGTTCCATCAACATGACTGTTAAAGCCTCAACATTTTTGGAAGCTTTATCCTATGTAGTCCTTTGTAGCCTCATAAAACAATTAGATTTAGGCTTCGCATTAATGTGAATTATTGTCCAGTTTCCAGAAAATATCTTCTGGAAATGCCATGAGGATGTATTACATGTCTTCGGAGATATTAAGTATTGAATTACAATATTATGTCACCTTCTCCTGCCATTTCTTTCTCACACACTCTCAACATGGTCTGATTTATGTTTCAGCCACCCCCATGGGAAGCTGAGTACTTAGAGAAATAACCAGAGATGAATATTGACAGAAGCCAAATACATACACACACATTCACACACATGCATGTATGCACACATGCATGTATATGTGTGTGTGTGCACACACACACTTATAACAGGGAGAAGAATGGGAAGGAGGCAGCCTGGTATTGAGACAGAGCTCTGTAATGAGTTCTAGTTTGGAATTATCAACTTTCTTGCTGTGTAACTGAGGACATATACCTTTAACCTCCTTCGGCTGGAGTCTTCCTGTCTGTGAAATGGGGCTAAAAGTAACACCTGCCCTCCAGAATTATTTCTGGGATCAATTAGATTAACAACAGCCGCAGCAGCAAAATCTCCCATTTGGTAAGCACATCCAAGAAGCCAGGTATATACGCGGTTGCATTTAATATTCCTGTGAATGCTGCCGGGTAAGTGGTATGCATTCCCTTTTTGATGAGGAAGCTGAGAAAAAAAAATATAAAGCATTTCCTGAGGTCATTCAAATAATAAGTAGTGAGGGCACTTGTTGAATCCAGGTTTGCCAGTTCTGAGGTCTGAGACCTTGTGCTTTTCCCACTGAATTTATTTCTAGACAAAAGTGAAGAGAATAGAAGGCCAGAGACCTAGAGAGGGAGGGACACATGCACACACACTGACAGTGAGAGACACGAAAGCAGGCAGGTGCTTGGGCCTAATTTGGTCGGTTGGCATCGAACCCGCAGTGTAGTAATGAAACAGATCCGGGAGGAATTGCTAATATGGTTATTCTTAGCACTCGCAATTGTGAGCCATCTTTGCCAAACAGCCCCTGACATTTGTGCAGGCTCTTTGGGAGAGGCAGAAAGAAGGGTGTGCCATAGAAGAGGGTACATCACCGAAGAAGGGGGAGCAGGGCAGGTAAGCCACAAAGTTAGGCTGGTGAATCTGGAAAGCCACATGGTCCGTTCATTCATTTGTTCATTCCATCAGCCAGTCCTGTCTCAACCACACATAGTATTTTCATGATGGTTTTATTGAAACGAATATGTTCAGGGCATTCTTCTCAGCCCTCTACACTTCACTCCTGCCACACATCTTAAAGTTGTAACCCTCATTTCCTGTCTTACCCAGTTCACCCCGGGATATTGTGAAAATTGGAGGTGCTACTGGGACAAGCCATGGCTCAGCACAGGGAAATGGGCTCCTTGGTTGGGCAGGCAGGAGAAAGGTGCACATTGGTTTTAAAAATGAAACTATTGGGGTGCCTGGGTGACTCAGCCAGTTAAGCATCAGATTTCAGCTCAGGTCATAGTCTCATGGCTTGTGGGTTCGAGCCCCACATCGGAATCTGTGCTGACAGCTCAGAGCCTGGAGCCTACTTCAAATTCTGTCTCTCTTCTGCCCCTTCCCTGCTTATGCTTTCTCTCTCTCTCTCTCTCTCTCTCTCTCTCTCTCTCTCAAAAATAAACATTAAAAAATAACTAAATAAAATAAAAATGAAACTATTGTCTATGTCCTGGGCATAACCACCATGGAGCACAGCTCCAGAGGGTACCATCTACATAGGGTCCAATTATTCATAGAATTATCATTTTATTTAATGGTCATAGAATCTCTATGAAGTAAGCATTTCCATTGTGCAGATAAGGAAACAGAGAAGACTTAACCAAGATCAAATGATCTGTTCCGGGGCCACCCAGCAGGTCAGTAGCTGGACTAGGATTTAAACCATACCTGTTTCACCCTGTAGTCTAGCCCTTGCCTCCCATCTGAACTCCTGTCTTACTTGAGCAGCTGATAAAGAAGGAGATTTTTGAACACAGTGGGCCCCCTTTTCTGTACTTTCACTTTCCAAGGTTGAAGTTACGTGCAGTCAATCACAGTCCAAAAGCAGATGATACATCAGAAGGTCAGTAGTAGCCTAATGCCATGTCACGTGTCTGTGTTTATTTACCTTACACCATCTCATCACGTGAGCATTTTATCCACTCACATCATCACAAGAAGAGTGAGTACAGTAAGGTGAGATATTTAGAGAGGGATAAATTTTATTACAGTACATTATTACTGTTCTGTTTTATTATTAGTTATTGTTAATCTCTTACTCTGCCTAGTGTATAAATTAAATTTTATCTTAAATATGTATGTATATGAAAAAACATCGTATATGCAGAGTTTGGTATCATCTGTGGTATCAGGCATCCACAGGGGGCCTTGGAATGTATCCCTTATGCACAATAGGGTGCTACTGTGTTAGCAAATCAGAGCCAGAGGACCCTTGAGTTTTGGGAGCAACTGTCCACCATGTTCATTCAAGAAGCACTGATCTTAGATAAAAAAGAATTCCAACATTGAGATTGGGCTTGATGCATATATCCCCAGTGAAGTCATCAAGAAAGTTAAAAAAAAAAAAAAGGAAGAAAAGGAAGGAAAAAAAATAAATTCGTAAATTAAAAGCAAATGGTTGCCTTCAATCAAATGGTTGTCTTCAATCTTTAATCCCAGTTCTTTAAAAAAATAAATAACCTAAAGGAAAACAGGAAGCATTTTTCACGACTTTGTTCTTTTCAAACCTTGCTGCCTAGCTTGGTACCAAATTGTTATATCCATGGAGAGAAAAATAATTTTTTTTTGAAATTTCAACTCTTCAAACCTCTTTTGTCCAGACTCAGACACCCCTAACTCAACTTTGAAGCAAGGCCAGTGGTACATAAAGTCATGTGGAATTTGGTGGCAATCTCTTTTAGGCAGACTTTGATGACAATTTGAAGTGAGAAAGACAGAAAACAGAAACACAATTGCCTGGAGACAATCAAGCAAAACTCCATTTGGGGAAAGAAAACCAGGCTTTCATGCAGCTTTGTTTGGAAATAACTCTTTTTCGAACATAGAACACTCAAAATACCAGTAGCCTGTCCATCTCCATGGTTCCTTTAAAGGGATGTTTGGTGATGAGTTCTTTGATGTTCTTCCATGAATGGACCTCTCAAAGTTATTACCATTTCACACTCCCAGTGAGGGAGCTTTAGCCTTGAGACAGCTCACCGTCATGGGATCTATTCTTGGTTGTCAGTGTGGAATACTGGGACAAACTCTGAGTACTTGGGTCACCGCACTTGGGCTCTGGCCCATTCCCAACGCTTTCCAGCTCTGTGTCCCTGGGAAAGTCTGTTCCTTTCTCTGATCCTCACCTCCCTTGTGCTAGTTGTAGATATTTCACTAATCCCAGTGAGATCTTGGGCACATCCCTTTTCTTTCTTTTTTTATTTATTTATTTATTTTTTTTTTACATTTTACTTATTTTTGAAAGACAGAGACAGAGAGTGAGTGGGGAAGGAGCAGAGAGAGAAGGAGACACAGAATCCAAAGCAGGCTCCAGGACAGAGCCTGTCAGCACAGAGCCTGATGCAGGGGCTTGAACCCACAAACCATGAGATCATGACTTGAGCCAAAGTTGGACACTCAACCAACTGAGCCACCCAGGTGCCCCTATCCCTTGCTTTTCTTAACCCTAAGTTTATCTGTAACTGTAGCATCCATTCTCAGTGAGGATAATAATACCTCCAAAGACATTAAAATTGATTCTGGGGGCAGGAGGACCTCCTTTTACTCTTTTTTATGTACATCAAAAGCATAGTACATATTCATACATACAGAGTATATCTGTGGTATTAAAACTTCATGAGTTGGGAGTGGTTGAGGAAAAGTGTGTTGAAAAAGGTTCCTTAGCAGGTGATAATGAAAAAAGGAACTCAAAATTTTCTAACCCTCTTTAAAATTAAATATGTAACTTAGCTTCATAAAATTATGCTCTATTGTGTGATTGTTCTAAGACAATTCTAATTTTAACCAAGTTTCTATCTTCTTCAGAGATTTTTAAAAAATTAGTATTTGAACAAAAAGAAAGAGGCCAGCCCTTTTTAAAATAGCCAGTGGAACTTCTTCTCCATGTTTTCTTAGTTTTCTTCTCGTCATTTGCATCTCATTCACATACTTCAGCGGGATTGAATATTCATTATAGTCTGGCTGCCACTCCTTGTCCATCCAATGATGTTCAAGTGTTTGGAAGCAGGTCAGGTAGCAGACTGGGCATCTGTGGAATGGATGGAAATAGCTTAGCGTAGCTCAGGCTAGGGTGTTTCCACTATTGGTTTCCTTTGTAATGCTATGCATTATATTTTATGCATTTGAGAACTTTATTCTGGAAAGTGATACATAGGAATCTGTGACAAAAATAAAGGTTAATAAATGGGGCAAATGCAAGTGTTAAGAGGCAGTTGTTGTGAGGGGCGTCTGGGTGGCTCAGTCGGTTGAGTGTCTGACTTCCGCTCAGGTCATAATCTTGCGGTCCGTGAGTTTGAGCCCCATGTCAGGCTCTGTCCTGACAGCTCAGAGCCTGGAGCCTGCCTCCAATTCTGTGTCTCCCTGTCTCTCTGCCCCTTCCCCCTTCCCTCCCTACTCCCCCCTCTCAAAACTAAATAAACATCGAAAAAAATTTTAAAGAGGTAGTTGTTGTCATATAAGACAGAGATAGTACAATAGTTGCCAGGACTGCTATAACACAGTACCACAGACTGCGTGGCTTAAACAACAGAAATTTATTTCCCCATAGTTCTCGAGGCCAGAAGTTGATATCAAGTTGTTGGCCAAAAGGTCCTCTTCTGAGGATATCTCTCCTTGGCCTGTAGATGGCCAGCTTTTCCCTGGGTCTTCACATGGTCGTCCTTCTGTGTCTGTGGCCTTGTCTCTTCTTATAAAGACATCAGTCCTACTGGATTAGGGCCCCAACCTAATGACCTCATTTAACCTTAATTACCTCTTTAAAGACCCCAGCCCCCAATACAAGGATACTCAGAGGTACGGGGCGTTAGGACTTTCAACATGTGAAATTTGGGGATGCTGTAGATCAGCCCATGACACATAGGACGTACAGAGGAATAGGCTGACATTGATGCCAGGCGAGGGGGAAGAATGCAACAGAAGGGAAGAGAGCTGGAAGAAGACCAGGGGGCGACAGCACAGAGAAACGTGGCTGATGCATCTAACCCCCCATTTGCAGAGTTTGGTCACTCACTCCTGAAATGGCTTTCAGTCAATGACAAGTGGTGGAATGTATTCAAGCCTAACTTGGGGCTCTCTGGACAGGGGAGAGAGGTGGGTGTGGGTGCACTCTTCATGGGTCTGTTGAGCTGAAGGTGGGTGGCTCACTTCTTCATCTTGTTTTTTGTTTTTGTTTTTGTTTTCTTATCCTATGCTCCCCAAAGACGTTTTCTCCCAAGTCTGAGACCCTGACAGATGAGATCATCATGGGAATGAATACATGCTGTAACATCAGGAAAGAAACCTTTAATTATTTTGTACCCAAATAATGAGAAGGGGGAAAAAAAAGAGCCATGTACTTTTGGCCAGAAAATTCCCTGAGTTTCATTTGTGAAGACCACCTTTCCACCATACAACCTTTCCTTTCCCTGCTTCTCATTCACCACTGTGACCAGAGCCTTCTTTTGAAATTTTCTATCCATGGTTCTCAGAGGTCTGTCTCATGATTCGAGGTATAATGAAAGGGATTTGCAGCTGCCGTCCGGCTCGCCAGGCAATTTTGTCTGGTGATACCTCCTTCCATGGTATTTTTAGTTCTCATCTGTAGCTTTCTGTTTCTTTAGGGGCCGATATGCCTCTGGCTTTTCATAGAACACTACCGAGTGGCCTGAGCTCCCCAGCTCACCTCTGATCTATGCTGCACAATTACAGAAGCAGGCTTATAATCAATGTAATTGAAGATCAGAGTTAATGAGGACCTCCGTGCCCGTTCAGTCCCCTGAGCAACGCTGAGCTTCAGATGCTAGATAAGGAAACGATTGGGCTGAACTGAAAATCCATTTGGCTAATTAGATGATGTATATTCCCACAAGCCAGTGGGAGAAAAAAAATATATATATATATTTAAAAATAAGGAAACATGACATTTTGAAGATGAGATTTTGGCAAAGATTCATTCCAGAGTCACTGCTCTGGGGAGATTGATTTGAGCACAAAGAGGATTCTCAGAGCGCCCAGAAAAATGGGGGTACTTTTGGTCCAAAGCCAAGAAAATAAAACAGGGTCCATTGGAAAACTAGAGATGTGTGAGACACACAGAAAAATGCATTTATATTCCTTTTCTATATATCTGTTCTCAAAGTAATGCTAGAACTTACCCAGAGAGAGCTGCTTGCCACTCTTTGGCCTCACTGTGCATGTTTGCATGCATTCTCTCTCTCTCTCTCTCTCTCTCTCTCTCTCTCTCTCTCTCTCTCTCCTCTTAGTCTCTCTCACACACACACACTCCCCAACATCTTCTGAACCTCCACTATACCCTAAGCACTGTGGTGATTGCAGAGTTAGATAAGGCATAGTCTCTACTTTCAAGAAATATACAATCTAGATGGGAGAATAAGGAAGAGGAATTTTTTAAAAAAAAATCCTGCTTTGCCTTAGATTTTCTATTTCTGAACTCCCTTCCTGGACTATAAGCTCTCTGTAGACAGATGCCATATTTTACTCATCCAGAGGATGAGACAGGGCCCAGCACATGGTAGGTGATTTATTTGTTAAATGAATAAATATATGGATGAATGAGTAAACCTATAATATGGCATATATAGCTTCAAGTTGAGTAGAATGCCTTGTATGTATGAGAGAGATCTTAATCTCCTCTTAAGGAGAATAAGGCAGATCTGAAGGTGAGCCTTGAGGGGAAGATGCCACCTCAACTTTTGCCTAGTTTGTTCTCCTTGGTATCCTTCGAAATCTAACTTAAAGGCCAACTCTTCAATGATTCCTCTACAACACCCTTTTTTCCTTCCACTTATCCTCAAAGATGCCCATCCTTGTCATGCAGTTCTCCCAACACTCTAGGAGGTATTATATCCATCTGTACACACATTTGATCTCCCTTGCTAATCTGTAATTTTCTTGACAGATTCCGTCCATTTATCTTTCTTGGTATCCATTTCTTATGCAAGGAGGGGCTTAATAAATGTTGGTTAAATGAACACATGGATTAAGTCTTGAAATTACATTTTGTGCAGTTACTTCCTTTCACTATCTGATGTGACATCTCCCTGCCACATGTCCTTCCTCCTTCACACTGAACCCCTCCAGCATCTCTACTTTAATCATCTACATCACAAGTCCATGGGGCAAATGAGAACTCAAGAACCTTGATTGGTTTGGGGCGAGGGAGACACTGAAGGGCTCATCTTGTATTCTGGCTCTCACAGGATAAAAACAAAAAACAAACAAAAACCCTTTGGGATCCATGTGGAGGCATTCCTGCTTCACAATCCCATGCTGAAGTTAGTTGAAATTGCTTCCAGTCAAGCATGGGACTGTGATTTCATTAATTCATTCAACAGACATTCTCCAAACTCCTAATATATGCCAGGCATTCTGCTGAGGACTGCATTGATAAGGAGTAATGAGTCATGACCTCTTCCCTGTACGAAATCACTGTCAATCAGAAAAGGCAAAAGACTTCCAGCACTCTAGGATACACTCTACAGAGGGATGCATAGACTATCAGAGGAGAAATGAAATCATGGAAGAGGGAAACTCTGCCTAATACTGAATCAAAGCCCCAGCTCTCATGCCAGCATGGAATAATGGGTATGTCCCAGCTTTGGATGCTGAAATACCTAGAGTCACTTTCTACTTGGGCCACTTACTACTTATAATTTCAGGTAACTTAGTTTCTCTCTGAACTTGTGCTGTCCTTCTGTCAAATGGGGGGAATACATACCCCCATAGGTCTGTTGTAAGAATTAAGTGAACAGGATGTGTAACACACTCATTCAAAGGATAGTAACTTCCTTCTGCCATTAAACCAACAGTATAGGGGCATCTGGGTGGCTCAGTTGGTTAAGCGTCGACTTCAGCCCAGGTCATGATCTCACCATTCATGGGTTCGAGCCCCACATCGGGCTCTGTGCTGACAGCTCGGAGCCTGGAGCCTGCTTAAGATTCTGTGTCTCCCTCTCTCTCTGCCCCCCGCCCCCCGCTCATGCTCTCTCTCTGTCTCTCAAAAATAAATAAACATTAAAACAACAACAACAGTATACTTTGGTAGAGTACCTTTTTAAAGAAGTTGAAGATAACCTGCTTTTGAGTCATTGTCTTTCAAAGAGACTCTTATTTCCCCATATTTAAGAGAGATCTGATAAACCAGTATTGGATTTGGAGCGTCCAGGTTTATAAGAAATTCAAATAAAAACTAAAATCACTCTTGTTAGTTGAGATTTCACAATGTGCTAGGGACATCACATATTGTAGTGGATGTACTAATGCCATGACCAAATCTGTCATTAGAACATAGGCACTATTCCCCCAGCTTCCAGGAATGTTGGTGGCTGACCACTTGCTCTGAGCCTTTCTTAGAGAAATGTCCTTCATGGAAAAGGACCACTTCATCCAAGTTCGTGCCCCTCCCCCAAAGATAGCCCGCAGCCTATGACTGGTTAAAGTGAGGGTACAAAGGCCTGATACGTTGTCTTGATTGGGGACAACTGTGAAGGACCATCCCAGCCCCAGAACGTCCCGCTGGGATCAGCCCTGGGGTCTTTGCTGCAACGGCATCACTATTTGACTTCTCCCTCTGCTCACTCTCAATGCCATTTGGTCATTTCCTTACAAGCAGCACCCAGTAAACTTCCTGCATGTCAATCTTTGCCTTTGAGCCTCATTTCTGGTAAACCAGACCTAAGATACATGCATTGTCTCATTTAGTCTTTATATCAACCCTATGAAGGAGAAATTAGGAACCACATTTTTCATGTGAGGTGATGGAGGATTTGCCCAGGTTTACAGTTTGTAAGTAGCAGAGTGAAGATCTGAATCCACGGATTGCTGACTCTATTCTCTGTATGGCTGCACCGTGTAGTTTCCCTGAAGTAGTGGGATTAGCCAAACTCAGCCCTGGGACACAATTCAATATCCATCCCTCAGTCTTTAGTGAGAATAAATACAAGAATTACCCATTTAAACAGCATGACTGTGCTTTTTAAAAGAAAAATCTGTGGTTGATACTGATGTTCGGTGCCTTGCACAGGGACCCATGTGACATGTTTCTGCTCGGGCTTAGTTCCAGAGGGGAAAATATGGCTTTGCAGATAGATTTGCATATCTTTCCTTGCCAGAAATTTGAAATATGGAATCCAGCAGACTTTTTTCTTTCTTTTCCTTTTTTTTTTTTCCTTTAGCTGCCAAGGATTCTAAGGCCGACTTCAAATGTGGTCATTTCCTTATCTCTGAGCCTGATGCTATCTATCCCTTATGGTTTTCTCATAGAATCCCTCTTTCATCATCACCCCAAATCACATTGTCCACTGTACTTCTACTGAAGAACTCATTCTATAAGATGATAGAAATCATATCCTCTGTGTGAGTTAGAGAGGATAACGTTGCCTGCCATGCCCTCAGGGAATCTTAGATCCTCGAGGCATTCGGGTATGGTCTGATGTGATCCTGCGTCCCTGGCCATTGCCCATTGGACCACAGCTGGACACCAGGGCCGAGAGGAGCACAATCATTGCAGTCAGCCAGCAAGGTCTTTTGTAACCTGGCAGAGAAGTTCTCGCTAAACCCAAATGATGCCCAGTAACTGGGTCCCTCTTTGGAAAATTTAAATTGCATACATGGAAAGCTTTTGTTGGTTGATCGTGAGGTAGAGGGAAGCAAATGCAGGGAAAGAAGCTGAGTCATGTTAATTGTGAAACAATTTAAGATCTCCTGCTGCTGAGGTCTGTAGATCTGTTATAAATCTAGAACGGCTCTCCAAGTCCAGCGTGGTGGAGCTTGGTCCTACTTGAACTTTTTGGTTTTTCTTTCCCCCTATGAAATTCGACCTGTGCTGTATTTTTTTAATGGAAATTTTATCTATGTTTTCTTTTTTTCATTTATTAAGTTTCTTTTTAATTTTAATTTCAGTATAGTTAACATAGGCTGTTCTGTTAGTTTCAGTTGTACAATATAGTGAGTGATTCAGCACTTCCATGCATGACTAAGTGCTCATCATGATAAGGGTACTCTTAATCTCCATCACTTATGTCACCCACCATTTCCCTTCTGATTACCATCAGTTTGTTCTCGATAGGTGAGCATTTCTTGTTTTTCTCTCTCTCTTTTTCTTTGTTGGTTTGTTTTGTTTCTTAAATTCCACATATGAGTGAAGTCATATGGTATTTGTCTCTCTCTGACTTATTTCACTTAGCGTTATATTCTCCTCCTCCATCCATGTCATTGCAAATGGCAAGATATCATTCTTTTTTATGTCTGAGTAATATTCCATCGTATATTATATACCACATTTTTAAAAGTTTATTTTTATTTATTTTGAGAGAGAGAGAGAGAGAGAGAGAGAGAGAGAGAGAGAGAGAGCGCTCATGGCAGGGCAGAGAGAGAGAGTGAGAGAGAGAGAGTATCTCAAGAAGTCTCCACACTGTCAACATGAAACCTGATGCGGGCTCAAACTCAGGGGGCATGAGATCGTGACTTGAGCTGAAATCAAGAGTCGGATTCTTAACCGACTGAGCCACCCTTGTCGCCCTACCAACACAACTTAGTTATCCATTCATCTATGGATGGACACTTGGGCTGCTTCCATAGTTAGGCTCTTGCCAATAACGTTGCAATAAATATCAGGGTGAACGTATCCCTTTGAATCAGTGTTTTTTGTATTCTTTGGATAAATACACAGTAGTGTGATTGCTGAATTATAAGGTAATTTTATTTTTAACTGTTTGAGGACACTCCATACTGCTCCATACTGTTTTCCAGAGTGGCTGCACCAGTTTGCATTCCAACAGTATAAGAGGGTTCCCGTATCTCCATATCCTTTCCAACACTTGTTGTTTCTTGTGTTGATTTTAGCCATTCTGACTGATGTAAGGTGAAAACTCACCATAGTTTTGATTTGCATTTTCCTGATGATGAGGGATATTGAGCATCTTTTCATGTGTCTGTTGCCTATTTGTATGTCTTCTTTGGAAAAATGTCTGTTCATGTCTTCTGCCCATTTTTAAATTAGATTATTCATTTTTTGGTGTTGATTTATATAAGTTCTTTATATATTTTGGATACTGACCCTTTATTGGACATGTCATTTGCCAATATGTTTTCCCATTCAGTAGGTTGCCTTTTAGTTTCATTGATTTTTTCCTTTGTTGTGCAGAAGCTGTTTATTTTGATGTAGTCCCGATAGTTTATTTTTGCTTTTATTTCTTTTGCCTCAGGAGACATATCTAGAAAAACATTGCTACAGCTGATGCCAGAGAAATTACTATCTGTGCTCTCTTCTAAGATTTTTATGGTTTCAGGTCTCATATTTTGGTCTTCAATCCATTTTTAGTTTATTTTTGTGTATCGTGTAAAAAAGTGGGCCAGTTTCATGCTTCTGCATGTAGCTGTCCAGTTTTTCCAATATCATTTGTTGAAGAAGCTGCCTTTTTTCCCATTGTATATTCTTTCCCCCTTTGTCAAAGATTAATTGACCGTATAATTGAGGGTTTATATCTGGGTTTTCAGTTCTGTGCTGTTGGTCCATATGTCTGTTTTCATGCTGGTACCATATGGTTTTGATTACTAAAGCTTTGTAATATAAGTTGAAGTCTGGCATTGTGATGACTCCAGTTTTGTTTGTCTTTTTCACCATTCCTTTGGCATGGGTCTTTTGTGCTTCCATACAGATTTTAGGGTTATTCTTCCAGTTCTGCGAAAAATGCTGTTGGTATTTTGATTGGGATTACATTAAATCTGTAGAATAATAGACACTTTAACAATATTTGTTCTTCCAACACATGAACATGGACTTTCTTTCCATTTCTTTGTATCATCTTGAATTTCTTTCATTAATGTTTTAGAGTTTTCAGGATATGGGTCTTTCCCCTCTTTGATTAAGTTTATTTGCAGATCTTTTATTGGTTGGGGTGCAATTATAAATGGGATTGCTTTCTTAATTTCACTTTCTGCTGCTTCATTATCAGTGTATAGGAATGGAACAGATTTCAGTATATTGATTTTGTATCCTGTGACTTCACTGAATTCATTTATGAGTTCCCGTAGTTTTTTGGTAGATTATTTTTAGGATTTTCTGTATATAGTATCATGTCATCTGTAAATAGTAAAACTCTTACTTCCTCCTTGCCAATTTGAATGCCTTTTATTCCTTCTTGTTGTCTAATGATGTGAGACACCTTTGCTCTATTTTTATATGTATACACTCACCACATATACCCAATATGCAGCCACCCTGAACAGGCTTCTGTTCCCTGCTCCCAAAGAATATGTGTGTGCGTGTGTTTATTTATGTATATGTGTGTATGTGTATGTATGCATTCAGGTATGTATGTATGCCAGTGTAGAGGTATATGTATTTGTGTGCACCTATATACGTTAAAATGAATATTTTAGAGCATAGATTGCAAAGCTAGAGTCTTTTGTTGGACCTACACAAGTTTTTTAAGAACAAATTTAAGTCATTATTGCCAAATTGCTTGATTACAATTAAAATCTGAATTTTTGGACTCTGCCTGAAGAAAACCTGACATTCTTGGACTACTGGCTCATAGACCCATTTTGGCAAGAGTTGGCTGGAGTGGGCCTGCAGCTACTCCAGTCTGATAGAACCCGAACTGTCAGTTCACCCCAAACTCCATTGTTCCCCAACATTAAGGCATTTTCCATTGCACAAGTGTGGCTTTTTTTCTTAGACGTGCTACCGATTTCTTTGAATTTCTCTTTTTCCCCCCACCTCCCTCTCTAATTGTGGGTTTATACCTGGGTTTTCTATTCTGTACTCTCTCTATTTCCTCTCTCTTTCTCATCCTAATAGAATAAAAAACAAAATCTAGGCCAGGAGGCCAAGAAGCTACTCTGCTAGTCTCTCCCATTAATATCACACACCTGGCCCCTGTGGGCATTAATGACCCCTTTTCAGTGGGGGGGGGGGGGGGAGGTGCCTGAGTGACAGGGACGTTAGCACTTTTTTTTTTTTTTTTGCTTTTAAATTTTAATGTTTAAGGATTCTTTACTAGGACAAGTCAGGCCCTGGCTAAGCAAAGCATTTTGTCTACATTAATTTATTCCATTTTTCTAACAATGAGGTGGGTTCCATTAATATTCCTATTTACAGATGATATAACCAAGGCCCAGAGGCACTGAGTGCCTTTCCCAAAGTCAATGGCAGGTAAGGGTAGATTGTTGATTTGTACCTAAGTCTCTACGAGTTCTCAGGGCCCAACTCCTAACCACTAGGCTGTACTGTCTCTGTGTCTGATTTGTGTGTCTCTACTGGCTGCTTATATTGTGACAAGCATGCTATAAATGCTCTGTAAATGCCGGTGGTCAAGTAAGAACAGGGTCCTGGGGTGGGGAGATGGCTTGTATGTACCTGTCTGTGTTCTTGCCTGCAGCATCAACAGCAGGACACATCTATGTCTGTATCCTAAAAGCAGGGAGAAAGTAGCTGTCTTTCTCTCTGTTCACCTGCAGGTAGCAGCTTTGTGGTGAGTGAAGGGAGCTACCTGGATGTCTCAGACTGGTTAAACCCGGCCAAGCTGTCCCTGTATTACCAGATCAACGCCACCTCCCCATGGGTGAGAGACCTCTGCGGACAGAGGACGACAGATGCCTGTGAGCAGCTCTGCGACCCAGACACTGGTGAGCCATGGGTTAGGCTGGGGATAGAGGGAGGGAGGATGTGGGCCAAAAGATGGTCTACACCCCTTCTACCTGAAGAATCATGGCTCTTGAGCCATTGACAAGGGATTTTACATGAAGGCCCATCAGTTCCATTGGCCATTAAACTATACGCTGCCATCACCTGGCAAAGGAGAAAGTTCCATAAAACCATAGAATCCCAGAAGGAGAAAGGGCCACAGACAACATCTGGTCCAATTTCAAAGCAAGGTGTCTGAACATCATCTAGCATCCCTGAGCTCAGATCCTGTCTACCCCTTACTAGCTGGATGTTCTTTGTCATTTTTTCCAGCTTTACTGAAATGAAATTGACATATAACATTGTATAAGTTTAAGGTGAACAATGCCATGATTTAATAATGCACATATATACCGTGAAATGATTACCATCTTCAGACTCACTAACACCCCCATCACTTCATATACCATTCTTTTTGCAGTGATAACTTTTGTGTAGCAACTTTCAAGTATATAAAACCACTTTAACTGTTCACTATGTTGTACATTAGATAGATCCCCATGTTCTTAAGTGGGGAGATATTGATCATAGGGTACACACTAGCTGGGTGTTCTTCAGAAAGATACTTCCTCTCTCTGAGTACCAGAGAATGAAAACAGCATCTAACCCACAAGACTGTTGTTAGGATTAAATGAGATAATACATGGAAAGCCCCTGGTAAATTCATTTACTCATTCATTCCACAGGGCATACATCTTCCTAGGCATTTAAGATATGGCAGTGAACAAAATAGGTGTAATCTCTGCCCTAATTAAGTTTATATTCCAAGGATACATTAAATCTGCACTAACAAGGTAGCCACTAGCCGCACGTCGCTATTTAAATTAAGTGGAATTAAATAAAGTAAGCATTCATTTCCCCAGTCACATTAGCCATATTTCAAGCCACGTGTGACTAATGGCTACCTCTTGGACAACTCAGATGTAGAACATTACCACCCCTGCAGAAAGTTCTGTTGGACAGTGCTACAACAGACAAACAGGAAAATATATGTGCTCTGTCAGGTGATGATACATGCTGGGGGGGAGCACACAGCATATGGGATGCTAAGCTGGGAGTGGGGGTGGAGCTGTTATTATATGCAGTGGTCAGGGAAAGATTCTCTGAGAAGAGGACATTTGAGTGGGCACCCTGAAGCTAAGATGATGGAAGCCATGTGACTATCTGGGAGACCGGTATTCTAGGTAGAGGCAACGACAAGGGCCAGCACGCTGCAGGAGGAGTTCAGGGATGTTGCCATTGGTTCAATAGGAAGAATGGTGTGGTTAGATGGAGTTGAGAGAGGAGAGGAGTAGAAGGAAAATTTGAAAAGCAGAAGGTTGCGTGGGGCGGCTTCAGGGACTTACAGAGGATGACAAGGACTTTGGATTTTACTCTGAGTGAGGTGAGATGTCACTGGAGGATTCTGAGCCAAAGGAGCGACATGATGTGGCCTGGATTTTAACAGAAGTACTCTGGCTGGTGCATGGCAAATTGACTTGGCATTCAAGGGCACTATTATTCTAATATAGGTAAGCGTTAGTAGTGGCTTGACCCACAGAGGTAAGGGGAAAAGATGGTCAAATTCTGGACCTATTTAGAGGGTATATTTGACAGTCCTTGTAATTGGGTCTGAAAGGTGAGAAGCAGAGAGGGGTTAAAGATGATTCCAAAGGTTTCAGTCTGAACAGTGGGATGAATGGACTTCTCTTTCATTGAGTCAGAGGATGCTGTGGGAGGGTCAGGATTGAGGTGAGGAGGATTAAGGGTACTGTTTTGGATGTAAGTTCAAGATGACTAGTAAACATCAAGTAGAGATAGAAGACAGGCATTGATGTCCAGAAGTCAAATTCAAAGAAGTTTTAGCTGGAGATAGAAATGTATGAGTCAATAGCATACCCATGATATTTAAACTTAGGAGACAGTGTCTTCTTTATAGTAAATGATTAGTACATAGATAATATCTTATTCCTACTTGTTGTTCAATAAGTGGTGGTTATTAATGTCCACAAACTGGGAAGTAGAAGTTGGAGAGAAAAGAGTTGGCAAGGTCCCAAAGCAAGTTAGACATGAAGCTGTTCTAGCTCCCAGGCCTTTGGTCTTCCCTATGACTTACATTGGTGTAGTCTCTCTGGAACTTCATTTCTTCTTCGTTAACAAGAGCCTGGCCATCTTGCTTGGAAAGTCCATTGCACAATGCCCATGTGGCCACCTCTGTGCAGAGCTGAGGGCTCTCAGTGGCCCAGGTCAAAGGTGTGCTCTGTCTCGGTTCTCTCCCACTGCTCCATGGGGCAACAGTTCAGGAGTGAAGAGAGGGCTTCACCAGGCTAACCCTTGAGTCTCTGCAGGGTTGGGCAAGGATTTGGCTTTCTAACCACGATCCCCTCTTATCCTTTAGTTGGAAGTCTGTTTAGACGCATTTTTGTAGCTTTTACATAGGCCTGTTGGGGAAGCTATTTGGAAAATGCAATGCAGCTTTAGTGTATCATTTGACCAGACAGCTGAATCTTCTTTCTCTTAATTAAAACATTTAGGCTTTAAGGCACTATCACCCTAAGCAGTACCCCTTTACTCCCACCACACACAAACACACACACACACACACACACACACACACACACACACACACACGTACACACATACACACATACACACACTCAATTATCCTCATCCAACAGCCAGGAACGCCCTTGTGAAATGATGTGCCTCTGGATCTGGTCCTGTACATTCTTTTTTTTTCTTTGTATGTTTCTGTTTCTTGTTTCTGTTTCTTTTTCTTTTTTCTTTTTCTTCTTCTTTTTCCTTTTCTTTCCTTAAAAACCTGGCAAGACTATTGGTAGAAGAGAACAGAAGGTATCTCCTCCCTTGCCTCCCTCTATGAAGCCACAGCTAGCACAGTGCCTGAGGGTCTGACCTTCTGGCTTCCCATCGGATCTGCCTTCAGGTGCAAGGTCATGGTTTCTGATGATCTTTTCTGTTAGCTATAAGCTTGAGGGCATAATTCCAAACAGTGGGTCATCCAGGGAGTAAGCATGTGCTAGGCAGTTTTAGAAATGATCACTTCTCCCACCAGTATCCCCTGGAATTGCACACACACATACACACACATATACTGTAGAGCTGAAAATGCTACAAGAATCCACTGCGTTGACCTTCTCAACTTTATCACTGACAGTATTGATGCCAGAGAAGAAAGGTGAGAGGATCAAAGTCACACAGCCAGCAGATAGAGAGCCAGGATTCAAACTCGGGGGACTGAGCTCTTAACCATTGCTTCTTGAGCCTCTGTAGGTCTACTGTGACTTTAAGATCCTACATTTCTAAAAAGCTACCAACTACTGCTGATGCTTCTGGCCAGGGACTCTCTTTGGTGCACCAAGGCTCTAAACACTTTCCCTCCCAAATAGTCCTCTCATTTGCTACACAAACAATATAAGTCCTAGTTGCCATATATGTTAATTTATTTATCTGACAAAGCCATGCTCACATCTGGCACTTTATTTTCTGCCTGTGTGCCACCTGCCCTGGGCTTTAGATATACTGATCCCTGCAATTCCCTGAAGGCACCATACCCTCTCATGCCTACATTCCTTTGATGGAGTATTCCCTCCTTCTGGAAATATCTTTCTCCCTCTTTTACTGGGAGACCAGGGGTTGTTTTTATTATTATTATTATTATTATTATTATTATTATTATTATTATTTTATTTCCATTCCATTCAGTCCAAACCCCTCACCAGATTAAGGAGTCCTCCTTTCTGCTCTCATAGGTCCCTGTGTCATAGTTTTCGTCCCTGTGCACAGCCATTGTTCTTTCCTTGTCTGGGTCTATCCCCAGACCGTAAGCTTTGTTAGGGGCTGAGGAAGGGGGGATTCAAAGCATGTGTCTTGGTTATCTCTGTATCCTTCAAGCCTGGCCTAATGCTGACGTATAATTGGCACACAGAAAATCATGAAAGGATGAAGGAAGGAAGGACATTTATATGCTCTGTGAAACAATTTTATACACCAGGTTTTAGTCTCTTCTTCCATATCCACTTACCTATGAGCTCAGATTAAATATCTTCCAGCTCTAGAGAAATTGGGTCACCAGGAACCATCTCATAGCCAGACAAGCTGGAAGGCTTTGGCCTCATCCTCCCATGCAGCCACATCCCCAAAACACTCTCCTTGCAGCCTACAGCCTGTTCATCTTCTCTGTAGTCCTCCCAAACACGCCATGCCAAGTTTTACCTTCTAACTAGAGTTCAGGCCCCTCCTTCTACCTGAAGTGTCTTGCATTCTTTAATCATCGACCTTGTAAAATCCTATTCACTGATGACCTCTTCTTTCCTCCTGGTAGAATGGATGACTTCTACAGTATCATCAGAGTTCTCTGTTGACTAAATATCTGATTAAAACTTGAGTTATTGTTTGGAAACGCCTGCCCTGTTAAAATGTAAGCTCCTTAAAGCCAGGGACTGTATCTCATTTACTCCTGTATCCTTCTCACCACCATGTCCAGCAAAGAACCTTACTCTTACAAGTCATTCAAGGCATAAACAGATGGGACTATCTACCGGTGAGGAGTGGAAATGGGAACATAAGATCCCTGAATATATTTTCATGGGGCTTGACTCACACCCATTTTGAAAAATTTATTGCAATTTGTTAGATTCAATTCAAGCAAGATTTTCTTAATTCCACAACTCGTAAGTCTCGTGTGTTAAGTGCTATGGGAAATCACAGACAAATTGGACAATGTTCCTGCCTTCATGGATTTCACATTTTCACAGGGATAAAAATAATATGCCCATATAGAACAGGCATTAACAAAGTAGCTCATGACTGGAGAAAAGGGAAAAATGTATTTTAGATGGGGATTTCAGGAGATACATCATGGAGTGCGTGACCTTTTATCTGAACCTTGTAGAATCAGTAGGGAGTATGAATAGGAAGGGTCCCTTAACAGAGGGTTTTTAATGATTGAAATCAAGAGGAAGAAAGTTTAAAATTATTCCAGGAACGAGAAAGCAGTATATCTGAGCTGGCATCCGGAGAATATACTGCATAGTAAGTGGAGGAGGAGAACTAGGAGAGACGCAGGTGATGAAGTTGGAAAGGTAAGATGAAGAGAACTCAGAGAAAGATAAGGACCTGAAGATTCTGAGAACCACTAAAGGTATTAGTAAGACTTTATGAGAAAAGGGGAAACGACTTTCCACATCTGTCCAATTGTTTTGGGGAACCATCTAATTATTCATGGCAATAGGTAGGCCTCCCCTCCTTTGCTTTCTATCAGGAATTAGACTATGAGGGAAGTCATGGCAAAACTAAACCCCTAACTCCTGTACATATTCAGGCCTTAAATCTGTCAAAAGTGGCTTTGCCTTCCTTCAGTAAGCTTCTCCTTCCTTGAGTAGAGCCAAACAAAGTCATAGAGTCCAATCATTGCTCATCATGCCTTAAAGCTTTAGTGAATTAGTCAATAAGAAGGATCATTCTTCCAAACTGACCAAGAAGAAGGAGAAAAGTGGGGATATAATACTGCTGAAGTTGTATATATATACACACACACACATATATATACATATAATTACATATATATACATATATAATTATATATACATATATAGTTACATACATAATTACATATATATAACTATATATAGTTATATCTATATCTATCTATGTATATATATCTATATAGATATCTATATATCTATATGTATATGTATAGATATATACATATATTTACATATATATATAGATCTATATAGATATCTATCTATATCTATATATCTATATAGATATCTATACATAGATAGATAGATAGATAGATACCATGATGTGTGAATGAACCTGGCCAAGTTTTCCTGGCTGTGTGCCATAGCCCAGTTCAAGTGTGTTCTTCTAGGGATTTCAACAATCAGTACCACCCACAGAGCTGATTATGGGATTGGATACATGGTGTGCTTGTGTTGGCTTTTGTAACAGTTCATGAGACTCATGAGAGTTGATTGTTATCATCTCTTCCCGGCTCTTTGTTCAGTTATGTCATGTAGATAGCTTGAAAATTGGCTATGATGAAGGTATTTATACCAACAAAATTGGTTAATGTCACAAATCATGGCTTATTTTCTTTGGAGAGCCAATCATTTAACATGTACCTTCTAACAGTGAAGGGGATGAGAACACACCAATATAGGACCAAGGCAAAGAAGGGCTTCAGTGAAGATTTAGAGAAGGTCTGAAAATGTTTCCAGACAGTGGTGTTATGATCCTTTCCAGAATAGGCTACCATTACACTTCATCTTTCAGAAGATAGAAGTGATCATTCAAGAACTACTTGCTACAGTCCCATATGGTGTAGAACCAGGCAGTTTAAATGATCAGGCTTTGACTCTTCAGAATGTCATTACGGGTAAATCCTTTTGTGAAACAGCTTTGTTAAAGTTCTGCACATGTGTGGTATCAGGCTAAATTCCATACAAAATATTTGACAGTATGGCTTCAAACCAGAAGCAAGTAACAGCAGAACACTAATGCCTTTAGTCACTAATTCATTCATCTCTTTATTTATTCATTCAGGCATTTAGTTAACCAGAGTAGAATTGGAATATCCTTTTGAGTCAGACCAGGTTCAAATCTTTGCTTCTGTGCTTACTGAAGTAGGGCTTTGGGAAAGCCATTTAATATATCCAAGACTTATTTTTTAAAATATGTAAAAATGGGAGTAAGACCTATTTGGCAGGGCACTATGAGAATGAGATGAAAAATCACATTTCCAATACACCCTGCACAGTATATAATGTATGGTAGGCACTCAAAACATAGCATCTTTTATTAATTTTATAATCAGTTATGCAGTCCCCAGTGCCTTTATGTAATTAATTCAATTTATATGTCAATTAACTTAATAAATATTTAATCAGACACCTCTAATCCAGCATTGTGCACTGTATTAAATTTTTTCAGAACTAAATAAGATGTTGTCCCTGACCTCTAGGAGCTGACCACCTAACAGAGAAACTTACCATAACCTGGACTTTCCTATCAATGGACTTTCATTTAGTCCTTGGGCAACTTCTAAACTGGTGCAATGAAGTAAGTCCAATGCTCTCAGTCCTAGAGTCAGCTTGGCCACAGATTTGTCATCCACCCTTGAGTATGGCATATGCTGTGAACTTCATATTCATTCTCTTCAACAAAGAAATTAGTGGAAACAACTTTTAATGCAAGAAAGATCCCTAGTGATCATCTAGTCTGATCTAATTATGAGACTGAAGGCCACTGAGGCTAAGCAAGTTGCCCAGTGTCGCTAAGTAAATTAGTGGCAAGATACGAATTACAACCCTGAATAATTCCTAAGATATTTCTCAGTTCAAAATTCATGTTTCTATGACCTTTTGAGCACTAATAACTTAGAGCGTGAGTATGATTGAAACAATTTGTAAATGGCATTTAAAGAAGATTGAATTTTCTTTTCCAATTGATAAGAACTTCAGTCATGTTCGCTGTCACGTTCAGTTTATTTCCGTGTCTTCGGCAGCCACTTTTCATTTGCAATAACATATGAAATGAGAATACAATGAGTGTAGTTATGTCCTATATTTGTCTTATATGGTATTAAATATTTCTAATGTTTATAGGTTAATCTTGTTATTTACTAAGCCCTGTATTGTTCAAGTTTAATGGGACACAAGGACTTTATGAAGTTGTAAATTTAAGAATTCACAGAAATGGAGAATGTCCCTGCCTTGAAGGAGATTGTAACATGGGGGTTTCTAGGTACCATATGTGTAGGATTTAAGTAAGATCATGCACAGGTGAGATGCGCAATTAAATAAGCTGAGATTTATCTATAGAGAGCCCACTTCCTGTCAGGCCAGAGAGGAGAGATTTGTTTTATGAGTATATAGTTCTGTTAAAACTTGTCCAGTGTTCATTTTGTTTATTGCTATAGCTCACTGAAACTGTTACCACATTGATACATCTTTTTGTGAATGAATGAATGAATGAATGAATGAATGAATGAATGAATGAGTGAATGAATGAGAAGCAAGTTTCATTTGATGAAATGTCAGGGCTTTTTCAGTGGGTTGCGTGTATGGTTCTGTTGGTCAGGACCATGGATAGCTCTCTGGGTGCTGACAGTGAATTTTGGCTGTTTTTGCTAAAGAATTTTACCTGGTACAGCTCTCTTCTGAAAGTCACCTCTCCTTTGAGGTGGGTACCACTAGTCTTTTTAGAACTCAGATAAAGTAAGCTCTATCCTTTATCCATTGAGGATTAGTGTGTCCAACTATGTTGTTACTCTAGTGGGCCTCAACTAGAGTAAATCAGTCTTCCATGAAGTGAGTCACCCTTATCCTCAGAATTCAGAATGCTGTCTATGTCACCATGCCTTGGTCCAGAACTATACCGAAACCTGTATTAAACAAAACTCATCTAAGCTGATTGTCAATTAATGAACTCCATGCTTCATTAAGACATGCGAGGGGCGCCTGGGTGGCGCAGTCGGTTAACCGTCCGACTTCAGCCAGGTCACGATCTTGCGGTCCGTGAGTTCAAGCCCGCGTCGGGCTCTGGGCTGATGGCTCAGAGCCTGGAGCCTGGAGCCTGTTTCCTATTCTGTGTCTCCCTCTCTCTCTGCCCCTCCCCCGTTCATGCTCTGTCTCTCTCTGTCCCAAAAATAAATAAAAAAACGTTGAAAAAAAAATAAAAAAAAAAAAGACATGCGAGATAATTAAATCAAACTTAAAAAAAAAAAAAAAAACATTTCCAACAAAAACCATTCAAACAACAACAAACCAAGGTCTTTTTCTGTTTAAAGACCATGAAATGAATGTTAACCACAAAATTCTATTTATCTTAACAAAGTGATCCATTTGATACAGGTTCATATCTATATATAATACACGGAGGTGTTAGATAATGGCCAGAGCTAGCTTACAGTGAAGAGAGGCATGGTCAAGTTTGGGTATGATATCAAGGGGTGCATGAATACTGGGGCAATAGTAATGGCATCTGAAATTTATTGTACATTTATTGTGAACCAAGAATAATTGCTGCAGCTTTCTATTACTACCTTGGGCTTCATAACAATACTTCAGTGTAGTTATTGATGCTTCCATTTGCCATACAAGAAGCTATGTCTTAAAATAGTTGAATGAAATTCTCAAGGTCATATATTTATTAAATATCACAGCTGGGATTTGGACCCAGACTGAGTAAGAAGCTACTATTTGAGGAGTCAGTGTTTGAGAAGTTTGCTTAGTATTGAGAAAAGAGAGGCATTCTGGCATTCTCTCTTTGATAGGTATTTGCAGAGAATTCTCAGAGGTAGGCATGAATCTGCTGGACAAAGAATTTATGGAATAAGCTGACTGAAAAAAATAAAAGGACCCAGTTGGACTGGGGACAAGGGAGAAATGCAGAACTGAGGGACGGAACTGTGACAGCATTTATGGGTTGTAGGGAAACCATTTTATATCTCTTACTTGGGAGTCTTGCTATATTTGGTCTAGAGGTGTTGTAAAATGTTGTGGAAGAGGGTTGAGGTCTTTTGAAAAAGGACAATCTGTGTCAAAGATGAGGTCATAAAATTTCAGAAAGCCCACAACAGAAAGCAACAGGACTGACTGTTCAAAAATTTGGAAAGACAAGAAGGTTAGAATGGGCTGCAAAAGAGACTGAAAATGTTTTCTTATTGGGAGCTTGCCAGCCCCTCTGAAGGTCCAAGGTAACCTTTGCTTCTGAACCTGAAAGAAAGAGGGTGTGAGAGATCTGAAGTGTCTTCCGATGAAGTTGCTAATAGGAAGATAAATGGAGGTATCTCTGATTCTTACCTCTTTGATGAATGTGCCAAAAAGAAGGGGAGCTCTCAGATTTTAAGGTGAGATTCATCATCAAAAATATAATTTACTGGCATTTAAATTAGAAACTATATTTAATTTTATTCAGCAAGTATATTACAAAAATATATTGGTGGCTCTATAAATGGTATCTGTCCTGCTATTTTAAAAATAATTCATAAACTTTAAAATATATCTGTAGTACCTATGAGCAGTGAACTATCAATAAACAAAAGTGTGGAAAAGGAAGATGATGATAAATTTACAGGTTGGGGTTGGGAGTGTTCTTAAGATACAAAGCCATGTTGTGAAGTGTTCCATGCTGGTTAGTGATGAGTCATTTCCAGCAAATACAGGGTCTTTGCAGGTGCTGTTACCTCTGTACTCAACCGTCTGCCCTCCACCCACCCTCACTCCTTATGAGTCTTATTCTTCCCTTTCTTTCCTCCTCCTTATCTTTCTTGTTTCAGCTTAAATGTCTCATCCTCAAGGAGGTTTTTGCTGACTTTCTAGACTCAGTTATTCCTTTTACCCAGCATTAGTACCCTTTATCTTTTTTCTTTATAGCAAATAATAATAACAATGCCCATTGTACAATACAAACTATGTGTCAGGCTCTCTTCTATGGACTTCACATATATTATCTCATTTAATCCCATTAACAGCCCTAGGAAATAGACAAAATCATATTTTAACTGCAGCAAGATGCAGTTAGATATATGTGCCAGTATTTTGCATTCTACTAAGAAAAAAAATGCTGCCAACAATTACCATTAGGATACTAATAACACACAAGTCCTCATTTCAAGGGTATGAAAGTGTGGAAAGCTATGTGTCTTAGAATTGGTGCAATGCCCTATTATTATCATTTTACAGACAAGGAAACTGAATCATATAAGTTAATGGATTTTCCCAAAGTCACACATCTAAGAAGTGGTGGAGTCCAGATTGGAATCCTAGAAGTCAGGCTTCAAATTGTATCCTCTTAACCACTGATCTGCACTATCAGTACAGGATCACAACTTCTAATTATATGTTTATTTGTGAAGTTCTGTGTTCAATTCCTAGGTATCCAAGAGACTCTAGGCTGCACCTATGGGATTTACTGCTTACCTCCAAACCCAGACCATTAATTGTCTAGTTCATTGCCCGTGTTTAATAATGAATGATGGAATGAGTGAATAAAAGAAAGAAACATTGTGTTTGGAGACCAATTCCATGAACTTGACTACTAGATTTGCAATTTTGACTAATAGTGTGACCTTTGACATGTCACTTTGTTCTCTGAGTCTTAGTTTCTCTATTTGTAATATAAAAGGAAATTATAGTTGACTCCTTGAACAACAATGGGTTTGAACTGTGCGGGTCAACTTACATGCAGATTTTTTTCAAGAAACACAATATGGTACTGTGAATGTATTTTCTCTTTCTTATGATTCTCTTCATAACATTTTCTTTTCTCTAGTTTACTTTATTATAAGAATATAGTATATAGGGATGCCTGGGTGGCTCAGTCAGTTAAGCATCTGACTTCGGCTCAGGTCATGATCTCCAGGTTTGTAGGTTTGAGTCCCGCATCAGGTTCTGTGCTGACTGCTCAGAGCCTGGAGCCTGTTTCAGATTCTGTGTCTCCTCCTCTCTCTGCCTGCTGCCCCCCGCCCCCATGCTCATTCTCTGTCTCTCTCTGTTTCTCAATAATAAATAAACGTTAACAATTTTTAAAAAATAATATGGTATATAATACATATAACATGCACAATATGTGTTAATTGACCATTTGTGTTATCAGTAAGGCTTTCCAGTCAATAGTAGGCTATTAGTAACTACGCTTTGGGGGAGTCAAAAATTATACATGGATTTTCAGTGGTGCCTGGGGTCCAGCACCCTTGTCCCTCATGTTGTTCAAGGATCAGCTATTCATTAGATTTTCTCTGAGTGCTCTCCAGTTTTGAATGTGTATTTCAAATCTTTGTTGAAAGCCAGTGCTCTGCCCAGCATTAAACTAGATAAAACATATTAAGCACTTAGCACAATGCCTGGTGCACAAAGCTCAATGAACATTAAGTATTGTTGTAGCTGTGGTCAAAACATAAATTGAATAAAATGAGAATTGTAGGATTAAAAAATATAATAGTTACTATGAGCCTTAGCAGTCAGGTAAGTCTTCCTAGATGGGGAGGGACTAGAACTGGATCATGTAGCAAACCAATGTTTGTGATAGAGCTATACTGTCCAATATGGTAGCCCCTAGCCATATGTGGCTGTTTAAATTAAAAAGTAAATTAATTCACATGTATTTCAAGTGCTCAGTAGCCACAGGCTAGTGGCTGCCATTTTGGAGATCATAGATGTAGAAAGTTAACCATGTAGCAAATGCACTTGGACAGTGCTGTGACAGAGAGTGAAGAGTGGAAGGAACTACATGTCATTTATGTGTCATTTAATTCAAATTATTTATTGAGTGACAGTGCTGTGCTAGGTGCTGTGCTATGCACTGGGATTTAACGGAGAACAAAATGAGACCCAGTGCCCGACCTGATAGATAGTCTAGTGCAGCAGTCGGCAAAACTACAGCTCACAGGACAATGGCTGTTTTTCATAAATAAAGTTTTATTGAAACACAGCCAATGCTTATTAGTTTACATATTGCCTATGATTGTTTTCTACAGTAGTAGAGTTGAAAAGCTATGATCCTGTAGCTTGCAAAACCTAAAATATTTACCAGCTGGCCCTTTCCAGAAAAAAATTTGCCAACCCCTGGTCTAGTAGGTTGATTTAATACTTTTACGTCTGAGTTAAATAACTGGTTTTCATATCTATTCATTTATTCATGTATTTGTTTATTTAACATTCAACTGGTATTTATTTCTCAATCATCTAGTTCAAGCAGGATGTCAGATACTGACAGAATGAACAGAATAGATAAAAATTGTTGCCATCATGGAGCTCGCATTCAAGTGGGGCAGGGGGCAAACATAATTAGAATATATGTAATACAACAAGTAAGTTGTATCCTATGTTAGAAGATGGTATTTTTTATAAAGAGGCTGCAGGAAGAGTGGGCTGTGAACGAGGAGGAGAGAGGTGGTTGCAAATTTCAGTAGGGTGTTCAAGGTAGGCATGACTGAGGAGATGGGGGGGGGTGGCAAAGCATGCTTTGTGGATACTGGGGGGAATATCCGGCCAGGTGGAGGGAACAGCTGGAACAAAGCCTCTGAGAGCAGATTGCACCTCACATATTTGAGGAAGACCAGGTAAGAGAATGTTCCTGGGCTTCACTGAACACTAGCTGAATATTAGGAGCTAGGATCACAGTGGGACCAGAGGCCCAGAGCCTTGTAGTACATTGTAAGAACCTTGGCTTTCAACCTGAACTCAATGAGAAGCCACAAGAGCATTCTGACCAGAAGCTGTTGTCATCTAACTTATCTTTTCGAAGGATCACTCTGGCTACAACACTGAGAAAAATCTTTAGGGACATAGGAAAGAGTGGTAGCAAGGGGGCTCCTTGGAAGACTGATAGGGTTATCCAGGCCAAAGGTGATGATGGCTTTGGCCAGGGTGATGGCTGTGATGGTGGAAAGAAGTGATTGGAATCAAGATGTTGGATCTCATTCATTGCTGTGATTCAGTGAGCACCAATTATATGCCGGGCCGTGTGCCCAGTGTTGGGGATAGTGAGCAAAAGACACTATCATCTCTGTCCCTTCGAGTTTTCTAACAAACCGATTTCAAGCTTTGACATCAGAAATGAGGAATCCAATGCTATGTCCCCCACATGTGGATGAGATCCAGGACCAGTTTTCACACTGTCTCTAAAGACTCAGGAGAGGATGACACTGTCTTAGTCGCTTTGGGCTGTTGTAACAAAATATCATGGAGTGGTGGCTTGAACAACGTAATCTTCTTTCTCACAGCTCTGGAGGCTGGAAAGTCCCAACATCAAGATACCACTGAATTGGTTCCTGATGACAGGATTGTCATCAGCCAATTGTGGAAGACTGACCTCTTGACTGCTCTCTGTGTCCTCACATGACCTTTCTTCCGCACCTGCGTGCTTGCGTGTGTGCATGTAGACTGTGCGAAATCTGTCTCTCCTCCACTTCTTCTTATCCCGTCACAAGGGCTGACCTCATCTAACCCTGATTATTTTCCAAAGGCCCCACCTCCAAATACCATCATGTTGGTGTTAGGAGCTTCAGTATATGAATTTGGGAGGACACAGACATTCAGACAATAACAGATATCAGTGATCTGGAATGAGAGGAGAAGTGAACCAGTGCCACAAACATGCACCACGAGTGGGGGCTGAGCAGATTTTCTGAGCACTGTGCTGAACAGGGCTGGGACTCAGGGAGGTGAGTGAGGAGGCTCGGACACAAAATCTACAGAGGTGCTCATCTGTGGGTGTCAACCCTGCATTGCACAGCCCTGGGTGCCCCCTAAACTTGGAAGGGGAAAGTAGTAACTCACTACAGTAGCTGCTCCAACCCTTCTCCTGAGAAGCCTTCGAAGAGTCTCCTTTAGGGGCCAGTTGGGGGTTCAAAGAGCACAGAGGCCCAGGCTGGGAGGCACTATGCAGGCCATGTATTCCAACCCCCGCTTTCTACAGGGATGAGGTTGACGTTCAGAGAGGGTTAGGGCCTGACTCAAATCACTCAGGAAGTTTGTAACACAGTAGAGGTCTCCTGACCACCACACTGAAGCTAGATTTCCCCATCTCTTGAGAACAACTTAAGCAGTCAAATATTTTATTCTTAGAATGTGGGCCTCCAAGCTGCAACTTGGGTCAGTGTCTTCAGAAGCCTTTTACAACTCCTGAAGGTGGTATCAGCTTCTGGCAGTGTTTTTTCAGGTATGTCTTCCAGGCTTATGATCCAGTCCACGCATTCATGCAAAGAGGCATTTCAGTGCAGGACATCTGGGGCATGGTAAGTCCCCTGTCAGCTTCATTAATGTCTTCCTTTCACAAACATTGACTGAGAACCAGGACTGAGTCAGTCACCAGGGAGGGAGATATGACACACTGCCACCACCTCCGTTTGCTCAAAATCAAGCTGCTCCCAGTGTGGGCTGTTTTGTTTTTGGAGAGGCAGTAGGGAAAAGGGGAAAAAAGTGGAAGCACTGAAAGAGGCAGATGTGGGTTAAAATCTTGTCTCTGCCTGTAACTGTTGGTGTGGTTTGGAGCAAATTGCTTAATTTTCCCCAAGCTCCTTTTCATCAGAGGAAAATGTACTCACCTTTGCTAGGGTTATTGTGATGATTAAAATCAGTACAAAGGACCTGCTACATAATATGGCAACTATATGGGTTCAACAAATGGAAATTATTGAATCAGGGGCAAAAAGAACCCCTAGTGTTGATAACGCTTAACCCACAAAAGTCTTCATCATGATGGAATGGAAGGCGTGGTGACAGATTTCTGAGAAAAAGGGGCCTCCACAAAACCATTTAAAACACAGCACTTGGCAATAGCAATGGCCTTTTCCGGTTATTTGGTGTCATCAAAGGGAGCCACCTATGACACTGCACTGCCCTTTCTCTTCTGGATGGAGGCTGCTTTCATTTCAGTGTAGGTGATTAAAAGGTCTCTAAAAAGAGGAGTGTGTGTGTGTGTGTGTGTGTGTGTGTGTGTGTGGTCCCAACCTTTTGGTTACTTTTTGTTAAATGGTATTTTAATTGAAATGTCAATAGATGGGTTTCTACCAGACAACAGGGGTGGGAGAGGTGTATGGATTTTATGCTGATCACACCAAGACTGTTCTTCTGGATAGGACATCCAGGAATTTAAGATGCTCTACACAAGTCAGGCGAGGTCAAGTGACCTCACCCCGTACAGTAGGAATGGTCTGGTGCAATCTTTCCAATGGCCAGAAATGGACTTAATAGCAAAGTCTGACTCCCTAGTGAAACCTGGTGCAGGCCACTTGGACACACGTTGCTTAATTTTAATGATTCATGATTCTCTATCATATACCAGTAAATGTACCGCAAAGTATTTTGTGAAAGAATTTGCATTTTAGTTATGGAGCCTGTGCTGTTCTGCAAGTAAATCGTTGCCTGAATGTGGGGGCTGCTTGGGGCAGGGGGTGAGAGGCAGAGCCTGGGGAGGGGTGTGGGGGGGGTACCTGGGGCAGAGGGTGGTGAATAGGCTGTGGTGTGCGTGCTTGTGTGAGACTGAGGCAAAGGGAGTGGAATGGATGGGAAATTCAGGGAAAGAAATCAAGGGAAAGAGGAAGGAAAGTAGGGGAGTGGAATTAACAGGGTGTAATTGTAGTCCTTGCTTAGGCACTTTTACTTACCATATCTTTCGTAATCATCACATTAACCCTTGAAGTAGACAGACTGTCCCTTTTTTGTGTCTTTTCTGTGGACAAAGTGGTTCTGGGGACTTAACCTGCACCCGTCTGACTTAAACTCAACGTCTTTTCCCTGAAGAGGGCTACAAAGGAAAGAGGTTTACAGGAAGGAGGACGGTGAGGGATAGAGAGGCACAGATGGAGAGAAAGGCAAAGGTGGAAAAGAAGAGACCAAAGAAGGAAACTGAGGCAGGAGCAAACGCCAAACGCTGCAAAACAAAAGCGAGAGAGAAGAAGGGAAGAGAGAACCATCAAACAGAAGAGAGGCAAGAAGGAGAGGGGGAGCAAGAGCATGAGTTTGAATACAACCAGGAATGTGGTTAGCAAAGGGGAAATGAGCTGGGCTCAGCTGACATACACATTACTGTAAAATGGTATAATATTCCAGATGGATGTACTAGAAATGACAGTTCTCTAGTTTCCCAGGAAAGCTAACTGTGACCCTGACCATCTGCCTGTATATAGCTGAGGCTGAGGTCACTCTCAGGAACGGACCCCTCTGAACAGAGTGCAGGTTTCACATGATGTCCACCGCTTCTCTGTTTTCCCCCAGTTCCTGACTAGCCAGAGGCAAAGCCTCCCTCCTCCTGGTGTCTGGACCACCTTGCTTTAGGGCGTGGATGGCACAGGCAGGATGCATGTGTGTGTGTGGCCCATTGTACTCAGTGGACATCTGGAAAATCATTATTCTTTCTTGGTTTAATTTTATAAATGAGATTTGATTCCAAACTCACAAAGATAGCTGATGTTTGAAAAAAAAATCAGTACATCTCTTTTGTAGACTGAAGAACTCTTTTGCAAAATGAATAATTACCCTCTGCTTAATCTGTTTTGTATATTTCACTTTGAAGGTTCAGGTTTTGTGCAAGTGGGGAACCACGGCATTATTAATCATCATGTGTCCTGAATAGAATAGTGTATATTTTATCCTTACTGCATCCTTGTGAATGGGACGGGACAGGGCTTATGTCCCCTGTCTTTTGGGTTAGAAGGGTGAGGCTCAGAGAGATGAAGGATATTGAACAAGGCCAACCATCAGCTTGTGGGAAACAGAGCCATGGTGGGTGGGGCAGGTGCCGAGGTACTGACAACCACATAGCCTTGTCTCATCTATATCCTGGAAGGTCCAATAGAGGTGTGGTAGGCGGCCAGGTAGAGCCACCATAGTGGGTCGTTTTGAGTGACACTCAGGATCATGCTGAATTCGCCCATCTTAACTAGTGCTGGGGAGCTCTGACTCCCAGAGTACAGAAGAACAGGATTCGAATCCTGATCCTGTTACTTTCTTGCTCTGCAAACTGGAGGCCGATCGTTTAACCCCTGGGGGCTTCAGTTTCCTCCTCTATAAAATCAGGACATGAGACCCTGCTTTCACAGAGTGACTGGGTGGATTGAAGGTGAGAGGGTAGATCAAATACATCATGCTTAACAGGATCCATAAGCAACTCCCAGCCTTTTCCCTTTCCCAAATGACAGCCAAAGGATCCAAGATCAGAGCTGTGGGCAGGAAAGAACATTAAGGCAGCCAATTCCCTAGTAATAATCATAGCAATAGCAGGCTGTGCTTATGGAGCCCACTGGGGATAAAGCATTCTAGACGTCATGCAGTGAAAGGGACAGGCCAGATCAAACTCGTTGTAGAACTGAGGAAATAGAGCCTTGGGCAGAGACAAGAAATTGTGCAATCATGGAGCCACTGGATGACACATGCAGAGCTCATACCCTGTCCTGACTTTAGTGTCTGTCTTCTCTGCCTTAAATGGCCTCTCTCCGTGCACAGTGCTTGGATTCAGTATTTAGGAGTGACCCTTTTTGAATTTTTTTTTCAACGTTTATTCATTTTTGGGACAGAGAGAGACAGAGCACGAACGGGGGAGGGGCAGAGAGAGAGGGAGACACAGAATCGGAAACAGGCTCCAGGCTCTGAGCCATCAGCCCAGAGCCCGACGCGGGGCTCGAACTCACGGACCGCGAGATCGTGACCTGGCTGAAGTCGGACGCTCAACCGACTGCGCCACCCAGGCGCCCCAGGAGTGACCCTTTTTGTAGAGGGACTATGGGTTTCCCAGGGTTCCATCCCCACACCTATGGAATGAATAGCAGGTCCTCAGTGCCTGCTAAACCCTCTGCCTCTGAGGACCCAAGGAACCAAAGGGCCATCTGTGTTATGACCTTCCTTTGCCTCCTTTCTTTGCCTTTCCCTCTGTCTGGCAAACTCCTACACCCGCCTTGAGAGAGAAGCTGTGTGGCCTGGGGCGAGCGGCACTGTCTGCTGGATTCTAGTGCTGGCCTTGGCACTCTTCGCGTTGTGACATCAGGCCAGCAAGTTACTTAACCTCTCTTGGCCTCAATCTCCTCATCTGTAAGATGGGATTGAAACTAGAACCTGCTTCCTAGGCTTGTTGTGAGGGACATGATTTAATGTATGTAAAAAACTTCTAAAACTGCTTGGCAGGTGTCTCAGTGTCCCCTCTTGTTATTTTTAGCCCCCCCTCTTTGCTGGCATGTCCTCAACCTTGGGGCAGAGTTCGATGCTCTTTCCTGTGACCCTGTGGCTCTTTGCACACACTCCCCTCCCCATCCCAAATCACACCTTGTGGTAGCAATGTATTTTTTTCTCAATGACACCCAAGTGTCACCTGCTTGTGACGAGAGAATAGGATGGATTCGTCTCTGTGCCGCGATCCCACCTGTCCCAGGCACAGAGGAATCATACTAAGAATGAAAAATGGTCGGATGAAGTAAGATCTGGACCAGAGATGAGGCAAGGACCATGTGAGGAGGAGGAAGGAATCCACACAGCAGAAGTCTGGGAGGAAGGCTGCTGCTGCAGACAAGGGCAAGGGCACCAAGCTAGAGAGGAAGTGCGGCCTGGGGGTCCACCGTGGTGGCCATGCTGTCTGTAATACTAACAACAAACAGTGGTAACAGCTCACACTTAACTGAATGCTGCCTGCATGTCCGCTGATGTGGTCATTGTCTTTAATATGTTATC
The DNA here is from genome assembly GCF_016509475.1 of Prionailurus bengalensis. NCBI lineage: Eukaryota > Metazoa > Chordata > Mammalia > Carnivora > Felidae > Prionailurus > Prionailurus bengalensis. The sequence goes on along the minus strand of NC_057359.1, from coordinate 76,757,509 downwards.
TCCAATCCCTGTGACACTTTTAAAACATTGGGTTTAACTGGGGCACCTGTGTGGCTCAATCTGTTAAGCATCTGACTTCAGCTTGGGTCATGATTTGAGGGTTCATGGGTTTGAGCCCCGCATCAGGCTCTCTCCTGTCAGCACAGAGCCTGCTTTCAGATCCTCTGTTCCCTCTCTCTCTCTGCCCCTCCCCTGCTTGCATGTGTGCCCATGGTCTCTCTCTCTCTCAAAATTAAACATTAAAAAAGTTTTTTTTTAATAAAAAACAAAAACAAAATTGGGGTTAAGGTGTCCATTTTCTGATGAGGAAACTGAAGCCCGGAGTAACACAGCAACTTATCTAGGCCACTTGGTCTGGTCATAGCTGAGGACTCAGCCCCAGAATGTTAATACCCGTGCTAATGCCGGTTTCCTTTCTCCAGCTGGTTACCCTTGGCCCCTGACCCAGGCCGGGTTGGCCTAAGAAGCACGGATAATACAGGCACCTGGGTGAGGTGGGGGCAGCGGTGGGGAAGGGCAGCCCTTCGCCAGCAGGCCCAGCTCTGTGCATTCATGTCAGGAATTCCGTGATTCTTGCTGGTTGTTGGGGATGTCTGCATCTGTGTGTGTCCCAGGCTGCTGGCGAGAGGTCTTTGTCCCCCTCCATCCTCAGTCGCCATAATTTTGAGAGAGTGTCTTATCTACATGATTTTTCCCCAAACAATAATTTATCGATGATTGTGTGTGGTGTGTGGTTCACTCACGGATGAACAAGGCTAGGGGGAGAGGGCTCGCCCCGGCTGAGCCTCCGAGGTGGGATCCCTGGTGTGGCCTGGCTGGCGGCTTTTCAGAGCCCAGGTCATTCTGCACAGGCTGCTCACATGAGCGGAGTCAGTGCCAATTAGCCCCTATGTGGCCTTGATGAGGGACTCTGATCTCTATCAGTCCTGATCACCAGCCTGTACCACCACAACCCCTTGGCCTCTATTTTTTTTTCTCCCTGCTCTCAGAGGCATGTTGATGAATGGCAATGAGGGGCCGGCAAGTTGAATGCAGGCATCCAAATGTGTCTCAAATGTATGGGGAAGACCAAGGCTGAAACGTGTCACTCCAACAGTGTAAGGAAAAAAGGGACAGCAGAGACGCCCATGTGAGTTTGCTTAGATGTCATCTGGACCAGCCTTCTCAGGGTATATAGAGAGACTGAGTCCCAGGGAGAAAGGGGACCTGCCCTAGGCCATAGCACAGTTGGCTGAGCAGACCTCTAGAGAAGGGTCCCTCACTTTACAAAGATCTAAATCCTAGTCTCTTGTTATTTCACTCCAGTTGTGCTTTTCTGATTTCCAAACCTCTGTTCTCCAAACTTCCAACCCTCTCCAACCCCATGCCTCACTGCCCCTCGGTCCCTAGGGAAACGCTGACTTCAAGAGACAAGACTAGAGTGCGTTAGAAGAAGAATCAAGGACTGGGATGTGAACAAGATTTGGAAGGGCATTTGGGGATCCCCATGTATTTGCCACTCAATTTATAGATGGAAAGGCTGCGGTCTACAAAAGCAGAATGATTTGTCCAAGGTTGCAGAGGGGTCAGCATGTAAAATATATGCCCTGATGACAATGCTTACATTCAAAACTGCCAAAATGATCTCATTCTTTTACTAAATAATCATTTTGCTACTTAATTTTCTCTTCACCCCCTACTCCCCTCTCAACCCCTGGTATCTCCACTGTTGAATATGTCTCTCTCCAGTTCTCAGCCTCTGCTCTTCTCAAGGAGTGAGTGGATTCAGGGCAGAACTGCTGGAAGAAGCAGCCCCTGGTCTGCAGGTGGGTCTTGGATGGCCCTGTTACCATCAGCAAACCACATAGGATGTGAGGGCAGGAAAGGTACAAAGGAGGAAGAGCAGTTCATAAGGCTGGGACAGTTGGCTGGGGCCAGTCACGAAGGGCTTTGGATGTTAGTCTAGGGCATGTGAACTCTGTCCTGAGAGCTACTGGAAGCCACTGACAGTTTTGGGGATAAACGATGGATGTAGGGTCTTTGAAAAGATTACTGGCCATCACTCAGATTGATGGCGGGACACGGAAAGCTTATTGGCAGTGATGAGACTTTATCAACAGTGCACATAGATGATGTCCAGAGCCTGCCCCAGGGCAGTGATAGTGGGAAAGCTGGGAATGGATGGGCCTGAGTGACAGTAAGGAGGCTGCATCATTGGGATTCAGGTGCCATTTGGAAGTTGAGGGTGGTAACATAGTCCAGTCAGAGATTTTTCTAAGGTTTCCGGTTTGGGAAGAAAGCAGGACCAATGTTCATAGGAGGTGGAGGGAATGTATGTTGGAGGTATATCCACTTCTGCTCCAGCAATGCTTCGTGACAAACAGCCACAGTGTTTTATTGTCAACAACTGTAAGCATTTTCCCCCTTTGTTACACATCCGGGTGGACCATGCTAGCCAAGACTCAGCTGCACTTTTGTCTCTACTCTGTTCCATGTGCCTCTCATTCTTCTTGCACCAGCCACTACTTGGAGAATGGTTTTCTTTTCTTTCTTTTTGTTTTAAATTTTTTCAACGTTTATTATTTTTGAGAAACAGAAGTAGAGCATGAGCAGGGGAGGGGCAGAGAGAGAGAGGGAGACACAGAATCAGAAGCAGGCTCCAGGCTCTGGGCTGTCAGCACAGAGCCCAGCGTGGGGCTCAAACCCACAACCGTGAGATCATGACCTAAGCTGAAGTGAGATGCTTAACCAGCTGAACCACCCAGTGCCCCTAGAGTGTGGTTTTTTCATGGCAAGAGACAGTAATGCAAGAGAGCAAGCCCAGCCACCCAGCACATTTCAAGCACATTTGGCCCCTGTGTTCACATCATGTCTGCTACCATCCCATTGGCCAAAAATCAAGTGACATGCTAAGCCTGAAGACAAAGGCTAGGGAAGAAACCTCTGTTCCCACAGTCAACCATGGCAAGGACAGGAATGCATACTACTACAGGAAATGAAGACTTGACCCCAGTAATACAGTCCAGCACAGGGTACATTTTCCTTCCCCCGCCCCCCGCCCCCGCCACCCCGATCTCCCGTTCCCATGCTTTTTTCCACACTCTCTCCAAGCAGATTCTCAGAAAGGCATCACATAGCTAGGCAAGGAGTCAGAAGAAGACTGGACTTGGATGTTCAACAACCCTGGGCAGCTTGCTTACCCTCTCCAGGCCTCAACCTCATACATAGTTTTTATAGTGGAATCAATAGTATTGTCCTGCCAGTATGGATACCAAAGGTAACTAGGTAAGGTCAGCACATAGTAGATGCTTAGTTAGAAGGTATTATGCTTCCCCTGTGGATTATCCCTGCGATCAGGAAATCAACACAAGTACCCTTCACTACATAGGCAATATGGATTTAGTGCAATCCACACATAAAATATTTACACAGGATATTTGGAAGAGTGATTTTTAATCTTTACTTATAGTGGGATTTTAGAAATCAGCAGGATGTTAATTTTGGTGTGGGTGAATTAGAGATTCCTCTTCTTCCTAATGCTTATTGGCTAGCAGCTGATAGTTGTCACATTATAGACAGCTGTCCTTTCTCTCATCCTGGTGGTCATGTTTATTGTTATGATGTTTGTGATTGTGCGAAAGAGCATGGGTTTTGAAGACCTGATTCTGTGACCTTGGCCCAATGACTAGTTGAGTCCAAACTTTTGTTTCTTTATTTTACAATGAGGACACTGGTACCTTCCTCCTACTCCTATGGGTGTGACCTGTGAGATGACAGGCAGTGACATATGGCAAGTGTCTTCCACCACTCCTACCATGAAGCAACCTCCCAGTAATGCTAGGCTCAACCCATGCCTCCCCCACCGCATGCCTGGCCCTGAGCTGGGCTCCAGCGACAGAGAGATAGAAGTGAAGAGGCCCAGGGTGGCCCCTTTGGAGTCAGGACAAGAAAGGATGCCACACACGCTTACTGCTTTGAAGGCCCAGGGAGATGTCTTTGCAAGCCACAGTGACAAGAAGAATAAATAGGAAAGTGAACAGCAGCCAGTGTCCCTGGCCTGTGATGATAAGTGATGGCTGAGTTGGAAGCAAGTGAAAATGGAATCGTAAGAGGATGACAAGGCGGGAGGAGGATAGCCAGACAGCAGGCAGACTTGGGAAGAAGGCTCTGCATTCATCTTGCCATCATGGGCAGGTGATAAGCTTTTCTGAGCTGTGGAGGAAAGAGGGGGCAGCACCGTCTGGCTTAGCCTCTTGTCCATGCCTGTGTGTCCTTCAGTAGGAGGAGCAAAGACAAAGGCAACAGGTGTTACTGGTTCTGAAAACACCATAACCAGCTTTGGAGATTATTTCATTCAAGCTGCCTCAAATTTGCAGATCAAGAAATAGATCCTCTTGGCTTTGCAAAGGGCATACCTTGAAATTGGGACCATCCTTCATCTAGATAGCACTTTTTCTTTCCACAAAAACAAGATGTTAAATCGGCCCCCTCCTATCCTGGAACAATAATTACAAAAACTCAAACATCCACAATGTTTTCAGCAAGAAGTGTGCCAAAGATTGTAGTTCAGACTTTGCAGATACATCACTGATCTTTCCAGCAGATAAGTGACAGCAGCGTTGTTACAGATTAAGAAACAGATGCAGAGAGGTGAAGCCACTTGATCAAGTTCGTGCAAATTGTAAGTGGCAGATCCAGGATTTGAATCCAAAACGAGATGATTCCAGGATCCATGCTCTGAACTACTTTACCAGCATCCTGGTTTTACGTGATTAACATGAAGGCGGTGTCCACTTCGAAGTGGTTTTGAAGAACCCACACAAGATAAACTCAAGATTGCTCATAGTTGAGGGATTCTAGTGTTTTACCCAAGAGTTTATGGAGTAAAAAGGTATGTAACATAAATTGAGAAGTGAATAAATGGGACCTAGGTGACAGGAAGAATAAATATATTTTTAAAAATGTTTTTAACGTTAATATATTTTTTGAGAGACAGAGACAGAGCATGATCTGGGGAGGGGACAGAGAGAGAGGGGGAGTCTTAGATTCCAAAGCAGGCTCCAGGCTCCGAGCTGTCAGCACAGAGCCTGACACGGGGCTCGAACCCATGAACCATGAGATCATGACCTGAGCCGAAGTTGGCCACCTAACTGACTGAGCCACCCAGGCACCCCAAGAAGAGTAAATATATTAATACCAGTGCAACTCACATATAGCTGATAATACAGAGTTTCAGTAACTAGCACGATGAAAATCCATGTAACTGATTTCCTTTATGGAAACCACTTTAATGAAGAGATTAAACTCTTTTTTAAGGTCTGCATTATCAATCATATATAAATATATGGTTTGAATCTGTTAAGGTTATCTAGGATTCATTATATTTAAAAAAAAATAATAATCCCAGGGTGCCTGGGTAACTTAGTCAGTTACACGTCTGACTCTTGATTTAAGCTCAGGTCATGAGCTCACGGATCATGATCTCATGGGTCATGAGTTCGAGCCCCACGATGGGCTCTGCACTGACAGTATGGAGCCTACTTGGGATTCTCTCTCTCTCTCTCTCTCTCTCTCTCTCTCTCTCTCTCTCCCCCTCTCTCTCTCCCTCTCCCTCTCTATTTGCCCCTCCTCCCACTCCCATTCTTTCTCTTCCTCTGTCTCTCAAAATAAGTAATAAACATTTAAAAAATATATTTAAAAAAATCCTTGTCTGTGTTATAGATTCTCATTATAGGCAATTCAGAGATGGCAGGCAAATACCAAGGAAAAAAAATCCTAGCAAGTGTTGCCAGGTATATCGAAGCATTGAGATGACCCACGCAGCAGGAAGGATGCTACAGTAGTGGCCAGGAGCCCTGGGTTCTAATCCTGACTCCCCCAAACCAAGTCCAGTGATTTGGCCAAATGTCTTCACTCTCTGAAACTGCATTTGTTCCTTGGGAAAATGAAGCTGAGAAGCTGTGACCCAGCTGATCTTTAAGAGCTGTTTCTGCTCTGATGTGAAATAGAATTCTATTTTAGACATTTCATCAACACTCATGTTTATACTTTCCATTTCCTTGGCAAATACCTGTCCTGCATATAAGGAAGTTTCTTCTAGTCTTCGGCAGAACCATCATTATTCTAAATGAACTCAGCCTGCATTCATGAAAACTGCAATGTATTTCTTCATTCATTCATTCATTCATTCAGCAAATGAGCTGCCTACTCGTCACCAGGCATGACACTAATTGCTAGCATATGGAGATGGTTACAGAAAGGTTTCTGCAGTTAAGAAGTGCCCAGCTTAGTGGAGAAAACAGGCAAATTTAAGAAAAATGGTTTCTTTATCCCATTGGCATAGATGTTACTATTGTGAGATGTGCCCCCTCATTTATTTATGCACCAGGCAGTGCAGTGGGTGCGGATGCAACAGTGAGCAAGATGGCTGCAGCCTCCTCATTCAAGGAGCTTCTGTAGTGATAGGAGTAAGGGAGCATGGGTGATCATAGATCATGTAAACCTGGATCCCTGGGGAGCTGTTCTGACCACCCAGCTGCTCTGGGTATGCAGAGGCAGGGTTGCAGAAAGGACTCATCCGAAGAAGGGGTTAATCCCTAGGTCTGGCTGTCAGAAGCTTGCATCTTGCAAGAAGGAAGTGCTTGGTTGCAAATAGTGGAGAGTTGGCTGAGCCAGCAAAATAGGAAATTGGAGTCAATAAAGTAGCCAGGGCATTGATGGAAATCTTACTGGAGACACCTAGCCCAGTCACTAAGAGTGATCACAGCTAAGGCTGAAGCAGTGTCAGGAAAACAGAGTTTCAGGATTCAGAAAGGCTGTGTAAATGACTGACTCTCATTGGCACTCAGAATTGATGAACGTCTACTCCAGGTTTCCATTTTGCAGATGGGGAAGCTAAGGTCCAGGAAGAAGGAAATTACGCAGTCTTCCTAAAGTTATGTGCCAGCATATATCAGAACAGAGTGCTGGTTTGGAACGGAAGGGAAAGAGGAAGAAATTTATGGAGGACTGTTTGCCTGAGACATAAGCCTTACTTTCCACTACTTCAATTTACTCTCACGGTCAGCTCTGTGGAGTTGACATTACGGTCATTTCCCATTCTATTAATGAGAAAACTGAGACCCATCCAGGGAGAGAGAATGTGAGGATTAGAACCCAGGTCTGTTTGCCTCTAGCCATCATTCCTCCCCTGCCTCACTTCCTATTCTCCAGGTAACCTTTTTTCTTTTTTTTCCAGTAAGTTAGTTTGTTTAAAGAATGAGTGGGGGAGGGGCAGAGAGAGAGGAGGACAGAGAATCTGAAGCAGGTTCTCTGCCGACAGCAGAGAACTCAATGCGGGGCTCAAACTCACGAACTGTGAGATTATGACCTGAGCTTAAATCAGACACTTAACCCACTGAGCCACCAAGGTGCCCCTCCAGGTAACCTTTTCAGGGCCTCCAGAGTGGATGCCTCGCCTCTCATTTGCAAAATACATATTTGTTGTATATGCAAGTCAGTAATTAATGATCTGTTCTGAGAACGGGGAAACTTGCCTGGTAAGCATGCGAGAAAGAAACACAAAATATAGCAGTAACCTTCCTCAGTATAGATCTCTCATTCTCTCAATATTCCCAACAAGAGGGAAAGGGGACCGTAACCTGTGCCCTTTCCTGCAGAGTCACAGATCGGAGAAACAGGAACCTGACTGAGCAGTGCCCTTTCCCTCAAAAAGAAAGGCCCTCCTTTCTCAGCCCTTCTTGCCTGCCCCAGCCTGACTTCCTGTCCCTCCACCAGAGGTAACTATTTACCTCTTCCATTACAAATCATGAGGTCTGTGGTTGCGGCAGATCATAAATCAGCCCTGGGAGTCTCGAGGACAAATGCCAGGACTTTTAATATTTAATATTAGGCATATTTAAAGTGATGAATATTTCATGACGGGACTGTAGCATTTTAACACATCATTAGTGACTCCTACCCCTCCCCTTTTTGGTAAATTATTCTCACCGAAATCTCAAGGATCTCCTCCCACTTCTTCCATTTTCCTTACCTCTGGCAACAATCAGCTCATTAGCTTGCACACACCTACAGCACACACATTTGTTGGAGCACTTGAACTTGCTGTTGGAGAAGAGAGTTACAGAGAACGTTCCTGCCTGCGAGCAGCCCCCTCCTATTTACCACGTATCCAGAGAAGGGGAAAGGTAGAGCTCTCTCTCTCTCTGTCTCCCTCTTTCTTCTGCCTTTTGGTGATCTCCATTCTGAATATTTGTAATAGTACCTCTTACCCATCCATCACTTCTTATTCTGTCTCACTACCATTTTGGCTCAGCCAACATTTATCGAGCGCAGGCTGTTTGCCAAATACTTGTGAATGCCGGGGTTACAAAGATTAAGCAGCATTATAATGTATAAAACAAATTAGAGAGTTTTTTTTTTAACGCTCGGAATGCTTTGTATAAGGTCAAATGCATAATATTTTTGGTGAACCCATGAAAACAATGAGGTTGTTTGGTAAGTACAAATGTTTTGAAAAGAGGAGTTATGGGTGATAGTTGTAGAACCTGTTAACCTAGTGTATATTCTCTTCTGTGTTGTGTTTTGGTAGCACAGGTTGAAAAGAACCTTGATTCACAAAATCTGTAGTCGTAAAAAAGCATGGCCTTGTTAGCACTACAGCTCCCAGGCTCCGGTATCCTCCTCAATGAAACAGAGATGACAGGAGAGGGTGTTTGTGTGGGTTTGGGGGGTAGTGGTTGTTTTTAAATGAGGTTTGCATAAAATGTGTTTACCTAGCAACTGGACTTAATATGACAGTGCTCTCCAGTGTCCTGAATTCTATTACACAACATCTGAGCATTTAGCCTTTATTTATTTTTTACTATGACTGAGATTTAAAAACACAAATGTTTAAGGGAAATTCAAATCTAAAAGTTGCAAGTTTCCTAAGTCTATACCTTTGAATTACACATTTCTGTGAAACATGGTTCAAAAACACTCAGGTCAGGCCAGTCAGAATCACTGTAGGATTGAAGAGTTGCAGGTGTGTGTGTGTGTGTGTGTGTGTGTGTGAGAGAGAGAGAGAGAGAGAGAGAGAGTAGATCACCTGAAGATGAGAAAGAAAGCAACCTGACAGCAATAGTCTAGAAATTTATGAGCCATAACAGATAGTTAATTATTTTTTAAGTGTTTTATTTATTATTGAGAGAGAGAGAGAGTACACACACCCACAGGCGGGGAAAGGACAGAGAGAGAGGAGGACAGAGGATCCAAAGCAGGCTCCACACTGACAGTGGTGAGCCCAGTGTGGGGCTGGAACTCAAGAACTGTGAGATCATGACCTGAGCCAAGGTCAGACACTCAACCGACTGAGCCACCCAGGTGCCCCAGATAGTTAATTATTCATTCAACTCACAGTATTGAGGATCTACTCTGTTGTACACAGTGGGATAAGGCAGGGCAGTTTCCAACAGCGTTTCCCAAGCTGTGGGCCGTGGGACACTAATCTTGTGGCCTGTTGCACCAGCAAGCTTCCCAAGATGAAATAGGTTTGGGAAAGCTGTTTAGGTATCACTTTCATGAAGAGTCACACACCACTGGCTCTACAAATCGTCTAGTGTTTCCCAGTCATTTTTTTTTTTTTATAGAATCTATGTTTGGTAAGGCGTCTGTGGATATTCTACAAATACACCTTAGGAAAAACCAGTAACAAATTGAACCTTATTCAACCCAACTTTAAGGAGTGTACAATGGATTGATAATTGAAGAGGGTAGGACAGAGAACTTTGGAAACCTTCCAGGATTCTGAACTCTAAATCTATGCAAGGAAACCCCAAGTGAGCTTGGCCAGTGGGAGAAGATGCTTAAGGTAGTGTGGAACGCTAGCTAGCATTCATGCAACATGGCATGAGATATGGCCATAAAAAATGATGTATGGTTACGTGGATGGATAGATGGGTGGATAGATGGATGGATGGGTGGAGAGGGAAGGAACAAGAATGGAAAGATGAGAAGGGCAGAGGCACACCAACTAAGACAACAATAACAACAAAACAAAATGAACTCTTGAAGTGATAGATGAACACAAATTTTCCAGAAGGGGAAATCAAAGGTATCTTGGTAGAGGTGACATTAATTTGGGGCTTATGAATGAACATGAATTGCTCATTCAAGTGGAGAGAAGAATTTGAATTTCTGATGATACTTTTAATGTATATGTACTTTATCATAATTTAAATGTTTGAAAATAAGGACCTCCATTTGTAGCCACCAGGTCATTTCCTGTTTCCCTCATTAAGCCATGAGCCCCTTCAGTGTCTAATCTCTGTATCCTCAGTGTGGGCCGAGAACCTGGCAGGGAGTGTGGTTAGGACTTGTTGAATGAATAAGCAAGCAGATGAACAGGGGAATAAACCCTTTATTAACCATAGTGGTGGGTAGACCAGAACACCCTCTTTCTCTTGGTCTTTTCCAAAACTGGGAAGCCCACTTTATTTCCTAAGAAAACCAGGAAACCAGGGGAGAAGGCTATTTGGGGCAGATGGTATTTTACAAGACTCCTTTCTCTTTTTGCTTACAGGAGAGTGCAGCTGTCATGAAGGCTATGCCCCTGACCCGGTTCACAGACACCTGTGTGTGCGCAGTGACTGGGGACAGAGTGAAGGGTGAGTGGCAAGGGGCATCAGGGCAGGGACAGTGGAAAGCCGTCCCCTGCTCCTCTGCTATGGTAGTACAGGCCCCAAACCTCTCCACGAAGAGGACTCTTTTTCTACAACAGTTGTGTCGTATACAACCTGATGGGCAGCGAATCCCATTTCCCACTGAATCACATTTTAATATTAAAGGTACATGATTGGGGCGCCTGGGTGGCGCAGTCGGTTAAGCGTCCGACTTCAGCCAGGTCACGATCTCACGGTCCGTGAGTTTGAGCCCCACGTCGGGCTCTGGGCTGATGGCTCAGAGCCTGGAGCCTGTTTCCGATTCTGTGTCTCCCTCTCTCTCTGCCCCTCCCCCGTTCATGCTCTGTCTCTCTCTGTCCCAAAAATAAATTAAAAAAAAAAAAAGTAAAAAAAAAAATAATAAAAAAATAAAGGTACATGATTAATGAATCTTCTAGAGAACAAAGGCTCAAATTTAACTCACCCTCCCACACTGTAAGTAATCAATGAACACTTCCTTAACTGGACTGATAGAGAATCGGGTTTTTGTCCATAAACTCCAGAATGGACAAATGGTCTTTAAAGTGCCGAGTCCTTCTGTGAAATGGAGATGTTCTCTTATAAATGGTCTTACCCAGTACATGGGTTTGAACAGCATGGATTTAAACTGCATGGGTCCACTTACATGTAGATTTTTTTTCAATGAATATAGTACAGAACTGTAAATGCATTTTCTTCATGATTTTCTTAATGGCCTTTTCTTTTCTCTAGCCTACTTTATTGTAAGATGAAAGCGTCTAATACACATAACCTATAAAATATGTGTGAATCAACCGGTTATGTTATCAGTAAACCTTCCAGTCAACAGTAGGCTATTACTGAGCTGCCTGGCTGGCCTAGTCAGTAGAGCATGTGATTCTTGATCTTGGAGTTATGAGTTCAAGCCCCATGTTGAGCATGGAGCCTATTTTAAACAACAACAAAATAAAGCAGTAGGTTATTGGTAGTTAGGGTTTGGGGGAATCAAAAGTTATACACAGAGTTTTGACTGGAGTGAGGCTATTATTTAAGGATCAACTGTAATTATGCTGTGAAATTTGGTTGTCTGTAAAGCTACTTTTAAGCAGTGTCCACATATGAATCCTACCTGCTTCTGACTAACACCATCTCCTTTTCTTTCCCTCCTTCTGTTCTTTCCACAGACCTTGGCCTTACACTACACTTGAGAGGGGCTATGACCTAGTAACAGGAGAACAAGCTCCTGAAAAGATTCTCAGGTGAGTTGACAATCTTGTTGGGGCGTGATGGTGGGGATTGGAGGCATAGTCATGCATCCTAAGTCAAGGGAGCCTGTGAACTTCATTCAGGTTGCACTGAGTACAGAGGAACTCTCATTGGCATGAATGTACCATCATGGCCCAAATGTTGATGAGAATCTAATTCCCATTTGTCTGGCATCTAGACGTATGAACTCAGATATTTGAACTGGAGGAGGCTTCACTGATTATCTAGTCCAGTGCTTTGAAAATATTCTATAGCCACAGGACCTCTTCCTGCCACTTCCATGAAATCTCGTATGAAACTTCAGTACTTCAGCTGATGAAGACATATAACAAATTAAGTGGCAGAACTGGGAATCAGATTTTGGTTCAAACTGATTCAGGGTCCTTGCTCTTCACCTTTGTGCAGACTGCCCCTGCTGATTTAGCAGCCACTTATGGAACTCCTGCTTGCTCAAGACTGCTTGGGAAAGCAGAGCCAAAATAGTCCCTGTCCTCACAGAGCCTGCTGTTTACTGGGAGTCAGGACAGGTAGTCAGGGTAAGAAAACTAGCCATGCAAAGCAGTGCATGGGCCAAATGATTAATACATTTAAGTAATGACATTCAAGTCTTGGCAGAGTTGGCCAAAATCATGCATTAGAGAATGTAGGGGACTCAGTTGGGTGGGAAGTAAGACATAGCCCTAGTGGGGATGGAAGGAGGGGCCCCTATTTTCTGTTTTCTCTCTGCTTCCCAGGGAGTTCCCCAATGGAAACTCTTACATTGCAGGTCTACTTTCAGCTTGGGCCAAGGACTCTGGCTTCCTGTCAGCAAAAGCTTTGTGGTTCCGCCTGTGGAGCTGTCCATCAACCCTCTGGCCAGCTGCAAGACCGATGTGCTCGTCACAGAAGACCCTGCAGATGTCAGGTAGGGAAGTCATCTCCACTGTTGTGTACCAAGAGCTCTTTGGCACACTAGAAGCCCCTCTGGTTCAGGATCACAGGGACCTCTTTGCTGAAGTGGCTTCTTAGTGTTGAAGTAGGCACCTGCCTAGTAGATGATGTGAAGAACACTGTCCAATATGTCATGCTCTACACTTCTAGAAGTGTCCCCCATTGGTGGGCCTCAATGGTTTATATTTCAACAGTATTACACTCCTTCTGGGTTTATGTAAAATATGAAGGAAGCGAATACATTATCTGGCTCATCCTGGGATTATTAATGATTATATCTTATAAAAGAACTTTACTTAATATTGTACACTGGAGAATCATGAAAGTGAAAGATGAGAGAATTAGATGCTTCTTTTGTGACTCTGGTACTGGGACAGACTTTGGACTAATCCATAGGTTCTTGATGCACAGGGCAAATTTATTTGTTCTTCATTCAGGAAAGGATGGAGACTACATCTTTCCTTACATGTTTGCACCTTGTAGTTAACTTCATTATAGACTTGCTCTACTGTGCTGTAATTAGTTGCTTACATATCATTCTGTCCCATTATGTGGTGAATCTCTCAAGGTCAAAGAAAATAACTTATTTAGCTTTCTAATCCCCAGTTCCCAGTACATATTGGACAACTACTAGATGTTTATTGATTTAATTAAACCAGTGGCCTTAGATCTGCTCCTGTCACTATTCTGGAGCTTTCTAGCGGAAGTTTTTGTTTTTGTTTTTGTTTTCTTTCCTTCCAATTTGATTAGGGGAAGCATTCCAGAAATTTTAATGTTACTAAAAATGGACTCTGATTCGGCTTTTGAAAGTGGCACATGCACAGCTTGGTCGCTCTTAAATTGGAACTCAGAATCATGCCTTACCAGCCTCATCCTTGTGATTGTGATTCTACCACTGCATAGCTGGCTCTGGGCCTTTCTGAATCCAGATGTCATCAGTATGTATGTGGCATCTTGATAAGAAGCTCCCAAATCCAACTCTTTGGATTGGGTTTGGGTTGGTCTCTGCTTTGCGATTTGTTTATTCTCACCTTCTCAACTTTTCATGGTGAAATTCCCCTAACATGGATGTTGATATTTCCCAAAAGAGAGAGTTTGAAAAAGAATAAATTGTTAATGGGTAGCACTTAGGAAACAAATTGGTAATTATTAAGACCTAAGATGGTTTTACACACACACAAATTCATGGCAATTTGCCATTATTTCTATTCTTGATAGACTTGAGGCCAATGGACTTGAGTAAAGCATGTGCTAAGGTTTCTCTGCATTACATATTTTAAAAGTAGAGCAAAGATCATCTGGTTGAGGAGCTATTCTCAAGGAGACCCAGTGATCTTGATTGATATCAGCTGAAAGTTCTCCTCTAGCTTTCCTCCAAGTTCTGCACTGTTGACATTGAATTTGTAATTTCAGTGAAGGTACCGGTGTCATGATAACACTCACTCCAGATTTGAACAGGTCTGAGTTAGAAGCCCATGTCTACCGTGTATGAAGTATGTGATCCTGGCTAAATTCAATTTGCTAACTTTCCATTTTCTTAGCAAAATTGGGATAGACCGTGCCTTCTTCACAGAGTGTAACAATAATATAATTCATAGCCATTGATTATCCATTACATACCAAACCCTTTGCTAACATTATCTCATTATATTCTAACAAAAACCCCTTAAGGTGATGCTATTATTATTTGAATTTCCAGATTAAAAAGAAAATGTGAGGCATAAGAGTGATGCCTTTACTAGTAAGTGCTGCACCCAAGCTTCAGCCCATGATCTCTTGAGCTCCAGAACCCATGTTTTTAATTATTTTACTGAAATATCTCCCAAGAGTTGTTGTAATGATTAAGTAGCATGATATATTAACACTAGTATGTGATACATTCCCAGTGCTACATTATACCCATGTTAGATGAACTAAATTCCAACCACAGTAGAGTTCAAGTAGAAACTGGGAATGATGGGGAAGGCAGAGTCAAGAAAGTCGTATGCTATGTTGGGCTATTGAGAAGACCATAATCCACAGGATGACTCAGTTGCCTTTTCTGATCCAATCTGATTTGCATTGAATTAGCAATCCAGAAAAGAAGGGCCCAGAATATCTGCATGCAGGGACTCTAAAACATCTTTAGAAATGTAAACAAAAAAAAAAAAAAAAAGAAAAGAAAGAAAGAAAGAAAGAAAGAAAGAAAAGAAAAGAAAAAGTATAAGTACTAGCATACATTTCAGAAAGAGTATTATATGTAGTTAGAAGGGATAGTGTGGTAAGTTGGAAAAGGTGAGACCTTCAGGGGGCATGAGTCAATAACAAGGAGATGTTTTTTCTCACCTCCTGCTAAGAAGGCTGTGCCTGTTTACATGGCGCACACACTTACACCAAGTTGGGGCCAGAACAGAACTGCTCAGGATGGGAGGAGGGGATGGTGTTCTGTAGCTATGGAAACTCCTTCTCAACCCTTCCTTCACAAACCACTGAGGTTCTCCTTTAAAGAAAAGTTACACAAATATTTGAAGAATATTTGGTTTGGTTAGGGCATTAGGTTATTATCCTCCTCAGAGGTGCCCTCATGATTTGTCTGGTCTTGGAGAAATAGCAGACAGCCTTTTAAGTCTTACCTTCAGCATACCTCCCACCAGTGCCCATTGGTTTCCCTGCAAGGGTGGATAAAAGATGGCAGTCATCACCATTCAAAAGAATCCGCACTATGTAGGTTGAGTTCTCCAAGCTGCACTAATAAAGCTTGTTTGACATGACATTGCCCAGGCAAGTGATCATGGGTGTTTAAAGAATTAACAAGTTCCAGTCAGATGATATGTTACAAATTAATAAATAATAGATCGTAATTATAGATAGCCAATAATAAGCCATAGAATCACTGCCAGGAGAATAGAGGAAAGGCTGTTCAAAAGCCAAGCCAGAAAGGAAAAAGATAAGCATTACAGCAGAATCAGAAGGAAAACTTAAAGATGCTTTGCCTGTTGACTTTTTTGTTGTGTTTTAGTTTGGGACAAGTCATTTGGAAAATACAGAATCTCACACTGTGGAAGGCAGAGCAATTTAGTGGTCAAACATACAGGCTCTTCCCAGTTGGGTGGCTAAGTTTAAAACAACTGATGAGAACAAATTTTTTGTGAGAACCTAGAACAACTGGGATTCTGAAACCTTTGTAGTGGGAATGTAAGTTAGCATGACCTGTACGTAAACCTGTTGGGCAAAATCTACTAAAGTATATGGTGCAATCCATCAATTCTACTTCTAATAATATACTTAGCAGAAATGTGTGTATATGTACCACCAATAATACATTCAAGAATGCTAATAGCAGAATTCATTCACCCTGCCTAAAAGGGTGTAAAAAAAACCACAAATCCCATCAGTTAAAAAAATGAAATAGATAATGAAATAGTCATGCCATGGAATACTACTAGCGATGAATATTAACAACAACAACAACAACAACAACAACAACAACAAAAACCAACCACCCACATTGCCATCAGTGAATCTCACAAATATAATATGGAGTTATAGAAGACACAGAAGACACACAAAATTATGTGTATGTGAAGATCAAAAATAGTAAAAATGAATCTGTGCTGGTAGAGGAAATGATAAGGATTACTTTTTGTTGAAAGAGAGGGCAGTGATTCATGGGAAACAGGGAAGAACTTATGTGATACTGACAGTGTTTGATTTCTTGATCTGGGTGGTGGTTATATGGGTGTGTTCTCCTATAAAAATTCACCAAGCGGTATAGATAACGATTTACACACTTTTCTCTATGTATGCTGCGTTTTGACTAACCATACAGTTTATTACGTAAGGTAGTTCTTGTTCGGTTTTGGAGCCCAGCTGAACTGCCTGAGTTCAAATCCCACCTCTACCACTTGCTTACTGCGCGAGCTTTTCTGGAGCTGTGTTTCACCTTGTGGATAATATGGATAGAAGATTATACCATGTAGGAGTGTGTTGTTGAGAATCAAGTGACATAATACATTGGAGAGCACTGAGTTTGGCACATGGGGAATTATCTAGAAGCATTAGTTATCACGATTGTTGTTACTGTAACATAGTGTAGCATATTTGTGTTCTCCTTCTCTTTTTAATTCTTTTCTCCTTTTGGTAAAAGGCTACATCCAATCCATGATGCATCTTAAAATTAGTAGTGTGTGAGAGCTCACATTCATCCCTTTGTCATGCATGGGGTTCAAGGAAGACTTAAATGTTAACTTACAAAGTCTCGTACAGTGTGGTAGGTCTCTGGCTTCATGTGTGTGAAAATATGTGTAGAAGGAATGAAGGGATATGCGTGCCATACACATGGAGTTCCTTGGGGGGTTGGAAAAGAAAAAAGCAATTCCAGACCAAAAGGATTAAGAAAGTGCAAGAGAGAACATTAGCAATTAACCTTGACTTGTGGATGCATTTTGGCTATGTAGAATCTAAGGCGAGAGGGAAGACTTTCAAGTCTGAGGAGTTGAAGGGCCAAAGAAGAGAACTCTCCCCGGGGACATCTGCCGTGTTCCCAGCCTGTCCTAGTGGGAAGCTGCCGGGAATGAGATTCTCAGACACTAACGATGTCAGCTACAAAGGTGGATGAGTGAGCTCTCGTTAAATTGCATCCAGACTCTTTTCAATTCTCAAAACCTTAGCTGGGCCCCTCCTGTGTGCCAGGCACTGTGCCAAGATACCTGAGGAATACAGAGACATTAAGACCCACCTCTGCTTCCATGGATCTCACAGTAGCCAGGAGTGTGGAACAAGATACTGATTTGAGAGATGAAATAAAAGATCCTTGTGGAGAGAGAAGCATGGCAAACAACACTTATTTCTACACACTGAGCCTTCACAATTTCACCCAGAGCCGATTCTTCTTAGAAGAGAAATGCAAGAATAGCTATTATAGTTGGAATAATAATCATCCACAAAGCCCAGCTTTTGGAGCCCCTCAGTGATTTTTCTATGATCTCCAATCAATGGAAAGGAAATGATGAACTACTGTTAATTCCTGCACAATTTTGAAAGAATAATGGGATATCAGAATGAAAGCCAGCATTTCTCACTTGGTGACAATTTTCACATTGAATTTGTTCAGAATGGAATTAGGAATGCTTCCTTGTTCATTTGTCCTTTCAATTCCAAGCCCTGAGAATTTACTGAACACCTACTATATGCCAGGCTAAGTATTAGAGATATAAAAAATGTTCAGACAGAGATCTCAGTGCTTCAGCTGGGACAAAAGTGCAAACCAAAAGATGTCATATTTGGTGACAGCCCAAGAGGATAGAAGGAAAGAACAGGACAGAGAAAGAGGAGAGACCTTCAGGTGAAACTGTGAAGTTTTAGCAGGAAATCACTAGGTCACTGGTTCTCAGAGTGTGGTCCCTGGACCAGTAGCATCAGCACACCTGGAAACTTGATAGAGAGGCTGATTTTCTGACTCCATTTGTGGGAGACTGATAATGACCCTCGATGGTATCAGCTCCCAATTCCTAGAACCTGTAAATGTTACGTTATTTGGAAAAATGGTCTTTGCATATGTAGTTATGCACCTTAAAAGAGGTTGATTATCCTGGGTTATCTAGATGGGCCCATAGTACCATAACGAGTACCCTTATAAGGAAGCAATGATGTAAGTGCTTTACCGAAATGAGCTCATTGAATCTTCACCCATTATTAGCTCCGTTTAATGCTTGAGGAAACTAAGGCACGAAGAGGTCATTCAGCTTGCCAGCTGACACAGACAGGAAGCGGTAGAACCAGAATTTGAATCCTGGGAACCTGACTCCTGACTCCATGCTTCTCATCTCTAGACTGTGCTGCCCCTATTTGTCCTGTTTGGGGACATTTTCCAGTATCCCAGATCAGTGTCTAAAGGGGCAAAGTGCTCAAATTTCCAGACCTGGGGTCACTGACCCTCCCTCGAAGCCAGTGGGGGCAGAGGCACCTTTACCATGTGGACTGAGATTGCAGGTACAGTTGTTCCCTAGAGAAAGATCAGGACAGGTGGTGGATGGATGCTGGACAGAAAACCCCACAGGTGCCCTCTCCACGGACAAGGCATGGGGACTGCAAGTGGCATGTCTGAGGAGGGAGCCTGTGTCTGGGGGCTGGTGCCAAGGGGCGCAGGGAGAAGAGGAGAGGAAACAGAACAAGCATGCTATTTTCTTCTTCTCTCTCCCCTTGGCTGTGGGCTACCTCGCCTAGCAGAATCAGCAGAATCCCCTGAGGACAGCTGAGGAGAGTGCCCCCGGCAGGTGCTCCTGTGTGAATGTCCCAGATACCAGAATCCGGCTTTTTCCAGACACTACCTCCAGGCAGATGCAATGTATTCTGGAAATGTGGGCTGTGCATCTTAAGGTGACACCCTCAACAGAAGCATTGTAGGTACATCTCTGTGCGACGGACACTGTGCTGGTTCTAGAAATATAAAGATCAGAAAGAGATGAACCAGTTGGAAAAAGTGTAGGATTGGAATCCTACACACCTGGACATGAGTCTTTGTGCACAATTTACGACCTGAACTCTTTAGTTCAAGTAACTTTACTTCCTCCCCTTACCCTTTCTGAACCTGGCAGATAGAGATGGTTGTGTTTCCCTCAGGTGGTTGTGAGGATATTATAATGTGTATAGAGTAACTCGTAGAGCACCTTACATGTAATTGGTGTTCAACGAGTGGAGTGTTTTAGAAGTTTGAGTAGACATGGTACTACAAATAGGGAGGTAACCATATGGCACAGGGGGATCAGGTGATAAAAGGCACAGTTCACAGTACCGAGATGGGATGTGTGCATGCTTCCTCTTGAGCAGGTGGCATCAGTGGTGGAGGCCAGGGATCATCAGAGCAGCAGGACATCAGGATATGTAGGGTAGGCAGGAGTGAGGCAGGTGGTCCATTACACAGGAGCAATGGATGGGAATGCCTGTAGGAAGCAGAGTCTGGAGGAGAGGGT
The DNA here is from genome assembly GCF_016509475.1 of Prionailurus bengalensis. Lineage (NCBI taxonomy): Eukaryota > Metazoa > Chordata > Mammalia > Carnivora > Felidae > Prionailurus > Prionailurus bengalensis. The sequence continues at coordinate 76,737,726 of NC_057359.1, read as the reverse complement.
GTCCCTTGATTCAGACCTCAGGTACTCAAGATGTCTCCCTCCTATTGGAGGTGAGTGAAACTCAGACTTTTCGCCTTTGCCTTCCCCATAACCTCAGCAGATCTTAGTGATGGTGGTGGTGTGCGTATACTCATGGCGGGCAACCTTGAAGTGCATCCCAGTGGGGATGCTGGGACAAGAGTGGGCTTCTTTAGCCCTCATCATGTAGCATCAGCCCCATCGAGCTTCACCCACTTTCCCTTCCTCGCCAATTACTCACATAGAGTTCCTTTCCCAAAGAGCAAGAGAACTTCAGTAGGCAACCTACTTACCCACCCGATGAGAGGAGTACTAGGCGAAGGGATTAGTGTGGGCTCTGGAGCCCAACTGCTCGAGTTCCAATGCCAGCTCCACCCCTCATTAACTGACCTTGGGCAAGTAACTTAAACTTTCCACGTCTCCATTTCCTATCTGTAGATAAGAATAAGAATTGCTATTATACCTTTGGATTTATTTTTAAAGTTTATTTATTTCGAGAGTGGGGAGCAAGTGGGGAAGAGGGCAGAGAGAGAGGGAGAGAGAGAATCCCAGGCAGGCTCCATGATGTCAGTGCAGAGCTTGATGCGGGACTCAAGCCCATGAAACTGTGAGATCATGACTTGAGCCGAAACCAAGAGTCAGACGCTCAACCGACTGAGCCACCCAGGCGCCCCTGAGTGTTTTTGTGAGTATTGAATAACATTTAAACTCTTGGCCCACAGTCATAAATAATAATTATAGCCATGTATTGAACACTTATTTTGTGCCAGGCCCTCTCGGAGCCCTTTATATGTATCAGTTCTGACTTCCACAACCACTGAATGACGGAGTCACTATTATTTACCGGTGAGGAAACTGAGGCACACAAAATTTAATTTCTTTGTCCAACATATTATGAGTAGTGAGTAGCAGAACGAAGACTTGAATGCAAGCTGTCTGGTGACTGCTTCGTAAATGTTGGCTGTTGTTGATGTGGGGGAATCTCTGTAAGATCGGGACCTAAGCCCATTGGATTTTCTGTCTTCATCTTTGTGGACCGTTTAGTCCACTGAGTGTGTGTGTGGAAGTCCATTCCATGCTAGTGGAAGACAAAATATTAAATGGGAAAAGGGAGAGGCTGTGGGGGCAGTAGGGAGTGTGTCTGTCACTCACAGCTGGGTTCATAGGACTTGACATTAGCAATTGCCCTGCACCACCACATCCCTCCCTTGTTCTAGGAAGACGAAGCCCCTCCGAGAAGCATTACTTTAAAGGCCTCTACGCTCCCTCAAATGGACCTACTCCATACCCACATCTCTTCACATCCTGGCTGCCTGTCACTCAGCCAGTGAGCCTGGAGACATATATATTTTCCCCCATTTCAGTTTAGCGATCATAATAAAAGTGAAGTCTATTAGGATGAGTTTCTGCCCAGGCTCGGTAAATCTCTTCAAACACTGTTCAGCACCAGATTTCTGTTAGTCTTTGCCACTGGGGAGGCTGGAGCACGCACCAACTGTGAGCTCAGGCGGAGGGCCCACGACACAGCCTCTGCTAAATGAAACTCAAATGGAGACTTTGGAATATAAATATTGAAGTGACCCAGGTTGGATAAAGGGGAACCAGTTAGCTAAGCTTCTCCCTTACATGCAGGAGATGCTAAATTATTAAAACTTTAATAAATGTAATAATAAATATTTGATGTTGAATTATAGAAGGCTTTGCAGATACAGTGAATCTGAGAAACGACTTGTTATATCTGCATTAGAAGTTAAACACTTTTCAAATGGGACTTCAGATGTTGAAATAGGACTGTGGCTCTTTGGATGAAAAGAGGGAGAGGGAGACATTAAAAGTGCAATTTTGGGCAAGCATACTGGGCTGGGGGTCAGGATATCTGTGTCTGAGTCCCAGCTTCACCCTAAAGACAGCTATAAGTGGCGTTCCAGGCATGCCTACCCAGGCAGAAGCCTCCTCCGCACAATGTCCTATGTGAGGTCCTTACAGCCATATTCCAAGTTCAATGCTACTTTTATCCCCCCATTTCACAGGTGAGGAGCTGATATTCTAAGACCCTTGGCAGCACAGCTGGTGAGAAGGTTTGGGATTAGAACACAGAGCTTGTGATCTCAGGAACCTACCGGTGTCAGTCACGCCACTGTGCCTCCCTTCCTCTGTTTCACTGCACGGAAGCCCATTCTGCTCCCTATCAGTTGGTATATTTTTGGTTTCAGGAGACAGAAGTTCAATTCAAATGAGTTAACGACAGCTGCATTGGAAGGACACCATGGGAAGAGAGGGAGATCAGCTGAGCCACAGGGGTTGGAGGAAGGGTTGAGGGAATTACATGGCATTAGCGTTCTGTCTTGCCTCTGCATCGTCTCATGATGGCTTCTTTCTCTCTGCATGCACAACTGCATCCTGACTACTCTCACTCCACAGCAGGAGTTGTGATAATCCTGAGTCCCCCATATCCTTGTGCTCTTAGCCCAAAGAGTGAATTCTTCTCTTCCTAAGGTTGCAGTTTGAAAGATCCTAGAGAAGGAATCTTACTGGCCTGGAATGGGTTAGGAGCTCCCCTCCAGACTAGCCGTCTCTGATTAGGGAGTGGGATCACAGTGTACAGATGGCATGGGAGGAAGGTTGGGGCTTGGGGAGGGGGCCATCAGTTGCATATCTACTCTAACACATGACTTCAAAGCCCCTCCCTGGGCTTCTAGTTATTCATCTGCCTGAGAGATTGGACTGAATCATGGATGGCAGCTACTGGACATCTCATGTGCCGACTTCAGTTCATGCGTTGGGGACGCCTACCATATTATGTTAAGAAGATTTCTGAGGCTGCAGACCAGACTCAGGTGGGAAAAGTGTCATGATCAGCTCATGAAGCCTGCCTTCAGTATTGATGGGAGTTGGAACAGAAGAGTCAGGTGTTTGCCAACTGTCAACTGGTAGTATTCAGAGCTCCTTCCGGTTTTGCATCTGATGACTTGATGTGTGTGTCCCGGTAAAACGAAAGGGGATTTTTGGCTGCTGAGATGCAGGAGACAGATAGTCATGTGGATGGAAATACTGAGAATGAATTAGAAATGGGGCTCACTCCGTCTGTTTTTATCTATCTGTTATCTCAGGGGGTATATTTGGATAATCTCGTCTTGGTTCCAACAGATTTTCTGAAATAGATTTCTGGCTTGAGGCAGAATTGAGGCCTCCATAGAGGTGCTTCCTAGATACTGTCTTGTACTATCATTTTCACTTGTAATGTTTTAAAAATGGAACACTCTAATTTAAGGTGTAAACAAACCACCCTCATTACAAGGGTCTTGAACTGAATCTTAGCATTCCAAAGGCGTGTTGAAACAGTTACAAGCTCACAAACTGGAAGTGACCATCTGAGTCATTTTTTTTTTCCCATTTCTATGCCATCATGTGGCTGGTTCTAGGTCAATAGAATCCACCTTCTGCCTGTGGGTATTTCATAGCCTCCTGCTGTGTTGTTTGTCATGGTCTCACAATGTTCCCTTAGATATCTTTGCTCTATTCTCACCTAAACCATCCAGGCTTTAAATTATTCAAGCAGAAACGCAGGGGTAGTGATTACCAAGATAAACTAAATTAAGCAATTGTTTTGCCTTCCAAGACCCACTCATTGGGATTGGGTAGGACCACCCGTTTGCCTTAGCACATCTTATTCTGCCGGATAAGTCTCAATTCCCCTTTTTCCTCAACACACACATACATGCACCAGTGCAGTCTGGTCAGAAAGATGACTTGGATATTTCAATGAGAAATGAATCGATCTGGATATTAGGCTTACCTCTTTTTCCCCTTATTCATAAAGGAAACTAATATCAAAGAGGGTCCCAGCAGAAGCAGGTGGATTGCTCAAGCTGGGAAAGGTTTAAAAGGAAGCTATTCACAAAGTTGGGGGGGAAGTTCTGGAGAAACAACAAGGGATATGCAGTAGACTGTGGCAGGTATCAGGGGGTCAAGGTGAGGGGGAGGTTACCAGAGCCTGGAGAGAGAATTGCATGCAGAATACTGCCTGACAGGAGCGTTGGCCTTCAGTCAAGAGACACAGACAGGAAAGAAGCCAGGGGAATAAATATCCCAACCTCACTCAACCACCTCCCACCAGACCTTCTGCTAGTGCCCCCACACTGGCTGACCCAACAGGAGCCCAGACAAGAGAGTCCATCGAGCCTGTCGACCAAACTCAACCTCCTGAGGCCCAAAGCAGGGTAAGGATGAGCTGAGGGTTGATGTGGAGGAATAAATGGAAGAGACCCAGCATGAATGCACAACCTTCCCATTTTACCTTCAAAATGTCCGTGCCTCTTCATCTTCCCTAACACTCCTAGCCTCAAAACCTCCCAAAGAGCCTCCCTGCTTTCAGTCCTCCCTGTATCCCCATGCACATGCCTGATCCAACTGCTACACAGATTGGACCATGCCTATCTCCTGCTAAAACCATTTAGAGCCCCCCAACATGCCCCACAGAGCCTCACAATAAAAATCCAAACCGTTTCTCCTGATACACGTTAACGCTTCAGAATATGACCACCATCCCCTCTGTGATCTTGTTTCTCACCGTGTCCCCATTTGCCATTTCCTCAAAATGCCAGACACATTCCTATCTCATTGTCTTCACCAGTGTTGTACCTCTGCCTGAAATGTCCTCATGCTCACACAGTCTGCCGTGTTCCTGGCACACTCTCTCCATCCATCACAGGCTTGCAGAAGTGTCACTTCCTCTGAGCAACCTTTCCAGAACATATCTTCCTTCCATCCACTTGGAATCGTGACCCCCTTAACACTTTGCTCATGCCAATAGAATTTCTTAATTATGGGACAGCTCATTGCCTTGCATTATAGTTAACGGTAAGTGAGTATTCCCACTCTGCCCCTATCTGGTATCTATGTGTTCCTGGAGGTCAAGGCCTGAATCTTAGCCATATTTGCACTTCCAGTCCTAGGCACAGTCAGTGTCTCAGAGCAAGGATACAGAGCATTTTGATGACCCTAGTTTGATGTGGCTGCAGTGGCACCGTCATGGGGATATTTTGATATTATCAATAAATTGCTCGACAAATTTCTTTATATTGTCTCTGCGTTTCACCCAACCCCCTTACCCATAAATATCCTTAACATCAAACGTCCTTATCAAAACTTCCTGCCTCATGGTGTTTATTGTACTTCATTATAAACACATCCGTCTTGTTGTAGAGGCGTTCCAAATAACATCAGTACTTTGGGGTTAGTAAATGTAACAGAATAAAAAAGGAGGATTCTCTAATTTGAAGGGTTTAAAAATCCTATGATAAATGAAGTTGCTACATTGATTTCCTGGGTGGCAGCATTCCCAAGGACGGTAATATGTTAATGAACATCACAAGTCTTTAGGAAGCAAGGTCTGCACACAGTCTCCCCAACAGTATTTAATGAGGTACAGGCTCAGGACCAACATTTCTTGAGACCCACTGCCGGTAGTACCACATTAGCCCACTGAGATTCAAATGGTACACAACATTCTTTGGGGAGGGCGGAGCAGAGGGCTGTCCTCTCTGCTATTAGCTTGTTAGGCCAGCTGCTGCTGAGCTCCACATTCTGTCTCCTTGACCCTGTAGAAGGCCCTCATGGAAAGTGTAGGCTTAAATAGAATGGGCATGTTGGATACTTCAGAGGAGGAACAAATCCTGAGTGGGTAGATGTGTACCATCACCTACAACTGGCAGAGGAGGAAAAGGAAGTAGCCAAGAGAAAAAAAGTAGTGAGAAAGATGAAAACCTTCATAGTAATCTAGGCTTTTGGAACTCTAGGCTCAGCATAGACCAGACGTTAGCCACACAGGCTCTAGTGCAGGATGCTCTGACTCAAATCCCAGCAATGCCACCCCCATTTGGTTAAGGTGGGCAAGTTGCTTTACCTTGCTTGGCCTGTTTCTACATTAACAGAGTAAAGATGGCTGCCCCATAAGATCTCTTTGAGAATCAAGTGATGTAATGTATGATGCATTTGGCACAAATATATTGGCTCTTATGATTTACCCCAAACTTAACCCAGTATGAGAATCCTTCTTTAGGCTTTTTAAAAAATCTTGCCTTTCGAAAGGGATTGTGATTCATGCTCTTTGCAAACTCCATTTTCCCTTGGCATTCAGTAATCACTCAGTAAGTGCATGATGAACGAGTCATTGAAATGTAACTTCAAGTTGTTTCAAAAAGGAAGAAGAGGGGTGCCTGGGTGGCTCAGCCCTGGGTGGTTGAGAGTTCGACTTCGACTCAGGTCATGATCTCACAGTTTGTGGGTTCGAACCCCACATTGGGCTCTGTGCTGACAGCTCAGAGCACGGAGCCTGCTTTACATTCTTTGTCTCCCTCTCTCTCTGCCTTCCCCCGCTTGCATTCTGTCTCTCTGTCTCAAAAATAAAAAAGCATTAAATTTTTTTAAAAAAGGAACAATAGATTTATAGCATTGTGCACAGTACCTAAAACGTGGAGACAACTCAAGCATCCGTCAGTGGTTGAACAGACAAGCAAAATGTGGTACGTATGTGCAATGGAATATCATTTAGCCTTAAAAAGGAAGAGAGTTCTAATGTGCTACAACGTGGATGAACCCTGAGGGTATTCTTAGAAAAATAAGCCTGTGACAAAAAGACAGATACTGTATAATTCCACTTATATGAGGTACTTAGAGTAGTCGGAAATCGCAGAGACAGAAAACAGAATGGTGGATGCCAAGGGGCGAGGGGCGTGGGGATTGGGGTGGTTGTTTGGCACGTTCAGAGCTTCAGTTTTACAAGACGAGAAAGTTCTGGAGATGGATGGTGGCGATAGTTGTACAATATGAGTGTGCATAATGTCACTGAACTGTATACTTAAAAAAAGGTGAAGATAGTAAATTTTATGTCTGTGTTACTATAAGTTAAAAAAGGGAAAAAAGAATAAGGAAATGAGAGAGAATGGTTTTGGGGGCAAGGGGGGAGCATGCATGGTAGTCCCAGTGAGTCCTAGCAAGCCACTCCAGACCCCTTGAAGGCATCTTAGGTACAGAGTTCCTGGAGCAGAGTATGGCTCCACAGTGCACCTTTTTCTCCCTCCTCCCCTCCAGGGCGTTTTCCAGCCCTGCCAGCATCCCCTCATGTACAAGACTGGCACATTGAAATGGGACAGCCTGAGAGGGTGCATGACATTTGCACACTGGGGTTGTACAGGTGCTGCAGGATGGATGAGGGTGTCCAGGCCAGTGGGGTGAATACAGTATCTGGAAGGCATGACGGGAAACAGGAAGGGAATCTACATATCCCAGAACGGACCTGGTCTTCGGGGAAAGATTTTGGTTGCCCATGAGAGCTGAGGGACTCTAGGTCCAAAGGGGGAAAGCCTCACTTCCCTCATCTGCAAAATGGGCTTTAAAGAGATGATTTAGCTCCTAGGGAGCATTTGGCAATCTCTGGGAATATTTCCGGTGGCCACGGTGGGAAAATGCTCCTGGTAGAGGCAGGGATGTTGCTAAACATCCTAGAGTGCACACTCCACCCCCTTCAATAAGGAATTTATTCAACTCCAAATGTCAATAAAGAACTACCTAAACCCAGATTTCACTGGTGCCAAGATTGAGGAGCCCTACCTTAGATGAAATTATATTATCCCCATTGAACAGGTGTAAAACACTGCAGCTCAGGAGGTAGGCTTTCAAATTCATGCTCCTTCCATGACATTCTTCTAGAGACCCAGTTCTAAAGGGGTGAGGGTGTCAGGCAGATTATGAAGCCACCGTATTAAGCATATAGAGGCATGCTGGCCTGCATAGACTTGGCCCCAGGGAGACAGGAGGAAGAACTGGTCTCAGGAGTAAGGCAGCGTTCTGGTCTTAGGAATGAGCCTCAGGCTTTTGGAACCCTTCCCCCTGGTCTGAAAGGAGCCCTGCAGAGCTCTGCTGGGCTGCTAGTTCCAGCACCCAGGGCCCGGTGCCCGCGGGGCGAGGAGGAGCATCGCAGGCAGGTCTGACTGTAACCCGCTCCTCCAAAGTGAGCCAGGCACACCCCGCCCTCCCTTGCTGTGACGGATTTTGAACATTAAAAAAAAAAGTTTACAATCCCAGCCGGGCAGGCATAAATCACAGCGCCTCTGTGTAGCAGCAGCAGACGTGACTTATGGCCCCATCGCCATGGCAACGGGAGCACAGCCGCGCAGGCACAAAAGCTCCACTCCCGCCTGACAGGCCTGTGCGGGGCCCTGATGGAGAGGCCAGTGTTCCAGAGAAAGGATGTATTCTCCGGAACTCACTGCCCATTTGTCTCCGTTCCGCACCGGAGCGAGCCCCTTGCTCTTCCTCCCCTTTCCCCGTCCCTGGCCAACAGGTCGTTGTCCTCTGTCTCTTCCCTGTGCCACGGTGTTTTCCTCTTTTTAACCTGTCCTCCCAAAAGCTTGCAGAAAAGACCCCAGTTAGATCCAGTTAGATCCTGCAAAGACTCATGGGTGTGCCTGGCCATCGTCCCTGAGCTGGGAGCCGTGATGATGGCTCCCACTTGTCCAGCCCCAGTCCGTGTGGACACGATGCAGGGATTTCCTCCACAACATTAGCAAATAGACCTCTTAGGTGTCCTTCCTGCCTCCTGAGTCATCCTCCGCATGCAGCTAGAGTGGATTCCTTGGGATTACAAACATGCTTTAGACCCTCCCATCACTCCCCTTGTCTCTTCCCAGGAAGCTATGGAGCCCGAATTTCTCAGTGCGACCCACAGCCTTGGGGGTCTGGCCCTGCTTCTCTTTCCAGCCACATCCCCAAGATCCAAACTTCTTGAGTGCTTTTAGTTCCTCCACGCTTCCAGTTCTTCCTGCCTAGAACACAGGAATCACCTGCCCCTTCATCTGGCTTCTTTATACTCAGCCAACAGGACTCGGCATATGCCGCCTCCCCCAGGAAGCTGTATGTGATCCCACAAGCCCTTTCTCCATGTGTGTCCATAGCGCCTGACCTCTCCCCATCGTCAACACTCAACCTCATACAGCGCCACTGCTGTTCAGTAAGCCTATTGCATTGCCCAGTTCCCATTTCCTCTCTCTAGTCACCGCTATCCCCTCCTCACATCACTTCCTGCCTTCACTTCTGATTTTCTTTATTTTATTTTTATTTACTTATTTTTTAATGTTTTTATTTATTTTTGAAGGTGGGGGGCATGGGCAGGGGAGGAGCAGAGAGAGAGGGAGACACAGAATCCGAAGCAGGCTCTAGGCTCCGAACTGTCAGCCCAGAGCCCGATGTGGGGCTCGAACTCACGAGCCTGAGACCATGACCTGAGCCGAAGTCAGAGGCTCAACCGACTGAGCCACCCAGGCGCCCCTGGAGGCTTCAGTTTAAATGGTTCTTCTTCCAGAAAGCCAGGTCTTGCCTCCTTAGATAAGAGTAAATGAGTGACCCTCAGTCCTGGCTAATGCATTTAAGCTGGTGAGTTTTTAAAATCCGAGGATGCATGCCAGACCTAGTGGGTGGAAGGGGAACAGGATAGTTGCATAATCTCAGCAGATCTCTCCACAAGGAACCTGCTGATATGATGGACCGAGAAGGCCAGAGCAACATTTCTGGGGGTATTCCCACCAAAACCACTCAACCCAAATGTAATCATGAGAACACATGAGACATTCTACAAAACAGCTGACCTATATCTTTAAGAATGTCAAGCTCACCAAAGACAAAACTGGAAAAGGATTTGTTCAGATTAAAGGAATCCAAAGAGACTAACAACTGAGTGCAGCTTTTGAGCTGGCATTTTCTTTTTTATTTTTTTCAGCTTTATTGAGGTATAATTGACAAATGAAATTGTGATATATTCAAAGTATTACAACCTGATGAGTTGACACACGTTTAACATTGTGAAAGGATGCCGACCAAGCTGGGATTTTCTTTTGTTATAAAGAACATTAGTGAGTGATGCCTGGCTGCCTCAGTCAGTAGAGCATGCAACTCTTGATCTCAGGGTTGTGAGTTCAAGCCCCACGTTGGGTGTAGAGGTTACTTAAAAATAAAATCTTAAAAAAAGAAAAGAACATTACTGGTACACTCGGAGAAGTGTGTTCTTTGGGTGATAGTACTGCATCACTGATAATCTCCTGATATCAGTAATTGTATTATAAAAGTTATAAAAGGGGCTCCTGGGTGGCTCAGTAGGTTGAGTGTCTGAGTCTCAGTTTCAGCTCAGGTCATGATCCCAAGGTCATGAGATCGGGCCCTGCATCAGTCTCTGCACTGAGTGTGGAGCCTGCCTGAGATTCTCTCTCTGCCCTCTCCCCCACTCCTACACGCTCTCTCTCTTTAAAATAAAACAAAGAGTTATACAAGACAATATCTTTGGGTTTGGAAAATGCACATTGAGGTATTAAGGGTAAAGGGACATCATGTTTTTAACTTACTCTCAAACAGTTAAGAAGAAATATATACTGTGCAAACATACACATCACACACATGTACACATGCACATGTTCTGTATACAGAGAGAGGGAGAGGAGAGAAAAGAGGAGAAAGAAATTGGGATGTATGAGTCCTCTGACTTTATTCTTCTTGTTCAAAACTGTTTCAAGTGTTCTAGGTTCCTTATATCTTCATATAAATTCTGGGATGAGCTTGTAAACTTCTAAAACAAATAATAAAAATGAAATCCACTGGGAGATGGTAGGGGCTGCATTGACCCTGTAGATCAGTTCAGGGAGTACTGCCATCTTTCCAGTACCAAATTTCTTTATTCATGATCATTTTACTTAGACCTTCTTTATTTTTTTCAGCATTATTTTAGTTTTCAGTGTACAGATCTTACACTTCTTTTGTGAATTTTTTACAAAATTTATTTATTTAAATTCAAGTTAGTTAACGCACAGTGAGGATTGGTTTCAGGAGTAGAACCCCGTGATTTATCTCTCCCGTATGACACCCAGTGCTCAGCCCAAAAAGTTATTTCTAAGTATTTTATTCTTTTTGATGCTATGGAAAATGGAGTCATTTTCTTTTCTTTTCTTTTCTTTTTAATGTTTATTTGTATTTGACAGAGAGAGAGAGAGAGAGAGAGAGAGAGAGAGAGAAAGCAAGCAGGGGAGGGGCAGAGAGCAATGGAAACAGAATCCTAAGCAGGCTCCAGGCTCTGAGCTGTCAGCACGGAGCCTGACACAGGGTTCAAACTCATGAACTGTGAGATTGTGACCTGAGAGGAAGTTGGATGCTTAACCAACTGAGCCACCCAGGTGCCCCAAATTTTCTTAATTTCATTTTTTAATTTTTCATTTCTACTGAATAGAAATACAATTAGCTTTTGGATATTGGCTTTGTATCCTGAAGTCTTACTGAGTTCATTTATTAATTCAAATTCTGTGTGTGTGCATGTGTGTGTGTGTATGTGTGTGTGTGTGTGTGTGTGTATTCCTTGGGATTTTCTATATGAAAAGTCATGACATCTACAAATACAGATAGTTTTATTTCTTCTCCAATCAGGATGCCTTTTATTTCTTTATTTCTTGGCTAATTTCTCTGACTACAACCTTCAGTACAATATTAAACAGAAGTGGCAAAAGTTATACTCTGTCCCAAAAGTCTAAAATTATGCTAATGTAAAAAGCTAAAAGTATATCAAAGGCCCTACCTTTAGGAATTCTGATTTGTTTGGTCTGGGGTAGCACTTAGGCAGTAGAACTTTTTAAAAGCTTTTGAAGGTTTATACTAATGTGCATCCAGGATTGAGAAGTTCTGGATCAACCTCTCCGGAAAGAGACCTTTGTCCCCCAGCATAGCATGTGTCCTACTTGACTGTGATTACTTGTTTAGATTTCCAATTAAACTGCAAATCCTGCATGAGCAGAGATACTTTCTGTCTTGCTCACTGTTATATCCACAGCAATAGTGCCTAGTAGAGAATAGACTGAAAAAAAATGACAAACTTTGTAATCTCACAACCCCATGTGATATGTAATACTGGCCCATTTTACAGAAGAGAAAGCGAGCCTCAGAAAGGGGAAGCAACTTGCTTAAGATCAAGGGGCACCTAGGTGGCTCAGTCGGTTAAGCATCTGACTCTTGATTTCATCTCAGGTCACAACCTCACGGTTTGTGAGTTGGAGCCCCACATTGGGCTATGTGCTGATGGCATGGAGCCTGCTTGGAATCCTCTCTTTCCCTCTCTGCCCCTCCCCCATTTGTGTTAGCGCTCTCTCTCTCTCTCTCTCTCTCTCTCTCAAAATAAACTGAAAAAAATGTAAAAAAATATCACACCAATTTGATCATTGAGCAGAAGTGGGTTCAGATCTTTACCCATACAGGTCCAAAGGTATTGTTTTTTCCACCATTAGAGGTGGGGCCTCGGTCACACACCTGGGGGCAAATATGACCCCTCCAAGCTCACATACTGGCCAGGTCAAAAGTGTGGATTAGCACAACAATTTCTGGCCCTGAGCCTATTTCACTGTCCATCCCATCCCACCAGAGTTGCCAGAAATACCCAACAAATGACTAATTGTTCCACTCACATTAATGAGCTACATGACCATGGGCAGATATCTCATCTTCCCTGAGCTTCAGTTTTCCCATTCAAAACGGTGAACAAATAACTTCATCAGGTACTTACAATGTGCAAATGATTTAGAATTAGCCTCACGGTGCGGAGAACCTACTCGGGGCCTGGGACTCAAGACATGTCAATGCAGGCCACTGAACATCTCTGCTGAGAAAAAAGAAGAAATATCCCATATTATCCCCCAGACACTGAGAAGCTTCTCAACGTTTCTGCTGGCCAGCCACCTTGGCTCTATAACTTGAGTTCTGACCAGGAACTTGAAAATTTAAACTGGAAACTAGAGATGCAGAAATCAGCCCCAAACTCCTCTGGGCCTTCTGGCCTTCCCCTGCGTCAGCCCTGGAGGCACCTGGGACCCACACAACTATCAGGAAATTGGCTTGGTTAGAGTGTCTTCTTGGTCTGCCCTCTATCTAAAAGGATTCCTAGTAGAAAGGGCAAGGGTTTTGGAGTCAAGCGGATCTGGATTCAGTTTGGACTCCCATGCAACCTCTCTGTGGCTTTGGGTACCTCACTTAACCTTGCTATGCTTCATTTTCCTCATCAGCAAAACCTGATAGTTATACCTTCTTTTCAGGTGTGAAGGGTCAATGAACCGATTCACTGATGCCAAGGAACCAGCAGTTAACAGATGTTGTTATTTGCCTTGGTGAGTGGGAGAGTTAAAGTCCTAATCTGCCCTTCCAATAGCAGATGTTTGTGGAAGGCCTTCCTGGGCTGGAGATGCAGGAGATAATGAGAGACAGATGACTCCATCCCTTCCCTTTAGCATAGAGATGCCGAGGGACAGAGATAACATTGGGGCTGGCCCACTGTCACATGATGGAACAGTCGAACAGGCCACCTGGGTACCTGTCAAGGGGTCCTTCACATTTTAGTAGGCTGCATCTCCGTGGTCCAGGTCAGCGGAGATGTCCTTTTTTCCAGAGTCCCCAGTGGCTGAGCAGGAACCAGGCTCTTCATCGGAGCTTGTAATCAAAAGCAGTCTTGAGCCTTGGGGAGGCAGCACCAAAGGCTGTTGCTCAGCTGGCGGAGGCAGAGGCTTGAGGCCAATATCAGCGGCCCTGGGCTCCTGACAGCAGGTGTGGATGATGAATGGACAGCTTAACGTGAGGGAGCAAATTGATCATTGCATCACCGACCACAACTTATTCATTTCTGCAAAGAGGGCATTTCATTACCCTGCATGTCACACTGCCCATGTCATCGCCAGAGATAAAAGCCCGAGGCCTCACAGCCTGTGCCTCTCATCACATCTCACCTCTTCTTAATGGGAGGGCAAGGATACTAAAATAGAGTGTCGGATGCTCAAGGCTGCTCCAGGGTCTTCTTAGCCTGGCCGGAACCCGGGGACTATTTCTCTTTCACCAGAAAATGAATAAGAACAAACCACAGGGGCTTTTGAAGCAGTCACCAATAGCAAATAAGTTGCATCTTTAAAGCCAGTTTTGTATTTGGTGGAACATGATGTTGAGAAGAATTCTGAGGCTGCATGTGGGCTCAATAAAAATGAAAGCCGGAATTGATTAGTGAGTTGTGCAGTGGGTCTAGAATAAGTAGTCGGACATACACCATGTATAATCCACCATCCAGTGATGGTTGGACTATCTCCTACAACTCTTGAGTTCTGTCAGATGCGACACTGTGCTAAGAATAAACCAGAAGGCAGTTAAAAATTGAGTGTGCATTATCGACAGTTAGTGAACACTTCTATTTTCTTATGTCAGCCAGTGAAGTAACTCTGACCCACCAAAATAAAAATCTGGGTAAGTTGCAGGAAACACAACATGAAACATAGCCAAATCACTCAAGTTATTCTGGTTTGTAATATTTGAAATCCAGATTTTAGATAATTGGTAAGAGACGTGATACTAATAACAATCAAATTACTCAAGCTTGAAAATACCTTCTCTCTTACAGGGATCTTTTTTAACAAAATAGTGTATTCAAAATTATTAAAAGTAAAATCCTAGTCCTTGCTTGGATTCTGAAACTCTTTCTTGAGTGGAAGAGAGAAAAGTGGGATCGTAGATGGCTTGCTGATGATAACTTGTGCACAGTTATCACACAGTTACACATAGTTACACACAGTCCCCACTGTGGAGTCTGCGGTACCTGGTACCTCTCTGAACTTGTGTCACTGACACGCTTCGTCTGCATCTACCCCTCTCCCCATGATCTCCAGGACATGGCCCTTCCTGCATAAGGCAGGTTCTCCTGCCTGGATTCTGGGTCCTATGCACTCAGGTTTACTGAAGGACCTTGTCCTATTAATTACACCCTCCCTCTCCTTTATCATTGCAACAGAAACCAGTCTGGTTTCACAATCTATATAAAAGGCAACCCTAAACATCTTAACCATAAATGGGAACCTAGGGGTTCTCATGACTGGCGATGCCTATGGCAGAGATGGGCTCATGCATGGCAGATCTGGAGAGACAAAGATTCTCCTTCTCCTTCTCTCTCTCCCTCTCTTAGCTCCTGTCTCTGTGCTGACCACATTATTTCCGTGTCCTCCATAAGGTATGGGGCATGGACACCATTCTTACATCTGGAACATCTAGGAAACAGAATTCCATTTCTTCTGTGTGTTGTGTAAGATCCCAGGGAAGGATTTGTATTGGCCCAGCCAGGTGTATATGCCCTTCTTTGGGACAAGTACTGCCTAAGGGGATCAGGTACTTGATTGGTCAAGTCTGGCATATGCTATGGGTCAGGATGGCAGGCAGGGTGCTCACATAGTTGTCCCTCTTCCTCCCCTTATAACCATGTGAAGTAAGAAGTAATTCTGGAAAATTCTCAGCTCATTGGGAAATATCTTCCAATGCATAGCCCAGTGGTCCTTAACCAGGGACAAGTTGACCCCCTTCCCCTGCCCCCTGGGACATTTGGCAATGCCTAGAAACGATTCGGGTGGTCGCAACCGGGAGGTGCTACTGGTATCTGGTGGGTAGAGGCCAGGGACACTGCTAAGCTTTCTGTAATACACGGAACAGCCCCCACAACCAAGAATTGAATAGCCCAAAGTGTCATTAGTGCCAAGATGGAGAAATCCTGGGCCTGTCTCCTAGAGCTGTCTCCTTCATTCCTGATTGCCTTGCATATCCTTTTATAGACCTCCCTGAGAGACTATCCAAACTCTCGACTGATACTGAAATAACCACCACCACCAAAAAAGAAATGCCAATTATTGAGCATTTACCATATGCCAGGCAATGGGATAAGTATGTTTCACGCAGCTGTCACGTCTAATCCTCACAAAGGCATTATAAGATAGGTACTGTTATTATACGTAAAGTCACGCATCCTTCTTACAGGACAAGCCAAGAATCAAACGCGAATCTGATTCCAAAGTCTGTGCCTTCCAACACTAAGCAATAAAGGCTCCATAACTTCTGGAAGCTCACCATTGCTACCAAGAAGCTGTGAGGGCAGGCTTCATCCTTCCTCCTCCTCACCTTGCGCACTTAGACTTCATCACATTCCAGAACTGGATGTACCTTGACCCTGCCCCCAGGCCCTCACACCTGTGCTGACTCAGCACAGTCTCAGCCCATTGTCTTTTCTTCCCCAGAACAGTGTTGACCTCAGCATCCTGTGAAGCAGGCATCTATGAGGGACTGGGGTGGTGGGAGGGAAAGGGAATCACTCTTTCTCTATATATTTTTAAACAGGGATAATAAATATGTTGTAGAGAACTCAGGTAAAACTTTAAAAAAATCCATTTATATCAGTTAGAAGCAATGATTCTAGTGCTGAGACTGCCATATAAATAGATACTACATACTCCATGGCCTTTTGGATGGCCACCAAACACAGAAGCATATTGGTGTTTGGCAGACTCAGTTGACCTTGGATCTCTATTTTTCATAGAGTATTTATTAACAGTTTATTGGAATCTATATGAAAAGTGCTGTCATCTAATTAACGTTGTTATAATACAAACATAAACCAAAATACCTCTCTCCCTCTCTCCCTCTCCCTCTCTCCTGCTCTCCGTCTCTCTCTTCCTCTTTCTTTCTCTCTTTCTTTTTCTCTGTCATGCACCACACACACACACACACACACACACACGCCACACAATAACATGATCTCAGGTTTTTAATACCATTTCCACTAAAAGGAATCTGAGCTCTTTGCAGAAATGGGTGGGACAAGGAAAACAAAATATCTTGTGTCAGAAGGCAAGTCAGAAAGTTGGAGACATGTTAAAGGACACAGGAGCCAGTTTCAAGAAGCTTCTACTGGTCAAATCTTGTACAATTTGAACATCAAAATTAAAAAAAAAATCTGGTAACATATAACCCAGTCAATAATATAAGAAACCACCATTCCATCCTAACATACATTAATCAATGAATACCTGAATGTCTGATGAGGAAAGAGATATTTATGTAGTTTCAAAGTATATCTCCACAAAAGACTTAATAATTGCAGAGAGTGAAAGTCTTACTTTAGTAGAGAACACTGACAGACAACATTGTAATGGAACATATAAAGTGGATATCACCCTAAATGAGACAAATCAAAGTTATGTGCCACGTGACAGGACGTGGACGCCCAGACAAAGGAACACGGCTCCTTTGATATTCTTATCCAGAGACACATTACCTGGATCTGATCCGGAGGAAACATCAGACAAACCCAAACTGAAAGTGGATGGTATTCAAAAGCTTCAAGATTATAAAAGACAAGAAAAAAATGAGGACACATTCCAGATCGGCGACTAGAAGACATAACATGTAAACATGACACACGATTCTGACCTGGATCCTTTTCCCTAATGGATATTTTGGGACATTTAGCAAAACTTGAATGGGGCTTGAGATTTCCGCAGTAGTAATGTTTACATGTTAATTTCCCGATTTTGATGATTATATTGTTGTTGTATCTGAGAATATTTTTCTTTGTGAAAGTATGACTGAAGTGTTTGGGGCAATGGAGAACCTGGCCAGTAACTTTGTTCTCACTGGTTCATAGGAAGCGATTCTTTTGTCTGACCAAGAATGTAAAAATAGTGCCTGGACTGAAATTTTATTATCTGCAAATAAATCTGTTTTTCTGCTGACCACATTTGAACCAAAGAAATCTCTTTCTGGATATCTTCAAGAGTAAGCAGGCTATCTCCTCCTACTCCCTTCTTTTAGCAGAGTCTAGAGATATAAGTTACACAGAGGCAGAGAAGAGAGGGAGTCATTGAAATGGAAAATCAAAGTTGTTTACACGTTAATTACTCAGTGAGATCTGCTATGTGGTCCCTTCGGGAAGCGAGAAGTATCTTCCCAGAAGAAATAACAAACTCATCAACTTAACTCAGATGTCTCTAAGAGACTTCCACATTCATTATCCCATTTGTTCCTCAAACAGCCCATAGAGGCAGAACACACAGAGAATATGGATCCCATTTCACACAGTAAGAAACTAACTCCCCCAGAAGTTAAGTGACTTTGCAATACCACACATCTGGCAGATAATGGTTCTAGTGAATCAAACTCAGAACTGTCTGATTCCAAAGACCCTTTCGAGTTCTCCTACTGCCTTCCAAGATACACATCTGATAATCTCCCTCAAAGAAATAGCACTGGCTGGTCTGCACTTACTGTAGAGGCATCATTGCTCTCTTTTTCCGGTATCCTGTATTGGCTTGATACAAGTGGGAAAACTTTGTTCCACTGTTTCTCATCCTGAAATTCAAAGGTAATCTCATTTTTGCCAAAATGTATACCAGTAGCCGATCCCTCAGCCTAGTTGAATGCTGATGTCCCAATTCCACAAATGGAGGTGGGAGAGGGGTAGGGAAAAGGCTTCCCAGAGAAGGGTAACACATTAATCCTCTGGTCTGTGTGGGTTCTGACTCACTCACTGCCCTCATATACCACCCTTTACCTGCCTCACAGCCTTCCTGCCTCAAGGTCTTGACATAAGAATGGTCTCCCTTTCTTTTTGTTCCTATTTTTTAAGTTTATTTACTTTGATGGTATGGGAGGAGCAGAGAGAGAGAGAGAGAGAGAGAGAGAGAGAGAGAGAGAGAATTCCAAGCATGTTCCACACTGACCAATGTGGGGCTTGAATTCAGGAACCACGAGATCATGATGTGAGCCGAAAATAAGAGTTGGATGCTGGCGTGCTTAGATAGTTAAATGTCTGACTTTGGCTCAGGTCATGGTCTCATAATTCATGAGTTCAAGCCCCATGTCAGGCTTGTGCTGACAGCTCAGAGCCTGGAGCCTGCTTCGGATTCTGTGTCTCCCTCTTTCTCTGCCCCTCCCCTGCTCCTGCTCTGTCTCTCTCAAAAAATAAACATTAAAATAAAAAAAGAGTCAGATGCTTAACCAACTGAGCCACATATCCCCCCCCCCCTTTTTAAAGTTTATTACAGGTCTCTCTTTCTGAAAGGCTCAGTTCCCTGGGGATGCCTGGGTGGCTCAGTTGACTAAGTGTCTGACTTTTGATTTCAGCTCAGGTCATGATCTCATGAGATTGAGACCTTGTGAGATTGAGCCCTGAGTAGGGCTCTGTCCTAGGCATGGAGCCTGCTTGGGATTCTCTCTCTCTCCCTTTCTCTCTCTCTGCCTCTCCTCTGCTAACATTCACATGTGCATACACTCTCTCTCATAAATGAATGAATGAACGAATGAATGAATGAGTGGCTCACTTACCTGGTCTCACTGAACAACACTCCCCGAGTGGATAGATTTGATTGTCCCACACCCACATTGCCTTCCTCTCCTTCCTTCCCTGCTTCTATTTTATTGTCTACATCCTTCGTCCCAGTGCTAACAGTCAAAGATCATTATTAGATTCCAAGAAAGTTGTGTGGCTGAGAAATTTATTAATTTTGCCCTTTGGCTGCAGAAAACCAATAATCATTACTGGGGAATTTTAAAAGACAGTTGAAGGAGGAGAGAGGGATTTAAGTTGGGGGTGGAGCAAATAAACAGATACTCTCTAGTTCTGAGATGCTTTTAATGTCCACAGAATCTCCCCTAGGACAGCTTCCCATCTTCTCACACCAGGTTGCGCATGAATTGGCAAGCCGCCTCAGGGATGGTAAAAACACTTGATACGAGAGAGATTACTGGGTGCTGGGTTGCTCATAAAGGGCTTTGTGTGGGAGGAGGTGGGGGTGAGGCAGTTGCAGGGAGACAAAGACCCATGGTCACATAAAATGCAGGAAGGGTGTGTGTGTGTGTGTGTGTGTGTGTGTGTGCGCGCGCGCGCTCTGCTTAGTGTGATTCTAGGACTAAGCATGATATTGAACAAAGCATAAACCTCAGTAGTTTGTGTTCAATGGAAAACAAGTGGGAAGAAGGAAGGAAGAGAGGAAGGAAAAGAAGAAGGGGAGGGGACATGAATGCAGGATCGAGTAGTTAAAGGTAATGGAAGTATGATAAAACATTGCTTCTAAACATCAGTTTGGGTTGGGATGAGCACTGGGTGTTGTATGGAAACCAATTTGACAATAAATTATATTTAATAAAAATAAACAAACAAACATCAGTTTGGTTGTGTCTTCACTTAAAGTACCCTGCTCTTGCCCCCTCTGCCCCCAACGTTATCACTTTCAGGAAAAAGGCTAAGCTTTTCTCTCAGACATACTGACTGCCTCCTTGACATTCAGTCCCCTTTTCTTTGCTCGCAAAACCTATGACTCAGGGAAAGGTGAGCCCCATCCCTTTCTAGGAGCTAAGCCCTGATTTGACTAAACCAATATGGTGAATTCTCCTTGGCAGTGATTGGTCAGTGTTGGTACGTGAACCTCAGCAAGACATATGGGGGAAGGTCTTCTGGGAAATGTACCCTTGTTTTTAACAAGGAGACACCGTAAGCAGTGGTTGCTTTCTGATTTTGGACTTCACTGTATCTGGCCAGGAAGCCTGAAAATGTTTTGCTTTTTGAGACCATGAAGCGAGTCCTCCTGAGAGATTAGTCAACACAGAGCACGCCAGAGTGGAGAGATGGAAAACCGAGGTCCCTGATAACACAGCTGAGCTGCTGAATTGAACAACTCTGAAATCTGCCATATCTCTGGACTTTCTGATATAAGCAATAATACATGTGATTGTGGTTTAAACCAACTTCACTCATGCTTTTCTGCTTCTTGAGGCAAAGGCATGCTAAGTGATATAGCACTTCAACCTGATGTGGAACACACTTCCTAACAATGTGTCAAGCCTCATCTCCAAGCGACACTGTCGACGTCTCTCCTTACCTTTCACCTCATCAAGTTGTGTAGAGTCCCTGAACACACCCCACTGTATATGTTCATATATTTATACCTGCCTTTCATTCAGTCTTCCCTTCCATGTGTCGGCAGGGCAGATTACACCTCTTCTCCCAGAACTATGCGAGGTGTCACCTCAGAGAACCTTTCTACCTCTGATCTGTGTGTCTATACATGAAGATTAAGCGTCTGAGCTCAGGAGACTGGATGCCTGAATTTGAATTCCAGCTTTTCCACCTACTAGCGTTGTGACCTGGAACATTTTGCTTAACCCTTCCCTGCTTTAGTTCCTTTGGAAATAATAATAGTACCTCTCCTACGGGGTAGTTGTTAAAAATGAGGTGAGCCCATGTATGTAAAAATGCTGAGAACAGTGCCTGGCTCATAGCAAGCTTTATATAACTGTTCATTGTCATGGCTCTATTTGTCTTTTTTTTTTTCATGTTTATTTGTTTTGAGAGAGAAAGACAGAGTGTTAGCGGCGGGGGTGGGGAGGGTGGTGCACGGGCAGGGGGAGAGAGAGGGAGACACAGAATCCGAAGCAGGCTCCAGGTTCTGAGCTGTCAGCACGGAGCCCGACACAGAGCTCAAACCCAAGAGCCGTGAGATCATGACCTCAGCCCAAGTTGGCCACTTAACCGACTGAGCCACCCACGTGCCCCTGTCTGTCTGTTTTCTTATGTGTCTTTACGATACACAGGGGAGTCTGCACACTCGTTGAGGGCAGAACTTGTTTTCATTTCTTTACCTGTAACACCTGTCATAGAGCCGTGCATTGCTGAAGTGAATGCTTAAAGCAAAACACACGCAATCCTGTGGGGTGGGATGATATGGAATGAAGTGGGATGGGAAGGAAAGGGAGTGCACTGGAATGAGATGGGATGTACAGACCACAGGGAAGGCCAGTCCACTTAGAGCAAAAGACACAGGGCAGGGCTAAGCCTCACTGCTTGTAGTGTTTTGAATTTGGGCCAAAGGTATGGATTTTGTCTTGAAGAAATTAGGGAAGCATTGATGACCTTGATCTGCAGAACAAACAAGTATATCCAGGAGATAAACCTGCCTTTTCGTTTTTTAGTGGGTTTTGAGACGTGATTTACATACCATTATACTCACTCATCTTAAGTTTACATTTTGCTGAGTCTTGCTAAGTGTACAGAGTTGTACAGCCATCACCAAAATCCAATTTTAGAACCTTTGGATCTGGCTTCTTTAGCAGGATGAGTTGAGCTCTAGATACTCTTACATGAGCAGGGCCACTTAGGGGCCCAGTCTTGTAGATTAGGCCAGAAATGAGGAATGAGTATCTGTCTTCACTCCGAGCCTTAGCCCTGAGGAAGTGGGGCTGTGACCTCTGCATCCCTCCTCTAGGAGGTGTGCCATGAGTTCATTTGCCTTCAGCCCCGCCCCTCCCCCTGAGCCCCAGCATTTATATATAATATATTACATACCCTTTTCCCACTTGCCCTTCTCTCCAGTCTGCAAGCTCCTTGATGTTTAGAATCATGGCTGATTGACCTTTTTCTCCCCAGTTCATTCCTGCTGGAAGTAGGACCTGGCACATGGTAGGTAGAGATGTTAGATGGTTGAACACCCCAAGCACATCATTGGTTACAAATCTGGCTTTGACTTTGCTGCAGAAATAGGCTGGCATTCCTGTAGTGCATACCCATCCAGGAGAGGGTGTGGAAATGGGACAATGGAGAGGAGAGCTAGGAGTATAAAGACTTTAAGTTATTACTGCCCATTTGGCAAGTTTAGGTCAGGTGCACCGGCCTCCGTGTTTTGCAATTCTTGCCTCTGAGTGAAGGTCACCTGGTTGTTCCCCTGAGCCTCTTTTGCTTTGTGTTGTGCTAAACTTGGCCTCTCATTGCTTCAGTCTTCTTCACTCTGTTAGACATCTCGAAATGATCTCTAAATGTCATGCCACTTGACTCTGGCTAGCTTCTTCAGTACAGACAGAAGATTGGCTCAAGGAAGCCCTCACAAGCTGACCCTGACAGATGGAGTGTGTGTTTGTGTGTGTGTGTGTGTGTGTGTGTGTGTGTGTGTGTGTGTATGCATCTGAGCAGTAAATCAGGTTGTGCAAGAAAGGTAGGGTGTTCATTGCAGACACATATTCCTAAAATAAAAATTATAATGAAATAAATAGTTTGAAGCTAGAGACAGCACAGGGCCAGAAGCCTGAACCCCAGAGGGCCATCTAGGTCTGGTACCCAAGAGATCCGGGGCAAAGGGTCAAGTCATGAAAACTGGAAGAGAGGACGGGAAAACACAGACCCCAGTGGGAAGGTGGAAGGCCAGGAGTCAGCAGAGGGGCAGATCAGGCAGGAGTCCCAGCCATGGGAGATGAGAGAGATGAGTTGAGGGAAGTTCAGGGTCAGCTGAGAGGGTGGTTAAGCTGTGACTGGAGCAGGGCCAGGCTTAGACTGAACTTACCAGCATGAGAGCCCAGGGCCTGAACAGCAGTCCTCTTACTCCCAAGTTGGCACCCTCCACTGGATAAGGAAGGGACCTCCGAGCAGGAGGACCACATTGGGTTTGTGTGTGTGTGTGTGTGTTTGTGTGTGTGTAATGTTCTCCTTAAATCTGTAGACTTTAGAGATTGAAGGGACTTTTTTGGCTTATCTACTTAGATTTTTTTTTAAATAAAGTATCAGAAAGATACAATTTTCACCTTTTAATAGCAAATCTAGGATTAGAATCCAAGTATTTAGACTACTGGACCAGTGTTTGTTCTGTTTCTCTATTCGTGGTGTATAGCCGAACATCTCGCTCTGTGTTGGTAGTGCAGACCCAAGAGTTCCCAACTTGGGTGCCTACCTCCAGTGTCATTTGGTGTGCATAGAGGTTATTCTAGAGAAAAGGCAGTTGGCATCAGTTTAATAGGATTATTTCAATGTTAATTTCTTAGTTTGGTAAATGTACTCTGGTACGTGATGGTGAAGTGTATGTCTCAACTTGACTGGGCCACGGAGTGCCTGGATATTTGGTCGAACATTATTCTGGGTGTTTCTCTGAGTGTGTTTCTGGATGAGATTAGCATTTAAATCAGTAGACTGAGGAAAGCAGATTGCCTTCCCTAGAGTGGGTGGGCCTCATCCAATCTGTTGAAGGACTGAATAGAACAAAAGGCTGACCCTTCCCTGAGTTAAGAGAAAAATTTCCTCCTTGACAGCCCTTGAGCTGAGACATCAGCTTTTCCTGGTTCTAACAGAGCCTGCCAGCCTTGGAATTCAAAATGGGCCATTGGCTCTGCAGATTTTGGACTTGCCAGCCTTTGTCATCAAGTGAGCCAGTTCTTTATAATACATTTCTTTATGTAGAATTTATAATTCTACTGGTTCTGTTTCTCCAAAGAACCCTAACTGATACATATGGTTATATAAGATGTTAGCATTAGGATAGCTGGGTGAAGGGTATACAGAAGTTCTCTACTAACTTTGCAACTCTTCTCTAAATCTGCAATTATTTTAGAATAAAAGGTCCCCCCCCCAAAAAAAAAAGTCAAGCCAGAATCCCAGTATCCCAGATTATCATAATTGCCATTAAAGGGACTTCAAAGTCCTAAGAGGGCAAAGGAGTCAAATTTAATTCTAAGCAATATTGTATAACCAGAAGTTCTAGATCCCTGACCAGTAGCCTGAGTTTTCTTCTCTGTGCTATCATTTTCCGTCTGAATCATCAGGAAGACTAAATGATGATTTTTCTTGTTTCTTCCCTTCTCTGTGGCACCTTGGAGCCTTAAGCTTTAGGAGAGCAGGGACAGGGTTTTATTGATCTCTTTCCAGCACTCAGCATAGGGTCCATATACAGTAGGCTTTCGCTAAAGGTTTTGTTTTTTTACTTAGTCAATTTGAAAAGAATGAAATGAATGATTTCATTTCTGTTTATATGTCTAAAATAAACTTATTTTTCTTATTAAAAGTCAAATGTGTGATGAGGTTTCTGCTGGATATGAGAAATGAAGGGGTTACAAAGGAGAAAAGTGTGCAATCCCTGTCCTCAACAGTTTGACAGTCCTGTGGGAGGCCAGGCAAGTTGGAAGATACAAATAAAAGTCATGTTTATTGAGTATTTGCTATGTGCTAGCTATGGTACAGAATTTTTTTTAATGTTTATTTATCTTCAGAGACAGAGCACGAACAAGCACGAGCTGGGGAGGGGAAAAAAGAGAGGGGGCGAGAGAATCCCAAGCAAGCTAGTGCTATTAGCACAGAGCCTGATTCAGGGATCAAACTCACAAACCATGAGATCAGGACCTAAACTGAAATCAAGAGTTGGACGCATAACCAACTCAACCATCCAGGCACCCAATAACAGAATTTTTCATATGCTATTTCATGCATCCGTATTTTTTTAATCTTTATTTTTGAGAGAGAGAGACAGCATGTGAGCAGGAGAGGAGCAGAGAGAGAGAGGGAGACACAGAATCTGAAGCAGGCTCTAGGCTCTGAGCTGTCAGCACAGAGCCTGACACAGGGCTCGAACTCATGAACTGTGAGATCATGACCTGAGCTGAAGTCGGACACTCAACCAACTGAGCCACCCAGGAGCCCCTCACACATCCTTAAATAGGGTATTGATGATGATACTGTCATTGTCTTCATTATACCAGATGAGAAAAGCAGGACTGTATGAGGTTAAGTCGACAGCCCAAGGATGTGATGCTAGTTAAGTGGAAAACTGGGATTTGAACTCATGATTGGCCTTCCAGCAAAGGCTGATCTTTTTACCTAACTGTACTACATGATCTTGAGAGTTAGGGCTCTTTTTTCACATATCTGTTTTCTTTTAATACAGTGGGTTCTCTAAGATGAAGGCTCTTGATCATATTTATCTTTGTTCTTTCAAATCTTCACACAGCTGGGCAATGAAGCAAGGAAAGTAAATGCTTGTGGAGTTGAATTAAGAAAAATAAAGCCTTGAGACACAATGAAAGACATAAGGAATCCCTGTCTGGGAATATTTTTCTCCTTCTTTATTATTATTTTTTTTAATGGCAAGAAATATCTCAGGGAGATGGACAGTTCTCCTTTGGAATTATCCCCCTGTGTACTTAAAGTAATGAATCACTATCAGTCTGAAGAAAACCATATTGTGATAATATATCGAGACCAGATAATGTGTTGTGATTTGGGCCAATGTGCTGTCCTCAAATGGGACCCAGAGCTGGCCAGAGTCTCCAGGGCCCTTTCATATATCAGCTGAATGGGGAGCAGTGGAGAAAGGCCTGAAAGCAAACTTAATGTAAAGCAAATTTAATGTAAACACTGCTTGGGGACTGGGGCACTTGCTGAGGACCCCTGGGTCCTCTAAAACTACAGTCATCCAGCTCTAGGACAGTCCCATCAATCTACCCTGAGAAAGAAATGTTGGGGTTTCTTATGGACAAAAGGAGTTGCATGTTTGGGTTTGGAGGGACAGGATTTTGGAGGGTATACAGTTGGTCCTTGATGACACACGTTTGGACTGCCAGGTCCACTTCTATGTGGATTTTTTTGATTAACACACTATGGCATTATAAACAAATTTTCTCTTCCTTATGACTTTCTTAATAACACTTCCTTTTCTCTAGCTTACTTTATTGTAAGAATACAGTATAGAATATGTGTAGCATACACAATACGTGTTAATCGACTGTTTGTGTTATTGGAAAGGCTTCTGGTCAATAGTAAGCTATGAGTAGTTAAGCTTTGGGGGCATCAGAAACGACATGTAATTTTCAATGCCACTGCAGGTGGGCACCTCTAACCCCCTGTGTTGTACAAGGGTCAAGCGTATTTGAAAATTGACAAGGAGAAGGCCCCATCAGCAAGAAATGTGGGTTCTGTTCCTATTTGCCTTAATACATGACCTGGAGATTGTCACATTGGGGTGCCTCTTGGGGTCTCAGCTTTTTTATCTGATAAATTAAGGATTGTAAGGTCATCCTTGTCTGCATTTTAAGCAGAGCCTTGTGGGACTGAAATGAGGTAATAGGCATAAAAATGATGGCAAGTGTGGAGTGTGAATTGAGATATTATAGCAAAAAAAAAGCACAGGTATTTCTAATACTCCATTGCATGATTGAACAAAGGAAAGGTACCTACTTAAACCTCTCTGAACTTTAGTATCCTTATCTGTAAAAATGGCTTCAATGCCCATCTTTGTAGTTTGCAGAGAAAATTACAAATGATGGGTGAAAGCTTGGTACAGGATATGTCCTCAAACAGCTGATACATATCTTGTGAGCTTCACTTTGGTGTGTCCTTCCCCCATTGGACTGTGAGCTTTCTGAGGGAAAAAAATATGTATTTATCTTTGCAGCTGAGTCCAGCACATTGCTTGACAAGTCCGTAAAAGCTAACAACTATTTATAAATTGAATTAAGTGTGGTGCAAGATCAACTAGGAATTAGAGGAAAAAACAATATATTTTTCTGAGAGAGAAACAGCGCACGAGTGGGGAGGGCGGGAGAGGGAGAGAGAATCTTAAGCAGGCTCCACACTCAGCATGGAGCCCGACATGGGGCTCGATCCCACAACCCTCAGATCATGACCTGAGCTGAAATCAGGAGTTGGATGCTTAACCAACTGAGTCATCCAGGTGCCCCAGTATTATTATTATTATTTTAATTTCAGTTCCATTTGCATCTTTATCTTGTCCTAAACCTTGACTATATTTCTTCTTTGCTACCCACCCTCCAAAAAGTAAGGTTGTTGTAACTCCTGAGAAAGGTTCCTTTATTTATTCATCCAGGAAATATTTACGGAAGACCTACCCTCTGTGTCATACTCTGAGCTACGTGGTAGAAAACTATACCCAGTCCCTGGTAAGGATATAATAATAAGAGATAATAAAGAGTGTAAACAAGAGATTAGGAGATGGACAGATTCAAACTCTCCTGGCTGGCTTCTCAGAGAAAAGTGGAGTCCCAGCTGAAATCTGAAGGAAAAGGAGACCAACAAAGACAATACGTAGCACATTCAGGGAAATGCAAGGTGGTTTTGAGAACTGGAGTGAAGACTGATGACAGGAGTGAAGGAAGATGGGAGGAAGGAAATGAGGAGAGAGTGGTTGGTACCAGGGCCAACTATGAAGAGCCTGGGAAATTACATTCAGGGGTCCTGTCTTTTCTCCTGAGGGCAACTGGAAGCCATGAAAGGATTTTAAGGAGGAGAAAAAATGACTGGATTTCCATCCTGGAAGCATTCCTCTGGCTCAGTGTGGAAGATGGATAGAGAAGGAAAGCAAGGTCGCTGTCTTAGAATTGGCTGAGCCCAGTGTTCTCCTGTGAGATACTAGGCCTTTATTTACAAAATTAAACCAAATTAGAAATCTGACACACACAATCCAAACAATGATGGGTTCTTCACGCCTTCTTTTACAGTCAAGGTCCCTAAAGCCTTATGAATATGTTTTCTCATCTATCGATTTGTCCAGCCCTTAAGGAGATAGGCAGGCCTCTGCCACCCACCTTTGCTGATTTTTCTTCTTCCAAAGACATAAACAAGGTGCCAGGCATTGGGCAGAGCTGTGCTAAATGACAGCAAAGTGGAGATGTGTGTGGGTTCATTTGTTATCTGAAACCACCAGATTCACCCTTCAAATTAGACAGGGAGAAAAGATTGATACTCAGGTGCTCATGGGCTGTCAGGAAATGCAACCTTTATGGCTTGAAAATTCCTGCAAGAGAAAAAGGCCTTTTGGAGGATGTCAGTTATGTGCCCGGTGGCATGCTGGGTGTGTTCCCAGTTTCAACAGTCTAATAGCCAGGGCCAGAGGGTCCTAAATCAAGTGTCAGCACTGGCACTTGCTAATAATTGAGTGACCTTGAGAAAGTCACAGAACCCGTCCCATGCAGGTGGTGTGAGAATAAAATGAGGCTGTGCATGGAAAATGCTTGGTACTGGATCAGCACACAATAAATATGGTTGTCATAGTGGTGTCTGTGGGAGTGGTGATGGCAGTGACCCCACAGCATGGTGATGAAGGGCACCAATCCCAAAGCCAGAATGTATTAGGATCAAATCCTAGGGCTGCCATTCACTAACCAAAGGATCTTGGTCAGGTTACTCAATATCTCACTCAATTTCTCATCTGTGACATGGGGATAAGAATAGTACTTATCTCAAAGAATTGACATGAAGATTAAATTTAGTGAGTTACAGTTATAAAGTGTGAGGATAGTGCCAGGAACATGGTAAGCAGAAGTATTAAGTAGACATGTAAGCTAATTAATGCTCAAAACAATAAGATAGAGCATGTATAACCCCTCCATAGAAGACAAGTTGCTTCCTTATCTTGCAGATAAAAGACTGAAACAGAGAGGTAACACAGATTGTCCCTGTCACACAGCCAGTGAAGAGTAGAAATGGAATTTGAATTCTGTTCTGGCAAACAGCAATACTGGTGCCTTATCCTGGCTGTGTGGAAGCCTTATGTTTTCCTGGCTCTCCCCAAGTCCAGTTGTGACCCAAAGAGGAATATGCCTCTGGAATAATGGAATCTTCTTTAAAAGCTTACATTTGCTGAGTGTCTTCTTGTGCTAGGCCTACACATTACATCATTTACTTCTCACAACAATCTTCTCGGCTTGATGGTATTATTCCCATGTTAAAGATGAAGACAAATGAAGGTCAGAGAGGTTAGGTTACTGGCCAAAGATCACACAGCTATTGTCAAATAGCAGGGACACAATTCAAATCCAAGTATAGAAAAAATAAAACCCATGCTCTTGAGTGGTGGGTTCTTTTCATCCTAATCCCCCAAAGCATTCATTAAACAGTGAGGTGCACTTCTGGGGATGTAGTCCAATCTATCTTGTTTTATTTAAAATGTAGGGGCGCCTGGTTAGTTCAGTCGGTTAAGTGTCCAACGTGGGCTCAGTTGTGATCTCACGGCTCGTAGATTTGAGCCCCGTGTCGGGCTTCATGCTGACAGCTCGGAGCCTGGAGCCTGCTTCAGATTCTGTCTCCCTCTCCCTCTGCCCCTCCCCTGTTTGTGCTCTATGTGTGTGTGTCTCTCTCAAACATACATAACCAAAAAAAAATTTTTTTTTAATGTGAGATGTACAAGTGTATATTCAACCAGCACAGAAATGACGATTGTTAAGGGAACCACTGTCCATTGGCACCTTTTGTAATTACTCATAATGGGAACCTATTTTTTTTTACAGATGAGCAATCTGTAATCTTTTTTACAGATGAGCAAAATAAAAGCTCAGGGAATTGTAGTAACTTCCCAAGTTTGCACAGTTGAAACAGGGTAAGAGCTGGAATGTGCATGCACAACAGCCTGACTCTGGAAAACGAAACCTATTTCTCCAAAAGCCACCAAATACAGGAGTGCATGTAAATGTCAACAGAAAATAATGGAACAGCCATCATTTGTCTGCACCATGCCTCAGCCTGCAGGGCTAAATGAGTTCAAAAGCGATTTTTTTTTACAAGGCCATCACTTAGGTGTTTACCAGCCTGACTGACTTCATGACGTGCTGACGCTTACTTGGAGGTATTGCCTTCCTCAGAAGGTTGTCTTAATGGCACGCTCAGCTCTGTTAATTGCGGAGTGTTTTGTGTGCATTAGCTGCAGCTGGCACTGCTCTTGATGGGTACTCTAGGGCCCTTGATGGGGCTTGGAAGAAAACTTGCACAACGTTGGCACCTCTGCGGCTGTTGACAAAAGAAACGGAGCTACTTTGATCCAGGGCCTCAAGCCACCTCTTTGGAGCAATAGCTTGTCATTTATGGAAGCAGGGCTAATATTTAGAGGCATATAATAGGACACTGTGGTGGCTGCCCACATATTGAAGTGCATTCAGACCAGTTCTTAAATAGTTGCTTTTTGAGAGCCCAAATACCTCTGACCATCTCAGCTTCTCTGCTAGGATTCCCCAGATGTCGCTTTGATCCAGAAAATAAAGGACTAACAGTTGACACGACGGAGGACTCCTGGATCCGCCATATTCAGATTGGCTTATTGGTGGTGCCCTCCATGTACCCACTGTTAAAAATCTTTGTTACATCTGAGTGAAGACATTAGTCAGCTGGAAGTTGGAGCAGTCTAGAACAGAGAAACCATCCGTATCGTTTGTCCTCAGTATTGTTTTTTGCCTTGTCTAACATTTTGTACAGATTCTTGTGGGTGTTGTGTCTACACCGTGGGGTTTTAGTCAATGCTGAATTTTCTGAGCCCCCCTTTTTTTTCCTTAATAAAATTCAGGAATAATTTTTGTGAATAAGTAATAGCTTCAAAGGAGTTGCCATCTCCTGTTCGTTAGGTTCTGTTTTTGTTCGGTTCCTCTCCTGCCTAGTGAAATGAATGCTCTGGTTTAATCGCTTAAATGCTCCTGTTTCTAATCTCAACTTGTCTTGGCCTGACTCATGAGCGTGAGCAAGACTCATCTGACTTCTCTGTGGGAAGGGACTGCTCACGCTGACCTTCGCTCTGGTTCCTGTGCTGTCTGCTTGAGGGGGGTCCAAGGGGAGCCAAGGAAGCAGGAACCAAACCACTGAGGCCCTGACGTCTCACAGCCAGTCTTACCCATCTCTGCAGCATTAGCTGGGAGGAGAGGGGGCGGGTAAAGAGAACACACTAGAATGGAAGCTCAGAGTAAATGTAGGCAATTTGTTTTAGAGGAGGTGGAGTTTGTTCCTTATCTCTGCATGCCCTTAACAATTCCTTCCACCTGTTATTAGCACCAGTAACTCTTAGGATTCAGTCAGTCTGCATGAATAGAAACCCACCCATGCTTCTACAGGAGGTGGATGTATATTTGTCTCTTGGGGGTAAAAGTTCAGAGGTGGGAAGGTGGGAATCCAGGTCTGGAATGGCAGCTTCTTAACTCCACGAGTGTTTAGAGATGTAGACTCCTGCCAGCTTCCTGTCCCTCCCTCCCTGAGGTCTAGCTCTCCTTGGTGTGCACTGAGGTAGTCCTGCGGCCACTGAAGCCACATGCCTAGTGGTAGGATGACACTGGCATGAGAGCAGCAGAACCTGAAACCAGCTGTCTCCCAACGAGGACCCCTAGAGCTGCTATAACTTACCTCTGAGTATATCCCACTAGCCACAAAGTCACCTCCTGGCCACACCCAGCTTAGAGCAAGGTTGGGAAATGTGATAATAAGTCGAAGGAACTAGAAATCAAACTAAAATGTCTATTACTATAGAAGGAAAGAGCAACCTTTGGGATCCACCCAGTCTGTCTGTCCTCACCTCCTATAAGATACTTGGCTCTATGTCTGTCTCCACCATTAGACTGAACTCTGAGAAGGCAGTGATTGTATCTACTTCAGTGTTGTACATTCACTGCCTACCACTGGGTTTCACCTAAAAGAAGTGCTCAGTGGGAATCTTGACCCAATGGTGTCATTCTACCGCTTAAATCCTGCAACAGCTTCCCATTGTCCCTGGTGTCAAGTCCAAGCTCATCACCATGACCTATAAGGTCCCTCCTCTCTAAACTCATATGAAGCATACCTCCCACCCTTCATTATTAGGGTTCCACCAAACCAGTGTTAATTCTATTCCTGCAACATGCCAAACTCAGTTCCTGCTCAGACCCTTTGTGTGTACTCTTAGCTCTGCCTGGAATTCTTTTCTCTGGCTCATATTCCTTTAGCTGGCTTTCTTTATTGGCTCAAATCCATCTCTTAATATTTCCCTAATGTTGCCCAGCCCCACATACACCTGCCCTACTATCACTGTTGTGTCTCTGTATGCTGAGAAGTGGTCTTTATATTCCTCACCAGTATCTGAAATCATTGTATGTATGGATGTCTGTATGCTTATTTGTATGAATGTATGTATTGATTTACTTGTTGGATTATTGCCTCCCAAATTAGAATATAAGTTCCTGGCGGGCAGAGATCTTGCCTGTTTTTTTTTTTTAATTTTTTAAATTGATTTTGAGAGAGAGAGAACACAAGTGGGAGGGGGGGACAGAGAGAGAGAGGGAGACACCGAATCTGAGGCAGGCTCCAGGCTCTGAGCTGTCAGCACAGAGCTTGACGCAGGGCTTGAACTCACAAGCTGTGAGATCATGACCTGAGCTGAAATCGGACGCTTAACCAACTGAGCCACCCAGGCGCACCTCCCCCACCCCTTTGTTTTATCCCTGGTATCCTGAACACCCAAAACAGCTTCTTGTGTTTGTAAGCTGTCAATAGCATTGGTAGCATCCATTGTTCAGTTAGTAGCATGGTGAGATTATATCTTCAAAAGATAAATTTTCTTCTTTTTCATTTTGTTCATCATACCCCCCCCCACACACACACAAAGTTGCAAAATAAAACCTATAAGTCAGCCTTAAAACCTATGTGAATTCACAAACTTGTTGCCCGCTGCCTCTCCCAGGGTAAGAATCTGTCCTCATGAGATGGAAGAGAAATCTCTATTTTAGGGGTCAACTCCCCACCTGCTGCCAGGATGTTGTAGCCTTGCCCGGCCAGCATCCCCATCCTGATCTGCAACCCATATTGATAACATCATAAAATGAATAGGATAAGAGGGATAGGCAGTTGGACCCACGAGTGAAGATTAAATACCAGTTGGAATGATGCAGCTCAGGGAGATGGATACCAACACGTGTGAACAGATAGATCACAGCAGTTGATGCCCTGCTTTAGAGATGCTGAAACGAAAGCTCGGAGAGGAAGCGGGGGGCTGGCTGGTGTGTTTGAGGAACAGAGTAAACTAGAGGGACTGGTAGGGGATGAAGTCAAAGAGGTCACAGCAGGAAAGGGTGGGAGAGTGAACATCCAGTAATTATTATACTAGGGCAGTAACCCAGCGAGCAGCAGACTAGGGGAACAAGAAATGGGAGTGGAGAAGAAAATGAATTCCCAGAAGCATTGGTGAAGGAGAGTCAGAATGTTAGGGAACAGTCCAGTGGAGGGGAGGGAGGATTGTGGAGTTGTGAAATGGAAGTGAAAGTCAAGGATTATTCCCCAAAAATGTCTGCCCTGGGAGTTTGCACAGGGAACTCAAGCCTTTATCATGCATACAAAGTGTTCGGTAAATATTTATTGAATCAAATCCAATTTCTCTCCCTTCCCTGCCCTTCTACTGAGCCTTTTGCTTTGTCCCAGACTAAGTATAGGGTTCTGTGATGCCCAGTCTTGGATGACATCTTCTCTTCGTCACCCCGGCTTTTGCTGAATGAAACCTAACCCCACTCTTGACCCACAGAATTATGGTGCTAAAGTCAGAACTAAATCCCAAGACATCAGCCAGCACGGGAGCCTGAGGCTGGGTCATTCTGAGTCCAGATCAGCAGTCTTAAGTTGTATACCTCCTCCTGGCTGCTTACAGCCCATTCCTCATACCCGGAAGCTCTCCAGAATACCAAATATACAGCCTTGTTCATAAGCTCTCCAGAGCCAGGCTAGCAGTGATAAATGCTGAAAGTCAACCAGATGGGCCATCCCAGTGGTACCCACTTGGTGCCATGAAGCTGTTCAGGGCTGTCCTCACCTCTGTGTTCGTTGCCTACCCTTTTCTCCACTCGTCACAAATTCTCATTAGCTCTACCAATAGGAAGTCACCAACCTTGCATGTACAGCCAGTGAACTGGTCACCCTGGACCTCCAACAAGCATCCTTCCCAGTACATTCCATTGGCTTCCATTAATATTCGGGGACTGACAGCTAAGATTGACTGCCTCATTAGCAGGCGTCGTGTGGAACTTTGACAATAATTAACAACTCAACAGTCTCATTTGCTGGCCTATCAGAGAAGTATTCAATCAAAAATGTAATTTGCCCGATGCCTCCATTTAGCATGGGAAGACTATTCCTTCTAAGTTTTAAATAGTCTAATTAAGAGGGAAGAAATAGAAGGGGAAAAATTATTAACAGTATAGGTTTAATGTGAAATTGCTGGAGCGAATTAATAATGCAATAACCATTTTTAGCAGCTGTCTATCAGTTTGTGGGCCAGAGTAATTCAATTAGTCAGCAAAGGGCTGTTCAGATTAGACAGTGGGGAGCAAGTGCCATTTCTCTCCGGAAGGCACCATGGATTTTATTTTCCGGGGTTTGGGAGAGGTCCTGACAAAGCATTCCAAGACTGTGCACAGAGGCAATGTCTGGGGATCAATTTAGTCTAGTGGTTGGTGTGAATAGACCTGCCTTCTTAGGGTCCCCCCAAAATAGTCTCACTGCCTCTCCTTGGGGGTTACTTCCTACAGAGTCAGCTCTGCAGGGTCCACACCCTTGGTTCAAAGCAAACAGTCTGCCAAAGTCAAGGATTGTAGCTCAGCCTAACAGGATTATGGTCACGTTCCCTTCCGGCAGCTTAAACCTGCAGCCATGCTGACCAGCGGTGTTTTCTTCTCTGCGGTGTGCGTGCCACTCGCACATCTCCGAGCCCGTGCTTGTGGAGACCTTTCTCTCGAGAATGCCTTCCCAGTGTCTGTGCGCTAAGTCCCACCAGTCCTTCCAGTCCGGCTCAGATTCCATCTACATAAAGCCTTCTTTCCCCTACCAAGCATCCTGGTTTCCAAGTGGTTTCCAGGTCTTTCCCAATGCTGAGGCTCGACACTTCCTCTTTACTGCAGATGCAGGTACATGGCACATGGCAGATCCAAGTGGACAATGAAAGAGGCTCTGAAATGACAGAAATGCAGGCAGCGAGCATGGCAGGAAGAGTACAGCCTTTGAACCCAGACAGGCATGGATTCGAATTTAGGTCTGCCACATGATGTGGCTGTGTGCCCGTAGGTAATTTGTTCCACCTCTCTGTGCCTCAGTTTCTTTATTTATAAAATAGATAAGAACCCTGACCACTTGCTTCTTGTGAGGATGACAGAGAAGGTGTGGGAAGTCTATAGTACATAATAGGTGCTGTAAAATGTCTACTGTAGGAGCGCTTGGGTGGCTCAGTCAGTTAAGCGCCAGACCCTTGGTTTTGGCTCAGGTCATGATCTCATAGTTTGTGCATTCAAGCCCTGCTTTGGGCTCCACGCTGACAATGCAGAGCCTGCTTGGGATTTTCTCTCTCTCTCTCTCTCTCTCTCTCTTCCTATCCTGCTTGCTCACTCTCTCAAAATAAATAAACTTGAAATAAAAAAAAATTGTTTAAATGGCTACTGTTTTATTAATGCACCTAATATAGTGTCAGGCTGACAGTTGATGTTGTTTTCTTTACCCTTCCCGACACCCTCCTTGGCATTTCCACAGTCTCTTTCAATAAGAGGAGTCTAACAGCTCTTTGAATGTACTTTTCTTTTTCCTTTCTTTATTGCTCATCTCCCCGTTCCTCTGTCAACTCAGGGAAGGTATATGATTTGTGTCACACCCGGAGTGCCCCCCCCCAACCCATGGCACCTGGCTTTTGGCTTTGCACGCAGCAGGCTGGAGTACTTGCTGCAGAAGCTGGGGATAAGTTGGAGGCTGGAAGAGGCAGATGAAGATGTCGGGAGCAGGTGTGAGTGCAGGGGTGTGTGATCACCCATTACTATTCAAATCTCTAGGTGAAGTTTTCCTTGTCTATCTGGAGAAGCGAATCCACGTTTCTGTGAGAAGGTACAGTATAGTGTGCTGGCTGCACTGCTGGGCTCCTGTGTCATCCACAGCGGTGCTGGCACTTTGGCTGTTGTTCACGGGCCTGGAAAGTCCCTCTCCCTGAGCCTCATGTTCTCGTCTGTAACATAGGGAGTGACAGACCTACTTAGTGGGCTGTTGTGAGGATCCATGGGTGTTCTGCACACGAAGCACCTGCCCCATGGCAGGTGTCCCGTGAATGGTAGCAGCATGACCTAGAAGGGAGAGGCAGTGGGGAGACCGGGATGCGGTGGGGAGGGGAACTAAAGGGGGCTGTGGAGTGTCATGGGAAATGCCGAGCCTCAGCAAGCTGACAGCAGGGAGGCGATTCATTGGTTGTTGCACAAGCATGAAACGGTGTGTGGAGAGAGGTGTGGCCAAAGCTAGATTGGTAGGGTGTGCGGGGAAGGAAGATACACCGTAGGGGGCTGTTGGCACTGACAGCCAGTTTTATGTAGCAGTAGGGCAGTACAGTGATGTTTTCAATCACCCCCTCACTTATTCCAAGAACACCCCCTGGGCGTCTGCTGCAGGCATCAACCTGGAACCGGGGCTACATGCGAAACAAGCCCCCCACCCTGAGATGTTTATGGTCAGAGAGGAGATAGCACCTGGGAGGACTAGGGGTTAGCGCCTAATAGAGCCCAGGCACCGTTCTTGAGAGCCCGCAGGTGTCAAAGGGGGGACTGTCTGTTACAGATTTCTGTTGGAACTACATATTCGCTGTGGCCAAGACAATTCTAATAGACAGAGCCAATCAATCCAAAGCAGTGTGCTTTATGAATACTCATGAGTATGTTGTTACACAAGTGAGCTCCTGGAGCTGGCTGAAGAAGGAATCTGAACACCAGAGGAAGCCAGAAAAACAAAACCCATTAGCTTCCTGTTAGTAGCAATGAATATAAAAACAAGAAGAAGCCCCATGATTGTGAAAGCTTAAGACAGCTCTACGTGTTCGCTGTGTGATCACACGATGGGTACACGTGGAAGGGTCTCCTTCCTGCAATACCTCCTTTAAGGGTAACAACCCATCCTTGAAGTGTGCACCCCAGGGAGAGGCCCTGACGAGGGAAGCCATGGCTACCTGGCCTAAGGAAAGCAGAGGTTCAGATGGAAGGAAACAGATACCACATCACCTGTGCCGCCCAGTACACGCTCAAGGTTTTCGGAGCTCTCCACGGTAAAAATGAGCTTCTTTGGAATCCCTGCTCAAGGGCAGGCTTCAGGCTGACCTCTTTGTTCTATTCCAACTAATTTTGTTTACCCAAATCTTTTAAACCACAATTCATTGTTCTCAGACTGCCTGCTCAGATTGTTCTCCTTTCTCTCTGCTCTCTTCTGAATCCTGTGTTTGCTTTTATTTCCAAATAATGTCCTCATGGCTGTGTCCCTCCCCCAGGAAAGTGCATGTAATTACCTAGATATCTCAGGGCTATTCTCTGATTGAGAGCTTGGGCTTTGGAGTCAGTCCCACGTGGGTTCAAATCCTAGCTCTGTTACTTTGGGTAACTTTGCACGGGTGAGCTAACTTCTCCAAGTCTTGGTTTCCTCATCCGTAAAATGGGAATACAAAAAGAGTACCCAGCTCATTGGTTCTGCGAAATATTTAAATCAGTCAATGCACATAAAGCCCTTAGGATAGTACCTATAGGTCAGTAATGGAATGCCTTATTCAGCTTATTATTATCAGCATGACTGGGTATATTATTAAGAGAGTTGGTCAAACATTTCTTGTAACACCAGTGAAAAATAATAGCAATGTCAAATTACCTACACTTGTTGTATGACTGCAAAGGTAGAAATGGGACCTGATGATACTAAGGCAGGGAACAAAAAGAAGATGGAAGGGGCAGAAAATCTTGTGGGAGCACACAACACAGCCAAGGCTATAGGATGTGGCAGAGAGAAACATGCACCAAAAAGAAATCTCTTGAGTTGCAGAGTGGGGGACGGGTGGTAATGACTCAGGCGCCTGTATCCACTGTTGGGATCAATGTGTGTTTTAAGGCAATTTTAAGGAAAATGATCCTAAGATTTATGATGAGAGAGAGATCATTTATACAGGAGTCCTAAGAATATCCTTGCCAGTTTCATGGACATTGTGGTATTGCAAGGGAGCCTTGGTGATGGACAAGGAATGGCACTCTAGCTGGGATGTAAAGGTCAGAAGACCACTTTGGATGGAACATGACAAAGGATGGAGGAAGTAACTTTTGGAAGAAGGAATGGGACTTAATCACAAAGGATCTTATTTTCAGGCTAGAGTGGGAGAACAGAAGGGGGTTCAGGGGAGGAGAGGTACTCGTGATCCAAGCTCGGTATCAGGAAGCGTGGTCTTCCTTAATCATTAATTGTGGCCTACAATATGTACAAAAAAAAAGGCAAAAGAAGAAGAAACAGAGCTGGGTTTGGGTCGATTTGAGATACTGAAAGCAGTGCTCAGGGACTGCAGATGATTCCAAATGAGAAGGCAGTTCCTGGAGCCAGCCCCGAGCTCCATTTATCTGTGAATCAGGGAGCCTGTGTGAGCACGTGTGGGTTTGTGCACACACACAGACATCTGCATTTCCTTTTAGGCATGGGAAAAGCAGCCTGACTTTTCTATTGCTCTGAGACTACAAGCCCCAGTTGATGAGATCTGGCAGGAAGAGGCTCATCTTCTGCTTCATTTAAAAGCTCTTGGAAAGACAACTGTCACATTAGGTGGGCATTCTTCCCCTCACTGGGAGGTTCCTCACCCCTCCCACAGGGTCCTTCAAAAGTAGCTATGAAGTGTGAAATGCTCAGCAGAATGCCTGGCACGTAGTAGACACCTCTGTGTAATATCTATTCTGTGGTGATGATGATGGCATTGGCCATGGCAGGGTGGCAGTGGTGGTGACTGAGCAGGGGCTGTACCTGGTCAGCAAAGTGTACTTCTAAAGAGATGTCCAGGATTTCCGTAAATGGGGTTAATGGGATGGTTCCTGTCTTTTTTTTAAAAAAAAAAAAATACATATTGAGAAAGTAACTGTGGTTATATTCTTTGCTCTGAGGATTAAGAGACTTGGATTTTAATAAGACTCGCTGGACCTCATCTTTCCCATTTATAAAACAAGGGATTAGATACTATGAATTCTACATACCTTGGGCAACTCATCTTGAGTCTTATCACTAGTCAAGGGCAAAGCTTCTGGCCCTTTCACCAAAGAATCCCGCTCCTTATCTCATGGGTTGAGGTTTCAGGGGAGGCAGGTCTGGGCACCACCAGAAAATGTGTGCTCTGACTGAGGACTGTTTGACGTGGAGCATGCTCCTTTGTGAAGTGGTGAGCTTCCCAGCACTGGAACAGTGGCTGGTGGCTGTTCTGTAGGGATGCTCCAGAGAGCTCCCTCATGCGGGTCAGAAGTTGGATTAAGTCAGCTCTGCTAAGAGTCCGAAGCATAAAGATTCTAATATGAATCCTTGGTTCCCACCCTCTGGCTCCTTTGGAGATGTCCCCTTGCTCAGTGCAGTCCAGCCAGGTCTCTGAGGCTTTCACCTAGGGGTGAAAGCCGGTGATGGCCCCGCACCACCTGATCCATGAACACAGGGTCTGATCACAAAACAGCTTTCTACCGTTCCTTCCTGCTACTCCCCTCTTCTCAAAACAACTGGAGGGTATTATGCTAAGTGAAATGAGTCAGTCAGATAAAGACAAAAATCATATGACTTCACTCATATGAGGACTTTAAGAGACAAAACAGATGAACATAAGGGAAGGGAAACAAAAATAATATAAAAACAGGGAGGGGGACAAAACAGAAGAGACCCATAAATATGGAGAACAAACTGAGGGTTACTGGAGGGCTTGTAGGAGGGGGGGTGGGCCAAATGGGTAAGGGGCACTAAGGAATCTACTCCTGAAATCATTGTTTCACTATATGCTAATTTGGATGTAAATTTTAAAAAATAAAAAATGAAATTAAAAAAAAATTCAGATGGCAAAAAAAAGAAAGAAAAGAAAAAGAGAAAAAGAAAGAAAAATGCAGATCGCGCCATTCTTCCAAAAGCAGAACCTGGGATTGCCAAGAAAACTCTAATGACCAAGGAGTCAAGAGAAGCCTTGTACGCATGCTGATTTAGACAATCGAGGAGTGAATACACCTCGAGGAGTGAATACACCTCGAGGAGTGAATACACCATTGGGGAAAAGTGGTCAGCCCACACCCGGGAGCAAAAAAATGCAAAGCCCCTGTTTTCCAAAGAGCAAGTGGCAACTTGGGGTGATAACCTTCAGGTGTGAGAAGCAATCGAGGGAGATGAGAGCAGGAGAGAACTTCCCAGCCGCTGACCCCCAGCAGGGCGAGCCTGCACAGGGCTCCATAGCTTCCTCCACAAAATGTACTTGGATTAGAATCTTGGTGCTGTCCTCCTGAGGAAGACAAGCCTGACATTTAGAATCTGGACTTCAGTGTCCTTATCTATAAAGTGGCATTGCTAATGTTTACCTTCCAGGCTTTGTTCTTTTTTTTTTTTTAATTTTTTTTAACGTTTATTTATTTTTGAGACAGAGAGAGACAGAGCATGAACAGGGGAGGGGCAGAGAGAGAGGGAGACACAGAATCTGAAACAGGCTCCAGGCTCTGAGTGGTCAGCACAGAGCCCGATGCGGGGCTCGAACCCACGGACCGTGAGATCATGACCTGAGCCGAAGTCAGATGCTTAACCGACTGAGCCACCCAGGTGCCCCTTCATTTTTTGATATAGAGAGACAGAGTATGAGCAGGGGAGAGGCAGAGAGAGAGGGAGATGCAGAATCTGAAGCAGGATCCAGGCTCTGAACTGACAGCACAGAGCCCAATGCGGGGCTCGAACCCACGGACCGTGAGATCATGACCTGAGCCGAAGTCGGATGCTTAACCGACTGAGCCACCCAGGCGCCCCTTCCAGGCTTTGTTAGGATGTGTCAGTGAGGAATCTGTACAGAAGACACCTCACCAATCTTGGGCAGACCAGAAATACTCAAGGAACATCAACCCCTTCCTGTGCCGCCTCTGCCTCTGTAGTGTCCCCTCCAATCTTCATGCCCTATGAGTCTTTTCTTTTAAATTGCCCCAATTATTTTTTAGAGAAGTATTTTCTCAGTAGAGAGGCAGAAATCTTCTTCATTCACCATACTTACAGCCCGCCCCAAAAGTGCCCACTGCTTGCCAATTTGACATGCATACTTCCAGAACTGTTGACATGCATTTACATAGGTAAATTTTAACTCAAATGGGAGCGCGCTGTATACTTTTTCTGAAATTTGCTTTTTCTGCTTACTACAAAATTTTAAAGATGTCTCCATGTCAATTCACACAAGTCTACAATATTCTTTTTCACAGCTGATTAATATTCCATAATACAAGTCTAACCACTGAGAAACGATGGGCCTTTAAGTTATTGTATTATTTTAACTGCTATAAAGAGTGTTATGATATTCAGCCCATGCAGGTATTTTTGTGCCACTTGAGTATTTTTAGGTTTCTTCAAGTGAAATTATATTGTTAAAGGAAAGTTACTTTTTAATTTTTTTTAACTTTTATTTATTCGGAGAGAGAGAGAGAGAGAGAGAGAGAGAGAGAGAGAGAGAGAGAGAGATTGAGAATGCTCATGTGTACATGAGCCAGGGGAAGGGCAGAGAGAGAGGAGAAAGAATCCCAAGCAGGCTCCTCAATGTCAACAAGAAGCCCAACACAGGGCTGGATCCCATGAACCATAAGATCATGACCTGAGCCAAAATCAAGAGTCAGAGGCTGAACCAACTGAGCCACCCAAGTGCCCCAAAAGGAAAGTTACTTTAAATTTCAATAGACACAACCAGGGCACCTGGGTGGCTCAGTTGGTTAAGCCTCTGACTCTGGATTTTGGCTCAGGTGATGATCTTGTGGTTCATGGGATCAAGCCCTGCAGGGCTCTGTGCCGACAGTGTGGAAACTACTTGGGATTCTCTCTGTCCCTCCCCCATTCGTATTCTCTCTCTCTCTCTCAATAAATAAATAAATAAACAAACAAATAAATAAATAAACTTTAAAAAATAATAAATTTCGATAGGTACTACTAATTTGATCCTCGATTCTGTGATTCCAAAGGTTAAACTTGTCATTATTAGACATATACTGATTAAAAACCCACATGAGTCAGCCATTCTGGCAAATGACAACATAAATCAGACACAGAGACTTCCTTGAAACACCTGTAATTTGTTAGGGGCACGCACTTAGTAAACATTAACAATTCAAGGTATAAAATATTCAGTCAGGCACAGCTCAGGGTAGATAGTAAGGGGCCTTTGGGGGAAGATGGCTTTGGACTTGATAAAGGACAGGAGGGCTGTGTGTTCTGTCATTGCTAAAAGTGATCAAGGAAGTAATTCAGGAAGACTTCCAGCAGGAGATGGTTCTGGATCCTTGAGTAGGGAAGTGGAGAGGGGGTGGGCATTGCCCATGGGCATGGGGTCTGAGATCAGGCAGGCTTTGAGGTCAGGTAGACCAGAAAGCCTGAATCTATTCCCTAACCAGCTTCATGACCCAGGGCTAGTAACAACTGTCAGGAACTCCAGTTTATTCGTCTATAAAATGGAGGTAGTAATCCTGGTGATCTCAGAGAGTGGCTGTTTATTATAGCAAGAAAGATTTAATGAGCACATACAAGGGGTCTTGGCATCGTTCTAGACAATGGGGATAGAACAGTGAAACACCACGTAAAACCCCCTCCCCCCATTTGCTTAGAGCTGACATGTAGTTGAGGGGGAAATGAGGCAATGTACAGTCAAGAGGTCAACATAGTGCCTAGAACGTAGTAAAGCTATTGAAACAAGAAGCCATCCTGAGCAGGAGATGGGCTTTCAAGAGACCAGTGAGTGGGCTACTGACCCAGGATTTTTTAAGGGATCCTGAAAATTGGTTGCTCCCATTCTTCCCTCTCTTTCTTTCTGTCTGCCTCATTCATGTTCTCCCCTTTAAATGATGCCCTGTTAATGTTGCCTCTTACAAGAGCTGGAGAACTACTCTCTGGTTTTTATGCCATTAAAATTACTTAGAGCTTCCGCATAGAGCAGAGCCAGCTGGCTTGGCTCCTCTGAGCCCGCAGATCAGCTGAGGGGACAGAGAGAGGGGAGACAGAGCTACGTGTTCAGGAAAAAAACAGACAAACCCTCCTTCACCCACAGAAATTGCTGCTGTCCCAGGAGGAGGAGGAGACATGGGGAGAGGGTTAGGGGGGAGGGGGGGTCACACAGCCTCTTGAGAGAGCATCTGGTCCAACCTGCAGCCTCACGGAACGGGGAGGGGAGGCGACGTGAAACAAGACTTGTCAACGTTAAGAACTGAATTACAAGAGCACGGAGGGGTGTGCTTGTCAATCACAAACGAGGGGCCACCACACCCTAAATCCCAACATAGGGAAATGGCACTTTTTATTTTTCTTCTAACAGTTGACACAGTCTAAGAAACCCCAAGAATAGTTCTGTGGTCGGCAGGGGAGGTGGGGTCTTGTCTGAGAGACCTTAACAGGGCTGGACCTTTGTGCTTAGGTCAACACTCAGCAGAGAGCGAAGGGACATTTGAAAGAGGTTATGATATTAGTCTAACAATAGGATTTTTAGGACTATGAAAGCATTTACACCTGGGAATTCCAGGGGAGTTGAGATCTTGTCTTTTAGGCACGTGGCAGAAAGTTCTGTTGACCTTGGTGGCCGTGTTCCTCTTCAACATTTGGGAAAACCAAAGCCTGGACACAGAAAGAGACTTATATCCAAGGTCACACAGCCAGTTAGGACCGAAATTAATTCAGAGTTCAGGATTTCTAAGCAACGATTTCCTGTCTCCAGCCTCCAGCCCTACATTATGTCCTACAGGACATTAAATTTGTCCTGTTCTTTGATCTATACCTGTACTAAACAGGTAAGCTGGGAACTGATCACCAATGACCAATGACAGTGACAGTCACTGCTATAGGTTTAGCTTTCATGCTGAGTGCTTGAGGAACACAATCTCAAAACAGTCTGTGTGGGAAGCACAGCTCCTGGCCCTCTTAGAGAGAAGACAACCAAGCCTCAGGGCAATTAACAAACTTGCCCAAAATGACATGGTAGATAAATAGTAGTTTTACATTTGTTGTATTTATTCATTTTCCTGTCTCTGAAAGAAATCCCCCATTATTAAAAAAGGAAATAGAAAATTTTAATAAATATGTATTTAAGGGTCCATGCAA
Organism: Prionailurus bengalensis; assembly: GCF_016509475.1. Lineage (NCBI taxonomy): Eukaryota > Metazoa > Chordata > Mammalia > Carnivora > Felidae > Prionailurus > Prionailurus bengalensis. The sequence goes on along the minus strand of NC_057359.1, from coordinate 76,693,205 downwards.
ACATAAATACTGGTTGATGCATTCTTGAGTTTTGCTTTGTTTTTTGGGTTCTTTTATAACCAAACATAGTGTTTTTATTTTTACAAGACTGTAATCATCTCTCCATATGATTTTGCTCCCCGCTTCCTATCATAACCTAAGCATATTCCATGTTGTTACACACTCTTTGTAAACATCATTTCTAATAGCTGCATCATAGTACACATAGTGGATGTGCCAGGGGAAACCTAGGAAGGGAAGTGGTGGAAGGGGACAGAAAACATAGAGGGAGATGAGAAGAAGGTTCAGGGTTGACATCGGGAGGCAGAATGTAAATGAGAATAGAGCAGGGGAGGCCTTGGCCGTGGGATTGGCCAGTATTTGATTCTCAGGGTATTTTAGGCAGGTTTTGCAAAAAAGGCATCTGCGTGCAGGAGAGACTTAGGGGAGAGAGCTGGAGGGAAATCAAGACCTGCTTGCATTGCTGGATTGTTGCAACAACCTCTAGCCTCTAGCTTGGAGACAGGCAATGGAAAGTTCCAGTGAGTATGAGGCTGCTCCTCTGTACCCACTGCTCCCAGTCACCACCTGCAGGAAGGTCTCTCTACCTCTTTGGGTGATGAGCATCCTCTACCCCTAATGCCCTGCCCATCCAAGCAGGCATGGGACACCCCCTTAGGGCAGGCACTATATCTACTGTGTTCACACCAGAGTCCCAGGGCCTAACATGGCACTAGATGATTTTACTGAATTAATTGGTTAACTAATTAACTGATTCATTAATGTGGGCTACCTCACCCTTCTACCTTCCTTTCTCTTTTGAAATGCTGATCAGTTGTAAACACACATAGGAGTCATTGGTGGACCCCGTTAAAAATGCAGTTTGATTCTGATGGTTTGGGATGGAGTCTGAGATTCCACATTCCTAGTGAGCTCCGAGGAGAAAGCTATGCCTCCCAAAAGCACAAGTTAGGAAACATTGTCTTCAGACCCAGCATTTAAGCATCTGTATTTTAATGCATTCATGCATTCATTCAGTAAATACTTAACTGAGCATATACTATGTCTCAAGGGCTGTGCTTGGAACTGAGGATTCAGTCATGATCCAAGTAGATGCAGTCCCTGTCCTCTTAGGGTTTATGATATAGTGAGAGAGGCTGGTATTCATACAACAGCTTCCAACTAATCAATACTTGCACACTGAGCCAGGTGACAGAGAAGAAAGAAATGCAATGCTATGAGAGAGTTAACTGGGACTGGGAGCAGGCTGGGTGTGTGTGACCTCAACAGGGGCTTATGGCAGCTTCTCTGAGAAAGTCACAAGTGATATGAGATCTAAAAGATAAGTGGGTTAAAGAGGGAAACAGGCAAGGGAAAAGCATGTCCGACAGAGGGAACAGCATGTGCAAAGGACTCTATGAGTAGCAAGAACGCAGTCAGTATCACTGGGGCTTTTGCAGTCCACCGGAGCCCACAAGAATTCCTAGGCACTTGAACAAAAAGAAAATCTCTCTAGAGAAATTAGTATCTTTGCTACGCAAATGGTTGCAATAACATTGTTTCCTAAAGTATTGAGGAATCCTGTATCAGTGAGAAAACTGAAGATGGAGGTAAGAGAGGAAAGAGCCAAGTCTATTTTTTTCCTAGTATAGGAAGACATGTGCTATAGCCAAAAGTGTATAAGTTTTCATTGTCAGAAAGACTAAAGACGTGCATTCAAATCTTGCTTCTATTACTTGTCTTGGGAAGGCCATTTAAACCTTTCCAAACTTCGTTTTTTTTTCATCCATCAAATGGGGATAATAATAATATAGGCTCTACCATACAGGGCTGTGATGGGACATTTTTGAGCTACCTTGTATAAAGCAGCCAGTCAATTTCCCCCATTCCCTCCTCCCTTCCAACCTCAGATGCCTCAACATGGTGTCACTAACACTTTGCATTAGTGGCTGGCCATTGGTGGTGGGGGAGCCAGCAGGAAGAAACCTCAACATAGAGAGATGAGGTGGCCCTCCAAAGAGTCAATGGTGGAAAGTCAACTTCCGGAACTTGGGCTGATGTGCTAGTCTGCTGGTCTGAAGCCTTTTCCCAAGGAGAAGGCTGGTCGCAGCTGCGGGAACTCCTACACGTGTAAGGCTGCTGCCTCATGAATGTTGAGATATCAGCTTATGTGTTCGCCTTGTAACAGTGGCGTTGATGCATCTGTGCCAAGAATGCTCCCCAGCACAGAAGAGGGCATTATGGGAGTTTGGCAAGATGGGCATCCTTGCAGGAAGTGTGTAAAGACTTTGGGGGAAGGCACTGTGGAGTTCTTCTCAGCCTCTGTGAATGTGAACACAGAAATCTCCAAAGCAGTGTCTGGAAATCTGACACCAGGCAGATAGGAGGCCAAAGCCCAGCCATGCTCCGTGCTGGTTTTGTGACTTTGGGCTGGTGATTTCTCCTTGAAGAACCTTAGTTTACTCGTCTATAAAATGGGGACCCCAGGGTCTACATCGAAGGGTAGCCAGACAGGGGACACTAAATATCTGCACAGTGCTCTGGGCCTTAGGATTCCTCCTAAGGCCATTATTGCTGGACAAGGAGACTTAGCAAGAAGAGGTCACATGTTGAAGGCAGGCGTGACACCTGGCCCTGTCATCAGCGTAGCACATCACATCCTCTTACCTCTCTGAGCCTCATATGTGAAGGGTTGACAAGTGCTGCATGATGGGCCTCAGATGACGGTAGTCTAGATCAACATGTGCCGGTAAAGCACCTCACGGTGCCTGGAACAATGTAGGCCCTTAGTCAAGGGTATCGATATTATTTTACAAATGATTCTTCTTCTTCTTCTTCTCATTATCACTAATCAAACAACAGGGACTGGGATAAGCTTAGTTTAAACTTGACCAGCATGGCCAAAGGAGAAAAAGGGTTCAGGAATCACATGTGTTCCTGCTGAAGTTCAGAGCTACTGTCCTTCAAGCTACTGAAGATTTACTTGGATCACATATTTTATTTCCATGTTCCAGATGAAGATCCGAGGCCCAGGAAAGAGAAATATCTTTCCTGTGTTCTCATAGCTAGTTAGGAACAGCCTGAACTGAACCTGACTCACAATCCAGTGCTCTTTCTGACACACCAAAGCAATTCTTGTTCAGTGGCTTCCGTGGCATTCAAGGACGTCATCACCATGCCCCACGTTCTTTTTCCAGCCATATCCTGCACTCCTTCCTTAAAAAGACCTCTGCACCCCAGGCTGCCCTACTTCCTATTAATTTGCACCCTCCTCACCTTTGGCCCATGCTGTTCTCCCTCTCCAGAATGCCCACCCCACCCTTTACCTAAGGGAACATTCCCACCAGTCTCTCCCTCTTTTGCCTTTGGAGCTAGAGACATACCCACAGAGGTGTACCATGAGAGAATGGAGTTTCAGATCTCACTGAGGCTCAGGCTCCCCGTAATTTCCATGAGGGATGGATATGAGGAAACTTGGTCCACGTGGCCCCACTCACCTTCTCTCACACGCCCGAGAGTTACGAGCAGTATAGATTATTTTAATGACAGCATTACTTCCAACTGCGTCTCTCCCATCTGTTCTTCCCCAATTACGAATGCAGAAACCCAGCATGTGTCTCCATTCTGGCAGTAGAGAATGAAATATGAGTGCTATAAAAGGGAGGATATTCTTTGAACAATACAGTTGGCACCTGTGAAGCTGGCCTTGTGTTTCAGACTCTCCTGCATCCTCAAGAGGGAACCAGAGCCTCCTTCGGGAAGATGCCCGAATCATCCTTCTCCTTCCCCCAAACCCAGGGCTGCTGAGACTTGACAAAGCCAGCAAGGTTTCGTCCAAGGAAGAGCCCGGGGGTTCCTGTGGAAATGGCCCAAGCCAAGATGAGAAGGAAACAGAGCAAATAGGGAGGCTGTTTGTCTTATCAGATGCACACGGCAGGGGTTGAGGCCGAGAGAGATTAGATGACCCAGCTTCCAGGGATGTTGGCAGAATGTAAGGATCCAGAAGCACGTAATGTAAGCTGAGAGCGTTACTGCCATTTTGGCACACGCGCAAGCAGAGGCTCAGAAAGGTGAGGTTACCTGTGTGAGCACACGCAGTGAGGGAACGGCAGACTTGAGTTTAAACCCAGCTCCGGCAAGGAAGTGGATGATGTGATATGCAGACCCTGAAAAGTGAACCCACCCCGCAAGCCCCAGCCGCAGGTGAGCTAGCATCCCATTCGCTCAGCCATACGTCCTGGACACAACCCAGGCTGCCATCTCTCACCCCTGCAGCAGCGATGGACAGAATTAGACGCAGGAAGGAAAATAAAGAGAGGGCAGCCAAGTCCTAGATTTCAGAAAACAAATCATTCTCCCGGCAAAATATACTTCAGGGAGGGAAGAAATCCCTAAATGTTTTATTACAGGAATTCAACAACTACAAATATTAACAGCAAGGCTATGAATTATTTAAAATTCAACTACCTAAACCAGCCTATAAATTAAACATGAAAGGTTCTTGTCAGAAAGAAAGAGGCCTGGTTTGCTTTAGGTTGTTAGCTCTTAAGAAGAAAGAAGGCTGACCTCGTGTTTACTGAGCACCTACTGGGCACCAAGTGCTGTGTTTTTTTCCCCCGTCTCTGGGTGGAGGTTCACACAAAGCCTGAGAGGGAGATGTTATCGGTCACATTTAATAGATGCAGGGAACAAAGATTTGAGCCAGGACGTGATTTCTGTATAGAATTACACTTAACAGATGAGCCTAGGCTGAAGCAGTGTTTGCCTGGATTCAAAGCCATCTCTTGCCACGGTATCAGGCTGCCTCTCGGATGGAGGACGCATGTAGGTGTAAACACAGAAAGCAGAGGTCTCAGACGCATCCCATTGGTACCGGATAAGAGTTAGAACTCTAGGGAGTCTGTCACATCGTTGTTCTTCTTGCTGCTACTGCTACTCGTGTTGTTCCTGGAAGTTTCTGTTTTGAACGAATTTTAGGTTTATAGGAAAATTATAGCGATAACACAGAGAACTGCCACTTGCACCTCATTGGTGTTTAGAGTCTCTGTTGCTAACATCTCACCGTGACACATCCGTCACAACTAAGAAACCAACATTATTGTGAACCGAACGATGATATGAACTGAACTCCAGACTATGCATTTGAATTTCACCAGTTTTCCCAGTAATATCCTCTTCCTGTTGTAGAATCCATTCCAGGATATGACAGTGCGTTTAATTATCACATTTCCTCAGTCTTCTCTGTCTGAGATGGTTTCTCGGTCTTTATTTGTCCTTCATGACCTTGACAGTGATGAGGAATACTGGTCAGGCATTTTGTAGATGGTGCTTCCGTTTGGATGGTACCATTTCTTCCAGCTGTGTGACAGTGGATAAGTGGCTTAAACTTTCTTCAACTCTCTTATCTTGTATTAAATGAAGTGAGGCGTGGAATCTAAGCCCCCACCCAGGGCCAGTGCTCTCAGCCATCACAACCGTTATTTTGTGAGACTGACCTTACTCTCTTGTGAGTGAAGGTGCTATGGGGTCATTCTGCTAGGGCATCAGGTTGCTTTGCTGGAAAATCACAGAATCTCAGAACAAGAAGGACCGGGAGGATCATTTGGTCATTTGCTTGAATGCCTATTGCAGCGCGGGTTGCTCTGGCGATCAAAGCGTGTGCTGTTTTATAAGGCATCCAGGCCATCCTCCAGCCACTGGGACTAGTCTTTCTCCCACTTCTAATCCATTGTGAGGCTCATAGGAACCCCAGTCTACTCACTGTCTTATTCCACAGGATGACAGTTTCACCCCTTCCCTCCCAGCAAAGCTCTAACACAGTCTCCTGCTATCACCTGCTCAGTGGATGTTCTTGCTTTTTACCGTGCTGAGAAAACAAGCAGTGGGAAGATCAGGTCTCTTAGCTTACTGGCATCTGCCCCTGTACTCTGCCTTTCCTTCTTTTAGGATGGCTCTTCCTGTCCAAGCCCTCAACTAGAGCAGAAGTAGACTTATCAGAAGCAGAGGAAGCCTAAGCTTCTAAGCTTCTGCGACCTTCACTGGCCTGGCCCCCTGTTAGTGCTGAAGGTTTCTGGGACTTGTAGAATGTTTGAGATGGGGATTATAACCAAGAATATTTGGATGCAAGTATTTCAAGTAAAGGACCTAGAAATGGTTCTCAAGGTGATAGTGGGCATGACTCAAGACATTTTTTGTTTGTCACAGTTGGGGGTACGGGTACTCTTGGCATCTAGGGTGTAGATGTCACAGATTCTGCAAAGCATCCTGTGATGCACAGGACAGCCCCCTACAACAAAGAACCATTTGGCCCCAAATGTCAATCTTGCAGAGACTGAGAAGTCCTGGCCCAAGGAAAATCTCAGAAGAAACATACGTGCATCTTTAAAGCACTATTTCTTTGTTATGAGGTGTTTCCTTGTACTAAGTAAGTCTTAATTTCCATCCCTCATTCTGAATTCATGACTTTGAATTCATTTTGTCAAAGAGGGCTCTCCAAATTGCATTAGCTCGGGGCCCACAAAATTTGGGCCGTCCTCGTGCTCAGGCACTAGACTCCCTTGTTCCCATTCGAGGCTTTTCTCATGTAGTTCCTTCCCTCTACCAGGCAATGCCCACCCATATAACCAGGATTTAAGATCTCTCATCTTACAAAACAAAACAATGCTTTCCTTGACCCTCGGAATGAATTGGCCTCACTCCAATTCTCTGCCCTCCTTTTAAGGCACGATCCTCCCGAAAGTTACCAGTACCCTCCACCTCCTGTTCCTCACCCTCCTTTTCTCTGGAATCCACTTCCACCAGACTCTCACCCCCGTCCCAGTTACACACTGAAGCTTCATCACCAGTGTCCCCAGTAACCTTCAGCTTGCCCACTTCCAATGACGAGTTCCCAATCTCCATTTGCTGGACCCTCTATCCTATGTAGCATAGCTGGTCCCTCTCCTGGCTAGAAACATTTGCTTCATTTGGCTTCTACCAAACCAGGAACTCTCTCCTGGTTCCCTGCCTACGTCACAGGCAGCACTCACTCGCTCTCCCCTGCTGGATCCTCCCCACTTCCTGACCTCTAAATGTTACAGGGCACCACGGCCCCAGTCCTCAGACTGCTCACCCCCGCAGCGATTTCATCCAGCCCGTGGTTTTAAATGCCAAATCACTCCAGCCCCAGCCTCGTAAATGCCTCCATTTGAATGGCTAATGGACATCTCCAGCGTTGCATGTCTGAAGCCGAATTCATTATTCCCTCAACCTGCTCCTCCTACAGTCTGCCCCATCCTGGAAAAGGCACCAACATGTGTCCTGTTACTCAGGCTGAAACATTTGGAGTTACTCCTGACTAGTTCTGCCTCTCAAATCCACGATCCAAACTGTCAGCAGACTCTGGATGCCCCACCTTGAAAATGTACCCGTTATTCAAAATTCCTCACCTTTAATCGACCTGCGAGTTCAAGCCAGCATCATCCCTCACCCGGGAGATGGCAGTGGCCTCAAGACTGGCCTCCCTTGGGGCGCCTGGGTGGCGCAGTCGGTTAAGCGTCTGACTTCAGCCAGGTCACGATCTCGCGGTCCGGGAGTTCGAGCCCCGCGTCAGGCTCTGGGCTGATGGCTCAGAGCCTGGAGCCTGTTTCCGATTCTGTGTCTCCCTCTCTCTCAGCCCCTCCCCCGTTCACGCTCTGTCTCTCTCTGTCCCCCAAAAAATAAATAAACGTTGAAAAAAAAAAAAGACTGGCCTCCCTCATCCCCACCGAGTACATTCTGCACAGCACAGCTGAAATCACCATTTACAAAACGAATCAGAGGTGCCTGGTGGCTCAGTCGGTTAAGCGTTCAACTCTTGATTTCAGCTCAGGTCGTGATCTCACGGTTCGTGGGTTCAAGCCCCGTGTTGGGCTCCACTCTGGCAGCACAAAGCCTGCTTGGGACTCTCAATCTCCCTCTCTCTGCCCCTCCCCTGCTCGTTCTCTCTCTTTCTCTCCCTCTCAAACATTACAAAATTACAAATAAAATAAAGTAAGAATCAGATCGTGTCACCCCCTGTTCCAGTGTCCTCAGAAGGAATCTAGTATCCTCTCCACTACCTGGACCCTCTCACATCTGGCCTCGGCCAACCCGTGCCATATGCCGACACCCCTGCTTTCACTCTTCCCTGTTGAGGGAGTGCAGATGTTTGAGTAGCTCGTACCCTCACTTCACCCAGGTGTCTTGAATCCACTTTGTGCATGCACACGTTGTTAACATGTAATGTGCATGTTATCATAATGTCTCACGTACTGTATTTAATTCTATAGCTCTGGACCCTAAGACGAGACACAAAGGCTGCTTTGCACAAACAGAAAGGATGTGCCAAATGCATCCTAGTTCTCCCCCTGCCTTTCCCCACCCTCTCGCTATTGCTTATACTTGCTGACCCCAGCGTCCCTCTGGGAACTACACAGAGCAGGGCTCGCCTTCCGCTCTGTGAAAGCCTTTATAGAGATGCAACTTCCAAAATAAGAGGAGAAGGCATCCTTGTCCAGGCTGAAGCTGGCGATGATGGTGGTGACTCTTTTGATGGGGAGGAGGAGACGATAGCCTCTGTGGATGGAGCCAGTTATATACCAGGTTCTGTGCTAAGAGCTGAAAAGAAACGTTATTCCATCTAATACTCATAGTAGCCCTGTAAAGATCCCCATTTTACAGATGAGGAAAAAGCCTGGTTCAGAGAATTGTAACTTGCCTGGGTTTACAGGCAACAGATGGCAGAGCAGATACCCTGATCTGTTGAACCCTAAAGTCGGCTCTTGTCTTATGCTAGCTCCTTTTGAAATGCCCAGAGTCTAAGAGACGCCCAAAAACGAACCACCAGAGTCCAGAGTCAAAGCTAAGCAGCAAGGGTCATTTATTGCAGGTTCGAACCTGGACCTCTGTGCCCCCGTTGCCGGTGACGCCAAGAGGCCCTGAGAGAGGTTTTTACACCCCTTTTATAGACAGGTACAAACAAGTCATGGGGAAATCAGGAATTTTCCACAGTTACAGAGCTGCGATTGGTTGGTGTTTAAAGTTGGACACTTAACAGTATTCGATTGGTTCCTGCCTTTAGGTCAGACCACAACCGGGGGTACGGGTATCACAATGATTGATCAGGAATACACGGATGTGCCAAGCAACAATGATTGATCAGGAGTACACGGATGTGCCAAGTAACAATGGTTGATCAAGAATATACGGATGTGCCAGGCAATAATGATTGATCAGGAATACATGGGCGCGCCAAGCAATTGTACACAAGCGGAACAAGCTGGTTAAGCTTGGTTAGGTTTCAGTTTCCCGTAACTTAAGCTTTTAAGTTTCAATTTTCTCAGGCCTCTCACTTTTATCTTTCTTTTCCCTTTCTGGAAATGTTGACTCCAACTTATTAGCCTGTAGGACCTGTAGAAGCATTGGGACAAAGGTCCGTCTACCCCATGACCTCCGTCCTTACCGTTAACAACCCCTACCCTCACTCTGAGAGGCAGACATCTCTGGTCGTGGAGTCTCCGAACTGGAGCAGGAACCCCCCCACCCCCATTCTGAGAGGCAGGGACCTCTGGGCTGCTTCAGTTTTGAGGCTCCATGACCAGAGGTCCCTGCCTCTCAGAATGGGGGAGGGGGCTGAGACCGTCAGCAGTTGGCTAAATACTCCTTTCCAGGTGTTCTCAGAGTCTGATCTAGTCTTGTCATTGAGTATGCCTCCAAATGGTGCCTCCTGCAGCCTTGGGTGCCCAAGTGAGGTTAAACCTCTGAGGTCCATCAGTTTCTCATTGAGGGGGAGACTGAGGCCCAGAGGAGGGGCGACTTGTCCTGTCTTCTCAGTCAGTCAGTGGCAGAGGTGGGGCTTAAGACACAGTGCTGTGGTTCCAAGGACCCAGCTGCCTCACTGCGTTTTCCTGTGGTGCCTTCCTTCAGCCTCTCTGTGCGGCCCCTCCCCCACCCCTCGCATTCTTCACCTCCTTCACCACATTCTGTTTTCTAGTTCAAATGGTAATGATCTTGCTCTTACATAGCCCCTTTCTGCCAAATAGATCCCTGTGCGCTGTACAGGTGTTGGTAACGGATATTGCCTGCCATCTGTCTTTCTTAATCACACTCTGCTCCTGAAAGGCAGCCACTTCTAGGGTGAAACATGGCCCCCATTTAGCCGTGCATAACGCCAATGGGAGAGCCCATGAAGGCAGGCCTGCTTTTCCAGATGAAGGTGTGGCACGCTCCAAAACAGCGGTTGAAAGACTTTCCTGGGTCTGGGATTTGGGCGAGCTGTCACTTCTTGGAGCCTGCTCAGAGTCCCTTCTGTGAGCCTGAAGCTCACTCTCTGGTACCCTTTGGGGCCCAGAGTGAAGAGTCAGGTGTCTTGGCACCAAGAAGAGCCTGGGAACCCTAACCTCCCGGCTACCAAGCTGCAGTGAGAGAAATGTGTTACCCAGCTCTACGACTGCAAGCCAAGGGGAGGAGGAAGTGGTCCCCCAAATTACTGATCCCATCCCTTAACTCTTGTTCAGCAGTCAGTAAATACATATCGTGTGGGTTCCTGTGTGCATTTCATCACTCCTTGGCTCAGTGATCTTGGACACCTCTCTCAATTTCTCTGAGTTACCAGCTTTCTCGTTTGTGTAAAGGGAATCGTGGCCCTAGTGGAAAGGGTTGTTCTGAGCATTAGATAAGAAAATGCCAGTAGTGTGGCACCTGGGCGGCTCAGTCGGTTAAGCGTCTGACTTCGGCTCAGGTCACGATCTCTCAGTTTGTGAGTTCGAGCCCTGCATCGGGCTCTGTGCTGACAGCTCCGAGCCTGGAACCTGCTTCCGATTCTGTGTCTCCCCCTCTCTCTACCTCTTCCCTGCTCACAGTCTCTGTCTCTCTGTCTCAATAACAAATAAATGTTAAAAAAAATTATAAAAAAAAAAAGAAAGAAAAAAAAAAAAGAAAATGCCAGCAGTGCTCTTAGTAAAGATTGCATAATGGTTGCTCGATAAATGTTAGCAGTTGTTGTTACTAGTATAAGTCTGTAAGAGCATTAATGGAAAAATGCAGATAGGGAAATGAAATCTTAAAAATACTAAATAGAGGAGTTTTCAAAGTTTGTAGATATTTATTTATTGACAATGATAGTGTAAGGCTCTCATGTCAAGGTATTTTTAGCTTCCTACTAATCCTTTTTTCTCTCTGGTTTCTGTCTTTCCTAGATTCCTCACACCTGTTTTTCCTTGCTTTTCTAAAAGGGATTTCAAGTATCTCACTAACTGAATGATCTCATATAGGTCCCACAGCATTCTGATTCTGGGCTGGCATGTCTCCTTTGGTCTGTTTCAACACACTCTCTGAGTGGCCACCATGTGCCAGACTCTAGGATACAGAAAGTAACAAGGTCCCGGCTGTGTCTCCCCAAAGCCAGGAAGTCTGCAGCAGGTGATAGGTATGTAGCAAATCACTCTCCCTCTAAGTGAAGAGGTTGGGGGCTCCTAGGTGGCTCAGTTGGTTAAGTGTCTGACTTTGGCTCAGGTCACGATCTCATGGTCCGTGAGTTGAAGCCCTGTGTCAGGCTCTGTGCTGACAGCTCAGAGCCTGGAGCCTGCTTTGGATTCTGTGTCTCCCTCTCTCTCTGCCCTTCCCTGGCTCGTGCTCTGTCTCTTTCTCTCTCAAAACCAAATGAAGAGGTTGGCCAGAGCAACAGTATTTAAAATGGGGCTGCCCAGACCCCTGGCATTCCATGGGCGGCAGGTCCTCTGTCTGTGGGGGAGAGAAGGGAGGGCAGGGTGGGGGGCAGGGGCTCCACACCCCTCTCCGGCCTCTGCTTCAACCCGAGAGAGCAGCTGGGCTTTCTTCCGTTCCGTGTGTCCAAATCCCCCCCACAGCAACGTGTGGTTAGAAGGTTCTACGGCTATTTCCCTTTTCTAACGTTGAACGGAAACATTCCTTGATCCTTTCTGGGCTGACATACCAGGAAATGCTCCCCAGATGTGTCTGCTTTTCCCACCATCCACTTTGATCTCACATGGGGGCTTGGCTGTCCCGTCTCCACTGATAGCCTGTGACCTCTGAGGAACAGGGGCCACGCAGGCTTCCACGGCTATCAGGTCTCTCCTGGACGTTGGCTGGTCAGTGGAGAACAGACATCTGTTTCTTCTGTGTGGCTGTGAAGAGCCGGAGTGAAAATGTGAAAAGGGTAAAGCTCTAGAGAGAAAGGTTTGACTTGAAGGGCACAAAGCATTTCCTATGTCTCCCCATGAGGGTGTGTGATTCCCAGTCTCTCAAAGCTAAAAACAAAACTGGGGATTTACCTAGTCTCGCACTTCCCGTAACCATGTCTCTGGCTGCCCTGGGCACCATGAATGTTTGGGGATCACCTCGGGGCCCCCTTCTCTTCCAAGGAAATCCAAGGACGCTAGATTTGAGCCTTGCCTTCCAGACTGTTATGAAGGTATAACTGTCACTTTAGGAGGATAAAACGCATTTATTGAATGTCTTGTTACTTCAACATACAACTTTTTTGTAATGTTTGTTTATTTTTAAAATTTTTTTTAAATGTTTATTTAATTTTTGAGACAGAGAGAGAGGTAAAGCATGAGGAGGGGAGGGACAGAGACAGAGAGGGAAACACAGAATGTTAAACAGACTCCAGGCTCTGAGCTGTCAGCACAGAGCCCGATGCAGGGCTCAAAGTCAGGAACAGTGAGATCATGACCTGAGCTGAAGTTGGACCCTTAACCGACTGAGTCACCCAGGCACCCCAATGTCTGTTTATTTTTTAAGAGAGAGAGGGAGACAGGATGCAAGCAGGGGAGGGGCAGAGACAGAGAGGGAGACACAGAATCCAAAGCGGGCTCCAGGCTCTGTGCTGTCAGCACAGACCCCCGTGCAGGGCTGGAACCCACAAACCGAGGGATCATGACCTGAGCTGCAGTCAGACATTTAACTGACTGAGACACCCAGGCACCCCGAATGTATAGCTTTAAAATCCTCGGTCTCATTATACCTGAGTTTCTATTTGTGCTCTTTCCCTGAGCACTGAAGATGTTGCAGGCAGGCCTATCTGCCTAGGAAGACAAAGGCAGGTGCTTGAGTGGGAGCCCCGGAAGGAAGACAGACCTGGCCTTTTACACCTGCGTCCATGCAGACATTCTGTCCGTGCTTGAGTCACCGGTGGCATCGTTCAGAGAATAAAGACCGTGTGTTGGGGTATAGTGATGGGCCGTCCTGCATTCAGGGCACGTTGCTTTCCTGGCAGATTCCTTGAGCCCTTCGTCTCCTTTTATATCCCACGCATGTCTTGGTAAAGTGCTAAGTGTTTTGTGCCGTTACAAATGCCCCTTCTGTGTCAGTCCAACTCCTGCTGGTGGCTCCTCACGGTTGATAATAGGTTGCACGTTTATTTCCACGAGGACTTTTTAACAGGAACACGTGCTCTTTTGTACAGGCAAGTCTGCCTCCTCGCCCCCCCAGACTCACCGGAAGTGAAGCCCATGATCCGTTCCCTGGGTGGTCTTTTCAGTTTCCTGAAATAGCCAAGAGGCCAGGGAAGGAGGTGGTGGAAGGAGGCCTCCAGGTGGGGAGGGCTTCAGAAGGCTAGGCTGGCTCCTTCTTCTCTGCAGAGGGGGCTTTGAAGGCCTGGGGGGCTATTTGGGGGCAGGGGTGCTGGCAGGCATTCGGCCTGGGCATCAAGGCACAGCCTGCAAACACAGAGCTTTGTCATTTCCCCCCAGTAAAGCTACGGAGCAAACAGTAACACAAGTGCCCGGGAGGATTGAAAGCTGTTCATCACACAGCCTTAATCTGCAGTTGATTTTTGGGATCCTGTTTGTCACGAGAATTTTTTGAGACGTGGAAGTGTCCTGGGTCTTCCTGCTGTAGAGAACAGATATAGATCCTGCTCCACCGGCGGATGAATGAGACCCTTCTGAGGCCCTTAAACTGTGCCAAACATCATTGTCCATGCTCTACACTTAGTAATTCATTTAATCCCTGCCATTTCAACCCTCTGGGGTGGGTGGTGCCATCATGCCCATTTCACAGTTGAGGAAACTGAGGCCCAGAAGATGGAAGTAAATTGTTGGAGGTCCTACAGCTGGTAAGTGAGGTAGTCAAGGTTGGAGAGCAGGTAGTCTGGTTCCCAGGATGAGGCCCTACCCACAACACTGGGCAGCCTCTTGGATATAGATAGCCTGACTGGACTCATGAGTGGAGACCCACAGTGCTGCCTGTCACCTCATGGTTGTTCACCAGACTCTCTGAGTCCTAGGAAGAAATCATCACGCAGCCTGATGGGAGTGTCTGCCCCAGCAATACGCAGCCCTCATACGATGTGAACTCTTGACGTTCCTGCATTCTGGAGACATGAACGTAACGCCAGGCCGTATGCTTGGCTCTGGAGCTGCCCCGGTCTCCAGAGAATTCCTGTTCTCGTCCTCACCAAGCACTGGCAAATGAGCAGGCCAGAGAAAACTCACACTCTGGTGTGAGGCTGACAGGATGGTGGAGGGTTGGTTGCCCTGGGGCCTACAGCAGAAATTCCAACCATAGGAAGCAGACAGAGGCTTCTAGATGCAAGTAGTAATTAATCTGAGACTCAAGCGATTCACTAATTGGCTTCATGATGAGTGAAGCCAACAGTGGAGGAAGCGGGGAGTTGAGAACAGAGACCTGGAGACAAGAGAGAGCCAGTCTCCTGTCAGTTGTGCCAATTACTGTGCGCACATCTGCAGGGGCGCCTGCCTGGTCACAGAAAGAAACAGGCCTTTCCAGATGTGTTTCCTTTGGACTCCAGACATCTGTGCAGAAGGAAAAGAACATCAAACTGCAGTCTCGCGACCATCGCATCCATGCTCTGGTCTGCGCTCTGTAAGTGTGTCACATCATTTAATCCTTCTCACAAGGAGCCTGAGGTTGGTTCATAGAGGGCATTTTTGTTCCATGTCCAGGAAGAGGTCAGGATGTCTCCAAGCCCAAGCAATGATTTAAATGCTGCTGGCAAAACCGTGACCACTGTGTTCCAGTTTAGGCCTGGTGGGCTGGCTGAGGCAACACCCTTCTCCCGATCATTTATTTTGTTCCTAAATCCACAGGCAGCAAGGTTCGACAAGAGTGGTTGGTTCATCTCAGGTCAATGCAAGTCAGCTAGACTGGTTCACCTGGGCTTAGAGGGTCAGGCTGCCAGCTGGGAGCCGAGGTGGGCCTGTGAGCTGAACGCCCCAGTAACTTCCCCGTTGGGCCTTGCCATGGACTGAATGGGCTCCCACACAGTATGGTGGCTGAGTTCCAAGTGAGCAAGGAGAAAGTGCTTGGCCTTGTTATGACCTAGCCTTGGAAGTCACAGAGCATCCCTCTTCCACTGCACTCTGTTGGCTACAGCAATCAGACAAATCAGGCCAGTTTCAAGGAAGAGATACAGAGACCCTAACACTCAATGGGAGGAGTTCTAGGGTCACATTGTAGGAAGTGCATGTGGGATGGGAGATCTTTGGAGAATATACTCTACCACAAAGATCTACTCTGTATTAGGCACCACTATGGGTGCTAGGTATACTTCAGAAAATAAAACAAAGACTTCTCCCAGCATGGAGCTTACACTCTAGCGGGAAGAGAGGCAATAACATGATAAGTAAATAAATTACGTAGTAAGTCAGAGGTGGTAAGTGCTATTAAATGCAGAGAGAAAGGAGGATAAGTGCTGAGGGTGGGGCAATTTTAAATAAGATAATCAGGGGAAGTTTCTCCAAGAATATGACATTTGAACAAAAAATTGAAGGAGAGAGAATGTGTGTGTTTCTGGGAAAAGAGCATTCCAAAACAATGCACCACCAGTGCAAAGGTCCTGAGGCACAGAATACCTGGGGTATTTGAAGAAGGATGAGAATGGTGTTCTTGCGGAAGGAAGTAGGACAGTAAGAGGTAATGTCAAAGAAACAATAGGTGGCCAGATGAAAGGAGAGCTTTAGTTTTTACTCTGGAAGAAATGGGAAGCCATAGGAGGCCTCCACCGTAAGTTTCAAAAAGAACACTCTGGCTGCTTTGTCGAAAGTAGACTGCAGGAGAGCAAGGGCAGAGGTAAGGAGGACTGGTGGAAGAGTATTGTGAAAACCAGGTGAGAGATGGTGATAGCTTGGATCAGGATGGTGGCGCTGGAGGTGGGGACAGGGTTGAGAGTCAGGAAGCATTGTGAAGTGCAGATCGCCTTGGAGTTTAAAGAGAGAACGACAGGTGTCAAGCATGACCCCATAATGTCGCCTCATCTGTCCTGTGAAATTGGCGGGCTTCTTGTCTTGGCTCACCCTTGGCCCCTTCCTTAAGAAATGGTTCTTACTTTTTTTTTTTTTTTTTTTTAGATAATTTCATTGGACTCTTTTTTTCCTTCCCCCTGATTTGTGTCCTATCCATTTCCTGTGGAATGGTAGCCCTGTGCAATGCTCTGAGACTGCGGTTTCTATGGTTACATAAACGTACCTTCATTTTTCTCCTTTGAATATTTACAAAGTGTGCTTGCTCTAAAAAGTCCTAAAGTCGAAGACCTTGCTTAACTTAATTCAACACAGCATTTATTAAATATATTTGACTCCAGGAACTTTTTTCCACTGGCATAATTTCTCCGAACAGGTTGGGAAAGGCTGAGCCTATGTCCCGAGCCTTCTTCTCAGGAGGGGATCATCAAAGCATCCAGATCTCAGTCTGGATCCGTGGGATCTGGAGCCAGCTACCCCAGACCGTTTTAGGAGGGTGCTTTGACCTTTCTGGCTTCCTGCACGCAGTGTCCTCACCTTGGAGGTCCTGGGGGTGCTGCTCTTTACTGGGGTAACACCACTCCGTCTACACTGCCCTCTGCACTGAAGTGTCATGTGAAGGAAGGCTCAGAGGTCAGCTCCATTGGCCCTGGCTTTCCTATTTGTCCCATGTCACTTACTCTGTGCCTGGCATGATGCGAAATGAGCTGAAAGACAGAGAGAGGAATCAGAATTGGTCCTGCTCTCCGTGTGGTTCCTGTCACCAATAATGGTCAGTAAGGGAAGATAAAGCAAAACTTGCTGTAAGAATAATGCAGCTTTCAACACATGCACGCACAAGCTGTATCAGTAGCCAGAAGAGAGTTTTGGACTCACAACTTGCTTCAAATTCCAGCCATGGCCACTATGTTTGAGCGTGGGCAAATTTCTTTACACTTCTATTGTGGCTTTCAGAACATCCAGTTAAAATAAAAAAATCTTTGTTTGATGTAGTAAGTGGTTTTCCCCCTGGCAAGCCAGGAGCAAACCGAAGGCAAAGAAAGCTGAAGCAAAGAACCAAGCACCTGGTTCCCTCACAAGGCAGATGGATGGTCTCCTTCCACTTAGTTCCTGTAGCGGAGGTGTGAGGGGAGAAGAGAGAGAGGGAAGGAGAGAGCCCGGATAGAGAGAGGGAGGAAAGAGCCGGTGAAGACACACCTGGGAGAGAGACAGAAAGAGCCCCTTTGGGACTTTGTGATGGACGCAACTCTGGAAATGGCTGGAGGCTCCTGTCCTTCCTGCTGCGTGTAGCTGTGACATGTGGCACTGGGAGCCACATGTCTGGTCTTCCTCTTCGTCCATCTTGTAAGATTCACTAGCCTCCTGTCTTCTGTACATCCCAGGTCTCCTGCTTTGTCTGCACCCTGTGCCTCCTGCCTTGTCCATACCTGGGTCTCCTGCCTTGTCCATACCCTGGGTCTCCTGCTTTGTTTATACACGGTGTCTCCTGTTTTAAAGAATGGATCTTACTTTAGGTCATTTCATAGGTCCCTATCTTTCTCTCTGACTTGTGCTCTTACCTTTAAAACTCTGTTTCTGGGGACACCTGCGTGGCTCAGTCAGTGAAATGACTGACTCTTGATTTCAGCTCAGGTCATCATCTCACTATTTGTGATTTCGAGCCCTGCATCTGTCTGTGTGCTGGCAGCATGCAGCCTGCTTAGGATCCTCTCTCTCCCTCTCTCTTTGCTCCTCCCCTGCTTGCTCTCTGTCTTTCGAAAGGAAGGAAGGAAGGAAGGAAGGAAGGAAGGAAGGAAGGAAGGAAGGAAGGTAGGAAGGAAGGAAGGAACCAAACAACCAACCAATGAACTCTGTTTCTGAAGGGTAAGCCCAAGAAGCAGACTCCCCATCAAGGAAAATCTTTGAAAAGGATTTCTCTGTATCTAAATCACATAGCACAGAAACCATAGACCCCAGGAAGCCATGAACATGGTAAGGGGGAGAAAGTGTCAAAAGGCAGAGCCCTTGGAAAATGGTGCTCCCGCTTCCCTTTTCATACTTAATGATTCTTGATTTCCCCATCTATAAAATGGGAACATGGATGCTTAGTTCACAGGGTTGCCCTGGGAAGATTAGAGGATAACCCTGCTTGGTCCCTGGTAACTAATGTTGCTTTCCACAGATGGTAGCTGTTATCAGCATCATGATCACTAGCCTCCATGAAGGCTATGTGGAGAAAATGACACAAAGGGAAATACGGTATGGACATGTGAACGTTGGGAGAGAAGATAGCACTCCAGGTGGAAGACTAGCCTAGTAAAAGTACGGGGTCCCACAACCCTAGAGCTCTTGCAGAAGATGTTCCTTTGCCCTGACAACTTCTCCTGTTTGAACTTGACCCCAGCAGTTTTAACTCAGGACCATCAAGTAACTCTTTGACTTAATACCACCCTGTGGTGTTGTCATTGTGGAGTGGCCCCTCCTTAACACTCCCTGATGCCCACAAAGCAAGGCAAAAGAGTACATCCAAGTTCAGCTGAAACCCTGCTCAATTCCAACACTGACTGACACTATGACAATTAAGAAAACATGAAAAACCTCATTCGTTCTGACCATTAAATCAGATTCCTGATTCCATGGAAATTAGGCAGAAACCTCACCTTTCAATTCAATAAAGGATTGATTCTTTTTTCCCCCTAAGTATAAGAAACACAGCCAAAAACAAAAACAAAAACAAAAACAAAACAAAAAAATGAAAAAATGGAAAAAAAACCCCACAAAAACCAAAAACCTACTAGAGAGCAGGGAACAAACAGTAGGTGAATGCAAATTCCTCCCCGGAGGGAAGACACTACCTGTCACTTTATTGGTACTCAGCTTTGTGAATTCAGTGCCCCGGGTCTGTTTTCAAACTGAGGAGTCAGAGACTCTCAGCAGAGAAGTGTTTGCTAGGATTGGTAGGACCGATTCCATTTGCTGAACTCTTCCCACGTTGCCATGTAATCTGTCATACCAGCCTGTGTACTAGACAGTTCTTGTTTTTCCAGCTTACTTAAAAATGCATGAATCAATTCGGCTTTAAAAATTAGAATAATATCACTAAAGCTAAAATCACTCTGTCCCAGCCATACTTTTCATTGCTAGTCACATCCCCCTCTTATCTCGACTTCTCCTCCCCAAAAGTAGCCACTCATGTAAATGTGGTTTTAATCTTTCCAAGTCTTTCCAAAATAACTTTAAATGAGTTTCTGTTGCCCCTTTTCAGTCCTTTAAAAATACTTTTCCATATATGTAACCTACCCGGCAGGAAAGCTATAACGCGTGCATGTTTTCTTAAATGGTGCCGTACTATATATAACATTCTGCATCTTGCTTTTTCCCTCGGAACATTTTTTGAGCTCTACCCGTGTTGACACATATAGACTCAGTTCATTCCTTTTAACTGCAGGAGAACATTCCAGCCCATGAATATACCAATTTTATTCAGTTCTGCCCCGATTGAAGGGTATTTAGGTTTTTCCAAGTTTTTGCTATTACAAACAATGCCTCAGTGATCATCTTGTTCATATATATCTCCGCGTGTATGTTCAAATGCCTGAAATGCTCACACTTAAAAGCTAACAAGTGGAATGCTCATTATAGATCATTTTTATCTGTGTGAGAAGCAGTTTCCTCAAGGGCTTCTAATCCTCTTTTCTGTGTTTGACCATCTGGTTTTCAGAGTTACTGACACTTAGTCTTGGAGGAAAATGTAAAGATCCAAATCTCACTCTTTTGGAGTTGGATTCTGATGTCCTGAAAGGTGAAGGACTTGACCCTGGTCACAGTGCCCGGAGGTCCTTCCTGCAACCTCTTAGCTAGAATAACCTCTTGCCTGTGGGCTTCTTATCTCCGCATGGCTCTTGGCAGTGGTCACCTGCAGTTTCAGTAGTGGGCTCCACTACGGAATCTCTCTGCTTTTAAAATTGGGGGGTGGGTAATACCCCTCACAAATAGCACAGCCCTCGACCAAGACTTTAGGGTTGGGGAAAAAAAAAAAAAAACATGGCAGGCGAGGTGGAGTCAATATCCTCGACAAATGGCACAACACTCAAACAAATTTGGTGGGAAATTATCCCAGGTCCCTTGCCCCGAGGTGGAACTGGGTGCATGCTACCTCATCTCCAGCAGGACTGAGCCCCTGTGTCCCACATGGTGGCCCATTCATTAACACACCCTTTTGGCTTTCCTCCCTTTCTTACCTCATTTCATAGCCCCTCCCTTGCCTCCCGAGGTCACCTCCCAAATCGACGACAGGTACCCAAATCTTTGACTCAGGTCTGCTCTTCACAGAAGATTGAAGACTTGATTAAAGACTTGATTAAAGACTCTATCTGTATGCCAGGGTCTGTGCTAGGCAAAGGGGATACAAAAAATGAATAATATATGATTTCGTGCTCTTAACAAGTCATAGGGCAGTGACCGAGGTCTTCTGACTCCCAATGCAGTGCTCCTTCTGCCGTATCATACCCACGCATTTTAATTCAGTGACATTCTTAAAAAAAAAAAAAAAAAATCAATCAGTCTTCCCAGCAATCAGGCTGACTAAATGAAGTTTTATTGTAATAACTTAATCCCACTGCCTGGTGCGTGCGTGTGCGTGTGTGTATGTAAAGACTCGACTAAAATATTAATCCTTAAACACAGACCTTAACTGGAAACCAAGCAGCTGCCCTGATGCTCTTATTGGCATCTCCATTTTTCTGATATATGTTTCTCCTCCCTCTGCTCTTAGTAAATGTTGATGTTCGGTTCACCCTGATCAGTATTTAGCTCTTTTGGTCAATTTATCTTATTTATTGACCTGAGCAGAAAATCAATATAGTCTTCATTTGCCGTCCTGTTTAATTCGGGCGAATTTGATTCTGTGCAAACTCTCTCCAAGTTACTAAGGCCTCCGTAGGATACCACAGCTTCCAGAAAGCCTTCCGGGGTCCAGCCATAATTGACCTCCTGCCACCCCACCTCTTGAAGAATAGAGACAGCCACAACTCGATTCCCCGTGCTTAGTGAGTACAAATACACGCATTAAGTTTGCTTTCAGAATGTGCTGGGTCTCTGAGAGCTCCGGCCTCCTCCTTACAGGGCCACTTTCATAAATGCACAGGGAGGTAAAATGCCTTTTGCAATAAATAAATAACACTTTTGAAAAAGCCGGATGCTTTCACGCCCTGGCAACTGCTGGCCGGCCTCAAGTCTGTACTTGCCGTGGGAGTGTTTGTTTCAAACAGAGCTTGGATTCTAATCCTACTCTCTCTCCTGATTAACTGAGACCTTGGGTGAATTACGTAACCTCTCTGAACTTGTGTTTACTCTCCTGTAAAGTGAGGATTCGGGATTGCTGTTGGAATCACGAAGGACAGGTGAAGCTCCCAGCAGAGCACGGGCCCCTGTTATTATGTGACGGCTACCATTTGGCTTTTTTCTTTTCCTTCTTTTACAAAATATTTTTAATGTTTATTTTTGAGAGAGAGAGCGGAGGAGGGGCAGACAAAGTGGGACAGAGGATCCACAGTGGGCTCCATGCTGACAACAGAGAGCCCAAGGTAGAGCTTGAAAACACGATCTCGACCCCATGAACCATGAGACCGTGACCTGAGCGGTAGTCAGCGGCTTAACCAACTGAGCCACCCAGGCGCCCCTCTTTTATTTTTTTTAAATTGTAATAGAGTCATTGTGTTCTTTTTTTTTTTTTTTTTAAAGAGCAATTTACAATTACTTTGGCCACCTTCAGATATCAGTTATTCACCCCTTGTTCCTACCTACCACTTCCTTTTGAAAATCAATTTAAAGCCCAGCTTAGCCCCAGGTCTGGGGCAGAAGGGGGCACATGTGTTTCCTTTCTAGAAACTGGCAGGTAAATCTCTGTTTCCATATTGGGATCTCTCTCTAGCCCGCACCTGAGCTGGGTCAGAACAGAGGAGGCTCATGGTCAGTATGTTATGCCCAGAATTCGTGATCCCCAAAGACCACCAGGGAGCCGAGTCCGATGCAAAAGCAAAGAGCCTTTATTCGAGCTAGCTCGAGCTCAATCCCCTACCTGCACCGACGCAGCGGTGAGATACCAGGGAAAGAGAGCGAGTTTCAAAAGGACAAAGGTTTTATTGGGGCCTAGGGGCAGTTGGTGAGGTAATGGCTATGGTCTCAGCCGATTGGCTGGGGAGGGGTCCTGGGGAAGGGTCCGGCAGGTGAGGGAGGGTTTACTCAAGGGGAGGAGGTGTGGTCAAGGTGAAGGACACAGAACAAGATGGAGTCGGCTGGCATAGGCCCGCCCTTTCATTCCCCCCTTGTCATGTAGCTTACGGACCCAATCATGGGACCGGCTGCATTTATGGTGACAAGGAAAACAGAGTCTGGAGGTTTACGCAAAGTTCTGGGAACCAAGTGTCCCTGGAATGGCTCTGGGAGGTCTGATTAAGTATTGTCCCCGAACTGGTGTCTATGATCTGCCAGGTGATGTTTTGGGGGGCGTGGGGACTCCCGGCAGCATGAGCAATGACAAGCAGAGTTAACAGAGTTACCAATATTAGGTAGGTCGAATGCGCTGTAGCTTGAGCTTGAGCGGGTTGTGTTGGTCCCGACTGATGGCCCATCGCGTGACGAGGTCCTTCCGGATCGAGGAGGGGTCCGCTGGCTGAGCGTGGGTGTGATGGACCCAGGTCGCGATGCCGTCTACCTTGAGAGCGGTGGGGGTTGTCAACACCACGATGTAGGGTCCCTTCCAGCACGGCTCGAGAGTCTCTCGGTGGTGCCTCTTGACGTAGACCCAGTCTCCCGGCCTGTACTGATGAGGTGTCGGGATCGGGCCAGCCTCGTAGATGGCACGGAGGCGCGGCCAAATGTCCTCGTGCGCCCTCTGGAGCCCGCTCAAGGAAAGAAAAAGTTCTTGATCTTTAAACTCAGCAATAAGTTCAGCTCGAAGGCTGGGAATAACAGGGGGTGGCCTGCCAAACATGATCTCGTAGGAAGTAAAACCCAGAGTATAAGGAGTGTTTCTAACCCGGTAAAGGGCGTACGGTAGGAGAGTCACCCAGTCCCCGCCAGTCTCCATGGTTAATTTGGTAAGGGTCTCTTTTAGGGTTCTATTCATTCTTTCTACCTGTCCTGAGCTCTGGGGCCTATAAGCACAATGTAATTTCCAGTTTGCCCCCACCGCCTTGGCTACTGCCTGTGTTACCTGTGAGATAAAAGCTGGTCCATTGTCTGATCCTACCAGGGCAGGAAAACCATACCTGGGTAAGATGTCTTCTAGTAGCTTCTTAGCCACCGTCTGAGCCGTTTCATGCTTGGTTGGGTATGCCTCCACCCAGCCAGAGAAGGTGTCTGTAAATACCAGGTCC
This sequence comes from Prionailurus bengalensis, assembly GCF_016509475.1. NCBI lineage: Eukaryota > Metazoa > Chordata > Mammalia > Carnivora > Felidae > Prionailurus > Prionailurus bengalensis. Next base: position 76,669,645 of record NC_057359.1, on the reverse strand, counting down.
TCGTGTAGTGCCTCGTCAAAGATGGTGGGTGAATTTTTGAATCCCTGAGGTAGCCGTGTCCAGGTGAGTTGCCCACTGTAGCCCTCCTCCGGATCATGCCACTCAAAGGCGAACAAGGGTTGGCTCTGGGGTGCCAACGGCAGACTGAAGAAGGCGTCCTTTAAATCTAGTACAGTATACCAGACCCTGGAGGGCGCCAAGGAGCTCAAGAGAGTATATGGGTTGGGAACAGTTGGGTGTATGTCCACGACCCTCTTATTTACTTCCCAGAGGTCTTGTACCGGTCAGTAGTCATTTGTGTGAGGCTTTTGACCGGCAGTAGGGGGGTGTTCCAGGGAGACTGGCAAGGAACTAGTACCCCTAGGCTTCGTAGTCTCCGGATGTGTGGCTGGATCCCCTTCCAGGCCTCCTGAGACATGGGGTATTGTTTGATCCTTACCAGACTCTCTCCTGGTTTGAGCTCTACCAGGACTGGTGTCCTATGAGGGGCTAGTCCCATCCCCCCTGTCTCTGCCCAAACCGAGGGGAATTCTTGTAGCCATCTGTCTATATTATCCTCTCTCGGGAGCGCCTCCTGGTGGAGGAGGTATTCATCCTCCAGTTTCATGGTCAGGACCTGGATGGGGTGGCCCTTGCCATCGGTGACCTGAGGCCCCCCTTGTCTGAAAGTTATCTGAGCTCCAATCTTGGTCAGTAAGTCCCGTCCTAACAGCGGGTAGGGGCATTCTGGTATTACCATAAAGGAGTGGGATACCCGGCCCGTTCCCAAATCTACTGTTCTTCGGGTAGTCCATGAATACTGGCTCATACCAGTTGCCCCTTGTACCCAGGACTTCTTGCTAGCTAGTTTTCCTTGTGGGGTGCGGAGGACCGAATGTTGTGCTCCGGTGTCGACAAGGAAGTCAATAGGGGTCCCCTCCACTTTAAGAGTTACCCTGGGTTCGGGGAGAGGGTCTGAACCCTGACTCCCCTAATCACTTAGTTCATCCAGCTCTAGGACTTTTACTCGATCAGCCTTGCTTCCCTTCCCGCCGGCCCTTTTCGGACAATCTCGGGCCCAATGCCCTATCTCCTTGCAGTATGCGCACTGATCCTTCTGCAGCCTCTGCTTCCCCCCCTTGGTGGTGCTTTTACCTTTTCTTGCGTCGTCTGCCAGCTGCCGGAGACGGCGGTCTCGTTCCTCGGGGAAGTCAGCAGTGGTAGCTAGCAGTATTCTGGCCAGGTCTCGAGTCTGCTTACTGCTGGCAGCCACCATGGCGCGAGCCTGCTTGTCCTCAGGAGGCTCCCGGTTATTATATACCTTTTCGGCTACCACCAGTAAGTCCTACAGACTTTTTTCTCCTAGTCTATCTATTTTCTGTAATTTTCTCCTAATGTCTACGGCCGATTGGTTTACAAAGGCCATGATAACAGCTGCCTTGCTTTCCGGAGCCTCTGGATCCATGGGGGTATAGGTACGGAATGCCTCCATGATCCGTTCTAAAAAGGCAGCCGGAGATTCATCTTTTCCCTGTTGTACATTTCCTACCTTGGCCAAATTGGTTGGCTTTCTAGCAGCCATTCGGAGACCCCCCATTAGAGTCTGGCGGTAGACCCGGAGCCTCTCCTTACCTTCTGCCCGTGTTGAAATCCCACTGGGGCCGAGTTAAGGGGAAGGAGGCATCTATCTGAGCCTGGTTGGTGGTGGGATTCCCGTCTGCGCCCGGAACTAGTTTTTGGGCCCCATTGAGGATTCTTTCTCTTTCTTCAGTGGTGAACAGGACCTGCAAAAGCTGCTGGCAATCATCCCACGTGGGCTGATGGGTAAAAAGAACAGAGTCTAATAAATCAATAATCCCTGCCGGTTTCTTGGAAAACTTAGGATTCTGAGCTTTCCAATTGTAGAGGTCACTAGTGGCGAAAGGCCAATAGTGATGGGGCTGATTCCCCTCCGCGTCTGGGGGTCCGGTGGCTCGCAGGGGCAGAATAGTAGAGTCGGCGGCGGAGGCGGATTGCTCCCTCTGAGCCCTTTGTCTGGTAAAGGGTGGGCTTCCCCCTGGAGCATTTCCGCCTCCCGCTCTCGGAACAGCGTCTGCCTCCCCTGGAGGGGGAGGATGGTGTTCTTCCGGCATTCTAGAGGGGTTATACGGGGGAGGAAAAATTAATTCTTCTTCAGTACCCCCCTGTAGGACAGGGTAGAGGGGTGCTGAAGGCTGGGTAAGACGTTTCCTCTTCTCTGTCTCCTGCAAAGCAAGAATGGGTTTTGGCTCCGGAGGGATCAGGGTTAGGAAGGGCTTAAGCCAAGAGGGTGGGTCTTCTACAAGGTCCTGCCAAGTGATAATGTAAGGGAGCTGATCAAGATGGCCCGTCTTAGGCTGAGTGATGATACTCCTGACTCGGTGGATGGTAGGGAGGTCGAAGGTCCCCTCTGGTGGCCATCCGACATTGAAAGTTGGCCACTCGCTAGAACAAAAAAAACTGCCACCGACCCTTTCGGACTTCCACACTGAGGTTGTTAGCTCTTCCCCTCACATCCTTAAAGTGATCAATCATAATACTTAGAGGAGTAGTCCGAGTCTGTCCCATAACGTCCGTCCAGTAAGTCCACAGAGCAAAACAGAGAAACACAAAAACAGACAAACAGAGGGCCCCTAGAAAGTCTTCCAACTCCATGGAAGCAGAACTGCAAGCTAGCTTAGACCTTTGAAGGGATTCCACGTCCCTCCAAAACCGATGAGGGGATTCCACGTCCCTCCAAAGACGACGGCCTCACGCCGACCAGCGGGAGCGACCCGCCTCGTCTCAGACCTTTGAGGGGATTCCACGTCCCTCCGAAACAGATGAGGGGATTTCACGTCCCTCCAGAAGGGAGAATCGGAACGTCTTCCGAAACTCCCGGCCCGTGGTCCTCCAGTGCGTCCACTTAGACCACGTCGGGCACTACCAGAATTCCAGAAATGAGCTCACACAGAAAAGACAGAACAAACAGACACTAACCGTGGCCAGTCAGGCTCTCCGGGTCGGGGGTCCCTTGGGGGTCTTGGGGATCCCGGGCCGAGCCCCCAAATGTTATGCCCAGAATTCGTGATCCCCAAAGACCACCAGGGAGCCGAGTCCGATGCAAAAGCAAAGAGCCTTTATTCGAGCTAGCTCGAGCTCAATCCCCTACCTGCACCGACGCAGCGGTGAGATACCAGGGAAAGAGAGCGAGTTTCAAAAGGACAAAGGTTTTATTGGGGCCTAGGGGCAGTTGGTGAGGTAATGGCTATGGTCTCAGCCGATTGGCTGGGGAGGGGTCCTGGGGAAGGGTCCGGCAGGTGAGGGAGGGTTTACTCAAGGGGAGGAGGTGTGGTCAAGGTGAAGGACACAGAACAAGATGGAGTCGGCTGGCGTAGGCCCACCCTTTCAAGTATCTCATGGAAGGGAGCCAGGATGGCTGGTCAGTGCTACCCCAGAGTTGCAAGTGGTAAGTGTGAATTCCCGGCAGTGGATAATTACAGTATTTGGGACATGTTTATACTAAAAATTATTTGCTGCTCATCTGAAATCCAGATGCAACTGAGTGTCCTGTACTTTCATGCCCTGAATCTGGTAGCCCTAACATTAGGCAGTCATCTGATGACATTGAGCGGCTGACATTTGAGCCAGGAGACTATCTGGGGAAAGTGCATTCATGCTTGGATCAAAGATTGCAAAATAGCAATCGTAGCTCTCTCTGGGCAGTGGGATTAATGGATTTGTTTTTCTTTTTACTTCCCATTGTTGTCTAAACACCTTACAACAGCAATGTATGACTTCTCTAGGAAAAAAATAGATTAAAAGTCGATGAGCTGGGTACATACAGTGCCTCCTGGTCTGACCAGGACTGACGTTTTCCTTCATGTGTCTGTTCTCCTTCCAGCACACCAGGCTCCCAGCATCCCACCCAGTTTAACCAGCCCCTGCCCTTATTAATAGATCATCCACACTTAGACCACCATAACCCTAAGTGTCTGTCTGTATGTGAGGGTGGAATTTACTCCACACAGCCGCCCCTCAGACAGGAGGCTGTCCCCTTGGTTGTGGCTTTCTCACATAGGAAGGGTGTTTTCTCAGCTGATTTCTTTTAAACAACAGCTGCCTGGAGAAGATATACTAGATCAGGAATAATCGGTAAAGAGTTGGAACAGAGTGGTTTTGCTCAAACAAAACACTGGGCAAGAGCAGTATTTCTAAATGTGTTTATCATTGTATATAATGTTTTAAATAGGTATGAGTATTATCAAAGTAATAAATGAAGTACTCCAAGTAGATCTATGACTGGTTCACTTACATCTCTAAGCAAAGTTTATATAGTCAGGCAGATCAAGAAACTCTTGAAATCTTCCCCAAAAGATGGGCGGGGGTGGGGGGGTGGGTGGGTTGCCTTATGTTTAGGAATATGTGGGGAGGGGCATGCTAGACCCTTTGAGCACTGTAGGCTTTTCCATCTTAGCTGTTAACAATAAATATCAGCTGGGGCACCTGGGTGGCTCAGTTGGTTAAGCGTCCAACTTCGGCTCAGGTCATGATCTCAAGGTTTGTGAGTTTGAGCCCCTCATCAGACTCTGTGCTGACAGCTCGGAGTGTAGAGCCTGCTTCGGGTTCTGTGTCTCCCTCTGTCTCTGCCCCTCTCTTTCTCAAAGATAAACATTGAAAAACAAAAAAAACAAAACAAATAACAGCCAACATGCCATGAATACTTACAATGTGACCAGTTCTAAATGCTTTGTATTGATTCATTTTATGCTAACAGCAACTCAGTGTCCATGGTGGTATTGTTAGGTCACAGTTAGGGCTTTAGGCAGCCAGCCTCCAGAGCCTATACTTTTAAAAAATATGTATGTATTTTATTAGCTAAATGTCAAAGGCATACAAAAGAAGAAGATGGGCTGGTCATCCTCCTGTGAGAAGCTCACCTCATGTCTCAGAGCCCACCTGTCAATCAAGTGACACCATCTGGCTCCTCACAGCCCATATTCAAATCCTAGATTCTCCGCTCACATGCTGGGTGACACTGTGCATGTCCCTTCGCTTCACTATGTCCATTTCCTATCTGTAAGATGGGACTAAGTCACAGGGTTGCTACTTCTTGGACTCGTGGTGATATAGCAGGGCAGAAGGGCCACACTCACTGTTTGACACATAGGAAACAGCATCACCGGATTAAGATTGGCCCTTCCCCACTCTAGTGGAAGCTACAAAAGGGCCACAGCAACTGAATGCCAGGGAACAATAGGTATTCAGTGAATGTCTGCCAGTAAAGAAAGGAAAGCAAAATACCTTGGGTGTCAGCCCAAAAGCTGCACCACATGTGGCTCATTGTCTTTCAAGGGAGAAAATTCCTGCCTAAGTGAATAGTTAGAAGTATTCAAAACCTTTTCAAAATATAAACAGTTTTTAAGAGGAATTGTATATTAATGCAAATGTCAAGGTACCTATGGCTACTGTTAGCAAAATAAACTCAACAGTGAATACATTAGGTACATCAACGCCAGGCATTTGGGGTCTAAAGAATTTTGCTTTGATGACTTTGAGCTCAAAGAATTGTTTCTCCATGGATCTATGGATCGGAAGTACTTTGTTTATATGGCTAAAAAACAAAGTTCAGCGGAGTAATTTTGAAGATCTAATTGGCTTTATTTAATGATTCATGAGTAGGGAAGTATCCTGTCTAGCAGATACAAAGGAGTTCAAAAGAGCTACAGAAGAAGGGAAGGTTTGTAAAGGCTGAGAGAGTATGGGGCAAGGAAGTCACAAATGGGAAGAAAAGAAAAAGATTATATTCAGCAAAGCAACCTTTGCCTTGGTGACAAAGGAGTCTGTCAGGCAGATTATTTCACTGGTGCTCATCAGAAAATTCCAGACTTGCCATTAAGATCGCATTCCTGGGGGAGATGAAAACTGAAGTCAGGATAGGTATTAGTTTTGCTTTGGTGACATGGGCTCAGCCCGGGTGACTCCATCTGGGGCCTGTTGTCTCTTTTTTGAACAGTGTGAAGGCTAGCAGAAAACTGGGTGGTACCTGTGCACACCTTGAGGCCACTGGCCCCAAATGGAATTTTAAACTCACTAATGAGATGAATGGTAAATTGTCTTTCTGTCAGGTGCCGCCTCAGGCAGAGCTGGGTCCCTATCAGAATTCCATCACTTACCAGCCCGAGACACAGGTTACTTCCTTTGTTGGAGATGTTGTTTTCTTGTCTGTAAAAGGGGGACGGCCACCCCGAGACTCATTTTGAGAGTTAATGAGTTAATATTGCAAGTGTCCTTCCCTTCGCAGAGCTTTAATCTGTTTACTCCTGTTGCCTCATGTTTTCCTTGTCAACCCTGCTTTTCACTATAGAGCCACCTTTATCAGGCAAGAAAACAAGCCCAGAGAGGTCAAGTGACCTACTCAGAATCACACAGCTTTTGCAAGCGACTTAATTGGAAGTTCTGCATGCTGACAAACCATTTTATAGCTAAATTCTTGGGTACCATTGATTTAAAGGTGGGGAGGCACGGGCGGTGAATGAAACCCTTTGTGGTTCTGTGCACAGAATTGAGATGCAAGGGAAAGTGGGTTCTCTTGATTATATCATACAGAAACTGGAAGATTTCCTTTAACTACCATGTTGAGCTGTTGAGAGCAATTTGGAATGTTTATGGGAGTCTCAGGCAGCCAGCCGATCATCTGGGTGGCAGGTGCAGTTAGAAACATGGAATAAGTAGGGAGTTTATTTCTAAAGGGCCTGATGAGTCCCCAAAATGAACTTGTCAGTCAACGCAAGAAATGTAACTGTGAAGGAACAGGAAATTAATGATTGTCCCCCTTGGCATAGACAGGCACTCCAATACCAGGGGTATGATTTGCTAGCTGTCAGCACATTTCTCTCTCCCCCAGCCTTGGTGGTAGTTATTTCTGTCAATAGAAACTGAGTTCAATACCGCAGAAATGTTGATCGATAAACTCGCAGCACTTGTTGGCTGAAATGGGCTTTAGCATCACCTGGAAAAAGAGGAGGAAAGAACTGGATTCCTTTTCTTCTCTCTCTCCCTCCCTTTCCCTTCCTCTCATCTTCCTTTCTTCTCTTTCTTCTGCACATGTTTATTACAGCAGCCATGCGTCAGGCCCCGTGCCCATCACAAGTAGTATACACACGCACACAAGTAGGAAGAATGGTGTCATGAACAAAACAGTGTATGCACGTGGCCTGTGATATGCCTGCATAGAGAGGGATCCAGGATCCAGGAAAGTGGACAGGGCAGGTAGGTAAACAGCAGTTCAGCCTGAATGGTAGGGTGGATGGAGGGCTTCCGGCTTCATGGAGGAGGTGGCGAGTGAGCTGGGCTCTGGAATGGGCATAGGAGTCCCCCAGAGGGTCATTCGAGAGGAAAGTCAGAGCCACATACTCAGATATACAGTGGTGAGAAAGGGCATGTCCCTGCTCCTTCTTGCATTCTTTTTATTTTTCGTTTTGCTGCTTCCTTTTCCCCAAGAATAATCTTCTGATAAATTTTTAATACTGTCACTTTGGGGGGAAGAGAGATAAAAATATGAATGCTGTGTTATTCATATAGTATAATAAAACATAAGATAATAGTTCATATCAAGTGATACTAACATTGAATATGTACACTGTGCCAATAAAACCATCAGAATATCTGTGAGGACAATAAGTAGTGGCCGTCTCTAGATACACTGTTGTACCTAGAAGCCTACACATAGTAGCCACGTAGTGAATATATTTATTTTAGAACCAGTGCCAGATACTTTGCATATGTTACCCCTGATCTCATGATACATTCATCACAGATGAATAAGATGATATATACTGTAACCTACACTGAGTGGCCAGAGTTATCCTTTTAAACTGTAAATCAGATTAGCGTACCCTGCTCAAAACCCTCCAGTGCCTTTGCATTATACATGTGATAAAACCCAGAGTCCTTACCATCACCTCCAGGGTGCTCTGTGATGTGGGCCCTGCTGCTCCTTGCAGGGCCAACCCCACCCCTGCCTCTGGACCTTTGCACTTGCTGTTCTCTCCGCTGGCAGCATGCTTTCCCCAGACTGCCTCTCTCCAGCTTCCTGCTCTTGCTATAGGTCATCTCCTCGGGCCTCCGGTGGTCCTTTCCTGACCTGCCGTCTCCAAAACAGCATAGCCTCTCTCCATAAGGAATCTCTCTCTCAGTCCCTGCCTTCTTTTCCTTCACTTAGCCCTCTGGCTTTACACTGTGTATTTATAGTGTATTTAGCGCTCTCTCCCCTGATACATAGCGGGCTCTCAATAATCACTCATTGAATTTGTCATTAAACTTATTTTTATATATTTCCACATTCCATCCATTCAGCGGCCCTATGAAATAGGCTTAATGTCCCCATATTCAGTAAAGGGACTTAGAACGTAATTAACAATAACAACAGCAGCAGCAGTTTCCGGAGCCCTTGCCCTAAGCCAGGTGCTGTGTTAATCACTCCGCATTAATTATCCCCTTTTATTGTCTTAATACCCCTACAAAGCTTCCCTGACCACCTTACTAAACTAGCACAGGACCCCTCAGTCCACCTCAGCACTGCCTAGCCCCGTTCTGCCTCAGTAACTGGTAACACTGAGGCTCCGTAACTCTTTATCCCTCACTCATTTGTTTCATGTTTGTGTCCCCCTACCAGAATATAAACGCTGTGAGGGAAGGGACTTTTTTTTTTAAATACACCATTTCCTTTTCGATACCGAGAGCAGCGTGCGACGTGCATTACGTGCTCAATAAGTATCTACTGGAATTTCTTAAATGTCCGGTTATTTCCCACACCGGAAAAGGAGCCCAGTTTGGAGACGAGGTCAGTCCTTCTTCGCTGCGTGTGCACGGACTGCACTTGAGTACTTCACAGACCGCGTAACTGGCCCGTGAGCACGGTCTCCACCCACTCCTCCCCTGCACTCCTCCTCCTTTTCCAAGCCCCCAGCAGGCCACACAGTGGCCTTGTCTGGAACAAGATGTGCACGGCAAGTCTGTGGGCGGATAATTGCATCTTCCCGGCGCTGTGGGTCTCTCTGACAGCGTGTCTGTGGCCAGGATCAGGCTCTTTGCTACCTGGGGTTGTCTGCCCAGATCCTTAAAAGCTGGAGATGAGGGGATTAGTGTAGAAGTGAGGAGTGCACAGCTCCCCCATCCCCGCTGGACAGCACCACAGCCTACCCACCCTTCTGACCTAAGGAAAGAACCGATTTCCCTTATTTTTCTGCACAAGTCTAAACCAGAAGTACCTTACAGTAGTAGGTACTTGATAGGCATTTGTGAAATGAATGGATGGATGGATGGATAAATGAATGAATGAATGAATGAATGAATGTGCTTTCATATGAGTAAGTGAACTGCCCTATCGCAAATAGGGCAACTGAGGTTCAGAAAAGGGAAGCCACTAACATTTCTCACCTTAGCAGCAAGTGGGCGACTTGAGCCTTCTTCTCTCAGATTCCAGGTTTACTGGCTTTCTCCCAAACCCCATGGCCTCCCAGGCAGCACAGGCCCCCAGGCTCAGACCTGGATTTGTAAAGACAGACAGCTTCCAGGTGAAGCCTGCCTCCTTGTCCGCCTGGCTGTGAGAGTGGATTTACCAAGTGACTCAATGAACATTGGCCTCAAAGTACATTCTCTGCCTTTTCTCCTTTCCTGCCACTTGCTCATGCTCTTCCAGGTGGAGATGGGACCTTGATGGAGGCCTTCTGTGGGTCTCTGTCATGGGAGGCACAAGTCGGGTACCTCTGCTGGTCAGGACTGCCTGAAACCGTATCCTTTTCCAACTACCCTTCAAAAATCGTGACTCTTCATCTTGATCTTCTGTTGGTAAAACTCGGGACACACTGAACTGAATGTAGATGCTCTGAATTGAAATGTCCCTTCACCACTTGTAGACACAATGCTGTTGATGTCATTCCCGTCTTCAGAAACTTCCAGTGGTTGGCCACAGCTTGCTTACGACAGCAGTCAGCAACCAAAGTAGACGTCCCACATGGGGATACCTTGAAGAACTTCTAAAACGTACACAGGCATGAATAGTTTATAAGCAATTGATTTCCAACCTTAATGATCCTCAAGCTGTATGCCATTCTGCTTAAGATTCAGATTCCAGGGGTCAACCTCTGATTGGCCTATCTCTCAGGTTACTTGCTCATTTATAGGCCAGAGGATTGCAAGACACTCTGATTGATGCATCTACAAGACCATATCCAGGGTATATGTGTCTGTGGGGAGAGTGGTGTAAATTTAGATAAAGCTAACAGGGGTGCTGTTACTGGAAGGGAATGTAGATATGGTATAAACACATCTAAGGGCTGTCGACCCCATGGTCTTTCCTGCATTTTCACAAATCCAACCCAGTGAAATTCCACCTCCTTCTTGATTTTTTGTTCCAGTTATATGCACATTGTATATATGTAATGTTTTCTTGTGTTTTTTTTAAACTATTCATTTTCCATACAGTTAGCTGTTCCTGGAAATCCTGACTTTTAAATTTTCACATAATATTACATGAATGAAACCACAGTGTTCACAATCATTGTCACTGTGAAATATTTAGATCATTCCAATTTTTTTTTAATGTTTATTTTTGAGAGAGAGAGAGAGAGAGAGAGACAGAGTGCGAGCAGAGAGAGAGGGAGACACAGAATCTGAAGCAGGCTCCAGGCTCTGAGCTGTCAGCACAGAGCCCGACACGAGGCTTGAACTCACGGACTGTGAGATCATGACCTGAGCCAAAGTCAGACGCTTAACTGACTGAGCCACCCAGGTACCTCTAGATCATTCCAAATTTAACCATGTTGTTGATGATATCGTTAAGAACGTGTTTGTGGATACATCTTTACCTGCATTGCTAATGTCTCCTTTAAAAAGTACTACTTTGATCACTAGGTCAGACTGTATGAACACTTCAGGAGTTTTGATATATTTTGCCAAATTGCTCTTCATAAATTTTGGCAATTTACACCAGCACAAGTTGAATAAATGTTTCACTCTACCCTCATCAGCACTGAGAGTTATCAGTAAACAAAAACACTTGTTAACTTGGCTGGTGAGTAGTTGGAAACTAGTACCTTTTTACCAAATAAATGCAAATTAAGATACAGGAAAGCTTCTGGAGAATAGTTGACATTTAGATTTTCATTCTCAAACATAAGGACCTATTTTCAGTCTGTAATCTTCTCCTCCTTCTTCCTTTTCCTCCTCTTCCTCTTCTCCTTTCCTCCCAGCATCATCGCTGATTTTTTTTTTTTTGGTAAACAAGATACTTATTTTTGAATAAGCATATACATGTGCACAGCTTGAAATACCAAATACCCAAGAGTGGAAGTCTTTCTCGATCTGCAGACCCAGCTCTCACCCACTCCCTTAACCCCACGTTGGAAGTATCATCCACTCTTTCTGAATTCCTGCAGACCTGTTTCCCATTTCTTTTCTGCTCTTTAAGACTGGGGGCTTGGTTGATGACAGAGGCCATGGGTTGTTATCATCTGCATTTCTGCTTCTAACACAGGGACAGGCATAGCAGGTGCTCAGTAAGTAACTTTGCAATGGATGGATGCATGGAATGATGGGTGGAGGGCTGGATGGATGGATAGACGATGGATGGGTAATTATTTTGTTGATGCTAAAGAAATTAAGAATCATCCTTTAAGGCTTTGGACACTTAACAGTCTTATCATTATGAATGATCACTGGGAAATTACCTGGTGAATTTTCACCACTTAAAAACCCCATTCATTTAACTATGCTACAGATAATCCTGATGCTTCAAAGTCACAATAGTTTTTGTTCAACAAATTAATTAATGTTTAATTACCTTAATTCACTATCCACTACAACATTTTTGGCAAGTAACTGACAGACTGGACACAGCCTTTTCCTGCCTGCAACTTCCATTCTATAGATTAAAGTATTTTTTTAGTAGGCAGCTAGAAGTGCTGGGATTCCAACTCCAAATCCTCTCGCTGGGATCCTGAATGCTTTCTGATATTCCAGACTGTTCTCTATAAATATACATATTTTTTAACGTTTATTTATTTTTGAGAGAGAGACAGAGTGCAAGCAGGGGAGGGACAGAGAGAAACACAGAATCTGAAGCAGGTTCCAGGCTCCGAGCTGTCAGCACAGGGCCTGACATGGGGCTCCAACTCACAAACGATGAGATCATGACCTGGGCCAAAGTCAGACATTCAACTGCCTGAACTACCCAGGTGCCCCCCAAACTGTTCTCTTTAAACATTTCTTTCTTTCCTTTGTTCTAACACCACTTGGGGGTTTTATCTCCTTCCTACATCTGTGTTATAGAATAGATTTCCTTGCATTAAAGAACAGAATTTCATTCTCCAGTATTTCTTTCCCTTCACTGGCACTTGGGCCCCTCCACTCCCCATACACACTTCCCGGGACGCATACATTTCATCCTGTAACTATGCTCAAAACCTCTCAAACTGTCTCTCCTCCATGGTCCCATCACTGTGGACCATGGACACTGCTCAGAACATCAGGGGTCCGATTTTAAGCAAACCATCTTCCTCTCAGGGACTCAGTTTGTCCATCTGTAAAATGCAAACAAGACCAGGGACAACCGTGGCAGCCCAATAAAGTAATGCATCGCTTTAAAAATGCCTCCCCCACTGTTCTAGCTCTGGTTCGGTTTGGCCGGGAAGCATTTTGGGGTTACAAAGTGCCGTCCAGTTCCAGGAGTCCCTGTTACCCTACATTTCCCTCAGGGCTTCTGTCTACTCCCTTCCTGCAACGTTGCTGAAGTTCTCCGTGAAACTTGCCTGCCTCATGGAAGCTGGCCATGTCCAGAAGGTGGGAGAGCACAGGGCTGTGGCCACCTACGGGGTCAGGAGGTAATCAAGGCACGAAGGATAGTACAAGGAAGGCACCTCAAAGGATACATACATGTCAAGAGAGCATTTCTAGGCTGGTGACAGCTCTTTTAACAGTGAAGTCTGGGGCACACCATGACCTTTTTAGTGGCTTGAGATTCCAAGGGCTCTTTTTATTTTAATGATTAACGGCTGTATTGAGGTATAATTGATTTCCTGAAAAAAACTGCACATATTTACAGTATATAGTCACCACCTTCAAGGTGCTAAATGTATCCGTCACTTCCCAAAGCTTCCTCCTGCCCCTTCATTTTTGGGGGCGTTGTTTTCGTTAGTCTCTTTGTTTGCAGTAAGAACACTTAACACGAGATTTACCAGCTTAACCAAATTTTAAATTGCACACCACTGTTTTGTCAGCCGCAGGCCCTGTGTTGTATGGCAGTCTCCAGAACTCATTTACACAACTGAAGCTGTGTACCCACTGAACAACGAACAGTTCCCCATTCCAAGCGGCTGAGTGGGCAGAGAGTGTCATGTTGATCTGTGTTTTTTATCTTTTCATCTCCCTAAAACTCTGGCCCTGTAATTCCCACGAGAGCCTTCCGCTCTTGAAAGCTCAAATTCTTTTAAAGACCAATTTGCCAGGAAATCAGGCTAGCGTATTCGTTCTTTCAGGAATTCCTCAGTGAGTTCTCATATTGTCTGTTTACGCATCTATCCATTCATTAAACTGTTCAACAAACATGCACCACCTCCCCGTTAAATGTCATTGTACTAGGCTCTGCAGGTGCACAAACTTCTGCCTTTAGAAACACACGGTGTGGTGGGAAAATAAGATCGGCCACCTCTCCTTCCTTCCCCCTCTCTCCTGAAGCCCTCCTTTCTTCGCTTCTGTGCTCAGACATCCACCATACCCTTTTCCAGGCCAGGCCCCAACGTGTCCGTTGGGTTGCTCACAGAGGAGGTGGGCCATATACACTTAGACTTCATGAAACGAGTTCTAATTGATGGTGGGATGGCATGGAAATTAAAAATGCCTCCAGCTTTGAAGTCCGGTGGAGCTAGGTTTGAAATTGATTAGGCCTGTGACCTGAAGCAAATCTCTGCCCCTCCCTTCGCGCTCAGCTTTGCATCTGTATAGTGGGGTTGTGCATGTCTCCTGCTGGGATGCTGTGAGTATCATAGCAGAAGACCGTGCAGGTGGAGGACTTGTGATGCAGCTGCCACTCTATTATTAGTAACAAGAAAGCATACTCAGCATTCAGTGAGGCCACAGAGAACATGACTAATTTGGCTTGGCTGAAGGAAGGAAAGAATAAGTCTTCAAAGACAATGGGGATTTGTCAGCAGGGTGAAACTAACATGCCCTAGCTTTGGAGAAGCTTGTGAGACTGGAAACAAAGTTGCTGTCTATCCCAGTCCTCCTGCTTTTCAGAAACGTCTCCGCTGTCTCAGCAATGCTCCACACACCTATGCTCTAGGACTTGCTCCAGGTCCTGGCCAGTCCCCTGCGACGGAGGCACGTACTGGCTCCCCCTCGCCTGTGCTGGCGCTGGGACCCTGCTGCAGGCACGTGGCAGAGGCAGCCTGGCTGGGACGGGAGCCATAAAAAGAGGCCACTGGCAAGGTGGGGATGCGGAGGGCAGGAGAGAAGCCCTCAGGGCCCACTCATAGCCTGGCTGCAGGGTGGCAGCTGTCTGGACACGAGGCCAGAGTCACTGCCGTCACCACGCGCTCCCTACGTTCACCACCACGCAGGCATCTCCTGCAGGCTAGTGGCTGGAACTGCCAGGAACAGAAGAGGAGGAGATGGAAAGTGCAAGGCAAGGAAAGGGGAATGAGGGCTGCCTTTGGGGGGAGGCAGTGCTTCCCTGATCACCAAGGCCCTGTTCCTAAAGCTTTCTGGTTCCCAATTATGACTTTGGGTAGAATTCCTGTAAGCAGTCTTCTACAAGTGGCATTCAGTGCCACACTCCGGGGAGAGCACGGACTTTATGACATGGTTGGATTCCTACTGAGGCTCCACTTTGAAGGAACCATGGTATTGATCGTGTATGACTTTCCCACTCCGAGACTCAGTTTTCTCATCTATAAAATGGGGTAACAAGATCTGCTCATGAGCTACCTTTACTCCCGCTCACTTCTCAGTTTAATAACGGGCTCTCTGCCTATTTCTCCAATACTCCTCCGTCCCCTCTAGCACATTTTAGTTACTCTGTTTGTGTTATCCTCTGATGCCTGTCATGCCTTTCTCCCTATCCTTTCCTCTTCCTTCCCTTCTCCTCCTCCTCCTCATTGTCTTCCTTTAAGATGTCTTCCTTTAAGAGCCAATGTATTGCTATCTCCTCCAGGAAGCCTTCCCTAACCAGGCCAGGGAGAAATCATTGCTTCCTCTTGGGGACCTCATGTATTTTTATGCATCTATGCTATAATCGTTCCCTCATCTTCATATCGTAAATCCTGTTGTCCCTGGCCCCAGCCTCCGCACTTCTTGAGGGTGGGGCTTTGTCTGGGCGCCTCTGGGTGCTGAGTATCTAGCAGATGGCCTGCTCCCCAGAAGGTGTTAAGGAATGCAGAAATGCATCGCGGCTGTGGGACATGGGGCAGCTCTAAGTGTGGGTGGCTGCAATAAATTAGTCTCACCCCAGGAGGAGCAGATGGGCAACAGAGAAGGACTAGCATTTGCATCTTTGCACAGGTGCACCGTCTCGTTGATTTCACAAGGTCCCCCGCCACCCTGGAGGAAGCACAGCAGTGATGCATTCACAGATGAGCAGTCTGAAGCTCAGAGAGGGGGTCACTCCTGCAAAGATACACCCTTGAGAGCTTTGTGAAATTTTTGTGTGAAGCCAAAGTCTGTTCTCCCTTCGCCCGCCACACATGCTCAGCAGGAAGGAAGATAGTGTGATCACAGCTGCGTTTTAATGTCCCTCCTCCTCTTCTCTAGACCCAAGCTTCCTGGTTCTACTCATGTACCAGCAGATATTCAGGGAGAAAGTTTCTCTATCAAAGTGTTGGTCTAGGCAGAGGCTCTCATCCTGGGGTCCATGCTGGAGGTCCATGAAATAACATGGCAAGATAATACATTTTTATTTCTGCCAACCGCTCATTGGAAGTTAGCCTTTTCTTCTGTCATAGACATGGGTGAGCTCACAGCACCTGTGACTCTGTCAGTGATAGAAATCGCGTGCAGTTTTAGGTCATCTTTCATTTGTTGCAAATGTCTTAAAATATAGTTTATGCTGGGGCGCCTGGGTGGCTCAGTTGGTTAAGCAGCCAACTTAGGCTCAGGTCATGATCTCACGGTCCGTGAGTTCGAGTCCCACGTTGGGCTCTGTGCTGACAGCTCAGAGCCTGGAGCCTGCTTCGGATTCTGTGTCTCCCTCCCTCTCTGACCCTCCCCCGTTCATGCTCTGTCTCTCTCTGTCTCAAAAATAAATAAACATTAAAAAAAATTTTTTTTTTTTAAATATAGTTTATGCTGATCACCACTCCAATTTATGGTCATTATTACATCTGTTACTAGATCTTTTTATTTAATGTGTCAACAAAGAAGGGGCGCCTGGGTGGCTCAGTCGGTTGAGCGACCGACTTCGGCTCAGGTCATGATCTCACAGTTTGTGAGTTCAAGCCCTGTGTCAGGCTCTGTGCTGACAGCTCTCAGAGCCTGGAGCCTGCTTCAGATTCTGTGTCTTCCTCTCTCTCTGACCCTCCCCCATTCATGCTCTGTCTCTCTCTGTCTCAGAAATAAACATTTAAAAAAATTTTATAATGTGTCAACAAAGAAGCATATATAGATTATTATATTGCAGCTGGCTTTTAAAAAATCTGTTTTGATAAATGGTTTCTTTTGTAATGTTTTTTTTGCATTTGCTTTAATGCATTTGAAGACATTAATCTAAGAAGTGGCCCATATGCTTGTGCAGATTGGCAAAGGGGTCCTGGGCACCGAATTCAGAACCCCTGTTCTCCGGTTTGAGGAACGTTCAGGATTGACTTTTAAAAGCATGCTATTGCTAGTAACAACACAACAATAAAAATGAGTGCATGGGTGGAGTAGTTTGCAGAAGTTTGAATTCACTCATTCATTCACTCATCTTTCTGATAAAAATCTGGAAGCCTGCATAGCATTCTAGGCACTGGACTGCAGTGAGCTTGCCCAAGCTCTGCCTTCATGGAGCTTTTGTTATCTTGTGATCACCCTGGTAGGTAGAGTTAGGTGCTGTGGTCTATGACCTGTGCTTGAGGAAAGGAGGCTCAGAGAAGCTGAATGAATTGTTAACGTTTCTTCGCCGATAAATGGCTGGGCTGGTTTGAGCCCGTGGCTTCTTCATAGTAACACATGGTAACGCTTTCTGATTTCCCTGCTAATGGTACAAGCCCCTTGATTTCCTTAGGTGCAAAACAACGGCAATGAGCAATAGAATGGAAACAACGGGCACTGTCTCTTCTCACTATTTCACTCTTACATTTCCACCCTATCTTTTTGGGAAGCCACATCATGTTATTAGAAATCTGAGCTGGAAGGACCCTACGAGATCACACAGTCGTCATAGAAATGTGGCACCTGAGGGGCTCAGGGAGGACAGAAAGTCACAGGGGGACACACAGCAGAGCGAGGCAAAGCTGAACCCAGATCCCATGCCTGGAACCTCCAGCTCATGCTCTTTATGTTAGAGGACACAACCCCATTTGCTCTCTAATGGTGAGCTCTGCTGCCTCCAGGCAGCCCCCACTGCCCTCCCAGGGCACGAGTGTCTTCCGCCCTCTCTGGGCAACAGGCACTCTCCCGGCTGGGCGTTCTGAGCAGTTGCTTCTGAGAATGCAGTGCCCTCCCACCCCTGGGCCCGTCTTAATGAGCTTCTCTCTGAGATGAGAGCTGCTAGAAGCTCTCAATGACTTCATGTGGGTATTTCATAAATAAATAATCCTCAAGCCTCAGCATTTGTCACTGAACCTTTTTAATAATGGTTCCTTTTTAATATGATGATGGGACTCACAGGGGCAGGAGAAAGGGGGGTGGGGTGAGGAGAAGAATTCCTATGACCGAGCAGTTAGAAGGAGGTGATGGCTTTTTGCCAAGGAATGATGGTCTCAAAGATCAGATGGTCATTGTGCGTGGAGGGGTGGGGGGGCACACATTAGGAGTGTCCTCGTGTGACAGAACGCCTCAGGCTGGTTTGGCTTCAGGGCCTGATACTCTGGGGAAATCCACTTCCCCCACTTCTCTGGGGAAACACCCAACTCCCATCCTCAGCTCCCTAGAGTAGATTGGCCGCCCCTGCCATATGCTCTCACAGTACCCCGTATTTTTTAAGCATCTATCATCGTTTGTAATTATAGACGTAGACATACGACATCCAGACACAGACATAGGCCCAGATTTGGTTGTAGGCATAGATAGGACTTGCTGGGTGACTGGGTAACTAAACAGTACGTTCCAAGAGAACAACGCCTGTCCTGTGTGCTCTTTTCTTCCTACAGAACCTGCAGCTCCCCCCACCCCCAGCAGTGAGTACTGGCTAAATATTTGTGAAATGAACAAATGCATTTCCAAAACACAACAGCCCCCTGTTGAGGTCCCTGTTTGAGCCTGGCGGGCTTTGACATCTTTTATCTCATCGAGTCCTGACCACACAACCCTGTGAGCTGAATGTTACTGTCCCCATTTCACAGATGGGCAGTGGACACTCACGATCGTTTTCTCTTTGTCCCCAAGACCACACAGCTGATGGGCCCCCTTTGTCCCTCCCCTTCCTCCACCCCCTGTGCTTATTCATTGAACAGCTGAGGCACAGCCAGCACACTGAGGGACGTGAGGAAGGATCTCCGCGTGCAGGAAGCTCGTGAGCTACTCAAAGGCACAGACACACGCAGGAAGCTTTGAGACCACTCTGCACAGCAATACATATTCTTGACCTAAATTACTGCAAACCGTAATTGCTAGAGGAAGGGGAGTGATGAGCATCAGCTGTAACACCAGCTCCAGAATCTCCAGCTGGGAAGGGATCTTAAGGAGGAAAACAGGACACTGCTCTCAGCCTCAGAGTCAGACCCACCAGGGCAGAGCCCCGGCTCTGCCACTCTGACTTACTGTGTGACACAGGACAAGCCCCCAGCTCTGCCAGTGCCAGGTTGTGCATGTGAGTGTGTGCATTCCTTTCTTAGTCGACAGAAGGGGCGTACGAATAGCACCACCTCACAGGGCTATGGCAAGAAGTGATGAGATGGACCATGTGAAGTCAAAGCTCTCGTGTCTTGAGTTCTCAATAGATATTAGCCATGGTTGTTGTTCCCACCACCATGAGATTGTGCAGATCTCCCTGGAGGCTTGACGGTCCCCCACCACCAGCCCAGAACATGGCCATCCCTCCTCAGTCTGCGTTCCTACATCGGCCCGCGGCAGGACCTTGTAAGACCTTGTTCCTTCCCATTGCTCAATAACTCCGATTTTACAAAAGCCCAAATCTGCCTCCTTGTGGCCTGTGTCAGCTCACCTCTGCCTGGAACCCTTTTAAAACTAATCTTTATAAAGCACTTGCGTATGCCAGCCACTGCCCTGAGGCTGTTCCTACATTGTCTTTGGCTGGTCTCAGAACAGCCTTCATCCTCAAAATGGTGCCTCACTTTCTTCTTCTACAAAATGGGGATGATCATATCATTTACATCATTGTTTTGTTTTGTTTTTTTTAATGTGTATTTATTTTTGAGACAGAGAGACAGAGCATGAACGGGGGAGGGGCAGAGAGAGAGAGGGAGACACAGAATCTGAAGCAGGCTCCAGGCTCTGAGCTGTCAGCACAGAGCCCGACGCGGGGCTCGAACTCACGGACCGCGAGATCGTGACCTGAGCCGAAGTCGGACGCTTAACCGACTGAGCCACCCAGGCGCCCCTGTTTTTTTTGTTTTTTTAATGAGGATTAAGTAGGTCGACACAATCATTGCTTGGTACACTTTAGGGCATATTATGAATGCCCAGTAAACATTAACTATTATTGTTGTTTTTGCCATAATGATTTTTATCAAATACCAACCTATGTTACTAGTCTAAGTAAAAGTAGGCTCTGCCTGAAACCCTTCGGTGGCCACCTCATAGGTCCCAGGGCGACGTCCAGAATTGCCAGGGCCTGGCACACAGAACCTTGCCTAGCCTGCCTCCTGGCCCATCATTTGCCACACCCTACTTCCTCCCAGCCCTCCTGCTTCATTGCTTCGATTAAAGTTTCCTTGCCTCTAGGCTTTAACTTACTCTGTTCCATCTGCCTGGAATACTTTTATCTTCTTCCTTTGCCTAATTCCTGCTCATCCTCTATGTTTCAGGTTCAGTACTGCCTCCTCTAAAAAGCCTTGTCTGACCCACACTTCCAGGGTCTGGCTGAAGGGGGCCTCTTTATGAACCTGTGGGCCCAGTTATATTGTTAGGTTAACTTTTGTGGTGTGTTTTTCTACCTCCTTAGCATATGCTATGTCACACCTATTGCCGTGTGCTCCAGGAACCAGCGCAGGGCCCAGGACAGATTCGGCATCCATGAAAAACTTGAATGAGTAAACGGACAATATGTGGTTCTCGGTCCTTGCCTTCTCCTGCATTGGGCTCCTTACACTCTCAAGTGCAACTTTGAGGGTACCAATTACCACCAGCCTTTGGGCACTTTCTGTGTGGGGAACATTTTGCATATATTGTCTGGTTTATTGCTCATGCCAAGTCTGCCACCTACGTGCTCATATGCCCATTTTTCAGATGAGAAAGTAGAGACTCAGAGTGTAAGGGACTTGCCCAACATCTCATAGTGAGTGAAGCCAGGAGTCAAAGCTTCTGCAGATCCACCCATCTACGCTGCTGCTCATGCTTCTGGAGCTGAGAAGCCTGTCTTAGGTTCCTCCCTCTATGGATGCTCAGGAACAAGTCTGCCTGTTGATATTAGAGAATGATCAGTCTGCCCCCTGGGGTCTTGTCACTGTCTGGGCCCTGAGTCATCCATTCACACCTCTCTGTGAGTGACACAGACGTCTCCAGGTGTTTATTAACAGCAGGCCACGTCAGCATCTGTTCCCAGCTGCCTTGCCTGATGCTCACCCTGTGTGGGGCTCCGCTGACTCAGCCGAATGGAGCCCAGGTGATGCATTTGCACTTGAGCAATCAGTGCAGGGATGGCAACCTCACTCAGCCTGGGGGAGAGGGGGTGTCTGGTTGACTCAGTTTTTTTGATGTTTTATTTAACGCTGAGAGAGAGAGACAGAGTATGAGCAGGGGAAGGCCAAAGAGAGAAGAAGACACAGGATCTGAAGCAAGCTCCAGATGCCGATGCTTGGACTCACGAGCCATGAGACCATGACCTGAGCCAAAATTGGATGCTCAACCGATTGAGCCCCCCGGGCTCCCCTGGTTGACTCAGTTTTGAAACCAGCAGTATCAGGAAGAATTGGGATGTGTAAGCTGGAGAGTAGCTTGGAAACAACTTGGACAGTGTCCAGACCTGGCAGGCGCAGGAACAGAGGCATGGAGAGGCCAAAGGAGAGCCGTAGTAATGATCAGCTCAGCACCTGACCCACAGTGGGTGCCCAGATATTTCTTAATGAATGGATTATGAATCAGTTTGCACTGGGCTTCTGTGCATATCATGTCATTGTGTTCTTACAACGATCTTATGTGGTTGGAAGCTAGAAACATACTGCTTCCACTTTACAGATGAGAATACTGAGGCACAGATGAAACTTCATGTAGGAGAAAGAATGTGTGTTCCGGAGTTGGGCATACCTGGCTTCAAATCCTAACTCCAACCCTGACCTGAGTGTTTTCCCATTAAAAAAAAAAATCAAAAAGGATATAGCAATCCAGCCTGCCATGTTTTTTTTTTGTGCATATAGTTTTAGTGAAGCATATGATGCTAATTCATTGCATTTTGCATATGGCCATTGCATATTTTCTGTGGTTGCTTGTGCATTACAAAAGCAGCTTTGAGTAGTTAGATCAGAGACTGTAAGGCTTACAAAGCCAAAGGTATTTACTATGGATTCCTATAAAGAAAAGCTTGCTGACCCCTGTTCTGCCTGGGATGTTAGGTACTTAATGAAAGTTGGTCTTTTCTCCTCTCCAATGAGGGAGAAGTGGTTTCATCATGGTTCTTTTTCTGAGACTTTATAGGCCTTGTAAATACCATCGTGTAACATGCAGAGTCTGGAGCTGGAAGGGCTGATGTGATGTTAGGAGCACTGGAGAAAGAGCCAAGGAGTAGAGGGTTCTAGTCCTGGCTCTGTCCTACTGTGTAAGCCCGAGGGCTTTCCTGTGAGCTATGAATAGTGGGTTGAGTCATGCCCCCCCCAAATTCATGTCCACCTGGATCCTCAGAACATGACCTCATTTGGAAATAAGGTCTTTGCGAATATAATTGAGATAAGGACATAATGGATTTGGGTAGGTGCTGATTCCAATGGAGGGTGTCACTGTAAGAAGAGGAAAAGACACTGATGCAGGAAGAGGGCCATGTGAGGGTGGAAGCAGAGGTTAGACTGATGTGGCTATAAGCCAAGAGATGCCAAGCGTTGCCAGGAGCCATGGGGAGCTCTGAAGAGACCAGGAAAGATTCTCCCCTAGGGTCTACAGAGGAAGCATAGCTCTGCTGACACCTTGAGTTTGAACTCCCAACCTCCAGAAGTCAGAGAGAGTAAGTTGCTGCTGTTTTCAGTCATCTGGTCTATGGTACTGGTTATGCACCTCTAGGAAATGAGTACACACGTTGCCCTGTCTTATTCCAAGACGGATAGAGGCTACTGTGGCAGGTACACAGGCCAGGAGGCAGTGCTGGGAAATATGCAGAGGTTGTATACGTTCTACCCTTCTGGTTCTTCCTCCTCAAAGACACAGAGATTGGACGCAGGTTTCTATGGGCTTTCCTGTTGTGAGAGCTCTGACTTATCCCGAGGGCCCAGAGCAAGTTGGCCCAGCACAACTATGGCATGGGAGGAAGCTCAGGACCTGACATCAGACACACTTGGGTGCATACCCCGGCCTCTCCACCTCGTGGACAAGGGCTAGTGACGAGACCCCCCAAGACCTAGTCTCTCCAGCTGCGTGGTAGGAGTAAAAATGTGTGTCATAGGACAACGGTGAAAGTCAAAGGAGAGGGCACAGTGAAGGAACCTAGCATGGCCCTCCATGCACAGCAGGTGTTCAGGAAGTTACAGATGATGAAGATGTTAGTGCTGATGGCAATTTCTGCCAAAGCTGTGACTCACCCAGATCTCTCTGTCACCCCAGCCCACCTCCACCTGCAGCGCTAGTCCCTTGATCCTTTGCGCTCGGCTACTGGGGCAGCTTTAAGCTCCCACAGACCCCAAATCCCGGACTCAGCAGCTGGGATGAGGGATTAAGTCTGGAGTTAAGAAAATGTCAGAGTCTGCCTCGAGCTACTTCTCTCACTTGTGCAGGATGATTCTTCATTTCTGTAGCCTGACACAATCACTGCTAGACTCAGTAACAGCCCCAGTGTCAGGTCTTTGTGTTTTAAATAATGTTCTCCTCATGTAACTGATGTTTATGCAGAATCAATCCTTTCAAAAGCTAACAGCCTCCTTATTTGTACAGCCTGAGCTGTCTCCAGGTTCCACTGCAAGGTGACATTTTTTGCTTGTTTTTCTCTTTTCTCCTTTGTTTTTCTTTGTCATTCTCTGACTGCTCTCTGGGTCCCTGTGTGTGTTCTCTTCCATTTACACAGGGTCTTTTTCTTCTTCCATTCTCTTTCTGAGCCTGTCTCCTTCCAGGTCCCAGTGCCCATCTCCTGCACCCCTCCCCGTCCCTTCCACTCCCCACCCCCTGCTCCATACACAGTGTCCCTGTTTTGTTTACCTTAATGTTTTCTCCTTTAAAATCTTGGTGTTTCGGGGTGCCTGGGTGGCGCAGTCGGTTAAGCGTCCGACTTCAGCCAGGTCACGATCTCGCGGTCCGTGAGTTCGAGCCCCGCGTCAGGCTCTGGGCTGATGGCTCAGAGCCTGGAGCCTGTTTCCGATTCTGTGTCTCCCTCTCTCTCTGCCCCTCCCCCATTCATGCTCTGTCTCTCTCTGTCCCAAAAATAAATAAACGTTGAAAAAAAAAATTAAAAAAAAATCTTGGTGTTTCTTACTCCGGTTTCTCCCTAATCTAGCTCTTCATTTCTGTCTCTCTTTTCACATACTTTCTCTGCCTTCATCTTCCTCTTTTTTAGTCTCTCTATATGACACTCCTCTGGGTGTCTCTGTCTCTCTGTCTGTCCTTCCTTCCTTCCTTCCTACCTTCCTTCCTTCCTTCCTCCCTCTTTCCTGCCTCTCTTTCCTTCCTTCCTTCCATCCATCCATCCATCCATCCAGTCCATCCATCCAGTTCTTTCTTTCCAGCAATGTTCTACATGTGTATCTCTTTATGTGGTCTCACACTTTCTCAGCCTGCCTCTCCCTCTGTCTTTATCCCCTCTTTTTACTTCTCACTTCTTCTTCCCCTAAGGTTATTCATATTTTAATAGCCTTAATGTCTTCGCAGGATCCTCAGCTCTTTCCATGATTCCCAAATGGCAAGTCTATCAAGAGCCTCAGTTCAGGAGCGGTTCATTCTCTTCCCCCATTCACCTGCCATCTGACCTCATTCTGTGTAAAGTTGGGAAGCGAGGGATAGTCTGGCAGCTCTCCTGCCATCTTCTCTGTTGTCCCTATACTAAAGACTTGATCATGAAAGACTTGGGAGGGGATCCGAGACTTGGGGATGGACAGGGGAGTGTCCTGTTGGAGAGACCCTTGGTGAAACCAATGATAGGTGGAATCTGCATCCAAGCCTTCCAATGTTTTCTTTGTCTTATCTGAAAAACATTTGATTATCACAGGTTTTTTTGCCAGGCCTTGTGCTGAGGGCCAGAGAGGGATGAGTTACTCTTGAGCCATTTGCTCAAAAAACTTAAGGTCTCTCTGGGAAACCATAGAGCCAATGATTAAGATCAATGAGATAATAGATTTAAACAATGTACTCAGAGGGAAAAGAAATTAATTCTGGTTGGGCGAAATAGAGAGGGTTTCCCAAAGGAGGTCATAGCAAGCTCTATGGAGGGAAGGCCTCTGTCATGTGTCACTTATGCATCCGCAGTACCTAGAATAGTGCCTGCTATGTAGTAAGCACTCAGTA
The DNA here is from genome assembly GCF_016509475.1 of Prionailurus bengalensis. Taxonomy (NCBI): domain Eukaryota; kingdom Metazoa; phylum Chordata; class Mammalia; order Carnivora; family Felidae; genus Prionailurus; species Prionailurus bengalensis. The sequence goes on along the minus strand of NC_057359.1, from coordinate 76,644,661 downwards.
AGCACATGCAATACATGAATGGATGGATGGGTGGATGGATTTGAAGTGTTTTGGAGGATTCTTAGGATTTTGTCAAGGAGAAAAGTTAGAGATGAGCATCCTAGACCCAAGAGCATGATTAAAGATTCAGAGAGGTGAAGGTGCATACTATACTCAGATCCCTTCTTCAGGGCTGATCTGCCCATCCCCCGGACCGTGGCTCATGACCCACACAGATGTGTTCCTCACTGGTCATTGCCCTCTGCCTTGTGCAAGGATACCAGATGACAGCCTTTGGCCAGTGACTGGCCAACAGGGTGTTGCAGAGGGCTGGTCCCTTGCCTCTAATCAGGAAATCCTTAAAGGACCACCCAGCTCCAGAGCTCCCCTAAGGACAAGGTGAGGCTTTAGATCTACATACATTAACCACATGGCAGGTCAGCCTCTCCCTTGTCCAGTCCTGTCTTGCTTACTTTTCTAAGAGTATGTCAGAGGGATCTTTGGTAAAGCTGCTGTATGCAACTGTTTCAGAGTCTGTTTTCAGAGAACCTAACCTAAGATTATGTGTTTAGGGAATGAGACCTGTGGCTCACCAATAGAGAATATGAGGACAGGGTAAATGGAGCTGGACAGATAGGCAGAACCAAATTATGAAGGACCTTGAATGCCAAGGAAACTAATTTAGATTTTCTTCTGTAAGTAATGGAGAACTATTATTAATCAATGAGGTTTCTAATTTAGAGCTGGAATTTATCAAGTTCTCTGGCAGTCAGTACGGAAGATGGCACAAAAAGGGATCATACTGGAGACAGAAAATAAGCTAGGACACCAAAACCTAGAACTCCAGGCCTATGGAGGAAAACAGTGGTAGAAGGATGAAGGATGGTCCACGGGCATCCCCCTTCCTTCACATTTCTGGATTCCTTGAGCCTTACATCATGGGATAATGCGTACTTCTTCACACTGTCCATGGTGTCCCTTTAGTATCTCATGCACCTGTGGGCATCACAGATGCTCCAGTGCTAGGATATCCTTATTTGGGGCTCTTTTGCCAGAAAATAGCATCCAGAAACTTCTGTCTGTGTATATCCTCTAATAAAATTTTGGCAGATCCACAAATTATGGTACCTAGTCCAGTGTTTTCCCTTGGGAACCTCATTTGGGAGGAATGATGCATTTGCCTAGAATCCCGTGACCTTTCCAACAGCTGTCCTATGGTGCCACTTTTATGCGGTAGCATGAAGAGCACAGTTCTGGGGTTCTAGAGTCAAACAGTCCTGTGTTTGTGCCTTGGCCCTGGTATTTACTGGCTGGTAATTCGGGGTAAGTCCGATACCTTGTATAATTTCAATTTATATCAAAAGTAGGAATATTAGGAAGACACCCGTTTTGCAGAGTTGCTATGGGGAGGTCTGGAACCTGTAGAAACATATGTAATGTAAGTTAAGAGTTGTATAGTGGGAGGAGCTTGATCTTTGGACTCAGCTGGAACTTGGCACAAACTTCAATTCTGCCACGTTACAAGCTGGGTGGACTTCAGCAGGACATTCAACTTTCTGAGCCCTAGTCCACTTATTCGTAAGATGGAAATCTCATGCCTGCCTTCCCAAATTATGGGGATTGATGGAATAAAGAATGCAGCGTCCCAAATATATTCCCCTTGATCGCAAGTAGACAAACATTGTGTCATATGATGGCATACCTGTTAATTTTTTTTTCTTATTAGTTTTTTCTCAAATATGGATTGGTATCATTTTCTTGGTTACAAATATCGTGAATGACGATCTTAAATGTGATGAATGCATATTTAATTTTTTTAATCTAATGATACACGTGTCTCTGGGGTTTAACCATCCCCTTTGTCTCCAAGGGAGGAAGCGATGCTGTCCACATATTTCGAAACCATCAACGACCTGCTGTCCTCCTTTGGGCCGGTTCGTGACTGCTCTCGGAACAATGGGGGCTGTACTCGAAACTTCAAGTGCGTGTCTGACCGCCAGGTGGACTCCTCAGGATGTGTGGTAAGTGCCCTTGGCCCATGAACATGGTTCTGGCCCAGGTGCTAAGACTGCTCTCTGGAGGCCCCTCCCTGTGAGGGAGGGTGGTGGCTTGTGAAGGAGAATCACACTACTCATAGCTCCTACCTCTATGTCCTCTTTGGCACATCAGGCTTCCTTGGTTTCCTCATCTGTAAAATGGGTAATTAAACCTACCTTGTGGAAGTGTTGGAAGAATGAAATAGCAGCACTTTAGGGCCCAATATGCAATACGTCCTTAAGAGCTCCTGGCCTCAGGTAGGTTACTGTCCATTTGGGAGTGAGATAGGGCATGTCTTATCTCTGTGAACACAATGGGTCCATGTCAATGAGATGTCTAGAAGAAAACGTGTCAGCTGAGATTTTAAAGTTGGTAGAAAGTGGGGAAGTTAGTGGTGAACTGGCTTCAAAAGATGAGTCACCTTCCATTAGGAAAAGAGTGGGCAGGGTGCCTGGGTGGCTCAGTTGGTTAAGCATCTGAATCTGGTTTCAGTTCAGGTTATGATCTCATCATGGTTCATGGGTTCAAACCCCACGTGCAGCCCTGGGCTGACAGTGAGAAGCCTGCTTGGGATTCTCTCTCTCTCTCTCTCTCTCTCTCTCTCTCTCTCTCTCTCTTCTGCCCCTCCCAAACTCTCTCTTTCTTTCTCTCTCTCTCTCAAAATAAATAAATAAACTTAACAAAGAAAAGAGTGGGGATGGCCAAAGCAAAGGCATGGAGAAGGATGGCAGACTTGGTTGCATAGAACTCTAGTATCTGACATGGGAGAAGGACACAGAAAAAGGTATGTGAGGATATTTGTTGCCTACAGAAGAGGCTCCCAGATTGGCTGGTTTGTTTCATAGAAATGACCTAGGGGGACTTGTTTAAAATGCAGGCTCCAGGAGCACCTGGTGGCTCAGTCAGTTAAACCTCAGACTCTTGGTTTCGGCTCAGGTCATGATCACACAGTTTGTGAGATCGAGCCCCACATCGAGCATGGGATTCTCTCTCCCCTCTCTCTCTACCCCACCTCCCCGCTCAAAATAAATGTTTTAAAAATTAATTTAAAAAATCCTTAAAATGCAGGTTTCAGGGTCCCACACCAGTAATTTTGATTCGATAGAGGGGTTAGGGCCCAGGAGTGTAAAATTGTAACAATTTAATGAGTGTTGTATGTATGGAGAGGCAGTGGTGTCACGGAAGCCCATTTGAGAAACGTCACCCTACAAGCTGAGCTTCTTCACCTGGCATTCGGTGCTTTCTTGATTTGGCCCTTTCCAACCTCTCCAACCTTTTGCTTCATTTTACACTAAGGCCAGTGGAATGAATTCGATGTAATTGTCTGAACATACTTGCCTATTTAATGACTCCGAGCCTTTGCTCCCGCCATCCTTTTGCCTAAGGTCCTTCCCCCAACCACCCAGCCAGTGTAGCAAACAAGTAGATCTCTTTCCAGATTTGTCTTCTTTTCCTTCCCCATCTTGGCAAAGTGACCACTCTGTTCTAAGGATCATCACTGTTGTCATGCACCTGTTACATCTGCTATATCCTCTGTAATCATTTATAGCACAAACTGCCTTTTTTTCAAGTTTATCCTGCCCAGTGAACTGAGAGAGAACCCAGGAATCTGTCGATTCAACTTAACACCCCAACTGTCTGTGTAAATAAGGATGAAAGAAAGAAGGGATGGAGGGAGGAACGGGGCCAGGGATGTGAATTCCTGCTTTGGACTAGAGACCACAGGAAATAGAATACACATTCCACTCTTAATGTTCCTGCACCACAGCTAGGGAAATAGACAGTGGCTGGGAGCCCAATACAAAGAAGAAGCTTCTAGAGATTGAGACAATGCAATTAAAATACATTTTAGACTCAAAGATCAGCAGATCTTCAGAAGTGGATGAGCAATTAGAGATTTTTTTTTATTATAATTCTTGGGATTATAAGTGATAGAAACTCCGAACTAGTTTAGGCAAAAAGAGTAAATGTATTGGATCTAACAGAAGTCTAGGCACAGTAGGATTAAGGGGTTTAAACAATGTCATGGGATCTGTCTTCTCTTCACTCTACTTTCCTCCGAACCATGTCATTCACTGGACAGCGTCCCCATTCAGTAAGTCCTGTAGGACAATAACATCTCTTTCCTAGTTCCTCCAGCTCTAGTCACAGGATCTCATCTCACTGGGCCACCTTCATCCTCATGCCCATCACTGTACCAATTGCTGTGGTCAAGGGGAAACACTGGGCTCATCCCAGACCCAGTCATACCCGAGGCTTTGGCCAAGTGCCAGCTGCACCTCCAGTACATGGTAGTGAGTTGGGGGAAGGGCACAGACTCTCAAGGAAAAGTAGGGTACAGGCAACAGAAAGGGGGGGTTGGTGACAGCCGCTGTCTACTTCAGAGTATTGCAAACCAACCCTCCATTTTGCGTATTAGAAAACTGAGGCCCTCTGAGAGAGAGGAGGAATTGCCCTAGTCTTAAAGCCAGTCAGTGGGCATGCAAATCAAAAGGATGTCCCAGATCATCTGTGTTGTCTCCACAACAGAAAGCTGATATTTCTGAAAGGCATGAGTTGCCTGCCTCTATTTCCTTCTTTCATCAGTTCCGTTTCCCGAACTAATTAAACTCCCTCTCCTTGAAGATAGATGTCCCAGAAGAACAAAACGTCAGAATGCAGAGGGATGCACACATGTGTGTGTGTCTAGGTAAGAGTTGTCTCTTTTCCCTCTCTCATCAGTGCGAACTGGAAAAATAAAAAGAGAGAGAGAAAGAACATTCGTTCCCTGGAGGTTAAGAGAAAATTCAACAGTTTAATGAGGTTGTCAAAGACCTTCCTCTCTAGATTAAGGATCTAATGTTAAAGCTGCAACTCCAGGGCTCAATGGAGGTAAGGCACGCTCTTCTTTGTGCCTTCAGAATACATGGGGAGACACCCACTTCTACACTGAACTTGAAAATCTCCCTCATTTCTTTTTGGCATTTCTGCATAGAGAAACTGTTTCTTACAGCTCCTCTTCTAAGAAACTCAATTTGGTTAAAAAAAAAAAGTAGTAAAATACCTTATATTTTTAGAGCACTTTAGAGTTCCCCAGACATGTCTGCCTCCAATAACTCATCTTCACAACAAACCTGGGCAGCGGGTTCCCCGCCCATGCGGGAAGCAGAGTGACTTCCCAAGGTATCACCACAAGGTGGCCAGGTAGAGGCCCAAGAATGTGTTTTAAGTATTATTCTTCATGCCACAACCATTTTGGCTTGCTTTCCTGTGATTCTGAGTGGAGATAGTAGTGGAGAAGCTTGGAAGGAAGACTGGGCTAAGCAAATTGGGCTTAAGCCCTGGCTTGGTCATCCGTGAGCTTTAGAATCTACGTTCACCTCATTAGCCTCAGTTCCTTCATCTTTCAGAAGAAAGCAGTAGCTCTTGAACTTGTAGGTTGTCTGACAAAGAATATAACCAGAGATGATTAGGGATTCACAAAATGTCACTTATGTGCAAGATGATGAGACCAGGATCGCTGATGTTTTTATGCAGTGGATATGATATTTGGGGCCACGAAAGCTCAGGAGCACAGCCTATTTAATTTTCTATAATGTTTCTGTAACCGAATTTCATTTCTGTTCTGCTCCATCCATTGGTGGTGGAAACTTAATTCTAGAAACTTAATTCTTAATTCTAGGCAGGTGCTCTGCCTCCCGCCTCTTCCTGAGTGTACAAGTTCAAAGGGGGCTGATGTCCATCCATGCATGGGGCTGAGGGGTGGTTCTGTACTCGACAACTACCTGACAGTTTTAGTGCCTGCTGTCTTGTCTGGCCCTTGTCCATCACTGATATTGTGCCAGCACCGCCCTGTTCCCATGTGATTTATAGGCATGTGGCTTATCCTGGCATCTTCTGCCTTGCTCTCTCCATCCCCACCACAAGGTCCTTTGAGGCCATCTGGCTTTGTGCATCAGATAGCTTTACCATCCTGCTGAGGGCATGAGGACAGCAACTCCTCTTGACCACACTGGGGGCATGAGTGTCGAGAGGAACCAGCTGAAGACCTCTTGATTTAGGCCAACCATGAAGGCACTTGTCATTGGCTGCTGTCATGCCAAGGAAGAGCACTTGACTGTGCTGCCATCCCCCCAGGTGCTATCTGGCAAGTGAGGCAGGAACACTCTTTGCTTTCCAGTCCCTCAAATTCACCTGATCTTCTATAGCTCGTCATCCTCTTTAGCACCTCGTGGGCAAGCCTGGTGCATATGAAGTTCAGGATCTCTTTGAAGGACATTCTCTACCATTTTCAAGACCATCTTGTTTCATTTCCAACATTCCTGTCTTCCCATGCTCAAGTGATCCTTACTTCTTTGGGGTGGGGGGCAGGTGGAGGGTGGAGAAGCCAGTGCTCTAACATATCACAGATTTCCCATTACTGTCATTATTATCATCTTATTTTACCTTCTATCTAGACCTCAACTTCTGAACCCCCAAATGAAAAAAAAAAGTGGACACATTTGGCTTCGTTTTCTGGTTCTTCTATGGTAATTCCCCTGGGATACTGTGGTCCTCAAGTATATAGTTGCCCAGATTGGGAAGGGTCACTTGGTATATGGTGGGCAGCATTATAGCCCCCACAAGGAAATTTACATCCTAATGTCTGGAGCCTGTGAATATTTTATCTTTCATAACTAAAGTGGAGATTAAATTCACATACAGAATTAAGGTTGCTAATAAGCTGACTTTTAAAGAAGGAGATTGTCCTGAATTATCAGTGCGAGCCCAGTGTAATCACAGTGTCCTTCAATGTGGAAGGCGGGAGCCAGCACAGAAGTTCAGAGCGATGTAACATTGCCACCTTTGAAGATGGAGGAAAGGAGTTACAACCCCAGGAGAAGTCTCTAACAACTGGGAAAGGCAAGGAAATGGATTCACCCCTACAGCCCCCAGAAAGTCGTGCCACCCTGCCAATACTGTGATTTGAGCCAACTGAGAACTTTGTTGGCCTTCCAGCCTGTGCAACTGCAAGATAGTACATTTGTGTTGTTTTAAACCAGCAGGTTGGTGGTAGTTTGTTGCAGCGGCGAGAAGAAACTAATGCAGGGTGAATAAAAATATTGTCGGCGAGAATATGGAGGGTGATCCAGGAGGTGCCACGTAAAGAATCATCTTGTTATTTCGATTTTCAATTATTTCCGGGGAGACCCTCACCGCTTGATCAGAGATGGAGGAAGTAACAGTGAATGAAGCATCAGAGAAGGGAGGGAGGCTTGCGTTCCCCTTCGGTGTGCTGAAGGGTAAAACGTTGTTATCTATTAGAAATCGTATAAATCTGACACACGTAATGATGTCGGCAAGGCCCAGTTTGAAAAGTAAGCTGTGGTTCCATTTATTCTGTGTGACAGTACAAACATGGTGAAATTTTAATCATGATAGAGGACAAAACCAAAGAAAACCATGGGTACTTTATCATAATATTGTGTGGAGGACACTGGGGCCATCCCTGTGTGGCTGCTGCCCCTGAAGCATTTTGCTCAGGCTCCTCCTTGGTGTTGCCCAGGTTCTCCCAGCGGGGGAAGCATCCTCTTGACGGCTTCAACCTCAGACAAATCTGGGGATCGAAATCTGTTCTCTCAGCCCCTTTTGAAACGGCAATTCACAGCTTACCTCCATTTTCCCAATGTTTTTCTCACGTTTTGTCAGTCAGAAATATGGGAAGGGTTCAGCTGGGTTATTTGTCTCTGATGTGTGACAGGGGGGCCATCTAGAGTTGGAGGATTTCTTCCATGAGGGTCCCTTCACTTACTTAGAAGGTGCCGGAATAGCAGACAGTCAAGCCTGGCCATGCTGGACCTCATTTCCGTCCTGGGGCTGTCAACTAGAGTGCCTGCCCATCGCCTTTCCATCGGGCAGGGCTCGTCAGGCCACAGAGGCTCGGTTTGCAGAGGGAGCATCCTACGATCAGGTGTTCCAAGAGCAGAGACAGAAGCTTCAAGGCTTCTTAGCACCCAGCCTCAGAAGTCCCAGAACATCATTTCTACCCCATTCTGTTTGTCAGGCAGGTCATTAAGGTCAAAGTAGATTCATAGAGAGGAAATTGGACTTCACCTGTCGATGGGGAGAGCAGCAGAGAATGGGTGGCTCTCTTTAATCTACCTTTTTCCTGTAGCATGGACGCATGGACCAGGGCTCCGAGAGTAGGAAGGCACCCTAGAGATCTAATGAGGCCAGTACCCATTATATAGAAAGAAAAGCAAAAGCCTAGAAAGATGCAGAGATAGCTCAAGTTCATATAGGAAAACAGTGACAGAATCAAGATGTGATCCCAAGACTCCTTCCTCCCAGGTGAACCTGCCTAGGCAGTGGCCTTATGATCACCTTTGCCACTGCAACAGTCCAAAGATTTATTCAGCAATAGTCCTGCATCCAGCACACTGAATGGAGCAGGGAAGACAAGAAAAAGAGCCCCACCTTGTTTTCTAAGGTAGCTCAGAAGGCGAGATGGGCTTCAACAGGACTGCAGTGTGGTCTTGAACAAATCACTTCATCTCTGCCTGAGAGTATCTCTCAAGGTGGATGTGAGTGCAGAGAGAAGGGGGCTGGGGTAGGAGAGAGGGATGCTCACTAATACTGCGTGCCAACTCACGTATGTCCATGGCAGTTAATGCTTGTAACTCTCCCTCTAGATGGACACTGTTAGGTCCATTTTAAGAAAGACAAAGCCTAGGGGCGCCTGGGTGGCTCAGTTGATTAAGTGTCTGACTTCGGCTCAGGTCATGATCTCACCATCCATGAGTTCGAGTCCCCTGTTGGGCTCTGTGCTGACAGCTCAGAGCCTGGAGTCTGCTTCAGATTCTGTCTGTCTGTCTGTCTCTCTCTGTGCCCACCACTCATACTCTGTGTCTCTTTCTCTCAAAAATAAATAAACATTAATTTTTTTAAATAAGAAAAAGACTAGGAATGTAAGAGCAATAGTCCACACAGTGACCTGTGTGCAGACATGATTTTGAGTGCTCAGTTTATGATCTAGGTTGTATAATTATCTCTACTTGACCCATGAGAAAAATGGAACTGCCTGGTAGAAAATGAGGTTATGTGTAGAAGCATCAAAAGAGAAGGATGGAGAGGAGAGGAGGGTGGGTACCAGACAGTCCAGGGCCTTCGTAGAAAGTTAGGACTGAGGAAGGAATGGGGATTTGCATGCTGGCTCCATCCTGCAGAGTGTTGGTATCTTTTAGGAGGTGTGTCCAGCCCTCCCTTTGAATTCCATACAGATCCCACTCCGCCCCACCCCTAGAAACCACCCACCCATAATCTCCTTCTCTCTTTTGTGTGTGTGTGTTTCCATTTTGACCTAAAAAGCCATCTGGCCTCCCAGATATTAGGAAGGGCCACAGCACCCCTGATTGCCATGAGATGCTGAAAGAGAGAGCCTGCTTCTCTCCATCCCTCATCCTTTCCGAAGGGCAGGGAAGGCACCTCAGAGAATCAGCTGGGTGAGAAATCACTTTGGAGCACAGCCCAGGCACTGCTGACCGGGGGAAGCCCAAGCCTGTGGGCCTGGCATTCTGCCCGCCTGGACGGGCGATGCGAGGCTGAGCCACGGTAGGGCCTGGCCCCTGAGACGTAGTTTCTCCTCCCCAGAAGTGGACTCTTGAGGTTTAGTCCATCCCAGCAGACCGGTGACAGGGGGTATGTTGGATTCATACTACAGCCCAGCTGGCTTTTGCCATAGTCCAATAGGAGGAATGATGCTTTGCCACCTTTTTCTTCTTAGAAATCTTACAAATATGCAGAGTCAGAGAGTAACACATCTTTGTAAAAACTCAGAGACTCTTGGGCAGGGAAATAGTTGTTTTCAGGGGTGGAGTATCTCCTATATCTTGTCCTCATCACAGCACCCTCTGATCAACCAGGTCCATACATGGAGAATTCTCTATATGCCCCTTCATCAGTAATACTAGTACTGATCGTATTATTGAAAGCATGACTTGGTTGATGCTATTGACAAACAAATTAGTGCTATCAATAATTACTGATAGAGATACATAGAGAGTTTGAGTGCTGATTACGTGCCAGGCCCTGGGACGAATGCTTGAAATAGGTCATCACATTGTATCCTTGCATCAACCTTAGGAGGTGAGCACTATTGTTACTCCTACTTTGTCCGTGAAGAAATGGATTTAGGAAGCACGAGAAACTTGCCCAAGTCTAAGCAGCCAGAAAAAGGCAGAGCAGAAATTCAAACCCAGGTATATCTAACTCCAAACCCCGTTCTCTTAACTCCTCAGATGGCAACTTCCACAGGCTAAGGATCATTCCCCAGGGATAAAGCAGATGTCCCCCAATGTCAGGGAGTGAAAGGAAGGGGACACTCCCTTCTCCCCCTTCTCTTTCAGTGTCTAAAATGTCTTCTTCTTCCTCTGCATCCAGGAGATCTGCAGGAAGATAAAAGAGAATAAGTATCGGAGAAAGGGGTAGGAGAGTAGGAAAGAACGAGATTAGAACTTGCCTATTGACTCTGAGCCTGTCTGTAAGGATCAAACTTTGGGGAGTGAAAAGGAAGGGAGCTGCCCCTCATTTGGGAGCTGTGCCTGTCCATCCTTTCTTTGTGAACTCCCAGCATAGTCCTCCTCCCTTCTGGGGTGGGTGTGGTGGCGGTGGGTGGGAGTCCGATATAGGGTTTTCAGGATTATAATGTGTGGCTTTCTCATAAAGCCTCAGCACCCTTTTATGATATTAAATATTTTATTCTTCCCATGACATTTGAAGCCTTCTCTAGTTTTTTCCCCTCATGTTATTTCTTTGGGACCCAGATTTGCTGGGTCTGATGGTATTTCTGGTAAGCTGGTTTTATTGTGTGGAAGTCATTAGCTGTTAAAGTCAGGGAGCAGCCCTCGCCCTTCTGAAGCGATGGGTTTTACCCTTTGATTCCTGGAAGAATGGCGTGGGGGAAAGGAGCCCCAGAGGTGGGGGCAGGGAACGGGCGCTGCCTGGTTCTGCCACCTGTTGGCTGCAGGAGTGGAACAAATCCCTTCGGGGAAGGCGGCCACCTTCTGTGTGGACTGCGTGTGGGAAGGGAGAGGGAGCTTCAGACCGACCTGGAGAGGGGCCACCGATTGCTGAGTTTCCTTTCAATTCCTGAAATCTATGACCTCATGATACATGTTCTCAGAGGGCAGATTTCTAACATCGGAAGGGCCCAAGGCGGGGAGGGGGAAGGGCAACACTAGGTGGAGGGTGAGGCTTAACTCCTGGTTTGGTGGGAAAGCAAACATACAGGAGGAAAAAATTCTCCATCCCTTTGCTTCCCTTTTGTAAGCATCTCAGGAGAGACGTTGGCATTTTAATTGTATGTTTCATGCACCTGCTTCACAAAGCTTTTCGCCTTTGGAAAGGTGCCCTTATGAGAGAATATATTTACTCCCACCATCACCCCTACCTTCAAGGGGTCAGCATAGCGCTTAAGAGCAGTTTCTGGCATCAGAGAAACCTGGGCCCCAAATCTGCTCTGTCACTCACTAGCTGGGTGACCTTGGGACAAAGTATTTAAGGCCTCTGAGTCTCAGGTTCCTGTTGAGTAAAATGGGGCTAATAATATCCAGCAAAGCTGCCATCGGCACTAACTGAGATAATGCACACACAATGGGCCAGCACCCGGCCCTAAGTAGACACAAAGTATGGTTGCTGCTGCTATTATCTGATATTTCATGCGCGGATGATAGGGATGATGAGAGCTGAAATTGTCTGGGGGATTGCTATGTCCCAAAGCGTCTGACATGGGTGTCACCGTTGCCCCTTTCTTACAGATGGGAGAACTTATGTACCTCACTCAGGGTCACACAGCTTCTAAGTTCTAGAGCAGGGAGTTTAAGTCAAGCAGCCCAATGGTAGAACCCTCGTCCTCAGTCAGGGCAAAGTCTTCATAAACATCATTTGTCCTGTTGCCTAATACTCCACAGAGGGGACTACTCAATCCCTTACTTCACCTGATTGGTGGGCATTTTGAATGTTTTCAATTTTAATCTGTATTTTTTAATTTTTAATTTTTTAAATTTATTTTTGAGACAGAGAGAGTAAGAGAGTGCAAGCAGGGGAGAGGGACAGAGAGAGAGGGAGACAGAATCTGAAGCAGGCTCCAGGCTTTGAGCTGTCAGCACAGAGCTCGACGCAGGGCTCGAACCCACAGACCGCGAGATCATGACCTGAGCCAAAGTTGGACGATTAACCGACTGAGCCACCCAGGCGTCCCTTCAGTTTTAATCTATTGTCAACAGTGTTGCCCTGATCATCTTTGGGCCGAAGGATTCTTTGTGTCCTGAGTTATTTCTTTAGAATAAATTCTCAATAGTCTGTAAGACCATTTTTCAAATTCCATGATTTGGGTGAAGGTGTGAGATGGATTAAAAATAAAAAGGAGCGGGGCGCCTGGGTGGCGCAGTCGGTTAAGCGTCCGACTTCAGCCAGGTCACGATCTCGCGGTCCGTGAGTTCGAGCCGCGCATCGGGCTCTGGGCTGATGGCTCGGAGCCTGGAGCCTGTTTCCGATTCTGTGTCTCCCTCTCTCTCTGCCCCTCCCCCGTTCATGCTCTGTCTCTCTCTGTCCCAAAAATAAATAAACGTTGAAAAATAAAAATAAACAGGAGCAACACCACCTCTGACTTTCTGGACTCCACCTGTTTCAGGGGTGCTGGTTTTCTTTCATGATGCAGTCCAAGGGCAGGTTAGGGTGTTGGACCCAAAGTATCCCCTTGACGAGGGGAGTGATCAAGCAAAAATGGTACGTTAGAGAGTAGAGCCCGGTGATGTGTGCAAGATGCATGTGGGAGGGGGCGCAAATGCAGAGGACCGGGCAGGTAGGAGGCTGTTGTCGCGGGGCTGTTGTCTCCTTGAAGACTGGAGCGGGTCAGAGACCGTGACCACAGAGTTCCCAGTGTCATGCTGAGCACCTGTGACAGACTCCATGGCCATTGGAACGCTGATAGACACCTTTTTCTTAGCTCTGAAATGAAAACCCGGAATCATTGTGTTCGTCTTAACTATGGTAATAGACTCGTTGCATCTATAAGGTGTCTTCCCCATCCGATCTTCAGTCTTCTTTTTTTCTTAGTTGTTGTTTAAGTAGCTCGTGCTCATTGTAAAAGAAAATAAAACAAACTTTATTATTTTTATGTATTTTTAAATGTTTATTTTTGAGAGAGAGAGTGAGTGTGCACGTGTGTGTGTGAGCAAGGGACGGCACAAAGAGGGAGAGAGAGTATCTCAAACGCTGAACCCAGTGTGGGGCTGGAACTCCTGAACCATGAGATCATGACCTGAGCTGAAATCAAGAGTCGGATGCTTAACCGACTGAGTCACCCAGGAGCCCCTAAAATAAGACCAATTTAAACCCCTGCTGAAATGTAGAAAGAAAAAAAACACAAACCAGTGTCCTTATTTTCTTTCACTTGGGTCTCTATATATCTTCCTATAAATTTTCCCCAATGCATATGCAAATCTAAATAAGAATTTATATATGTAAGTTTAAAAATAGAAGCATGAAAAGCATACAGTAGTTGTGTTTCTTTGAGGTAACTTTCTGTGTCAGAACCACATGTCTTTATACAAACTTTTCCTTTTTTTTTTTTAAGACAACTGGCTTCTTAACTTGATTTTAACCAAAGACAAAGATGAACAAATTGAGGCCAAAAAGCATAGGAACTATGCTTGGCTTGAACTCAAGTGTCCTAAACTCCAGGCTAGGATTCTCTCTCCCACACAGTGTAGTGTCCTTTTCTTTTTATCACACATCTTGGGGCAAATGGATCAGAAATTATATCATCATCATCATTATTACAAATTTGAAAATTTAGCCTTTTCCCTGCATTCTCCAGCTTCTCCCTGAGTCCTGCCTTGTACATCTTCTCTGCTAGCCCAGATATTCTTGGAGACTAGAGAAGTTATCCCAGGGACAGCAGAGAAGCACAAGACGACCAGCCTCGACCTTGAAACCTTTTAGCCTTGGGGTAGCAAAGAGTGAGAAGGTTTCATAAACCCCTCACTCACTAGCCTTTCTTCTCGGTGAGAAGATAGCACCTGAGTAGCACCATAGACATTCCTAGGGCAGTGGGATGGCTCATCAGAATTCTTCCAGTGCAAAGAGCAGACTTGGCTATGATACAGAGTTGGGTTTATGTGCCGTCTAATCACTGGGAAGCTGTGTGACTGTGGGCAAATTGTTGAATGCCTCTGAGCCTCTGTTGCATTGTCCATAAACTGAGAATGATCCCTGCACCTTATGATGTTGGCCCAGCCCAGTTTGAGTAGCCAGGCATGAGAAGGACCCTGTTCTGTAACCTCCCTTTCCAGGATCAGTTCCTATTGGGTAGGGAGGAGTTTGGTGAGCTAGGAAACAAGGCCCATGTATGCTTGCTCTTTGACATGACCCAGAAGTTCTCCAGTTCTCAATGGGCAGTGACTCTGTCCTACAATCCAACTAAACTTGGACACTGTGCACCTGGAGATAGCATCATATCCCATAAGTTACAGAGTCACATCTATAAGACTGCCCCCCAATTCCAGAGACCAGTCACAGGTCCAGCTTGTAAGCCTGTCCTTCTGATTGACCAGGTATAGATGGTAGGTTCTCATGACCCCCTCTTTGGATTCGATTAATTTGCTTGAGTGACTCACAAAACTAGAGAAACACTGATTTCTGTTTACCAGTTTATTGTAAAGGATATTATAAAGGATACAGATGAACAACCAGGTGAAGAGGTACATAGGGCAAGGTGCAGGGAAAGAAGCATGGAACTTGCATGCCCCTTCTTCACCTCCATGTGTGTACTATCTCAGAAGCTATCCAAACGCCATCCTTTTGGGTTTTTACCGAGGCCTCATTACATAGGCATAATTGCTTAAATTGTCGGCTACTGGCAACTGATGTAACTTCCAGCCCCTTCTTCCTCTTACGGGATCCTGAAGGTCCCAGCCTTCTAATCACCTGGTTGGTTCCCCCTGGCAACCAGCAGACCCCAACATTAGGTTCTTTCCAAAAATCACCTCATTAACATAAGTTCAGATGTGATTGAAAGGAGCTTGTTATAAACACTAAGAAACCTTGTTTGCTCTCATCACTTAAGGAAATTCCAAGGGTTTTGAGAACTCTGTCTAGAAATGAGGATGAAGATAAAAATATACATATTTCTTATTATAAATCACATTATCATGCATGGGATCTTTTTCTGGCTTTCATTGATCTTCAAGAATTTTTCTTGCCGTCATTGTAAGGAAAAGTGATCTTAGAAGCCCACTGTCATGGGGATGGTACAGACCTAGGTAATAAAATGACCCTATTCCTCAACATGGTTCTACTTGTGTGTTCTTAGCTGAGCCTCTCATGCTTTTTACAGATTCTGAGATTTGAGCTTAATTTTGTCTGGGGCTCCTTCTTTCCCCCCCAACAGTCCACAAGTTGAAGCTGTGCTTGGGTCTGGAGAGGGAAGACTGAAGATCAGCCTGTATGATAGTCAATGGCACCTGTGCTCCTCCCCCCACTCCCCCAGGAGAGCTGTTCTTGCACACACAGTAAACCTTAGGAAGAAGACGGAGGCCTCCATATGGTGGGATTCTAGGCAGCAGCACTGTAACCAACCTCCACGATTTTGTTGTCGCCTTGTTTAGATAATGAGGCATTTCAGCTATAAACTTGCTTTCCCTTTTTCAATTATAAAGGCATTATATATACATGTAAGGATATTTAGAATACAGAGAAAGAAGAAGGAGGAAAAATATCACCCACAGTCATGTCATCTCCAATAATCACCACTAACAATTTGGTATTTTTGTATTTTCTTTCTATTAGTGTGTGTGTGTGTGTGTGTGTGTGTGTGTGTGTGTGTGTATACACACACACCCATATATATGTGTATATATGTATGTATATATATATATATATACACACACACACACACATATATACATACATATGTACATACATATATATATATATATATAGAGAGAGAGAGAGAGAGAGAGAGAGAGAGAGAGAGATGTGTCAAATATCACATGGAGTTTCGTCAATAGTAATTAAATTATGCAAGGCTCCCGGATGGCTCAGTCCGTTGAGCATCTGACTCTTGATTTCTGCTCAGGTCATGATCCCAAGGGCATGGAATTGAGCCCTACGTTGGTCTCCACACTGAAAGTAAAACCTGCTTAAGATTTTCTCTCTCTTTCTGCCCCTCCCCTGCTCTCTTTTTCTTTCTCCCCCTTCTGTCCCTCCCCCCTCTCTCTCATAAGTAAGTAAATAAATAAATGTAGTAATTATGTGATACCTATCTATTCACCACCCAGGTCAAAACTTCGACTACAGCCTGCATTCCAGAAGCCCCTTCTTAACACACTTGCTGGGACTCCATTTCCCGTTTTAGCCCTTTCTCCCCCTCTATAAGTAGCCACAGCCCTGACTTTTATGATAATCAAGTCCCTTATCTTTTCCATGTAGTTTCCCCATTTATATGTACCTAGAACCACAATTTTATTTTATTTTTGCTTTTCGGTGATGAATTCTCTGGCCTTCAGCACATTTCACTAAGCTAGGTAAAACTAATCTTCTCTTTCAGTTGAAGCAAAAAGTGGTTATCAGCTGGTCCACAGTTTCATTCAAATTTTAGCTGCATTCAGGATGCATCACCTAAGTCCCTCCTGGGGTGGGGTCCTCTGCTAGGCTCCAAAGTCGCAGGGGTGAGTTGTGTCCTGGCTAACAAAGAGCTCAGTCGATTTACCTAGCCAGAAATTGATATTTCAGATCCCACCACGCAAAATCACACGTGGATGCCTCTTTTTAGCACATATGCAGGGTAAACTTTCTCCTTTCTGAAAGATTCCCTCTGGTGTAGACTCGGGCCTGGGCCTGCTTCTTCCTGTCCTTTGAGTTTTTGGCACCCACACGAGCATAAATCCCCCCCCTCCCCCCGCAGCTGGTCCAAACCATGCAGGCTTCTTCTAAGGCATATCTTTAAATGTTACATCCTGAGTTCATCCCGGGTGAGAGGAGAACCTTTTAGGCAAGGGGTGGGGGTAGAGAGAGAAAGGGAACCAATGTCTTTTGAGCTTTTAAGTGTAACTTTGGATCTTGGAATCCACACAGCACACCAGCCAAATGGCATCGCCATCCGCATTCTGCGAGTATAGAAGCCAACCCAGGAAGGGGAGTAGCGTGCGTGCAGTGCCACTCATGTTGGGTTTGGCGGCCTTGGGATCAGATCCCAAATCCGAAGGGCTCCCGTCACCTTGATGGATCGCTGATCTGGGGTCACGTTGGGATTGGAGGCCTTGGGATGGGAACCCGAATCTGAAGGGCTCTAGTAACTTTGAGGGAGCACTGGTCTGGGGTCAGGCTTCCTGCTGCACAGATCCCTGTTGTACCCGTTAATGACACTGAGTAATGATATATTAATGTTCTTATATGCACAGCAGCACCTCCACGTGGGATTGCCTGGAGAGTTAGGTGGGTGGTGTGCACGTAGCCCTGGGTCTGGATGATATTTATAGTACTCAGTACATAGCAGCTAGGGGCAGAGTCAGATAGGCTGCTGGGGAGGGCTTGAAAATAAAGACTTGAAGCACCTGCCGTGAGGCTGGCTAGCTAGTGCTTGCTGTAGGTGGCAGGGATGGGAGAGGGTCACTGCTGGTCCTTAATTCTTGGCTTGAGTTTCCTCTCACCCCCCCCCCCACCATTCCCAAAACACTGGACTCTGAACCTCAGGGTCTAACATCTATGGCATCTGTCTCCATTCAGGGGTAGATTTTTTTTTTCTTCGTTCTCTTAAATTGCTCTCTGCAACAACAAAAAAATAAAATATGCAAACCGCCCAAAATTACACTCAACATACGCTGAATAAATATATACCCACAGAAGCATATGTTCAATGGCTGCTGCTCCATGCTTTTCAAAGCCAACTAGCTTATAAAATCATTTCTCACGCAGAGTCCGGGTGATCGATGAGAAGGTGCGGTGTGAGGACACAGCCGCAAGCTGCGAATAGAGTTTTTAGTTACAAAGGATGGGGAAGGGAATGAGCCAGCAAAACCTAGCAGCCATCGAAAAGACCATGTCTTCAGCCTGTCCTGACAGAAGCCTGGCCCCTGGATCTATAGCTCACTAGTAGGCATAGTAGTGGGGGAGAAGGAGTTCTTTGGGATCTGCGGGGTTCAAATCCTGGCTCTGCCACTTACTATATACTGACATAGGTTGCTTTAAAACATGTTGAGTCTTAGTCTCCCAATATCAAAAAATGAGTAAACTAATAGGACCTACCTTACGTGGTTGTTATGGGAGGAGGCCTAGCCCAAGGCTTAAGGAAAGAGACCCTGGGGGCTCCTTTCCTGGCTCTGCCACTTACTGGCTGTGTGACCTTGGGCGTGCTCATGAACCTCGCTGCGTCTCAGATTCCCCATCTGGTAAGTGAGCTTGGTAATAGCATCCACCACTTAGGGCTGCTTTGAGGAGGGGCCGAGTCAGCGTGCGTTCAGCGCTTAGTGTGGGACCTGGCTCGGCAGTCAGTGCTCAGATGATGTCGGAAAGCCATTTTTGCCAGTGCTGCCCTGCACATCAGTCTGTAGCGTGCAAACGTTGTCAAAATTCTCTTGGCTCTGTGTCACTCACAGGGAGAACAGGGACATGGGTCTTCTTAAAACTAGAAGAAATTGGAGCATCTATAATGTTGACCTGAAGCAACATCATCTCTCCTTTGCAAGCCTTACTTTCCCATTTGTGAGTGCTGACAATAACAGTATATACCCTTTTCTGAGGAGCTGGCGAGCTGGAATGACGTGCCGGGCATTGAGGGAGTGCATGATCCATGTCTGCTTGCCCCCAGCACCCTGGCACCACAAAGCGCCTGACCCAGGGGAAGGGGGCTCGAGCCCCATCTCGGTAGCAGAGGGCTCCTTCACTGAGTCTTGCCGTTAGCCCGGAAGGTGCAGCTTTGGAATGGTGCAGGCTGCTGAACCTCAGCTCCGCCCTACAGGTGCTCACTGTGTGACCCAGGGAAGGCCCCTTGCGTCTTGCACCGTGGGGTTCTCTTCTTCCAACCAGGAGCTGAGTCTGTCTGGCAGTCACCTGAGGCTGGAATGATAGAATGCTTGGAGAAGGACTTTAGAAACCTCAGCCACCTGAAAGGCAGCATAGCATGACTTGATGGCCGGCTGTGCCGTCTACTTGCTCAGGTCTTCGGACAAGTTACTGAAGCTGTCTGTGCCTCGGTTTTCTCTTCTGAAAAACAAGAATAATAGTACCTTTACCACCAGGGTATCGTTAACACTAGGAGTTAATATCCCTAACACATTTAGAATAGTACTTGGCACATGGTGAGAACTATTGTTAGCTAGTACTTATTTTTTAAGTTTATGTATTTTGAGAGAGAAAGGGAGAGAGAGCGAACAAGGGAGGGACAGGGAGAGAGAGAGAGAGAGAGAGAGAGAGAGAGAGAGAGAGAGAGAGAGAATCCCAAGCAGGCTCCATGCTGCCAGTGCAGAGCCCAATATGGGGCTCAAACTCACAAACTGTGAGATCATGACCTGAGCCGAAACTAAGAGTCAGACGCTTAACCGACTGAGCCACCTAGGTGCCCCCAGCTATTACTATTTTTTTTTTAGTAATTTTAATTGTTTTTTAATGTTTATTTATTTTTGAGACAGAGAGAGACAGAGCATGAATGGGGGAGGGTCAGAGAGAGAGGGAGACACAGAATCGGAAACAGGCTCCAGGCTCTGAGCTGTCAGCACAGAGCCCGACGTGGGGCTTGAACTCACGGACCATGAGATCATGACCCAAGCCGAAGTCGGACACTTAACTGACTGAGCCACCCAGGCGCCGCCCCCCAGCTATTACTATTATTGATTAACTATACAAAGGCTATTTATTTTCCTTACTAGACAGTTATTGAATAAACATTTGACAGGACTCCTGGAGAATTTTCTTGGGAGAGTGTTCTCTGTTTTCTTCTTCGCTCTGCTCTCCGTGCTTATTTGTACCATATTAAAAATCTCCAAGGACTATAAGAATGTTATGACTTATTCCTCTCCCTGTGTTGGACCAGATGCTTTTTGAAGGCTGGGCTAAGGCTCTGTAAACTTGATGGCCTGGAGGACAGTCAGCTTTGAATAGGCATTTGCTGAACTGAACCCCTACTCCACGTGGTGTCATGGGGAACTCCAGAGGGAGGCAGAAAGCTTTATGACTCCAGCTAGAAGGACGGCCAGCCGTCGAAAGCAGCTGTCCGGCTTGGCTGCAAACAATATCCTTGGGCCAGTCCCACAAGAGCAGCCCTTCTCCATGGTTCCCCAGCGCAGGTTCTACCCACTACCAGAACATACCTTCTGACCTCCCTTGGTGTTTCTGTGAGCCTCTTGCAGAGAACCATAGGATGTCCAAGCTGTAAGGTCCGTGGAAACCAGCTGCCACCTTTCTCAGAGCAGATAGGAAGCCTGAGGCAAGAGAAAGGAAGAGAACTGCCCAAAGCAGGGACTGTAATCAGTGTCTCCTAACTGTGTTCATGTGTTCCTCTAATGGGAAAGATGGGTGCTCATAATAAATTCGGATGGCTGGCCATGACCCGGATGGGTGCCAGCAAACCCAGCTGTGTTTTTCAGCACCAGTGCCATCTCACTATTATTCTTGATTTTTTAAACATTTTTTATTTATTTTTGAGAGACAGAAAGAAACTGACTGCGAGCAGGGGAGGGGCAGAGAGAGAGGGAGATGTGGAATCTGAAGCAGGCTTCAGGCTCTAGGCTGTCGGCACAGAGCCCGATGTGGGGCTCAAACCCACAAACCACAAGATCATGACCGGAGCCAAAGTCAGATGCATAACCGACTGAGCCACCCAGGCACCCTTTAGGACTACTCTTGAGCATAAACCATCTTGAGCCGTGACTTGCCTCCCTCTGGGGGTTTCCCCAGTGCCTCCAGTAGGTCTAATTCTCTTGGAGGTCAAGGACCGCCATCCCTTCTCTTTCTTCGTGTCTCCATCAGAAATGAGTTGTGTGGTGCAGAGAGCACGGGTTTAGAGCCAAACATACCTGTGCCTACACCCTGCTTCCATTCGTAGAAAGCCTGAGTGACATAGGAAAAGCACTCTGGCTTCAAAGCCTGTTTTCTCTTCTGCAAAATCGGGCTGAATAATAGTGAGCCCATAGAATTATGGGTCTTGAGGGGCGCCTGGGTGGCTCAGTCGGTTAAGTGTCCAACTTCAGCTCAGGTCATGATCTCGCGGTCCGTGAGTTCGAGCCCCACATGTGGTTCTGTGTTGACAGCTCAGAGCCTGGGGCCTGCTTTGGATTCTGTATCTCCCTCCCTCTCTGCCCCTCCCCCACTCATGCTCTGTCTCTCTTACTCTGAAAAATGAATAAATGTTAAAAAAATTTAGAATTGTGGGTCTTGAGCAAAGCAGGCTAAGGAGAACACGTCGTGTAGCGTCTGGCTCACAGTAGGCACCCAGAGCACGCCAATTTCCTCTCTCATGTCTCCAGTGAGTGTTTGTTGAATGCTGCACAGATGGCAGGCGTGTGGGGAGAATGGCCTATTGGTGTTTCACAGGAACTCAAGACAGAACTAAGCAACGTAATTGACATTTTCTTGCATTCCAGAAATATTTACCGGGTATCAAATATTCAAGCGACAATGATCACAATAACCACTTTTATAACTGTTGACGTTTTATCACGTACCAGGCTCTGTGCTAGGGACATCGGTTGTCTGACTTGTTTTCCCCATGGCAATTCCGCTGAATAGGTGTAATTAGTCTCCGTTTACGTTGAGGGAATTGAGTCTCGAAGTGTTGACAATGTGACTGGCTAGCATTACACGGCTAGTGAGTGGCAATCCGGAGGGATTCCAGTCCAGACCTGCCTGATGCCGAAGGCCACGCCAGCGTCTTCGTCCCCTGTGCTGGGCACTGGGACTGGGCCGAAAAGAGGAAGCTGTGTGTCTTACACTCTCTCCTCAAATAGCCCACAGGCTCCTGGGGAGACAGACTGTGAGCCAGAAAACATCCTCAATGGCAGAATGACGTTTGTGCTGGGAAGAATCCTTAACCTAGGAGAGAAGTGAAAATGAGGCTTGCTGACTCCGGGCCAATCAGAAGGAAGTAAGAACTTCCACATAAGGTATCTGTCCATGATGGCACTGAGAAGTCCCAGCAAACCCAGGAGTTAGTTAGTTATTATCAAGTCCATTTTAAAATGAAGACACATAAAGAGGCGCCTGGGTGGCTTAGTCGGTTAAGCGTCGACTCTTGATTTCAGCTCAGGTCATGATCTCACGGTTCATGGCATCGAGCCTCGCATCAGGCTCTGCACTGACAGTGCGGGGCCTGCTGGGGATTCTCTCCCTCCCTCTCGTTCTCTCTGCCCCTTCACCGCAGACACCCTTGGGCGTCTGCCTACATGGTTTCCACATCCAGGTGGAGAGACAGATGATTGCAGGGTTGTGGTTTGGGCAGCGTGCCTGGGAGCTCTCCCGGGGACTCCTCCACTCGGGCCTGAAGCCTCTGGGGGTGCCTGCAGCTGCAGTCCTCCATCAGCCACGATCGATCCCCGTAATCCTTTTTTGCATGCCCACCCCTTTCCTCCATGTCCGCATCAAATTGAGCGACGGCTGAATTGGCATGAGTTGATTAAAACTCCCCGTAATTATGGGCTCTCGACCGGCCTGGTTGTCCAAATCAATGTCTGCAGTAATAGACGGGCTAGCTGGCCTGGTTGACAGATTGAGGTGGAGGAGGGAGAGGTGCAGGGGATGGGGGATGGCAGGGTCTTCCCTGCACACCCCCTTTCCAGGCAGTCATCCCGAGGCCCCCTGGGACACGGGCAGCCCAGCCCACTCAGCGTCTAGTCAAAGGGATGGTCGGCACTGAAGGGCTCCGCGGCACTCGCTTAGTTAGCGCGGTCCTCCATAACCTTACCTGCAGAAAGAGGGTGTCTTATCGGTGCCTCTGAGTTTTGCTGTGAGAACTTGAGGAGGTGGCATATGGGAAAAATCTAGCACCTGGTAGAAATAACCATCTCATTTTCTTCATTGCTTCCCACCCTCCTAGGGATGCTGTATCTGATCTGCACCTCCAAGACTGCTGCCACCAGCCCCTTTGTGTCCCTTCATAGTCCATCATAGTGACCTTCCTACAAAGCTCTCAGAATTCTTGTGTAGCCCTGGCCAGTCTGAACCACTTGTGACATCACGGACAGTCCACCTTCATGTGGATCAGGGAGAAAGAACCCCTTTTTTACAATCAGGGGACCTCCAGAGGTAGGCAGAGTCTGCCTCTTACTTGCTGTGTAACCTCAGGCAAGTCACTTGACCTTTCTGGGCTTTAGTTTGCTCATCTGCAAAATGAGCATGATGATGCTGGTCCTACCTTAGCATTGCTGAGAATAGTAAAAACTGCGCATGGCAACAGTCTCCTTTCCCTCTGCCTGCATGCAGCCCTCTTCCATTGCTTCCTGAATGTATTTCCTATTTGGGGGAAAGTCACAAGGGATCCCAAAAGCAGTTTACCATTTTCTGAGCACCTGCCATTGGGTCAGACCTGTGTCAGGCATGTGATATGGTTCCATTCGCTCAGAAGCGCAGGGGGGTAGGAAGGACTCTCTCTCCAGTGTGGAGATGTGGAAACGGGGAATCCAGGGCACACAGTAGGGAAGTGGCAAATTTCACTCACAGGAGGAGTGGGATCCTATATGGCTGACAGTGTGTTCAGACTGTCGTTCATGAATGGTATTACTGCTTTTGCATTGTCTTATGTAATCTTGACCATGATCTGATGAGGCAGTGCTATTAGGAGAAGGCAGCTCTTGTCCTAGGAGGAAGGACTGTTGTTTTGCTTGCACTAGTGATGAGAAAAATCAGATTCTTGCTGAGCCCTTGGAGGAGGACAAGGCTTTGCCCGTAGTTCGGCAGGTGGGAGTCGTCCTGGTGGTGTCTTAAGTCATGCTCAGTCAATTCAGAGGGGATTCTCCACTTCCTTTGGAAATAGTTTAGAGCTGCTTCTCTCCTTTTCACAACTCATAGTTGCTTTAGCAAAAAAAACAAGCAGCTCTGGGCACCTGGGTAGCTCAGTCGGTTAAGTGTGTGACTTCGGCTCCGGTCATGATCTCACGGATTGTGGGTTCAGGCCCTGCATTGAGCTCTGTGCCGACAGCTCAGAGCCTGGAGCCTGCTTCAGAATCTGTCTCCCTCTCTCTTTGTCCCTCCCCCCACCAATAAAATATTCAATTAAAAATTTTTTTAATTAAATAAAAAAAATAAGCCCAAGCAGCTCAGCGCTAAGAGACGTCTCCAGCTTCCTGTTGTCCACTGTCTTCTTTTTACAGTATAGGAAACAGACTCAGAGAGGCGGATGTGCTTGCCTGAAGCCACCCAGCCAGTTAAGAGAGAGGCAAGGCAGACCTGAATCTCAGCTCTCTGGAGATCCTTATTCACATGCATTTATTTATTGAGGGCTTGCTAGGCTTTGGCTATTTGTCTCCGTCATCCTGTTTGCCTTCCACACCCACTTTGAGAAAGGTTTTCTGGGTGGGGAAACTGAGGGTCAGAGAAACACGACTAGCACAGGTGACAGTGAGTAAGAGTCTGGGTCTGAGGCTGGAGTTCTTTCTATTATCCCACCCTGTCTCTCAAGCCCAAGGTTGCAGAAGAGAAGGATGATGCCACACTGATGCCCCACGGGACCCAAGGGAGGGGCAGGGTTCTTTCTTCAGCACCAGTCCGGAGATTCCCCAGGTTTATTTGTCATATGAGTCCATCAGCCCCCGGGAAAAGTTATTCTGTCTTGTAAGTTCGTTGTTTTTCCTTCTGCTCAGAACAGCTGGTCCACCTTCTAGACCTGGGGGTGGGGTGGTGGAGCAGCTCATGACAATTTTGCACTTGAAGCAATTTGCATTCCATAATTAATGAACATTAAAATGCATAATTACAAACAGAAACAAATGGCTTGGTGATGTTGAAAACGGGCGGGGAAGGAGAGAAAGAAGGCACAGGGGATGGAAGAGGGGGCTGGGAGGAGAAAGGCAAGGCCAGTCTGTTGCAGGAACAGCCAAGAATCCCCTGTAACACTCCCCCACTCAGATCCTCAAGACTTCAAGACTCAGGGACTCAGGCCCAGGGTGTTCCTGTGGGTCCTCACCTGAGGTGGGGCAGAATGGAGGCTGTGAAGTTCTGGAGGTCAGCTGGTCTGGGTTTCTCATGCACTTACTGAAAACCTTCTGGCAAAAGACCAGCCTTCTAAGGAATGAGGTTATTATGACACAGACCTGCCCCTTTTCTTCTGCCCACTTATAGCCCCACAGAGTCTGACTCCCAAGGCTTCTTTTGTGAGCTCTAAGAAAGTGCTTACAGAGGGGCGCCTGGGTGGCTCAGTTGGTTAAGCGACCAACTTCGGCTCAGGTCATGATCTCGCGGTCTGTGAGTTCGAGCCTGTGCTGACGGCTCAGAGCCTGGAGCCTGTTTCAGATTCTGTGTCTCCCTCTCTCTGACCCTCCCCTGTTCATGCTGTGTCTCTCCCTGTCTCAAAAATAAAATAATAAAAAAAAAAAAAAAGAAAGTGCTTACAGATAACTGAATGCACTGACTTCAGTAATCTCTTCAAAGTGCCACACCAGATCACTTCACAACCTTCAGTGCCTTCCAGTTGTACTTAGAATCAACTCAAGATGCCTTCCCATGGCTAAAGTCAGGGGTCAACAACTTTTGTGTATAAAGAACCATGTAGTAAATATTTTAGGCTTTGCAAGCCACATGTGGTCTTTTTTTTTTTTTTTTGTCTCATGTTCTTCCTTAAAAAAAAAACTTTAAAAATGTAAACATTCTTAGTACTGTGGAAAACAGGCATTGGGAAGTAGATGTCTTTCTCCTGCTAAATACAGTTAGAAATGCTGGAGGTTACTTAAAAAACAAACATAAGTCTATAAAAGGTAGCGAAAAGGGAGACCAGCTAAGAACATGGGGGGCCCAAGGAAAGATATGGTGGCCCCTACACCTTGAGTTTGCTTTTTGCCTCATATATCCCAAGCTTAGAGCTGAAGGAGCCAACAAATCAGAAATTCCAATATTTAAAGACCAAAAAACAAAAATCAAAACCCCAAACCCAAAGCCTTCTCTTCTCAGCCAAAGTCCCAAGAAAAAGGAAGCCTATGAAAACAGAAAGTCTTCAGACAATAATCACTCTAGCCAAACATCATAGAAATAACATGGCCCATTCCTAACCCATTCTAATAAAGGCCAAGTAGGAAGCTAGACTTCCATTGTTACCAGACTGATACCATCTGGTAATGCGATCCTCCCCTGTCTTTGCTGCATTGGTGGCCAATGGTGTCCAAGAAGGCCAAGTGGGGAAACTGGGATTCTACCTCCCCTGGTAGTAATGAGGTATGCCTCCACTTTCCCCTATTGGAACAGTGTCAGAGAAATCCAGGTAAAATATAAGGTTTAAATAAGATACAGAGTTAAAACATAATAACATAACATAATGCCCCAAGTTGTCCAGGTTTCCGTTGAGAATCACTTGTCATACCAAGAACCTGAAAGATCTCAAACCAAATGCAAAAAAAGATGGCCAATAGATGCTACTATAAAGATAGCAGAGATATTGGAATTTGATGACAAATATGTTAAAATAGCCATCATAAAAATGCTTAAGCAATTTCAAGCACAAATGAAAAAAAGTCTCAGGAAAGAAGTAAAAGATATAAAGGAGAAGCAAATGAAAATTATAGAAGTGAAAAATACAATAATTTTTTTGAAAGTCAGTGGATTGACTCGGCTAATAGAATGGAGAGGACAGAGAAAATCACCAGTAAACTTAAAGATAGAACAATAGAAATTACCCACTTTGAACATCAAGAGAAAAGACTGATAAAATAAACAGTCTCAAGAGCCAGAAGGAGAGAAGAAAGAGTGGAACTGAAAAAGTACTCAAAGAAATAATATGTGGATCCTGAGAAACTTAACAGAAGACCATGGGGGAGGGGAAGGGGGAAAAAGTTACAGAGAGGGAAGGAGGCAAACCATAAGAGATTCTTAAAAACTGAGAATAAACTGAGGGTTGATGGGGGGTGGGAGGGAAGGGAAAGTGGGTGATGGGTACTGAGGAGGCCACCTGTTGGGATGAGCACTGGGTGTTGTATGGAAACCAATTTGACAATAAATTTCATATTTAAAAAAAGGAAATAATGGCTGGAAACATCTCAAATTTGGTAAAATGCATAAATATACATATTTGAAAAGCTTGAGCAAACTCCAGGATAGACACAAAGAAATCTACACCAACAATCATAGTCAAATTTCAGTTTTTCAAGGAAAAAATCTTGAAAGCAAGGAGAAAGAAATGATATTTTATCTACTGGAAAAACACAATTTGTTTTTTTGTTTTGTTTTGTTTTTTCAATATATGAAGTTTATTGTCAAATTGGTTTCCATACAACACCCAGTGCTCATCCCAACAGGTGCCCTCCTCAGTACCCATCACCCACCCTTCCCTCCCTCCCTCCCAACTCCCATCAACCCTCAGTTTGTTCTCAGTTTTTAAGAGTTTCTTATGCTTTGGCTCTCTTCCACTCTAACCTCTTTTTTTTTTCCTTCCCCTCCCCCATGGGTTTCTGTTAAGTTTCTCAGGATCCACATAAGAGTGAAACCATATGGTATCTGTCTTTCTCTGTATGGCTTATTTCACTTAGCATCACACTCTCCAGTTCCATCCATGTTGCTACAAAGGGCCATATTTCATTCTTTCTCATTGCCACGTAGTACTCCATTGTGTATATAAACCACAATTTCTTTATCCATTCATCAGTTGATTGACATTTAGGCTCTTTCCATAATTTGGCTATCATTGAGAGTGCTGCTATAAACATTGGGGTACAAGTGCTCCCATGCATCAGTACTCCTGTATCCCTTGGGTAAATTCCTAGCAGTGCTATTGCTGGGTCATAGGGTAGGTCTATTTTCAATTTTTTGAGGAACCTCCACACTGTTTTCCAGAGTGGCTGCACCAATTTGCATTCCACCAACAGTCCAAGAGGGTTCCCGTTTCTCCACATCCTCTCCAGCATCTATAGTCTCCTGATTTGTTCATTTTGGCCACTCTGACTGGCGTGAGGTGATATCTGAGTGTGGTTTTGATTTGTATGGAAAAACACAATTTGAATGACGGCGGGATTCTCTTGAGAAACCAGGAGGCCAGAGGCAAGTGGCACAGCATTTTGTAAGTGTTGGATAAAAAAACAAAAACAAAAACAAAAAAACCCCAAAACTTTCAGCTCAGAATCCTATGCCCAGTGGAATATCTTTTAGGAATGAAGGAGAAATCAACACATTCTCATATGAAGGAAAACTTAGAGAATTAGTTGCCATTAGACCTTTTTTAAAAACTGGCTAAAGGAAGTTCTCCAAACAGAAAGGAATGATAGAAGAAGGAATCTTGGAACATTGGGAAGGAAGAAAGAATACAGCACAAATATGGGTAAATGCAATAGACCTTCCTTGTTTTCTTGAGTTTTCTACATTATATTTGACAGTTAAAGTAAAGCTGATAGCACTATTTGACGTGGTCCTAAAAGTATTTAAAGGAATATTTAAGAAAATTATGTTGCAGATGAGAGAAGATAAAGGGACATAAAGGGAGGTAAGGTTTCTATATGTCACTTAAATGGGTTGGCATGAATAGACTGTAATAAGTTATGCATACCTAGAGCAAACACCAAAAACTATATAAAGAGATGTACTCAAAAACACTATAGACAAATCAAGATGGAATTTAAAAAGTAATGTTCGAATAACCCACAAGAAGACAAGAAAATGAAGACAGTAAAATGAAAAATGGAGAACAGAACACAAAATCAAACATCTGGCTTATGCTCTAAAATACTAATAATCACATTAAATGTAAATGATTTAAAAACGCAAAAGACAAATTGGCAGAGTTGATTTAAAAATATGGTATGCTTTTTACAAGAAATTCACTTCACACATAATGATTTTAGTAGGTTGAAAGTAAATTAAAAAGGACATATGAAGGGGCTCCTGGGTGGCTCAATCAGTTCAGCATCCGACTTTTGATTTCCATTCAGGTCATGATCACAGTTTGTGATCTTGAGCCTCACTCCTGTTTGGGATTCTCTCTCTCCCTCTCTCTGCCTCTCTCCTGCTCTCTCTCTCTCTAAATAAGTAAATAAATAAATAAATAAACATGTTAAAAAAGACATGCAAATCAAACAGAAAGCAGAGGTAGCTATGTTAACATCAGATAAAGTAAGCCAGAGAGGGCTATCAGATAATATTGAAAGGGTCATCCACCAAGAAGTCTTAACAATCCTAAATGTTTATGCATCAAAGAGTGAAACTGCAAAATTTGTGAGGCAAAAACCAATAGAACTGAAAAGAAAAATAGATAAATCCATAATTATAGTTGATTACACCAACCTTCCTCTCTCAAGAACTGATGGAATGGAACAGTTAGAAAATTACCAACGTTATAGAATAACTCAATAACATCATCAACTAAAAGGATCTAGTTAATTTTATAGAACACACTGCCCAACAACAACAGAGTACACATTCTTTTCAGTGCCTATGGAACATGTACTAAGATGGATCGTATCTTGACCATTAAAAAAACCTCTATAAATTTAAAGAATTCAAATCATACAGAGTGTGTTTTCTAGCTACAAGAGAAGCAAACTACAAAGCAATAACAAATAACAGAAAAATCTTTAAACATTTGGAAACTACACAACAAATTTCTAAATAATCCATAGATTGAAGAGGAAGTCTCAAGGGAAATAAAAAAAATACACTGAACTGAAGGAAATAAAAATACAGTATATGCGAATTTGTGGGATGCTATCCTTTCATTGTAATTTCTCTGGGTCCTTATATTTAATGAGGAGGAAACTTAATAGTCATGAATGCATACATTAGAAAAGAAGTTTCAATTTAGTAATTTAAACTTCCATCTAAGATCCTACAAAAAAGAGAACAAAATAAACCCAAAGCAAGCAAAAGAAAGGAAATCAATGCACTTAAAAACAGAACAACAACACAACCTATAGATAAAAGTCAAGGAAACAAAAAAATGGATTCTTTGGAAACATCAAGAAAATTGAAAAAAAAAATCTAGGAATACAGATAAAAGGGAGAGAAGATACCAGTTATCAATATCAGGAATGGAACAGGTGAAATGCAATATCATTTATAGTGCCTAAAAAAATAATGAAATATTTAGATGTGAATCTAACATGAATGGGACATGTATGCTGAGAACTATGGAATGCTAATGAAAGAAATTTTTAAAAGATCTAAGTGGAAAGACATATTCTCTTCATGGATTAGCATTCAACATAGTAAAGATCTCAATTCTCTTCAAATTGATACAAATTTGTAGTATGATTCCTATCAAAAACGACAGGATGAGTTTTTTATGGATATACACAAGATTTTCCCACAATTTATATGGAAGGGCAAAAGAATTAGAATGAGCAAAACTTCTTTCGTTTTTGTTTTAATTTTTTGATGTTTATTTATTTTTGAGAGAGAGTATGAGTGGGGGAAGGGCGGAGAGAAAGTGAGACACAGAATCCGAAGCAGGCTCCAGGCTCTGAGCTGTCGACACAGAGCCCAGTGCAGGGCTTGAACCCTCGAACCGCAAGATCATGACCTGAGCTGAAGTCAGATGCTTCACTGACTGAGCCACCTAAGCACAACTTCTTTTGAAAAGAAGAATAAAGTAGAAGAAGTCAGTCTACCCAATGTTAAGGTGTGTAAGAGGGACAGACCTATAGATCAATGGAACAGAATAGAAAACCCAGAAATGTCCCACACAAATATGCTCAGTTTGTTTTTGTTTTTTGTGTTGTTGTTGTTGTTTACAAAGAGGCAAAAGCCACTTAAGTGGGGAAAAAAATGGAGCTTTCTAACAAAGGGTGCTGGGCACAATAGCACATTCACAGTCAAGAAAACAACCTCAGGGTAAGTCTCACACCTCATGTAGAAATTAACTCTAAATGTATCACAGAATTAATTGTGAAACATAAAGCCTTAACACTTCTAGAAAAGTACACACACAGAGGAGAAAATCTCTGAGAGTTGGGCTTGGCAAAATGTTTTCAGATTCTAAAAGTATGATCCATAAAAGAGAAAATGGTAACTTGGATTTCATCAAAATTGAAAACATTTGCTCTGTGAAAGCTCATTTGAAGAAGATGAGAAGACAAGTTACAAACTGGGAGAGAAAATACATTTGCAAGCCACATCTCTGACAAAAGTCTAATGTCTAGAATATATAAGGAACTCTCAAATAACAGTATAAAAAACCCAAATCAATCGGAAAATAGGCAAAAGACATCAAGAGACACCTCACTGAAAAAGATCTACAGACGGAAGGTGAGCACAAAAGATATTCAACATCAATAAGTATTAGGGAAATTCAAATTAAAGGCACAGTGAGATATCACCACACACCTATCAGGATAGCTACAATAAAATATATTGACAACATCAAATGATGTTAAGGTTGTGGCAAACTGAACCACTCATACATTACTGTGGGGATTTAAAATAGCACAGACACCCTGGAACACAGTTTGGCAGCTTTCTAAAAAAAATTAAATCTGTAACTATCCTATGACTCAGAAATTGTACTTCTTGGCATTTTTTTCAGAGAAGTGAAAACTTAAAGTTTACACAGAAACTTGTATGCAGATGTTTAGAGCAGCTGTTCATATTAGCTAAGAACAGGAAACAACTCACATGTCCTTCATCGGGTGAATGGTTACACACACAATGGTATGTCCACACCATGGAATACTACTGTGCAACAAAAAAGGAGGTAAATATTGATACATCAGCAATCTGGATGCATAGGAGAATGATGCTGAGTGGGGGGAAAAAAGCCAATCCCCAGAGGTCACATACTGTATGATTATATTTACGTTCTATTCCTGAAGTGACAGAAATTCTATAACGTATTCTGAAGAATTCTATGATATAAAGGAATGGAGAACATGGTGCTTTCTGCGCATTAAGGAGAGGAGTCGGGTGGGAAGTGATTGTGGAAGTAAAGGGCAAAAAGGGGAATTTCTGTAGTGATGGAAATGCTGTGTATCTTGACTATCAATGTAAATATCCTTGGGGTGATATTTTTTCTATATTTTTTTCCAAGATGTTTCCATTGGAGGAAACTGGTCAAAAGATACACAGGGTTTCTCTATATCATATTATTTCCTACAACTGCATGTGAATCTACAGTTATCTCAAAATTAAATAAAACATGAAAAAAAGGCAAACAAACAGGGTTCAGACTGAATTTGACCTGCAGACTATAGTGTGCTAACTCTGGCTTAAGTGATCTGGTCACCGCCTACCTCTCACACCTTGTTTTGTGCTAGCCTTGTTTTTCCCTGTCTCACTGAGCTATGGCCTCCTCTGTTCCATGGACAGGCCAACACTGCTCCTCCCTCAGGACTTTCAGACTTCCTGTTCCCTATTAGAAAATTCTTCCCGCTTGTATTCACCCAGGAGGCTAATTATTCAGGCTTTGCTCCGATGTTGCGTGTATGCCTCCTTCAGTCCATCCCCACTCACTTTATTCTTTCTTCATCTTACTTTTTTCCTCCGTGGAATAACCATTTTCTGTTTCCTTGCCAATCATTTGTCTCCTCTCTAGGATTTAAAGTCCATGATAGCAAGGCCTTGTCTCTCGTGTTTACTGATAATTTTTAGCACTGAGGAGGTTTTCAGTAAATATATCTTGAATGATCCAATGAAAGACTTATATAGATAACAAAGGAAGAAGCTAGGGATGCCTGGGGAGCTCAGTCTGTTAATTGTCTGACTCTTGGCCTCGGTTCAGATCATGATCTCACAGTCGTGAGCTCAGGCCCCGCATTGGGCTCTGTGCTGACAATGCAGAGTGTGCTTGGGATTCTCTCCCTCTTTCTGCCCCTCCGACCATTCACATGCATCTGCACACATTCTCTCTCTCTCTCTCTCTCTCTCTCTCTCTCTTGAAATAAATACACGTTAAAAAAAAAAAGAAGCTAATAGTTTTAGTTAGGTTTTCTTTTGGGGGTTGGGTTCATTCATTTATCATTTGTTCATTTGTCCTTCATCGATTAAGTGCCTACTATGTGCTAGGTTCCGAGCCAGGCACTTCAGGTGGGTTTTCTCATAAAGTCTCCAGAAATGCCTCCAGTAGAGTGGCCATTCCTCCCTAAGGAACCCGAGGCGTTCTTTGAAGTGAAGCACTTGCTCAGGGTCTCAAAACCTGCATGGGATCAGACCTGACTTCAGCCCCCACATTCTTGTCTGTGAGCTGCCCCTCTGTTTAAAGAAAGGAAACTGAGGTCCAGCTGGGTTCAGGGACATGTCTGACACACAAAGCAAGTGAGCAGACGTGCCTGGGCAGGAATTCTGATCTTCCTGTTTCTAGTGTATTGGCACATGTCCCTTTTGCTCAGTGACATCTGCTCCTGACAAAGAGGAAGTCTTCTCCGACCAAGACCTCCCCACTCCGGCATCCCCCTGTCGCACTCACACTTGGAGGGACTTTATTTTCCCATTCAAATTATGCTGTGCTTCTTTGTTTGTTCTATTACTAGTCCTCTGTCTGACAGATATGTATATTCCTTATCTCTCAAACTAGTTTCTAAGCTCCTTCAAATTACCCACAACAGCAGCTGCCACTTGCTGAGTGTGTGTTGAACATTTGACGCATTTGTCTCACTGTATTAGTTATCTATTGCTGTATAACAAATTATCCCCAAATTGAGCAGCTGCAAACTAGAAGCTTGTATCATCTCACATAATCTTGGAGGGTTAGAAATTCAAGAGTGGTTTAGCCGGGTGGGTCTGGCCCCTATAAGATTATAGTCAAAATGTCAGCTGGGTCTGTAGTTCTCTGAAGTGGCTTTACTGGGGTTGGAGGATCTGTTTCCAAGCTTACTCATGTGTTGCTGGAAGGTCAGCCTTGCTGGCTGTTGGCCAGAGGCTTCAGTCCCTTGCTCACAACATGGCAGCTTGATTTCACCACAGCAGTGCTATGAAAGAGAGGGAGGGAGACAGAAATTTCAGTCTTGTATAATCTAATCTTGGAAGTGATATACCATCAGTTCTGCCATATGCTATTGGTCATGCAGACCGACGCTGGTAGAGTGTGGGAGGAGACTACACAGGGTGTGAATACCAGTAGCAGGCATCATTGGGGGCCATCTTTGATGCTGGCTTTCACTCTGTTTACTCCTTAGAGTAATCACATAAAGATAGATGATGTTGAGTCACTGGCAAGAGGTTACACAGCTTATAAGAAGCAGAGTTTGGGTTGAAACCCAAACCCAAACCCAAACACACAGACATACTATACATCCTGTCTGGCGCTCAGATGGTTTATTAAAAAAAAAAAAAAAAGCGGCTACTATGTTCCAGACGCTATGCTAAGTGTGCAGTGTAGCTGAGGACAAGGCAGGAAGGTCCATAGTATTACCAGCTTTGCATTTTGGTGGGGGGAGAGAGATGACAAACTGTGAAATAGTTGAAATAATTTGCAAATCTCAAATGATATTACTGGATCTAGTCTGCCCTCTCCCACCCACAAGGACTCAGGGTATGAAGTCCACGCTGGATGAAGGGATGATCATATGGTGATTGGAAAACCCACTTCATATACTCAGAACACCTCTCCCATGGTCACAGATCAAATGCAAGTTTAATTCTAGCTCTGCCTTTAATTTGCTGTGTTATGTTATTCAAGCACCTTCACCTCTCTGAGCCTCAGTTTCCCATCTGTAAATCATCATCAAGTTTGTCTTCAGACATAAAATGCTTTAACATAAAGGGTAGTAAGTATGGTGGATGGGGCCCCAAGCTGGGACTAGGGGACTGGCTGTGTACCCTCTACTCATGTGCTGGGGGATTTGCGGTGATGGACACCCTCCTACTCTCTGAGCCTCAACTTTACAGTAAGTCGGTGAGGTCAGCTCTAAATTCATCTTTGCTCTGACTTCCCAAGATGAAAAATCTACCATTCAGTAAGTGACAGGGGAGTACAGTGAGTTGCCTGAGTATCAGTTAAGAGCTACCGAGCCAGAAAGCCTGAAAAGCCCCACACCTGCCACTTCTCCTCAGTTTCCTGATCTGTAAAATGGGACTAATGTGACTACCAACCTGTATTGCTTTCCTGTGACTACCAAAGCACAGAAACTGTGTGGTTTAAGATGACAGAAATGTATTCTGTCTCCATTCCAGAGGGCACAAGTCCAAAGTCATGGTGCTCTCAGGGTCACGTTCCCTCCACGTGGCTTCTTTGCCTCTTCCAGCTTTTGGGGGTTGCAGCATTTGCTGGCTTATAGCCATGTGGCTACAATCTCAGCTCTGCCTGCACACGGCCTTCTCATCTTGCGTGTGATCTCTCTTTGCCTCTCTCCTGTGGGGACATTCATGGCTGCATTTAGACCTACTTCGATAACCCAGGTAGTCAACTCCATGCAAGAACTTTAATCTTCCAGAACTTTAATCTGCCAGAACTTGACCATAGAAGGTGATATTCACAGGTTTCAGGGATAAAGACAGAAACATATCTTGGGTAGCCATTCTCAGCCTGCCACACGACCTCATAGGCTTGCTGTAAGGACTAAGTAAAAACAGGGAAAGTGTTTAGGTCTTATCTGGATTACAGAACATACTTTTGAAAATTTTTTTATTTATTTTTTTAAAGATTATTCATTTATTCTGAGAGACAGAGAGAGAGAGCGCGCAAGTTGGGGAGGGGCAGAGAGAGAGAGAGAGAGAGAGAGATTGAGAATCCCAAGCAGGCTCTGCTTTGTCAGTACAGAGCCCGATGCAGGGCTCCAACCTATGAACCTTGAGATCATAACCTGAGCTGAAGTCAGCGGCTCAAGCGAATGAGGCATGCAGGTGCCCCCAGAACATACTTTTATAAAGAACAAAAGTAGTAGGGAATCAGCAGGGGATGGGACGAACTGTAATTCCGTGCCCCAGATACCTCCTGTCACCTGGTGAGAAGGTCAGCCATTCTTTCCAGTGCTAATTCCCAATCTCTGCAGACAGACAGACCCAGCCCTGAGGACGGGTAAATGGCTCCCAAATGACCCCATGACCAGGTGCCCTCCTGTCTGATATTGAATGTTTAGAGACAAGCAGGGACTTCCTCTGAGCTTGTATTAATATTTACAGCACTTCACTCACATGGAAAATTGATTTTTCTTTTTAAGCACAAAATGTAGCCAGTTTTATAACCTTTCTGCAGCTTGACAAAGGCCATTTATAACCTACTTTCTCCGTCACCCTCCCTGGCGCCAGTCTCAAATGTCTCGAAGAATTCTTGTGCATTGGTAATTATGAATTCTTCTTAGGCGAAATTTAATTTCCAGGAGGATTGACCTTTTTCTTTTTTGTGGTTATTGTTATTGTGGTCTTTGTGAATTGATCTGTGTGTATGTGTTTGTTATTGATGGGGTTCAGGATGGAGGCTTGGAGAAGGGACCAGAGAGCTGGGTGTGGGGTGTGCAGTGGGGGCATTTTAATCAGTGATGTCCAGTGATGGATGAGGAGGGCTGAGCTCTGGGTGTTAATCTTTATGGACAGGAAATGCCAGCAAGGGTGACTGAAATTAAAACCTAGTACCTCATTTTTGGTCCTGAATGCAAGAGAAGTTGGAAACTGCTTCTCTGTCTGCTGGACTGGACAAGATTAGCTCAGCTCATCTAATGATGGAAAATAAATTATATAGCCAGTTGTCCCTACAGTATAGGATCTTCCAATTATGGAGCACTTAGCAGATGCCAGGCACACTCAGAAGAGCATTTGACTGAGGTCATTCAAGATTGGAGTCACCAGGGTACTTTTAGGGACCAGAGTGCTACGAGTCCAGGAGACAGGTGTTCCTGGTGAAACAGGAGCTGAAACATCTACAGAAGACCTTGCCTATCAGCTGAAGGGAGATTCAAAGTGTTACTGTTCTGGAAAATGCAGTTACTTATTTAAGCTGGGGAGTGATGATTGAGAAATACCTAACTTAGGAGGATGGTGTGGAGGAGACCTAACTGGAATTTGCAGGCTCCCGATGTGGCCATGAAGGGGTCCCATTCAGGACTCTGGAAACAGGGATGGAGACGAAAAGACAAATTCAAGACAGGAAGGGAGAGAACTCACGTTTGATGAGTACCAGATTGCGTGCCAAATTCCGAAGTAGGACGTGCACTCCCAGGATCCAGTTGAAGCTTCCCAACAAATGCATAAGTGTAGGTGCTCTGCCCATTTAACAGATAAGGAGGTTGAGGCTCAGAGACGGTGAGTACCTTGTCCCAGGTCACAGAATGAGGAGAGGAAGAGCTGGAGTTTAAAACTCATGTCGGTAGGAACTCTTTAAAATATACCTGGCTGTCTGCCAGGGTGATTTTTTTTTTTATCAGTGGCAGATCCTACTGGATAATAGTAAACACAATAATGATGATGATTCCCGCAGTGTCAATAGTAATAGGAGCTAAGGCTTGCTGTGCAGTTGCCACATGAGCCACTTTGTTCTGAGCACTTTGTTCTGAGCACTTTGTTCTGAGCACTTTGTTCTGAGCACTTTGCCCACGGTACCTCCTTCTATTCTCACACGTCTACCAGGCGGATGCTGACAAAAGTCCCATTTCACAGGTGGGCACAGTGAGGTTCAGAGAGACCATGCAACTATTAATTGGCCAGACAAGACTTTGACACCCCCTCTGTGGTCTCTGACACATGGCCCTTCTCGGAAAGTGGGAGGAGAGGGCTCAGTGGGACCCACCACCTCCTTGGCCGTGACTGCCCTGTCGCTCTCTCCCCGAGCAGTGCCCCGAGGAGCTGAGGCCCATGAAGGACGGCTCCGGATGCTACGACCACTCCAAAGGCATCGACTGCTCGGACGGCTTCAACGGTGGCTGTGAGCAGCTGTGCCTGCAGCAGACGCTGCCTTTGCCCTATGATGCCACCTCCAGCACCATCTTCATGTTCTGTGGGTGAGTCTCTGTCCCCGAGGCCCTTCCCATCGGTGGGAGATGTGGAAAAAAGGTCAGGAACTGCAGTCAGGCCAGACCGGGCCTGCCCGTCAACGAAATGGCCTTTCCACGTCTGCTTTTTCAGCCCAAGAAGCAAAAGGCTTCTGTGGGGTATTGGGAAGAAGAAAGGAAGAAGTAAAATAAATAATTGATTAATTCTTATAATAAATGGAATCCGTGCTCAGGCGGTGTCTTAGGGTCAGGACTGTTTTGTGCCGAAGCCCCCTGCCCCTTCTGTGTCTCCCCCGCAGCCCTGGCCAGTGTAGCTTGGAGACCAGAGCAGGCACCTTGAAAGTCTCACTGAGAAACCAGGAGGTGTGTGCTTGAGAAAAAGCTTGGGCCAGACTGTCTACCCTGTTTCTGCAGGGAGTTAGCACAAATTCAGGGATGGCCTCTCTATGCCCTAACGCCCTATCTGTAAGGATAATTAAGTGGAGGCGAGGAGGCGGAAAGGAAGCCGTGCAGGCAAATGCTAAGGACTCAGTGGAGTTTTACAATGTGTCTGAGACTGAAAGAATGGGCACATTGGGGCCAGCTTGCTGAGTAGCCAGGGACAAGTCCCTTTCCCTCTCTGGGCCGCAGTTTGACCACATGCAAAATGAGATCTTTGGCCGATGACGCCTAACATTTCATCCAGTTTACCTAGTTTTCCATCCGGAGGAGTGAATTGGGAATTACCTCTGTCATGGACGGCCTCCAGGGTAGGGCTTGATCCTCAGCTATTCCTCGAAAATGGCACTGCTTTTTTCCCCCCTCTCTTCTTCAATCTCTTTCTGGTGACATCTTCCTATTTAAAAATGTCCTCATCTTTTGACATTCTGTGACTCAGAAAAATAATCCAGTGCTCGTGCAAGAATGTCTGTCATCGAAATATGCTCAGTGCTTTGCTAAGATCGGAAAACAGAATAAGGCATTTAGCAAGAGCCTGTTCGGTCCTACATATTATGCAAAAGGGGGTGGGGGAGCGTGTATGAGTTTGAACTCAGTGTAACAGAAAATTAATTTTATCTGCATGGTTCTCGTCCAGGGTTCTAGTTTTCCTTCTGGGACTTGCTTTAGGGTCTCCCCTTCTGCCTCAGTTACACTGGGGGCTGCAGGTGCCTTTGAGCAGGTGTTGCAACGGCTTGCTGCAGGCCCTAGATATGTATCAGCAAAATAAATAAGAAATAAATTAGTGTATGCAGACCTGAATTTATAGCTGTCTCTCCTCAGCTTAAGTGACTGCAGGGCAGTGTTGAGTAAATTATGCATGGGCTTAGATCTGAGGCTTGAATACAGAATCAGCCGTGTTCTTATCATTATTTTTCTCCCTGTATACCTGGTGGTGGGGTGGTCTTTCCGTTGCAAAAAACAGCAGGAACAGCAGGTAGAGCAGTAATGGATTGTGACATAGCGACTGTCACCACCTTCCAGTGAAGCACACTGCAGAGGTCAAGGGGAATCGACAGACTCCGTTCTCATCCAAGCTCTGGAGATAACTCTCTCTTAGGCATTGGGCAAGTCTCTGAGAACCCCTGATCTTCAGTTTGCTCGTGTCTAAACTTGTAATATTTGCCCCAATATAAAGATGCTTGTGAAGAGTGCACAGTTACTTACTGTTTATTACTCCCTTAAGGGTAAGTCGTGTGTCCAAGGTCACATGGTTAGTAATGTAGCTCGCTGCCTCCTTGCTGCGTGACCATGAGCAAGTTACTCAACATCTCTGTGTCTCCCTTTCCTCCTCTGTAAAATAGGCATGATAATAGTATCTCTTGATGGAGTTGTGATGAGGACTAAAATGCATTACCTCACAGTTTCCATGAGTGTCTGTAAAGTGCTTCTGAACAGGGCCCTGCACAGAGTTGGCACTGTATGTATTTGTTA
The DNA here is from genome assembly GCF_016509475.1 of Prionailurus bengalensis. Taxonomy (NCBI): domain Eukaryota; kingdom Metazoa; phylum Chordata; class Mammalia; order Carnivora; family Felidae; genus Prionailurus; species Prionailurus bengalensis. The sequence goes on along the minus strand of NC_057359.1, from coordinate 76,604,747 downwards.
AATAAAATAATTACAGTGAATGATGAGTAGGGACAATAGCCCCTCACTTGCTCAGTGATTCGAGGTGTTCAAGTTCTTGGTTTTTAGGTTTGTGAGACAGGATCACCTAACTTTCCCTATCAGGAAAAGTCTCTGAAAGTCTCTTTTTTTTTTTTTTTTAATTTTTTTTTCCAACGTTTTTATTTATTTTTGGGACAGAGAGAGACAGAGCACGAACGGGGGAGGGGCAGAGAGAAAGGGAGACACAGAATCGGAAACAGGCTCCAGGCTCTGAGCCATCAGCCCAGAGCCCGACGCGGGGCTCGAACTCCCGGACCGCGAGATCGTGACCTGGCTGAAGTCGGACGCTTAACCGACTGCGCCACCCAGGCGCCCCAAGTCTCTTTTTTTTTAATTGAAGCAGAGTTGGGATACAAAATTAGTTTCAGATGCACACCATAGTGATCTGACATTTATATACGTTAGGGGACGCTCACCACAGTAAGTGTACTTGTCATCTGTCACCATAGAAACTTAATACACTGGTACTGACTCTATTTACTATGTCGTACTTTGCAACCACATGAGACTGGGAGCTTGTTCCTCAAGCCCCTTCCCCTGTTTTGCCCCTGTCCTTCCCTGCCCCCGCCTCCCCGCGGGCAACCGCTAGCTTGTTCTCTGTATTTATGACTGTTTTTTTTTTGTTGGTGTTCTTTGTTTTGATATTTAGGTTCCACAGATCAGTGAAATCGTGTGGTATTTTTATTTCTTTGTCTGACTTATTTCCCTGAGCATAGTACCCTCTAGGTCCATCCATGTTGTCACAAATGGTAAGATTTCATTCTTTGGGGGCGCCTGGGTGGCGCAGTCGGTTAAGCGTCCGACTTCAGCCAGGTCACGATCTCGCGGTCCGGGAGTTCGAGCCCCGCGTCAGGCTCTGGGCTGATGGCTCGGAGCCTAGAGCCTGTTTCCGATTCTGTGTCTCCCTCTCTCTCTGCCCCTCCCCCGTTCATGCTCTGTCTCTCTCTGTCCCAAAAATAAATAAAAACGTTGAAAAAAAAAAAAGATTTCATTCTTTGTATGTGGCTGAGTGGTATTCCATAGTGTGTGTGTGTGTGTGTGTGTGTGTCTACATATACACACACCACATCTTTATCCATTCATCTATAACTTCTTAAAAAATGTTTATTTATTTTTGAGAGAGAGAGAGAGAGAGAGAGAGAGAGAGCGCGCAAGTGGGGGAGGAGCAGAGAAAGACATTGACACAGAATCCGAAGCAGGCTCTAGGCTCTGAGCTGCCAGCACGGAGCCTGATTCAGGGCTCGCACTCATGGACCATAAGATCATGACCTGAGCTGAAGTTGGGCACTTAATGGACTGAGCCACCCACAAGCCCCTCCATTCATCTATTGATGACACTTGGGCTGCTTCCATATCTTGGCTATTGTAAATAATGCTGCAGTAAACATCAGGTGCACATATCTTTTCTGATTAGTGTTTTCATTTTCTTCAGGCTGGATCGTAGGGTAGTTCTATTTTTAAGTTTTTAAGGAACTCCATACTGTTTCCCATAGTGGCTGCGCCAGTTTGCATTCCCACCGACAGCGCACTGAGGTTCCCTTTTCTCCACATTCTTGCCAACACCTGTTATTTCCTGTCTTTTTGATACTAGCCTTAACAACAGATTTGAAGGGATATCTCATTGTGGTTTTGATTTACATTTTTCTGACATGCAGTGATATTGAAACAGTTTTTCATGAATCTGTTGGCCATTGGTACGTCTCCTTAGGGAATATGTCTATTCAGGTCCTCTGGCCATTTTTTGATTGGATTGTTTGTTGTTGTTGCTGTTTTTGGTGTTGATATATCCAATAAGGGGTTAATATCCAAAATATAAGAAGAACTCTGAAAGTCTTAAATAAGAATGAATGGGCGGGAGTGTGCTGGCAGCTGTTGAAGCCCATCCAAATGCTGATAAACAGGACAAAAAAAGAAAATAAAACCCAGGTCTCCTAAAACCAACTGCAGTGTCAACATGTTTTGAAGATTGCCTATTAAGGATGCAAATGAGAAGTTACCCACACTTGTTAGAAGCACTGTAAACAAAACAATGAAAGCCATTAGCAGGTACTTGTGAGAGAGTTGGTAGAGAGATGTAGCACCTAATTGAATTAAGCAAGGGAAACAAACCTTTGCTCAAGGAGACCTTCCAGACTGGATCAGAGCTCTGTGACCTTGCTGAGTTCCTTGGGTAGGCTCAGGTTCAATAAACCCCTCTGCAGCTAGGTGAGTCACAGCAGCTAACTTTTATGAAGTGCCTCTTCTGTGCCATGGCTGTGGTTAGTGCTTCGATTACAAGAGCCGGTTTTTAATTCTCCTAACAACTCTACAAGGGACGTACTATTATGATCGCCAGTTACCATCAAGAAAACCAGGCACAGAATAGCTCTGTGACTTTCCCAAGGTCACACAGCTGGTACATGGGGGCATTAGGGCTCCAACCCAGGCTGTGGGGCTCTAGTCTCAGTCAGGACAGACCTGCTGTTATTCCTCGCCTCTGGCCACTTCTAGCTACGTGGTCTTAAGCAAGTCCATAAACTTCTGTGAGCCTTTCCTTTTAAGTAGAATCAGATGCAATTGTGAGGATTGAATGGAATTATGCATGCACAGAGGCCAGCATGCGTGAGCACCCAGCGAATGGCAGTTATGGCCAGTCTAATAGGTATAAAGCCAGCTAATTTAATCACTTGGGGACGGAATTGTAGGTCTTCTTTACCACCCTATCTCCAGCACCTAGAACAGTGCCTGGCAATTAGTAGGTGCTCACATAATAATTGTTAAATGATGTTCTTCACTTAACATGGCTAAAGCAGTTGTCCCCAGCCCAGTCTTTCCAGCTGCAATTCCAGTTGTGTCCCTCTTCCTGAATGAGTCCTCTTCTTGGCCTGCGCATCTGGAATTTTGACAATGTTGTTCCATCTGCCTCTCCTCCTCCTCTGTACCATCAGTCCCCACCCCTTGCCTGTGGCCATTTAGCTTAGACAGCTCTGTTTCATCATCAAGAGTCAGTGTGGATATAACCTTCTCTGACAAGTCTTCTCTGAGCCCCATGGGGTGCGGGAGTGAGAAGTGTAGTTACCCTGGAGCTGGGTAATAGAACACCTTGCCCTTTCAAGTGGATACTGTTTAAATATTGGCTGGGGATTTAGCAAGTGGGGTTAGGGCGTGCAAAGAAAGGACCTTTTTTCTTGTTTTATTTTGATTTGTATTTTTTTCATGTCGACCCACAAGATGCTCTTGCAAGGACTGTTTGGTAGCTTTGAATTCTAATTTATCCCAGTGATATCTGGACACCCTGCAGACTGGACCTCCTGCCAGCTGCCTTGATAGCCAGCCCCTGGTCTACACAACTGAGTAAAGTATCTTTCTCTGGGATCACACAGCACCCCAGTGCTTCTCTCTGTGGTCACCCCGTTGCTCTTTTGACTTACCTGCCTTCCTGTGTGGACCTCATTGCACTGTGAAGTCTTCATGATCAGGGACTAGGTCGTAGTCACCTGGGTATCCCCATTGTCACTCCCCACTGTTTGCCCCAAGAACTTCTTCAAAACCGTAACCGTTGAATTAAGGAATTCATCTATCTAGGATTTCTTGCACCTACTCTGTACCTGGCCTTTTATGGGATGCTGAGAACGCAAATAGGCATTGAGTTTGTACTCTGGGAGAGAGGGGTCACTGAGGACAGGTGGCTGAGCCTCACTTGGTCCTGATTGATGTTGATAGAGCAACAGGTACTAGCAGGGTAGAGAGAAGCAGGTGAATTTGAGAGAAGTTGAGAAGGTCATCAGAAACTGAGCTGAAGCATTTAGAATGAATCTTTACAGGTGAGGGAGCATCCCCAAGCAATTACAGGTTGCTTGGTTACCTAGCAACCAAGTTGGTATCTTTTGTGTATGTGTGTTTATGAAGTACTTCGTGCATTCTTTGACAAGGACTTAATATTATCCACATAAATCCAACCTATTAAAAAAGCATGTCATATAAAGTTAGGACTGACCGGAGCCATGTGTAAGGACAGAGAGAGCAAATGGTTGCAGGAGCCTGAAATGGGGGCATTACTCAACTGGAGATAAATTTAGCTCTTTGCTTCTTGGCAACTGACGTAAACATAAAAGGCAAAACAAACAACACCCCCCCCCCCAAACATATGGTGGATTATATAGTAGTCCTGGCTTGACAAAAGGAAGGTTGTGTTTTTTGTTGTTTTATTGTGTTTTGTTTGTTTCAGGGGGTAAACACCTTTTCCTGGCATAATTTGCTAAGAGAGATGTTCCCTGTATATATATTTTTGTTCCCTGTATTTTTAAATAAGAAATTGTGATCAAGGTCATTAATATTTTTTGAAGTTTCAAGTATTTCTCAGATCTTTCAGAGGAGGAAACCGTGGCCCAGAAGGATCTCACAGCCATTTAGGAGGTAAAGTTGGGACAGGAGATAACCCAAGCATCTCTCTTCAGATTTGAATGTGATGTAAATGTAATTTTATTAACAATGTAATGAAAATGTGGTTAAAAATCTGGGCCGAAAGAGCACGTCTAGCCACACATCCTCTCTAGGAGTGGCAAACGCTGACCTCCAGAGGGAAGATAGTGATCTTAATTTTGACTTTCAGTAACTGGTTGGAGAGGTGTGGGATGTGTTTATTTACCACTTGTTTTGTTTTGGTTTCTGACTTTTAGGTTAGGGTCTGCATTTTCACCTCTGTGACTTCTGATCGAAGAAACGGGATTTTACCTCCCATAGTTAGCACAGAACATCCACATACCAGGTTCTCGGCAGACATCACAACCTTATGCTCCCTGCTGCTTGAAGTATTTTGCAAAAGCTCAGGTGTAAAACATATTCACAGACATTTGACTGAAGCACACAGAGTTCATCCATTCATTCAGAGAGGTTTTTCCACTGTGGGATCTGAGAAACATGAGTCCTATATGCAGCTGAAAGGCAGAAAAGGGTAGCTCAGTGGTCACATTCCTATGTGGATGGGAAATTGTACTCTATAACTGCCTTTAAGGTTCATGGTGCACCTGAGGATAGTAAAGGCTCTGACAAGTCCTGCGGTGGTGATATATCATAATTCACTGGTTCTAAAGTGCCCACATTTTCCACTTTCTAACATCTCTGAAATCAGGATGCATTTTACTATCAATGCTTTGAAAGATTTTTTTAAAATGTTTTTCTTAGTGTTAGGTGACATGCTAATGTTTCTCACAAGTGTTGAGGGTCTTAGAGTAGATACATCATTATATAAGTTAACCAGAATTCCCCCATGGAATTCTGTTTCCTTTCCTTTCCTTCTTTCCTTCTTTTCTACAGAATACCCTTGGGTACCTTACATTCAAAATGGCTTTTTCTGGAAACTAAATCTTTCCCTTGAGTGAAACCTTCAGATGGAGACCACCCTGAAAACAGTTTTGCTAATCTTTATTTTGGTTAATGTTGGGACAGTCCCAAGGGCCTTCATGAGAAAGGCCCCCATGATATTGGATTGTAGGGTTCCTGTGGCTCAGGACTTTACCTTCTAGGCCACAGAGAGTCATGGTCCGGACAGCCCCAGGGTGGGATTCATTTCAGGGGTCCGATTCAGTAAAGCTGGACGGCACCTGCTACGGTCTTGTCTTGTGGTGGGATACTCAGATTCAGCCCTGACGTTGGTCCAAGTCAGTGTTGAGCTCTTCTGACCTTACGTTTTCTATGTTTTTACATTCCCCAGGGCCCCCTCCAGGATCTGATTCTTTTTGCCATTTAAAGAAAAAATTTTCTAGTCTGTGCATTGCCATCTATAATTTTATAGGCTCCACAAACCATTGAGGAATGAATGAATAACTGAGCAAGTAAATACATGAATAAATAAACACCCTGCTTGGAGAATCTGTGTAAATGCCATACCTCTCTAAGGTCCCAGATTCCTCTTTTGAAAGACAAGCAGATCGGAAATATTCTTTTGTGCCAAAATGAAATGAGTACTAGATGTGGAGTAAGAAGATCCAGGGCAAGGTACTGGTTTTTCCAAAGTGCCGGTATGATCTTGGTTGTGGAATTTTAAAGTGCCAGCCTCGAGGTCCTTGGTGGCTGTGTTGGAATGAAACTCCCCATCTCGTGATGTTGCTGTAGGGATTAAATAAAACATGCTCTTGGCTAAACACGTATAGGTTTTATGGTACAATCTCTAAAGGCCCATCTAGTTCTAGTATTCTCTATAATGTGATAGGTGTGTTAAGGGTAACACATTCATTGCCTACAGCTAAAATGCCCAGTTTGTATCTTTGTACTTATTTTATGGTTTTCATTTTGGCATATGTATAAATATAGTTCCTTGCAGATCTTGGCTGGTTTCCTGTGAGCCTACACTCTTTAGAATTTCTGTAAGAAAATCTCCCAGACGACAGAATGTTCTAAAGAAACTGTATAATTATGTCGCATGGAAAAAAAAAAAAAAACCAACAACTAAACAGACCTTTGCATAAATCATCCATCTTGTGCCCTGAGGTGGCTTGGGGGAGAGAGTTTCTCGTGTTTCAAAACTCAGAGGATCATTTACCTCTGAGTCCCTATGTTTTTATGAGTCTCTGTTTTTTTCCCCTCCCCGCATCTCTAAGTGTCTTACTAAGCATGCCCCAAACCTTTTATCTCCCCTCCTTCCTCTCCTGTTGAGCCACAATCCTTTCCTACCTCCAGACAAAAATAAATAAATAAATAACCATGAACCTACAGGTGTAATATGGCTAAAATTTCTCTCTCACACACACATACACACACACACACACGTGGCACACACACACACTCATACACATGCTTTGAAATATGAACTCCCAGGTCTGCTCCCTAGCACCACGGTAAACAAGGTGTATCTCCATGGGCAAGTCACTTACCGGTTTTCTCATCTGAACATGAGCAATGCCTCCCTGTTACGGTCTTCCTTTAGTTTCCTAATGCTTTGATGATGAATTGCCACAAACGTAGCGGCTTAAAACCTCACAGATTTATTATTTACACCTGTGGAGGTCATAATTCCTAAAACTGAGGCATCAGCAAGATTCTTAAGGCCAGAGGAACAGTCTTTTTCTGTCTCTCCTCTGATTCCACACTATATCTCCTTCTCTGACTCTGACACATTTGTCTACTTCTTATGCTCTTATAAGGACCCCCTTTTAAAAAATGTTTTTTAATGTGTATTTATTTTTGAGAGAGAGAGAGAGAGAGAGACAGAATCCAAAGCAGGCTCCAGGGCCCGAGCTGTCAGCACAGAGCCTGATGGAGGGCTTGAACTCACCAAGTGTGAGATCATGAGCTGAGCCGAAGTCAGATGCTTAACCAACTGAGCCACCCAGGCACCCCTTTTTAAAATTTTTAATGTTTATTTATTTATGAGAGAGAGAGAGAGAGAGAGAGAGAGAGAGAGAGAGAGAGAGAGTCAGAATCTGAAGCAGGCTCCAGGATCCAAGCTGTCAGCACAGAGCCTGACATGGGGCTCGAACCCATGAACCGTGAGATCATGACCTGAGCCAAAGTCAGATGCTTAACCAACTGAGCCACCCAGACTCCCCTTATAAGGACCCTTTTGATTACATTGAGTCCAACTAGATAATCAAGAACAATCTTCCCACCTCGAAAGTCTTAATCATACTTACAAAGTTCCTTTTGCCATGTATGGTAACATATCCATAGGTTGTAAGGACCTATGGTTGTTAAGACACAGACATTTTGGGGGCACCATTATTCTACCTAATTCAGGTTGTAATAAGGAGCAGGTCAGTTTGTATATAGGGAAATATTCCACTAGACTGGAATCTTAACTGTAGGGCTGAGCTTTGCATGTATGTGTGTATGTATGTATGTGTATATATGTACATGTATATATGTGTGTGTATATATGTATATGCATAAGAATATAAATACACAGGCATACATATGTATATAATGTACATATTTAACTTGAACTGTAATAATTATGTATACACTTATCTATTTAAAATACATGAATGGTATATGTATGGATGTATCATTTACCAAGAGCAGTGTTGCAATGGCACCATATGTTTCACATTGTCTATTACACGACAGATACTATTTTGTCCTTTAGGTAAGTTATGTCGGTTCTCACATAAGCTATGTGGTAAGGATAACTTTTATCCCCATTTAATAGATTGTGTCACTGAGGCCTACAGAAGTTAATAGATTGTATCAGGGTCATATGGTTGATAAGGGGCATAGCTTCCCTTTGAACCCTGGTTTAATTAACTCTGAGCTCCACACCTGTGTCTCCCTTAAGTAAGGGAGCATGAAATCTCAGTAAATTCACCGAAGTAGAAATTATACAAGCTATATTCCAGACTAGAATGGAATAATATTACATATTAACAGCAGTCTAGTTAGCAGATGCATCGGTCTATTTGAGAATTTTTTTTACATTTAAACAACTAAACCTCCTAAGTAACACTCGAGTAAGGAGAAAAATCAAACTTAAATGACCACGTCCTTAGAAATGAGTAGGAGCAGGCAGACTGTATATTCACATTCATGGAACATGGGCAAGGCAGTCAGAGCTCCGTGTCATGTATTGAGAAGCAAGACAGATTGAAAATAAACAAATAAGCATTCAAATCAAGAAGCCAGAAAAAGAATTATATAACAAAGTCAAAGAAAGCAGCAGGAAGGAATTAATACAAATAAAAGCTGAAATAAATGAAATAGGTGAAAAAAAGGAGCCTCATCAATAAAATGCAAAAGCCTTTTGAAATGAGAGAGGGAGAGAGAACACAAGGACATTAGGAATGAGCTAGAGACATACCCATAGAAGCACAGAAGATAAAGCAAATTTAATGAGAATACTGTGTACAACTTTATACCAATAAATTTGCAAGTCTTGATAAAATGCATTATTTTCTTGGAAAATATAAATTACCAAGTTTCAGTCATGATGGTGTAGAAAATCTAAACAGACAGATAACATAAAATAAAATGATCAGAGAGCTAAATATCTACAATTGAAAAGAAGTCATGAGCTCATGGGTTTTATAGGCAGGTCCTATCAAATCATTAAGGAATGCACAACCACTCTCTTATATAAACTGAACCAGAGAAAGAAACTAAAATGGCTGTTTTCTAATTTATTCCAAAATCCTAGCATAGTTCTAATGCCTAAATGAGGCAAATATATACTCATCCATTTAGAAAAATCTGGTACATGTATTAGAACTGATGAGCTCCTTATGTGGTACGGTGAAAAATCAACTTATAGAAATCAGTAATAGCTTTCCTCAATATCAGCAGTTTCTACTAGAAAATAAAAGGGAAAACATAAGTGAAAACCTGATTCTACTTCTGTAGTGGAAAAGGATGTAATGATAGCAGCGACCACTGGCTGTAAGTTTGGATATACCAAATTCCAGACATAACTCATTTAATCTTCACAGTGGCTCTTTGAGGTGAGTACTTCTTTATAGGTAAGCAGAGCAAGTACAGAGAGGCTAAGCATTTTGTCCAAGGCAACACAGCTAATGGGAGACAAAATCAGGATTTGGCCCCTGGTGATCTGCATCTAAAATGCATGTCTGTAACCTGTGGAACCCTGCATATTGTACCCATACCTAAGAATAAGCCCCAAGAAGACGTTTACGACCAGAAGTCTAAAACTTCAGAGAAGGCTTTAAAGGAACGCTTAATATATAAACCAGAAAGGGAGGGAGGCAAACCATAAGAGACTCCTAAATACTGAGAATGAACTGAAGGTTGATGGGGGTGGGGGAGAGGGGAAAGTGGGTGATGGGCATTGAGGAGGGCACCTGTTGGGATGAGCACTGGGTGTTGTATGGAAACCAATTTGACAAGAAATTATATTTCATATAAAAAATTAAGTTTTGATTGTAATAAAAGGTGTTTGAGCCACACTGGTTTTGGAGCCTTAAAAATCTAAATAACGGGAAAACAGTGTTTACAAAAAATAATAAAAAACATTAAAGGAACACTTAATAAATGGAGATGCAAACTATTTCTGAATTAGAAAACTCACAACTGTAAAGATCCTAGGATAAGATCAGCTGTGTTGCTGTAACAAATGAAGCCTCTCAAGCCGGAAACGTGTACACAAAAGTTTATTATACGCTTTTCATGCAAGATCCATTGTGATTGAGGTGAACTTCTCCAGCCGCAAGTACGCATTTCGATCACATGCTCTCCAAACTTGCCATAGCAAGAGAAGAGGGAGCTTGAGAATCAGACAGGATGTTTTGAAGGTCTGAGTCTGGCAGCAGCTTGCATCACGTCAGCACAGATTCCATCATTCAGAAACCCGTCACGTGGCCCCTCTGGCCCACCTGCAGGGGAAGCTTGGTTGCACAGTCTATGGTACACATCCAGAAAGAGGACCCAGTGTAGCGAATGGAAGACATTGTCTCTGCCACAGTTGGTGGTGGTGCCCAACATAGAGTTGAGTCTCAATATGTATTTCTTACAGGGGAACATTTTTTTTTAATTCCCCCCACATTGGTCTACAAATTCAATGTGATATCACCCAAAATTCTACTAGGGTTTTATGTGGAATTTGACAAGTCAAAATTAAAATTCATTTGAATGGGAAAATAATAAGGCGAGTGAGGAAGTTTTGAGATAGAAAATTAGTGTTTACAATGGGGAGGAGACTTACTTGACTATATCCAGACCACGCCTCAAAGCTACAGTAATTCAAGTAGTATATAATCTTTTTCATGTTTTTTCTATTTCTGAGAGAGGGAGAGGGAGAGGGAGAGGGAGAGGGAGAGGGAGAGAGAGAGAGAGAGAGAGAGGCAAAGAGAGAGGGAGACAAAGGATCCAAAGCAGGCTCTGCCCTGACAGTCGAGAGCTTGATGTGGGGTTCAAACTCATGAACCCCGAGATCATGACCTGAGCTGATGTTGGATGCTCAACTGACTGAGCCACCCAGGAACCCCTCAAGTAGTATAGAATTATTGCAGGAAAATACAGACAGCTAAATAGGAAAAATTCCAACCATGTATACATGGCATACATAGTGATTTAGTATATGACAAAATAGTATTTTACATTAGTTAGTGAACAGATGGACCCTTCAGGTAATGGTTACTCATTTTGAAAATAATGAAGTTAAAATAACCACTCACATCATGCACAAAATTAAATCCATACAGATTAAACAACCAAAGATTTTTAAAAACCTATATAAATACTAGAATAATATATAGAAATGTGTTTTATCATCTGTCGCTTCCTAAGCATTGCACCAAATTCAGAAGCAGTTAAGGACCAAGATAGAGAGGTTATAAGATATCAAAAGTAAGGTTAAAACACAAGTACAGAATGAAAGAAAATTTCAATATGTATGAAAGGAGAAGGAGAACTCCAGAAAATATGCAAAGCATACATAAGCCAATAAGGAAAAAGACAAGAATCACAATAGGAAAATGGTTAAAGCACATGGATGGACAACCTATAGAAGGAGAAATACACATGGCCATGACATCAAAAGGTGGGGAACCTCAGCAGTAATCAGGGAAATGCCAAGCAAAACAAAAATGAGTTTTTTTCCTATCCCATATTGGTGATAATGAACATGAAAGTTATGGGGAAATGGGCTTTCTCAATCATCAGTGATAGGATTGTAGACTGGTAGAGCCCCAACAGACAGCCATTATTAAATCTACCAAAATTTTTAAATTCATAAACCACTGACCCAGCAATCCTTTTTCTAAGATTTTTTTAGTAGAAACACATACATGTACAGAATGATATATGTACAGAGATCTTCATTATGATATCATTTGCAATAATAAACAGCTATAAACAACCAAAATGCTCATTAATAAAGATTAGCTAAAGGCATTATGGTACATTTATACCGTGCAATGCCAAATAACCATCAGAAAGATAGATCTATATGAATACTGGTTTGAAAAGATCTCTAAGAAATAGTATTAAGTACAAATGCATATCTTATAATAATGATAATGTCTGGTGTACTTACGAGTTTATTATGAACATTTATATATATAATTATATGCGTAATATTGTATTTATAAATGTATTTTTAAAAACCTAGAAGAATACATAATAGTTAACAATGATGACTACTGATATTAAGTAAAAATATGTGAGGAGTGGAAATGAAGAACTCTGTAGACTTTGATAATGTTTAATCATTTATAACAAGAGTATATTTATTCACAGGTGCATGCGTGTGTGCATGTGTGTGTGTGTCTGTGTGTGTGTATAAAGAGAGGAAGCTCTACTCCAGTAAACCATTTCTCATGTTTGCTGGGAACTCCTGGGAATAGATGGCTGGAACTAGACTTCGTTAGGAACTTACCATATACTCTGTGCATTCATGTAACTCATGTCATGTGTACTCCACCTTTATCAAGGGAGAGTTACTTACATTTAACAAATGCAAAAAGAAGAGGGGATAGACTTGATGAAGGCACCAGGACAGGGCTTCTTCCAACAACCTTCTGCTGTACTTGGGCAGAAGCATGTAGGAAGGACAGTTGGTGCATCTGTTCAACACACTAGAGGTGATAAGAGAACAAGGGAAGAGTGACAGCTTGCTTTATGCAGGAGACATTCCTGGCTTTTCACTAGAGTGATCTTGAGTCAGCGTTTCAGCTCTTCCTATTTGCTTCCTGCCTTCAGTTGAGTTCCACGTGTCTGGCATCAGCTACTGGTTCTTTCAACTTAGGAATATTTTCTTCCCAAACCATCGCATAGAGCCTCTCCCTTCTTCTATATGAGTTTCGGAGTCTCTCTGCAGTCAGAGTCAATAGATTTTCACAAATAAGAGCTTGCCTGCTTTCTACTGCCTCTCACTGGCACAGCCTTACCCAGGGTCATTTCATGCAAGTAGAAACAACTGGATTTGGAGAAGACAAGAGTAGAAAAAGGTCCCTTTGTTGCTAAACAGACTCAAATTTGAATGCCACTTTGCCTCTTGCTTACAGTGTGACCTGCTTTACTTGTCTCCTCATTTTGATTCTGGGTAAAGCGGGAATGATGAAATTAACTTGTTTCATGGCCAGAAAATAAATATACAAGAGGCACCTGGGTGGCTCAGTCAGTTAAGTGCCCAACTCTTGATTTCAGCTCGGGTCATGATCTCAGTGTCATGGGGTAGAGCCCTGCGTCGGGCTCTGTGCTGACAGTAGGCTTAGCATGGAGCTTGCTTGGGATTCTCTCTCTAACTCTCTCCGGCTTGTGTTCTTTCTTTCTCTCTCTCAAAAAGAAACATTTAAAAATAGAAATATATGAAATTTCCATGGAAAGTGTCTGCTCAATAAACACCACCATTTCCATCATTACTGTAATTATTTTGCGAAGTACCTTTCAATTCCTCTTTTTGCAGCCAATGTATCCAAGGATGTTATAGCAGCCTAATGAATTAATATAGGGTAGGAGTTTCTACCCCATTCTACAGATGAGGAAATTGAAGATCAAAGAAGTTAAATGACTTGCTGGGGTTCACATAGGTCCAAAGGAGCAAAGATGATATTTATACAAGTTTTTTTCAGTTGAGCAGCCTATTCTTTTGTGTGTCTTATCTCTTATGTGCACCCTTTTCCCAGTGCATAGCCAAAGGCCATGAACATGTAAAGACTAAAAGAGTTCCCATTTCTGGATTGATTTTTCAGGAGCTGAGACCTCTGTTTCCTCCTCTTCCCCATGCCTAAAAGATTCCTTTTTCACTACAAACATCCCCAGATTGCAAATATTATTTCCACACCCCATTCAGATGCCTATTTAGTCCACAGAGGAGGACCGGTTTAGTCCCTGACTCAAAGGAATGTCAAAGGCCCTTCTGCTGTTAGGATTGGGTAGTTAGAGGCCAACAGAGACTAGGTATATTGCTAATTGAGCAGAAGCAGCGGCTGCAGTGAGCTGTCCGTGGTCCTGGAAGGATCACCTCTGAGTTACAAGGGCAATAACAACCTTGTTTTTGCTAGTCTTCAACCTTGGTCGACAGATACACTGGGAATAGATTCTGGTTTGAGAAACTAGTTGATAATTCCCTGCGAATTGGTCTGTCATGCTTTTTAAAGTCTGTGTGTTCATGGAAAACAGTTTTTAAATTTGCTTTGTGCGTAGATGTGCACTCTGGTTTCCCCCTCGACTCCTCCAAAATGTCACAAATGACTTTCCCTGAATTTACCAATTTGCAGGATTAATGTGCTTCTCTCTAGACACCTGTGCCCTAGATAGATTCCAGCCAGAATAGCTGTCTCCATTCCTAAACTCTGACCTGTTTTGCAGGCAAAGGAGGCCTTGGTTTTAGGTCATCCACAATGGGGGCATCCAGCATGCGGAGCTAACTCTTGGCTCTGTTTTATTGTGCAGTTGTGTGGAGGAATACAAGCTGGCTCCTGATGGAAAATCCTGCCTAATGCTCTCAGATGTCTGCGAGGGCCCCAAATGCCTCAAACCCGACTCCAAATTCAACGACACCCTCTTTGGAGAGATGCTACATGGTTACAACAACCGGACCCAGCATGTGAACCAAGGCCAAGTCTTCCAGATGACCTTTAGGTATGGGCAGATACTCGCACTTCACTGATTGGATCACTGACCCAAAATCTGGGCAGGGGGCGGAAGCCATGGGCACCATGGAATTGAGCTTTGTTAGACTGACCAGTATCTTTGTAGGCTTATTGATGCCTATCCAATGAAGTGTTACAAGTTAGCAAAATTCATTCCATGAGGTTCCTTTTCCACTGACCTAGCCTTTATTTATCCTGCCCTTCAATTTTTCTAACTCTATCCACATATTTTTAATTCAGCCTTAAATCATCCTATAAGTACAGTTAATGGAATTTTAAAATGTTTAAATTAATCTTTCAGTCTATTAAAAAATAAGTATCCTATGTAGGCTATTCAGGCAGTTAAAAAATAAAGACATTTAATGAAGTAGAAAATAAAATTCCCATCACCCAGAAATATCCAGAATTAACATTTTCTTGAACATTCTTAAAACTCCTCTCTCCCTCTATCTACACACACATCCCCCCCCCCACACACACACACACTAAATCTCAGTAAAGCTGTTTAGAAATTGCTGTTTTTTGCTCAACAAAATGTCAAAGACCTCTTTCTCTGTTAATAAATATAGAGGTACCTACGAAATTAAAAGATAAGACCATTCTCATATAAGAGCAAACAGAATGAGGATTGAGTTGGCCAAATTATATGAAGATTAGACATGCAGCTTCATTAGGAAAGCCTCCCTGAGAGATCTGAAGAAGCAGGATTTATCATGTCTCACAATCTGAAGAATCAAAAGATGGTAGAATGAGAAGCATTGTTCTATGTATAAAGAATGATTATCTTTTTTAAAAAAACAGTACTTTTAGACAGTTTTGCATGAAAATGTAATAGGATATTATCACAGGGCAGGGTTCACCCTAGCATTTTGAGGTCATGTCAACAAAAGTCAGAATTGGGAAGAAATATCACCATTATAATCATTATCATCCCCATTCCATCATCTAATTAATAATAGTAGTGGTTATAGTAGGAGTGGTAATCATGACCACTATTTATTAAGAAATACTCCATGTCAAACTCTTTACCAAGTATGTTTAGTATTAATAATATTAACAGTAATGATGATGATGGTGGTGATGATATTAACTCAGCACATGCTGAGGGCATTCTAAGCACTTGCCATCTATTAACTATCTATTAATTTATGTGATCCTCACAATGGTCCTGAGAAGCAGGGTCTATTTTCATCCCCTTTATACAGAAGAAAAATGGAAATGTTAAGTGATTCTCCCTGATATCCCTTCTAGGAAGTGAGAGAGCCAGGATAATACCATTTTAGCTTCATTATTAACACCCTGGGAGGCACCATAGCCTCCATTTTGCAGCTGATATGTCAACACCGGAGAGGTAAAGTGACTCTCCCAAGGTCACCAGTGAGAGGCAGAGCAAAGAATCAGGTGTAAATCTGGCTGACTCCAAAGTCTTGCTCTTGTCTTTTCATCCAGTATACCTTGTCACTTCCCGGTTTGTAGAACAAGCATGGAAATGTGAACCCCCTAAAACCATTCACCTGTGTAGTTATCACAGCTGCTTGAGCACCTACTGTTTTCCAAGTACCATGCTGGTTACTTGAGATACAATGAAAAGTAAGATAAAAGTGGCCTGAGATCCTCTGGTGTCTAGGTGTAGTGTGTGGGCATATATGTGTGCGTGTGTGTGTGTGTGTGTGTGTGTGTGTGTGTGTGTTTGTAATCTTATGTACTTATTTAATTTGTGGTAAGTACTGTTGAATAAAGATACAGTGTTCCAAGATAGCAATTAACAGTAGGCTCTAATTTAGTTGGAGCAGAATAGTGGGTGTGCATCTATTGGATTAGAAAGCAATAATAAGACTTGGGAGTCTACTTTTCAGATGAAGTGTTATTTAACTAATACCTGGAAAATGAGTGAGAGTTAGCATTGGGAAAGATTTCAAGCAGAGACAGATGTTCTAAGAAGGAAAAAAAAATGCCTTTGGCTTTAAGATAGGAAGCAGTCTGGTGTGGTTTTGGCTGAGAGTTGTGGGAGGTGAAGCCAGAGCAGCACGTAGTGGCAGATCACGGGGGTCTTGCTGGCCAAGTCTTTATTCTAATAGTAAATGGGAGAACTGATAAAGGGTTAAAAGAGTGGTTGTATTACATTGTTCAACCTCATAGTGACTGCATGGGAGGTAGATTGCAATAAGGGTGGCATGGGAAAGTGTGAAATGGGGGCTTAGTTGGGGGTATATTTTGGAAGTCACGTAAGAGTGTTGGTGGCTTCAACCGGGATAATGGGAACAGTTAGGAGAGAAAGGGGGATATTGGAAGATATTTAGTTGAAAGGCATAATGCCCAATGGCCAGTGAGCAGTTGTAGGCAGAAGAGAAGGTCAAGCAAGGGATGACTTAAGGGTAATAGGAGTGACTGGTAGCCATACAGCAATTTGGTAGCAGAGTTGAGTCCTTCAAATCCCAGTGAAGTTTCCTTTCTACTATGCAGAGGCTCGAACAGCAGCTGAATGCTACTTTGTTGGAAAAATCTGAGAGACTTAAGGATAATTCAAATGAACTACTCAATACTGGGACTCACAATGCTAACTTTCTGTAGTTTTAATACTTTATGAAACTTCTGTTTTGAGCACCCTGATAGGTAAAATAATGCTGTGTGGTATCCAAAAGAAAGAAAGTGTCCCTTGTTTTTTGAGAAGGGAATTTACAAGCTCGCACAATGACATACACAATCGACAAAAATATATGAATATTTAATTTGCAAAGCGGTAGTACAGTAGTTTTCAAAGAATTTCTTTGTGAAGCCTTTTGAGAAGAATTAGAAGGAACGATAAGGGGTTTCTCAGAGGATGAGGCTTATGAATTGGGGTTTGAAATGATAGCAAAGAAAAGTACTTCTTGGGAGGGATAAGAGTTGAAAGGGCATTTTCTGGTCGAGAAACGAGTCTGCAGATGGACAGATACAGATAAGCAGGGGTGGGGACTCAGCAGAACAGGTCTCCACATAGACCCGGCTCCAAATCCTGGTCCCACCCATGACAAGCATAGTCATCTCATCACTTTCCAGCCACTGTGATGGACCCGTTGTATGTTTTATGTAGCTTGATTTCTCACAGCAGCTATCAGACTGGCTGGCTAAGTGATCAAATGTACTAATTCTCATTCTCTTGTGTGGAGATTAGCTTTGGGTGCAAAAGAAGGACCCAAACTGGAAAGTAAGATGCTAGATCCCAAAGAACCTCCATGGAATCCCAGATCTCATTTACATATGGAGAAGGGACTTGGGCAAGGTCACAAAACAAGTCACTGCAAAGCTAGCTCATGACCTCAGGTCAGATCCCAGCATGCTGGCCTTTCTACTACCAACAAACTGATCATTAAGAGAGAGCATGTTGCTGTAAAGGCTGAGCCTGGGAGTCTCCAGGCTCTGACAGAATTTTAGCCCCATCCGGAATCCTCATTCTGCCTCAAACACTCTGCTCATTGTTTCCAACCCTTCAATCTTGAGTTGTTTCTGAATAGCCAGGGTCTATGTCTGCCCTGATTTGCTCATTGAAAGGAGTGTAGTGAATAGACCACACTTTCTCTTTTGACAACAGCCTCAAGATTTAGGGAACTCCCCAGACTACCATTGTATTTGATTCACCCATTTCACATAAACTCTCTTATCCTTGGCTTCAGTTAAACTTTTTTTTACAATTATTTCCATCCTTAGACCATGTCACCTCTCGGAGGCACATGGTAAGGCAGTTGACTTCCCACAGTGGGAAGCCGAGTGACTCCTGATGAGTCTAAATTTATCTCTTTCAAGGCTCCCTTACTGAGCCTCAGACAGGGGGGAGGCAGTGGCTTCTCTGTCCTCCAAGTTCCAGAAGGCAGGCCTGCAAAATTTTCAATATCAAAGGCAGTTGTCATTTCTCACCTCATCCCCCGTTCCTTTTCTCCCTCCTCCAAGTAATCTTCGGTCCAGCCCTCCAGAGTAGCCAGCAGGCACCCCACCAGCCGTCCTGCCATATGCCTCATTTCCTGACAACCGCCTGGCCTGGGATTTCAAACTGTCTACCAGCTAGAGTCTCCTGCATGACAGGCACCACTCTGCTTCATTCTCCTCCCTGCCCCTACCTTGATCCTCACACCTAGCAAATGCTGACAGAGGACAGATGTGCATTCTCATTTCCCCCATCAAATCTCTGGAAAAGCAACCTGGATTTCTGGTCTATGAAAGGCCTCCCATTTCAAGTCTCTACACTGCACAAGACCTTAACGATTAGACCCAACCCCTTGTTTCACACATAGAGAAACTGAGACCCAGCAAACGATACAACTTTTCCAGGGCTCGCCATGATCTGGGGCCCGTTTGAGACTCAAGGTTAGAGTTTCTAACTCTCAAACCAATGTTCTCTGGCTTCTGGTTCTGTTGTAAGGGATGTCTGTTACTTCCTCGTATCCCTTTAATAGCATGTGGCCAACACAGAGGGAGGACTCAGGTGCCATTGGGGGAAGCCAGATTCTTTTTTTTTATGTTTACTTATTTTTGAGAGAGAGAGACAGACAGACAGACAGACAAAGAGACAGAGACAGAGAAGACAGAGCACGAGCCGGGGAAGGGCAAAGAGAGAGGGAGACATATCATCTGAAGCAGTCTCCAGGCTCTGAGCTGTCAGCACAGAGCCCAATGTGGGGCTCGAACTCCCAAACTGTAAGAGCATGACCTGAGCCAAAGTTGGATGCTTTAACCAACTGAGCCACTCAGGTGCCCCAGGGGACGCCGGATTCTTAATGACGGATGGACTTTAGGCAAGAGCCACCCCCGTGTATATGATTCTGCAGGAACGTGATTCCTTTTCTGACCACCTTCTCAGGTTGCCATGTTTAGGCTGCAGCCTGTCCCTGAGAGATGAGCATGTGGGGATGCTTACGACCCTGACAAACCTGGGAGTTTTCCACTGTGTGTGAAGATTTTGTGTGGCACACTCTAAGAGACCACACAGAAAGTTAGAGATAGGAAAAGAGTGACAACGAGAAGCAGTCACAGAGACAAAGCAGAGACGAAAGGTGGGGAAGTGGGAAGGAGTGAGAAATGAAAGGTTTGGAGGACAGACCTCAAGTGAGAGAGGAAGAAGATAGAGTTCATACTCAAGTCACAGCAGAGTTTAGTCCCAGGATGGGTAGAGGTTATTTTAAGAACCTGGGTGGTTGGGGCGCCTGGGTGGCGCAGTCGGTTAAGCGTCCGACTTCAGCCAGGTCACGATCTCGCGGTCCGTGAGTTCGAGCCCCACGTTGGGCTCTGGGCTGATGGCTCAGAGCCTGGAGCCTGCTTCCGATTCTGTGTCTCCCTCTCTCTCTGCCCCTGCCCCGTTCATGCTCTGTCTCTCTCTGTCCCAAAAATAAATAAACGTTGAAAAAAAGAACCTGGGTGGTACCTGGAGAGAGCTCTGGATTAGGAATCCGTTTCCTAATCAGATGGACATGAATAGACATAAAACTTTATGAAATTGTCAGATTCTGTAGAAACATGGAGAGTCAACGTAATTCACTCCTGAGTTACCCCCAAAACTCAGGAAGTGATGTCAAGTTTTGCTTGTTCTAATCCCTTTCGGTGCACATTGTGGGTCTTAATGACCCACGCAGGGTTGCCATTAGAATTCCCTCCTCTTAGCTCTCCATCAATGAGGGAATTGGGAAAGACTGTCGGAATGAGATAAAGTCATCAAAGGTTGGTGGTATTTGATTTTTTGTTTGTATTTTACTTCCTTCCCTCCCTAATCCTCATCCATCCTACCTCATTCCTGTAAGAAAGAGAGATCAACTTTGGTTATAGATTGCAGGGATTTAGATAAACATCACTCAAGAGCTCTTATTCAGCCTGGAGTCTCAGAAATTGCAGTGAAGGAAGTTGCTTGGGAATGGGGGCTGAGCAAATTACAATTGTAGATTTTGCAAAAGCCTCATCAAAAATAAGATGGTTCCGCTGGCAATAGATGTTTGCTCATAGGCCTTCCAGGATGACCTACAAAGAGCACAAGGAGCTCATGAGAGATTTGCTAGAAAGGTGCTTTTCAGTCTAGTCTGCTTATCAGATGTGCACATTGTACAGCGTAAGAGGATAGTTTTGGGTGAGATGTGGGATTTCAGGATGAGGCACCACCAGCCTACGCCTGGTGAGACAGAAGGGCTCTCTTTAAGCATTTGAGAAAAGCTGGCTTTTGTTAGTGGCACCCACTTGTTTCCCAGTGGAGGGTCCTGAGTCAGATCTTATTAAGTGGCCTCCAAAGCTATTTTTCTAGTGCCTTCCTGGGAGATGGCTAATGATACATGCTGTTTCTGGATCCTTCCCTTCCCTCCCTTCTCCCTTTCTCTCATTTTCTCCAGTTAGCCATATGCATTTTTGTCATGTGCCAGATCCTATACCATGTACTTTATATATTTTCTTATTTAATGTTCCCAATACCAATCACAAAATAGCCCTTAACAACTTGGTTTTATTAAAAAAAAAAAAAAAGAGGAAAGGAGGGGTGCCTGGATGACTCAGTCAGTTGGGCGCCCGACTTCCGGTCAGGTCATGATCTCGTGTTTCGTGAATTCAAGCCCTGCTTTGGGCTGTGTGCTGACAGCTCAGAGCCTGGAGCTTGCTTTGGATTCTGTGTCTCCTTCCTGACAGAAACATCATCTCCATGTACTTCTGTGAACACTATGGTAATGGGAAGGGAATTTGCTCTCATTACTTCCTCCTAGAGGTGACTTTCTGCTCATGTTCCATTGGTCAAATCCAGTCCTATGGTTACAGTACCCCTCAAAGTATTGAGCAGGGACATGAAATGCTGTCTACCAGGTGCTGAGAAGATCAAGAAAAACATGGGACATCAATACCATTTACTACACCGAGGTATAGAGATGTTAAGCTAACTAGCCTAATAGTCATACAGCTATCAGGTGATAGAACTTCAGTCTAACAACAAAGCCCATCCACCAGTGTAACTTTCGGGCTTCTAGCATTCTCCCACTTGACATCACCACCTATATAAGAACCGTAATAAGACCTTCTATTCTTTTCTTGACCATTTCCTTCATTCATCTCCCCCCCAAAAAAAAACATATTTATAAATGGATGAACTTTGAAGAAGTTTCAGTGATGCTCCCTCCTTTTGTAGATGAGATGCCTATGTCTCACAGTGTTTAAATGAACTACTTAAAATCATATAACTAGTAAATGAAAAAGTCAGACTTCCAACCCCCAGTCTGTTGGGCTGCACTGTATCCACTCTGAAGCCTTAAAGATCTATGATCCAGCTTCCACACTATATAGATGGCAACATCAAGGTCAAGCCTCCATATAAAGAATTAATGGTAGAGATAGGACTGGAAGCTGTTTTTCTGCATTCTCAGGCCTGGGTGTTTTGTGATACACCATGGTATTACTACAGCAAGAGAAAGCAAAGGAGGCTGCTGGTGGAGAGATTATTAATTAAAAGTGGCATTAGCTTCTGATTCTCAAGACAATTTTCAAGTCTACCTGTACAGTCATATCCCAACTCTTGACAATATCCTCAACTTGCTACCTGGAGACACAGCTGTATGTTCCCTTCTCTAGGGAATAAATTAATGAGACTTTAGTAGTAAACTGAGGACAGAAATTAGAGGCTGGATCACAGGAGTTAAGAGGCAACTTTCCCTGGGGCCCTGACTCTTGGGCTGGCTACAGAAGAATCTCTCTTTGGTCTATGCATTTTCCCAAGGTTTCTGGACATTTTCTGCAGGAGTGAAGGCCAATGTGTCCCCTGTCCTATATGCCCTAGAATAAAAAAGCTGAGTTTCCATACCTGTTCTGCCACTTCCTGTTGGATCACCCTTGCTCATTCTCTCCTGATCAGTTGCCGTTTCTGTAAATTAAGGTTATGGCAGAACTTAGACCAATACTGAGGAATACAGCCTCTTCCTATTCAACCCCCATGGCCACAGGCTTAGTGAAGCTTCTCCTACTCACCTGATCATAAGAATCACCTGGAGCTGCACCAAGACTTACCAATTGTTGTTTTTTGTTGTTTTGTTTTTTTCCCCCCTCCTAAAATAAGGAGCTTGGGAAAGTGAAGCATCACCATATGCCCATGTGCCTCACATTATCCAGCAGTTCGGAGATGTACTGGCCTCGTGTCTAAGATGCCAGACTCTAGAGTGTGAGTCCTAGCCTGCGACCTGTCAACTGTATGACCTTGGGCACATTTGTTCATTGTGCCTCGGGTTCCTCATCTCTAAATTGGAAATAATGACAATACCTACTTCTTGATGGTATTGTGATGATTAAAACTTTTTGAATGTGTATTTATTTTCAAGAGAGAACGTGAGCAAGGGAGGGACAGAGAGGGAGACACAGATTCCAAAGCATGCTCCAGGCTCTGAACTGTCAAATGCCACCACGAGAAATGATGAGGCGTAAACCCTGCATCTGCCATTGCATAGCTGTGTGGCTTTGGATAAATCTCTTACCCTCCGTGAACCTCAAGATATTCAACTGTAAAGTGGGGTTTTAACCTAAAAATATCCTCTAAGACCTGTCATCATCCTCCCAGCTTCCTCCACCCAACATGTTTTGGTGAATACATTGCTTTGGTGAAATGCCCAGGGTAGGGGTAGGAACAGAGCCCTTCATGCTCTGTGGGTCTTTGGGAGGTGGACCACTCAGCCAGCATTGTGGAATAGGCAACCGCCCAAGGTCACCTTCTTTTGGAAGGACAAAATCTTGCTCATGTATTGTATTACCTGTGTCCTGTAGGATAGCTCCTTTGTTTCTGTATGAATGACCTACATTCAATGAGGAATGTGGGATTTAGATGCCCATGTGTACTGTGTGGAATTTGATAATGGGCCATGGCTTATGCCTAAAAGTTCTGGAAGTGTGGAACACTTCTGTGGAAATATTAAAAATATGTAATAACCAGCTTAGAAGTGGTCCTGACCTATAGGAAAGGATATGCATCCAAACACAATGAAGGTTAACCAGTAAGTCCTATGTTCTGCACATCAGAACCTACTTGTTCAGATCCTACTTTTCCTTCTGGTACATTACCCAGTACCCATAGAGATGATTGATATTATAAAACCAGATTTTCTTTACCTTTCAAAGCCTGACTTTGAGGGTCATAGGAAGGTATTTCTCCCATGACACATGTAGAATGGGTTGACTACGATACTTCTACATGAGAAAACTAGAGCTCAGAGAAGTAAAGTATGGCATACAAGGTGATACAGCAGGTGAGGGAGCCAAGAGTCATGCCCTGCTCTCATCTCCATTCTGTAGCCTCCAGATAATGTGTGCAAATGCACACACATATGGCTCAAACCATATGATCCTCGAAGAGTAGGAAAGCAAGTAATAGCTCATCATCATTATTATACACAAAAACCCTATCTAAAGGTAGGACTTTTCCCTATGTCTGCTTATAGCCAGAACATAGTACATATGAATTACACTGGTGATTCTCAACCTCTAATATGCATACAAATCACCAAGGGATCCTGCTAAAATAGAGGCTCTGGTTCAGTGGGTTGAAGATAAGACCTGAAACTCTGCTTTACAAATGAGTTCCTGGGTCTGAGGACCAGCTTTGAATAGCAAGGCATTAAACTGAACTTTTCATGAGTTGTGAGCCCAGGTTATGCCTGAGACTAGAGAAGGATTGTCCCTCTTCCATTTTCCTGCTGGAGAGCAGTATTCAAGTCCCAGGGCCAATGACACCTAGAAGGCCATGCACTCCCAAAGGAGTCTTCATCCAGAGTGACCAAGTGCAGAGACTGTATTTGGGGTTTGCAGCAGCCAGGGTGACAGTCTTGCCCTGTAATCCAACAGGCCCCTAGTGTATAATGTAGCACAACTTGTTTTCTGCGTCCATCCATCCATCCATCCATCCATCTCCTCTGCTTAGTGATGGCTATGGGATGCTCTGAGAATCAGTCCCAGTTGGGGGGAGACACTCATCCTGAGTCCAGTATCCTGAAGCCATGGTTGGGTGCCCAGATCAGAGCCTCCTGTGTGCCACAATCTCAGTTCACCACCATTGAATGCAGCAGAGAGGACTTTGCAGCAGAGAGCTGGGCTACAGTCAGCTTCAGGTGGAAGACAGACTCCTGAAACAGAAGTGAGAAATCCATTTGGGAGGAGACACCGGCCTGAGTGAAGCTTTATTATTATTATTATTATTTAATATTTTTAACATTTTTTTGAGAGACAGAAAGAGACAGAGAACGAGCAGGGGAGGAACAGAGAGAGGGAGACACAGAATCCGAAGCAGGCTCCAGGCTCTGAGCTGTCAGCACAGAGCCCGACGTGGGGCTTGAACCCAAAACTGTGAGATCATGACCTGAGCCGAAGTCAGTTGCTTAACTGACTGAGCCACCCAGGCGCCCCGAAGCTTTATTATTATTAAGTGCTTAGACAAAAATCTCATACCCTCAACACTCATTAGTATAATTGGGGACAGAAAGAAAGTAGTAAAATTAAGACCTAGTGAAAGATGCTTTTTACTTTTTGCATGCGGGGAGCATGGAATTTCAATCCATTTCTAAAAAAGGCCTCTCTAATCTTTCTCCCTAATTATAGTAAGAGAAGAAAGACAAATAGCAACTTTAATTTTTTTTTCAAATTTTGTTCTTGGTGTTCACATCTCTAAATCTACCAAACGTGGTCATTTTATGAGGAAAACAAATTATACATAGTGTATTTTGAATGTTCTCCGACTAACCTAAAACTGTGTCTTTTAGTCTGCAGAAGGTGCTAAAACAACAAAAGCAACCAGGTTCACTTCCCTTCTCCCCCTGAATTTTTTTGGTTTTGTTTTTAATTTTCTGGCTTCAAAATCCCTGACTCTGTTCTTTTTCTAGGAGGGGGAAGCCTATTGGAACCACTGAGCCATCCAAAGCAGAGACAATTTTTAAAGAACCACAATTTCATTCCACGAAAATGTAGGCGGTAACTCAGGCTGGTCTAAGTGCTCAGAAGAAAAAGTCCATAGGGGAGCCTATGGAACAGATAAGGATAGATTGTAATTAGCACAGTAATTGTAATTAGCAGAGCAATTGTAATTAGCACAGTGATTGTTTGTTCATAATGGGTGCTTCCAAAGTGACTCCAGGCAGTTTGTTCTCTTAAGTATCTTCTGCCGTTTCCCTGGTGATCTTGTTTACACTGCTAATGTACTAATGTGCTTAGCAATCTCTTTTATAAATAAACACTCCAAAGGTACACGCCAGCCCAGCCCCTGGCCAAGCATTATGCATCCTTAATTAATGGAGTCCACAGCGATGAAATTTTACTATATTTGCATTATGCTAAGTAAGGCAACACCGGGTGTATCACTCTCTGAAGAAGTCACACCTCAGAAGTCATTTGTTGTTTTTGTCATTTTGTTAATTACAGGAGGGAATGAAATGGCCAGAGGGCTGCACTTGAGGTCAGAGACTCCAGTCCTGGCTTTACCACTGGTTCCCATTTGCTTTTAACAAGTTTTTGTTGCTCGGCTGTGATGTATGAGCTTTGAGGATGAAAAGATGAAGGAGACAGTCCAGGTCTCTATGCTTATGCAGATGGACCACTGGCCAGTGGTGAGCAGAGGTAGGGGAGGCTTCCTGAAAGCTGCTGGCTGAAATCTGGAGTCTGTGATTAAGAGTTAGCTAGGTGGGAGAGTGCCCCCAGGCAAGTAAGAGCACAGAGCATCTGCAGACATGGACGTCTAGAGGATCTTGAAGAGGGTGAGGGAAAGGGATTGTAGAAATAAACCGTGGTGGGGGATGGGCATTCAGTCAGGAAGGGTTATTTAAACCCCGACGGTAATGGGACCATTACTGGCTATGAAACTTTTCACGGTCTTAGAACCTTCTGAGGCCAGTTTGCTCACCACTAAATCAGGGAACATCATCATACCAACCCCACAGGAGAATTATGGTGGGGAGGGAGAGGTGATGAGAAAAGTCAGGTTAAAATGCTTTGTAAATGTAAAGACATGTGCAAATGTTAGTGACATTTTCCTAACATGAATCTGAGGATCTGTGAGATGCCACTTACTCTGAAATTTTGTGCCGGAGCGCCCATCCTGGTACACTTGAGATCATGTGAGATGCAAATTCACCAACATTACTTTCTTTGTGTTCCTTCCAGAGAAATGAAACAGTAAGTCTATTCTAAGCTCACATTAATAAGCCTACGCATGTGTATCAGGAAAATTAATTTTTAGGGAAATATTTCCATTTCAGGGAGATGCCCTGAATAGAAATGTAGTTAGTAACAATTCTAATGAAAGATAGGATCACAGTTTATTGGATGTGAATTAATACAGAGAGCTCCAAGGGCAGTGGCTGGGGTTTTATGTAACATCACTGCTGAATAATTTCTATTAATGATAATCTAGTGAAACACCTCAAAGGTGGCTTTTAAGAGTCCAAAATGAGCATTTATTTTTATGTCTCATAAGATCCTCAGAGGAGCCCATTAAGTGGGCAATTAATTAGCAGGCATAAGCCAGGAGCAGAAGCTGCAGTCATTTGGGTAACCCAGTCCTAGTTAATTCAGTATATTCCTGACCACGTTGCAAGAATCAACCCTGAATCAGTCAGCCACCTCTCCATTCTCTGTGCGGGTCCCGGCACTTGCCATGACCTGTGACCTTGAAGATGCTTCAGCTTGTTTTGGATGCTTCCTAGAGTAGGAAGAAAGACAGGATAAAGGGATGAGTCTTCCCTGCCAACTCACGGTTCAGAGAACTGAAGTTCAGAGAACTCAGT
Organism: Prionailurus bengalensis; assembly: GCF_016509475.1. Classification (NCBI taxonomy): domain Eukaryota; kingdom Metazoa; phylum Chordata; class Mammalia; order Carnivora; family Felidae; genus Prionailurus; species Prionailurus bengalensis. The sequence goes on along the minus strand of NC_057359.1, from coordinate 76,577,428 downwards.
GTTCTACAAGTTTGTATTAATTCCCCCTCTACTTCTAAGGAGTTCATGAGAACCCAACCACTGGGAATATACAAGCCTATAGGAAATCTTGCAGCTGTGTTTGCAAAGGAGGTGGAAACCTAGTTTGAAATTAAACTAAATAGCAATTAAATTCTCCTTCAGCTGTGTGATTCACCCAATAAATAGACACTGAGTACTTATCATCTGCCAGGTTCTGGAGCTAAAAGCTGAGCAGGACTCAAGGAGCCCAACATTGGTATAAAGGGGAAAAGGATATAGTTTTTATTGGTATTATTTACATTTGTGTTTCCTTTTTTTTTTTTTTTCTTTCTCAAAGACCTGGGAGCATCTCTTTTTGAAACGTAATTATGGAGAAAGATAGAGAAATGCATTTGCAAATTCAACATAAGTCAATATGTAGGACATACCTATTGGTCAACCCCCCTTTCCTAGTGCCAGAGTCCTCCAGTACCTCCTGCCTTCCCACCCCAGCCTCAAAAATCCTCTGCCCTCTAGCCCAGTGGAACTGAGTTCAAACCCCTCTCTTTTATTGCAGTAGCCTTGAATAAAGTCAGTGATTCAGACTACCTTAATTTGTACGTAACGTCCTTTTGTTCTGATCCTGGCTCTTATCCAGCGCTGTGACTTTCAAAGCAGAAATTTCATCAGACTGTGTCGAACAGGCCAGAAAGAGGTTATTCAAGACTGCTGCAACAGGGAGAGAGGTCTGAACTCAGTTGCATTCAGACAAGGTCAGGAGGGTTTCTGTGGTTGGGGTAAGCAGGTAGAAGGGTACCAGAGGACTTCAGGGGAGGGTCACCAGCGGAATACATCCCACAGATGGAGTTATTCCAAATCCAAAGACGTATTTCTCTGCTATCTTCCTTGACGACTGTGTTTTAAAGAGATGGCTTTCGGATCCTTAAGAAAGACTTTCCTTCCTGGGTTGGAGAACTAGCCAGACACTTCTTGAAAGATTTACTTGCTAAAGGTGCAGATAAAGAATTTATAGGGACACTTGTCTAAAGCCATAGTCTGAGAAAGAGAGGTCAGACACCTAGAGTCAGGAAGAAGCTTGTTTGAAGATGGGTCAAGTTGAGAGAATCTCAAGGCCGGCTTCGTCACTACTATACCTTTACCTGTCTGTCTTCTGGGCTCCTTTGCCTGTGACAGTTTTGGAAGGCTCATTTTTTATATACATTAAATTCACAAAGTTCAAAAACAAAAGCAGCATAAAATACATACAATGGTAGTTTTTCATCTTTTCCCTGTTTTCTGCCGTCGCTATTCCCCTGGCCCTACCCTACTGTTACTCCTTTCTTGGGGATCTTTCCAGTGTTTTTTACATATAAATCCAAGCAAGTAAGATTAAATATTATCCCTCCCCTTTCTTCCATAAAAATCACACAAAGTATATTGTTTTTTTTTTTTTTTTACTTTTACCCTCATTTAGTGATATCTCTTAAAGGTCTTTCCATAGGCGATGAACTTTTAAAAAAATGACACAGAGAACATTCTAATACAGGGATCCCATCAGTGATATACGATGCCATCATGGAAAAACTAGGGGCCTCAGAGAGGAGAGAGAGCAGGGTTTTGGAGACTGAATTCTTCCTCTTGGTCTGTCATGCCTCACACAGGTGATTTCTCCTTTCTCAGCCGAGTCTCCTCATCTGTACGATAAGGTCCTGATAAGGTCTTTACATCTTGTTGTGTCATTGTGAGTCAACTAAGTCCTAGTAAAATTAACAGTAGTGGCAGTACTAACAATAGTAACAAGAATAGCAGTGACAAACATACAGGACTTATCTTGCACCAGGCGCCATTGTATCTTTATTTAACCAAAACTTTACTGAGTACCTGTTTATATGTCACTCACTGTCTTTGGAAAGCCAGGTATATAGCAATGAACAAAGCCCCTAAAATCCCTGCCCTCGTGAGTTGTATTCTAGTGTGGGAGACAATCAACAGATAACTATATAGAGACTATGTCAAGTGTAAACACGATGGAGGGAGGCAGGATCATAGGGCTGGCATGTGCTGGGCAGGGGGTCCTGTTTAATACAGGCTGAACAGAAAAGCCCTCTTCGATAAGGTGATACTTGTGCATAGGTCTTAGGTGAGATCGTGAACTTTGCAGGTACCTAAGGAAGAGCCTCCGGGCGGAGGGTGTAGCAAGTTCATAGATCCCTGGCATGATCCATGAACAAAAAGGAGTTCAGGTGGATGGAACATAGTGAAGGAGGGGGGGGTGAGTAGTAGGAGAAAATGTTCTAAGTTAAAAAATAATGGATGGCAAGTAGAACGCTGTGGCAATCTGTGTGGAGTCCCATGAGTCATGTAAATGCCATACTTTGGATTTTATCCTGAGTGAGAAGAGAAGCAAGCCAGTGCATGGTTTGAGTAGAAGAGGGCTCTAATCTCACTCATATTTTTAAAAGACCATTCCATCTGGGGTGTGAAGAATAGACTTTAGTGGCCAGGATAGAAGCAGGGAAAGCCGTTCCAAGGCTTCTGCAGTGGTTCAGGTGAAAGACAATGGAGCATGGCTGTACGAGTTGACATGATGGGCAGATTCTGGGTGTATTCTCAAGATAGGGCAACAGAATTTGCTGATGAGGGAGAGGAAGCGGGAGGTGAGGTTGGCTCTCTGTTTTAGCCTATGCCACTGGACAGATGGAAGTCCCATTGACGGAGACAGGAGAGGAGGCATAAGGGAGGGGAGCAGAAACAGAAATTCGATTTCAGCCATATTAAAAAATGAACTCATTTGTGGAAAATTCCAGCCATTAATAAAAGTAGGCAACAGTATCATAAACCCCAGGTCATCATCACCCTGCTTTAGTAAACGTCATCTGGCCATATCTCACGTATTTCCTCATGAAGATGTCAGGAAGCCAGTTGGATATACCAACAGAGAAGAGAAACCGGCCTTGAAATACAAATGTCAGATTACTTAGCATATGAATGATATAAAATAAATGAGAGGAGACAGACTCATCAGGGAGTAGAGAGAGAAGAGATGAGCCCAGGCCCAGAGCCCAGGGGCTCCCATACTTACAGGTCAGAGAAATGAAGAGGCACCAGCCAAAGAGGATGAGAACGAGTTCCCAGTGACCTAAGAGGAGAACTCAGGGAGGAGCTTTACCTGTATAAACCCATTCAGCTCCCACAGCAGTGTGGTGTCCAGAGATGACACTAATTTTCTCAGTCACCCAGCTTAGAAATAAATGGTGGAGCCAGGATTGACATCTTGGCAGTGTGGCTCCAAACCCATACTCAAACATCTCTTCCTCCCTTCCCCTTACACCACACGGTCACATGCCCTGCTCCATTCATATCACCGTGCTGGGCTCAGGGACTGGAGGGTGGCGGCAGCTGGGGAATGGAGGAAGCATATTATAAAAATATGCCCAGGCTAAAAGTTAACCAACCACGCAGGACATGATATATATGATAGACCACCAAATTACCTTGGTCAATAATTCAATACTGCCTAATAATATTAACGATGATGATAATTGCTATTTACCGAGCACACATGTATGGGTCAGAGACTCTGCACAGTGCTTCAAGTACTTATCTTCTTCACTCCTCACAACAAGCTCATGGAGATGAGCCAATGTTATATCCATTCTGCAGAGAAAGACACTGAGGTTACTGAGCTTAGAAAGTGGTGGCGAGGGATTTGCTGTTCCACCAATGGCTTTGCAGTCACATTGTTGAGGAGGGAGGGAAGGGCACCCACAGGCTTTGCGATCAAGTAGTTGGTGGGTTCAAATCCTAGCTCTCCGCAATATGATCTTCATTATTTACCCACCCAGACTGTTCTTTGCCCATGGAAATAATGACGAAAAAAATTATATCTTGTCTTTGTGCTATTTTTCCACTGAAATATTTGTAAAGACCTAAATTAAATTAATATTTGTGTGTTCTTTATTCAGTGTCTACCTTCCCTACTGAAATGAGACCCAGCACGTTTTTGACTGTCAGTATCAATCCCCAAGACCTAGCTAGCAAAGTGTCTATACGACTAAGGTTGTGACAAATGGTAGCTGTAAGTTCAAAGTTGATTTTTTTAATTTATTTTTTTGTGTTTTCATTTTTTTTATTATGGAATTTATTGTCAAATTGGTTTCCATACAACGCCCAGTGCTCATCCCAACAGGTGCCCTCCTTAATGCCCAGCACCCACTTTCCCCTCTCCCCCTCCCCCCATCAACTCTCAGTTTATTCTCAGTTAAGAGTCTCTTATGGTTTACCTCCCTCCAACTTTTTCTTCCCCCTTCCCCTCCCCCCATGGTCTTCTGTTAAGTTTCTCAGGATCCACATAAGAGTGAAAAGATATGGTATCTGTCTTTCTCTGTGTGACTTATTTCACTTAGCATAACACTCTCTGGTTCCATTCATGTTGATTTATGGATAAAGTGTATAGAAAATTGTGGGTCAGAGACGCTTTTATACCCATCCACAGACTGGGAACCCTTCTCTGTCACAGCACTTTACACACTGCACTATTTTATATTTCAGTTTCCCTCTATAAAGCTGAGGTGGGAGTGTAGTTTAAGGGTGAGACTCTGGCAGGCCTGGAATTAAATTCACCCTCTGCTGTTATTAGCTGTGTGACCTTGGTCAAGTCACCTGGCCCAGGCTAATTTTCCTCATTTGCACAAGGTGAACATATTAACTACCTCATTGGTCAGGTGGCAAAATAAGCCAGTGTTTAAATCAGCTGACCCATGGTCAATGCTTAGTATATTCTACTCATTTTCTCTTCTCACCCTCAAGGCAGAAACTGTGTTTATTTATATGCCCAGTGATAAAAAATAAACAGGGCTTGATGAATAGAAGGTGACTTGTAAGTTGAGAAGGCAAGAAGAAATAAAAGGAAGGAAGGGTCTGGGGAGGGCTGAAGAGAGGGAGGGCAAGAGTATAGAAGGAACAAAGAAGGAAGTCAGTAAGGTTCTGTGAGCTTCTCTAAGACTAATTAAAAGAAAAGAACCCATTCCATTCCCTCATTGAACAAATTCCCTGCTCTCACTGAATCTTAATCATTGTGCAAGGTGATGGACATACAAAGAGTTGCAGCCTGTGCCTAGTATTTGTAGGGTGACCGTATGTCCCAGGTAGACTGGGACAGTTCTGGTTTATGCCTTTTGTCCCAGAGTCCTAAGTTTACCATTTATCCCAGATAAAAGTCGCCTGGATTAGATGATAGCTTCCACTGTCCCTCCACTTACCAAGCTCCTAGGTCACACAAAAAAGATGCTTGTGCAAGTGAAATTCGGTCAAGTGAGCTGGGGGTGTGACATGTAGAAGTCAGAGGTGACAAAAAAGGCAAAAAGAAGAATGTCTGTCTCCCCCAAATCAGCTTCTCTTGAAAAGACACAGGGGAAGCTTTTGTTCCGACAAAGTTATGTTAATATTGTCAAGTTGGTACACTGGGCCACTGAACTGGTACTTGGGGACTGTCACAATATTGATGGGGAGTTTGGCAAGTTAATTTTCAATCTGTCACTTCTCTCTTCTACGACTCTTGCTCCTTAATAAAACTCCACAGTGATTGTGGGCTCTGCTGACAGCTGGAGAGTGATCTTTGAGACTGAAACTGGCATGAAATGATTCTTTCCTCCCCTGCCCCCTCCTTTTCTCAAAAAGGTTGCCAACCTGGAGTGAGAAATCCTTTCTCTTACTAAGGAGATCCCATTGCTGGGGGCTGCATGGGGCCCTGGAAAGGATATAGGCTTTGCAAGTTAGACCAGCTGGGTTACGAATGCCAGTTCTGCTCCCGACTAGCTGTGTGACCTTGGGAAAGCTACTTGATGTATCTGATCCTCCGGCTCCTCTGGTCGTCATGATAGAAAATAATACATGTTGAAGCACGTGCCTACAATTCACAACTTGGAAGGTCCCTTTCTTCCTTTCAGCAATATGTGTGGGGCATGAACTAGAGGTATCTGTCCCTGGACTCAAATGCCAAGTGACCCAGAAGCTACCCTTCCCTATGTACCTTTAATAGATCCAATGCTCAGTCAGTATCAAGAAACCCATGGAGCAATCAGAAGGAATATAATTATAATAAATGTGCAATACTTTTGAGAGCCTTAGTGAGTTTCTAATGGGCTTTTTGCACAACAGACTAATAACAGTTGTAATAAAACCCACCCCACTGAAACTGAAACCTTCATTTTCTCTACACCCTTAAGACTGTTTTCTCAGCTGGGGCTCCTGAACCAATGTGAATTGCCAGGGAATGGTGCAAATGGCCAAACACTATAGGCATGTGACATTTGTTCCCTGGGTCTGTTTTCTACGTGCCAGTCTCCTCTAAGACAATCCTACACACTCTTTCGAGTCCCCCACTTTGATGCTGCCCCCTGCTTAGGCACAAAGTCAGTTTTACTCTGTGTTTGAACCTACACTTTTCTTACAAGTTTTGACTTTATGTTTCTAGTTACCCCAGCCACTGCCTCCATATCAGCAGCCTTCCAGGATCCAGTGGGATCCACTCATCACTTGGTGATGAGCTGCCCCACTCAGCCAACATACTCCTCTCTTTCTCTACAGTGTGATTCTAGGTAATTCATCAATCCATTGTAGCGCATTTGACGTCCACTCTATAGGTGTTAATTTAGCAACTACACTATGTTAGCCTCTTCGCTATATCCTAGCATTTACAGAAGTAAATAAAACAGCTCACAGGCATGGCGAGAGCAACAGGAATGGAGACAATAACTAATGGAAGAGAATGGAAGGGACCTGCGGTGGTAAACCTGCTTGTCTTTACTCCTAAGAATCTTCTGATGCCCTGGCTGAGACTTGCTCCTAGTCTCCTCTTCAGGCACCACCTTCTCTCTCCACCCTTTGAAGGACAAGCTCCTTGACAAAAACTCATAGTTTCCACTTCTTCACATTCCAATTGCTTCTCACACCTTTCTAATTGGATTTCTCCCACATCACTCCCCAGAAACTCTAGTCTAAAGTGAGGTCACCAATGATATTGCCAGTGAATATAGCAGAGTGGTTAAGAGTTTGGGGAGCGTGAAGAAAATGCCTGGGCACGGATCTCAACTGAGACTATTTACTAGGTAAATTTGGTTTCATCACCTATTAAAAGGAAGGGAGCGTTTTTTTTTTTTTTTTAACATTTATTCATTTATTTATTTGAGAGTGAGAGCACATGCATGTGCAAGCAGGGGAGGATCTGAGGGAGAGAGAGAGAATCTCAAGCATGTTCCATGCCCAGTGTAGAGCCTGATGCAGGGCTTCAGCTTATGTACCATGAGATCATGACCTGCGACGAAATGAAGAATTGGCCCCTTAACCAACTGAGCCACCCAGGTTCCCCAAAAGGAAGGGATCATTTAAATCAGAAAAGGCATGGGAAGTACTGGGGACATAGTAGGCATGCAGTTATTATTACTTTTGTTTTCAACTTCTTGCCCTCCTTGCCCTGACCACACAGCCCTTGCAATTTTGTTTGCCTGTCCTCTGTCTTCTTCATTGGTTTCTGAATTTCTAAATGGCAGTGGCCACACCTTCTACAAATCAGTATCCAAGGCAGATCCCGACCAACTGGGCTCCCAGCGAGCACTGTGGATATTTGGTGAATGAATGAGTGAAGGAAAGAATGTATGAATAGAGATCTAATGTGAATGAAAAATGGACTGCTTAGTGGATGCATACATACACATATATGTTAATGTATATTCACATCTGATCCATATATTGATGAATATATGAGAATAATTACATGAATGAATGAACCCCTGGATGGATTAGTGATGTGTTCAATGAATGGTGGAATAAATGAAGGAGTGGCTGGGGGCAGGACGGTTATTGAGGGAATGTAAAGGTAAATGAATGATTAATTATTGACCCCACATATCTTAGACCCGCTGTTGGACAAGGAGAGCCGTAAAAGGCACGTGGCTCTGGGGAAATTTGTGTTACTCTGGGAGAGTGGAAAAAAAGAGACTGGGATGTGAGTGGAACTAGTGATTTCTTTCCTGGTGTTTGAGGAACATTAAGAAATACATCAAGATTTAGAATTTGCTGCTGTGGTAGGCACTGGTCAGGGAATGCTAGAGGTAACAGGAGAAGGAGATGATGAGGAATGCAGAGATTGTGGAGAGAATGGTCAGAATTCACTGAGGCTGGAAGACTATGCCAGGTGGGGTTCTATTTTTTAACAACTGTTGAAACATTCCTAAATATCAATTTTAAAAAAAAATTGTTAATTTACATTTATTTATTTTTGAGAGTGTGAGCAGAGGAGGGACAGAGAGAGAAGGAGACAGAATCCAAAGCAGGCTCCAGGCTTCTGTCAGCACAGAGCCTGATGCGGGGCTCGAGCCCATGAACAGCGAGATCATGACCTGAGCCAGTCAGACACTTAACTGACTGAGCCACCCAGGTGCTCCATCTAAATACCGAATTTAAAGCATAGCTGGTTTTGATAGTGTATGTAATAACAATCACAACGATAATTAGCCATTTCATTCCTCTTGTCCCTGTCTACAGCAGTCCTTCTTTGATTTCTCTCTCTTGAGCTTAATAAGTACCTCCAGAGAAGGATGGGCAAGGGCCCTCACTCCTTCCTTTTGCATTCATTAAATCAGTAGTCCAGACATAGGCCCTTTCCACTCTGCTGAAGGACTGTAGACAACTGGCAAGAAATTGTATACATACATTGAGGTATTTAAAGCAGAAGGGGCCAGGGCACCTGGGTGGCTTGATTGGTTAAGTGACCAACTCTTGATTTCGGCTTAGGTCATCATCTCATGGTTCATGAGATGGAGCCCCAGGTCGTCGGGCTCTCTCTCTCCCTCTCTGTGCCCCTACCCCCTCATTCCCCTTCCCTGCCCTATCCTTCCCCTGCTCATGTTCTCTCTCTCTCAAAATAAATGAACTTTTTTTTAAAAAAGGCAGAGGGGTATATTTTATAATGGAGTGATTCTAGAATTCCAATAAAATCACCCTAGAAGAGTCCAGGGAACATTTTGGCAATGACAAGTATACTGGGTCCTGTTTGCCTGTAGAAGGAGGTAGAGTCAGTCATCAGGGGAGAGAGAGATGAGTTAACACTGCATTCTGAGAAGCGTTTCCTGGGTGGCTGCCCACACAAGGGTGTTGAACAATACCATAGGGTGTGTCTTCAGCAATCATTTGATTTGACAAGTCCACAAGTATTTTCTCTGTGGACTTTTTAATAAATTGACCATCGAATAAAAGTCTTGGCATTAAAGAAAAATAATTTTTGTAAGACGCATAATGAGTGTTGCTTTGAAAACAAGCAAACTGATGCGTAAAGAAGTTAAAGAAATTCCTCCAACCATAAAAGGAATAAAAGGAAGGCAAGGCCACATTTGAAATTCGGATCTTCCGAATTATGTCTTTTCTGTAAATCATTTTTCTGTATGTCTTAAGACCTCTTTCCTCTACTTTGAATTCCAGAGTAGATTCTTAAGTCACGGTGCTTTCTAGATTTATTGCCCAACGTCACGGCATAGGGGCATAGGTGTTTGCTGCTCAAGGTGTGCTGGGCCCAGCGGCCTGGGCCCCACCCGGAAGCTTATTAGACATGCAGAATCCTTCACTCTTCAGGAAATCTGCTGATCAGAATCTGCATTTTAACAAGATTAACAGGTGAGTCATATGCAAATTAATACCCAAGAAGTACTGGAATAGAGCAGTGGTCCAAGGGTGGTCCTTGGACACTAGCGTCACCTGGGAACTTGGTGGAAATGCAAATTCTCAGGCCCCAGAACCACTGCATCAGAAACTCTGGGAGTGGGCCCAGCCATCTTTAACCCTCCCCCACTCTCCCTGCACCCCTGGCGATTTTGATATATGCATAGTTTGGGAACCACTGGGCACAGAGGAAAGTACACCAGTCATTAGAATCAGAAACAGGTGATTCCACTTCCTATCTGTGTGGTCAGCCACTCCCTCTCCAACCCCTCAGTTCATTATGATTCACATTATGATGATGACAATTGATGATGAGAAGGATGATGGTAATGACGGCTGGCCCATAGGGAGGTTGTGATAATCAAATTATCTATCAAACAGCCTTTCCCTCCTGATGCCCCAAGGCCTTCCACTGTTTTAGAGATGCCTGCATTTCTCACCTGGGATCCCAGTGGCCCTGCTGCCACTCCCTTCCAGACCACAGATGGGGGTGAGAAGGTCGCTGGGCCTGGCCCTTGGAGCAGTACTACATATCAGCACCTGATGGCTCTGTTCTTCAACCAGATTCAATAACAGCACTAATCCGCATAGCACAGCTTGAATCAGAGGCAATTTGAATTAATTTGGCAAGTTGAATATCACATGTGACACTATTCAATATTTTGCCGGAGCTCAGATCCATAACCTCTACTACATCTCCTTTATCCACTAATTTTGTAATTTTGTCAGGAAAAGCTATCAAGTTGTCCAGGATGATTTGTTCTACATGAACCTCCAGTGCTCCTTAACGCTCACTATTCCATTATCTCCCGAATGCTTGCAGATTTTCTCTGGGCACATTCGTCCAATTATTTTACTAAATATTGACACCGGGCTTACTGGACAGTGATTTTCAGGATTATCTCTCATTAACCTCCTTGGAAGACCAGTTTTGCATTTGGTCAGTTTTGCTTCTCCCGCACCCTGACCTCCCGCCCCCTGTTGCACAGACCCGTCAGCTCTTATCAGATAACGTTCTCCATTGTTTGATTGGGATAGCAAGACCAGTCCTTGCCCCCTGCCCCTGGCACTCCAATAGCTGAGGTCACTTTATATACAGAATCACAGAAAACTGGAGGTGGAAACAGCCTTATAGAGGAGGCGTGTTGCTCAGACCTACTTAGATCGCAAACCTTGCGTCTCTACTCAGCTGTTTTTGTGACCTGGGGAAGGTGATCACAACTCTGAGCTTTGCTTTTTTTTTCCCCATCTGCAAAATGGGACTAAGTCAACCTCGAGGGGATTATTGAAAATATTAAATAAGGCAGATGCTTCATACTCTGAGTACTATGCCTGCTGGGAAATCATGGGAAATCAGTGCCTTCATGGTAGCCCCTTCCCCTGCACGTTATCTAATGTCCTCCCTTTACAAAGAGGGAATATATCCAGGAAGGGGATGTACAAATGATCACATTGAATGTGAACCCCACAGAACACAGGTCTCTCAGTCCTCGTTCAGTATAACTCCCTAGACCTACCTGTGGCTCCTCCCTCTCACTTATATAGAGATGGATGTGACCCCATCCAAGGATCTGGAAAGCATGGGTTCGATTGAAGTCCCCATTTGTCCCTCAACAGGGCACCCTTACACAGTGCACAACCCACACAATGGTATGTACCAACCCTCCATCTTCCTCTCTGTTGTGAAAGATGCAATTTTAAAGCCTCTTCCAGCCTGAGATTCTCTGATCTGTTTCCCTTCTATGAGGTGTCATAGACAAATATGCCTGAAGTCCTGGCTTTTTTCTTCTCCCTTTGCTCTTGTGGGTAAAGACAGTGGGTGGAGGAAAGATGAGCAGGTCTATAGGGGTATCTCCTACAACTGCTGTAGCAAAACAAACATAAAGAATGGGTCTACATTAAATTAATTTCATTGATTTTTTTTTCTTCTCCCTCTCCTTTGAAACCTCAGAGTGCCGAGGTTATAATTGCGCCGTTTATTATCCTCTGCTGAAGGACTTGATGGAACCGGTATCTCGGGGACCTGGAGCTTCTTGTTTACATATCACCCTTCAGGACGGATGACAGATAGTCCTCCTTTCCGGCCCGAGTCCCATTCCATTCCCTTTTATTATGTGTCCCTGCAATTCTATTACCTGCCTGCAGTCTCAGTGACTCAGCCACAGTGGCTGCAGTAATGATGGCTTTCAGAGCTCAGCTAATGACGCAGGCACTGAGGTGTCTCCTCCAGACCCAACAGCCGGCTGAATCTCAATTTAGCAGGCTTTGAGACCGCCGTGGCATGCATTATGCATGAGTGCATGCCCGCACCTGTGTACGCATGCATGTGCGTTTGTCAGAGGGAGGGTAGGAGGTGCGCATTTATACCCAAGACCTTGCACACAGGCGGTCACGGTGAGGAAAATGAGATGTCTGATCGTGCAGAGCGTTTGCTGGGAGATTGGCAGGAGGGGAGGGAAGGACATGTTGGTAAATACCAACGAGTCTAGCCTTCAGTAGGAAGACCGTACCGCAGGCTGGTTAAGAGCTGGGCTCTGGAGCGAGGTGGCTCTGGAACAAATCCCACTGACAGCACTTTACTGGCTGGGTCACCTAATGCCTAGGGATTAAGACTCCTCTTCCTCATCTCCATAATGGGATCATAATCTCTTACGAGGATTAAATGGAATGCTGCAGGCACAGCTCTCTGCCCTGCACCTAGCACCACAGAAAGTGCTCAGTTAAGTTGGTCACTATTCTTAATGATTCCTCCCCCTATCAGAAGGAGGTTTTTGTCTCTAGAACCCACTCCTACTCCGTCTGCCTGCTTAGACTCAGAGCACCTTATCGTTTACTCTGATGGATATGACTTGACCATCGGATAGAAAAGAGAATACGAGAACAATGGATGTAGATTCTTGTCCCAGTGCTGCCTCCAGGTCACTGGATAACCTTGGGTGAGGCCCTTTATGACCCTAGTCCCCAGCCTCCTCATCCACAAATGAGGTGCCAAAGTAGGCAGACTGCATTTCTTGGAGGGGTATGGGGTCTTAAGAAGAGCTTCAGGAGTACCTTTCAGAGGGGGACAGTTTGGGGGAGGGGGGCTGGAGACTACTCTGGTATCTGCTTCATGCATGGGAGTCCCAAATATAGATTCTGCCACAAAGAAAAGAAATTTGAAAGCCGCTGCTTCAGTGGAGTACTAAGTTGCTTTTGGTTTCAGTGGCCCAAGATTTTATAATCTCCTCGTGGAAGGAGCCAGATAAGCAGAGGTGACCATGATTGCTCACTTAAACTGTAAAAGATAGTTATCCTGGGGATTTGGGGCTAGCTGGGGGAAAAGGCATGTTTCCAAAGTGTGGGGACATCCTGTTTACCTAGGCTAAGGGTTTGGAGGAAATGGCTTTACAGTGAGACAGAACTGATTCAGTTCTGAGCTCTACTCTTAATTTGCTTGTTGATATCAAAGAAGATTCTTAATCTCCTTGAACTTGAGTGCTCTCATCTGTAAAATGGGAACAATGGCTTGTATTGCAAGTAGTGATGGGAACATTCAGTGAGATATAATATATAATCTCACAGTGCTTGGTTTGTGGTATATACTCAGTATGTGTTTTCTCTTCTGCATCTCCCCACCTGAACTCTGAATTCTGAATCAGAGGCCTGTCTTTAAGTGAAGTACTCCCCCTCATGAAACAGACATGGTCCCACCTACCTTCCCTATCATGATCTCTCTTCTCTGTGACCCCTGTTCTTCCACATGACATCCTCACTAACCTACTTCATTTCTTTCCTCAAATCCACAGATTTCTGAGGCAAAGCCTTCACAGGAGACTTCCAGAAAGGAAGAAACATGACTGTAGCAGGTTGGAAAATTCAATAGGGACCCCCTTGGGTAGTCAAGTATATGTTGGTTCAGAGTCAGGGCTCACAACTTTGCAGTAGAAGTTAGGTATGTTTCAAAGACTAAAGGCCCAAGATATGGGCAAAAACCTGGGGATGGATTCCTGTCCCCTACAGGGAAAGCATCTGGGATCAAAAGAACATAGCACGCTGGGCAGGTTATCAAGATAGGCATTGGAAAAATAGGAGAGAGGCCCACTGTATAAAACTGGTTCCTAAAATGAGAGCAAAACCAGAAGCCAGCCTAATTTCTTCTTTTTCCATTCTTTATTTTTCTTTCCCTTCTTTCTTTTTCTTTTCTTTTCTTTCCTTTCCTTTCCTTTCCTTTCCTTTCCTTTCCTTTCCTTTTCTTCTTTTCTTTCTTTCTTTCTTTCTTTCTTTCTTTCTTTCTTTCTTTCTTTCTTTCTTTCTTTCTTTCTTTCTTTCTTTTTCAATCTTACTGCTTCTAGGAAAGCCTCAAGCTAGCAGGAAAGACGCATCTGTAAAGAAATAATGACTGTACCACTAGGTGCATGCATAACAGACATAAGTACTAAGTGCTAATGGGAAGCTAGGTCCCCTGAGATCTGGCCTAGAGGTTCATAAATTTCCTGTGACTAGATTCTGGCCCCGGTGGCTGCAGCGAAGATGAGGCTGCTGGCTGCAGTCACGTGGCTCTGTTATGTGGAGAGAGAGCCGGGGGCGGTGGTGGTTGAGGGAGAAGGCAGAGTCTTCTAAGGGGTGGCTTCCATGCAGGGCTCAGATTGCTAATTCCTTGACTCAACAAGATGGCTGGCCTTCACCTGACCTGAACTCTGTTCTTTGCTCCTAGCTTGTGGCCACCTGAAATTTAGTCTTTGGGTTCACAGTCCTCTCAACTGTGTTCTTCATCACTTTCCCCAACCCTGCTGGGAACCTAGGATCCCGGTGTTTCAGGGAAAGGGTAACGTTTAATATATTTTGTAAATGTGATGGCATGGATGCCAAATAATCAGAATGGAACCGTCCTATTGCCTGTGGAGCCATAAATAAGAACGGTTGTATGCATGAGTACCAGTACAATGTCAGTCTTGATACAGTGCCCCCATCTCTCCATGTGACTTAGATCTTTTCTTGCCAGCTTACACTGTTGACTGTGCCTAGCCATTGGTCTTTACCTCTTCTGAATGGTCATAAGGTCCAGTTGGGGATGGCCACCTCCACTCCCCACGATCCTGCATGGGGCTTGGTACTCAACCCGTAAATCTCCCCATCATCAAGTCGATCCTTGGGGAGGTCTCCTGCCTTTCAAATGAAGAAAGTACATCTTATCCCTTATCTTCTCTCAAAACATATGGAAATGAAATAGGTAATTTCAGATAATGTGATTACAAGGACAATACACACTGAAGTGACTTAGAGTCATCTGTTCATTTATTCATGATCCTCTATTGTAATCTAGGCACTGAGCAAGGTGTTGGAGATGAAAAAACATGAATCAGGTGCTATCCCTTCCCTCTTGGTACTCATGGGCTGGAGGGGAAGATAAAAGCATGGACTCAATATAGTACTGTTTGACAAGTATTACAGGAATAACTGCCATTTCTTATGTGCTGAGCACTGTGCCAAGTGCTAAGAGCTTTCAGCTTACTTCTTCACACCAGCCCTACAAGACAGGTCTACACTGTCCCCATCCTTGGGCTGAGAAGATGGGGACATCGAGAAGGTTAAGTGACACAAGTAGTAAGTGCCTTAAACCAGGTTTTGCCTAGTCTGACTGATGAGCCCACTGACCCAGTCACATAACCGTTGTCTCCTGCCTGTTCTGTGTTATCAGAGAGGAAGCACGAACACTGGGGGGAACCTGATGGTAGCGGGCCACCTGAGAATGTTCCTCAAAGGTGATGTCTGAGCTGAATCTTGAGGGGTGAGTGTTTGCTAGAAAAGGGCCGAGGAAGGGATATTTCAGGCAGAAAGATCAATAGGTGAAGTTCAAGAAGCACAAAACTTGAGAACAAAGCATGTAAGACCCCAAGTGGCTTGGTCTTTGTGGAGCGTGGGCATGAGTGTTTGGAGGGAGAGGCAGAGAGGTGATCATGGCCATGGGATGCTGGGCTCTGCATCTCTGGCTCCTGGAAGGACATCTGAGTTGGCAGATTGGTTTAGTGAGGAAACTAGAGGGAAGCATATGCAAATTTCTTTGGGGAAAAACCCTCCTGAGTCTTCAAGAACTTTTTACTGAGGAGTCTTGGCTTTCCCATAGGGAACTCATTACCACCTTGAAGAAAGCACACGTGTGTACACATGTTCAGGAATGGGAAGTTAACAAACTGCGTGGAGAGGAAGGGGACTGGAAACGAGGTCCCAAAAGGACATGTTCAAAGCCTGGAGTTGTTTGTCCTTGGGAAGCAAACACTTGGAGAAAATGAGAGCTAAAGTCAAGTCTCAAAGGTTGTGACAAGATACAGAATAAGGGAAGGAGCCCAGACTTTGGAATCAGACAGCCTTTGAAATTTTGGGAAAATTAGATCACATCTCTGGGACCTGATTTCTCCTGGGTAAAAGGGGGAGTACTTAGTGGTTTTGTGGCACTATCCTGAGAATTAGAGATGCAGTATATAAGGCACCTGGAACATTATCAACACTCAGCAAAATGGTAGCTGTTGTTGCTTTAATTATTGTCCTATAGACACAGGTGAGCTCAGGACCAGTCTTGCATGGACCCTGGCCCTGGATCCACCCCATCAGCTTTCCTGCTTCCAACCTGGGGACAGCCACATGTAGTTTGTATAAGCCACACTGCAATGCAGACTGGCACTAATACCCATCCATAGTCTCAATAACAGCTGGGTCCTCACACAAGCAGGCAGTCTCTTGCTGTTCTCTTCCTTCTCCCCATCCCTGCGGTAGTGGATTTGTCAAACCTTCAGAGCCCCCTAGTTTTGGCCTCCAACACGACTTCAGCACTACCTTCCTTTCTCTTCTACTATATTTTTTTAAAGTTTATTTATTGATTTGGAGAGACAGAGAGAGCAAGCTGGGGAAGGGCAGAGAGAGGGGAGAGAGAGAATCCCAAGCAGGCTCTGCACTGTCATCAGGGCTCGATCTCACAAACTGCGAGATCATGACCTGAGCCAAAATCAAGTTGGATGCTTTTAACTGAATGAGCCACCCAGGCGCCCCCTCCTCTACTATTTTAAAGACAAAATATGCGATCATCATGCAAGAAAGAGCGTAACTTCCAAACCTCTTTTTCATGTACCCGCATACACACCCACTTCTGTCTTAGGGGAAGAGTTCTGCCATCTAATACTGATCTCCTCCCCTGCAATCATTTAGAAACCTGATGTCCTCAGTGAGCGCCCCCCTTTTTTCGTAAATGTCTCCCTCTGTCCTGATCCTCTCCCCTCAGCCCAACTGTGTTCATTTCTCCCCTCTCATCCCCTCCACACACTTGAGTTGCTGCCACCGTATGTCTTCCATTCGCAGCCAGCATTCTAGAAAGAGAAGTCTATGCAAATGGTCTCCGTGTCCTCACTTCCCACTGCTTCCCCACCCACCGCAGCCTGGCGTCTGCACCCATCACCCACAGAAACTGCTTTCCTCAAGGCCAAAAGTGCTCCCTTCATGGTGACATCCCATATACATGCTTCTCTCTCTATCTCGCACCCATGCTTCTCTTCACTTAGCACCATTGTCCACTCTTTCCTGAAAATGTCTTTCCAGGCTTTTGTGCACGCCATGCCCCTGGTTGCCTTGTCACCTCCACAGACACTTCCAGCCTTCTTGGGGATTGATCCTCAGTACTTGGGTCTTCTCTCCCTGCAGCTCTCCATGTGTGCCCTCTTCCAGATCTGTGTCCCCAGCCTGGAGCTTTCTTCAGAGCAAAAGTCAGGCATATCCAACTGCCTGATTGTAACTCTCCTCAATGCGCAAACATACCTCGCAGTTGATTCTAAACTAACCCTCTTGGTATATAGAGAATTTCAAAAATCATTGTAGGGGATATTGTCCAGAGAGAGAGACATGACACATTGTTTAGGGGGAAGACAAGAGAAACCAGCCCAAGGGACAGGGTCAGAGGAGCCGGGGAGGCAGCAGAATGAGGAGACACCAGACAGTGGATGCCATGGAACCCGCAGAACACACTTCCCAAGAAGAGTTTGGTCATCTGTGGCACATGCCACTCAGAGGCCCCCTAAGATGAAGATGGAGAGCAGTGGGTTTGGCAAAGTGGGGGTTGTCAGTAATGGCGGGGAGTGCAAGTTGAGTGTGTGAATGTGGCAGAAGGTGCTTGGAAGGAGTTAAGTGAGAATGAGAGAGGAGAAGGTGGAGGGAGGGTGCGGGAACTCCTCTTCGAGGAGGGATTTTGCTAGAAAAGGGAGAGAGAACATGGGATGTGGGGAGTTTACACATAGCACAATTGCCCCTTTACCTGTATGACCCCCCTACTAGACTGCCAAGGGCTTGAGGATGGGGTCACTGTTCCTCTGTCTGATTTGCTTTGATTTTCATCTTTAATACCTAGGGTCTGTCAAAAGTAGGTGTTTGGCGACTTGTGTCTTTTGGAACTAGAATCCTTGACATTTGCACAGGTTGTTGTGGAGGCAATAAGCTCTCTTTCACTACAGATCTACACTCAGGAAATAGAGGATCGTCTTCCTTCTCCTCCTGCATCCCCTTTCCCACCTCCTCTCTGCCTCCTGCTTTCCTTTTCTTGCTTCCAGAGCTATCTACTGTAGGACTCCACTGTACCACGCTCCCCACGGTTTTGACCTCTAGGGCTCTCAAGGACGTACCTGATGGTGCTGGCTGCAAGAACCCCTGCTCACAGAGGGGAATCCGAGCACAACTCACCAGGCACTTCTGCCCCTCTGCTGTGATGCGTGGGGCACAGAAGACGCCAGAGGAAAGGCCCATGCGTTGCCAACATGCCTTTGAAGAAGCCTTGTATTCTTCGTCTCTGGAGCTGCTCAGCTCACAGACTCACTCTTTTATTAGTGTCTTCTTGTTACCGTGCTGTTAGGAGCTGTCGGCTCCTCCATTCCTCTGGCTGTCCTCCGCTTTGAAATGTTTTGTCAGGCCTGCGCACGCCTGGAGAATGGGGGTTCTGAGTTCAGCGACACGTCTCTGGGCATCATGCTTAATTCAACCCAAACAGTCACCCTCTCGCTTCTCCCAAGCCACCCCTCCCTCTCCTCGCAGGGAGACAGGCTTTGGGAGCCAGCAGAGAGCAGCCAGAGTCTGTGCAGAGGGGACCCAGGGCATGAGCGGGCTCGTCGGGGGGGGTGGTGCAGGGAGAAAGGCAGGTGCCAGCTGCCCGTTCTGCCGGCTCGGTCCTCCCCATCTCCTGGTGATGCACGTCACTGTGTGTCTGCTTGCGTCTCTGTGTGTGTGTGAGTGCATCTCAGGGTGTGCCCCCAACACATGTACCTGAAATATGTGTGTATGTGTCTGCCTGCCTTGGTGTATGTGAGCATGAATGTGTGTGTGTGTGCGTGTGAGTGCATGTACAAGTACGAGGGTGAATATGTGTGGGCGTGTTTATGTGTAAGTATGAATATCTATTAGTGTGGTTTACGTGTGAGTGTGAGTGTATGTATTTGTGTGTACGCATGTGAGCATTTATGGGACTGGGGATGAATGTGTGTGTGTGTATTTATGTCTGTGGGAGTGTGGTCCTGTGAAAGCAGAAGAGACGAAGCCTGGTCCATTTGGGTTGTCCTCTCTGTTATTGCCCTAGGCTATCTGTCCAGGATGTCTTCCCTATACCTGCTTCTTTATAATAATTATTACTAGTGACCGTTTATTGAAGCTTGTCATGTCTTAGGCTCTGTTTTAAGTGACTTAGATAAGTCTCTGCTTAATATTTCATAGCCTTATTAATAGGTAATATTATTAGGGCACCTGGGTGGCTCATTTGGTTAAGTGTCCGACTTCAGCTTGGGTCATGGTCTCGCGATTTGTGGGTTCAAGACTCACGTTAGACTCTGTGCTGACAGCTCAGAGCCCAGAGCCTGCTTCAGATTCTGTCTCCTTCTCTCTCTGCCCTTACCCTGCTTCTGCTCTATCTCAAAAAACAAACGTTAAAAAATAAAAATAAATGATAGGTAGTATTATTGATAGTATTAGATCCCTCTTCACTCAGGATTGAAAGGGAAAATTATTTACCCAGGGCTTTGTTCCGAGAGAGAGAGAGAGAGAGAGAGAGAGAGAGAGAGATCTGTAGATAGATATATATCTGTAGATATATATATATATATATATGTGTGTGTGTATATCTGTAGATATATATATGTGTGTGTGTGTGTGTGTGTGTGTATCTGTAGAGATATAATCTACAGGTATATATTATATCTGTAGAAAAACCCAAGCAATATTTTTTAAAAGAAGTTTAAAATCACCTGAAGCCTCATCTGTGTGTGACCTCCTTCACATTTTAGTGAACCTCATTCCAAATGTCCCCCTGTGCTTGTAGTCACATATATTATAGTAAAAAATTGATGTGCCTAGTATCATATAGCATATGCCTGTCACTTTAAAATATCCCCTAGAGATCTTTCTCCTCTAATTTATAAAGATCAGCTATATGTTTTTGAATGCCTGCATGGTATTTCATTGCCAAGACTTATAATTCATTTATTTATTGATAGACACGGAGATGTTTGCCAGCTTTTCACTGTCATAAACTATGTTGTGATGAGCATCTTTGTAAATACAGCTGTGCGCATTTGACTGGTTGTCTCCTTAGGATAAGTCTAGGAAGCAGAACCTCTCGGGCAAGAGGTTTGCACACTGAACTGTTGATAGCCAGTACCACTAGCCCCAAGAAAGGGCCAGCCTTTACACTTGGAGTTCTAGATGTAATGGCTTAGCAAGGCAGTAAGCGAGCCAGAGGGGATGCAGCTGGTGTTGTTTGGGGTCCTGACTGAACTCCAAACATTGTTGTGGGGAGGGGACCTTGCATTATGGCCTCCGGACATGGGCTGGTCCAAGACTGGGGCCAGGAGTGACTGGAGGCTGTGCTTCAAGACTCCTGGAAGACAGACACAGGGGCAGAAAAGCAGGTGTTCTCCACAAGGATGGGTTCATTAGGCTGCTCGGCCACATTAGGCGGCGCTCGCTCAGTGCTCACAGGTAGATGTTGGCCTCCACTCAGAAAGAACCCTCTGGAGCTGAATGACCATAATGTGGCCCCATGCTGTCTTGGTCCTCAGATTTGTCATCAGCAAGCCTGCTGGAAAGGCATCTGCAGTTCACACAGTGCCTCTCAAAGATGAAGAGGAGTGTTAACAGAAGTAAATGAGGGGGGAAAGGCAGGCAAAACCAGGGTGGTGGGGCGGAGGGTGCAGTCACACGCGGATACGGAGGTACCGTGGATGTCTTTCGGAAGCACTGCAGATCAGATTGGTGCATGCATTGGACTGTGATTATTTTTAAAATATACGCTGCTCCTCAGCTTCTAATTGAAATAACAGAAGGCAGTTAAGATACTCAGAGGTCGAACAATAAAAAAAAAAATTTTTAAACGGGGGGCACCTGGGGGGCTCAGTCGGTTGAGCCTCCAATTTCGGCTCAGGTCATGATCTCACAGTCTGTGAGTTCGAGCTCCGCATCGGGCTCTGTGCTGACAGCTCAGAGCCTGGAGCCTGCTTCTGATTCTGTGTCTCCCTCTTTCTCTAACCTTCCCTGCTCATGCTTTGTCTCTCTCTCTCAAAAATAAACATTTAAAAATAATAATAATTAAAAAAAGATACTCAGAGGTCAGAGCTCACCTAAAGGTGGGGAAACAGTGGCATCCAAAACAGTAAGTTCAGAAAATGTAAGTTTATGGTACTCTGAGCATCTTGAAGGATCATGGTTCTTGGGAAATTCAGTGAACAGTTGAAGATGTGCACCAATGAATGACTTCAATTGTGCAGGTACCCAAAGGAAGAGGTTCCGACCAAGAACTAAACGCAAGGTCAAGGTGTGAGCTCCATCATTTCCTGCCTTTCATTGTGGGTGGGGTTCGCTTAGGAAGCAGAAGCTGAGTTCAGCATGCTTATCAGGGAGTGGCTCTGAGTGGACATGTATGGAAAGAGACAGTCGCCTGGGTGGCTCAGTCGGTTAAGCGTCTGATTCTTTTGATTTCAACACAGGTTGTGATCTCACGGTTCATGAGATCGAGCCGTATGCCAGCTGTCAGCGCGGAGCCTACTTGGGATTTTCTCTCTCCCCTTCTCTCTCTGTCCCTCCCCCCTCAAAACAAATAAATAAACATTTAAAAAAGATAAAAGAGCTTCTGTAAGAGAAGTTCCCAGCACAAATCTGGCAACAGGGATCCTTAGTAAAAGTTACATTCTTGCTTCTTTT
Source organism: Prionailurus bengalensis (assembly GCF_016509475.1). Lineage (NCBI taxonomy): Eukaryota > Metazoa > Chordata > Mammalia > Carnivora > Felidae > Prionailurus > Prionailurus bengalensis. The sequence continues at coordinate 76,555,540 of NC_057359.1, read as the reverse complement.
CCTCTGGGCTCTCTCTCCAACCCTCTTACCCTGGTTGGTGCTGTAGTAATCTGGTTATTTTCCTCCCTCACCCCCACCCCATGCCCCCACGCCTGAGGGCACGTTGCACGTTGTGCAAAAGGGAACTGCGGTCTAGTGGAGCTCACTGAGTATCTGCTGTGGGCCAGATGCTGCAAGGCACTTTTTCCACCTGCTATTCCCTGTTCAGCCCTCTCTATAACCCTGACAGCCTGGCTTTAGCAACCACACCTCATCTATAAGGAAACCGAATCTCAGAAAGGTGAGGAATCTCGCCCTAGGATGCACAACAAACCGTTTCTTGTTGCTTACGTTGGGATGCCGTGAGAGACCAGGTCCCCCCGGGGCGACTCCACGTCCCCAAACACAGGCAGTGTTTCCTATCAGCGCTCCGCCATCCGTGGGTATTTTCTCTTGCCGGTTTTCACAAAGTCTGAGTGATGAGGGTTGCCTGGAGAAGTAGGAACTGGGGATATTGGAAGATGGTCTTCAGGGGCCCAGAGCCGCCTCGCAGCCAGAGGAAGAGGTAGGTTGGTATTGATCGCAGGACTTGCTTGCCATAAAACAGCAAGCACTGACTGCTGGGCTCCTGTCGAGAAACTGAACAGTGTGCACAAACATCTCCACATGGCCGTGTTTTGGGGGGAGGGTGCAGATTTACACTCATTTCCAATAAAGAAAGGAAAAAAGGAGTATATCTTATAAATTAATGGCTGATAAGTATGAATGCCAGGGTGATGGAACAGCATGGTTCCCCCACCCCCGCCAGCCACACGTGTCCAAAGTAGCAATAGTTATTTTTCAAGCACGTACTGTGTGAGGGGCACCATAGTAGATGCTGCATGGTGTGGGATATAAGGCCCCCTTGGTCTTTACTCTCAGTTAGGTGGAGTCTGGTGGACCCGTGATTGCTGGGTGTCTTGAGAGAAGGAGGGTAATTGGCCCCTTCGGAGAGAAGAATCAGGATAAAAGGCAAAAGGAGAATGGGCTTTGAAATAAAGTAGCCATGGAATTGAAGCATTCTATGTCTCTTTAGACAAGTGGTTCAATTTTTCTGGGCCTTAGTTTCCTCATCTGTAAACAGAAAGGAAACAAAATCCCTACCTCCTAGGGTTGCAACAGTGAGCAATACTCAAGTCCGTGTATCTGGAGTAGGGGGACAGGGTGCCTCGGTGGCTCAGTCTGTTAAGCATTGGAATCTTGATTTTGGCTCAGGTCATGACCTCACGGTTCATAAGATCGAGCCCCATGTTGGGCGCCACGCTGTTAGCACAGAGCCTGCTTGAGATTCTGTCTCCTGTGCTCTGTGTTGCTCTCTCTCTCTCTCTCTCAAAATAAATCAATAAACTTTAAAGTAGGAGGTCAGAAAACTTTTTTGGTAAAGGGCCAGGTAGTAAATATACTGAGCTGTGCAGACTTGTGTCCTTTGGTGCGGGTAACCAACTCTGAGGCTGTGGTGGAAAAAAGCCACAAACATTATACAAATGAATGCAGCCCTCCACCTGTCCACTTGGCATATTGTGGGTGTGTTCCCATAAAACTTTATTTATGGACACCAAGCTTTGCATTCCACAGAATTTTTGCATGTCACACGAAACACTCTTCTGCCTTTGATTTTTCCCACAGCCACTTAAAAATTAAAAACCATCCTCAGCCCATGGCCTGCACCAAAAAACAGGCAGAGGGCTACATTTGGCCGGCAGACTAGACCTCTAATCTGAAATACGGGGCCCAGGCAGGTGCTCACTGGATTTGAGTTCACACCCACTTTCTACTCAAGTTGCTGTGCAAGATACAGGTTTGTCCAATACTAGAGGGTCAGCCGTCCTGATGTGTCCTCCTAAGAGCCCTAAAGAATAGGTAAAGGGAAGAGTATTATTCTCCTTTCAGAGATGCAGATACCAAAACACAGAGCTTCAAGGGACTTTCCAAGCCCTCACTCACAGTGAGTGGCAAAACTAGAGCCTAGAGGCTCCAATTTTTACCACCTTCCGTTTCTAGATTATCAGTGATGGGAATGTAAGACAACAGAAGGCAGTGATGATCAGACCCAATAGTACCGCTCTGACGAAATAACCAATAACTAATGTTTCTACAGTGCTTTAGACCTTGTCGGTCACTTTGACACACATTATATCATTTGTTCTTCAGTGAAACTGCAAGAAGGGGGTCTTATGAGTAGCTCCTGGTGCTCTGCAAAGTCACAGAGCCAGCTCTCTGCATCTGCAGGTGTCTTCCAGCCCCTAGAGGACAAGCCCTTTGAATAAGGGCCAGGCTGCCTCCAGCCAGAATCCTCAGCAGCCCCCTTACTCCCCTCCCACTCTTCCTTCTGAATCCATTCTCCATGCTGCAGCCAGAGTGATCTTCTTAAAACGCACATCTTATCATGGCACTCCTGTGCTCAAAACTTGGCCAGCATTGTCACATCATGTCCGGGATAAGCTTCACCTCCCTAGCATGGTGGATAAGGCTTCACATAAATGGGCTCCAGCCTACCTCTCAGACTTCCTCTGTCACTGCTCCTGGCCCTTGCCTTGCTTGGTATCTTCCATTTCTACTGAACTCTTGGTGCTTCACTGAGTTCCCCGGGGTTCCTCTTGCTTTCCTGATTCTGCACATGCTGCTCCCTGTATCTGGAATGCTCTTCCACTTTCCCTGCCTAAGATACTCCAGTCCATTCTCAATTTGCACCAGGGGCCTGTCACCTCCTCCGAACAGTCTTTCTGGAACACCACTCCTCCAGAAGGAACCAGTAGGCGATCCTCCTTTGCTGTCTGCTCTCTCAGAGCACTCCTTCGATAAGGGGATGTGTTCACATGTCTGTCTGTCCGACTGGATGGGTCGTGCCGGGCACACAGTGGGCGCTTCATGAATAGGCATTTAATAATGCAAGTAAATATACGCATGGATGAGCTTGTTGAGGGCAAGAGCTGTCTTATTTACCTCTATCCCCTAGAGCCTACATTCATCCCTGGCACATAGTAGGACTCCGTGAATGTTGGTTGAGTAGATATGTGGGCAGGCGGAGGGAACAGCTACCAGTGCAGGTGGATAGATCGACGGGGATGAAAAGTCCACAGAGGACCATGCGTCAACCCTGCCAGGGCAGCGGGAGTGGGCCGCAGTGGATAGTTACCTGTTCCCCGCTGTGCCATGTGCTGGAGGCACCGGCCGGAGCTCCCAGCCACCACTCCAGCATCTCCACACATCTCCTCTTCCCTAAAACTGCTGAGAAGCTGTTTCCCCACCTCCGCGTCCTCCCCTCCTCCCCCCACCCCTGAGAGTAGGTTTGGTGTTCCTACAGATGTTTGTATTCTCTGCAGCTGATGAAAATATTCATTATCTTGTTAGCTGCGGCGGGGAAGGAAGTGCAGATTTGCATTTTCCCAGCTAATCAGGGTGGCACAAGCGGTGCCTGTCACCCAGGCCCGTTCCCTGCCACCCCCACTCCCTCCTGCATGTGCAGAAGGGAGATTCCCACTCTGCAGTCGCTACTTCTCTCCCCTCCCCCCTTGCCTAGGCACAATCCAGAAGGGAAAAGGGAAGCTGGAGGCCCAGGCCGTCTGTACACAAGACTGCATTCGCTCCCCAAACGTGATTTCCTGGTGTGTTTCTACCCTTCTCCGAATCCTCCCGTGGCTCCCAGCTGTCAGTCAACTCTGAACTGCCCAGCCTTGCTGTCTCCATCTGTGTGAAGCTTTGCACTTCACAAAGTGCTTCCATTTCAGCCTAGTAGGTGCCCTCTAAGGTTGGTGTTAGCATTACTTTGGTCTTGGGTAAGAGGCAACGGGAGCAAGATGACGTACCTCACATTGTCACCACTGCACGGTGCTGTCACAGCAGCTGCCCCCAGCTTCCCTGTCCAAAACCAGTCCCGACGCTGCCTTGCACTGACTTGTCTTGGTGAAGCCCTTGTCTCGGGTGTGGCAAAGGCTGGGGCTTTGAGGTTACGCTGTGCGTCCTAGCCCTTGCAAGGTGGGGAGCCTTTTGGCAGGGACCTAGGCTCTTAACGCTCAGACATGATATCTTCCATTTGGTGATTTCCTAAACTTTTCCTGATGGCCCTTTTTATACATTCGGGGTTGGGGGGGTGTCACGTCCGTTTTCTGTACCTTGCCTGACTGATGAAGAAGCAAGTGCAGAGAATGAGAAAGAAAGAGAATGTCAGACGCTGAACAGACATTTAAATAACAGACCGAGGCTCTCCAACCACCCTTCCGGTCATTTCATAAATACATGTCAGGCACTTTGCTATGGCAGGTGCTGTTCTAAATATTGGTAAAATAGCAGTTAACAAGACAGATAAGGTCCTTGCCCTCATAGAGCTAACCGTCTGGGAAAGGATGGGGATATGAAGGCAGCCAAGAGAAAATCAACATGCATTTCTGGTGGCAGTAGGGAACATGAAGAAGAATAAAGCAGGGTAAGGAATTGGAAAGTTTTACTCTATCCAGTGTGGTCATGGCAGACCTCTCAGAGGAGGTGACACAGAAAATCACAGAACTGAATAAAGTGACGGTGTGAGCGAGTGGAGGGAAATAGTATAACAGACAGAGGGAGTGGTAGGTTTCCTGATATCTCATGCATCAGCTTAGGAGAAGAGCATGGTGGTTAAAAGGGCACTGGTGGCCATTGAGTGAATGAATGAATGAACGAATGAATGAATATGTTTACCTGATGCCCCCCAGAAGCCAAAGAGGGTGTACCAACCAGGCTTCTAAGATGTGAGTGGAAATTGCTGCCACAATGAGGGAAATCACACATCCCGTGGTCTGCCCTCATCCCGCCCCTCACCCATTCATTCATTTATTCATTCTTTCATCCAACATTTGCTCACAAGTGATGCTGTGAAGGGTCCTGGTCCCAGGCAGAGAGGGGAGGCTGGGGCACAGTCAGACACGAATACCACAGTCTGTTGGGTCAGGGCTGGGCCAGACTGAGGGATCCCCAGGTCTCCGGCAAAGAATGGGGATTGTAGGAAGGCTCCAGAACCTACAAAAAAAAAAAAAAATGGAGCCAATGAAACACCACTGGAGGCAATGAAATGCTTCTTTTTTTTAATCTTTATTTATATTTGAGGGGGGGGAGTGGGGGAGGGGTAGAAAGAGAGGGAGACAGAATTTGAAGCAAGCTCCAGGCTCCAAGGTGTCAGCACAGAGCCTGACATGGGGCTCGAACTCATGGACTGTGAGATCATGACCTGAGGCAAAGTCAGACACCCAACTGACTGAGCCACCCAGGCGTCCCACTTCTAATGTCCACATTGCTCCTTGGGAGCCCTGTGACCACTGGCAAATCCCTCAGCCTTCATGAGCCTCAGTGCATTCATTTGTACATTGCATGCAAGCCTAGTGCCCTCCTCTAAGGCCTTTGTGAGACTTGAGGAGACAATACATATATTGCTCTTTATATTATGCCCAGACACAGTCGCTGTTCAATAAAGTAACTCCTATTACTATATCGTGCTGAAAGTTGAGGAAATCACTGCTTTTCCTGAACACACGTCTTCTCCTGCTAGTTCAGTCATACATTTATTCAGCATGCGCTGAATTCATAGCACACAGTAGGGTCTCTGATTGGTAGTAAGAATACAATGGCTCATTTCTTCCACAGGTATTTGCTTGAGTGTCCACTAGTATTAGGCACTAGACCTAGATGAGTAAGACACACACTGGCCCTGCTCTTATGAACATCTGCCCCCAAGTTCTGAGGCTTCCAGTTCACCAGCCCCCAAGCTGCCCGTTGACCCCAGAGAAGGCTCCAAGGCCACAGCGGCCGATACACCACGTGTGTATGAATCAGAAAAAAATAGCCATCTTGGGGAAGACACACCCTTCACAGGCATTGCATGTGGCTTGCTGAGCAGGGCTGGATTTTACTCTCTTTGTGCCCTCTTACCAACGGCACCATCTGCAAAATCATATGTGGGAGCCCCAGGAGTCCCCACGAAGGGGGGTACAAGGGGGGGACAATGTCAACATTGGTCAGATCATCTCTGGGCTCTGACTTACTTCTTAGTTTGAGTGTTCGCCAGAGGAGGGGTTGTGGGGAGCTCTGTTTCCCTTCTTATACCAGTGACCCCTCAGAGCTGGCACACGTCTATCCTGTGAGCCCTGGAGCATGGTGTTGGCCCATGCTGAGAGGAGCGTCCAGGATATACCACAGGCTGCTGTTGCCTGGGCAGAGCCCTTTCTCTGCTCGCAGTAAGCTTCCCCCATTTCACTATCATCCACAACCCCAGCAACAGTGTTTGCTGAATGCTCACCACATTTCAGGCACCCTTCTAGAAGGTCTGCATTATTGTTATTTCTTTTAAGCCTTAAGTAACCTAATCAGGGAGGTGAGTGTATTGTACCCATTTTGCAGATGAGACAAATGAGGCACAGTGGGAGGATCGGACTGGATTCTGATCCCTCCAGCTTCTCCCAGGGCTGACATCGGGTGGCTCATTGATTCTGCTATCCATTCATTCATTCAGTGAGTTATTACTGAACACCTATTATTATGTCAGGCATTGTGCTAGCTACCACATGTATTTTATCTCATTTAATCCTAACAGAATGGTCAACTTTAACTTTTAAGACCCATTCTACAGATGAGGAAACAAAGGCAAAGAAGGGTACATTCATTTATTGGACCAATCAGCCTTCTTTATTGGACACCTTCTATGTCATAGGCCCCATCCCCATGTTCCAGGGAGACAGATGTTTTGTGCAGTAACTGAGGACAGAACTAAAGAACAATGGGTGACCAGTGAGTGAACCCTATGCCCCACTGTGCAAAGAGGGTGGCCTTTTTTTGCGGATGCTTGCCAACACGCACAGATGGGGCCTTGTGACATTGTGTCCCAGCCTCATTGCCACCACATAAAACTCCCATCCTCAGCTGATCGAATGGCCCTCTCTGTTCTCTGTGTCTCAGACCCTCGACCACCCACACATCCCATCTCTAAGCCATGGGCATTCTCTGTGACCCTCGTGCCCACCACACTCCCAGTGGGCCAGGAGCTTCCCATGGCTTCAGTAATTAAGTTCACACATGCCAAAAAGAGAAATAGCATCACAGATGCGGTCGCAAATTTTAGCTAATTAACCATATGGTCTGGATTGCTGACAGAGTGGGAAGGCGCTCTGGGTAAGCGCTGGTTTCCTAGTTCCCTGGGAGGAGGGAGGACGATTAGGTATGTCACCACCTTCTCCAGCACAAGGGCACATAGACTCAGGGCTTCCCACCACCTGCGAGGGGCCCTCCCATCTGTCTCCTCACCAGGAGCTGCCCTGGGGAAGGAACTTCCCAGAAGACGAAAGGACGGAGTCTAGCCTTAGGAACAGGAGATGCCTGTGCCTAGTTCAGGAAGTGCTGTAGTGGGAGCCTGATGTTTTGAGGTTTAGAATTTGGAGAGGCAGGCGTAGTAGGTGAGACACAGTGTGGCATAGTGGATAGTACTTTGGAAACCTGCACTTCAATCCCAAGGTGGTCATTTATTTAGCTGTGTGACCTTGGGCAAGTCACTTAGCTTCTCTGAAGTAAAGCCACTCGGCCTCTCGTACGTGCCAAATAACAGAACTGTAGTCATTGACGATCATGCCTTCCTGATTCTAAGCGCCTCACAGATACTCACTGGTCAGGGTCACCAGTGAATGAGAGAGGGAGTGGCTGGTACAAACTCACTGAATTGGTACCAGAGATGAGCCCCAAGCCATGGTTTACAAAGTCCGTTATCAGCTTTGAGAAGAGAAACTCAGGCAGACTGAGAATTCGTGGAGAGTCTAACACCGATAAGGATAGCAATTGTCATAATTACTTATTAAGAACATTAAAAAGGTACTTTATTCCAGAAAATTTTACCTGTGTCATTTAACAGTTTTGCAACAACCCTAGAGGGTTGATAGTTTGATCCTCATTCACTGATTGAAATCGAGGCTTAAACGGTTCAGTACTATGCCTAAGATCACAGAGACTAACACTTTTTGGAGTGGGGATTCAAACACAGTCCTGGCTAATGTTGAACTCCTCAGAGTCCCCAGAAATACTTGGACAGGGAATTGGTTGAGTGGCCCTCTGTCTCCAGCTTAAGAGCTGAGGCCATGGAGAAGAAGGGTCTGGAGACCACGCTAAACCAAAAATGGTATTTATCTGAGAAAGTACATGTATCCGTTTCGTATGACTGCTGTAAGAAATGCCCACAAACTTTGTGGTTAAAACAGCATACACTTCTCTTCCCCTTCTGCAGGCCAGAAGTCCAAACTGAGTTTGATGGGGCTTAAATCAAGGTATTAGGAGGAGTTCTTTCTAGAAGCTTCTGGGGAGAATCTGGAGTGTTCTCTTCTATACGTTGGTGTTCCTTGGCCTGTGGCCACATCACTGCAATCTCTTCTCCCATCTTCATATCACCTTCTGGCCCTTATGTGGGCACATCCTTGTTTCCTCCTTATAGGGGACATGTGTGATGCAGTAGGGCCCATCATTTTAGAACCTTTAATTTAATGTGGATGGACAGGTCTGACTAGGAGCTGTTGCTCTGAAAGGTCCCTTTGGCTACATAAGGTGTATTCGTTTGCTTGGGCTGCACAATATCAGAGACTGGGTGGTTTAAACGGTAGATAGTCATTTCCTTACAGGTCTGGAGGCTAGAAGCTAAGAACAAGGTGTCAGCAGGTTTGTTTCTTCGAGGGCCTCTCCCCTTGCCTGGCAAATGGCCGCCTCCTCACTGTGTCCCCACATGGTCTTTCACAAGCATCCTTGGTGTCTCCACATGTCCATGATTTTCCTCTTACAAGAACACCAGTCAGATTGGATTAGGACTCACCCTCAAGGCCCCATTTTAACTTACTCACTTCTTTCAAGATCTTATCCTCAAATACATACATACTCTGAGATACTGGGAGATACTGTGAAGAATTCAATATATGAATTGGACCCAATTCAGTCCATGACATAAGGTAATGTTCACAGGTTCCAGGAATAAAGACCTGGACATCTCTGAGGTCCATAATTTTGTCTACAGTGGAGCCTTGAACAACATGGGTTTGAACCACATGGGTCCACTTATATGGGGTTTTTCCCCCAGTAAATACAGCACAGCACTGTAAATGTATTTTCTCTTCCTTATGATTTTCTTAATAACATTTTCTTTTCTCTAGCTTAGTCTATTGTAAGAATACAGTATATAATACAGAGAACATACGAAGTATGTATTAATTTACTATTATCAGTAAGCCTTCTGATCAACACTCGGCTATTTGTAGTAAAGTTTTGGGAGAGTCAAAAGTTATACGCAGATTTTCAACTACATGGGGGTTGGCACCTCTAACCCCTGCCTTTTTCAAGGGTCAACTTCCTTTTCAATTTAAAAGGAGCCAGGGCCATAGCTGGGGTACCTTGTTCTGGCATTGAAACCAAAAATCAGAAGTAGGGTCTGGGGGCATGGGTATGAAAGGGTGTGGTTCATGAAGAAGGCTGTGAGTGATGTGTGTATGCCCAGGTTCTCCTCTGATATCATATTTCTAGATCAGAAAGAGTGCACTTGGTGAATTGGAGGAATAGCAGAGAGAGGAAAAGAGGCTGGTTTCTAATGTTAAGATTAATGTGCAGAAGTTCATACCAGCTGGAGAGGTTAGACAAGGTAGCCGCTCCTCCTGGGATGTTGTGGTAGTAAGGTTTCCAGAATTTATTAGGTAATTGAACTGAACAACTTCTCAATATACTTCTCAGCCCAAAAGTCTATACTCTAAACAGGAATCAGCAAAATTTTCGGTACAGGGCCAGATAGCAAGTACTTTCCGCTTTGTTAGCCATACACACTCTACCACAGTGACTCAACTGTGCTATCCTAATAAGAAAGCAACCATAGACAATATATAGATAAATGGATGTGACTATTTTCCGGTTAAATATTATCTGCAAAAATAGGAGGGAGCCCCTACACCAATAAAGTTTAATGGAACACCTATCTTGCCTCTGCATATTATTATTATTTTAATTAATAGGATGTTCTAATTTTTTAATGTCTATTTATTTTTGAGAGAGACGGAGTGCAGGTGGGGGAGAGGCAGAGAGAGAGGGAGACATAGAATCTGAAGCAGGCTCCAGGCTCTGAGCTGTCAGCACAGAGCCTGATGTGGGGCTCGAACCCATGGACCACAAGAACCTAACCTGAAGTCAGCCACTTAACCAACTGAGCCACCCAGGCGCCACATTAATAGGATATTTTAGAGTAGTTTTAGATTTGCAGAAAAATGAAGTGTAAAGTACAGAGTTTCCATTGCCCTCAGTACCCCCTACCATACAGATCCTCCTATCATTAACATCTTATATGAGTGGGGTGTATTTGTCACAATTGGTGAGCCACTATTGATACAATATTATTAATTATACTCCATAGTATACTTTGTGTTGTACATTCTATGGGTTTTGCATGACATCATATATCCACCATTACAGTGTGACACAGTTTCACTGTCCTAAAGAACCCCTGTGCCACCTTCTCATCCGTCCATCTCTCTCCCCCAACTCCTAGTAGCCATTGAGCTTTTCACTGCCTTTATAGCTCTACCTTTTCTAGAATGTGATAAAGTTGGAATCATACAATCTGTGGCCCTTTGACACTTGCTCCTTTCATGGAGCAGTATGCATTTAAAGTTCTTCTGTGTCTTTGTGTGGCTTGATAGCTCATTTATTGTTGTTGGTACAAACTATCACGTTCATGGATGCACCACAAATCCTTTATCGGATCACTTACTGAAGGATAACGTGGTTGCGTCCAAGTTTTGGTAAGCAAGAGTAAGGTCACTCTGACTGTTCACGGGCAGGGTTTTGCATAGACATGTTTTTCATTCACTTGGGTTAAGTATCAAGGAGCCCAATTGCTGAATTGTGTGGTAAGGATATGTTTGGCTTTACCAGAAACTGCCAGATTACCTGCCAAAGTGGCTGTACCATTTTGTATTCCCAGTCGCACTGAACTCTTCCTTCTGGTCCACATCCTCACCAGCATTTGGTGTTGTTAGTGCTTTAGATGTTATCGTTCCAATAGTTATGTGGTGGTATCTCATTGTTGTTTAATTTGCAATTACAGAATGACATGTGTTGTGCGTGCATTCATATGCTTCTTTGCTATCTGTATATCTTCTTTGGTGCTACGTCTGCTCAGCTCTTTTGCCCCTTTTTAAATCTGGTTGTTTGTTTTCTTATTGTGGAATTTTAAGTGTTCTCTGTATAATTCGGATGCAAGTCTTTCATCAGATATGTGTTTTGCAAATATTTTCTCCCAATCTGTGCCTTGTCTTCTCATTTTCTTAACAGTGTCTTTCACAGAGCAGAAGTTTTTAATTTTAATAAAGCCCAACATATCTTTTTTTTTTCTTTAATGGATTGTGCTTTTGGCGTTGTATGTGAAAATGCATCAACAAACCCAAGATCACCAAGATCTTCTCTTATGTTGTCTTCTAGAGGTTTTATAGTTTCAGGCTTTGCATTTAGGTCTACGATTCGTGTGGGGTTAATTTTTTTTGTGAAAGGTGTAGGACCTGTGTCTAGATTTCTTTTTTCCGGCATGTGGATGTCTATTTTTCCAGCACCATATTTTAAAAAAGACAATCCTTTCTCTGTTGAATTGCTTCTGCTCTTTTAACAAAGATTAGTTGACTAGATTTGTGTGGGTCTCTTTCTGGGCTCTCCGTTCTGTTTCCTAACTTATTTGTCTATTATTTCACCAATACCATACTGCCTTGATTACCGTAGCTTTATAATAAGCCTAAAGTTAGGCAATACCAGTTATCTGACTTGGTTTTCTCTCCTTCAGTTTGTGTTGGCTGTTTTGGGTCTTTGGCCTTTCCACATAAACTTTAGAATTAGCTTGTCGATCTCTACAAAATAACTTAGTGGGATTTTGATTGGGATTGCGTTGAATCTATAGATCAACTTGGCACGAACTGACATTTTAACAACATGAGAATGAACGTGAAATGTCTTTCCATTTCTTTAGATTTTTTTTTTATTACTTTCATCAGTTTTGAAGTTTTCCTCATTTATAGATCTTGTGTGTATTTTGTTAGATTTAGACCTAAGGATTTCTTTTTTTTTTTTTTTTTTTGGATGCCACTGTAAATGGTATTTTGTGTTTAATTTCAAATTCCATTGTTCATTGCTGTCATATAGGAAAGAATTTTTCATATATTAACCTTGTATCCTGTCATTTTGCCATAGTCACTTACTAGTTTCAGGAATTTTTTGTTGTTGTTGCTGTTACTTTTGATTCTTTGGGGGTTTCCCACTATATATTATTTTTTAAATTTTTTTAAAATTTTTTTTAACGTCTATTTATTTTTGAGACAGAGAGAGACAGAGCATGAACGGGGGAGGGTCAGAGAGAGAGGGAGACACAGAATCTGAAACAGGCTCCAGGCTCTGAGCCATCAGCCCAGAGCCCGACACGGGGCTCGAACTCACGGACCGCGAGATCGTGACCTGAGCCGAAGTCGGACGCTTAACCGACTGAGCCACCCAGGCGCCCCTATATTACTTTTTTTAAAAACCCACTTCACATTCTTATTATCAATAGTAATAATAACCGTAATGAACATTATGGAATGCATAGTATGATGTGACAGGTGTCATGCTGTATTCGTCATCTCATTTAGTTCCACAATAGCTTAGAATCACCAGTACCGTGATTTAGTCCCTAATGCAAATGAGGAACCTGAAATCTATCCAATGACAGAGGCACGTTTATCCAAAAAGGCAGAGGCAAGACTTAGACCTGCCCCTTCTTTCTAGAAAATAAATGGAAACTTCCATACGGTTACATATATGCAAGGCTGTTTTTATCCCTCACCCCCTTTTTTTCTTCTCGTAATTGAGTCTATAAAAGTAGGTAGTATTTTGATCCTCATTTTACAAATGAGGTAACTGAGGCTCCTGAAATTAAATAACTTGTTCAGGATCACACACACAGTAAGAGGTGGAGTTGAAGACCCATTCTCGATGTGCGGGGTGGGAGTACTATAGACAAATTTGAGGCTGAGCATGGCCATGTGACAACCATGATCACTAACTAGCAAGGGTATGAGCTAGACCTAGGCTCTTGAAAACTAAATTGAATTACATTTTGGTGTCAGATCTTGAAAAGACCAAAAATTGTGTTCGTTAATTAGACCTTTTGGTTTTCCTAGGCCCTTTTTAAGTCTTGACATCCATTGGTTTTTAAGGAGCACTTAAAGCCATTTCCAGTTGTCCTACAACAGTACCCACACTTCACTTTGGTTATGATGCAAAATAGCTAATTCCACACTAGCTGGGGTCTGGATTGGACTGCAACTGATATCAGATCTGCGAGAATTGAAAAAGAAGGGATATGAGAGATGATCAGGGCTCCTCATCAGCTCACTGTTGCAGAAAGCACGTGCAAATATTGCTGCCTTTCTACTGCCTTTGGGTGTTTTCTTTCTCCATTGCTAATGACTAATAAAAAAAGAGAGAGAAAGAGAAGAGGGAGCAAACAAGAAAGCAATTGCTATTAGATTTTCTTCTATTGCAGCAGGTTTCTCATTCTGCAGAGCTCATTAGAGGTGGCTATATGGAAAGACTTCCAAGGTGCCCCAGGGAGAAGGAGAAAGGCAAAAGTGAAGAAGAAAGAAATTTTCAGAGATATGACCCCTGCCAGAAATTCACACCAGAACCAGCTGTATCTAGACCACATGTTCTGATGCTAAAAGGCACCTCATGGCTTGGTTTTAAGTGTTAACAAGGAAGGAAGGAAGGAAGGAAGGAAGGAAGCAAGGAAGGAAGGAAGCAAGGAAGAAGAGAAGGGCAGGGGAGGGAGGGGAAGGAAGGAAGGAAGGGAAAAGAGTAAAGGAAGAAAGGAGGGGAGGGGAGGAGAGAGGAGGGGAAGAAAAGAAAAGGAAATGAAAAACAACAACAACCAAAAAAAAAAAAGAAAAACAAAAGAAGAAAAGGGTTCTCTTTCTAAATACTACAGATAAAGTTACAAATGTATTGATGCTGTGAGGTTAGTTAAAATGTGGTTTTGATTTTTCCTATTTGTTGCTTTAAGTTAGGTAGTTTTCTTTATTAAAGTTTATTTATTTATTTGGGGGGCAGGGTGAGAGAGGGAGAGAGAGAATCCCAAGCAGGCTTTGCATTGTCAGTACAGAGCCAGACTCAGAGCTCAAACTCGTGAGACCATGACCTGAGCTAAAGTTGGAAGCTTAACTGACTGAACCATCCAGGCACTCCTAAGTTAGGAGTTTTGAAATGTCTTTTTAATTTAAATTTAATTTGGAGTCCAACCTCCTGGAGATTCAGTTTCACAAACATTTTTGAGAATCTTCTATGTACCTAACTCTTTGTTGGGAACTGGAGAAGTAGAAGACACAGTAGGTCTCTGCTCCCAATGTGGGGGGAAAGACATACCCACAACAATTTCAGTGCATAATGTGATAGGAAGAGATGTGTTCAACATATGGTGCTGGGAATACTGCCTTTAGCATTAATAACTCTCCTAGAGGGGACGTCTGTGTGGCTCAGTTGGATAAGTGTCCGACTTCGGCTTGAGTCATGATCTCATGGTCTGTGAGTTCGAGCCCTGCATCGAGCTCTGTGCTGACAGCTCAGAGCCTGGAACCTGCTTCGGACTCTGTGGCTCCCTCTCTCTCTGCCCCTCCCCCGTTCATGCTCTGTCTCTTTCTCTCTCTTAAAATAAACAAACATTTAAAAAAAAAAAAACTCTTCCAGATGTCAGGGATAGGGTATGAGGTTAGGGAAAAATCAAATCCACCAGCCAGAAAAAAAAAAAAAAAAAAAGAATCCCATGATAGAAAAAAAAGGAACTCCAAATTAGTAGCCACCTGTCCTGGGTTCTCATTATAGTCCTATCATGTGACTTGGACAAGCTGTGTCTGCTGCCTGGAAAGAGGAAAAGAAAAGAATTTGAGGTCCATCCCAGCTCTAAAATTTGCATCTCTCTTATTCCTAATCAAGACAGGCTTTTCGAGAATGTTAAATAAAACTGCTCCACAGCGGCGATAGCTACTATTTATCGAGAGCCTACTATTTTCAGTCCTTCTTCTGTGGTTCACATTATGGACTCTTTTAATCTTTATGACAAGTATGTAAGGCTAAGGATGATTATTATTCCCATTTTCCTGATGAGCAAACAGAGGCCCAGGAAAGGCTCAACGTTCTGTCTAACCAGAGCCATGTAGGGGATGGGAATTGGAAGCATGCTGTAAATTCAGGTGGTCTGGCTGTAGAGACTGCTCCCGAGGTGGGAAGGAAGATACAGAGTGCCCGTGGGAACACAGCTCCTCCTCTCGGGAACTTCTTCTTAGCCCTCTGTGCCAGAGCCGTTTGAGGACGCCTGTATTTGTCAAAGAAATGACCCCAGGGCTTAAGACACCCCCGGAGCTGGGAAGTGACTTGTTTAAAGCAAGTTGGTGGAACAGCTTCACAGAACTGGCTCCCTGTCCAGGAGAGGACTGGGGGTGCTTGAGGAATGGTGAGCACTCACACCAGGATTCAGGGAGAGTCAGTAGTCCCAACACTTGGACTCACTCAGCAAGTGCTTGAGTACACGTATTTTGTGTCTGCTGTTAAGCTACACCCTTGAGACAGACATGAGTGGAGGTGTGTGGGGATCATGGTGCCCTGAGAGCAGAGAGTGCCCTGAACACTGGAATATGAAATCCTAATTGCAATTGAAATGTTTTTTAACAGCACAGGGATAGTGGCTTCTGCCTTTGACTGTGATAACATAAGCAATAGACCCTTTCAGGATGGAGGGGGGTAAATCTCAGCGTGCAGTTTGGGCTGTGGCTGCAGAGGGGGATCTAGGCTGAGCCGTACCCCTCTCTCACAGGCTCAGCCGCCACCTAGGACCAGGGGCTTGTTCACTCAGGCCCTGCAGATTTGTGTTTAGGTCCACGTCTCTGTCTGGAGGTTTTGGTGAGGCTAATTCTCCTCTTCAGATCTCATTATAGCATCTGAAAAGCAGAGATAACGACAGTGCTGGGTCAGAAAAAAATGCAGAGATCGGGCCTAGTGATGTCGAACTTTCGCCACCCCAGCTCTGAAATTGGATGTCAGGGTAGCAGGGTCTTGGATTCCTTCCCTTGAGAAATGGAGGGGGACGTTCTGGAAACAGCTGCAGAGGCCCCAGTGACAGCAATCTGGCCTGCTCCTGGGGTTAGGACACCACGACGAGTCCTGGTGCTGAGGAGGGGGAGGGCACAGGGGCTGAAGAGAAGATAATGTTTCTCTAGCCTGCGATTTCTTTCAATTTCAGGGATTGCAATTACCAGGGCAGGAGTTAGAAGCGGCCATGCCCGGAATGCTTAAGTGAGTTTGGTGCCTCTGGTAGAAATGGTTTTACATTTAGAGAGGGAAGGCATGTGCAGTGTGTAAGCCAGACTTCACATTGTGTGTGTGTGTGTGTGTGTTCATACACACCTTCGTATGCATGAGGGCAAGGCAGGAGAAAGACCGTGTGAACATGGCTGGAGAGGGGCGTGGCAGAGTGGAGGGTGAGCCTGGGAACGTGACCCCACCTCACTGAGACCCAGTCTCCTTACCTCCAGCATCAAGATAATAAAAATGACTTTGCAAGATGTTAGAAGTGTCTTAGTGTTGGGGCTGTTGGGGCTCAGTGTTGGGGCTGCTCTAACAAAATACCATCGACTTCATGGCGGAACCAACAAAAATTTTATTTCTCTAAGTTCTGGAGGCTGGGAAGTCCAAGATCAAGGCAGTGGCAGATTCATGTGTGCTGAGGAACTGTTTCCTGGTGCTTAGATGGTACCTTTCCTCACTTGGTGGAGGGGACAAGGAGCTCTCTGGGGTCTGTCTTACAAGGGCACTAACCCCATTCATGAAGGGCCCACCCTCATGAACTGATCACTTCCCAAAGGCCCCACTTCCTAATACCTTCACATTGGGGGTTAGGTTTCAACATATGGATTTGAAGGGGCAGGACACCAACATTCAGTCTATGGCAAAAAAAAAAAAAAAAAAAAAAAGTTAGAAACAAGTCTTGCCGAGGACCTAGCACATGACATGCATTCAATAAAGAGCAGTTACTGTTATCAATGTGGGCATCCATCTGGCACATTCAGCCAACACTGGTATTTTCAGTGAGTCAGCTTGCACGTTTCAGCATTTCATTTTGGGGCAAGATTAAACATTACTAGCCTATTTTTGCATAGTTTCTAAGAACATGGAGTTGAATTGTTCCACGTCCAGCTTGCTAGTCCCTTGTACTTTAATCAATCTCTTTACTCTTGTTTTCCTTTATTTAAAACAAACAAACAAATAGAATAAGAGTACTTCCCTCCCAGGGTTGCTGTGTGAAACAAGATGTGTGCAGATCCCTTAGAATAATTGCTAGCACACTGCAAGGAATCAGTAGATATTAGTTTAAAAATGACGTTTGTCAGTCTGATACTAGATATGTAGGGACGAAAGGGTAGGGGGAGATTGGAGTAACACAGCTGGATGGGTGGTCTCTCCCACATTTCCATTCAGCTAGGACCATTCATTCATTCATTCATTCACTGAATAATCACTTATTGAGCCCCTAGAATGTGTTTCAGCCCCTGTGTCAAGGCTGGATGTAGGCAGCGAGTAAGAAAGACGTGGTCCTTGCCATAAAGTGCCCTTTGTCCAGCAAGGGAGACAGTGAGTGACCAAGATCAATAGTCCAGTGTGAAAGTGCTAAGATAGGGGAAGGATGGGTGCTGTGGAAACCCAGAGAAGGGGCATCAAACCCCCAAGTGAAAGGGAGGCATCAGCAAAGCTCTCCTGCCGGGGGTGGAAATGGAGTGTAGTAGGCAGAATAATGCCTTCCAGATGTACATATTTTAATCCCTAGACCCTGTGAATAAATTACCTTCCATGGCAAAGGGTGATTAAGGGTGCAGGTGGAAATCAAGCCGCTGATCTGGAGATAAAGAGATTATTGCCTGGATTATCCAGGTGGGTCTGATGTAATCCTAAGGTTCCTTAAAAGGGGAATGGGAGGTAACAGAGGAGACCAGAGGGATGTGATTCCAGAAGGACTTGCCTTGCCTTGGCTAGCTTTGATGGTGGTGGAAGAGGGCCCAGGACCAAGGAACGCGGGCAGTCTCAAAAAGCTGGAATGGCAAGGGAGCGGTTCCTACTCTGGAGCTTCCAGAAAGCATACAGCCGTGCCAACACCTTGCCTGAAGCCCACAAACCCATGTCAGATATCTGACCTACAAAAAAATATAATAAGTGTATGTTGGTTTAAGCCACTATATTGGTGGCAGTTGGTTATGGCAGCAACAGAACACTAATACACGAAGACACGGGGCCTGTGATACATCTGAGTTAGAACCGTCATTTTACAAAATCATTCTGGCCACAGGATGGTTGGAAAATTGGAGGGACCAGGCTGAATGCAGAGTGCATTATTAACAGGCTGTTACAGCAGACCCTGGGAGAGGGGTGGTGGCCTGAACCCAAGCACACAGCTGTCCTGTGTTGTGTCTGTACACACCCTGGAAGCAGGGTGTGTAGGTGAGGAAGGCTCAGAGGGCAGTTGCCCAGACGATTGTCAGATCCCCGATCTGGCAGATCCCAGATCCCCAGATTCCCAGATCCCTGCAACTGAGAAGTAGAGAGCCTTGAAAGGGAAACCGGCATGCAGAGAATGACCATGTACTTGCCAGAGGCTGTGGTCAGAGTCAAAATCAAGTGCTGTGGAAGCAGGGCGTCCCTTCCACTGAAGGGGCTCAGGGATGCCTTCTAGAGAAGAGGACACTATGAAGTCTGTCTGGAGGCTCCCAAGAGGGCTCAGGGGACGTTGCAAAGAAGAATCAAATGCAGCCCCTGCTTTCAAGGAGCCCACAGGTCCGAGGGGGTAGGGCAGGTAACATGGCCTTTCTTAGGAACCTTCCAGAACATGCAAGAGGAAACAGCTCTGGGGCTGGAAATCAAAAATGTGGATGGGTAGCCTGTTCTGGTCTTGCCAACCCAGGAACCAGTAAATGAGTCACTTCCTCTGCCCTGCCTTTGTCCCCTCTCTCATCAATGTGCCGAGCATCAGCTGAGATAAGAACGGCCCCACACGCATGGGCCCCAGCAGAGCCAGGGAGGCAACTTTGCGCCCATGACCTGTGAAACAGCCCGTAGGGTGGGGGTCATGAACTGCATCCTGCCAAGGAAGAGACGGCAATCCTGGGAGCCTCCCTCTGGAGGTGGCTGGGCTCGCAGGAAACGCTGGGGGTTTTACTGAGATCTGGCAGTCTTCCTGTGAATCTCACAGGATGAATCTCGTGGAGGATGGGCTGCCAGCTGGTAGGGGCAGGAAGGAGGCAAGAACTTCCCGATGGGCATTGGTCTGCTCTCCGGCCACAGCAGGTAAAATCGGGGGTGTCCAGGGGCTCTGGTGCTTAGCCAGAAGTGGACGTGGGTTCTGGAGTCAGCACTGCTGACACGTCTCATGACTCGTTCTGCTCCCACCGCGTGCAGCTGGTGACAGGGAACAGCAGGTCCTACTTGCTGTGTGTCTTTCAAAGCGTGCGTCTTCTCCATGTCCTGTCGTAGGGCGCCTCCACCGTGCTTGTCTGGGGTGCTGCAAAACCCCATAACATACTAACACACTCCTTCCCTCCGTCCTTGTTCCTTTTTCAGCTCACCCTCTAGCGTGTGTCCAGGCCATCTTTCTAAAGCTCCGGTCAGAAAGTATTTCTCTCCTGCTGAAACCCCTGCAGTGGGTCGTCTTGCCCTCAGAATAAAGCCTGCATTCCTGGGGTGCCTGGGTGGCTCAGGCGGTTAATTAAGCATCTGACTTCCGCTCAGGTCATGATCTCACGGTTTGGGAGTTTCAGTCCCACATCGGGTTCGGTGCTGACTCTCAGCTCAGAGAGTGGAACCTCGAGTCTGCTTCTGATTGTGTGTCTCCCTCTCTCTCTGCCCCTCCCCTGCTCGCTCACTCACTCTCTCTCAAAAATCAATAAACAGTAAAAAAAATTATAAAAAATAAAATAAAGCCCGCGTCTCTTAGCATCACTTGGAAGACTGGTAAGAGCTGGTCTGTTTATGTGCGCCTCTCCAGCCCGTCTTTGCATTTTAGTCAATGCTTTTACATCTTGAATCTTGGCTTCTTTCAATTTGCAGAATGTGCCATGTGAGTGTTTACCTCCTCTCTCTCTCTCTCTCTCTCTCTCTCTCTCTCTCTCTCTCTCTCTCTGAGACACACACACACACACACACACACACACACACCACTTCAGACTTCTGCACATGCTATTCTTTCTGCCCGGACCCCATTTTCATTCTTCGCTCTTTCCCTGGATGACCCCTCCCAATCAGTCAAGGCTCACCTTCTCCAGGCAGCCTTCCCACCTTGCCCACTCTGTGTTAAGTGCCCCTCCTCTCTACCCCCTTATTCTCTGAACCTCCCTGCTGTGAATCTTAAACTTTATAACTCTAACCTATAACTGTCTCTTTAAACAACAAAAGATTTAAACATTTTTCCCACTACAAGTCAGTTATGCAAAACAGTGTAGTCTTAA
The DNA here is from genome assembly GCF_016509475.1 of Prionailurus bengalensis. Classification (NCBI taxonomy): domain Eukaryota; kingdom Metazoa; phylum Chordata; class Mammalia; order Carnivora; family Felidae; genus Prionailurus; species Prionailurus bengalensis. Next base: position 76,534,991 of record NC_057359.1, on the reverse strand, counting down.
TTTTCTACAGCTGAAATAATCTTTTCCTCAAGTTTCCATTTCACTTATAGCAAAAAAAAAAAAGTATTTCAGGTTACCAATGAAGGATACAGCACATCCTCTTTAGAGGAAGTACTTAGTCTGTTCAAAGTTGAACTCCTCCCCAGCCAACCCTGCCTTTTCTTCACCAAGCAGTCTCCCCCCACCTCCACGAGGCCTCAGGATGCATGGTGTACTAGATCCTTGCTTGGAGTCACTATGTGGATTTCTTACTTGGGCATGGCTCTGTGCCCTTGCACTGGCATCCGTTAGGATGTGGATGGTCTTGGGTAGTCTTTTGAGGAAGGATATGTTGTCAGAATATACTGCCACAGTCCAGAGTCATGAGGTCCCCACACTCTGAAGCCCCTTTGTTCTAATCTCAGGTCTGCTTCCCCATCCCTGCCTCCATGCAAGCAGGGGGTTAGGACAGGAAGTCTTGTCAGCTTTATTATGTCTGCCCTGTAGGTGCAGGAATCAGAGGCTGACTTCCAGGCTCTTGCTCAGCTCCTGCTGCCCTCTCATGGGAGCTTCCATGGCTCGTTGGATAGAGGGGCTCCCCAGCTCCCCAGACTAATCCCTGATCTGAAGCAGCAGGCCCCAGTGTCCCTGCTCACCTGCTCTGGGACTTTTCCCAAACACTTGTTAGTATCTTCAGCATTTGTAGACGCTGCCCTCAAGGCCGGGGTGGATGGGGAGGCGGTGCTGCCTTCCAAAAGACCAGAAAGGGGTTGTCTACCCTTGGGTATGAGCTCCTGGCCCCCCTAGCCTTCTCTTCTCAGCAATCCAGCACAGCACTGATGGCAGAAAGAAGGGTTTTCTCCTTCCTTTTCCTGTCTGGTGGGAACTCCCCTGAGGTCATAGCCTGCACCATCTATACATTAAAATAAGACTATGATTTGAGTCGGTCAGGCCTGGCTTTGATATATAAGGGGACCTTCACTTTTAGCACAGGCTGGCTTTGGAAACTCTTGTCTAGCTCAAGACACTACAAAGTCATCTTTGAGATGCAAAGCTGAGCAATGACCCCCTTTCTTGTCTAGATGATATCTGCCCTTCTACCTAAGGGATGAATGCTTTTGATTGAGCGGGCAGGGTGCCATAGACAAATATGATTTATGGGGAATGAAAAATACTTCACTTGAACCTCTTCAAAACCATTATTCACCTTGCACACTTATCTAGAAGCATTTTACACATGTGTCTCCTACTAGGATGTGGGAGCTTAAGGACAGAGAATGTCTGTTTTGCCATTGTATTTCCAAGGCCTGGTATGTAATAATGAAAATTCATTGAATATTTGAATGAATGAATGAATGAAAGGTTGAATGTAAGAATGACTCAGTGCAGCACCTGAGCAGAGAATGTAAACAAAGACCCATAGTTAAGAAGTAGATCACAGAACAAAGTTTCTAACTGCTCCCCAAGAAGAGCAGAGTTGGAGGCTGGGTATGGACAGATGTCAGCATCAGTTTCAACAACACTGGTCCCTGTGACTCCAGAACATACAGAGTGCCTGTAGAATCAAGCCTAATACCTCTTAATCTACACTTCAGAGAAGCCCAAGTATTTTTACCAGCTGCTCACCCACCCAGAGGTGGGGAGTGGCTTCCCCAGACCCCCCAGTTAGACAGTGACAGAGCCAAGATGAGAGCACATGTCCTGGCTCGTTGATCACACAGGAAACCACATCTCAGCCAAAAATACCACTCTCATTTGACAGAAAGCCTCAGTTTAGGCGTAGGTGAGGGATACGGCATGGTTTAAACCAGGTGTGATGTCCTCAGTGGTGCTGGGGGTTGACTGCCACCCTTTTAGGAGGCCTTAGGCAGCCTGGGGAGAGCCAGAAATGGTGGAGAGAGCCACTCCCTGCAGACTCAACAGCTTGCAGGCCACGGCTCCTCGCCTTCCCTCCACTGAGGAAGAGCTGCAGACAGTGCTGGCTGGCTCTGGGATGATTTACTTCCCTGAAATGCCTCAATTTAAATGCTAATTTCCCCAGAACTGAGGGGTGATCGGCTCTTGCATGCTGGTGGCTGTGTATTAATGTATCCAAAACACTTACACATATTCTTAAATTGGGGCAGGAGGGAGGGAAGACCTCAGGTAGGCTGGGGAGGGTGGCGGAGGAGCCCAGCCTCCCCTGCTTGCTGTTCTTGTCAGCATGGCTGATGGGAGGGAAAGCTAGACAAGGTGCATACTCCATGGAAATACTCTGTAGCTTTGAGTCAGGAGGTCCTTTGCAGGTGGCATGGTGGGTGAAGAGGCCTGCCTCTCACCTCTGCACACAACTGAACAGATGCTTACGGGGCTTCTACTAGGAGTAGTCACTGTCTCAGGTGCTCTGAGGCTCTTGAAGAGATTCAGAATCTAGTGTGGGGTTCCGGAAATGGGATCATCACTAAAGATCACTTTACAAATGAATCTTCCTTTCAGCCCCTGGAAGTCAGACCTCTTACTTCCATTTTACAGGTGAGGTCACTAAGACTCATAAAATGGAAGTGACCCCCCCCACAAGGTCACACAGCCAGCATTTGGATCCATGTCTGCAGGACTTTTGAGCCCTTGCCTTTTCCACCACCAGACCCCAAGGCCACTTCTGGGATCTATTCATGAGCAAGATGCATGAGGGAAAAGTGATAGGAAGGTTTTATTGCATCTGGGGAAAATCGAGATGATTACATGGAAGAGGAGGTGGGTTTTTAACTTGGCCTCTTGCCTCCTGTTGACATCCTTCAGCCCACCCCACCTGCTGCATCCCCACCCCAGTGGGAATGCACACACGTACACATGTGTTCATCCAGTGTGGGAGGTCTGACCAACCCCTGCTTAGACAGACCACCATTTCCCATCGGGTCCCCAGCAGCTGGGTGTGGCTGGAGCCCCTGGCTCCTATCTGAGCTCCAGAGGAACCAGGGTGCCATGCAGTTAGGAAGAGGAAGAAAGTAGGGTTTGAAGCTCCATGGGGACAGGCTGGAGTTTTAGACTTAGATTCCCAAGATCCCTTCAATCCAGTGTTCAGTGAGTACACACTTTGTATGCAGTTTGCACTGGGGAGGCAGTAGTAGCAGAGGGGTAGTCTTGGCCCCCATGGAGCTCACAGTTTAACAGGCAGGGTAGGTCTCAAGGAAGGTCCCCGGGAGCACATCTACGGGTAGGAGTTGAGAAGCTCTTCATGGAAGGAAAGATACTATGGGATAGCATAACAGGAGAACTGTCCTGGCAGTAATGTGTAGCCCGAATGATAAGCAGGTGATAGCCAGGTGCACGGGGCAGGGACCTTTCCAGAGAGAGGGCAAACCCCCAGTGGGCCCTTTGTAGGAAGTGAGTATGCCCTGTAAGAGGAACTTAAAGGCGGTCAGTGTGGCTGGAGAAGAGCAGACCAGGGGACAGGGGTCAAAACATAAGGCAGGAGGTAGGCAGAGGCTAGATTTCGAAGACCTTTCAGACCTTCCTACATGCCCTGCGTTCTCTCTGATCCTTGTGAATGGAGGCACCTCCCTGTTTCCTGCTGGGCCCCGGTGTGCAGATCAGTCCCTGAAACTTGAGAGACCCTAATAAATGTGGAACAAGTGAGATCTCGTACCTCCAGGGCCCTCCTGAGTGCCCAGAGCCCAGGATCTGCTATTTTTAAAAGTTGATTAATCATTTCCAGGGGTGCCTGGGTAGCTTAGTCAGGTAAGCAACCAACTCTTGATTTCCACTCAGGTCATGATCTCACGGTTAGGGAGTTCAAGTCCCGCACTGTCAGTGCGGAGTCTGGTTGAAATTCTCTCTCTCCCCCTCTTTCTTTGCCCCTTCAGCACTCTCTCTCAAAATAAATTTTAAAAAAGCTTAAAAAAAAGTTAATGAAGTATTTTCATATAATATCAGCTGAGATTGATTCATGGATATTTGGGGGGAGATACTTGTCTAAAGAAACTGTGACCCTGTCCCAGTTTGAAACATGACATCCACTCACATACACATACAGACACACCCGTGGACACGAGAGAGCATCCACTCTGGCGGTAAAAGGGCAGAACTGACTGGTCTCAGGTTATACCAGGGATCAAGAGCATGGGCTTTGGATTGATCCATTGGGCAGGTGTTTACCAAGTGCAAAGCACTAAGCTGGGAACCTCCCCGTTGGCTACAAGTGGTCTTGGCCCCTTCCAGCTTCCTAACTGTGGACATGTGGGACAGGTTCCTTAACCTCCCTGAGGGCCCATTTCTTTATTTACAAGATGGGGATAATACTACTTGTCTCCTAGAGGTCTCATGCAGTTAAAATCACACACTCACACACACACACACACACACACACACACACACACACTATTTAGGGCATAGCTGATGATCAACAAATAGGATCGATAAATATTACTCATTCTCCTTCCCATCTTCCTATCTTTGGGATCAGTTGCCTTGCAGTTTTTTGTTTGTTTGTTTGTTTTTGTTTTTGTTTTTGTTTTTCTATACACACGTACACACAAGCTATGAGAATCAGAATTCACTTTCTGGCAATTGAATTTAACTAGCACCCCGCCGGCCTCCCGCGTCCCTTTTGCAGGTGGGTGGATTCTGAAGCAGCCGTCTGGGTTCTGTCTGCGGTTCTGGGCCCAGGGGAACTTCCTGGCGCCTGCTCTTCCCATCTGAGTTTTTGTACCTCCCGAGAGAGCCCAGGAGATGTGAAAGCCCTGGGCGCCCTCTGCTGGCAACGGCCACGCAGGACTGTGGCCATCCCCAGGCGGTGGCGGCAAAGGGGCCCCTTTCTGAGGGACAGACCTTGGTCTTACCATCCCCTGCTTCGCCCCTGCCTCCCTCCCTCCCAGCCTTCACACTGGCCTTCAACCTCCCACCCCTGCATCTTCCCCTTCTTCCTCACATGCTTCCTCAACATCCTCCCTGCTTCCCCAAAGCTTCGGGAGAAAACCTTCCTCTAGGAACACAGAGCATATGAGACCCCCCCACCTCCACCCCACCATCCCGAGGCTGCCTTTCATTGTCCCTGTGGGGTCAGATCTACCCACTGAGTGAAGCCTGGCTTACACAGAAGGCAGAGGGATGTGGAGTGAAGAGGGTGTCTCTGTCTCTGTCTCTGTCTCTAAAAGCAGTGCCAGAGAAGATGGAGACCCTGGATGGTAAAGTGAGAAAACATAAGCTTGCTTTCAGATCCCTCTTCTCCAGTGCACTCTGTGTAAGTTCTGGAAGGTACTGCATGCCTCAAAGCCTCTACTTCTGCATTGGCTGAGTGAGCACCCAGCTCATGGCGATGCAGTGAAGATGGGTGAGGTCACTTGGAGACCAGAGCAGCTGGTTCGGTCAAGTCGTAACGAGCAACACGCTCCTTCTCTTGGCCATGGCCTGTCTGGGCTCAGTGTACCCAGGGGTGCTACTGCTCTGCTGGCTTTGACAGTTCCCTGCACCTGAGCAGTAGTGAGGACTGGGAGCCTTGGGGCCAGACCACCTGGGACCTCCAACTGTGTTGTGCTTCATCTGTTCAGCCTCTGAAGTGAGGGTCCTAACAGCACCGACCTCATAGGGTTGGGAGAAGATAAATGTACCTGGAACCGTGCCTGGTACGTGGTAGGTGCTCAATAAAAGGTTATTCTTATTGTCTATTGCTGTTTCTCATTAAGGCAGATCGAACAGCTTTTCTGACCCTCACTTTACAGATGGGAAATCTGAAGTTTGAGCGGTTTGCTCCAGGTTAAGCAGTGAGGTGTGGTGTGGTGTGGGCAGAACTGGAGCCCAGTCTCCAGAGCCGCTGGCACCTTCTCACTCGTGCCCATACCTACGCTTGAAACAGGTGCTTGGGTCTCGTGGAGATGGGTCCCAGAAGCATCCAGCCCACCCAGAATTCCTGATCACTGGGCCCCAGTGGCTGCTCCGCATGGCTCATTTGTCGTCTCCCCCACTAGGCTGGGAAGATCTAGAAAAGTGGGGGAGAATCCGATCTCTCTGAATCTCTCGGCCCAGCTCAGGGCTCCACCCAGAGTGTGAGCTCAGCTGACCTGGGCATGCAGACACCCTCCACCCTGCCGTATCTTTGTGGGGAGATCTGTATCACCACAGGCCACCTCACAAGGGACACAGAAGGAAACTTAGGCCCTCAGACCCTGGCGAGTGTTAACGTGCCCCTTTAGGGGCACTCCCATCGCCCCAGAAGTCCCTCTTTTTCTATTCGCATGGCTGTTCCACACACCCAGGCTTTCAAACGGATCATACGCCAACCACAAACACCTAGGTGGAAGCCACGATCACGGCACATGCATAGACTTAAACAAGTATAGCTCCCGAGACAGACAGGGGTACGCCCACACAGGCACACAAAATAGCATGCCTCAGTGCACCAGCGTGGACCTAGAAACTCATTGTCATGCACACACGTGCTCAGCAGACACTCCCAGGCCCAGCTGCCAACTTTCCCAAGTGTGCAATCAACAGACCTGGGTTCAAACCCCAACACCCACCACCTCTTCACTCTGCGCCCCATGTTTTGATCATCTGGGAAAAGAATGTAATCATAACTGTCTCGTGGGGTTGCTGTGAGCGTTAAGTGATAAAATGTATGTAAAGCACTTAGCCAGACCCTAGCAAATTCTGAGGATTGGACACAATGTGAGAGATGATGATGACGAAGATACTGGCAATGCTGAGTATGTTGAAAATGGGGCTAACGTCTCTTACCCTGGACTCCTCAGGGGTCAGGATACAGGGGAGGGGTTCCCTACATGAATGAATCGTTGGGGGGGCTTCACAGGTGCCTAGGGTGAGGTGCGCAGCAGGGACAGGGAGTACAGACAGGAAGTGACCCAGCCCTGCCCCCACGTTTGTACAGCTGCTTTTGAACTGCTCAAGAGATCCAGGCTTCAAAGGCATTGCCTTGGCATCCCTATCTTTGTTTTCCTCTTCCTGATTTTCATTTCAAAGTTGCCCTTTCCAGGGGGCACAGTGAAGTGATAAACACCCTCCTCCTTTTCTTCTTCTCCTCCCCCTCCTCCTCCTTCTCCTCTCCAGATTGTGATTAGTGTCTCAGATTCTGAGCTTTTCTGAATATGGAGGGACCTCAAATGTCAGATTTTAATACCATCCGTGCCAAGTGGCTGTCAGATTCCCTGCTTGCACACTCTCAAGAACAGGAAGCTCACCACCTGGCTTGGCAAGCTGTTCTAGTGTTAGGCAGGTCTGTTGCATGAAAGATTGAAGGCTCCACCCCTGGGATGCACTGTTAGTACCCCGCCTGCCCAAAAGACTACCTCTGTTCAGGGTTCAGTCCCCCAAGGTCTGTCTTCTGTTCCCTGCAATGGACCTGCAAGGAAGGAATAGAGGCATCTGATGAAACCAGGGCAGGAGAAAGAGCATGAGCCTGGAATTGGGTGGGGAGAGTGGGGAGGGGTGGGTCTGGGAGCAAGTCGCTCCCCTTCTCTAGGCCTCAATTTCCCCATCTGTAAAAGGAGGCGTGTGATCCAAAAGATGCCTTAGGACACTTCCACTTGAGCACACTCACACCCATTCTTTGCAGCCTTCCTTTCTCCAGCTCAACCCTGCCCCTGTTCCTCCAAGCACTCCAGGCTGTCCCCAGTTCCCTCACATTCTAGCTCACCACTGTCATTGCTTATGCAAGGAGATGTTTAGCAGCCAAATACACAGTTTGTAGAGCCTCAGACGGTGTCTTAAGCAATTGGCAGCTTTATCCCATTAGGTGTTTACAACAACCCTGAGATCTCACTTCATAGCAAGGAAACTGAGGTTCTGGGTGGAACAGTAGCTTCCTCAGGATTGTGCATCTAGTGGATGGCGGACCAGGACTCGAGCCCTAGCCTGCAGGAGTCTATAGCCTGTGATTAGCACCGCGTGCTCTGAGCCGGGACTCGGGGAGCCAGAGGCGAAGGGCAAGGACAGCCGCCCACTCGAGAGTCTCTCTGATCTGACTACAAGAGCCCGGCCCTCCTACTCTGCAGCCCCCAGCAGCCTCCACGTTCTCATTCTGGCGGTCTTTCTGCTCCTCTCCACAGGGAGAACAACTTCATCAAGGACTTCCCTCAGCTGGCTGATGGGCTGTTGGTGATCCCACTGCCGGTGGAGGAGCAGTGCCGGGGGGTCCTCTCTGAGCCCCTCCCGGACCTCCAGCTGCTCACTGGTAAGCCGCACATGCCACACCCCTCCCCGCCACTCTGACCGCACACCTGCTGTTCTGGTGCCTGTCAGTCCTCAGCAAGTCCAAGACGGGCCTCCTCCTTCATGAGAGACAGAGTGCAAAAGGGACCTGCCATTTGGGGGGGGAGGGGGAGGGGAGGCTTCTGCTATGGTCTGTGCAGAGCTAGGGGGATTCCCTGAGACTCCAGCCTCTGATCTGGGCCAAGACGTACTCTCTTAGCAAATTTCAAGTATGCTAACTCTAGGCACCGTGCTGTGCCTTCGATCCGCAGAATTTATTCATCCCACATAACTGAACCTTTGTACCTTTGACCAGCGCCTCTCCATTTCCCCCTAACCCTCAACCATTCTACTCTCTGCTTTTATGAGTTCAGCTTTTTCAGATTCTACATAAAAGCGAAATCGTGCAGTATTTGTCTTTCTGCGTCTAGCTTATTTCACTAGGTTTATTTTTAAATCGTGCTAAAGTAACATCACTGGCCCTCTCTACCAGGAGTCTCCCTCACTTGAAAGCACTTGTTACACAACTTGATTTTGAATATGGGCGCTGAGCCATCCTGTGGGGTGGGTATTATTTTCCCCATTATACAGATGAAGAATCCAGACTCAGAGAGGTGATGGGATCAGCCCAAGGTCACAGAGCACGCCTACCAGGATGAGAACCAGGTTCCAGCGCCCTGGGTCTTCTGCCCTATTCACTCTGCTCTGCAGCCCCCCACCCCCCACCCCTCCCTCTCCTTCTCCCCCTCTTCTGCAGGCTCTCCTGGGACTCTGTATCTTCTGTCCCACCCAGGATGCCCTTCTGCTCCCCCTCATCTTCTCCCAGGTCCTCTCCTACCTTTTTTGGAGGGACTTTCCTAAGATGTACAGGCCCTTGTTCTGCTTTTGTGATACAATGGTTGGGGATCTCAACCACTGCCCGCAGAGAATGGTCATCCTCACAGGTGATTGCACCCTCTCACTGAGAAGGAAACTGTCCCCCAAGGAAGACCACACAGTGTGGCCAACTTTGGTTCCTAGCCCCCTCTACCACGTGCAAGCCCTTGGAACCTCCACAGCCTTTCCAATAAAGTGGCACGGACGGAGCAGAGGACCCAAGTCATGTGTGCTTCAGGTCTCCAGGGGCCATACACTGCGCACGTCTTCATCTCTGTAACCCTGCAAGGGTCATTGTCCCCTTTCAAGGGCACAGGATTTCTTTCTGATTAAAGAACTCATTTAACTGGTCCAAGGCCACATGACCAGTCCACAGTCGAGTCAGGATTTAAGCCCAGTGGGTGTTGACTCCAAAGCTGATGCCGTATCCACTATCCTACATCACCTTCCTGACCTGTCCTACTTCAAAAAGAGCCCAGATGTAGATCAGATGAAATCATATATCTAAAAATGCTTTGTAAAATCTGTCTAAAAACTGCTGTGCCTTCCTTAATTTTAGATTTTCATAAGATCATAGGATTTCAGAGCTCACCGAGACTGTCAAGGACATCTCGTCTAGTCCTCCTTACCAATGAAGAGATCAGATCTGTAATATCTCCACTGAGTAATGATCCCTCTTGGATACTCTCAGTCACAGGGAGTTCACCACCCCTTAAAGAAGACATCACCATGGTCTGTGGGGAGGGGCTGTTCTTTAATGGAAAAGCACAGGCATTGACCTGTGTGTCCTTGAGCATTTCCCTCTCTGAGCCTCAGTTTCTTCTTCTGAGATATGGGGTGTAAGAGCTATTCTTCAGCACCGTGGTGAGTACTGGAGATCGTAGGTGTAAAATGCTCAGTGCATTGTGCTTCTGTATTAGTGGTACAAATTATTAGGATTGTTTGTTTTGACATGAGGATCTCTGGAGGCATCCTAATAAGGGAACTGTTATATTTCTAGAGTTAACAACAACAACAACAAAAAACTTACCAGGAAAAAGCCCATCTTTTGGTGGGGATCTAGGATAGAGTCAGATAACATGGAGGTCAAGGATGAGTAAGGACCAAGGATGAGCCATACCCTTATGATTGGGTATAGGATGCAAGTGAGCAAGTGAGTCAGTAAATAAGTGTTTGTTGAGAGCCTGTTATGGTCCGGGCTCTGTTCTTGGCTCTGCAGGAGTGCAGATAATAAAGACCATGGCCTTGGGGTGCCTGGGTAGCTTAGTCGGTTATGCACCTGACTCTTGTTTCCACTCAGGTCATGATCTCCAGGTTTGGGAGTTGGAGCCCTGCATCAGGCTCTGTGCTGACAGCGCAGAGTCTGCTTGGGATTCTTTCTCTCTCTCTCTCTCTCTCTCTCTCTCTCTCTCTTTCAAAATAAATAAATAAACATTAAAAAAAAATCTCCTTGACCTCAAGAAGCTAACACTCCACTAGAGGAGCTTATATTCCAGGCTGGACTCCAGGAAGGACCAGAGATGGAGGGAAGTGAAGGGCAGAGCGATAATAACGACTATGGGAAGGTCCAACAATGTGGGGAGAGGCAAAAATGATGGCTTTATAAGTTTCATGATAATCAAAAGATGTAGCATTTGTTTTCCCTTTGGACGCCATGTCATCCAGTGAATGAACTGTGTCCACAGCCTGCATTCAGATGCTTTGCCTCCCTCTCTTGAAGATGGGCCCCCGTCGCCAATCCCCACTCCAAGCCTGTTCTGAATCAGGACGGGCGCAAACAGATGGGGCAGAGGCTACCCGGATGCAGGTGCCTAGTCTTCCTGTGCAGACTGTTTGCTCCTGCCTGACTCAAAACACAGCCTCTCCTTCATCCCCCACCCCCACCCATTCTCCTTCTCTTTGCAGCCTCTCCAGAGGAAGGACAGGACAGGCAGAGCAGATAAACAGAGAGGACATATTTATCACAAAACAACCCCACTCCAGTAGACATATATTTGGAGATCATGAATATTTTACTTTAAAATGAAAGCTTCGGAAAAAAAATTATGTTATTCCTGAAAAGTCTAAGGAGGAAAAAAAAAAGTTGACAGTAATGGACAACTTTAATACTGCAGTAATGTCCAGGAAGAAATCATTGGTTCCAATGAGATTCTCATTTTAATCTTGGTATCAGACATCTCTTTAAGTGCCTCCTCACCAGGGGACAAGAGAAAAGGACAGAAAATGTGCCTGCCATTTGCAGAGGATACATAACAACAATAATATTAACTGCTGATGTGACTAGCATTTCTTTTCCATGTATTTTTTTCCTGATTAAAAAAAAGAGAGAGTTTTCAGTGCTAAGAGCAGAAAGTTTAGAAAATGCAAATAGATATAAATCAGAATACAAGAATCGTTTATACACCCACCACCTAGAGTTAACCATTTGCTAACACTGTGCTGGTTTCGTCTTTGTTTATTCTTTGTCTATACCTGTGTTTTCCAAAATGCATTCTATGGAACATGAGTTCCAGTGAACCCTCTATGAAAATGAGATTCCTTGGTCAAAAAAGTTTGCAAAATGCTACCTTAAGTAGTACAGTACCCACACTGCTACCTTCCTAGAGCTCTAGAATGCATGTTAATCTAGTCAAGGTGCCAAGAAATTATCACAGATTTAAAAAAAAATTTTTTTTAATGCTTAGTTTTTAGAGACAGAGTGTGAGTGGGGGAGGGGCAGAGATAGAGGGAGGCACAGAATCCAAAGCAGGCTCCAGGCTCCGAGCTGTCAGCACAGAGCCCGATGTGGGGCTCTAACTCACCAACCTTGAGGTCATGACCTGAGCCAAAGTCGGTCTCTTCACCGACCGAGCCACCCAAGTGCCCCAGAAATTACCCAGAGTTTTTAAAATCTTGCTTAATTTCATTTAGCTCAGTCTTACTTGAAATGTGAGCCTTTATGTATGTGCATGTGTGTCTTATGTGATACCGATGTTCACCCCATGTTTCCATGTTAGAAAACAGTGGTCCAAACAGGGGTCAGCCAACAGAAAGAGCCAGATAGTGAATGTGCTAGGCTCTACAGGAAGCTCTGTGGCACCTGCTGAGAACAGCTGTCATCCTGTGAAAGCAGCCATAGGTGATACGCAGAGGACGGGCTGTGGTCACTGACCCTGTGCCTGCATGTACAGCATTGACAGGTTCCCACAGGACTCCACTTCTGTTATCTTATTTGAGTCTCCCGAGGCATCTATGAAGTAAGGTCAGCATAGGTAGCCATAGTATCAGTGGGGAAACCGAGGCACTGAGATGTCTAATTTCCCATGGCAAGGTGCCAGCAGGATTATGTGGAATCATAAATCTGCTTTTGCTTGCTTATAAGCTGTTGGGCAGAGAAAAAGCAGGATTGGGGTTGAGATCAGAGGCCAGGAAGAGGCCTGGAGGCAGATCCAGATAAAGCTCTTGGCCCCAGTGAGAGCCCGCACGTCAAGGCAAGCATCTACCTATTTAGAAGGGGCCATTACACAGCAGGGCTGCAGGCTGGGGGTTTTGGTGAGTGTTCTCTAAGTGCTGACCTCCCCTTCTTATTCTGTCCCCCAGGAGACATCAGGTATGACGAGGCCATGGGTTACCCTATGGTGCAGCAGTGGCGGGTCCGAAGCAACCTCTACCGCGTGAAGCTCAGCACCATCACCCTCTCGGCAGGTGAGGACCACCTGTCAGGCAGCCAGGGGGCTTGGTGCAATTCAGCACGTGTGCCCAAGGGCTTAGGGGGCAGGGGGCTTGGTGCAATTCAGCACATGTGCCCAATGGCTTAGGGGGTGCCAGGCCCTGGGCTGGCACTGGGGATGCTGAGGGAATGAGACCATGACCTCCCTGCCATGAAGGAGCCCACAGGGAGGGGGGGCAGACAAGCAGACAGACAGTGAGACCCTTATGTTTCAGTCGGTTCAATGCAACAGTGGGGCAGCAGTGCCCCAGAGGAGGGAGCTGTCTGCTCTGAGGAGTCCAAGCGGCTTCCTGGAGGAAGGGGTATCATAGCAGTATGGGGAAGGGTGAGTGGGAGATGGGGTAAATGACAATCTAAGTCACAATTATGTTCTGTGTATGTCAGGCCTGTGGATTATAAATTCTTCTGAGGCACTGGTTCCTCTGGTCTCTCCTGGATGATTTCCTTTCCTGTCCAACTCCTAGACAGCAATAACACATACCCCTGCAACACACGGGCACATATACTGCCCATACTCTACCTGCACAAACCCTGTGTTTCAGTTGATGAGGCACAATTTATAGTTCTCAAAATGGGCCATGTTCTTTCATGCCTCTGTGCCTTTGCACATGCTGTTCCCTCTGTCTGGATCTCCTGGCCCAGGGAACACATCATGCAGTGCTGCAAGACCCCTCCTGTGTTCTCTATTCCCCTCAGAGTAACTCCGGATATTCCCTGTGAGCACCTGTATTAAAGCACTAACAAGTGCTAGATGCATATCTGAGTCTTGTCTGTCTTCTCCCCTGACCCAAGAACTGTGGGTAGGGTGTAGGCCCTGTTCTTTCCAGTATCCTCTATTGTATTCTCTGTAACTAACAGAGAATCAACACATTGTTGGCACTCTTGTTTGATAAAGGAATTAAAAAAAAAAAAAAAAGGAAAACTGGAAAATTCAGAGTGAATGAAAGTTTCTGGAAAAATGGGGTTTTGTACCCCGGCTGTTACTCATAACGCTGCCACTGAATGATTGTCCCTGTGTCTCCTACTTACTGCCACATCTTTTCTTATCTTTTTCAATATCACTTTGTTCACGAGCAACACGGAACTCTTTTAGTCTAGGAATCAGGGGACTTTCCCATCTGGGAAGTACAAATAGTGATTCTTGCTGATGTTGGCTAAGTCCTTTCTAATGATTTTTTTTTTTTTTATCTTAGGACTTCTATCAGTCCTGAAAGGAAGGCATTATTTATCCCATTTTTTTCCAGATCAGGAAACTGAGGGTCAGAGAGGTTAAGTAACTTGCCCAAGGTCACACTAGGAAGTGGCCAAACAGGAGCAGAGCAGGGATTTGATTAGTTTTGTTTGCCTGGATAAAGAGCCACAGGTCATCTCCATGGTGTTGTTATTTATTATTTAAGAGAAATGATCTCATCATTAACACTGCTGCATTAATTACCCAGTTGTATGAGTTAACAGATTGATGGAGAGGGGTTGTCCTAATCAAACAGCCATTCTTTTGAGGCATGTTTCTGTTTTCCCTACCACCCACACTCTTGCACGGCACTTGTGAATGAGACTGCGATGTTTGTGTTAAAACTACAAAGGTGTATCAGCTTTAATTAATCAATAATGATGCTCCTGGGAACCCCTTGTAAATCAAGTGTTGGCAAACTGCAGCTCATTTCTACTGTTGGAGAAGGGCTTGCTTGCTGTTTTACATTGTACTTTCATGCGGCCTAGAATCCACTGCTCTTGGAAGAATGGTGGTTGGTGTCCCCGCCTTGTCCCAGGACCTGTGCCCTGTACCGGGGTGGGGCGGGGGTGGGGAAGGACGCCTTTCCAGGCTCAAAGACGAGTGGACTAGTTTCTGCGGTCAAGGTGGCGCCCCCTGGCGGTGCAGAGTGTAGGTGCGGCTGGCCAGGACTGTGTGAATGGTTTCTTGGGAGGGTGGGGGTGACAGCGACTTCGTGCACTGGGAGGACATAGGGAAGAAGTGGGGAGGCCATTCCAGGTGGGTGGTGGTGTGAATGTGTATGGGTGTTGCGTGTCGGGGGATGTACGTGAAGAAAGGATGGTGGAGATCTCAGGTCACATTTAGGAGAAATCAGAAGGCTGATTTGGCTGGATGTAAAGCCTGATGTAGGTGGCTCATGGGAGATGCCCTTGGAGGCCTGGAATACCAGGTAAGGTCACTGGACTGGTCATCTAGTAGCAGGAAGGAGCCCACGCAGGACTTAAGGCTCTTGGAAGCACAGCTTGGTGACCTGCCTGCCGGGGGAAGGTGAGGGGGGGGGACAGCAGTTGCTGAGTGATTGCTGTGCAGGCACCATGCTGGGCACTGAGGACCTAGGTCTCTTTGGCACAGGACTAAGGACAGTAGAGCAGCAAAGGAAGCCCTTGGCCTTGTCAGGAGAGAGAACATACCACTGTTTTGGGAAGGCAAAGGCAGAGGCAGAAGGGAAAGTAGTGTTATAGGAAGCTAAGCCAGGGATCAAATCTTAGCACGCAGAGTAACTGCTGAGCCTAGGCCAGTGCAGCCCCGGGGCTCCAGCCATGGAGAGTTCAAGCCCTGGGTGACTGGATGCCGCGGGAAGTGCATATGCTTTGCAGTGAGAGCAGAAGGGGCTGGGAATCCTAGCTCCTCTGGCTGGAAGACCAAGGAAATGATTTATAGTCTGAGATTTGATTTGCTCACATACACAGCGGGGGGTGCCCTGTTGGGGCCTAAACTAAATTGGACTAAGTGGGCGAAACAGTGAGCAGTGTGCTTGGTACACATTAGTTGCTCGGGACAGACATCAACTTTGATTTCCTGATCATGACTTTCAGGTCCCATGATCTAGGTTGCCAGGCTTTTGGCCTTACTCTGCTGTCGTTCCCTTCTCAGTTGTGGGTCCACCAGAGGGACCGACCTTTGCCGTGTGAGTGAAGGGGAACTTGTCGCGTATGTTCAGACCAGTGCAGCCAGCAGGCTGATGCGGTGGTGAGGGATAAGTCACCAAACCTGGCTGGAAAGAGCCCCCTGCCACTTACAGTTTGGCAGCCACTGGCCTCCCAAATCTGACCACCTCCCCCTGCTCCTCCTCTGTCCAGGCTTCACCAACGTCCTCAAGATCCTGACCAGGGAGAGCAGCCGGGAGGAGCTGCTCTCCTTCATCCAGCACTACGGCTCCCACTACATCGCAGAGGCCCTCTATGGCTCCGAGCTCACCTGTATCATTCACTTTCCCAGCAAGAAGGTCCAGCAGCAGCTGTGGCTCCAGTATCAGAAAGGTAAGCCTGCAAGTGCTTGCTGAAGTTGGCAGCTGGGTGGAGTGTGGAGGTAAGGCTCCTACAAGCTAAATCCTGGCTCTGTCTTGTACAGGGTGTGTGCCCTTTGGCGGTCCCCGCCCCTCTCTGGGCTTCCTTGTACCACTGACCCTATAAGGGGCCGTATGATGATATCTCAGGATTCTTCCAGTTCAGGCATTTTCTGAGGCTGTAAGGTGGTGGTCAGCACTCCAGAACTCTGGTCTTCTCCCGCAGGCTCCTTGTTCCCAGCTCTCTCCCCTTGAAACAACTGTTGGGGAAGAGTTAGAAGGGTGGGAGTGGTGTCTCCTTGACCCCTTCTTCTCTCCAGTCTGCTTGGAAGCCTGGCAGCCATCACTTTGTGTCTGAGGGCACAGTTTCAAGTCTGTCCCACGGAGGGCCTTCTGTCCTCAGGGAGGGTCACCAGATCTTATCTCCCTTCAATCCTCAGCTGTTACCAGAGTTGGAACTCTCCAGATCAGATGCAGGAGACCAGTCTCCACCACCCCACCTTGGGAACTTCATTCCCTTCCCACCTCAGTTTTCCCTTCCTATGAAATGGGCACTTTAGCTGTTCTTGTCTGCCTCCCACATTAAAGGGTAGTAGTTTGTGCAGCAGCATTTTGAGAAAGACAGGCATATGGCATACATGAATGAGGTATGTTAACAGGCCTGTGTATTCACATCCCCATTTCACAGGGGAGAAAATGCATCTCAGTTGTGCCAAGTCAAGTGCCCAGAGATACACAGCTAATAAGTAGCAGGGCAAGAATTGCTTCCTGTTAGCGTTCGTTACTGTTAGCATCGATCAACTGAGAAAGAAGAGTTCCCGATGGACGATGGACAGAAAGGGTGGGGAGCGATGTTAAACATGTGCTTGCACCGTCGCCACATGGCTCAGCTCTGTCTCAAGAACCAGATCAGCCGTAACCCTCAAACCCGCAGAACGTGGGGGCCACCAAGGACCTTACATGTCTCGCTGGGCTTAGCAACCCAAGTTTGCAGTTGGGAAAACTAAGGCCCAGAGGGAGGAGGAAGCTTGCTTAGCATCACAGAGCTCCGCTGGGTGGGCCAAGACAAAGTGGGGTGCTTCAAGCTCCCCATCAAGGGTTTTGCATGCCGCCCCTCCTCCCTGACTGGATGGTGCCCCACTGCACCTACATTTGCCATCTCTAGAACTTTTCCTTCTGTCCTGGGGCCTTGAGACCCCCACCATAGTCTCACCTCTCCCTGCCTCCTGTGTACAACTGTGTGGGCCACAGGGTGGTTTATAGACGCGGGGGACATAATTGAGTTGTCTGGGAATAGCTCTGTTTTATGGCTGTGACAATGACGGTCTTTAAGGAAGTGCATTAAATCAATAGAAGTCTCGTTGTCCTCCCCTATAAATAACGTGACACATCATTAAGCAGGGCAATAAGCTTCAGGACTTTGAAGTAATACAATTAGGTTATGTTTATAAAAAGCTTCGCTCACTGTGGCCGCCGAACTAACTCGCCTCGGCCCGCGTATGGGGCCTGGGACAGCAGTCTCATGCTAAGTGCCACGTCAGCTGCTTCCAGGCCCTGGACTGTTGCACTCCAGAAAATCCCACTCCTCATACAGTGAATGCATGGACTCTGTTGCAAGTCAGATGGTTTGGGGGCAGAGAGGAGGCCTGAAAGGGCATCTGGGGGCCCCTTTAAGACTCCAGAGTCTTCGGGTTTGCCACAGACTTGCTGGGAACCCTTGGTGTGGTAGTTTTTCTCTCTGGGCTGCCTGTGCTGAGGCGCTTTTCCTTCTTCTGTCACCCAGGCTTGCCCCTAAGAAGAGCACAGGAATATGCTGAGGCCACCTTAACACTAACGTGTGCGTTCCTCTCTCTGTCCACCTGCTGTGATCTAGATGGCACATTAAACACGATGGTTTTATTTTTTAAATGTGGGAGTGATGTTTGCGAGTGGGAGGCTGAGAAGCCAGGGATTCCACCCCCCACACCCCAAAGAATTGAAAGAACTCTGGGCTCAGAGATAGCAGGTAACCTTTCTCTCCCCAGCCATCAGCTGTGTGTCATGGGCGCTTGCTAAACAAGGGCTCCCTGGGAAGCAGGTCAGGGTGGATCTGGGTTTGGAAGCTGATCACTCTGGCGGCAGAGCTGTGGAAAGAGGAGAGCTAGTGTGGGGCCGAGCCGGACAGACAGACTTGCAAGCCTCCTGCTGGGTAACCTCGGGCAAGTAACTGCTACGTTTCCGTGCCCCCACTTGTTAAATGAGAGATAGTAATTCCCTTGTGGGGCTGTTGGGAAAATGAAATGAGATAATACAGGTAAGATGTCTGGCATAGAGTAAGCACATGAAAAACTGTAGCTTAAAATAAAGCGAAACATGTGGGCGTCAGCTGAGGATTTCTGGTCCTGGCCACAACTCCTGGCTCACGTGTAAACTCAGCCCTTACTTCCCCCTGTGACGCACCTGTGTCACCATAATAGGAAAATCCCTGCAAATATCCTTCCAACCAGAGAGTGTAGGGGTGGAGGAGTTCCTGGAGTCTTTGAAATCTATGGTTAGCTCCACATGATGGCTTGTCCTTGGCTGGAAAGAGCAAGGCTGGAAGAGAAGGTCAAGAAAAAAGACCCAATAGGGCATGGGTATTGAGCACAGACATGAGTAGAGCACTTCACAGAGTATGGTTCCACTGGTTCTCCCACATACCCCCGGAGGCAGAGAAAGCAAGGATACTACTCACCCCTTATCTTAAAGAAGGGGAACCTGGAGCGTAGAGAAGAAAAGGGGCTTGTCAGGGCCACACAGTTTGTTAGTGAATGAGATGGTGTTTGAATTCCAACCTGAGTACAGTGTTCCCTAGATCTTGTGTCCCCAGAAATTACAAATAAATGCCCCAGCCTTTCCAGATTTACTAATCATGGGGCTCTGGCTCCTGCTGTGACACAAAGCAGCCACTGGAAATCACTGGAAAGCCCAGGGGGTTGGGGTGAATGTGCTTGATTAAAATATCCTCATGAGAGGTTCATTTTATTCCCCTAAGTGCTTCTAAGTGTGCATTCCACAGGGAGAAAAAAGTCACATTTATCATGCATTAATTCTTTAATTCACTAATACCCAAATGTTCCTTCTTGGCAGACCTCACACCAGGTGCTAGGGGCACTGCAGTAGACAAGATGTGGGCACTGTCCCCTGTTGTTCATCACCAGTCTGTCTTAGACTTTCAACATTTTACCATTTTTGTTGTAGACTTTTTTTTTTTTAATTCACTGGTAAATAGCTGGAAAGAGGGAGGGACTGACACATGGTAAAGAACCCAGTCACTATCATGTGATGGCCCATACCTTTCCTTTCATGTGCCAGTTTTGATCCGTTAGGGAGTAGCTTGTCTAGGCCACTGTATGGAGCTCATTGAAGTCATTGGCCAAGAACATTATGATCAGTTAACAACATCTGTTGTGATGCAGATAGTGGCAGGGGGTGGTCTATGTATTGCTCTCCCTGCAGTAGGGCAAAGTGAATGCTAAAGTAACAGACCCACCTTGTGACACTGGTTCCAGAGGGGGACTGGGTATGCCAAGCAGGACTAGAAAGATCTAGGCAGGGACGTGGGGCTTTCTACCACCAAGTGGGTCTGCTCAGCATTTCACCGGTCTGGAGGGGACCAGAGCACCGAACAGGCTAATTAGATGATGCCTGTCAGAAGCCAGGAAGAGCTGGACCTTAGAAGGCAACCAGAGTAGCCAAAATCATCGCTGGACCCTCCGGGCCCAGGCAGGCTTAGTGTGGAAGCTGCTTAGCCTGTCTGTTTCCTTTGACCTTCACCTCTCCTCCCAGGTGGTGCCCCAAGGACCACATGGAGTTTTGAGTCTCTTGCCTCAGCTCACTTTTCACTAAATACTGCTGTGGTCTTGATATGTGTGTATTTTAAAAAACTACCTTTCTCCCAATTGGGCCTCCATTTCACTCCTTGACTTGATATTCACATATTCTGCTTAGCTGTGACCTTGATACATGAGACTTTTACCATGATTAAGAACTCTCTCTATGAAGTTATCTATCCCCTGGCTACCTTGGATAAAGACTTCCTCATTCTGAGATAAAGCAGAGGTTTTGCAATCAGATGGACTCTGGTTCAAACGCAAGCTCTACCTCTTACCAGCTGTGTGTTCTTGGGCAAATTGATTCACTCTCTAGATCAGTTTCCTCATATGCAGAACACAGGCTCCCATGAAAGCATAGCATAACAATGGACTCATCTAGCACTGAGCTGGGCACCTAATTATCATCTTGACCCAACCCATTCCTTCCGCACCATAGTTGCCATGTCTGCTCAGGTAACTGCGTTCGTGTGTGTGTGTGTGTGTGTGTGTGTGTGTGTGTGTGTACGTGCGCATGTGCACACGCGTGTGTGAAAGAGAGACAGAGAGAGACCAACTGAAGGAGGTGGGAGGAGTCAGAAAAAAAGAGATAGGCAAAGGCAAACCAAGATACACACACACACAGATACCCAAAGGAGAGACCAAGAAAGTGTAGAAGAGAAAATTTATGCAATTAATATGACTTTTCCAAGTTTATAGACTCTGTGACCCTGTGAAAGGACATTTTCCAGTGAAGGTTATACTGCTCTTGAGTTAAGATTGGGATAGTCCATGGTATAGAGATGTCCTCACAGATAAATGCCTGGTGCCACCTTTAAAAGATGTTTTATCTCTATTATAATTTCCCAAGACTGTCCAAGGGAATGAGTTTCTGCATTTCCATTTGAATTACAATGCACTTTTGAATGTCAGCTGAGGCATTCCTAGACTCCTCTTTAAAGGAGTTTTGGCTGTTTGAAAGGCAGCCCAGGGTTTGAGGTGGGGGGGAGGAGAAGGGAAAGAAAGTCAAATGTCACCTCCTTTTGTGAGGACAGTTGTGGCCAAGGGGCTGATGCGGGCTGGAGAACTCTCTGGGGCTTTCAGTTTCCTGAGGGACCTTGCTTCAAAGACAGCAACCAGACATGAAAGGAGTCGTTCTCAGAGCCGAGACCTGCCTGGGCACCGGTTTACTTCTCTGTAGATTCAATCATCGGGGGCAGTTTTCAGGTCCCGTTTGCTTGACCTTGTGTTAGCAGTTGACAGTTGACCACTTCCTGCTTGAGGCACTTTCTGTGTTTGCTTCCATGGCACCAGACCTTCCTTGTTGGCCACCTCCCTTCTTGCCAGCTCCTTTCTCTGTCTGCTTCATCCTCCTCTGCCAAACCAGTTGGTGTGGCTGCACAGGACCCTGGCCTGGGCCCTCTTCTTGGACTGTCCTTCCCTCTGTGGGGACTCTGTCACCATCCCTACAATTGATGACTCCCACTTCACACCTGTGCCTCCAAGCTTTCCTCTGATATTTGCTGTTATGCCAGCTCCCTTGCCAGCCCAAACTCTGCCCCACACACCCTAGACAACCTAGCAATTTCCAGTGTTCTCGCAAAATGTGCCATGATCTGTTTGGATCTTGGGAAGGGAGACAGAAGGCTGAGTCCTTCTTCTTCTTCTTCTTCTTTTTTTTTTAATTTTTTTTTAACATTTATTTATTTTTGAGAGACAGAGAGAGACAGAGTGTGAGTGGGGGAGGGGCAGAGAGAGAGGGAGACACAGAATCCGAAGCAGGCTGTAGGCCCTGAGCTGTCTGCACAGAGCCTGATGTGGCGCTTGAACTCAAAAACTGTGAGAAGTTGGATGCTTAACTGATTGAGCCACCCAGATGCCCCTGCTGAGTCCTTAATATCTCCCTCTCCCTCCCCCTGCCATTTTGCAAATCTTATCCATTTTAATTCCCAGTTAGGTCTTGAATTTACCCTTTTCTTTCCACCTCACTGTGGTCGCTCTGTCACAAGTTGGCATCGTGACTTGTCTGGACTCTAGCATTGGCATCCTACCTGGACTCCCTGCATTCACTCCTGTCCCCCATCAATCCAAACTACATAGCAGCCCTCAGGACATGGACGAGTCAGGGCTCTCCAGAGAGATGGAACCAACAAGATGGTTGGTTGGATGGATATGTAATATTCATGTAAAAGATACATTTGATACACACACACACACACACACACACACAGATTTATTATAAGGAATTGGCTCATGTGACTGATGTTATTGTGCAGGCTAAGTGTCAATCCAAGATCTGTTCAGCGGACTGGAAATTCAGGAGAGCTGGTAGTATAAGTTCTAATTCCAAAGCTGGTGGGCTTGGGACCCAAAAAGAACCAATGTTTCAGTTTAAGTCCAAAGGCAGGAAGAGAATGACGTTCCTGCTCAAACAGTCAGGCAGGAGGAGTTCCTTCTCACGGGAGGGTCAGCCTTTTTGTCCTAGTCAGGCCTTCAACTGATTACATGAGGCCCACCCACATTAGGGAGGGCAGCCTGCTTTCGTCTTCTGATTATCTCATCCAAGACACCTTCACAGACACAGCTAGAAGAGTGTTTGACCGAATATCTGGACACCCCATGGCTCAGGCAAGATTTCACATAAAACCAGCCATCATGGGATGTTTCTAAAACAGACATTCCTTCATGCCACTTCTTGAATGAAAACTCCTGGGTGCTGTGTCCTTGCCCTGAGGTTAATTTCCAGACTCTTCTGCACGGCCTCAGGGCCCTCCCAGATCTGCTGTGTCCCCAACCGACTGCCCCTTCCTCGGGCCCCATCTGCCCCAGGCCGTCTGCCTTTCAGTCACACGCAGCCGCACGCTCCTTAACTACAGCAGGAGTCAGGGATCAGAGCCTGTCCACATCCATCTATGCCAGGGTCTCAGCCAGATGGTGGGATGTGGCTGAGGACCCCTCTCCCTTCCCCTTGCACCGTGGCTTTGACGCAGCTACTTGTAGGACTCATCTAGCTCTGAGGGAGAGGGGAGGGTAGAGCGGTCAGGGGAGGTTAAGGGAGAGCTGGACACTCACTCGCTAGTCTGCAGCACGCCAGAGGAGGGAACCCACTTCTTTCTCCTCAGAGCCTTGCAAAAAGACGATACAGGATGTGGTTCATTAAACACAAATAGGCCCATGAGACTGCCATTTCCACCAGATGAAATTACCAAAAAAAGCATTTGTTCCCCGCTTTAGATTGAGTCCATCTGGAACGGAACACCCTAGTCTTCTTCCTATTGGTGCGTACCAAGAATAATAATCCTTCGCGGCGCTCGGCGCAGAGCGACTCACAGAGCCCTCTCACGTACATTATTTCATCCAATGTACTCCTCGCACAACAGGCCTGGAAGGGAGGCGTTGCTATCTGCATTTCGTGCTTGAGGAAACTGAGGCTCAGAAGGGTAAGGCAACCTGAGGGAGTTCACACCAGGGAGCGTGGCAGAGCAGGGATTTGAACCCAGGCTGCTTTCATCATGAAGACCCTGTGTGTGCATAGCACGGCGGCCTCAGAGAACTCTCTAGATGCTGGCTGGCATGAGACCCAGGGGAGCTGTTTGCACTCCTGTTCTGTTTCTCTTATCCACCACTGGAAGAACTGAGGGAAGCAAAGACTTAGAGTGTAGGCCCTCAGCTTGGGCGGGGGAGGAGGTACTCTGTGCACCAGTACCCCTCTGGTAGCTTAATTCTCTGTCTTAGCTTAGCCACAGCACTGCCAGACAAAGCCAAACCCTAAAACATCAGAGCTGGAAGAAGCCTTGGCAGGTATCCAGCTAGGGTGAGCTTCTCCTTATGTGCCGGTTTTGATCAAAAGGTAGTAGCTGCCTGGAATGCTCGCGGAAAGAGATCCTGGGTCAGGACCAGGCTTGGTGACAGGAATCCAGTGGTCACTTAGCGACATCTACCATGGGCACGAAAGGAAGAAACAATGACTGTTGTGTAAGGCATTCTCTATTCTCATCTGGGCTGGCTGTTCCCATTCTACAGACGGGAAAGTTGAGGTCTGCTTATACAATCTGTTAGAACCTATAGTTACAACGTAATAACCAGCTAACAGGGTTGGTTTTTTTTTTTCTTCACCCTCCTGAAAACTCAGAGCAAATTCAAAGTCTCCTGCTTGCCAAAGCCCCCCATATCCTCAGAGATGGCAGAGTTATCGGTGGACAGACTGCACATTTTCTTGTTTTAGGGTACGTGCACACACAAATACATCCTCCCCTGAAGCCCTGGAGACAACCCCTGTTGTCCTTCCCCCTAGGGCAACAATACAAGATGGATACTGCTGTAAGCTGGTTACCCTTGATTCTATTCAGCCAGGGGTGAAACCACACTTGTTCTGCTATCACAGGCCTATTCCCAGGAAGGCGATACAGGGACAGAGGGAGCGGGGCTGTCCGAAGGGACCCTTCTCTCTCAGCAGTCCTGCACTAAGAACGTGGAATTTCCCTGGAGATGAATATGGGGCTTTTGTTCTCTTTCTGCCTTCAGCCCCTTAGTGAGAACAGAATGGTCTGGAAGGAACCCTGGTGCATGGAGGGAAGCTTTTGCCTTCCCCAGGTTGGCAGCAGCAGATAGAACCCATCAACCTGAGAGCAGCCTCACTCACAGATATCACAGCACAGGGTGTGTTTCCTGCCGCTCTATCTCTCCTGTTCTTCCTTCATACCTTCTCACCCCTCCATCTTTCCACACTAGGGGGTCCACTAGTGGGTCCAGCTCCTGGGATATGCCAGGCTCTGTATCAGGTGCTGAGGCTGCAAGGCGAGTGAGACCCACCCCCTGCTCTCAGGAAGCTCACACCCAAATAGGAAAGATTAACAGGTGGATAGACAGTTACAACCCTTTTGATAAATGCTGCAACAAAGGAAAGCATGCGCATGTGCATGTGTGCACTGTGTGTGTGTGTGTGTGTGTGTGTGTGTGTGTGTGTAGGGTCAGGAGTGAAGGAAGCAAGCCTGGGAGACTGGCCCCTAACCACGTAGGGTGGCTGGGAACTTTCCTGGAGGAGATGTCCCAGCAGAGCCCGGGAGGGTGTGGGCATTGGCCAGACTGGGGTGGTAGAGAAGGGATTTGCAGGGGACAAGACGTGAATCTGGGGTGTGGGAAAGCCTGGTGAATGCTGAGTCCTCTCAGGCCAGTTTGCAGCAACAGTGCCTGAATCTCTCCAGGTGCTCTTTAGGGACACCACTGGCTTCTTTTTTAGGTCTTTGAATGTCTCTGTTTCTCAGTCTTCCAAGTAGTTAGAGAAACTGCCATTGCCTGTGTCCATAGTTGAGTCCTCTCGCACAAGGGCGAGGCTGTATCTCCAAATGCCTGCAATGGAGTCAACACATGGGGCTAGTTTCAGAGGTACCTGGGGAATAGTTAGGAAAGCATCAAGGTTATTATGAAGATGGTATGAGGTCGTGTGATGAGTTGGCTTGTAGGAACTCAAATCAGTCATTGTTCCCCCCTCCTTATCAAAGGCGTACCTTTCAACAAATACCGACATACATACCCGGTGTATGTGAGTCTTCTGCCCCGTTTGCCAGATGTGTGACTAGGGCAAGGCATTTTGATTTGCTGAGTCTCAGTGTATCTTCAAGATGGGTATAGTGATGCCTGCTTCACAGCATTGTTAGCAGAATTAGCAGAAACAATGATTATAAAGTGATAATCACTGCACCTGGCATATAAGAAATACTCAGGAAATGCGAGTTGTTATTGTGATCATTTATTATTGTGAGATGCAGTTGAGTCAGTGATGATTGTTATTACCATCAGTTTCCCAAAACAAAAAGCCTAATGGTATAGCTCTTTCCAGTCCTGAGTACAGAAGCCTAGATAAGCCTGAAGTCACGGCTGTTTCTCACTGGATGATCTGCCAGCTTGAATTTGAGTCCTGCCTGAACCTGGGGGTGGTTGGGGTGGGGGTGGGGGAGCAAAATTATCAAAAAGCACAGCCTGGAACCCAGCAGTGGGGCACAGGGGAGTGTTTGCACAGCTGGGCACTGAGCTTATAATACACGAGAAGGATGTGTAGGGCTGTGTGCGTTGGGGAAAGGGATGCCGGAGGAATGGGCAATGATGACTGATTTGTATGCAGTTCCTACTGTGGGCCAGTTAATCACATGATCTTGCGTTGTCTTCATGAGAAGCCGGCAGGGTCCAGAGTATTATGTCCATCTTCCAAATGAGAAAACTCATCTGCTTAAGGTCACGTGGCTGGTAATAGGCAGAGGCAGGATTCTATCCCAGGACTGTGTCACTCTAGAGCCCCAACGCCCTACTTCATCCCTGTAAGAACAGATGCCAGGGGGGCACCTGGGTGGCGCAGTCGGTTAAGCGTCCGACTTCAGCCAGGTCACGATCTCGCGGTCCGGGAGTTCGAGCCCCGCGTCAGGCTCTGGGCTGATGGCTCAGAGCCTGGAGCCTGTTTCCGATTCTGTGTCTCCCTCTCTCTCTGCCCCTCCCCCGTTCATGCTCTGTCTCTCTCTGTCCCAAAAATAAATAATAAATGTTGAAAAAAAAAAAATTAAAAAAAAAAAAAAAAGAACAGATGCCAGGTACTGAGAACCACTATATGCCAGCAGGCATGCTGGGCACCTCGCATACAGGATCTCAGTGAATCCTAACAACAAACCCTCTGAAGCTGGTGTCTTCCTGCCTAGGAAACTGAGACTCAGGAGATGCTGGGGTGGGAGGGGGGATGTATGTAATCCAGAGACATATAGCTGGTGGAAATACCCGCTCTTCCCTTTCTTTCTTTTCTTCCTCAGGGCCTCTTACCATTTACGTTTTGCTGTTACTTAACCACAGTGGGCACTCCAAAAAGTGTCCTCTCTGGGAGGCATTTCTCTTCCTCTTGAAACAGGTAGACATACTTCATCAGGAAGAGTGAAAAAATAGAGGCAGATAGACCAGCATGATTCTAGCCTGCATGATGTCGGTCAGTTGGTTCCAGATTCTTGTTTTCTATCAACACCCTGATTTTGGGTCGGGGCGCAGGCTTTGAGCCAGGTCTTAGAGATGACTTGACTGCTGATCCATTGGGTTGGAGCTGGTCTTCATCTGACACACAAGCCCTAGACCCCAAGTGTTCCTCTGTAGGATTCTTGGGGTCTGCCCTTCTGTTTCCTCACATTCCATGGGCGCCCGATGGAAGGCTTCTTTTAGAGATCTTGGTCCAAGAAGTCCCTGAAGTCTGAGGCACCACAATCACTGAAATTCACAACCGGAAAGACCCTTAATTCAATAAATCTATTAACTGTAGATGATGAAATGGGTAATGAAAAACTTGTTCAAAGGGAACTATAAACTAGTGACAGGGTTAGGACTCAAACCAGCTCCCTTTTCTTTCTTCCTTCTCATTCCAAGAAGATGTGTTAAGAGACCCTTTGTCCAAAGGTATCTCCTTTTTGTTTCTAACAGCTTTATTGAGATATATAATGTAAATACCACACGTCAAAGGTATCTTTTTGAGCCTTCTCTTCCGGTGGTGATTCTGCACAAAGACACAGTTTGGGTTGAGTTTCCAGAAGGAAACACAACTTTTCAGTATTGTCTGGTTGAGAAGCTTCTTCAAGGAAAATGAAATCGGAGGTAAATACGCCTCCCACTTTCAACTATGTCCCGTTTTCTGTCCCACCTACTGTCAGTGATTCAGGGAGGCAGCTGGTGGGAGGGGGACAAGGGGGCACAGCCAGCAGGGGCTAAATGCAATACAAAGTGTTCATTTATATTAACATATGAGCGAAGCTGACCCCCTGCCCTGGTTTTGTCCAGCAACAGTTTTAGTGTCTACTCTGTGCCAATGCGGCACCAAATTCAACGTGGCTCTCCCTTCACAGAGCTCAGTCCAGACTTGGAGAGAGATAGGTAATGAGGAAATCACAATGCAACGTGGAAACGCTAGGAGCAGCAGCCACACAAAGCGTGGCTTGGACACCTGACTCAAACTGTGCGGTGGGTCAGGAGGGGCATCCCAGGAATCCTGCAGGAGGCAAGGTTTAGGCCACGTAGGTGGGTAGGGAGAGGGCAAGTTTCAGGTGTACAGACACGCGTGTACAGAAAAGCGTGTACAGAAAAGGGCCTGAGATACGAGACAAAAAGTGTATGGAGCAGATTGCTAGGGAGGAGCTGAGATAAATGCCAAATCCCCCTAGATGTGTGGACCATGTTAAGAAATGCGCCCGTTTTAGTAGGAGCCGTTTAAGGTCGTTTAAAGATTTTTGTGTCATATTAATTTGCATTTCAAAAAACGGTTGATTCTGGCTGGTGCAGGGTGGGGCTGGACCTGGGATTGAAGGACGTGTATATGGGATGCTAGATAAGAGTCATCAGGGAAGATCAGTTAGGAAGTTGTAGCCTTGTTTCAGGAGAAAAATGATAGCAGCTTAACATTTCGTAGTCGTGAAGCTGGAGAAAACAGAAGTAAATGGGTAAGAAATGGGGGCGCTGAAGGGTTTCTTTTTTTTTTTAATTTTTTTTAATGTTTATTTTTATTTTTGACAGAGACAGAGCATGAGCGGGGGAGGGGCAGAGAGAGAGGGAGACACAGGCAGGCTCCAGGCTCTGAGCTGTCAGCACAGAGCCCGACGCGGGGCTCGAACTCACAGATTGTGAGATCATGACCTGAACTGAAGTCAGACGCTCAACCGACTGAGCCACCCAGGCGCCCCAGAAGGGTTTGTTAAAGTAGAGCAAAGGAAGGTCAGCTGGTGTTGGAGAGCGGAGCTCAGGTTTGAGGACAGTGAGCGTGAGGGTTCTCAGGGAGGTCTTCATCCAGCACAGCAGCCCACAGTTCACATCCCGATTGGCAGTACAAAGTGGGCAGCTGGACATACCCCAGACTGGTAATGAGGGGGAAAAACAAACAAACCGAAAATGCAGGTTTGGGACCTGGTTGGTAACCGTCATAGGAGACAGAGCTCCCTGTATAAAGACACAGCTCCCCTTTTGCAACTTGTCTCCTCAGGGAGCAGCCTTCCCCACCCTCCCCCCTCCCCCCAACCCTGGGCCCAGTATTGTTTCTGAGGTTTTCTTTAGAGCGGCTTTATTTCATTTAGAGGGGCTGTGCATGCTTCTCGTTTCTGGCCAGCTTTTCCTTCTGTAAAATGCTGTGGGATAGTGCATGTTAGGTAGGCTGGCGTTAACGTCTCCCATTTCATGGAGGAGGGAGAAGGGCCTGTGCAGCCATCGATGCCAGAGCAGGAGAGAAGAATACATCCTGCTAGGGCTTTGGCCTCAGCATTTGTACCTTTCATTTAGCTAAGAATTAAGTAGCCTTTATGGGAGGTGCAGGGTGGATGGCCCATCTGTGTATGGATCACACGTTTCTTCCAGCACATCCCTCGGCACAAGCTTCCTTCTCCTGTGTCCAGCCCTGAGCCAGGATCAGGGGAGATACGAAGCAGGCCCGCTCCCTTTCCACCCTTTGAGCCACGATATTTACAGTTTATTTCTAACCCTGCTCTAGAATCATCAGGCTTGCAAACAAGTCTCAGGTCCTTGGGCCTGAGACAGTTAGGGTTTTTATTCTCAAGTTTAGATATTGTCATTTCACAGAAACACAGTCTTATTCATGTGGTTGCTCATAAACTACATTCGTAAAACTTAATTTATCATACTCTGAAGTGTGCCGTCACAGGGCAGTAGCGGGATGGAGTCCCACCCGGTATGCATGCGGTTTGGCCA
Source organism: Prionailurus bengalensis (assembly GCF_016509475.1). Taxonomy (NCBI): domain Eukaryota; kingdom Metazoa; phylum Chordata; class Mammalia; order Carnivora; family Felidae; genus Prionailurus; species Prionailurus bengalensis. The sequence continues at coordinate 76,505,427 of NC_057359.1, read as the reverse complement.
CAGAACTGATGCTCCCGCCCACACATCAAGATATAAAAGGGCTAATCGCTCACATAATGAGGCTTTCTGCTCTCCCGAAGGTCCCAAGTGGCTTGAGAAAACAAAGAGAGACTGGCCTGGCTAGTATATACTGGGCAGGGGGGTTGGGGTATGTCTCCACTGTTTGAAATTCCCTCTGGCACCAAGAGTGGGAGCACCTGGGTTTGCCAAATGAAGGAGTAGCGGGGCTTGGATGCTGTCAGAATCCAAGCATCAAATATGGAGTCAGAATCATTACAATTCACCCTGGATGTTTGGTTACTGAAATGTGCTATGATTCATTTAATTGAACTTGAACGTAAGTAAGCCATTATGGCACTCTATGAGGGCTGCAGTGTGAGGGTGGTAAGGGAAATGAAAATTCTACTAAATGCCTTATATAAGAGCCCAACGCTGTGTATTTTGAGAAATGAAATGAGTGCTTTGGTCACTATCAATAATGTCTGAAACTCTGAAGGCGATAAAGTGTCTTAGTGAGGACTTTTGTTATCGATTTAGTTTGTGTAGAGACATGTGTGATCTTGATTTGTTTTGGGTATCTGTGACACAAGAGATTCCCAGAGATCCTAGATGGAGGACTGTTGCACCCACTGACTGGACCAGATGAACACATCTTTGGCAATGGCCCAAGAGTACAGAGGAATGTGGAGATGGGGTGGACTGTTGGCCAGGGCGTCCAGTGTAAAGAGGACTGCATGAAGTTTGGCCAGTTGTGTTGCCTCTTGGGTCCTGTCTCATTATCAGGAACATACCAGTGAAGGACTGAAAAGCAGCAGCTTTCCAGCAAATTCGATCATATATGATGGTTGGTGATGCCATCTATAAAGTTACTGGGTTGATCATAGGGGACTCCTCAGATAGCCAAGGGGTCTTGGAAAAGGGGTGACCTTCTCCAGCACCATGATATCCAGCCAAGGACCAAGGATGGAGGGGGGACCCTGTCCTACAGACGAGGTATACCGAGGGCCTACGTTTGGCTCTGTGCTAGAGCAGGGGTGTCTCGTGGCTGTGCTGAACTTTCAGAGTGCTGCTTCCCCGACCCAAGGCCGAATGGGCAGCAAGGGATGGAGGGCCACAGGTTCAGTGTCCGTGACAACCAGCCTTTGTTTCCAGGAGAGCCCAAGATGCAGCCAGCAACTGCACTCTAATGGCTTATGTTAATTTTTGTAATTACTTGAGTTCATGAATAATGACCCAGAGGAAAAATCCTTTTATGCTAGCCATCTAGCAGAATAGCTAAACACGCATATTTCTGTCTTGAAATAAATACACACACATGCACACAATACATACATATATATGTCTGTATATAAAAATCGTGACTCCATTTAACCTCTCAAAAACAGTCAAGATGACATCCTGACTACTTTCATCAAATAGCCTATAAGCTTGACGTGCAGCTTCCCTTGAGGGGTACAGTACTATGAGTGTTTGCTTCCACCTCTCCAGGAATCCCTCTCTCCCTCCAGTAGGCTTTTCTTCAGAAGCTGAGCAGTGCCACCCGCAACACCAACACAGGTCTGCAATCTCCCGACGTTAACTTGAAAATTTCACATCAGTGCAGCACGACGGGAAGTCACGTTCCCTGAGCACCTCACACTTTCTGAATTAGGTACTTCTACGTATGCCATCCCATTTGTATCTTTTAATTCTCACAAAAGCGCTGTAAAACGTAAACTGTCTTTGCCTTCCACCAGATGAAGAAACCATAGTTCAATAGAGTGACAAGAGCCTAGCAAGTTCCAGTAGTTGGGGCAGAGTAAGGACTTGGACCAAAGTGGAGCTGATTATTACAAAGTGGAGGTTCTTTCTACCACTCCAATGTATTAAACACAGTTATAGCAAGAATTAGGCAAAAACAGTGAGGCAAAATGCAACAATTCTAGTTGGTTAAAGAGTAATTAAAATCGTAGCGCTAAAAGGGATTTTACCAACGATCTAGTCTAACCTCTTTACAGACTGGGAAACTGTTGGAGAGGTGTGTTGATCACCCGAGGCCACCTGAATAGGTCAAGGGCAGAGCTGTGATTCAGACCTAGACGAAGTCCAGTGACTTTTCCCACTAGAATACATTGGCAGTCCCAGAGCTGCCTCACTAACTTCGGACTTAGCCAGGAGAGCATGAATATTAATGATATTGACAAGATATAGCCATAGGTCTGGAGTCTAAGTATGTATTTTGCTAAGCAGCTTTGTACCTCACCACTGCCCTGCTTGTAAAATTCATCCAGGCATCTGCTATTTCATATCTGTAATTTGTTTTTGAGATCCCTCGAGGGGCTGTACGTCCTGAGTACAAATCAGCAGCCTAGTCAGGTGCAAGACAGAGCCCCCAGTTTCATACCAAGCTCTGCCTTCTACTTCCCTGCGACAGAGCTGGGTAACACTTTACTTTTAAGAGGCCATTAATTAGCATTAGATTAAAAGTACAACTACTTAAGCATTACTTGCCTTACCCACAGGAACACTGTAGGACTCCAGCCAAGTTTATCTTACTGACTGGAATAATGGAGTGTCCCTCTGTGGACTGTCTCTGGCTGGAGTGTACATTGGGACTGGCCCTTACAATCATTCAGGCAGTGCCTATCCCTGGCCCCTCAGGAAGTCCACGGCAATGTAACATTAGATTTCAAGTATCTTAGGAAAGACTGAAACAATTTCTGAAAGAGTAGACACATGAATATCATTTATTAATTTTTTTTCTTTTCTGAACACTTTCCATAGTGCCTGGCCCACAGTAGGTACTCAAGAAATACTGAATGAATCATTGCTCTAAAACCTTAATTTCTAAGTTAATTACTCAGAATGATAAAGGGAGGCAGGGACTTAACTAACCTATAAGTAATCTGTTGCCTAAGAATACCTACCGTTTTGTCCAACGTGAGGGGGCTACTACGTTAAGAAGATGAAGGTTACTGGAGACCTATCATCATTAGCAAGTAAACAGCAGCCAATTAAATAACTGAGGATATATTTTGTGTTAGGGACCATGCTATGTGCTCACAGCAATTTATACAATAATAGACACATGAAATAGGGAGAGTGATAATAGAAAGGAACAGGTGACCAGGAGAGGAAATGCCTGAGAAAAGTTGTGGCTGGCAATTAGGAACCCATAAAATAGGAAAGAGGGAAAGTATAGTTTGGAGTGGTTGGACCACCTCATGCCACTCAGGGAAGACAAGAACAGCTGTCACCTGTTGAGTACGCCGAGGACTACATCCAAGTAGTTTTGCATCCATTGTCTCGTATTTTACACCCTTCCTGTGAAGAATCATTTCCATCATTTTCCAGAAGGGGAAAGGTGAAATGGCTTGTCCATGGCCACATGGAAGATTAGCAATGGTTTTCAGAAAGTGTTCTGTAGATTCTCAAGAGTTTTGTAAGAATAAACAGGAGGTTAGATGAGGGGATAAATAAAGCCTCTTCTCCAGGCCCACAAACCTGCTTCACCCAGAGCAGGGGTGATCTACTTGACATGACAGACTGGCATGTGAGACTTTACTCAACTAAGGGCACTGTTGCTTAAAAACAAAAAACAAACAACAAACAGAAACTGCTATAATTGAGGAAAACGGTGTCCTGGGGATGTACTACGTATGTGATTGAGTCAACACGGTAGGTAATTGAAAACTGATTGGACTAAGCACAGCCTGAAATATTCACATCAAAGAAATGCCGTACTTGAGGACCACGGCATGAGCATAGTTCAGCAACGGGAAGCCCTAAGTGCTGAACAGCACTGGTGATAGCACTTGCCTCCAAAAGCATCGGCAGCTACAGGGTTTCTGGCCCATTTACGTCAAGCCAGCCCACAATGTACATTTCTGTGCTGCAGACCCTGTGCCAGAGGCCTCGACCACTGTTATTGCCTCAGCAAGCCCCCCACTGACAGCAAAGACAGACCTCCTACTGCCAGGTGCCATCACAGAGAAAGTGGCTCTGATAACTACTGGAGCCATTTGTGATGCACTTTTAATTGGATCAGTTTCTTCTCAATTCTACGATCTTTGGAAATTGGGTGCAATTTCATAATCAGAACACAGGGCATTCTCCAGGTGAAAAGCACAAGAGGAACTAATTCAACATCCTACCAACTATTTCCTTTCCTATTCTTTGGCAGCTATTACAACAGAAGCCAAAAGAGCAATGCGACCACCAAATAAACAAAAACAAAAACAGATAAAAAACAACAAAAAACAATTTTGAGTAGCCCAGCTCAGCAAATTTTGTTTCTTTGAAAAGCAGGGTGATAGCTCTTTGGCCCTGCATCTACGAGCAAAATATGCTGCTTAGCAAAAACAAAGCCTGAGAAGCCTTGTCATGATTTCCCTTATCCAGTTTTGGTCTTTTTAAAGACAAGACTTCTTCCGTTTTTGAACTGTAATTATAAGGATAACACAAATGGTAGAAGCTCATTTCCTAACAGAGCGCTGGTGACTCTATCAATCTTGGGGGCTGATTCTGTATACCTGTGGGTGAGAGTAAGAATTGGATCATTTTTACATAATGGTGCCTTAGGCTGATTTTGGGCTGGGGTAGATCCTAACGCTCTCAAAGAATGCAGTGTCAGATATGGAAGCAAAGCGGCGTGGTACAACTTCTCTCTCTCCATCTCCCAAATCCCATATTTAATTAAAAGACATGAACACCAGCGATGAAGAAACAGTTATCAATTATTTAATTCTGATAGAGGAATGGAAATAAATCTCAAAACCAAGTACTGTGCAGTCACTTGAGGAAAATACAGAATAAAGACCCAACAGTTTTGTCTTAGTAATGAAAATGCGATGTGCCCACATCTCCACTCTGCTGGCCCTGGCCTGTGTTGTACAATTCTGCAGACAACTCTTAGCACAGGTCAGTGGAGAGAGGTAATATGAAAAATGATGAACTCTAGAGACTCTCCAAGAGTGTTTACTGACTATATTAGCATTTGTGTTTGTTTATTCCCATCTTTCTGTGCTTTGAAATAATTCCAGTCTATATGCTCCTATAAAAGGCGAGCAATTTCCAGGCTGAAGTCTTCCATACCAACCAACTAGGGTCAATCCATCCTCTGTCACATCTGCAATTAGAGACCAATCCAAGATGGCACAAAACCTCCAGAGCCGAGAGGTCCAAAGGGACTGTGTATGTCTCTTGGTGGCACTAAATGAGTGAGCTTTCACTCTGGTAAAGGTGAAGAGACCTGAGACATCATGCCCCAGGGCTGTGATGTCTGAAACGAAAGGTGGAGCATGCACACTAAATGCAGCAGAGCTGAAGAGAAAGTATTACAGATGAAACACATTATAATAGGAGGGAAATATGGGACCGGGGTTAACGAGGCCAAAAGAGGGAAATCAACAAGGATTCAGTATAAGGGCAAATTTCAAATACAGGGGCAGGAGGCTCTCTACTGAAGCCTCAGAAGTGCCTAAATTCTAATCAAACTTCAGTTAACCCCATATCATATGTCTTATTTGGGGCAATGCATGTTAAAGCTCTAAATTTAGGAAGAAAATAATGCAGAAAGAAAGAAACAGAAACAAAAAACTACTAAAAGACAGAGCTTCTAAAATTCTAAGATTAGCCAGCAGGAATGAAGACCTAGGCCAAGTGCACTCTACAATACCACCAATAACCCAGGAATAAGGGTGGGGGTGGGGGTGGGGGTTGGGTAGGGAGCTGGCTGGGGAGAAGAACCTGTTCTCTCTCTTATCCCCTAAGGGGTGGAGTATCTTCTCAGATGGTAGCTATAGATCTTAATGCAGTGATCCCAACAGTCCAAGACCAACAGCTGCCCTTTAGGAGTGAGGGCGATGCCCACTGGACACGTGAGCCCCTCTCGAATGAGCACACTATAGCCCCCGCCCTTGGGAAAGTGGAGAATTTCCTTTCGACTGCTATCGGCCACAATGAGATCGCCACGAGCATCCACACACATGCCGGCAATGCAGCGGAAATCCTCATTCTCTGAGAAAAAGTGGCTAATCTGGCGACCCAGCTGCCCATCGGGGCCCACAGAGCCAATGGAGAAGCCGCCCTCCAGGTGGTGCTCGTTCTGCCGATTCTCCAGATTGAGGCCCAAGCCCTGCGTGAAGTAGACGGTGCCCTCAGCGTCGCAGGTGACAAACTTGGGCCGCACGGCACTACAGAGGCAGCTGTATTTGACCACCCCTGCCCCCCGGTCAACAGTGAAGCACCAGAGCTTTCCACCTTCCACATCAGTTACCACGAACTGGCCAGATGGAAGGGCTGTGATGCCCCAGGGTTTGCTCAGCTGGCTCCGGTGACAGGCCACGCAGTGGCCATCCAAGGTGTATACCTTGAGGGAGTTGTCATAGCTGTCAGTCACACCAATCAGCCCCTGGCAGTTCATGGCCACTGAGAGAGGCGTGAGGTTGGGCAGATCAGCCCCAAGGAAGCTCAGCACAAAGCTGTCAATGCCACTGGGGCTGCGGCGGATCTCCTTCAAAAAGCCTTTGCGAGTGAACACTTGGATTCGGTAGTTGCCTCGGTCGGCAACCAGCACCTCGCCCTGACCGGTCACGTAGAGACTCACCGGGAGGTTGAACATGCCTGGCGTGCTGCCTTTGGCCCCCATCTTCTTGAGGAAGAGGCACTGCTGCATGTTGGCGGCTGGCTCGGAGCCCCGCTGCTTCGCAGGCGAGGCCCTTGGGCTGGCAACCACTTCCTCGGGGCTCACGTCCATCTCTCTGAACGTAACAGAGGTGGAGGCGGCAGAGGCTGCCGCCTCCATGGCCCAGGAGTCTTCCATGTTAACGGTCCGGGGCTTCTTAACAGCCTGCCCGATTTGGAGGGGGCCGACGTGGCCGACCTTAAGCAGCTCCACGTCCTGCAGGGTAAGCTCGCGGGGCAGGCTGGCCGTGAGCTCCGGCTCCTCCTCATCTGCGGTCTCCTCCAGGAGCGCGACGTCCGCCTGCTTGATCTTGGCCAGGAAGTAGTCACAGCGAGACACGGCCTGCACCTCGGCAATGTTAAGCAGGTAACTCTGCTCCTCCACCACCTGACTGTTGGACTTCTCCACCTCGGCCAGAGAGCCCGTGAAGAACTTCCGAGAGCGGGCCAGCTCTTCCTGGACCCTGCGCTCCTCGTGCCCGTACTCCTGGAGCACTGCTTTGTACCTGGCCTGGAGGTCCTTGGAGACCCCTTCCAAGGCTACCTTCCGCCGCTGCAGCTCCCCCATGAGCTCCCGCAGACGGGCCAGCTTCTCTCCGAAGTCGTGGCGCCGCTCCTCGGCCGCCTCTTTGACGGGGAGTGTACAGTGGCCAGGGGGCTGGTGGTCAGCCTCCCGGCAGGGCTCACACAGCACCAGGCCGCAGCTCCTGCAGAACTGCCGGGGCAGCCGCCGCCCACAGGACCGGCACATGAGCAGCCCCACGGCCTCACTGAGTCCCGCCGTGTCAATGATCTTCAGCACGGTCAGGTTGTCCGTCAGCTGGGTGAGGCTGGTGATGCGGGTAATCTTGCTGCAGAAGGGACAGCGCACACCATTGATGCTACTGGCCAGGAGCTTCTCCAGGCACTGGCGGCAGATGGTGTGGCCACAGTGCAGGAGCTTGGGCCGTAGCTGCTCCTCTGTGAAGGACTCCATGCAGATGGGGCATTCCAGCACTTCCCGGAGGGCATCCAGGTTCAGGTGAGACGCAGCCGCTGCTGCAGCCATCGCACTTCCTCTGAGAGGCCTGCTAACACAGCCCAGGACTGAACACCTTGGCATTCATGCTCCAGAGGGTCAAAGCCTGCTAATAAGAATAAGAAGCCATTACTGCACTGCCTGCATGAACTAATTCACTCAAGAAACATTCAGAGAACAGCTACCATCTCTCATCCAGCCACTGACGTGTTTAACAAATACTTGTTGAAGTCTGTTAGGTGACCGTGATACACAGGGAAACGGAACAGATGCAGCACTGCATAGTAGGTAAGAATTCAGGTTCTTGAGTCTCTGATACTTAGTTGTGTGACCTTAAGGAGGTGGCCTAAACTTCCCAAAGCTCGGTTTCCCCATCACCCATCTATAAAATTGAAGTAATAACAGTATCTACTTTATATGAGTTTTGGAAGGGTTAAGCAACATGATGACTACGACGCACTTAGCACAGCCCGTGGCCAGCATCATGCCTGATAAATGTTAGTGATTACTGACATCTACAACTCCATTTATATCAGGGGAAAAGCCTAAGAAAATTACAGGAAAGGACTACACACAAAGTTCTGTGGGTGCACGGTGGACGGAGTAACAGTTCCCAGAGGAACTGGGAAGGGCTTCCCAGAAACAGTGTCACTTCTGTGACAGGTCTGGAAAGAAACAAGGCCTTGTGGGATAAAGGCATTTTAGGCAAAGAAAACTATGTGACCAAAATCATGGAGCCTGTTTTATTATGTTATATAGAGTTCACCATGTCACATTCAGGGTCCTGGGAAGCATACAGAGAAACAGAAAATTCAAGTGATCCGTAAAACATTAGGTCGGGAAATACATGTATTTTTCATGCATCTATTCCCCTATCTACTCACCAATCCACCCAACTAGGACTAGGTACCACGTGCTGTCCTATATTAGGTTTTCAGGATAGAAATCCTGCCCTTCAGATCTCAAACTTTAGGAAAGGGGACCAGACATATAGGCAAATAATAGCCAAGGCAGAAAGCAGTATCATAAATAAGACATAAACTCAGTTAGATGGAGGCTATGAGGCATCTACTCTAATTTGAGGGGAAATAGAATTTTCAGTAGGGGCTGGGGATGGCACTGGATAGGGCTCTGGAAGGGTGCACAGATAGTAGAGATGGGAGAAAGGGAGTACCAGACAAAGGGCAGTCTTAACAAAGGTTAGAAGGCAAGGGGAAGAGCAAGAACTTCAGGGTATTAGAAGGAGAACCTGTCGCCTCTATACATTTGTTTCCTCATTTGTACAATGAAATAATACCGCCTTCACAAGGTCAACACGAGGATTATTACATGGGATGATATAGGCAGTGTATGAAATGCTAAGTTTTGGCTTAGCACCAAAAAAGTCTTAGATAAATTTTAGTTCTATTTTCTCTCATCCTTAAGGTTAAAACTGTGGGGAGAATGTAGGTAGATTAAAGTAACTGGCATGATTATGAGAATAATTATAAGAAGTCTTCAGAGCTGAAATGAGACCTTTGGATTTCATTTTGACAGGCATGGTGAAGCAATGCATGTTTTGAAGCAGAGAACTGATAGGATCAGAGCTTGAATGGAGTAGGTGAAAAGGCGGAGAACCTAGTCTGGAAGCTGCTGCAAAACTGCCTGGGGGAGGTAATAGGGAGGCTGAACTAGACAGCAAGGGGTGGAAATGGAACGAAGATGCATGGGAGCAATATTCCAGAAGTACAATCACTAAAATGAGTAGATTGAAGTAGGAAAGTGGTGGAGCTAAGATAACCAAAGACTCAAGCCCAGTGATTTAAAAACCAGTAGTGCCTTATCAAGACCATTTATTTTTGGCCTGGAACATCCCCTGCTTCTCTAAGTACATGCCATAAATACTCCCACCCACCTTGATCCACATATGCTCATGAAATAGAACAGAGATCTCAGTGCTCTGAGACTTCCGTCATTGTGTATTTATACTCCAAATTAGAATGAACAGATCTGGCAAGGTGAGGCATGTGGGTAAATTGCAGCCCTTCTTAAATGCAAATTCTACAGCCACATCTGTGCTGTCCTGAAATGCAGATCCTCAGCCATCAAGGAGAAGAGGAGGGCAAGTTAGCTGGGTTTTAAGGACAATGCAGCAAGCTGAGAAGAGCTCCGCAAATGCCATCAACTTTCTCCATGCATACAGAAGAAACGGCGTCTATGCAGAGATGCGTACTAGATGCGTATTACAGAATTCCCCGTATTTAGCTTTGCATCGCGATCTGACAAGTACTCAACAGCAGACACACACAGTATCCAAAAGCAATCCAACCTCTCTGAAATCCCACTTCCCTTCTACTGGAAGGGAAACCATTATACATCTAGTACCTTCTATGTGCTGGATGCCACACTAGATGCTTCATATACTTAATCTCATTTAATCTGCCTCATGCCCCTATAAAGTAGGTGCTGTTTTTATTATCTCATTTTGCCATGAGGAAACACTGGCTCAGAAACACTGGCTTAGGGTCACAAAGCCCACACGTGGTGAAACCATGCAGTACAGATAACCTTTAACTTTGTTTAACCCAGAATTACTTCAAGCTTCCCCCCCCCACCCCACCGGCCACTGGTGTAATAACACTTGTTAACAAGTGTTCTCCAGACCATACTCTGGGAAACGCTGTCTTATAGCATATCCTTTTCTCCACAAATAAGAAAGAACAATACTATTGTTACGGTATTTAGCTTCTATAAAATGGGCTATATTGATTTATTAGCTGGGTGACCCACTCTCACACAGCAGCCTGGCAAACCATTATGATTCAAATCCATGTCTCAACAAAATGACACATTATCACGTATCATGAACCTATAAGGTCCCAAGTGCATATCTGAAACTTAATACTGACTTCTTAAATCCCATGGGTCTGGGCACAGTAGTTGAGAAATGCTGATAGAAACCTCAACTCAGAATCCATGCAAACCTTAGTTCTAAACCAATAGCTTCGGTCCCTTCTTCCATCATCTGGGACAACAGACTGAGGGCAACATTTGGTGTTTAGATCAAGAGCATGTCACCTTACAATGCAAGGGACATCTGTTCTTCCCAAAGCTGGCACTGCAGATCAGCTAATTAAACAAACCTGCCAACCTGTAAAAATACTAGCAAATTCTTTCCCCAGCTTTCTGGAATGTCGTACCACCTCCTTCAATTAAAAAGCTTCTTACCGCCCTGTCTAAGCCATCCACTTTGAAAAATGAATTTACTATGCCCACATCCATATCCTAAAATACCTCAGCTGCCTGCAGCTTCACTAGGCTCTCTGAGGCAGAGGAGAATGTCAAGGATTCCTACTCTAATGCTGGCATGCTTTGCCAGGAAAGCTGGAGCTGCCATCACTAAAGCATCAGGGATATACCTCAGACTTGGAAAAAGCCTAAACTATGTCTCCCATCTCTAGGAGCTGGGAACACTGCCTTCAGTAGGATCCTAGCCCGACACAGAGCTCTGTGTGACAAGCAGATACGTTCCCTCTCCTCCAGAAGCGTGTATCTAACCACTACTGTTAATACTGACAGTGATTCAGATGGAAAGTTAATTCAAACTCAGTTTCCATGAAAGGGCCAGACGGGTGACAGGAACTGTCTAACCATCCCAAGTCTCTAAGTTAGCTGCCCATTTTCTGCCAGCTATAAAATCTAAAACCAATCAGAATGAACCCCCAACACGTTCTTTATAATAGTGTTGTCTGACTTCATGATACCTTGAATATGTTTCCTGTTGTGTCTTTGTACTCTCAACTCTTGACTGCTCACCTCAGCCCATGCACTCTCCCATCACTGTTCTGATCTCATGATTAATACTGCACATTGCCTCCTGATACCAGGCCAGCTCTTCAGGTGAGAATCTACCCCTTCAGCTGTGTTTGCTTCAGCTGCCTTAAGACTCAGGAAAATTCTATAGTCCTACCCTAGCCTAATCCAGCCGTTTCTGGCACCACCAGGCTTTCCCCAGTCCATGATTTAAACAACCAGGATAGCAGGAAAAAACAAAAAGCAAACAGAAACCCATGAACCCTGAAGTCAGACAGAACTGGGGTCAAATCAGCACTGTCATTTTCAAGGTGTGGGACAATAGGTAAGTTATTTAACCTCACCAAATTTGTTTTCTTACTTCACAAGAAGTAAGAAATTAAGGATAATGCATGTGAAGTGCCTAGTCTGGAAACCGGCAGGTATGAAATGAAAAATTGCTATCTATCATAGTTTTAGTAACAACCAGCAATGGTATTAACAATAACAACAACTAGTACTAGTATAAACCAAGGATTCAGTTTATAAACTACATTTTAAAAGGATGACACATCTTTTTTTTCATGACATATAAAAGTGCATGAAGATTAATGAAGAGACTGGCCAGCTTTGAAAGAATTTGATTGAGGACACTAGGTATTCATGCTAGAAAGTGACTGGCACATGAATTCACAACTTCTTTTGCCCAGAAAATAGGCTTCTTCTACTAGGGACTAAATATGGAATGCTAGAATTAGTAGTGATCTCAAAGAGTAAAATAGATGAGTAAACGGAGATCAGGAGAGAGAAATCGAGAACTTGCTAATCATATGGCAGAACAAGGACTAAAAGACAGGAACTGGAGGTAACCAGTATTATACAGACTAAGAAAGAGGGCTCAGGAATCAGGCTTTCTGGATTTCAATCCTGGCCCTACTGCTCACTGTGGAGACTTGGACAAGTTAAGTAACCTCTCTAGTTCTTGGTTTATCTAAGAAAACGGGATTTACAACAGTATCTTCCTCACAAGGTTATTGTAAGGATTAAATGGGATTATGTGAATAACACACTTAGTATAGCACCAAGGGAAGCATACAATTAACTGTGCAGTATTTATAAGAATGCAGGGGCAGCCACTACTCAGCCAATGAGAAGAAAAGAATACGCACTTTACAACAGGCATACTGTATGAAGATACCAAATATGCAAGTTTCAAAAGTAAAAGTTCTGAGCCTTCACCAAAGAGTTTTTACCTGATCTCTGAATCAAAAGATTAGAGATGCCCAAAGGCCGTACATGTGTCAACTCCTTGGGGGCTTAGGCCGTCAGCAGAACTGAAGAACTTTAAGCAATTAATTAAACAAATCTTTACTTGAGCACACACTGAGTCTAGCCCCATAAAAACACTAGGGATATCATTTTGAACAAACCCAAACATGAATAGAGCGACTTACCTAAAAACCAGAAAACACGTAAAATAGTACTACGTTTCCTTTCACAAAGCATAAAGGTTCATCTTCCACTGCCACCCTCCTCTGGTTTGGCAGGGGGGTGGTTTTGCAAGGCTTATCACATTTCCTTTCTAAACTGTATGTATTCCTCTTGTGTTTGAATGGAATGCTGACCAAGTACACAACCATCTCCGGGCCCCCAATGGTCGCTCTCTGGGAGGTGCTAACAGGAGCGATTTTAACAAAGTCAGGGAGGTCCTCTCGTGACACCTGCCTAATCTTGTATGGAAGAGGGTCTGAAGTTTATTTACACAGGGCGTTTAAGGTACCTGCCAACAGCTAAGAGAAACTCAACAAGTAGGAGCTTATAGGGAAACACAAGCATGACTTCCCCCCAAAGCTGTACCAGTCTGAGACATACAAAACAACTCAGAAGAAAATGTTTGTAGAAAAGGGAACCTCAGCTAAAGTATGTCAAGAATAAGTTAAACCAATAATAGAGTTTGATGGAAAGACACTTTTCTTCCTCTTCTAAAACGGCAGGCGCTGGAAAGATTCCCTTGTATCTTCCACAAACGTTTGGGTTAATACCAACGCTGCCAATGTGACAAAGAATCTTGAATATGGGAAAAACCAACAGTCCTTTCTCAGAGGACCTCCAACTCATCTCGACTCACCCACCCCTCTTCCAGTTGCTTTATCTACGTACAACACATGTTCCCTTAACCATGAGCTTTTGATGAAAGGATCAGGGAGCAGATCCTGGGAAAGGTAGAGGAGGGGATGGGAGTTGGGAGGAGACTGGCAGGGGCTGCTTAGGGTCACTGAAATTTGGCAAAGCAACCCTCAGTTCCCTTCTAGCAATGCCTTCCTCTTAGAAGTGCTCTTATAAAACTACCATTTATTGGATGTCAGGCATCTTTTATACATTATCTCCTATTCTCGTAATCACTGTGAAATACATGTTTGTTATTCCTCTTCATAAATAAGGACACAGAGTCTCAAAGCTGGTAGGTAGTAGAACTGAGATTCAAATCCAGGTGTTAACTCCCAGTCAGAAAACCACATCAACTCAAAACATCCGTTACGGTTCCCTAGCTGATGAGGCTACCACTGGCTCTAGGCAGTTTGGCTGAGAGGTTGGTAAAGGCACCTAGGAATGATTTTTAAATCAAATTGTTATACCAAAAGGATGAAATGGAAGGACTGTCACAGAGGCAGCAAGTCAGTGAGTAGGGACAGTGATCTACCCAAAGGGCTTTGTAAACCTAACTACCAAACTCTCCAGACACAGGTGCACAGGCTTTAAATGTTGGAGAAGCCATTCTAATGAAACTAGTATAATATAACTTAGGAGTCAGACAGACCTGGGCTCACATCCCGTTGTGCTATGAAGCCTTAGGTAAAGCATTTAACCTATTAGTTTTCTCATCTACAAAATATGGAATAACATCTACAATGTTGGCAGGATCATTGGCAGGATTAACTGAGTCAATGCACATAATAAACAGTAAATGGTTGCTATTCTTCTTTTTAATAGATTGAGGCTGCTAAGAAGTGTCTGTCCAAGGTCACCTAGTAAATTAGCAGCAGAGGAGGGATTTTGGACTTGAAGCCTCTGACTCCCAGGCTGATTCAATTCCTATCACATGTTTTCCATAGCGGTGCGTATGACTATTCCAGCTAAATCTCTTGCCTTCTGATGCAGTCCTACTGTGTTCCTGAACTGGCTTCAGCAGTGCCGTAGCTTGTCCTGGAGCTGACAGAGCAAATGCTGTTACTCTGTCCCAGGGGAAAGAAACCCAAGAGATCATTTAGAACCAGGAGTTATTTTCCAGAGCGTGACTGCCTTCGGCTTCAGTCTCTGCTGTGAAGTGTTTTTTTCAAGCCAGCGGCCTCCACACCTCACCCTTCAGTCCCTAGCACCTCATCCCGTCTAACTTCAGGCTCCTCCCCTTATCTGCCCACTGGTCCTGGTCTAAGAGCAAATCAAGAACAAAGTCCAGGGCTACTCCCTACCTAATTGAGATAGTTTTGTCCCCTTTCGAGTGCAGTTGGATATTCAGCAATACTCACGGGCAGTTCTTTCATTAGAGGGGAAGGGGCTGAGACAGTAAGACTAAGCAGGCCCCAGCAAGGAAAGAGGGAATACGCAGGGTTACAGGCTACAGAGATCTGAATATGAGCCTAGCTCTGCCATTCTAGTTATGGAACCTTAAACAAGTCACTTCCCAAGACTTAGCTGCCTCATGTGTAAAACTGGATAGGGGCGCCTGGGTGGCGCAGTCGGTTAAGCGTCCGACTTCAGCCAGGTCACGATCTTGCAGTCTGTGAGTTCTAGCCCCGCGTCGGGCTCTGGGCTGATGGCTCAGAGCCTGGAGCCTGCTTCCGATTCTGTGTCTCTCTCTCTCTGCCCCTCCCCCGTTCATGCTCTGTCTCTCTCTGTCCCAAAAATAAATAAAAAACGTTGAAAAAAAATTAAAAAAAACAAAAACAAAAAAAAAACTGGATATGGTAGGGCCTGTTGACTAGTGCTGTGAGGAAAACTGAGTAAGAAAGCACATATAAAAATTACACATTACTAAATTCTGTGTGCTTGCTGTGCACCAGACACGAAGCACTCTGATGTCTCTCACTGAAGCTTCACGGTCATCTATGATGTCGTCCTGTGATTAATTCCATTTTACAGATGAAGAGCCAAGCGCAGGGAGGTTAAGTAATTCATTCAAGGTGACAAAGGAGGGAAGACAGAGAGCCAGGATTTGAATCCAGAACATCTGACTCCTGCGCAGAGTTCCTCAGCTTTGGCATTGCTGACATTTTTGGGCCAGATAATTCTTTGTTGTGGGGGCTGACCGGTGCACTGTACAATGTTTAACAGTTTCCTTGGCGTCTGCCTACTGGAGGCCAGTAGTCCCCCGTACCCCAACCGTGTGGGCCGAAAACGTTTCCAGGTATTGCACATGTCTCATTAGGAACCCTCTCTTTAGAACCTGGTGCAGGACTAAATGCTCAGTGTTCCCCTCTTCCTGTCATTCTTTTCCAGCCCAAACACCTCACTCACAGAGTCACTGCCTCTTGGAGCTGTAGTGGACCTTATTCAGGATTAATTCAGTCTACTTATGTAACTGATAAGGACGGTAAGGCCTGAGGTCTTGTTCTACTCATCCCCTGGAGGTCTCCCATACTATCTGCAATCACAGCTCGGAGGGGCAGGGGAAGGAATACTTAGGCAGATGACCTTGAACGGTTTCCTGCTTTCCACCTCCTTTAACCACTGTCTCCTCCTCCTCCCAAGCCTACCCCTTGCAGCAGCCCAGGCTGGGTTCAGAGTTACTGGCAGTGCCATAGTTGCCCTGTGATAAGCAATCTCTGGTTAGGGAGGGAGGGAGGGGGATTTTGCCCCTCCCGTGGAGAGTCAGGCTCCTTCAGGAGTCCTGATCCCTGAAGATTTCTGACTCTGCTGCTGAACCCCCGAACTTTGCTAAACTCCACACACTCAAGTCCACTCTCACACACTACCCCCCGGGGCCTTGGGACTCTAGTATAGTACTCCCTTTGCCTCCCATGCAGACTTCAGGAAAATTCCTTTAGCAGCCCGAGACACCAATCCATAAACCTATTCAGGGTCCTTAGAGCCCTTTCATTCTATAACCCAGTTAGTATGTCTCCAGCCTGTCCCCTCAGCCCTCCCTAAATCCCAACCGTCTTACAACAGGCAATTCAGCCTTTTGGGCTCTGTATTGCAGCCCTTACCAATTCTTTACTCATGTGCCCCAAATGCCTCTGACATAGATCCTTTCATCTGTTTCCAAATCGCTGCAGCCTTCAGCCCTGCATCCCATCATAGCATCCCAACTGCACACCCCAGACTTCTGTGCCCCGCCTCAATCTGAAACCCCAAGTCCTGCATTCCATCAGGCAGTCGGCCGACCTCAAACCTGGTTCCTTCCCCTTTTATCCACCCCATGTCATGTGCTGCCTTCAAACCTCAGCTTGATCCCTCCCTGCTAACAAGACACTGCCTCCCACTGATTCCCCCAAGAACTCAACGCCCTCAATTTTCCCCAGATCTCATCTGGAAAACGCTTCCTCCCCAGGCCCTGCTCTCTCTGATCTCAGGTTTTGGCCCCTCAAATGCATGGTGACCCCAGACTGCCTCAAGCCTCCTGAGATGCGGCACCCCAAACCTCATCAGAGCCCCCCAGTTCCTTTTTATTTCCGAAATTCTGCACCCCCGATGCCTCCAGGGCCTTCATATGCCCTCCCATCTCCCAGATGCTGCACCCCTCTTTCCTCGGGGACCCCCACATTACCTCAGGCCTCCCGAGATGCTGCACCGGGTATTCTGAGAGAGGCCCTCGCTCCCCTCTCAGCGGATCTGCATCTCCTCTGAGCTCCTCTGCCCCTTCGGATCCCTCCCGAGCCTGTCCCTCGCAGCCCCACCCCCACCCTGGTCCTGCCCCCCAGATCCGGTCCCCAGACCCTGCCAGTCGGGCGTGGGCCGGCCGCTGCACGCCAGCGCGGCCCCCAGCCCCGCCGCTAAGCCACGGCCCGCGACTCAGGCCGCGGTCCCTAGTCCCGGACCCTCCTTCCCGCCCCTTACCTGACCGCCCGCGGCTTCAAGGCGTCCACCGCCGCCAGCCCACCCGCCCGCCGCCCTCTGCGCACGCGCCGCCGCGCTCCCCTTGGCAGGCGCTAATTCGCACAGCCGTCTGTCCGTCACTTCGCCCCGCCCCCGGGGCATGCTGGGGCTTGTAGTCGCACGGACCCGAGCGTCCGTAGCTCGGGCGGAGTAGAAGCTAGCTCCCAGCTGGGAACGTGGAGACCTAGGAACGCGCGCGTCCGCTTTGTGTCCCCCACCTTGTGCGGACAGGGAAACTGAGATGAAAGCGGCCCGCCCAGGTTCCCTCAGCGAGTCCGGAGCTAAGTCAGAACTCGTGTCTGATTCCAATATGTGCGTTACCCGCTTCGCTGACCCGTGACGTCCAGGAACGGGCCTCAGCAGAGCCTGGGCTCCTGGCAGAAGGGCGTCTCGGAAGTGCGGCCAGCGCATGTGAGGGAGTGACCAGGGGAAGCTTTCCCCGGGGGCGGGCGCGGAGGCTGGACTTGCTTACAGAGCAAGTTTCTGGGGCTCCGTGTTTCTCCCTGGGACACGCGCCTGCCTAGACTCGAGTTCATGCGATGGACCTAGTGCTCAAGGGAGAGGAGTCTTTTCCTTGCCCTGTGGGGAGGCCGCAGGAGAGGTAAATAGGGGACCGCGCTCTGCACCTGCTGCCCCTGCAGAGCAAAGCGCCCTCCGGGAAGCCCACAGTACAGCCAGTCAGGCCTAGGGCTGCTGAGCACCTGTGGCCCCTGAGGCAGTTCCAGGTCCAGTACCTGCTGGTGCAGCAGACCACGTGGTACAGTGTAGGCGCAGGGACAGGGGGTGAGGTTGCATGGTCCTGAATTGGAAATACCACGTAGGTATGTGACCCTGCACAATGATAATACAACGGAAACAGAACGCAGCTACCACCTTTGAGCACTTGGTGTCTGGCTGCAGCTAAGCGCTTCCCATGCATAGTCCCTTAATTCTCATAACCACCCTGTTAGGTAAGCAACTGACACCCAGATGGTTACACAGTAAGGCCACGTGTTCACAAGGATAAAACAGAGATTGGGACCCAAGACTAGATGAGAACCCACCCTAATAATCTTGCTTAACCTCTTGGTCCATTTCTTTATTTCTAAATGGAGATAAGTTTTGCTATGAGGATTAACCAAAATTATGAATACATAGTCGTTTGCACTTAATTAAGAGTATTTTTTAAAATTATAATTAGCTCTTACAGCCTTTAGACAGCTGCTTCCAGAAGCCCTAGTGCCCAGCATTTCAAATATTGAGGGCAAAGGGAGACTGGGTTGGCATACTTACGGCATGCTTTGAACAGACCTGGGGCCGGATGCCTGGATTGGCATAGAGTTCAGAGGCTATTTAGACCTCAAGGATATATTTGCAGTTCATAGCTACCCAGGGTTTTGACCAGACAGACCAGGAAAAAGTTGAGTCAGGAGTGGACTGAAGAGGGAGCCCAGCTGGGGACTGAAGGGCCCTGGGGCAGATTTTGCTCAAAACTGGCAGCCAGCCAGCAGGTGCAACAGAACCTTCCAGGGCCAAGCGAGGAGGAATTCTTGCATCTGTTAGCACAGTGCCCAGCACATAAGAGTTGCTGAGTAAGTGAGTGAGACTCAGAAATGTGATTTTAAGTGAACTGCATTTCCTGTCTGACCTACACTTACTCAAGCTGCAGAATGACTCAGGGGGGTCAGTTGAGTAAAAGGGGACCGTTTTTCGAACACCAGCAATATACCAAACACTTCGTAGATACGGTCACATATCACAATTTGCCACAGCAATGACTCAAGTAGAGAGTAGTAGGTCCATCTTACAGAGAGGCATCTGAGACTCAGCAGGACTAACTTGCTTGCCTACCTTAGTCTCCTAGGAAGTGACAGGACTGAGGTACAAACCGAGGCCAGTTAGGCCCACGGACCTGCTCTGAACCACCATACAAAGACTGCTCACATTTTATGATGGGAGCTAGCTTTCTATTTTATTGAGGATTATTCATAAGAATCAAAAGAGAAGGAGAGATGACAATGCTTAGGAATTCAAGGATTGTGGGGCAAATCGTGGCTATTATTCTGACCACAGAGCATGATCCTGTCAAGACAAAGACACTCCGATGAGCTCTTCTGGGCAGCAATGCCAGGGAACAGCAGGAATTGCCCTCTGTCCTGAGTTTCTGCCATGTTGGAGAGTCGGAGTGGCCTGTTTCACCAGAATGGCAAGAAACCTTTCTGGATAGGGAACTGGGGAGTACTTCTATCAGCCCCCCATGTTAGAGGCTGGGGAGATGGGAGGGCTGCCGTCAAATAGTTTGTTCCCAACCTTAAGACCTCACCTATACCCTCTTCTCAGACCAGATGGGAGTTATCACTCTGCTGAAAACCACAGTTCCCAACCCAAAGTCTCCATTCAGGACTCATCATGTTTTTATTCTGATGTTTCCCCAGTGAGAGGAGCTGATTGCACTCCTCTGACAGTCTGGAGATATCATCCAAGCATGCCTTTAAAGAACAACAACAACAACAATGAAAAATCCTTTGTCTCCTCATTAAAAAAAAAAAAAAAAAAATGTTTGGCTGTGCTTTTTTTTTTTTATGTTTAAATTACTTACCAGTGAAATTAATTACCACACTTCCCTCAAAAATCTCAGAGTAAAATAAATACCCTGGGAAAAGGCACTCATTTTAATTCCGTGGCTTTGCATACTCTGGCACAATATTAGCATTCCTCATACACAGAGACGTTTCTAAAATACTCTTTGTGGAGTACTTTACTCTTTATTCAGCATTTCATCATAATCTTTTTTTCATTTAACTTTTAAACTACCTGTATCAGTTTCCTAGGGCTGTCATAACAAAGTATCACAAACTGGGTGTCTTAAAACAAGAGAAATTTATTCTTTCACAGTTCTGGAAGCTAGAAATCTGACATCCAGGTGTTAGTGGGACCACGCTTTCTCTGAAGTCTCTGAGGGAGGATCCTTCGTTTCCCCTTCCAGCTTCTGGTGGCCACAGGCATCCCTTGGCTTGTGGTAGCGTAACTCCAATGCCCGCCTCCATCTTGTTGTGGTCATTTTCTCTGTGTATGTCTCCATGTTCACGTGCCATTCTCCTCGTCTCATTGGGTGTGTCGCTGTCTTCTTGTAAGGACAGCAGTCAGGTTAAGTGTGACCACCATCTTACCTAATTAAAACTTCAGTATGATCTTATCTTAACTAATCACGTCGGCAATGACCTTATTTCCAAATAAAATCTCATTCTGACGTATAGGCTATCAACCTATCTTTCTGGGGGACGCAGTTCAACCGATAGCATCACCCAATGAGAGAAGCACTATTTTCTCCATTTGCTAAGATTTCTAGTTTAACATCTTTTTAATTTTCCTAATGATGAGAATAACAGTAGCGAACCCATAGGATTTTGGGAGACAAAATGAGAAATATTAGATGTTAAACATTTACATTTTAGGATATTGCCTCTCTTGTAGTAATGTGTAATTGATTGCGCTTTTTATAAACAAGGTGGGTTTTTTTTTGTTTTTTTTTGTTTGTTTTTTTATTAAGTCCACCCTTGTGTAGTAGAAAGAGAAAGGGGCTTTGGAGTCAGACCTGTTTGGAACCCCAGTCCTCCCTACCTGGAAAGTTATTTTGAGGAAAAGGTGATTTGGGGTGAAGCTTGGTAACTTACTGCAACTGACAAGCTGTGGAATCTTGGAGAATTTACTTTGAACAAAACAAATGACATTGAAGATAAAAGGAGAGAGAGAGAGAGGGCAACAAACCAAGAAACAGACTCTTAACTACAGAGAACAAACTGATGGTTTGGGAGGTTTGGGAGGTGGGTGGGGGATCGGTGAAACGGTGATGGGGATTAAGGAGTACATTTATCATGATGAAAAAATAAAAATTAAAAATCCTTGGAAGTAAGTATAAATATACATAAATAAAAATTGCTATACGAAAAAAAAACAATCTAGCTCATTGTCACACTCAAATAAAAAAAAGAAAATGTGTTTAGCCTCTCTGTACTTTACTTTCCACCTCTGCAAAATGGGACTATTAGTTATCGACCTATAGGAATGTTTGAATGTTGGATGACTTAACAGAGCCCAGGTTTTTAAAGCACAGTCTTGTAAAGAGTAAGTGCTCTGTGAATGTTGGCTACTATAGCCATTATTATCATTAATGTGATCTATAGTATTTTTGACAAAATATTTTCCCCTTCATCTCTTATTACCAATCAATTCTGAGGAGGAAGAGGAGTTTGTGTTTATAGAATACAAAGGAGAAAATGGGAGGAGTTAAAACTCTACTTTATCCTAACCAAACTTGTTTGATTCTAGAGGTTTAAAACTGCTAGAATTTCCATGAAATGATAGAATAAAGTTATATCTGTCATCTCTATCACTTATGTATCACTGAATAATAAATTACCCTGAAGTGTTGTGGCTTAAAACAACACACTTCTTACTCCACAGTCTGTGAGTCAGGAATCTGAGCACAGCTTAGCTAGATCCCTGCCTTACAGTCTCTCATAAGACTACAGTCTAGTTATCAGCTAGGGCTGGGGTTTGACTGAGGAAGGATCATTTCCAAGATCATTTATGTAGTTGATGGCAGGATTCAATCCTTAAGGGTTGTTGGACTGAGGGCCTCCGTTCTTTGCTGCCATTTGGCTGGAGATTTCTGATAGTACTTGACATGTGAGCTGCTCCATGAGAGTCTGTTTCATCAAATCAAGAGAGGGTCTGACAAAGACAAGAGTCACAGTCTTTCGTAACCTAATCATAGAAGCGACATCCCTAACTGCCATATTCTGTTGGTTAAAAGCAATTTACTCAAGTGGAAGAGATTATAATAGGCAGTGCATATCAAGGACATGAGATCATTGCAGGCCATTTTATTTTTTTTTAAACTTTTTTTTTTTTCAACGTTTATTTACTTTTCGGACAGGGAGAGACAGAGCATGAACGGGGGAGGGGCAGAGAGAGAGGGAGACACAGAATCGGAAACAGGCTCCAGGCTCTGAGCCATCAGCCCAGAGCCCGACGCGGGGCTCGAACTCCCGGACCGCAAGATCGTGACCTGGCTGAAGTCGGATGCTTAACCAACTGTGCCACCCAGGCGCCCCTGTTGCAGGCCATTTTAGATGTTCCATCCTTTCCTCCCTCCCTCAATCTCTTATCCTATTTATGTATTTACCATCTGTCTGTCTGCCTGTCATTAGTCTACTGTCTGCTGAAACTCTGACTCTCATCTACATATGCCATACTCAATACCTGTGTATTTCTCAGTCTGACCTTCACCCAGTACATGGTAAGTGCTCAATAGACGTTTGAATTCAATTCAAATTTATAGCATAAAAGAGCATATACAAAGAGTCAACTTTATTCGTCACCTTAATATAACCATTATATTGGTTATGTTCATATAAATTCACAAGGTTCATTTACAAGGTTCTCTTTTAATGTATACTTATGACTTTATTGGGTGTCCAACAAGTGTTTTTCTAATAAATGTAAGTTTTCATTTTTACTTAAAATGGGAAAATGTTTGAAAAATGTATATGTGTGTGTGTGTGTGTGTGTGTGTGTGTGTGTGTGTGTGTATTTGGTCCTCATGGTTGTCAAACTGGCCAGGTAAGACTTCGTCAAGTTGAGAAGCCTATCGTTAAACATTTAATCATCACAAATAAGGCTGCATAAATGTCCTTGTGAGGGAGGATTTTTTTTTAATTTTCTTGAACTGATATGGAAATAGTTGGTTCAGAATTTTGAAGCTTTATTTTAATATCATACACATGTATGTGCATTGGCCAGACCCACTTTCTAATAGTTAGAACTAGTGCCTATAGCCAAAGGTCAGCAGTAGTCACTGACTGAGTAGATCCTTGATAAATGTTGGTAGCATTTGGAGGCTTGCTCAGAGAACATTGCCTGTTTGGTGTCATCAACCTCAACTCAACTCAATGCTAAGTGAGGGTTGCTGGAAAATTTCCCATGGGTCTTATTCCTGCTAAGTCCCACCTCTCAACCTCATTCCATATTCCCTGTTATCGTTGCTCCAGGATTTCATCCACCTTTCTCTTTATGGTGGCCACCATTGGCCCACTCCATCAATTGGTAGTCTGTGAGACTGGCCAGCAGCAGACAGAGACAATCTCCTTTCCCTTACCCCCACCCATCTCTATATACTTTTCCCATGTCATTGCTAACCATTATTCTAATTTATTTTTACAAAAGTAGGAATATTTGGTTGCTATTTTTTTTCACTTTTAAACATAATACAAATGAAAATGCATTTAGAAGAAAGCATCAAAACAATACATGCTGTAGATGTGAAAAATTCCTCCCCGTTCTACTCCCCAACAGTAATTGCCTTTACTGGTTTTGTGTAATCCTCTGACAGCCCTTTTTTCTCTGTGTTTTATGGAGAAAAAGTACACACACAAAGAGGGAAAATGGTATAGTGGGTCCCTGTGTGCCCATCACCCTGCAATTATTATTGTCAATAGTTTGCTGATTTTGCTTCAGCTATCCCTCACTCCCAATTTGTTTTTTGTTGCTAGAATCTTTTAAAGCAAATCCCAGATATCCTATCATTCCTCCTTTAAATATCTCAGTATGTATCTCTAACAGACCATTATTTTTTAACATAATATCTCAGCATCATTATCACATCTAGCAGTTCATATTCAAAATTCTTTAAGTGCTTCAAAAAACTTTTTTTATAAGTTTTATTTTTTTATGAGTGTGTTTAGATAAGGATCAAAATGTCTACATGTTGTACTTGGTCTCCTTTAGTCTATAACAGTCACACCTAAAATTTTGCCCATGCCATTATTTGTCGAAGATAGTGACTCATGTGTTCTTTAGAATTGTCTACTTGGCAGATTTAGCTGATGGCTGCCTCTTTGTGTTAATTTGTTCTTTTCTCCTAGCGATTCATCACTTTTTTTTTTTTTGGTCCCATTGGACCCACTGTGTAGAATGAATGAAGACTGCTGACCCACTTATATCAGAATCATGTTTGTAAATTCATAAAATTAAATTCATAGAAACTATGTAAGAAAGACATGATATCAGATATAGTTATCAAAATATAAAAAAATCAGTAGTGTAATGTTATGTGTGCTTCTTTATTAATAACAAGATGTAGTGGAGAGTCTAATAACTTATAATTTCTAAGTAGTACTGAATGTAAGTATTTGGAAATACCTGTATTTTTAAAAACTGTAATGTGATAGAAATATATGTGAATTTGATTGTCAAAATCATAGGAAGTGGTACACTACTATTGTTTGTTGCCTTCATTCATAATTTAAGAAAATGCTAAATTGCCTTTATAGGATACTTAAAATAAAGATGTCTTTTTTCCCCTAAACAAGTTCACAGACTCTTAAATTTTATCCATGGACCTAAGGAATGCCAGCATACAGGCCATGCTGTGTGCTTCCTCTGGCATCATATCAAAGGTACTTGTCTGGTTTACTACTTTTAGTGATATTATGATTGATCAGCAGGTTAGGCGGTATAATTCCTATACACTGATTAGACATTTTCCCATCATCCTTTCTGCTAATGATTTTAGGATTAATTGATGAGAGCTGTCCAGATCTCTTGTCTTATTAGAGCTTATAAAATGGCAATTTTGTAATTCTGTCATTCTTCCAACCTTTTGTTACTGGCAGTATTGCCATAAAGAAAAGGGTAGTTACCCTGAAATCCAGTTCATGCAATAAAACTTGATTATTACTGGATTCCTTTATCAATTTTCAGATAATGACCTAGTGTCCTAGCCATCCCCAATGGTGATCAATAGGCTTTGTTTGCTTTTTGGTTTTGGCTTTGGCTTTGGTTTTGGTTTGAAGTACACTATGAATTACAGGAAACTTATTTATTTGATCCATTTCAATCAATTTCAGTCATTATTCTCTTTGATGTTCAGTTTATTCAATCAATGTTAGGCCAGTGTGAGCCCCTCTAGATGGGTTTCTATGTCCTTTTGAAATGACCACATCAGCCTTTGGCAGATCCTGCTTTTTGGCACGGCAAGATGTCCCAGGCACAGCTTGTATCATACCTCTTCCAGAGCTGGAGTAAGGAATTTTTCCAAGAATCTTTTGTTTCTTTTAGTGGGCAATGGTATTTCAAAACAAGAGTCTAGGCAGTAGGGATATTCATTGCTATTAGCTGTCATCATTTCTAGGTCTTTTCAGTGGAGACAACTATGAAATGCTTATTTTGTAAAAGATAAAAATAAATCATAAATTTATATGATTTCCAGTGAAAATTTCAGTGTACAGAATTTTTCTCACCTTCTTTGACTCTATACCTGAAGTAGTTGCCTCTTCTGCTTATAATGTTCATTCCTAATGATGGTAATGTAATGGCTTATTTATTTGCTATAGCCCACATTATATCCGTAATAGTTTCAAAATAACAATACCCATACTATAGCTAGCAATAAATCTTAGTTTAAGCTCTATTTGCAGATTTTTTTTTCCTTTGGAATATTTCTCATTAAACATGAAATCAAAATTTCTGCATTTTAAAAGCCACTTAAAATAATTATTGTTTCTGTGGTGTATATATATATATATATACATATATATGTGTGTGTGTGTGTATATATATATATATATATATATATATATAAAACTAGGTTTTTTCAATTTGCATTTAATTTGCAGAGATTGTTTTTATCTTTTTTGACTTAAAAAATTATATAATAATTTTACATGATTCCAAAGCTAAAACTTATTAAAAAAAAAGATATATTCAAAAAACTTTGGCTTCTATCCTTGTCCCCTTGGCCCTATTTCCTTGCTCCCCCTTGGTTTACCTTTTTTTTTTTTTTTTTTTTTTAGTTTGAGTTGATTGTTTAAGTGTTACTTATTGAAAAATCTATCTAATCTGTATATAGGTCATATATACATATTATATAAATCCCATATTTATATAATATATATATTTATGTTCCTTTCTTGTACAAAAGAAAGCACTATAAACACTGTTCTGTGCTTTGCTTTTTCCATTTAATAAAATATATTTGTGATTACTCATATCACATATAAAGATTGTCCTAATTCCCTTTTTAAGTAAATAGACTCCACCGTCTGGAGACACCATAATTTTTCAACCAATTACCTACTGATTGTCCATAGATTCTTATGTTAAGGTTTTTATTGTTAATCACTATGATGTAATGGGCAGAAGTAACAGAAATTACACATTCAATTTTCAGAATTTATAACTGCCTAGCCTTGAATCTCCAGTGGTCTAGTAGATTGGACACAGCTTACAATAGTGAAAGATGCTTAGAGTAAGTAAAACCAGTCAAAGTGGCTGCAAATCCAGTTCACTCCAACCATTGATTTCTTCTCTGTGAGCCTCCATTTCTTCACCTTTTAAAAAGCGATAACAAAACCTACTTCTCACTGTTAGGATTTTTACAGACCACAGGAGACAATGTACACATAGTAAATGACAGAACATCTGAGCTGTGATATGTCCCTGTAAAGTCATAGCTACTATTTAATTTTTTTAAATTGTTTTTAATGTTTATCTTTATTTTTGAGACATTAAGAGACAGAGCATGAGTGGGGGAGTGGCAGAGAGAGAGACGGAGATACAGGGGAGAGGCAGAGAGAGAGAGAGACACAGAATCGGAAACAGACTCCAGGCTCTGAGCTCTCAGCACAGAGCCCGACGCGAGGCTGGAACTCACAGACTGTGAGATCATGACCTGAGCCCAAGTCAGATGCTTAACCAACTGAGGCACCCAGGTGCCCCTAATTTTTTTTTTTAATTTTAATTTTTTTAAGCCCCAACATGGGGCTTGACCCATGATCCTGGGATCATGACCTGAGCCGAAATCAAGAGTTGGGCACTCAACAGACTGAGCCACCCAGGAGCCCCATAGCTAGTATTAATGTTAATTTTACTGCTTCCCTCAGCAATATAAGAAGGAGTCTTTAATGGTCTTAGCCCTTTATTTTTATTTTATTTTTTGATGGGTGGGCTCATTAGACCCTCTCCTTATCCCTAGCAGCACAACTATAGGGAAGAGGGATGCTAATGGGAGAAGTAACTCACCTTGAATCTGTTCTCCAAAACTATTGCCTGTCAGCATGTTTAAAGATGACCTTTTAACCTGAGTATTAAGATTTCAGGGGAAAGAGTTAGAAGTGTAGTCACAAGCCTGTAACCTCCTGGGAGAGTGGCCAGAGAGTAGAAGTTTGTTTTCTGATAGCCCTTCACACCAGAGCTTCCAAATGACCCCACTTCAAGGTCATGCCCTCCTTGATGTTCAAATCTGGCAACCTCCTGCTGGCTGCAGGGTGACCAGGTATGTCTTGTCAGCCTGCTCTCCTGCTTCAAGGTCATTTCCAAGCAGCATGATCTGGGAGTCTCTGTCTGAAGCAGGTTACTAGCATTCCAGAGACCTCCATTCCCTAAGCCTTATCCAGGAATGATTCCTTCTGAGCATTTCATCCTTGATCCCTAGCCTAAGAAGCTACTGGGAGGAGAAAGGATTGGGGATTAACTAATCTTGGAATGCTTCCTTGAAGGGGGTAAGTTTTGAGCAGAGTTTTTAAGAAACAGGGAGAATGGGATCTCAGGTAGGAGAGAACAGGCCTCCTCTTAATGATGCTTCTGTGCTCCATTGGCGAGAAAATGGGCTTTAGAGTTGCCCTGAATGCCTAATAGCCTTTGGCTGCAGTCTGTCACCTCTCAGAACTTCTGTTTTTTCACTTGTAAAATATGGTTGTGACAATTGTTAATACTCCCTAGTCCAAAAGCACTGTCACGAGGAGCCAGTGAGATTCATAATGTCTTGTGCTTGGCAAAACATAATGGAAGCTCAGGAAATGTGAATTTCCTTTCTACCCTTTCCCTTTCCTGAAGGACTTATCCCACCATCTCTTAAAAATAAAACTAGTTTGTTATAATAATAGTAGTAACAATAAGAACTGAAATTTCTTGGGTGGCATGGGCATACATTATCTCAGATTCTAACAACTTTGTGCCGTCGGTGAGACTAGCCTTACTTTAAACATAATAGAGCAGAGGCTCTGACAGCATGTTCATGGTTCCATGCAAGGCCTCGACCAGCCCATGACTTAGCTTTTATAGAAATCAGGAAATAGTGCTCTTCTACTTGGATTCAATCCGGTGGGCATAGGCACAGCTAGCGGGGCTGAGTCTGGATTCAGATCCTACTCACCCCCTTGCCTTGTTACTGTCACATGTGTGCACAACTCGCACAGCTGTGCCCAGAGGCCCTGGCCTCATGATAAAATTCCAACTTACATTTGTCTTAGATTCGGATCACATCCTTTCCTGTACTCCCTGAGAGTTTATCTCTGCCTGGTTCCTATAGGATTCTGCTCCATTGATGATCTTTCCCACGTGTCTTCTTTCCCTCTTGTCTGGCTTTTTCTCCTTAGTGGATATACTCAGTACAATTTCTATATTTGGGTACTGCTGGGATTGAAACAAATCGTTGCTCATAATTTCACCCCTCAGCTCCCTTGTCCCCCGTTGCCTGGCTGCAAACCTGGCAAATAGGCCTTCTAAGAAAATGCTTGCCTTATGGTCATTACACTAGGCTTCCTTGTATTTTAGCCAAGGCTTTACTGTTTTACCTGCTGCCCTCAGCTCCTAGCAAGTTGCTTTGTACACAGCAATCATTCTTTGGCATGGAAGAACACATTTTTCCCAAGAGCAATCATCTTAAGCAGGCACTAGAGGGCAGCAGGAGATCACAGATGACCTTTTTCTCCAGCCTCCCTTTACTGGCCAGGGCCCGTCTTGTCCCACTACAGGCAGGAGTAAATGATAAGCTTCAATACTGACTGTTCCCTTCCAGGAGGGGTAGAGGAAGCCTGAGCACACCTTGGACTGTGGAAAGGCCCACTTTGGGGTCCACTGAACTGTACTGGGATTCTTCACTCTGCTCATTAATTTCTTTAGGACAGCAGAGCCACACAGGAATTTTAGTACTTGAAAAAAAAAAAAATTGAAGGATTCTAATTTGCAAACAAACATTAAATGACATTAGCCACTACTGGGATATTGGGTACTGGGCAGTGTATAGGGCTGGCCCTCCTTGCCTTGCAGAGAGTATTTTCCTCAGATTTAACTGCTTCCTCAGAGATGTTACTGCTTTCACTTGAAACGGGTATCTTCTTGTGAGGTTATACTGTGTCACTCTGAGCCTCAGTCTCCTTATCTATAAAAGGGGGCAACTGTTCCTAATTTGTAGTATGATAGGAAGAGCCATATGATATCATCGGTGTAAATCTGCTGGGGCTGCATCTCTTATTTGATGCTCAGAGCAGTTCAGTCAGGAATTAGTGTTCCCATTTTACAAGCGAGGAACACCAAGGTTGGAGAGGTAGTGACTTGCCCAGAAGGATCCTAAATCAGGGAACCTAACTCAGTAGCTTTGGACTTAAGTGTTCAATTCTACCGTTGTCTGCCGTGTTCCACTAGGTAGAAAGTGGGTGGTTTGGGGAGAAATTCCTGACAGTGTGGTTAAAGCGCTGCAGGTTACAAGGGAAGCTTTACAGATCCAGACTTGAACAAGAACTGAATAATGCTGAGGTGAAGGCGAAGGGCTGGGACAAAAATAACTCTGACGATGCTCCGGACACCCTAGAATTTGTAAATTCCTCATCAGGTTCTGTTTCGCATTGATCCTCCGAATATTCCAAGATTTAGGTACTAACAGTATCAACATTTTACAGGCGAGAACATGGAGCCTCAGAGAGGTTAAGTGACTTGTCCAGGGTCCCCCACCTGGAAATGGAAGAGGTGGAATTCACACCCAAGCAAGTCTGTGTGCTATAGCTGCCCTCTGCAAATGGGCTGATTGTTGTATATTTTGGGAAGAAGCTGTGAATTAGGTTAGATCAAGAGACCAGTTTTCCTAGGATTTGGCAGTTTTGTAGACCTGCCTTCCCTTCCATTCCTTAAATATGCACATGTGTGCACACACTCACATACACATACACTCACTGAGACACTTATACCTTACCAGAAGCCACTTGGGAATGCCCCACAGTTCCTCCACCTAGTTTGTTGGTTAATCTTAGCATGACCCCCAAGGAGGGGACAGGCTTGAGGACCTTCGATAGGGTGTCCTAATAGCATAAAGTGCATACCTCTGGGTCTGGGTCTAATGCTTAGGATGAAGAATGCAGTTCCTGTGTGGGAAGCCATCTAGATTTAACAGAACTGTCCCATAATGGAACTGGAAGCCTAAAACGATAATGAGCTTTACATCATTTAAAGCTTCCAAAAAGAAGAGGATGATTTGGTGGTGAATGGAACATCAGATGGGATTTCTGACCAGGTGACCTTTAAACTACCTTTTACCCGTGAGATGCTTTAGTCCATGGAAAGAGGTGAGGGAGCCTGGCGGTGTTGTCTGGGCATAACAGCAACAGAGAAGGCCCAAGTGTTTTCAGCAGAGACTCGTTGTGCAAGAGTGAGAGTTAGTGCTACAAGATTTGTCTATGTCTACAACATAGACAATGGCAGGAGTAGGAGAACCAGTATAAAAAGTTAGGCTAGGGGCGCTGGGTGGTTCAGTTGGTTAAGCAGCCTACTCTTGGTTTTAGCTCAGGACATGATCTCACGGTTCATGGGTTTGAGC
Source organism: Prionailurus bengalensis (assembly GCF_016509475.1). NCBI lineage: Eukaryota > Metazoa > Chordata > Mammalia > Carnivora > Felidae > Prionailurus > Prionailurus bengalensis. The sequence goes on along the minus strand of NC_057359.1, from coordinate 76,474,249 downwards.
CTCATGTTGGGATCTTCACTGACGGTGTGGAGCTTGCTTGGGATTTGATCTCTCTCTTCCCCTCCCCCTCTCTCTCTCTCTCTCTCTCTCTCAAGATAAATGAGTAAACTTTAGTTTTTAATGTTTTTTTTTTTAACTTTTATTTGAGAGAGAGAATGCGTGTGTGCATGCGCGAACTAGTGGGGGAGGGGCAGAGAGGGAGACACAGAATCTGAAGCAGGCTCCAGGCTCTAAGCTGTCAGCACAGAGCCTGACATGGAGCTTGAACCCACCAACCATGAGATCATGACCTGAGTCGAAGTCAGACGCTTAACCACTGAGCCACCGAGGCGCCCCTGCTAAAAAAAAAAAAAAAAGGCTAGGCTAGTTACTAACTTTAATTGGCTTTGGGCAAATTACTTTGTCTCTCTGAGCTATTATTTGTACCTTAATAAAGTAAGGTTAAGACCATCTGCCTTTGGAACTATGGTGGTAAGTTGAGATAGCGAGCTTAAAGTCTCACAAGTGTTCTAGGAATGGAAGCGATTAAAGGGAAAGAGGGTCAGATCATGTTTATTTATGCAGATACCTAACCTGTAAGCCACCTATACTACGTCAGACAGTGAACTCTGTGCTGGGATGCAAGTAGTCACTAAGACAGGCTGTGGTCCTTGCTTTTATGGAGCTTGTAGTTTAGTTGGGGACACAGTTATTAATTGAACTAGCATATTAACTAAAATTAAAAATGTGATAAGCACTCTAATGAAGATGATGTAAATGGTTCGGTTGATAATATAAATGGAGAAAATTCGCAATACAGTTTATGAATATAGGTACGTTCTAAAGTATACATGTGACTTGCTTCTCATGATCCTTTTAATGTATTCAGTGGGATAATCTTCCTCTGCTCCTAGATGAAGATTTTAGCAGGGCACATCTAATCTGTTCTCACTTTTATGGGCTAGACGGCGATATAGACATTTTCAGCTGCTAACACAGTTTCCAGTCAGGAATTAGGCTGTCCAGTCTAAGAATTTTAATCAGATCTCTAAATCTGACATATCACATCTCCTTGCCCTCCCCAGTGGTGGGGGCATTAAGAGGTGGGGCAAGATTGGCCTTCATTCTGTTTTTCTACCTCACATTTCTCTTTCCTCTCCCTCCGTGGTCAAAGCAGAGGGAGGAAGTGGTAAGGATTAGGAAGGTCATCCTTACCCTGGTACCCTTGTATATGGCTCTGTGTTCTCTGATCTTGACGGTTTTTAAAGCTAGCCCTTTCTCTTGGGGCTTCTTCGGGAGCTTTCCCAAGACCTGGGATGATGCATTTTCTCTCAGGCTGCCTGCTACTGTTCTCCCTCCACCTGTGTTTCTCTAGTGGCCTATCTCATAGGGACTCTCACTGGGGTGAACCCCTCAATCTCTGTTAGAATTCCTCTTGGGTAGGACTTAGAACCAACCGTTCTAGGTCTCTCTTTCTCCTATGTGACTCACACCTGGTACAGGGGAAAGACTGGAACATTTTCACTTTGGCAGCCTCTGGGATTTGGGCCTCATCCCCGTGTAGCCCGCGCACCGCCCCCCCCCCCCCCCCCCCCCCTCCCTCCCCGCCCGCCTGTGGTGTTGCCACAGGTCAGTAGAGTTTTTGCAGGTGGCGTTAAGACTCTAGTCCACTATCTCCCCAGTTGTAGGGAACACCTACCAAGTTCTCCAAGAGGCACTCTTGAGATCCTTCTTACAAAATGGGATGAAAAGGTACCGTGCTCCACATATCTCTCACCTGGGGTGCTGGAGACTCTAAACGTCAGGTAATAGTCTGTCTAAAACAAATCTCTCCTAAATCCTTCCCGTCTATTCTCTGACCTTGTTTTATTTCCTTGTTCTGGTGGAGGATTCTGGAGTTCTGAAACTAGGGTCCATCTCCTTTGTAAATCCTGCATATTGGGGCTCGGCTTTGGGATTTCATTTCTATTCTATCTTGGTGTTTCCGTAGAAATTGCAATGGTAACATCCTGTGAGCTGCAGCAGCAGCGGTAAGAATTATAACAACCACAGCAGCAGCAGCAGCAGCAACAACAACGACTAATACAGACTGAGAGCTTAACCTTTGCCAGGCACCGTCGTTGATCCTCCCAAGAACTCATTCAGTCAGGTCGGTGCCGTGACTTACGAAGGGCACACTGACAATGCGTGACCTTGACTGTTCCGCTGGGGAGTTTGGATTGCACAACGCACAAGCACAGGCCTTGCCGATGGCCTTTCGGCTGGCTACTTTCCCTTTGTTCAGGATATTTGTGTGGGTCCTTGAGTCAGGCCTCAGAGCAATTGCTTTCCTCCAACAGGAGACAGTAACTCCGCCTAAGAAATGATCCCATTTCAGCAATTCCTGGGAGGCCATTGCTGTAATAAAGGCCATTCTTTATGATATAAAAGTCTCACCCTCTTCCCCCCCACCCTTAACGTTTCTAATTTGAGCCCCTCTGGTCCCTGTGGAGCCTTTAAATGCTTCAAGTGCAAGCCTATTGCCAAAGCAAGCCTGTCTGACTTGGGAGGCAGCGCCCTGCGCTGTGGCCGAATATTGAACAAACATTCGCACGGCTTTGGCTCTCCCCGGAGCCCTTCGTCTGCTGCCTTTGTTTTGTTTTCTGGATGAGGGCAAGCAGTGCCATCGCCTCCTGCCGGAAAGCCCTGGCTGTCCTCCCAACAAGGACTTGTCACTTCAACTAAGGCTGCTGCTTTTTTTTTTTTTTTTTTTTTTTTTTTTTTTTTTTTTTTTTGGTGGCAACAAAATTAGACCCAGCAGGAATTTGGGAGGAGAAAAAAGAGAGTTCAGTTGGCAGGTTCTCAAATGAATGGGTTGTAGTGTCATTGGAACTGAATTGGGCTTGAAACCAGACATGATCCTATTTTGGAAGCATTGTTCAGAGGGATGGGAAATGTGAACAGAGGATAAGTCTCTTCAAAAATGCTCTTGATCCTTGCCTGTTAGAGACAGGCTGTTTTAAGTGAACTCTCCCATCCCCTCAATGGCAAGGGCCTATGTGAAAACCCAGGGGAGGTCAGAGCAACTGGCAAATTGATCAGCTATTCATCCATAAACCTTCCAACTGAGAAAGCTAATTTTGCTTTGGGAAGAGGTTGCCACTTGATTACAAGCCATCAATTAACTGTTAGTCATGACATGCACAGATCTTCGTTCTTCGACTTATCAGTGCTTTGATAAGATAGTACAGTGATCAGGGTCTATAAATACATATTCAACAAATATTTATTGAAAATATTACTGAAAACCTGAAGTGTTTCATCTTCTATGTGAAGTGGGTATGGGAATCAGCAAAACGAATACGGTCTTTGTCCTCATGGAGTTTATAGTCTGGACGCATTAAGAGGTGATGGATAGAACAGGATGCTACAAGAATCTTTAATAGGAAACCCTGTGTAGATTGGTGGCATGGGGATGGAGTTCAGGGAAGGTCTTTCTGAAAAACTGGCACTTGAACTAAAGATGACTTTAGCCACAGAGTGAGGTTGGATCAGAAATAATTAGATTTCACAATTGCCATGTCTACAGAGGAATAATTAATGGAATGGTTAATGGTCTTCCCTGTTGTAACTTTCATCCAGATCATAACTTAGGCATGAAGCGATCTTTACAAAAAGGATCATTGTTAATAAATGTGCATGGAATATAGAGGTAAATCTCTTTCTCTGTTTAGGTCTCAAGTTCTTCGTTTGTTGAGCAATGGGGTTGGACCAGGTGATACTCAAGGACCCTCCTTTTGCAAAACCAGCTTCTGTGTTCAACTAGGAATTCTATATTGCTACTGTAGTGCAACTGTTAGTCTAGACCGTGGGCTTTTAACCCCACCTGTAGGATTGATAGATTGAAAAAAAAAAAAAGATGAAAGAGATTTATTGGAAAAAAACAGACCAGCAAAGATCTATAGCTTGTTTTGTTGTTAAATGGGTAGTTATATCTTTAACCCAGTGGCTATGAATGTTTGATCAAGGGAAGTTTTACTTCCAACACCTTATTTCCTTCCCAGTTAAATTATGTGCATGTGGCAAGGTGCTATGAGGGGTGGGCCATCTATGGTTTAAAATACAAGATAAAATTAGTAGTTTAAGTGATGAACTGGTTAACAGAAGAGACTGGAATCATGTACCGAAAGGAACCCAAACTCAGAGTGTGACCTTGGAGAGTCTTTCTTTGGGACACAGTTTCCCCTTGTTCAAAATGGGAGGGTTATACCAGATTACCATTTTCAAATGTATGTTTTTTCAATAGTTTTTTGGAAGATGTTTTATGGAGAAAAGGTGCCTCACTGTTTTTTTCTCATTGGAGATTCACAATGTAAGTGTATTGATGGCCTAATCGGTTCCAATGTTACCATTATACTGCCACATTCTTGTGTGACCAAAGGTAGATTCTCTTTCTGAGACTCGGTTTCCCCATCTATAACCTAGGACTGGAGCAGAGGTTCCCAAACTTAATCTGTAAAGGATCAGATAGTAAATGTTTCAGAATTCGTGGGGCATAGTGTCCTAGTTGCACCTACTCAATTGTGCCATTGTAGCCATACACAATATATAAATGAATGAGGGTGCCTGTGTTCCAATAAAACTTTATTTACAAAAAAGAAAAAAAAAGGCTGAGGTGTGGATTTGACCCATGGACCATAGTTTGCTGACCTCTGGATCAGAGTGTGGGCTAACTGTCTCGATAGTGTCCTCACAGTTCTGACTGCTCTCTGACCTTCTCCCCTCAATGGTTATTCTCTCCAAAGTTTGAAGTTACCCTTCTCCAAAACTATTCCTTCTGGCCTCCACTTCCAGAAGTCATCATCATCATCATCTTCTTTCGACTTGTCTGTACTTAAGACTGTCTCTGTCTGCCCAGCTGCTGAGATGCCTTCTTCACAGCTTTGTTTTGTTTATCTTAGTAACTACCCTTCTTTAATCCCTCTGAAGGATTGGTTAGCTGGAATTTGCCTTGTCTTCCTCCCTCAGAGTCTTTGATCTGATGCTCATAAGCATTTGCTGACAGCCAGACACAAAAGGTGGAGCCCAGATCCCAGGCCCGAGGGCCCAGAGAGTAATGAATGAAGGCCGCATTTATTTTGATTTCTCGTTCACAAGCCCATTTCCAGATCGCCGCTGCATGTCACTGCAGGCCAAGAGCAAGAGCAGGAGACAACCCTACTTTTTCTCTCAGGCCTTGGTGCCCAGGGCCTCTGTTTCCACTGAGGCAGGAGCCTGCCTTCTCTTTACCAGGCTTAGAAGAAACTGCCGTCTGGACCAAGCCCTGTCCCTTATTACTTACAGGGCTATCCTGTTTTGCCACTCAGATTATGCATCTCGTAAGTTTGAGAACACCATTCACATAGTCTCTGATGTAAATGGAACTCCCTGGGTTGTACCAATTACTTGGCTTTTTCAAGCTTTTTGGCATGGCTGTAGACCACTCTCTTCTTATGAAGCCTTATGTAGAAGGCCAGTCTATAGGAGAGATACAAGTGGCACTGCTCTAATGGAAGCTGAGAGGTGGGGTTTAGAGTGCCACCTGCCCAGTTTCCCTTTTGTCCTTTGCAAGCATCTGTTGAGATGCTTCTTGGGATCCATAAGAATTCCTCTGAAGGATTTTGGAGCCTCCCGACTAGATCATGGATGTCATTCTAGCCATTCAGATTCCATAATTTTCCTCTTTGATGAAGTCTTAAGTATATCCCTAGTGCTGTGCTGGACACTGAAGCAGACAGGGTGCGGGAGGCAGGAGTGGGAGACATGGTCCCGTCTCCAAGAGCCGATAATACGGTTGGCGAGGTCAGCAGAAAATGAGATGAGAAAATGAGCTTAACAAGAAAAAGGCTTATCAACAGAAATGCTTCTTTGGAGAAGAAGGGCTAGAGCAAGGAGAAAAGATTTCCCGAAAAGGGGATATTGAAATGGAGCATGCATGGGTGGTAAATGTTTGGAGAGGCAGCAGAGAAAGTGGGCAGAAGCACAGAGGTGGGGAATGCTAACTGCACAGATCAAGAGAGACAGCCCAGAATGGAGCATATGTAATTAGATCTCAGCATGCGCATGAAGAAGATAGGAAAAGAAATTTGAACAAGGGACCAGAGGAGCACAGAAAGAAAGGGGAAATCATTTCTTTTCCAGGCAGGTCCTCCTTCTATCTCATTTACCAGTCATCACTGTTTCAGTTAACGTTATAACCCCATTTTACAGAATTAATCTCCAAAGGCGCTTAGGTATTAAGAGACCTTCCCAAGACCCCTTGCTATTTTCAAACAGAGTAGGGATTTAAATGGAAATTGATTGGACTCCAGCTTATGTTTCCGCCATTACATGAAACTTCATGGAAAATACAGGACTGGAGCAAGTTCTCAAAAGAAAGGTAAAATTTATGTAAATTGACAGTAGACAGGAATTTCCTGTTGGGAAAAATTTCTTTGGATATTTACATCTTACAGGGCCCTTGGAGAATCCTCTTGTCTAAGCAACCAACTTCCAATATGGAGAAAGTGAGGCCCAGAGAAAGTAAGGAGCTATTTAACGTGAATTAGAAAACAAGATACCATTCTGACACCTTGAGTCCTAAAGCAGGTGTGCTTTCCAAGGCATCATGAGCAAACCATTCTACCATCTTTTTTTTTCCTTTCCAGTGGATACCTCTTCCTTAGCACATTGGACCCTATGGGTTCAAGAGTCTGACCTTTTGAACAATATTGAATTTCTCTTTCCTCTCCAGAGACCACAGAGCTGGGCAGCAAGAAGGAACTCAAGTCCATGCCCTTCATCACTTACCTCTCAGGTCTGCTGACGGCGCAAATGCTGTCAGATGACCAGCTCATCTCAGGTGTGGAGATCCGCTGTGAGGAGAAAGGCCGATGTCCCTCTACCTGCCACCTTTGCCGCCGGCCGGGCAAGGAGCAGCTGAGCCCCACGCCAGTGCTGCTGGAAATCAACCGTGTGGTACCACTGTATACCCTCATCCAAGACAATGGTACCAAGGAGGTGAGCTCCCCTGACACAGCCACTGTGTCACATTTAAATATCAATCTTCCTGCCTCCTGCCCTTGTAGGCCCTTTGTCCACTGGGATTGTCTTGTCATCATCACCATGGTGACGACTGGCATTTATTGATTCCTTACCATGGTTTAAGTACATATATAGCTGCTATTACCAACAAATCCTCAAATCTCAATGGCTTAAGACAATAGAAGTTATCACTTGTTTGTGCAGAGTCCCAGATAAATGTTTCTGATGATGAGTGGCTTTACTCTGAGAAATGGTTCAGAGACCCACCTTGTTCTGTCTTGTGCTCCATCAACCTGATGCTTCCACAGTTGCTGTGGAAGAAGAAAGAACATGGAGGATCATACGTGAGAAGTTGAAATGGGCCAAGCCTGAAAGTAACAAATATCATTTCAGTTCCACTCCCTTGGCTAGAACTCAGCCATTGGACACACCTGTCTGCAAACAAAAACAGGGAAATCTATTCTATCTGTTTGCCGAGGAGAAGAAGATATATGGGTTTGTTGAAAACCTGACAGTCTCTGCCTCAGTGCTATACTTGGATTATCTCATTTAATCTTCCCTCCAGATCTATGAAATACATATAAATATTGGTGTGATTCATATGAAATTACCAACTGTGGATCATTTTTTAATTTATAAAAATGGTAATTCCATGTGGTTCATCCTAATGTCATGCCCACTTTACAAGTAAGGAAACCTCGAAGATGTTTAGTGATTTGCTCAAAGTTAGTCTGTTTCAGAGCCTATGTACTTAGTCGCGAAGTTCTATCTCCTCTTTTTCCTCTTTCTGCATCTCTCATTTTCCATTACAGTATGCCTGGGCTTGAAGAGACCATATAAATGGTTCACTGGTTTGCAAAAGTGTATTAATGAACAGTTTCTCTAAATGCAATCTTTCAGGAACCCCAATTCCTAAAAACCAGGAATAGTGATGCCACGCCTTCACTTAGGAAGAGGAAAGTGGTTAAAGCATCCCTACTTGGTCCCCATGCTTCCCTCTGCAGCAACTCCCAGATAGCTGGCCCTGCACCTCCAAAGAAGATACTCTGGTAGATCCCTGACCAGCACCAATAGGATGCTATGGATTGTGCGTTCCCACCATAGCATTCTATTGGACAGAGTGCTAGAGGGTGGTACGTGGTCAGGTAGGGTTTCATAGAGGACAGAGAGGGGATCAGAGTAAGGACGTGGGGAAAGCATTAGGTAGATGACCAGATGCAGAAAAGAACATGATCCATATGAAGACTGGAAGACATCCCCCGTGACTAAGATCAAGAGATAAAAGGAAAGCACAATGAGGCTAGAGAGGTCAGAAGGAGCCTGATCATACAGGTTATAGAAAACTAGCTCATAGAATTTGGATCTGTCTGGAGGGCAGTGAGATGCTTAGGATATGCAGGAAGGATTAGATAGGTTAGATTTGTGCAGCAGAAGGAGCCCTCTGGAAATGACGCAGAAGACCCCTCAGTGGGAGAGCAGTTAAATAAGTGTATAATGGAATATGCATACAGTGGAATGCTCTACAGCAGACAAAACAAATGGATTATACTGACACTTGATATGAGATGAACAAACATAATATTAAATGAAGAATAGAAGTCCCAAAGGTATAATTAATTTTTTTTAACATTTATTCATTTTTGAGAGTGAGAGAGAGCATGAGCGGGGAGGGGCAGAGAGAGAGGGAGACACAGAATCTGAAGCAGGGAGACACAGTATCTGAGCTGTCAGCACAGAGCCTGATGCGGGGCTCAAACTCACAAACTGTGAGATCATGACCTGAGCCGAAGATGGACGCTTAACCGACTGAGCCACCCAGGCACCCCCCCAAAAGTATATTTTATATAGCATGATACCCTTTCCCCTGTTTTTAAAAAAATGTTTTAATGTTTATTTATTTTTGAGGGTGGGGTGGGGGAGCAGAGAAAGAGAACGACACAGAATCCTAAGCAGGCTCCAGGCTCTGAGCTGTCAGCACAGAGCCCGATGCAGGCCTCAAACCCATGAACTGTGAGATCATGACCTGAGCCAAAGTTGGATGCTCAACCGACTGAGCCACCCAGGCACCCCTCCCCTGTTTTAAGTTAAAACAGATACACACACGCCAAATACACTACATTTTTGGAATGAATACAGGTGTTATAAACTATTTTAAAAGGGAACCAAGGAAATGGTGAACGTAGGACTCAGGATGATGGTAGTCTTGAGTCAGGGAGGCGGGGCAATGGCTTGAGGGAGCCCTCATTACATGGAGGAATCAAGTTCCTAGCTGGCATTTTGGGTGGTGGATTTGTGGGAGTTTATTAAAGCATTAAAACTAGCTAATTAACGAACACTAACTGGATGAATACATAAAGCCTAACCATGCATGGTGCAATAATGAGCTTGAATCATGAAGTAAGCATTGTGGATAATCTAATTCTGTGCATGAAAGGTCTCCACAATAACTATAACAAAAAAGCCAAATATGTATATATCTCCACCCCTCCAGCTTCAGGGTGAGAGATGAGTGTGAAAATGCAAGGGTGCAAAGGGGGAGACCTCTCAGGAGGGTGGTAGCTTCCGCCGAATACCAAATATGGTCCAACCAGTGTTATGTCAGTGTGGATGAGTGAAGCATCATGGTTAGCTGCTCTCCAGGACTTGGTGGGTGAGGCTGTGAGAATCCCCATTTACTGCTCTGTAAACTTGGCCCAGTGACTGCCTTTCTGGGCCAGACTCTTCTCATCTGTGATGTGGCACCATCTTAGTGAAGTCCCAGGACTTTTGTGATGTGTTCTTGGCACATGCAATAGCCAGAGACTTGGTGGTTCCTTTCCTCCTTGCTTAGGAATCAGATTCCCCCATGTCTGGATTCTATGCCAGCTTCCCTTGGCATCAGCGAAATATGCAGTTCTTCGGAAATCCAGCGAGATGTTTTCGAGGCCAACTGGTGGGATGTTATCAGAGAAGCCCAAGAGTGTGAAAGCAGTCACTAGATGTCACTGTTCTCCTTATAGGAGATCTGGGACCCTTGAAGCACTAGTCATTCATTCATTCATTCATTCACCATTTTTGAGGACTTACTATATGCCAAGTACTGTGTCATGCCCTGAGAAGTAGAGTGTAATGCGTAGACTTGGTCTTTATCCTCACACAGACGAGACGGGTATTAATGAAACAATGATACAAGTAAAGATGGACTGCAAAGTACCAAGGGAAGTCCAGGCCAGTGGGTTGAAAGAGTGTGGTAGGAGGTCTTGTGGAGTTAGGGAACGCTTCCCTGAGGAAGTGACATTTAAGAGGGCTTGGATGCATAAGGTGAATGTGGAGGACTGTGTTTGGGGGAAGGCAAGGAGACTGAGCACATGCAACACTGAAGACCCAACTCCTGCAAAGGCCTGAAGAATGAACTGGCCCATTTGCCTGAGAAACTGAGTGAGAACCTGTGTGTGGCAGGGGCTGAGACTCGGGGGCAGCTCCATGGGCAGCACCGAGGAGAAAGTGGCAGGGCTGGGCCAGGCAGGCCTGGGGAGGCTGTGGTGGGGAGGAGTCTGGCCTCCAGCAGTGGGGAGCCTGGGAAGAGTTTGGGCAGGCAGACAGGCAGGGGTGATGTGTTCTCAGCCGCACACTCTCCTCCTCTTAGTCATCCCTGCTCAGAAACATCAGAGCTGGTTGATGAGATGGCTTCCTCAAGTCTCCAAGCTTCTTCTCCCCAACCCCCAATGGTAGGCCTTTTTAAAGTTGCATAACAGTCTAGGGGCTGTGGTAAGTTAGGTTTTTCCAGGAGATCCAGGCTAAGGAAGGAGTGGGTGGTAAAGGCCGACTGTAGGTCTGGAAATGATCTGGGGGAGGGGAATATGGTCATTGAATTAGGCTGGTGTGATGAGAAGGCAGCCACTCCCCTTGTGGCAGTCATCTGTTTTTCTGCCTCCCCAGACCCCATCGATCCTTCTCCCCTGGCTTCTCCATCTCTTTGCTTTTCTCTGCAGCTGGAGGTGGAGGACACATGCATAACACACAAAAGAACCTTGGCCTGGGCTCTGACACTGAGGCACAGCAAGGCTGGGAAAAGTCCTTTTTCCCTTTCTGGGTGTTTCTTCCCCTACCTGAAAAGGCAGAGAGGATGAATGAGTTTCTTTCTGAGTTTCCTGCAAGAAACTTTGTTGGAGTGGAATCAGGTAGCATAGGCTCTGTTGCTCTACTCAGGCTGGATTGGAATCCTGCCCCAATCTCCTGTTCACTGTGTGATGCTGAATGACTTCTCCAAATTTCAATTTCCACATCTGTAAAATGTGGTCTTTATGGGCATCAAACAAGATAACGAATGTATAGTGCCTGGCACATTGCATATAATGGACAAACATTCTCTATGATAATGATAAAAGTGATGTTCATCTCAACTTCGTCCCTCCTTTTTTCAAGTTTCCTTTGATACTTCCTCTTCTAAGTAGTACTCTGTAACTTTGCAGATGTCCAAAGTGCTAGGGACATGACATTCTAGAGTAAGATCTGTATTTTGCATGGGAGACATCACTGGGTAACCCAAAAGGACAGATCATGAATGGAGGGAATACAGGAACATTTTCACACTTTATAAACTTGGCTGGAGTCCATATTCTGTTGGTAAGGGAAGTCATAGGTGGAGTGCCACAAAGAATAAGAGGATTCCCTTCTCCTACAGACCTCCTGATGTGGAATGGAACCAGTCTTCTATGTAAGAACCCCTGACTCCCTTGAATTATTTGGGGGTGTTCAGACAACTTCTGAGTCCCATTTTATGGCATGGTAGGAAGTATCAGTGAGGGGGTGTGGCTTGTCTGAGGTCTGTAAGGCAGTTCTGGCCTCTCATTCTGGACCAAGGTTAGGATGTGCTCTGAATAGCCCTGGGGACCACTGGACACCAGCTCCTTTGGTGGTTGGGGTCTCCTTGCATCCGTCTCCGTAAATACATAGGATAGGATGACTCCTTGTGCCTCAGTTGGAAAAGAGCCCTTCATTACATGTCACGCTGTGATTTAGAACAAAGAAAGCAGGAAAAAAATGATTTATGATGGACAGTTTGGTTTATATATAAATCTCCTCCCTCCACCTGTTAAATGACCTTACACAGCCCAAAACCACAGCTAGTGCTTAATGTATAAGACTTTGTGGGGCTGTTAATGTAGCTTTGGGTGAAGGAGAAGAAGAGGCTGCGAGTGGGGGAGACAGAACAGAGTCATGGTGCAGAGCCAGTCAGAGCTTGATTTGAAACCCATCTCTCCCATTGGCTACTGGGTGACCTTCCTTGTACTCATTTGTAAATTAGGCATTGTATCTATCTCTATCCATGTTGGGGCTAGGAGTTCTCTTTGGGACAACTAGAGAATTGGGACATCTGGAATCTGAACTAGGCTCTGCCCTTGACTCTTATATGGCGTTGGGCATGGATGCTTCTAGTGTTGTGGTCTTTGTTACTTTATCTGTACCATGAGAATTCTGAGCTAACTTCATCACCCTCCCCCCCATCCTCCACCTCCCAGTGCTGTGGTAGGGTCAGAGCTGACTTTTACCCTGAAAATAAGGGAAATACTTTGAGGTTAGAAGAGTCATCCTGTGACCTGCAGTTTATTTCCCATCCAGATATATTAACAGTTTTGCTCCTTCAATTAATATTTGGAAGAGAAATAGGTACATATCTTGCACTTTATTGCAGTGACACAGCATTTATGAGTAGAGAGCGATGTTAAAACCACATCCTGTTCATCTTACAGATCAAGTCTCTTATGTCACAAATAGCAGAAGTAAGACCTAGATTTGAGGAGTGGCTTGCTCTAGTCACAAACCAGTTTTGAATTCGAAGCAGTTAGGCATGGCTTCTGGCCTCAGTGATGCCCTTCATCTCTCTGAGACTCAGTTTCCTCCTCTGTAAAATGGATAGTGGTAACTTTTACCAGAGGGCTCTCATGTAGAAAAATTAAGACACCCTTTGCTAACAATTTGAAGACTGTGAAATACTCTATAGATGGATGATTATTTCCTAGTGCTTGGTTCTCCTGACTTCCGGTCATGTGAGTTTTGTTTTGTTTTGTTTTTCTTTTTTCTTTTTCTTTTCCTGCTGCTCTAGGAAGAGCCATGTATAATTTTGGTCTTGTTGTGGTTGTCTGACCCTCTAGCAGATCCTCTCTCTGCCAGAAAGACTTGTTTGCTCTATTTACACTTCTTGGCTCTCACTGAGAAGGGAATTCCAAATGACTGCTCTTTGAAAGGAAGTCAGCCAAGATCACCCCCGCTTCCCCCACACCATTATTACCACCATCACCACCACCATTATCACAGCTGCTGTCACCATCACTGTAGCACCATCGCTGCCATCTTCTTGCCTTCCTTGGGTGCTTAGTGTGTGACAGATAACTGTGTAAGGGAACAAGATTCAGAGGGGGGAGTCAGATGCAGATTGTGCCTTCAAGGAGCTCACAGTCTAGTGGATGAAGCTGCGGAGTCACAGAAGTAACTATAATTACTTGCATATGTTACATTCATGCATGACTTATTTTCAAATAATACAATTGACATTCCAACAGTGTTAGAAAGTGGGAGAAAGAAACTCAGAGAGAGTCTGGAAAAGTTCTTGCAGTAGGCAAGGTGGATATGGGCAGATCATGGAACAGCTTGAGGCAGGTCTGTTGGATGATGAAGATAATACTATCGATGAGATGCCTATCATATGCCAGAAACTGTGCTGAGGGCTTTACATGCTTTTATCTCATTTAATCATCCAACAATTCATGAGGGAAGTACTATTATTATCCCTATTTAATAGATGAGGACACAGAGTCTCAGAGAAGCTTGAAGCCAGTTCTGTAAAGTTCCAAAGCTAGTTCAGGTCATAGTTGGAAAATTGTGACCCATGGGTGAAATCCAGCACGCCACCTGTTTTTATAAATAACATTTATGAAACCTAGCCACACGTTTGTTTACATATCATCTATGGTTGCTTTCCTGCAGCAACAGCAGGGTTGGGTAGTAGCCACAGAATACAGTATGACACACAAAGCCAAAAACATTCATTTCTAGTTCTTTACAAAAAAAAAAAAGTCTGATAAACCTTGGTCTAGACTAAGGGATATTGGAAAGGAAGGGGAAAAAAGGTTATTTCAGATACTATGAGCCAAACATATAGAATAGGAGAATAAAACTCAACAGTTATTGAGTGCCAAATCTATGCCTGGCATTTTTAAGCGTTTTATGTATATTAATATATGTTCTCTCACTCCAACCCCCCCAACACATTTGAGTATGCACTATTATGCCCATTTCACAAATTAAAAAGCAAAACCTGAGGCTTTACAGAGGTAAGTAACTCATCTAAGATCACATAGCTAGGGACTTGTGGGCTCAGAATGTGAGCCTGGGATGTCTGTATCTAAAGCTTGTGTGTTTCATCAGTCACTCTGTGACAGGTGTGAGGTTTGGGAGAGATCAAACTGGAAAAGTGATGTGCAGAAGCCTGAGCTGTGGGAAGCTTTGAATGCTGCATTGAGGGAGTTAGGAACTATGTAAACTATAGGGAGTCCTCCTTCAAGGTTTGGGTCAAGGGAAAAAGACATGATTAAATGTGACTTTTTAGGGGCACCTGCTGACTCAGTTGGTGGAGCATGCAACTCTTGATCTGGGAGTTGTAGGTTCAAGTCCCACGTTGAGTGTAGAAATTACTTAAAAATAAAATCTTAGGGGCGCCTGGGTGGCTCAGTCGGTTAGGCATCCAACTCTTGAGTTTGGCTCAGATCATCTCGCAGTTCATGGGTTTAAGCCCTGTGTCAGGCTCTGTACTAACAGCATGGAGCCTGCTTGGGATTGTCTGTCTCTTTCCCTCTCTCTCTTCCCCTCTCTGCTTTCACTCTCTCTCTCTCTCTCTCTCTCTCTCTCTCAAAAATAAAATAAACATTAAAAAAATTAAATTCCTAAAAAAAAAAAGTGAAAATAAATGTGACTTTTCGGTGAATAACTACAGCAACAACCGAAGAATGAATTTCAGGGACCAAGGCTATGTAATAACCAAGGGTTATTAAATTTGGGGTCTGCAGATCTCTGATTTCAAAGCGTCTTTGGATCTCCATCCTCCAAAAATTTATACCAAATTATACATTATCAAATTATTTTTCCTGGAAAAAAAATCTTGGTATCAGTCTGTTTTCTAAATGTTCTGGACCCAAACGTTATAGAAGACTTAAATAAGATGACCAGTTAGTTGGGGTTTCTATTGCAGAAGTTCCTATATGAGGTGGCTGGGAGTGTGGGGATTCAATTCAAATAATTTTAGCATTTACTGAGGGTCTCCCTTGGGTCAGGCACTATGCTGGGCATTTGAGATACATTAGAGAGAAAAACAGGCATGTATTTTGACCATCTGGAGACTTAATTTCTATTGGAGCATGTGTGGGAGACAAAAAGTAAACAATGAGAATAGTAAATGATAACTGTATATTAAAAAGTGAAGAGAAAAAACAATAAAGCAGTAAAGCGACATGAGGAGTAGCTAGTGGAATATGGAGACTGGATTTCAGGGGGTCTCACTCGGAATCTGTTGGGATGGGCATGGAGGAAGCATTTGTTAAAAATGCAGGTTCCTGGCTTCCTCCTACTGATTATTTTTTCTCAGGTGGGGTGAGGCTGGGAATCTTCATTTTCACAAGCTTCCAGAGTAATTCTGATGCACACTGAACTTGAGAACCACTATCATAGGTCTCTTTCATTCTGAAGTTCCTTCAGGGAATTCCTTGTTTAGGGATTAAGAAAGTCAAGTACTTATAATCTGGCGTAAATCTCTGCTATTGTGGGCCACTTCCTCTCCTTCTCCGTGCATTCTGAGGAGGTGCACTGGCCAGGAACCAGACTGTCAGGCAATCCTTGGCAAGAGAGAAGATCAAAGAAAAGAGGGAGAAATAATCCACACATTACTCAACACGCTCATGGTCAATTACAAAAAAGGAACTTAATGCTTGGCTTGCCTACTTGCAAAACTGGAAAACGTAGCTATTTCATGGGACCAGAAGACGACCAGCTTCAATAAGATCTACAAGACATACAGACTTAGCAAATGCAAACACTGTTGCATGTCACAGCAAAGGGCGTCCTCCCCCTACCCTTGCCCCATGGGGCATTGAATTCAGTTAGCAAATGTGATAAAAAAGAGAATAGCATAATGTCTTTCCCTTGTACTTTTAATGACAACCATTTCCTGAGCACTTCAATTGTGCCAGGAGCTCAGCTTTAGCTCTTTATGTACTTAGCTCACTGAACCCTTTTCATCAACCTCACATGGTGGGTATTATTATTATCTTTTTTTTTTTTCTCCATTGTGAAAACTGAGGCATGGAGATGTTACACCATTTGTCCCCAGTCCCTAGAAATAGGACCAGGTGGAGGAACCAGGGTTTAACCTGAGCCCCTGGGCTTTTTCTCACTTTGCTGTACTCTCTATTAGCTACTTCCTTTCAACTTTTTAAATTATCATAAATGGAAGTCTAATGTGCACTACAGACACTATCACTGCATTATATTACCTTCTCCAGCTACTGTGTCTTCATTTCTTTACTTCACGGCCAAATTTTTTTTTAAAAAATTGACTGCTTCTACTGTCTATGCTGATTCACTTTGCAACTCATTCCAGAGCTGACTCCCTTCATCCAATGGAAACAGAGTGGCTTCAGTCTTGTGGACACTACATTTGCCATAAAAGACTGCCTTTTTTAAGATAGTGTTTTCTATCTCACTTTTTACAGATTCTGAAACCAATAGGTTCTTGATGCTTTTCTTCCTTCTTGCACTCGTCCCCCTGAAACTATAACCCATTATCAAATCCTGCAGATTCTTCTTAAGAATTTCTCAGAAGAATTCACTCTTACCCAGTCTTGTTCAAGTTTTACCTGGACTATTGCAATTGTCTCCTCACTGGCTAACAACAGTCCTTGCCCCCTCTAGTTAATTTTCTTCCTTGCAGCTAGTGACGTTTTCAAAAATAAAACTTACGCTCATCACTTTCCTAATTCAAACCCTTAACTGCCTTCCAATTGCCTAGGATCAAGACCATGGTACTTACTAACATGGCCTACATGGGGCTGCTTGGACTGGCTGGCCCTTCTAACTTCTTAAAACTCATTGGTACCCCTACCGTCCTTGCTTTCTGGTTTTCAGTCACTGGTGATCATCCAATTTCTGGAAAGGCTATATACCTTGTTGTGCTGAAGAGCCTTTGCTCATGCTTCTCCCTCTAACTAGCATGGATTTCATCCCTCTTCCTCCTTCTTTTCTGAGTTAACTGTTACTCCCCCCGCCAGATTGCTGTGGAAGCTTCTGGATTTGATAAGCTCCCCATTTATTTGTTTATGTACTTTCTTGAGTCTTTTTATCTTTCTTCCGTAGCCGTTATCAAAGCTTCTAATTATACTTTTTATGTTTATGAAATTGATTAATGTCTATGTCTCCTCCTCCTCCACATTTTATTATTTTGTTTTATGATGACAGCAGTGCCTGTGAGGAAGGAAGAACAGGTAAACTCGGGAATGAAGGCATCTAGTCCAACCCTAGTCTACTTCTTGGTTCCTTTCTGCCGCGCCTTACAAACTGGAGTGGAGTCTGTGTTTGAACATTCCCAGTAACAGCTTGCTCAGTGACCCCAAGCATCCTGTTTCTCTTACTTCTAGAATATCTTTCCTAATCGGCTCAAATGATTGTCTTATACATTAGGGGGTAAATTCCATGAGACAAAGGTCTGGGCAAACTTGTGCTCAGCATTGCACCAGCATTCCGGTATAGTGCCTGACTCATAGTAGAAATTCAGTAAATTCTCAATGTGAATAGGTGAATTGAATGAGTGAAAAGCAAATGAATTACCAACTTACATTGGTATGCCTCCAAGGTGCTTTCACATACACTGGCCCCCTTGATCCTCTCAACAGACCAAGGAAGGTAGTGATATTTATCTTCATTTTACAGAAAAGGAAACTGAGGCTTAGAAAGGGTAGGTGCCACCCCCCAAAGTCCCAAAGGGCTAAAACATATCAGAACTAGGGCTGGGATCTCTTTTCGAGCTGACCTATAACAACTCATCCATCACACAACCATGCAAAGACTACCCCAGCCAGGGCAGTGCCTGGCTTCCAGGAATGGAGCAAGCTGTAGGCCCCATCCCTTCTGGAGCTTATCCCTGTTCACAGGGGCTCTTCTTGGGTCATTAGACAACTTCAGTCAGCAGTGATGCAAAGGGCCCAGAAAGAATTCACAAACAGTTCAACTCTCTTGCTATTTCTAAGAACCAAAAAGTCGTTCCAGATGTGTCTCACAATTCACCAGGCAGATGTAGCTGAAAGCAGCATGAGTTTGTACCATTATACAGTCAGTCTGTGCAGTGCCTTCCTTGGTCAATAGAGTCGTGTCATTCCTAATATTTCTGAATGGAAGGGTTCCAGGTTGTAAACTCAAGTCCTGGGAGGAGGAGAATACCTTGAGGAATGGGACTTCTCCTGGGACCACATGTTTCTTTTCTTTTTCAACTTCATTTCCACACTTTCCCATTTGAGGGGACGCTGTTAAATCCCAGTTCTGCTACCCAACCCAAAACGATTTAGTTTAGAGAACTGTAACTTCCATCAGAGCAGAGAAATTAGTGTAATGAACCTCCATGGACCTCTCACCTTCAGTTGAAACAGTGATCAATTCACACTAAGCCTACCTTACCTGCTCTCTCACCTCAAACATTATGGCCTTTTATGTACAAATGTTAAAGCCCATATTTCTAAAAGATAAAGACTAAAAAAATACCTTCAATACCATTACCATGCTCTCCAATTTAACAGTTTCTCAATATCATCAAATATCTAGTCATTGTTCATGTTTACTGGATTGTCTTATGTTTTTGGTACAAGTTTGTTTGATCGAAGCAGGATCTAAATAAGATCTAAACATTGTGATGGGCTGATAAGTAAGTCTCTTTTAATCTGTAGGTTTCTTCCTTTATCTAACTCTCTCTCTTTTTATTCCTTGTGATATTTTTCAAGAACTGCATCATTTGTCCAGTAGAGCTCTCCACAGCCTGGATTTTGCTCGTTGCATCCTCATGGTATCATTTAACATGTTCCTCTGCCGCTGCATTTCCTGTATCTTGGTAGTTAGGTCTAGAAGGTTGACCAGGTTTGACTTTTTTGGCATTCTACCACAACCAGTATTGATACACCTGTACCCCAAGGATCTAATAGAATAACCTGAGCTTTCTAATCTAGGATTTACGAGTTTGTTTTTGATATACATCAAATCTGTCATCAAGTCCTAGCTGTTCCTTTTCTCTGTGTGACTTTTGGCAAGGAATTCTGAGCCTTAGTTCCCTCAGATGTGATGTGGGTTTAATAATAATAATACCTAATTTCTGAGGTTATTCTGTTAAATGAGATGGGCATTTAACACGCTTAGTCTTGTGTCTGGTATGTAGTAAGCTTAGTCTTGTGCTGAGTAAAGATAAGCTCTTACTTATGTTTCCTCCCTTTCTGTTCTTCCTCTTGCTTTTCCTTCTCCTTTTCCACATTTCATTCTTTTATTTTATGATCAAAACAATGCCTATGAGAAATAAAGAGCAGACAGACTCAGAACTGGAAGGGGTCCAGGCATGTGGATGTATCCTAGTCTATTGCTTGAATCTTTTCTACTATACCCTGCAAGAGTCTGTATTTGAATATTCCAAGTGAAGCTTGCCCAGTGACCCCTAAACAGCTTGTTCTCTCACTACTAGAATGTCCCTTTTATTGAGTCAAAATATTTTCCTATCCTGGTCTCTAGTTCCATTCATCAACACTATACTGAAATAGACCTACCTACTGACTTATTAGACAGAACATATACTTTGGAATCAGAGAGATAAAGGTTCAAATATCAGCTTCGCTACAAGATTACTTTGTGTATTTGGGCACATTACTGAAGGTTTTAAGATTCTATTCTCTCATATGTCTACTTTATAGAATTGTTTCTAACTATAGTAGCTAAAATAATAGATTATTAATTGAAAATAATCCAGGTAGGGTGCTTAGGAGCAACGTTTGGCACATAGAAGTAGCTCAATAAAAATATGTCCTCTCCTGGTTCTAAGTGACAGTCGTTCAGGAATTTGAAGATATTTTAAGACTTAATTCTTATAAACATCCCAGTTCCTTTTATAACTTTTCATCAAATGGGTCTGTGCTTCACTCCGACCCAGTTTTATCCCAGCCATCTTAATTATTAGCCTCTGTAAGAACTTCAGCATGTGTATATCTTTCTTAATGATGTATGGTTTATGTAGAAGTGAGAACACACAGAGACTGCTTCACTTGCCTACAGAATTAAAGGTAGAATTCAAGTCTCTTGCTTCCAGACTTTTGGATTTGTCCTGGGTCACAATAGCTTTTATCTTTAGTGTCATGTATATACTAAGCATTCAAAGCATAACTTTTGAGTGGCTAAAGTCAACCAAAGCTCAGAAGGAGAAATCAGCCAGGAGTTATAGAACCAGGATTTAAACACATTTATCTGGTTCTATTGCCTGTAGTCTCAAATATGTAAGCTACAGAAACTGCCTCATCATTGGCTCCTTCCTCTACACTTTGACACAAGCAAACCTATTGTATCATCAAATAGCTGTTCTTGGATTCTACAGTCTCTCCTGTCACTATCTTTTACTTCACTTTTCCTTGATGGTGAAACTTCTGCTTCATTTCTCAACTCTGTCACTTCTCAGCTTCTTGGAAGCGATTCCACCACCTAATTGAAGTTCTTGTCTCAAAACTCAACAAAGGCCTCCTCCTCCTCCTCCTCCTCCTCCTCCTCCTCCTCCTCCTCCTCATTTCCCTCTATTGAGGTGTAATTGATGTATAATATTATATTGTTTCAGGTGCACAGTATTTTTGCACATTGCAAAATGATCACCGCATGAGTTTAGTTAATAGTTAGCATCCATCATCACATAGTTACAAGTTTTTTCATGTGATGGGAATGTTTAAGATCTATTCTCTTAGCATCTTTCAGATATACAATTCAGTATTATCAACTATAGTCACAAACCTGTACATGACATCCCCATAACCTATTTATTTTTTAATTTGCAAGTTTGTAAATTATAAACTTTTTAACCTCTCTAACCCATTTTCCCCACCTCTATGCCCCACCTCTGAGCAACCACTAATCTATTCTCTTTATCTATGAATTTTTTTTTTTAGATTCCACATGTAAGTGAGATCATACGGTATTTGTCTTTCTCTGTTTGACTTATTTCACTTAGCATAATGTGTTCAAGGTCCATCCATGTTCATCTGGCAAGATTTTATTTTTTATGGCTAAATAATATTTGCGTGTGTACACACACACACACACACACACACACACTACATTTTCTTTATCCATTCATCCATCAGTGGACACTTAGGTTGTTTCCATATCTTGCTATTATGAATAATGTTGCAATGAACATTGGGGTGCATGTATCTTTTTGAGTTAGTGTTTTCATTTTCTTTGGGTAAATGCCCAGAGGGATTGCCAGGTCATGTGGTAATTCTTTTTTTTTTTTTTTAGTTTTTTGAGGAACTGCTATACTGTTTTCCATAGTCACTTCACCAATTTACATTCCCACTAACAATGCACATGGGTTCCCTTTTGTCCACATCCTCACCAACACTTGTTGGTGTTACCTTATCTTTTTCACATCTTATATCAAAATATCTTATCTTTTTGATAATAGCCATTCTAATAGGTATGAAGTGATTCAACAAATACCTTTTGTTAACTCAATCCAAAGCCCTGTTCTCAATCCTTTTTAGAAGCATGGATCCACTCTTAAAAGTGTTTGGGCTTGACTCCTTCAACTTTGGCTTGCCCAAACTGAATCTTTACCAGAAGTTATTACTTTCTCTTAAAAAATAGAGGGAATACCAGCAAATGGTAGTGTAAGTGGCTGCTTTGGGATTGAGAAGTACACATTAGTGAGGCTCTTCCATCCCTCATATTGCTTCTTTCCTATTTGTTTGTCAAATTTTCAGATATTTATTTTGAAGGAACCTGGAGAAAGTATAAATATAGATATATACCTATTGGTAGATATATGTGTGTGTGTGTGCATATATATACTTAAATATTTATGCATATTTTATATCAAGGAGGGTGTTTCTTATATTCAAAGTAAACAGACTTATCAATGAGATTTTGAGGTGTTAGGCATTTTAGTGAAATGTCATTGAGAAGGTCTGAATTTTGTAGTCACCCAGATCTAGATTTGAATTTCAGAGTTTATGCTTACCTGTTGGATAGCATTGTACAGATAACTTATGCTACGTGAGCTCCATTGTCTTATCTTAAGACTTGCTTTCTAGGATTGTTCTGGATATTATATATGATAATAGATGTAAAGAAAAGAAGGTTCAAGTATCAGATAGACCTAGGCTTAAATTCTTATTTTGCCACATACGATGGAGATACAACTTCTATTACTGAGAATCTCTATGAAGATAACATGGGGATGATGTAGCTCATTGAATTATTGTTGGCTTAGGTAGGATTATTTATATAAAGCCCTTAGAAATTCTTAGTATGATTAAAAATTTGATCAGTGTTAGTTGCAGCTTCTTTCCTCTTCATCTTCAACTTCACTCTCTTTTTTTTTTCTTCCTTGTCTCTTCTGCTTCTGTTCTTGCTGCTGATTAAACATTCAGCATAGAGTAGGTGCACACTAAATCGTAATTGTCTTAGCCTCAGGCATCCATTGATTAAAAAACCCGAAGGGTGGTCAGTTCACAGAAACCAGGAAAGTCATACCTCCCCAAAGGCAAAGGTAATCTTATTATCTTTTTGGAAGCTCGTTCTAGTGATTTACTTTTCCCCACTGAAAAAATATTAAAAAGAATAAAAATTACTCTGAGCATAGATGTGCCTAGAATAATTTTTGTCTGTAAATAATTGTAAACAATTTTACTATGTTCATAATAAATAATAATAATTCATAAAAATAATAATTCATAATAATTATGTTTCTTCCATGTGGAGAACATCCAAGTCCAGGGCTTTGTCAATATTCACGTAGTTGTTAAATGTATATATATGCATAGACACATGCATGGGTCTGACATTATGCTAGATACTTTACATATGATCCTTAAACATTCCTTACTGTTGTAGGCATTAACGTATCCCCATTTCACACATGTGGAAATGAAACATAGAGAGTTGAAGTCACTTCTGTCAATTTGCTTAGTGAGAACACTAAACTTTGAACCCAGGGGTTTGGTTCCAAAGACCATACTCTTGACTTCCATGTCTTGCTTTCCCTCCAGCATGTATAATAAACTTTGTTGGTTTAAGGGATCTAGACTTCAGAGTCCCAACGTGCCTTGATGGAAATGTGACTATAATGCATGTGGTAGAAATTTCCGTTTTCATAACCTCTCCAGCTAAATTTCTAAGCCTCCCTTTCAAAGGCAAAGATAAGCTTAGTTTGAGTCTAGACTAGACTGTCCCCTCCTGTCCTCTGACCTTTCTTTCCCTGCCCCCACCCACAGGCCCAACCATGGAAGCCTCATCAGCTGGAGAGACTGCCTCCCTCAGATGCCTCCTAAGGGAAAATGGGCGTACTGGAAAAATGAGGTCACCAGTGGCCACAGAAAGGAAATTCTGTGGTCCTTTACTCAGAAACTCACCATTAACTTAAGCTAGCATTTAGCGACATAAACTCCACAATCTTGGACAAATCTTCCACTTGAAACCTTCCCATCCGCCTCTCATCTCCAGATGTTCTCACCACAGGGGAGAGGAGTTACTATCTGTCAAAGGACAGCAGGCCTTAGAAGACAGGTCTTGTCTATTGGGTGGGGCTGGGAGCCTTGGCTAAAAGCTTCCCTTAGGAAAAGTATGAGTTCCATCCAGGTTTTCCCTTCTAGGACTGAGCGGGCCAGGAGCAACGCCTTGTAGGAGACAGGCTGAAAGGAGGATCTGTTCTCTGAAGAACTTGGATTTGTGCGAGACTAAGAAGCCCTTGGCAGTTCAAGGTCACAGGGCAAGATGCCTTGGGAAGATGACTCATGATTAGATGGATGAGGCTACTGATATGGCTGCATCTTCTCCCTGGAGTTATAACTGATGTTTCCTGGTGCTCATAATTGGTCTGCTATTCATCACTTTCACAACTGCTATCAGCTCGGTGACAGGCAGGACAAATGGTCTGGAGATAGTTTGGAACAATGTAAGCACAATCTATCGCCCTGGTGTTGGAGAAGGTCTACTAAGATCACATAGGTTAGATATCCAAAGAGCTTCTAGTCTTCTGTTCCTCAGAGTTTGCCACTCATTCATGTGTCACTTATTCATGTGACAAACATGTATGGAGTACCTGCTGTGGGCCAGGCCTTGTACAAGAAGCTTCGGGTAAAATAAGCCAAGGAAGATTTCAGTGGAGAAGACAGGCATACCGATGAATAATTCAGTAAAATATTGTAGCTCACTAGCAGATACGTTGTCCAAGGTGCAGTGGAAGCTGGGAAACCAGAAAGGGGTTTCTGGAGAAGATTGCAGTTGTTGATAAGTCTTAGAGAATGAGGGTGATGTGACCAAAGGTAGAGTGGAAGAAAAGCATTCTAAGCTGAGAAGAGTTTGTTGCTTGTCTGGTTTGTGACAGGTGGTTTAGTGTCACTGGTATGTAGGACTGGGGTACACTCGGTGGTGGGGCATGAGGCTAGAAAGATTGCCATCTCTGTAGGAAGGGCCTTGTGTGCCAGGCCAAGAACAGAATATTTATACTTGCCCTTCTGTTGGTAAGAAGTAGAAACCCACTAAAACATCTGAGGGAAAAAAATTGGAGAAATTATTATAATGATATAGTGACTTCTCATGGACAGAGAACACAGCAGAGCCCCAGCATCTAGGAAACCACTCTCAGAAGTAACTCCAAAGCCTTCCGTCTCTGCTTCTCTCTCTGTCTGTCTCTCTCTCTCTCTCTAACTCCCTTTCTTATATTTTCTGGTCTCTGTGAAAGTAGCTCAGCATGCCAAGACCCCAGAGCCAAGTCTAGCTTTGTATCTCATGCCAGTTCAAGCACTCACAGACCAATGACCCTTTGAATCTAAATTCATAGCAAAAATATCTAATCAGTCCAATTTAGGCCAAATAATGAATTTTGCTCCCACCACCCTTGGCTAAAGCAACAAGGTTATTTAGTTCAAACATGACTGCCAAACTGTTCTTTGTATCTGATACCTGTAAGGTAACTATTAAAATAAAATCCTGTAGGTAGGTTTTTATTCTCAAACCAGAGTACCTTAATCCAGGAGGGATATACTATGATATGCAAAGATATCTCCAAAGCCACAGGATAAAGAGAGACGAGATTCTTGAACAAATAGTATACAAGAATCACCTGCGAGTATATTAAATCAGATTCTGCAGCACCTCGCTCGGGATTCTGGTTCAGTGCTGCTGAGTTTGACCTGGGAATCTGAAGTTCTAATAAGTGCTTCCAGTCATTAATGAGGGAAGAGGCCCAAATATCACCCTATGAGAAACATTTTGAGAGGAAAAAAATGTCATTGTTTTAATATGAAAACCAACTCAAGTCTATTGTAGAGTAGAATTTGCAATTTGCATAAATATTTAGGAAAGAGACTTCAAAGTAATTTTGTCCTGGTCCTTTCTGATATTTGGGATTCTTTGTGTGAAAAGATAAAACAAACAACAAACAAACAAATAAACAAACAAACCACCACCACAACAAAAAACCCTTCCATATTTTACTGGAGGATATGGAAAGTTTTTAAAAATCGAGAGCTTTGGCTCTTAGATCTCCTGTGCTGGTCTTAGAAAAAAAGTTAGCATGTGGTAGGAGCATGGAAAAGGTTAAGAAACAGAGAATTATCCTAAGGCCCTAGGCAGAAGAGAAATCTTCTAAGCTAAGGCCAACCGGGGGTGAAGGGATAAGAGATACAAGATTAGGGCTCTTAGCATTAGCTCATTTATGATAAACCAATTGATTAATCAACTACTGAGCCCCTCTACTCTATGTCAGGTGCTAGGGATTAAATAATAAAGCAGACAGGAGAATTCCGACCTCAGTTTGTACACAGTCTACTAGGAGAGACAGATGAGCAATGAAACAGACAAGAAAATATAACACCGTAGAATAAGTTTTATGACAGGGGAAGGTGGGAGAAGATGTATTACAAAGGAAGAGGTCTATTCCAGCTTTAGGAGGTTGGAGAATGTTCCCTGGAAGAGCTTATTCCCAAACAGAATTGATAGATCACTCGGTGGGGGAAATTATGGGATGGGGGAAGAGTTCCTAGAGAGGAAATAGCATGTGAATGGCTAGAGGTGAGAAAGCATGGCTGGAGAATAGAGTCTGAAAAGAGTGGTGGCAAGAGGTGATGCTGGAAGGAGCAGAGATTCGGAGGGCCCGACATCAGCACAGAGGCATCCAGATGACTCCAAGCCACCTAGTGGAATGTGGCAGGCTCTGTGGCCAGGGAGGCCAATCATGGAGGGCTCAGGTCATCAGAGTGGCCTACGGCTTAGTCTGCAAGCATCTGAATTGGATGCCTGGGGAAGATTCGACAGGAGTTTAAGCAGTATCAGTGTGAGTTACAGGTCCTTCTAGTGCTCATGGTGTTGCCAGGTTAGGGCCTCTGAAATAAGAATATTCAACACCCTTATTTTATAGACGAGACAACTGAGTCCCAGAGAGGGAGACTGACTTGGCCAAAGTTGCACAGTTGCTGACAGAGCTGGGATGAGCTCTCTTTCCTGAGAAGCTCTTGGCAGAGAGCTTTGTATCCAGCCTAGAATCGAGGTTAGCACAATATGGAGAAGACTCTGGCAAGTACCAGATACCAAGATGCCATGTGGGGGGGGGGGGGGAAACGTTCTGTAGACAGTGATGTTTGGGAAATGCTGCATTTTATGCATTACCTTCTTAGGGTTTCCCACTGACCACTAGCATATAAATGGCTCTGAAAAGTTCCGTGTAGAGCAATCTTATCTTTTTAAATCCAGTCTTTTCCAAGTGTACTTGACCACAGAGACAACCTCTCCAACCACTCTCAATTTTTTTTTTAACCTAAAATCAGCATCCCATTGAACTCATGTTCCTGGAAACACACTTTGGAGCGTTGTTCTTGCCAGTAAGGACTTAGGACTGAACAAAACAAGGTTAACCAGTCACCCTGGCTCACCCTGAGAATATGCCATGCCCCTCAAGCCTCACCTGTTTTCAGTATTTAGGAAAAATGACTGGAGCAGAGAAGAAGTATTCAGTCTCAGGAATCAGCTTGGTGTTTGAACCCTAACTCTGAATTATCCTAGATTTGTGACATAGTTCAAGTCGTTTGTTCATGCTGAGCCAAACTTTAAGTTTCAACTTTTTCAAAGATTTAGTACAACCCAGTATACTGGCTTATTTCAGGATTAAATTAGCTGGAAGTGGTGATGTATTTAGGAATGGGAGGAGCTTGAGATTTAATTTTGCTCTGCCAAACATTGTCTATGTAACATAGGAAAGGAACCCAGAGTCCCTGGGGCTTTGGTCTCATCCTCTGTGTAATGAGAGTGATAGAAATACCCAAATCATGGCATTCCTGTGCAAATAAAATGCTTCTCTTCCTGGAAAACAATGAGCACTGTGTCTGGCATATAGTTGTGCTCAAATCCGCTCAGTTATTTTTAATGCGTTGAAACCTAGCACTCCGTCCTCTACCTGAGATGGATGGGAACTGAAGTATGGGGTGCACTGACAAGAAAAATAGCTCCTTGCCTGAGGATCATATAACCTTACCATCTTGTCTCTGTACATCTTGAGAAACAGACAGCTGACAGTGCCCCATGCTGGAGCATCCCAGTGGGTTGTGTATTTATTTCTCTAATATTTTTTCATTAGCAGAAGTAAGTGTGGCAAGAAGGGGGGCTTGGCTGGCTTTAAATGTCTTCCCCCTGTCACCCAGATTAACAAGCTGTTCTGTTGGGCTCTCATCATTCAGGGGAGAATGGCTTGAAAAGCGAAGTTTATCCTGACAGGGGAAATTAGGTGTCATTTCTGTGATTTATAGAGCCATAGATTGAGCGGCACAATTTCTCATATAGGAAATGGGTCCTTGCCGGTTAGTATTCCTGCACTGTGTGGCCTTGTGAATAGAGGGGTCTGACTCAGAAGCTGAAAATGAGGAGTGGGACAAGGGAAGTCAGGGGGCAAAGCTTGGGTTTGGAGTTGGAGACTCTCTGCTCGATTGTGTTCTATCTGGGGAACGCTGGGCTGCTGTCTTCTCTTCTCTGGTCCTACACTTGCTCGTCTAGAAGGATTACTGCAGACGGTGAGAGCTGTAGCATGCACCAGGTGTTGAGAGGCATAGGAGAGCTGACAGATAGATGCCTTAGCACCAGGACAGAGTAAGGATGTGCTTAACACGTGTCTCTTCCCTTCATGATACCCCTCCCTGTATTCAGAAACCATCCATGGCATGCTCATCGCCCGCGTGACCTCTTCCGCAGAAAGCATGTTAGCTATCAGGGGGGGTGAAGTATAGACTTTATTTTCTTTTGATCAGTGTTAGGTTCCCAGCAAAACTGGGCATAAAGTACAAAGAGTTCCTATATACCCCCGCCCCCTCCCCAACACAGAGTCTCCCCCATACCACATCATAATCCCTCAGCACCATGGTGCATTTGTTACAACTGATGAACCTGTACTGACACATCTTTGTTACCCAAAGTCCATGGTTTACGTGAGGGTTTGCTCTTGGTGTGCATTCCGAGTTCTGACAGATGTATAATGACACGCATCCACCATGATAGTATCATACGGAACAGTTGAAATGCCCAAAAATCCTGTGTGCTCCTTCTGTCCATTCGTCCCCTCCCCCCAGCCCCTGCCAGTCACTGATCCTTTTACTGTCTCCATAGTTCTGTCTGCTGGAAGGAACTTTTAAAGGATCTCAGACAGTACATCTAAGATAGGGAGTTTTAAAGGGGATGGGAAAACTGTGGGCAGTTATGAGGAAAAGTAAAATCCCGGACACAAATCAGGACACATTATCAGAACCAGCAATACTGTGCAGTGTGTACATAAGTTGAAGAAATTATGAGTGACAATAAGGCCCAGAGAGGGTAAATGACTTACTGAGGCCACATAGCAAGTTAGTCGGAAAAGGTTAGAGTCCCTGGGATTCTCCTGTCGCTTGGCTTTTTTCATGCTCTATCTCCTCTTCCTGTGGAATTTTATTCACTCCTGTGGCTGCTATTACATTGAACTGTGTGACATTACTGACATTTGACTTACAGAAATGGAAATTACAGATGGCATTTTCATTAGTCTATTCATATGGATACAGTGAAGACCTCAATATCTACTAAAGGTGGAGGGAATCGGCGGTGAAAATCATATTTAAAAACATGGATTGTCTCCATCAGAGTGTGTATTTGGAGGCTTTATATTTCAGAGCGCAAGCTCTAGAGCCAGATTTCCTGGGTTCAAATCCCGACTGTGTCACCGACCAGCCCCATGACCCTGGGTACAAATGTAAAATGGAACATAATAATTCTACCTACCTCACAGATTGTTGGGAAAATTAAATGAGCCGATATATCTAAAGTACTTAGAGTTTTTGTGAGGAGTAACACATGGAAAGTGTAAAAGTGCTTGGCTACTCTAGTCGGTGAGAATATTGCTCATGATGGTCATGGCTGACAGAATGGATTTTAGGATCAAATGACCTGATTTCAAGTTCTTGTTCTACCACTTTTTAATTGGTAACTTTGAATAGACTATTGCACCCTCTGAACCTCAGTCTCTTCACCTATAAAATGGGGACAGTAACAACAGAATCTGCCTTCTAAGGCAACAAGATTAAGTGAGATCATGTGTATCAAAGTGCTTACAACACTCAGCGAGTGTTGTTACTATGTTTCCTGTCTAGCAGCATAGCCGATGAGTGGCTTGAACCAGGTCCAAAGGTAGGCAGCCTCATGTAGTGACTGTTACTGAGATGAGAAACTTGGTTTGTTTTCTGCCAGATTCTTGTGGTGTAAACTTGGACAAGTCTCTTCCTCTCTTTGGGCCTCTTGGTCTGCAGAATTGTGAAGATCGGCATCACCTTTCAGGAGTCTTCTAGATTTGACATACCAGGGATCTGTGGCATTGAGTATGTGCATATGCGTGTCAGAGCCCTCTAGTCTAAGGTTTGTACTTCCCTTTGCTTGGCTGTCCCCTAGTTGCTACCTCCTCTAAGCAATCTTTCACCATTGTCAGAGGTAAATTACCTGCTGCCCCCGTTTTTTATTGCCATGTAATCCCAGAAATTGTTGACTTAAACCAATGGTGATCATTTTATTAGTCTTTCTAATGGTTCTGGGGGTTGACTGGGCTGACCTCAATAGTTCTTACTTGGCTCTCTCATGTGGGTGCAGTCAGCTGGTGGCTGTGGCTGGAGGTATCTCAAAGACGTCCACGCTCACATATCCAGCAGATGACCCCGGCTGTTGGCTGTGGCCTCAGTTAGGTCCATTGGCTGGAATACCTCCATGTGGCCTCTCCATGTGGTCTGGGCTTCCTCACAGCATGGTGGTTGGGCTCCAAGAGTGAATATCCCAAGAGACATAATGTGGAAGCTGCCAGTTTCTCAAGACTTGGGGCCAGAAATTGAAGCAGTAATGATTCTTTTGGCTGCAGTTACAGAGTCCAGACCCAAGGGGGGAGAACCTAGATTGCATGTCATGTTGAAGGAAACATCAGCGATATCTAGGGGCATGTTTTAAAGTCACTATCCCTGCCTTCCTGCTCTGTTGCAGAATAAGAAAATTTCAGTCCCCAGACATTATTCACTTCTGTCCCCAAATGTATTCTCACACAGGCTGCTTAATTCTGCAGTCATTGATTGATAACAAGATGACCAGCCAATCTCCTCAAGATCAGGGCACACCAACAGTGTTTTATTCTATTCCGAAAGAATGGGGGCTCTGGTCCCTGGTCTCCAACTCCTCTGCCTGCTGGGAAAATGAGTGATTGGCACCTCCTGCAGCCACTGCTAGTGGGTGTGCTGATGACTGGATGGCAAATGGCCCGGGTAGATTCTATCCCAGAGGTCCAGGCTGAGCTGGAAACCATGAATTCTGCCTCTGCACAAGCGCTCCTATGATGTCCTCTTCAATTCTTTCTGTGTTCATCAATCCTAGTCCCTCCTGACCAATCAAACGTGTGGTCCACAGGTGCTCAGGAATTAGTCTCCCTACAAAGCTAGGATGTCAACCATTCCCATTGCTCCTCCTCCCTCTTTCTCTAGGGACCTAGGAGCTTCTTATTTTAGACCCAAGCACTCCTCTGGCAAAAAGCTATCAACCTACTCTCCTCCAAGCAGTGATTCCAGATGTCTCCAGAAGAGATTCTCTCTCCTTCCATCCCCCACCCCAGTGCACTTTCAATGGCTTCATGGAGAGTCAGTCTTTTTATGGTGACCAATTGCATTTCTGTCATCTCTTTTGCTAGAAAAGAAAAGTAACAGCAAGTATATAAGCTTAATACCTGGCAGAGCATCCTAGTACGTATCTGTGGAATTTAACGCCCATTTTGGGGACCCTACTATGTGTTGCTCTTTTGCTTAGAGCCAGGGGCACAGTGATTAATCAAATATATTATCTTGGGCTGGAGGAGTTCACAGTATAATAAGTAAGAAGGACACATAAGTAAGCAAACTGCAAGGAAATGGGAAATGGGAAAAAATGGAGAGGAGGTATAGGGACAAAATTCCTCAAGTATGGCAGGGTCCTGGTGGACAAAAGGTTTCCTGGAATTCAGCAAGGAGAAAAAAGTGGGGAAAGGGCAATACAGAACAAAGGCACAGCACAAGAGAAGGCTCGGCATGTGTCAGATCATAAAGTGGGTGCAGTGGGGAGGAGAAGGGAGAGGAGCCACAGGCTGAACAACAAAGGATTTTGAATGTCAGGTTAAGAAGCAGAGAGAGACTTTAACCAGAAGGAGGTGGGATTTTGAAGGAATCTGGGCAAGAGAGTGTACTAAGCAGGAATGTTTTAGAAAGCTGGGAGAGGAGGTGCTGAAAAGGTGACCTTGGAGCTCGAAGGCTAGTCCAGAGGCTATGACAGTTGCCTAGAGAAAATGATTGGACAGCCACAAGACCAATCTTAATAGCACCGTGGGGATAACAAAATCCATTAAGCTTTGAGTGAGGACTTCAGGGCATCTTTTTGGTCAGAAAAATCATCTCAGAATCATCTCAAAATCAGAAACAACAAACTTGGTGTCAGCCTCTGAGTCTGATTTTTAGTGTAAAAAATACAGTCATTGTAAATATAGAGTATGGAATTTAATTCACGGGCTCAGTGACATTCTATATGGATGGTCCCAAGTATCTTAATCAAATACAGAGTACTAAAGTTAGGATTCCTAAGACATTGTCAACATTCTAAGGCTGGAGGAGTCCCTTCCTTGGTATTCCTACAGCCTTCTCTGTGTACTACTTCATAGCATTTGAACCGTATTCATTGCGATTGTTGGTGTCTTCAGCATTACACTATGAGTCCTTTGAAGTTAGCTACTGCATCGTGTTCACCTCATTTCTTAGCATCCAGACAGCAGATGGTATGGAGCAGGAAGTTCAGTGAATGTTTACTGAACTTAACTAAACCTTCAAAAATATATCTTTTGCATCCTCATTTTACAGATGGAGAAATTAAGGCTTAAAGAGAGGAATGACTCAATAATTTGCACGAGGCAAGTTCAAATAGGAAAGTAACCATCGAGTCAGAAATAAATCTTAGTTTATTTTGATTGCTTAACATTTTTGTGGCTGTTTACTCCTCCTGCCCCTTTTGGTTTGCTAGCTAATTAGCCAGAAGTTGGAAGCATTTCTTTGTTATGAAAACGAATGATCATGCAAATGTAGTCCTTACCCTTGTTTAAGTACAGGATTTGTTTCTTCAGTCCCTGCACTGACTCAAAAGCCAGAAGTCAACAATGCCTCCAGTGTAAGGTTTCATTTTCCTCTGAGAACACACAAACACACACACACACACACACACACACACACACACACACACACCCATGCACAGGCATGCAAACAGAACATAAGCACGTGATTCAAACAGAGCAGCTGAAAAGGATGTTTTGGATGAAATCTTGGCATTTATTGTTGCTGTGTGACCTGGGGAAGTCCAGGATGCCAGGATTCTCTTCCATGCTCCTTTGTGAATGGGGATAGGACCTCTATCTCAAAGGGTAATTTTACGACTAAATGGAGGAATAGAATCATTTCATCACAGAGTTGCTCTCTCACCGTGGGCCAGCCAGCTAGCCTTTCTGAGCCACTGTATCTGATCTGTCAAATGGATTAGATTAGATGATTTACAGAATCCCTTGAAGCTGGAACGTTCTATGATTCTCCTCCCCTGGGATCTAATTGGATTCGGGATGGGATGTTGCAAGGGCTGGAGACAAGGAAAGAGTGATGCTGCCCTGATGCCTTGCTGGTTTCTGCTGCCTAGCCAGGGCTCCCTCTTTGATGTAGGCCTTTTATCAGGGTATGTTTGTGCTCTCTCCAGGGTTTGCCTGGCCATTGCACCAGTCCCCATTCTGTTCCTCATGGTTTGGGAAAGAGCCAGTAGATGAGGAGACTCACAGGCAGGATTTCTTCCCAAGAGCAGCTTGGATGGTGAAACTCACAAAGTCCAGAGAGATTTCCTGTTTTGTTTTCCACAAGCTCAAGCGACTCTTGATTACAAAACACACACTCACACAAAAACAAAAACACATACACAAACAAAACAGGATGTTCTCTCTCCTCTCATTGCTAGAGTCAAAGCAGTCTCTTACCATCTGGGTCACTTTCATCCATGGCCCCAGATTTCACCATTATGGTAGTAAGCCCTTAGTACTGGCTGGAGATGTTACAGAATCTTATGCCCAGAGCCATTTTGCACATTAATTGTAGTAAAGGGGAACCTGCAAATGGAGGAAGAAAGTCCATCAGTCAGCCTGACCTCATGTGATCCCATTGCTTTCTGTCCTCAAGAGACCCCGACCCCCACCCCCACCCCCACCCTGTGCTGGTAGAGCAGCGGACATTTGTTTCTAACATAGGTTCTGATTTGTAGTAGGAAGAGTGCTAGGTGCATATGCAAATGTTGAGAGAAATATACTAAAAAAATATTGTTGTTCACTTGAAATTTGAATTTAACTGGGCATCCTGTATTTTTGTTTACTGACTCTAGCAACCCTTTAAGGGCAACCCTAATGCCCTTAAAGTATATGCTGTATTACATGCTTCATGAACATTAGCTTTCACTATAATTCTTTTTTGTTTCTTTATTTAAATTTTTTTTAATGTTTATTTATTTTTGAGAGAGAGAGAGAGAGAGAGAGAGAGAGAGAGAGACAGAGTGTGAGCAGGGAAGGGGCAGAGAGAGAGAGGGAGACACAGAATCTGAAGCAGACTCCAGGCTCTGAGCTGTCAGCACAGAGCCCGATATGGGGCTCGAACCCACAAACCATGAGACCATGACCAGAGCCGACGTTGGACGCTTAACCTACTGAGCGTCCCAGGTGCCCTGGTCTTCTTTGTTTCTTTAGATCATTACTCTAAGTTCAGGATAAATTAGTCATTTGTTTATTCCCTAGTGGAGATTATGGGTGAAAACACACAGCAGGAATATTGGGGCCTCCTCATCAGAGTCACTTAGAGAAATGTGGTAGAGGCTAATACAATAGCATTCTTGTTTTGTTTGTTTTTTCCTCTAAAAAGCTTTATTGTTTCCTTTTGGCCTTTGGCTTGGGAAAGGGATCTGGGGTAGTTAAAAGGCTGCCTAATGGTTGCAGGGAGAGGCTCAGGCAGAATCTCCGACACCAGGGGGATGTCAGGGGAGGGTCCTCAAAGGCTGCTGGGCTCCAGTTGCTTCTAGTTGTGCTTCAGGGTCAACCTTTCAAAGAAATAGTTGCCCAGCCCAGCTAGGGGAGCAGCGAGCCTGATAAGGTGAGTCAGGTGGTCACCATCTTCTTGATGAGTTTCACCTCCTCATCTAGGAAGTGGTTCTCCAGGAAGTTACAGAGATGGGGGCCTGCTTGGGTAGAACACAGGGCAGGCAGCTTCAAGAGGGCCTGGTTCAGGTTCTTCTTCAGAACCTCCATGGTGTCTAGAGTTTTTCTCCACTCATCTTGGAAAGGCATTTGAATGCTTTGGAGGAGGGCACGTTTTGCCCTTCAAGAAGCTAGTTTTGCATCTTCAAGAAGCACTCAGTGCCTTTGCATTTCTGCTCAGCCGACTTGCAGAAGAAGTGGCCCATACCCTCCCGAGCTACACTGTCAAGGTGGAAATAGAAGCCCAGAGAGAGGTAGGTGTAAGAGGCCCACAGATGCATATCGACCCTAACCCTAGTGGTTAGGGCTAACGGTGGTCAATGGCAGCCTCCACTTTGACAGAATAACTCTGAAGAATCTGAGAGCTCATGTTTGTTTGGCAATAAGGAGCTAAGCTCAGAACGCAGTGTTGCCTGGTCCTGGAGACAGAGGATGGCTGAGAAGATGGTTCTGAAGGTTGTGACTGGAAGAGGTTGGAGGGTGGTCAGAGGCTGGAAGAAGGGGTGTCCCTGGGTCTGTTCTGGCCGAATACTATTGAAACAAGAGGCAGATCTGCAGGACAGTCATGCACGGTGTGACAATAGCATCCTTGCTACTTACCTCCTTTTGTATCTGTGTGTTGGGTAGCTAAGGAGGCAGACCCCAGACCTACTTTACACAAACATGTTACACCTGAGTCTTTTGACAACGTAGGATGGAAAAAGTGACACCTGGGTAATCAGGTGTCCTTGGTTATAGGCAGTGTGACACTTTCATTTAAAAAGTACAAAGAGGCTCTGTGCTGGCAGCTCGGAGCCTGGAGCCTGTTTCCGATTCTGTGTCTCATTCACTCTCTGCCCCTCCCCCTCTCACACTCTGTCTCTCTCAAAAAAGTAAATAAAAATTTTAAAAATTTAAAAAGTACACAGAAAGTAACAAACATAAAAGAAAAAGAAAGGACATAGGGTCCGTTACCTGGCCAAGAGAAAAGAGATCAATGCTCTCTAAGTTTAAGAAAGAGCTGAATCCTCAGTGCCTTGAAACATTAGTGTAAATGGAGTGACTACAGCGTGAAGCACACCTGAACCTGAACATGAGCTTGATGTTTTTCGGTGTCCATTTATTTATTCAGTAAATATTGACTGGATATCGGTGCTAGGCCCTGTGAGAATACTTGTGTGAATAAGGCATGGCCCGTACCCTTGGTGTGATCAGAATCTGTTGGATGAGACAGGCAAGGGAAGGTGGCAATAGGTGTGGTCTAGCGTGTTATGGCGTCCAGAAGAGGGGAATGATTCAAGATTTAAGAATTAGTCCCAGAATAAAGGGATATTTCCTTCCTTGGAGTACAAGGAAGGGGAGTAGGGAATATTCTAGCAGGGAGAAAAGAAATCTTTTTAAGTAAAAAGATAACGAGGCACATTGCAATTCTATAGAACGTTTATCATCATTGAGAGGAAGGGTCAGCAAACTGTGGACCTAGACCAAATTTGGCCTGCTTCCTGTCTTTGTCAATAACGTTTTATCAGAACACAATCATGCCCATTCATTTAAAGTATCTCTGTCGCTTGTGGGCTACAAAGGCAAAGCTAAGTTAGTTGTGGCAGAGACTACCTGGCCACAAAGCCAAAACTATTTGCTATCTGGCCCTTTACAGAAGGAATTTGTTGTCTCCTAACTTAGAGCACGCTTTTCATAGGAATTTACTGTGGTGAGAATGTTAGAGGTGGCATGAGGGTGGACATTAGCATGTAAGGGAACATCACAGGAGTGGTGAACGATGAGCCCGTGGAAGCCATCAGGAGCTAGAGTAAGGAGCTTAGGCTTTATCCTGAGGGCCTTGGGGGGAGCCTCTGAAGGTTTCCACATGGGAAGGTGAGATGGACCAAACATCTGCAAGAAGTCTGGTGACTTTACTTACTGTGCTAAGCACTGAGTAGTGTGTAGAATTGTGGAATCCTTACATGGTACACTTGAAACTAATATAACACTGTTAATTATACTTCAATTAAAAAGGGGTGGGGAGGGGCAGGGCCTGGGCCCAGACTGTTTTCATGAGATCCCAGCTCCATCACGTTACTGGCTGTGAACCTCAGACAAGTTATTTCTGTGGACCTCAGTACTCCAATGGGTAGAGTGGGAAATGACGATAATAATAATTGTGATATCGATTGCATGGGGTGGAGAAGATTACATAATTTAATTCAGGTAGAGTACTGGGCCCCAGAGGAGATTCTCAGCAGTTGCTGTTACCACTGTCCTGCCTCAGTGACCATTCTGGCTGCCTGGGGGAGAGAATGGCTCAGAATGGGAGAACCTGGTGGCCGAGTGTTAGGTCTTTGGGAAAGACATGGTGGCCTGTGCCTAGGTGGGTTGCTCTGAAGCTTGGGTCAACTCTGGTCCCTGGGATCTTCACTCTCAATCTCTCCACCATGATGATCATCATCATCTCTTCTGCCCTTCTTTATTCCAGGCCTTCAAGAGCGCACTGATGAGCTCCTACTGGTGCTCTGGAAAAGGGGATGTGATCGATGACTGGTGCAGATGTGACCTCAGCGCCTTTGATGCCAGTGGGCTCCCAAACTGCAGCCCCCTCCCACAGCCAGTGTACGTATGTGTGCATGGTCCCTCTTCCTCTGGCCACCCCTTTCATGGACTCCCAGTCCTGTCCCCGAGTGCATCACCAGATCCCTGAAGTCTCTGTGACCTGCCTCCTCCTTTGAGAAAGTGGAGTGTTTGGGGAGAATAGAAACCAGATTTTTTAAATGATCCCCTCCATTTATCATTACTTCCGTGCTCATCTGTTTAGGAGACATTTACTGGGCACTGACAGCTGCTTAATCAGTTCCTGTGTTGGTCACTGGGGCTACTGAGGTAAGGAGGGTGTAGAATGTTGTCTAAGAAATGTCATTTAATTCATTCATTCAACAAATAATTTTTTTTTTAATTTTTTTTCAACGTTTATTTATTTTTGGGACAGAGAGAGACAGAGCATGAACGGGGGAGGGGCAGAGAGAGAAGGAGACACAGAATCGGAAACAGGCTCCAGGCTCTGAGCCATCAGCCCAGAGCCCGACGCGGGGCTCGAACTCACGGACCACGAGATCGTGACCTGGCTGAAGTCGGACGCTTAACCGACTGCGCCACCCAGGCGCCCCCAACAAATAATTTTTGAACACCTGCTGTGTGTCAGGCACTGGGGAATTCATCAGTGAACAAGACAGCCTGTGCACTTAGGGAGCTGACCCTTTAGTGAGGGGACAGATATCAAAGCAAAAACAGGAAAATACGATACAGTTCAAAAAGCTAATAAATATATGAAAGAAAGACGAAGAGGTGCTGGGAGAGAATAATGTGGTTGGTGCATTAGTTGGAGGGGAGGGAGGGAAGCCTCTCTGAAAAGACCTGAATCAGAGTAGTTTTCGAGGCAACAAATGGCACCATCGTGGTTCAAGCAAAAGGAGGAACACATGTGAAAGCCCCAATGTGGGAAATTCAGCATTCAGGGAAGTAAGGGAAGATCATCTCAACTGATGCAGTGTGATTAAGACAGTGCTGTGAGGAGCATAGGAGAGAGGAGCAAGAGCCAATATGGCTGAACCAGAGGCCCATAACATCCCTTTGTGTGTGTTAGGTAGATTACACCATAAGATAGTTCTTGAAGAGGTAGTGTAATGGAAATAGAGAAGGAATCTGGGCTGGGCACAAGGAAATTACCATCACAGTTCTGTGCCCAACATGCTGTGTGACTTTTCAGAAATAGTTTTTCTTTTCCTTGCTTCCCTACCTGTGAAATGAGGTGATTGAACTTCCCAGCCTCTAAGGACTTTTCCAGTTCTGACCTTCAATCGTTGTGCTGTGTCATAACTTATAAAAGGATTCTCTGGGACTCCTGCCCTCTCTGAGGGAGTGTTGATTTAAAGATGTTATAGATCTGACTGATCTGTTGGGGGATTGGAGAGAATGGCAGGAAGGTTGAGGCTACTGTATCTGAAGGCACTGTGAATTTAATTAACAACGAAGCATCATTGATAATATGGTTTAGATGCATGGAAAAATCAATTTTCTGTGAGCATATATCATATGCTTGGGTTAATTTACTGGATCCCACACTGATCCTGAAAGGTAGCTATTCATAACCCTGTTTTATGGATAAGGAAATGGAGACTGAAAGAGGTATAATGAATTGCCAGAGTCCATACAAAGGCTTGTTGGTGGGTTGAAACAGGATTTGAGCCTAGGGTGAATCCTGTGCTTTTAATCTTGAGATGTGCACATGCTTTTGGAGCCCAGCCAATGCTGACTGGGAAATGACCAACCTTCCCTGTCACCCTTTCTAGGCTTCGTCTGTCCCCAACAGTAGAGCCCTCCAGCACAGTGGTCTCCTTGGAGTGGGTGGATGTTCAACCAGCTATTGGGACCAAGGTCTCTGACTATATTCTGCAGCACAAGAAGGTGGATGAATACACAGATACAGACCTCTATACAGGTAAGTAGGAAGCCCATGACTTTGCATTTTGTTGGGGTGGCATGACAGAGGAGAGAAATGGATTTGGAGACTTACTGTCATCTGATGTGGGAAGGCATTTGAGATTTCATTGTTTTGTGATTGTCACCTGGTGCCCACACCTGTATGCCTTTTTATATGATTTTTCAGTGGGGAAGGATATTAAATTGTAGTTGGAAAGAATTTCTGATTCTCTGAGATGGATCATTAAAGTCATATATCTAAGTGTTAATTTAGAAAAGGATTTAACCTTTTCTGCTTGGAAAGGCCTACAGGTCACATGTTTGAATAACAGAGTCTGTAAGTATATAATCTCTGGGACGGAGATAAACTCAAGGAATTGTCTTTTCTAGTGAGACATACCATCTCTAGTGAGATAGCTGTCTTCAGTGGTGGGGAAGAGGGATTTGGAAATGATTCACGCATTCGGGAGGAGATGAGAAAAGGGACTCTTCAGAGTGCTACATTTGGTTGTGACTCTGAGTTGCTCTCCTTGAATTCTGAATGTCTGATAGAGCCAGGAAGCTGTGCCATCCTGGAGATTGGCTGTGTGGGAGCGGGTTTGGCTTCAAGGCAGGCCAGGAGTCTGGGTCTGTGGTATTCAGGCTTAGGCTGACTGTATCTGAAGGCACTGTCAATTTAATTAACAATGAAGCATCATTGAGAATGAGAATATGGTTTAGATACATGGCAAACTAACCAATTTTCTGTGAGCATGTATTGTATGCTTGGGTTATGCCCAGTCATCACTGGAACCAAGTGAAGCCTGGCCCACAGGGACCCCTGGAGCTGTAGGAACTGGCAGGCACCAGGATGGGTTGGAAGCTTGAGTTCGTGAGAGCCTGGTGCCTTGAAAGCTTCTGGGGCCTCAATAGCGGGTACAGGGTTCTTGGTGAAGCCACGCACACACTTCTCTCTCCTTCCACAGGGAGGATTTCTCTCTCTGAATTGGTCTGTCCCATCTTGGGGGAGGTTATGATAGTGAATCTTATCCTTTTTAACCTGCTTACTATCGCTTTTCCTGTTTTTGTGCCTCACCCAAGTGCTATAATCCCTTACCTAGAAACTTTAGTTCTTGCGGACGTATTTTTCTGCATGGCTACCTGTTGAAATTGATTTGGGGAGGGCGGGGGTCAGAGGAACAAGTGCCGTCATTGTTCTAACTTCACTCTCCAAATGATTAGCAGCCTTGCTTACAGATCAAGTAAATGGATCCCACCCAGAGAGGTGTGAGATTTTGCCAAAGTCCTACAACCAGTACCTCGTAGGGTCAGGCTTTATAACCAAATCTCACTCCAGCACCGTGCTCATTCTTTATGTAACATCAGACTTCATGATGGAAGACTGAATACTCGTTTGCTGAGAGATTTTTTTTTGTTTGAATTAGAAATGGATGTTGAATTTTCTGCCTATTGAAATGATCATATAGTTTGTTTCTTTGTGAATATGATAGATTACATTTAAAAATATGATAAATTACATTGATAGATTTCCAAATGATAAAAAAAAAAACAAAAAAACCTTACATTTCCAGAGTAAGTAAATCCCACATGGTCATGATGCATTATCTTTTTTTTTTCTTTCTACATATTGTTGGATTTGATGTGTTAAAATTTTGTTGCGAATTTTTTGCATCTATGTTCCTGAGAGATTCTGATCTGTAGTTTTCTTGTAATGCTTTTGTCTGTTTTTATTATCAGGATTAATTCTGGCCTCGCAACGTAAATTTGCCCTCACAAAATATTTCCTTCCTTTTCCATTTTCTAAAAGAGTTTGGGTAGAATTAGCAGTATTTCTTCCTTAATTATTTGATAGAATTCACCAGTGAAATAATCTGGGCTTGGAGCTTTCCCTGTAGGAAGGTTTAACTACCAATTTAATTGTCTGATAGATACAAGGCTATTCAGATTATAGCTTGTGTATTTCAAGGAATTTGGCCATTTCATGTAGGTTATAAAATTTACTGGCAAAAAGTTGTTCATAACATTCTATAATTAGTCTTTTAATACCCATGGAAATTTAGAAATTATAGCGATCTCTCTCTCATTCTTGATTTTGGCAGTTTGCCTTTCTCTCTCTCTCTCTCTCTCTCTTTCTGATCAATCTGGCTCAAAGGTTATGTAATTTATTTACTTTCTCAAGCCAGTCAACTTTGGTTTCATCTGTTTTTACTATTGTTACCCGTTTCATTGTGTTCTGTTGGGATCTTTATTATTTCTTTTCTTTGGCTAACTGGATTTAGTTCACTCCTCTTTTTCCTGGATTTTTAAGGTAGTAGCTGAGGTTATTGTTTTGAGATTTTTCTTATAAGCATTCCCCCTAACTACTGCTTTAGTGGCTTACCAATTTTTGATAAATTGAGTTTTCATTTTCATTCATTTCAAAACATACTCTAATTTCCCTTTTGTTTTCTTCTTTGACTTATGGATTCTTTATGGCTACTTATTTAATGTTACTTATGTTCCAAATATTGGGGATTTTACAGACATCTTTTTGTTATTGATGTCACTATATATCAAAGAACATAATTTTTATGACTAATCATTTTAAATTTATTGAGACTGGCTTTATGGACCAGAATCTGTTCTGTCATCATTTTCAGCATCCACTTTAAAACTCTTAAGGACTGAGAACAAACTAAGGGTAGATTGGGGGGATGGGGGGTAGGGGAAAATGGGTGATGGGCAGGGAGGAGGGCACTTGTTGGGATGAACACTGGATGTTGTATGGAAACCAATTTGACAATAAATTATATTAAAAAATAAATAAAAGGCCAGGTGCGCCTGGGTGGCTCAGTCAGTTGAGCGTCCGACTTCAGCTCAGGTCACAATCTCGCGGTCTGTGAGTTTGAGCCCCACGTCAGGCTCTGGGCTGATGGCTCAGAGCCTGGAGCCTGCTTCCGATTCTGTGTCTCCCTCTCTCTCTGCCCCTCCCCCATTCATGTTCTGTCTCTCTCTGTCTCAAAAATAAATAAAACGTTTAAAAAAAATTAAAAAAAAAATAAAATCTGATCAAATGTAAAAAAATAAATTCCATTTAGTATCAAAAATAAAATGAAATAAAATATATTTCTTGTAGGCAACATATATTTAGGTTTTTTGTATATATTTTTTAAATCCAATTTGACACTGTTACCTTTAAATTGGGGTATTTGGACCATTCATATTTAATGTGATTTTCTTTTTTTGGTCAGGTTTAGTTTTGTCATCTTGCTACTTATTTTCTGTTGTCCTATCTTCTCTTTTTTTCTTTTTTTGGATTGGGTGTTTTTATGATTCCTTTTTATCTCCTTTGTTGACTTATTAACTATATATCTTTTTTTTAATTTTAGTGGTTACTTTAGTGTTTATATATGCATAGTCAGCATATCATGATATACCTTCAAAGCTATTATACCACCATATATATAGTATAGGAACCTTATAATAGTATACTTTTATTTCTCCTCTCCTAGCCTTTATTGTATTGACATACATTTTGCATATATATATGCATGCTATATTCTATAACATGTCATTATTTTTCCCTAAAGAATAATTATATTTAAAGACATTTAAATAATAAGAAAAGTAATTTTATTTTTTTAAGAAAAAAATAATTTTATATATTTACCCATGTAGTTACCATTTTTGCTGCTCATCATTCCTTCACATACATATTTTAATCTAATTTCATTGTCCTTCCTAAAGGATGTCTTTTTCTATTTCTTACCTTTCAGATCTGTTAGTGATAGATTCTTTCTGCTTCTGCTTTTGTAAGTTGTTATTGCTGGATATAGAATTCTAGATTGACATGTTTTTCTTTTAGTAATTTAAAACTGTTGCTCCTCTGTCTTGCTTACATTGTTTGCATTGAGAAATCTGCTTTTATTCCTACTTTTGACCCCCTGTATATACACACCATTTTTGTCCTGTGGATGCTTCTAAGATCTTCTCTTTAGTCCAAGTTTTGAGCAATATTATTATTTTATTGTGCTTGAGGTTCATTGAGCTTCTTGAATATGTGGGTTTATAGTTCTATCATGTTTGGAGATTGGGGGGCCATTATTTTTTTTATATTTTTTTTCTTCCTGACCATATTTATTCTCCTTCAGTGACTCTAATTTTATGTGGTTTTGGCCATGTGAAGTGATTCTATTTTTTTTTTAATTCTTTGTTTAATTTTGGATGGATCTTCAATACCTTCTGCAAAGTCTAACCTATTTTTGACCCCATCTGGTAAATTTTTCATCTCAGACATTATAATTTTCATCTTTAAAAGTTCAGTTTGGGTCTTGTTAATATATCACACACTTTAACATTTTTGACATATGGAATAGAGTTATAATTGTTTTAATGTCTTTATATGCTAATTCTAATGTCTGAGTCAGTTTAAATGGATTGGTTTCTTTCCTCATTATGGGTTGCATTTTCCTGCTTCTTTACATGCCAGGTAATTTTTGACTGGATGCCAGACATTTTTATTTTTGCCTTGTTGGTGCTGGATATTTTTGTATTCCTATATTTTTTAACTCTGTTCTGGGACACAGTTAAGTTACTTGGAAATAGTTCTATTCTTTTGAGTCTCACTTTTAAGATTTGCTAGCTGGAACTGGAACAGTGTTTAGTCTAGGGCTAATTATTCCTTACTACTGAGGCAAGATTCTTCTATGTGCTCCACACAATGGCCTATGAATTATGAGATTTTCCAGTATGGCTGGTAGGAACAGCCACTATTTTTGGCCC
The DNA here is from genome assembly GCF_016509475.1 of Prionailurus bengalensis. Classification (NCBI taxonomy): domain Eukaryota; kingdom Metazoa; phylum Chordata; class Mammalia; order Carnivora; family Felidae; genus Prionailurus; species Prionailurus bengalensis. The sequence goes on along the minus strand of NC_057359.1, from coordinate 76,429,935 downwards.
CTATATGAACACTTGGCAGCGTTCCATCTAATCCTCTTGAGGTAGTAGTTTCCTCACCTACATTCATTAGTCAGTACTGTGGTGAGTGTTGAAATGGGACCCTCCACAGATCTCTTCAATTTTCTCTTTGTGTAGCTCTCCTCTCTCCATTCTTTTATCCCTGTAGTCATTTTTGATCTCTTCAGACTGAGAACTGGGTCTTCTCAGTGCAGGGAATCTTGCAGGCCTCCCTCTCACTGCACAGTGATCTGGAAACTCTCTAAAGGCAGTAATCTGGAAAATTTTAAGGCTCACATAATTTGTTTTCAATTTCAATCTTTCAAGATCTCTGGCCTTTGTTGCTGAGTTCCAGTTTGAACATTTGTTTTATACTCTTTCTTTTCCTTTTTTAATTTCTTTATGTTTCAGGCAGCTGGGGAAATTAATCTAGTGGCTGTTTGTCCATCTGGTCCAGAAATGAAAATCCAAGATTCTTCCTTCTGATTGTCTAGGAACCAATGCTCTGATCCAAGAATTTTCTTTCTTTCTTTCTTTCTTTCTTTCTTTCTTTCTTTCTTTCTTTCTTTCTTTCTTTCTTTCTTTCTTTCTTTTATATACATGAAGCTTACTTGTTTTTAGTTAATGGTCTGAGGTCACCCCACACAGATATCACCCCTTCTTCTTCCTGCTGTCACTCAGAAGTTTGAAGGTAATGACATAGCTACTTCCATCTTTATAAGTTCTTCTAATCCTTTCTTGTGTGACTTGACTTTCATTATCCCCATTGTTCAGCTCTTGAATTTTTTAGTGGGTAGCTGTCTACAAAGAAGAAGATAATGACTTATTTCTGTATAATTTGGAATCCTCCCATAGTGCCTGACCCACATAGATTTTCAATGTTAATGAATTGAGTTGTTCATGGGTAGATATCAATATATGTATGTATATGTGTATAGATATAGATATTTAGTCTTATGTAGCCCTAGAGACTAGCTGAGTATATAATAAGCCTTCTAAAATGTATCATGGTCAACTGATGCTATGGATGATTGGGGGCTATCTGAAGCAAAAACTGTTTTGTTTTTTGTTTTTTTTTTTGCCTCTATGTCATCTTTACCATGTCTCAACCATCTCGAAACTTCACCTGGCTCAAATTTAAATATTCCAGCTCATCTGATTGCGTTTTATCTTAGAGGATAGAAGCCTAATGAAGGAGTATGGACTTTGGAAAACTTGGCTTCTGCTTTCAGTTTCCACCACTTTGCACTGAGAAATCTAGGGCCAGTCATAATCTTTTCTAGGTCTCAGTTTCCTTATCCATGGAATGGGAAAAATAACAATCACTGAACATGCTACCTTCAAGATCGAAGGTAGTAAAGTTCTTGGGACAGAGTAGGTACTAGTAAATTTTAGTTGCTTCTCATTTCCATGAATTAAAAACAATGAAAGGAAAATTAAATGTTCAGAAGAAAACAACAAAGTAAGGTGTAAGACTTGTTTTGGATGGAGAGTTAGGATTACTCACACACTTCACCAGGTGAGGCCAGAATAAGGAAATGCGGGTTTTCTCCTTTGATCTCTGGATTTTCACCAACAGCCGAGTCCAGTGCTGGAATTATTTATTTGCAAGCTCACGAATGTGTGTGCACTGATATACATGCATACGAACTCTTTCTCTCTTGCCCTCTCTCTGTCTCTCTTTTACACACACAAACACACCACACTTTATTACTGCCATCTGTTCCATATCTTTTTGAACTAGCTGTTGAAATGCTCACTCTCCTTCCCTGTCTCCTTCCCCTGCCCCTCGCCCCTGGGTTTGGCACTCTCTTTGTTTCTTTCAGAGAAGCCATTGCTCTGTCGGTTCTGGGACTCTATTGGGAAAGCCAAACATAAGTAGCCTCCTGTTCCAGTTGTTTTGAGCAGAAACGGGGCTTGTTTTGGGGAGTGGCTAAATTCCCCACACACTAACCTGTCATCAATATTAAAAACAGACGTCTGGTTCTCTCGCGTGGCCTCACCAGAGAAATTGGCACGGGTTTCAGCCTTTTGGGCAGGAGGGTAGGAATATGAAGTGGGGGCTGAGGCACAAGCAGATTTAATAAAGTCAAATTCCTTGATTGACTTATGGAGGAATAGGCGAGGAAAGGGTAGGGACTTGACTGGAAGTGGCACGTAGGATGAGCTAGTAGTCGAGCTGGAGATAAAATGGGAGGGACTCTGGTTTCTTTCCCTGCTTTCCCTGCCAATTCCAGTCATCTTTCCAGCAGTCCATATTACCTCTAGTAGGCTGTGCCGTGCTGAGGCAGATGGAAATTAGGGCATAGAAGGTGTCTGTTTGTCTGGGCATGATGAAGTATCGAGCCACCTGATGGCAGCTGGGGGGCTGTCACCTTATAGGGAATGTAGACCTTTAGAATCATCACTACTTTGTCTATTTTCATATATGTCAGCTTCTGTGAACCCCAGAAGTTCAGAGTAGAAGGACCTTAAGCATCAGTCCAGCTCCCTCATTATAAGGGTCAGAAGAATGAAGACAAGAAGGGGAAGGGTCTCACTCTGTCATAATCTCCCACCACACCCCCCTGAACTTGCCTAGGTAATCTGCTGGATTTTTTTAACCTTCTAAAAATCAGAAACTTCTGTCTCTTTCCATGGGCTTTCCAACTTTAACTTGTTTGATTCAGGCCTTGGCCCCCACAGAGGCAGTAGGGCCTTTACACCATTCCCCCAGCCTCCTCATGGAAAGCAACAACATCTGGAGCTGGTCAGTGCCCTTTGCTGTCCTGGCATCTGGGAGCCTGCTGGGCTGCTCCCCAGCTGATCAGTACCAGGCTCCCCTTCTGCCAACTCTCAGTTTTTGTGTGTGTTTCCTCCTTTCTTTGTCCTTTCCTCTCTCCCTCCCTCTTTCTCTTTCTTTTTCTCCCTCTGTGTGTGTTTCCTCTTGATATCTTTCTGTCTCTTCCTTTGTCTTTTTCACTTCATGTCTTCTTCTGTCTGTGTCTCGCACCATCTTTTCTTGTGTTTGTCTCCCTGAACTGGCTTAGGTATAAACTGCTCATATAAATTCCTCTAGATCTGGGTCACGAATGATGTCTAGAATGATGAGAAGATGCCTCCACCACCCCACCCCCATTCGATATCTTCTTTCTCCCAATTTCCATTAAGTTTCTATTAAATCTAATCTATAACCGAAAGACAACCTCCCCTCCCCCACACACACCATCCCATCTTAGACCTTAGACTGAAGACCTTCTCAGGTGAAGGCAAGCAGTTATAGAGGTCAATTTGTGTGGGGGGATAACTGAAGGCAAGGGACAACATGGCCCCAATTTCCCTAGGAGCTGAGAGGATGGTAGCAGCAACATCTGTGATAGAACTGTTGAAAAAATACTGTGGAGATTACTCAGAGCTTCTCAAGCAGCGTAGGCCATGGCTCAGCCATACTCTTTGAGAAGCTAGAGGGGCCCTTATCCGCCTGCCGTCTGCCTGCTCTGGACCAGCTTGAGGGAGGTGATGTCATTGGAGACTGGGCCTCACTCCCTCAGCTAGAGTGGAGGAGAGGAGGGGGGATGAAGAAAATATGTTTTACAGGGTGAGGTACAAACCGACATGACTGAAAACATCTGGAACTGATATTAGATCCTCAGAAAACATTTCTGTCACTACAGCTGCTCTTCGGATGAGAGGTTTCCAAAAGTGAAGTACTTCCAAAGGGAAAAGGTACTTGGAGGGTCTTAATTCTCTCCATTCCTGCATGCCACCCAGCCTGCTTTCTACCCAGCCCGCTTTCTGTATCAGAGTTTTTTCTTTTCTTTTTCTTTCTTCTTTTTTTTTTTTTTTTTTTTTTTACAGTTCATAAAGCACATTAACTTATCCCATTAATGTATATGGAGCTCTTACTGTGGCCCAGATATTGCAGAACATGCTGGGCATAGGAGAGTAATAAAACAGGCATGATTCTTGCCCATATGGATCCTGTACTTGACTAGGAGAGAGAGAGAACATAGCAAGAAATTACCCTCTAGTGTGATAGGTATGGAGATAATTCAGATACTGTTAAGAGCACAGAATAGAGGCTTCTAACTTAGGCCCATGGTGTCAGTAAAGGCTACCTAGAGGAAGTGAGGGAGCTGTTCAAGATTCCGGTTTTAGTAATTAATCATACTGATCAACCCCTCTTATTCAAGACTATGAGCCCTCCCATGTGGAGCTCACCCTCTGGCTGAAAAGACTGCTCTTCAAGTCTCACTTCTTCCCTGCTGCTTGTACATACAATCACACTGCTGGAGAAAAGCACAAAGTTGAGAGTATTTGGCACCATTATATCATCAGTCACCAGTGTCATCTGGATGCTTCACCACCAGGCAATCCTACTAGACTTCTCCTGTCATTTACTTTCTTCTCCATTGTCTTTCAATTGATAACACCCTATCCTTCCCCGCCTCTCTCAGCAGATGGGCTTGTCCCTCATTCACAGAGAAGATAACATAGGGAGTAGTTCAACCTCCATCTGTGACAATTTTAAGTCTCTGTGCCCCTTTCTGCATATTTTTCCACTTCCCTGATGATACAATGTAGGAGGTGCTCTTCCTCTCTAGAGTTAGTCCTTTTAATTGTTTTAATGTTTATTTATTTGAGAGAGAGAGAGAGAGACAGAGACAGAGAGAGAATGAGCGGGGGAGGGGCAGAGAGAGAGACAGAGACACAGAATCCAAAGCAGGCTCTAGGCTCCCAGCTGTCAGCACAGAGCCTGACACAGGGCTCGAACTCATGAACCATGAGATCATGACCTGAGCCGAAGTTGGACGTTTAACCAATGAGCCACCCAGGCGCACCTAGAGTTAGTCCCCTTATTCACACTGCTCTCATGTCCTCCTAAATTCTTAGGAAACTTTACATATTAATTATATCCCTGTATTTTGTATCTTCAGTCTCTCCTTCAGTAGATTATTTTTACCATAATTTAAATATTCTTGTAGGTTTTTCTTAAAGAAACAAAACACTCCATTTTCTACTCTCAGTATGTCTCTTCTTAATAAACACACTTTTGAAAGTAGAATCTACAGTGGTTGACTCCATTTCTTCACTTTCCACTCCTTCCTCACCTCACTTTGCTTGACTCTGTTTCCTGCAACCACCATGTTGCTGACATGAATCATTTTCTCTGCAAATGTCTGCGACTTCCATGCGGTACTAAATTCAATGATTTTTTTTTTTTAATTTTTGGTCATAAATTTACTTGATATCTTCATTCGTTCTATGGGGTTGACCATTCTCTTCTGAAACCTTTGCTTTTCTTGCTTTCTTTGACCATACTGTCCTGGGTTTCCACTAGCCTGTCTGACTCCAACTCAGCCTCCCTTTCCGGGTCCTCCAGTTTGCTCTTTAAATCTTAGAGTCCTTAGGTCTTGGTCTTCTATCTTCTCTTCTTTTCTTTCTTTTTTTTTTTTTTTAAAGTTTATTTTTTGAGGTGGGGGAGGACAGAGGGTCCGAAATGGGCTCCATACTGACAGCAGTGGAGAGTCCGATGTGGGGCTCAAACTCACAAACCATGAAATCATGACCAGAGCCTAAGTCACATGCTTAAGCCACCCAGGCACCCTTTCTATCTACTCTTAATTTAAACTGTCTCTGGGGTCCCATGTGCACTCCGATAGTTAAAATCAACACATTCGCTGCTCTTATGTTTGCATTTCCATCTCATGCTTCTGAGCTCTCTACCCATATCTAGCTGAATAAAAAAAGGCATGTGCAGTGTGGTGTCTCACAAACAATCCAAACTCAACACATCCCAAACTGAACTTGTTACCATCTCCACACACATACGCCCCTGCCCAAGTGTTAGTTTATTCTCTGTAAATGGTACCACTATAAATTGAGTTCCTTGAAGAAAACCCCCCAAGGTATAACTCTTTTCTCTTATTTATCCTCATATTCAATCTATAACCAAGTTATTTAGCTTCGATCTCCATCGTCTCTTTCTCTGCCAGAGAAAAAGAAGTATTGTTGAAGGTATAATCGACACATAACACTATCTCTTGTTGTTCTCTTTTTTTCATATTGCCTAGTGTAAGCCACAATTATCTCTTGCAGCTACCTTCTAATTAGTTTTCATATTAGCCACGTTTTGTCCCTTTCAGTTCTCAGTTTTAAAGGCAGAGCTACCCTTCAAAATACAGCTCTTGATCATATCCAGGACCTAGCACAGTGCCTGGCATATCATGGACGCTCAATTAATAGTTGATGAATAGATATCTGATTTATAATATTACTCTCCTGACTTAAACCTTTTAAGAGCTTCCCATAACTCTTCTAACTGAATAAAAAAAAATTTTGACATGGCCTATAAGGTTATGAATAATTGTTCTTGCCTTCTTCTCCAGTCTTCTATCTATTCTTGATATCTCCAATTTTCTTTCCCACTGGGGTCTATACACTCAGGTCTCAGCTTAAATGTCACTTCTCTAAATCCTTAGATTATATTTGGCCCTTTCATTGATTATGTGAACTTTTAGCATTTAATACTCCCTTGGTAGCACTTATTACAATTATAATGAATGGATTTTGATTGGGGGTTGGGGGGAGATGGGCTTAACATTTGCCTTTCTCACTAGAATATTAACTCCTCCTAGGTAGAATTATGTTCCTCTTTTTTATCACTTCATCCCCAGTGTCTAGTAAAATGTCAGGCATATGGTAGGCACCTAATAAAGGCCCTGAAGTGTGAGCAAGAAATAGTGAGACCATGTGAAGGTTGAGGGGAAGATGAATAAGGAGAGTATCCCAGATAGAGAGAGGGAAAAGCATGTGCAGTGGCCTTAAGGAATAAAAGGGTAATGTGGCTGGAGATTAAATTTTGATTGGTAGATTTAAAAGAGAAGAGACCATAGAAGGGGTGAAGTTATGGTGAGCTGTTTAAGGCATGTTAAAGAATGCACGTTTTATTGCCTTGGCTGCTAGTCAATGGAAGATGAGTTGAAGCATCTTTGAATCTAGTATTTCATTTTATCCACAAATTCATCCTTCCAAGTAGGGAATTATTATCTCCATTTAAAGGTGAGAGAATTGAAGATCAGGCTTGTGAAGTTGATAGTCAAAAGTCCAACTTCTGAGAAGAGTGGGGTCAAAAATTGAATTTTAGTATCTGATTATTTAATCTACGTTTCTTTCCATTTCTGACTGCTGGTGTATGCTAGTCAGAGGCAAGAAGCCCCTGGCTCTGGGGATCAAGAACAATGGCTGAATGGTTTCTCTACAGAACTTCATTGTCCTAAGGATTCTGTGTGGGCATCAAGGAGTTGACTGAGTGACCCAATTTATAGGACTAAGGTTCATCTTATGTTGCCCACCTGGAGGGATAGTTGACATGGGACTGAGCAGAGGCATCCAAAAAGATTGCCTAAAGATGAAAGGAAAAGATGAGGAAAAGAGTGTAGCTGTAAGTACCTCTGTACCCCCATCAGACTTGGGGAGGGGGTAGGAAGGAGGATTTCCCTCTAAGGCATTATTTGTTGACTTTAAAAAAATCTTACTTCTGGGGCACCTGGGTGGCTCAGTTGGTTGAGCGTCTGGCTTCAGCTCAGGTCATGATCTCATGGTTTGTGAGTTTGATCCCTGTGTCTGTGCTGACAGCTCAGTGCCTGGAGCCTGTTTTGGATTCTGTGTCTCCCTTTCTCTCTGCCCCTTCCCCCGCTTGTGCTCGCTTGCTCTCTCTCTCTCTCTCTCTCTCTCTCTCTCTCTCTCTCAAAAATAAATAAACATTAAAAAAATAATTAAAAAAAAAAAAACCTTCCTTCTCCATTATACCTCAAATCTTTCTTCCTCTCTGAGGCCACTCTAGATACTTCCAGTATAACTTCCTCATCAGGCTTCTCTACCTCTTCTTGTCTTCCCCTATATTCAGTCTTACTGGTGCTGCCAGACTCTTATCTGTCTATGCCAGTGTTCCCCAAAACACAGTCTCTAAAGGTGAATATGTTAAGGAAAAAAGAAAACAAAACAAAACAAAACCCAAACTAAACATCGGTACTTCTCAACACTGTTGTGAGCAGCAAATGAAATTCTGTATGATGTATGTGAGATGCCTGGTGCATGGAGGATATAAAATAATTACTCATTCCTTTTCTTTTCTCTTTAGCATCCCCTTTGAAAATATACACAATACTCTTCATTATCTGAAATACTTGGCCTTAAACTAGAAGTAGCAATTGGCTACGTAGCATTTTTTAATATTTGGATAAGTTGCCATCATTTGAAATCTGGAATGTTTTCCCATGAACACTTGGATTCCTGGCTTCTGTTGAAAAAAGAGTAGGTTCTGGCAAGCTGGGGCGTAATCCCACATGGCAGCAGTGGACAGGATTGCTAAGTAGCAGTTCCCCCCTGTAGAGAATGTGCGTAAGCTTTAGTTTGCGAAAGTGCCCCGTCTTCCAGTTTGTCTGACGTCTGACCGACTGCATGAATTTGTATTATCTGCTTTACCCCTTAGATATTTGATTGTGTCTTCCCTAACCCAGGCCAGGGACACAGAGCATCTTCCCTTCAGAGTTTTGAATTAATCATGTCTTGGAATATTCTAGCCTACTCTTTGCCTGTATCGTAACAAAGGCGGGGGGTAGGGTGGGCGTTGAGCTGATTATTAATAATAATAGCAGAAATGTCCTATAAAAATAGCTTCAATTTTTGAATGTTTGCTCTGTGCCCCTGATGAGGGAGCGTGGGGCAAGCTGAGGGCAAAGTACAGGCTAACAGTACCCTCCCCTCCCTCCCTGCCCCCCCCCCCCCACCAAGGTGGGATGTGTGTGATATTCCTCTAACAGTCCTGGCTGCCCAAGAGCAGGGGAAAGGAAAGAAAGTAAGTGGTTGACTGATTGAGATCGCAGTCACGCAGGCCAGGAGTCTCCTTCAGTTTACAGATAACTTAGTAAACTGCAAGAAAAAGGCAATCTCATCCACAGTCTAATCTCCAGAAACCTATAGACTCTGTTTCCTGGAGCCCTGATATCACCCTCATCAAAATTTAAGGGGGTTTATGTACTTGCCCTGGTGATGTGGGAAACAAGGCAAATGAAAAATTAAGTTCCCTTACTACCTACAACCCATTGACAAGTCTTTGAAATAGGCAGAGTTACCTTCCTCTAGAAGCCCAGCTGCCTCAATGTTGACACTTTGCTAGGGGCAAAAGGGAATCTTGGTTTAACATTATCCTGACCTCCCCTTCCCCCCCCTCACAGGATTCTGTGCATCTCCTTAAACACATAAGTATTTCTTTGCAAACCTCTTTTATCTTTAATCCCCAAGTATATGTTGGCAATTATACTCCAAGCATATGGCCCCTGATACATATCTGAAGGGTCTCATGACTGAAGTTTTATTAAGCAGTAATAAATGACATTTTCTTAACAACAACTAGCCCCTCAAGGTCCTGGAAACCTTGCTTCCAGAATTCCTTAGAGATGTATGCTGTCCCTAACTCCCTCCCAACCTGAGGGTATATAATCAGTCACTCTTCTCAATCCCAGGTGGCTCTTTCTGCCCATGGGTCCTGTCCCTGTACCTTAATAAAATCATCTTTTTGCACCAAAGACGTCTTCAAGAATTTTTTTCCTGGCCGTTGGCTCCAGACCCCAGCATTACCCCAAAACGCCATCACCCCACAAGACTTCTAGCTCTGTGAGGATCTCCATCTAGTTCATCACTGTATTTGTCTGTCCTGTCCTAGCGTAGGTTCACAGCAGAAACCTAATGGGTAACCATTAAAGGAGTACATCGAATGAAAGAAGTAGAAGTGCTGTGCTAAACTCTATGTTCACCATAATTCTTTGATGAAGTTATTATTGTTATTCTCATTTTCACAAAAGCCTGAACTGTGGCTTTTGTCTCTTTCTCATTAACTTTACTTTGTTGTCTTTTCCGGTGTCTCCCTGCCTGGTACCAAGACTCCTTCACCACCATACTTCAGCTGATAGATGATCAACTAGGAGTAGCCCCACTAGGTCACATGCTTCTAGAATCCTAAAATATACTTACAAGATCTTTATAGATTCAATTCAGATGAGGAAACTGAATTCCAGAAGTCAAGGAACTTTCTTTTAGTCTCCTGGTGAGTAGATTTGGATCTCTCTGCTCCCAGCCATGCATGGATTCTCCCCCGCCCCCTGCCAGGTGTGAAAAGGTAATTTTATTAAAGCATGGGGAAAGGACCCAGGCAGAAAGAGCTGTCCAGAGATTGTGAGGAGAGACTGATTATATACTTGGGAGTTGGGGAGGTAAAGTCAGTGGGATTTTCCAAAGGGATTTTCCTATGCTAAAGAAGACTCATCAGATTCTGGAAGCCTAGCCATTGTCATTGTCCAACTAAGGTTGTTTTCCCCTCTAGCAAAGCATTAACATTAAGATACTGGGGAGTTCCTGGAGAAATGTTGTACTCCACCTGCCTCAAGTATTTGTCAATGGGTAGCAGGTTAAAAGGAAATTTAATCTCGTCTACATTTCCTCCAGAGTTTCCCACATCATTCCCCCCTGAACAGTTTTGACCCTTAAATCTTAAAGGTTGCTGAGGGTGGAAGGTCTTCTCTTCTATAACTTCTTCTTGCTGAATAGGGGTGTAGAGATGCCCCTACCTGTGGACCAACATTGGTCAGTTGAGGTATGTATGTATAGGAGTTACCAAAGGCCAAGGCAGCCAATCCCAGGTAGAAAACATGTATGAACCTCCTTGAGTAGAAAAGATCATCTATCAGCTGGAAGTCATGGTAGTGAAGGAGTCTTGGCACCAGTCAGGGAGACACTGGAAATAAGACAACAAAATAACGTTAATATTATGAGAAAGAGAAACCTAAATAAAAGACCTTTGATAGTTAGAATTTTCCTCAACTCTTTTGTTGTCTCCTGAAGAGAAATTTGAGGTCTTCCACAGGTTCACAGGAGTAAGAAGGCATGTCAGCAGGCATACTAGAATCCTGTGAGGAAGATACAGGTTTAATTCTTTAATTCTTTTTTTTTTTAATTTTTTAATGTTTATTTATCTATAAGAGAGAGAGGGAACAGGGGAGGGGCAGAGAGAGAGGGAGACACAGAATCCGAAGCAGGCTCCAGGCTCTGAGCTGTCAGCACAGAGCCCAACACAGGGCTCAAACCTATGAACTGCAAGATCATGATCTGAGCCAAAGTCAGCTTAACCAAATGAGCCACCCAGGCACCCCGGTTAATTCTTGAAACATGAATCCATGAGGAATGTCCTTCTAATTTTACTTCAGTGAGAGTACATAATATGACCCGGTAGAGGTCCTTCCATTTAAGAGTTAAATTTCCTGATGTATTAGATTTCCAATCCTTTAAATAAACCAGGTCTCCTGGGTTTATATGGGGTGGGTTGCTAGCAACTGTCAGATCAGATTTAGGGAGAATATAGTTTGCATATTCATTTAGAGATGTAGGAATTAACCCAGCCTCAAGTGAATAATTTAATAAAGCTCTATAGCCTGTATCTATTGATAGGTCTACAGTGAGAAAGCCTTTTTATATACACTTGTTGGGGGAATCCAACCCATTTTCCAGTTGTTTAAGTAGTCCTCTGCCTATGGGGTCCTGTTATCCCCACGGAATAACAACCAAGATTTTCTATACATGAGCTATTTCTCTGAAGTTTACCTCAAGTTGCCCAGCTTAGCCAACATTTAAAGACAGAACTAGAATTTAACATCTGCAAAGATGTGTTATTATTGAACATAATTTTTCTCTATAATTACCCTCATTTCCAGTGATAGCCAAATCAAGACTAATCCTTTTTGAAAAGTCCAATTTTAACAAACTTGGCCTAATTATTTACTTAGCTTAACAAAAGTAGTTCTTGATCAATATAGATCTTTAAAAAAAATTTTTTAATGTTCTATTTATTTTTGAGACAGAGACAGAGCATGAGCAGGGGAGGGGCAGAGAGAAAGGGAGACAAAGCAGGCTCCAGGCTCTGAGCTGTTAGCACAGAGCCCGATGTGGGGCTCGAACTCCCAAACTGTGAGATCATGACCTGAGCCAAAGTCGGATGCTTAACCGACTGAACCACCCAGGTGCCCCAATATAGATCTTTTAAAATTTGCTTTGCTAGAACTTTTTATAAGGAATCGAGATTGAACTTTTAGTAGCCTCTCTAGGCCAGAAGCCATGCCAAGTACTTGCCATAAGACATGCCTGCAATACCTGTTGATTTGGGCTAATTCCTCTTCATGAGGTCCCCAAAGTATCCTGTGGTTTCTGCACCTGCCAGGAAGTGACATTTTTACTTACTGGATAAGGAAGACTCTGGATACTCTCTAAGCAAGATATTAGACCAACATTTCCAAGGGGCTTTATTGGCTTCATGCTTCATAAAGTCAACTTTAGTTCTTTAAAGCTGTATGGTCATATCTGAGACTATACATATCTCTCAAATATGATGCTCCAGTCAAAGCCTTGGTAAGATCACCAGTATTTCCAGTGGTGTCCTATTATAAGGAGAGCAGGTTCTTATTGAACTTATGCAAATAGGTATGATTGCCATGGAAGAAAGAACACTCCCAGACTTTGTCATTTTCAGAAGGTTCAGGTAGAGAGAAAAGCTAAATGCTTCAGTTTGTTCACAGAGCAATACTTTGCCCTATTACTGTATATCATGGATATATTAAGAGAAAGTTCCCTGAATCTGGAAGAGCAAATATTAGAGATTAGAGAACCAGCATTAATTCTTCTACCATGTGTCCTTAGAAGTATTCAGGCTTGGATTTGCCCACTAGTTCCATCCCCAGTATTCATAAACTTCCTCCATTGACTTTCCTTTTCCTAAGTCATCTTATCATGCCTCTCAAGGGAAAGATTTGGGGTACATTCCTGAAGTCATGTAAGATGAGATCAAGGAGTTGTCTTCATTGGACCCCAAACTCCCCAGGGAGAACTCAGTTGCCCTGCCCTGAGCAGGCCTCACCTAGCCAGGTGGGGAAAGGTAAGGGTGGAGTACTCTGGAAAGAGGGAATTTGGTTATTAACTAACAATGAATATGGGCTTGTAAAAGAACAATTATGGGCCCTGTTGTAATTTCTCCTTAATACATAATTACTAGGTTTCTCTCCAGCTCATCTTTGCAGACAGTTGACCCATTTAAAGGCCTCAGGTACAGCTGACATCAGTGATGTAAGCCAGCTTTCCAACACATAAGAGTTCCCTGGTAATACTCACTCCATGATTCTAAAGTACCTTTTAGAATCACAGGAAATCTGGAAGGAACTGTAGAGATCACAGACAAACCTCTACCCAGTTCCCCTGCCTCCACCTCTGCCCAGTTCTCTCCTCTCTCACTCAATCATACAGATGAGGAGTAAGACTCAGAAGAGAAGTGACTCCACTGAGATCATTCATAGTTCATGAATGTAATTCCAGAGGTCTTAGACCCCATATCAAGAATCCTAGAATAATTTGTGCTGTCAGCACTAACCATTCAAGTGCCAAAGAGTTGGGTCACGATACCTTTGGATTTGGGCTCACTCATTATTTCAGACCCCTGGGCAGAAGTCATCCTTTAGAAGAAGTCTGAGTTCTGGAGAGCGTAGCCTTCAAGAAGGGAGCATACCATTTCCAAAGGCCAGAAAAGATGGAAGTCATTCATTCTAGTAGGCAAGAAAACAAATTCCCTTATACAGCCATCCTTGAGAGGTATTTCCTTTATATTTGGAAAAGAGAACAACACAACACAAACTCTTTCCCTTCTTGAGTTGGCTTTGAGGTAACTGATGACTAACTTAGCATGGAAGGGCAGAACCGCCCTAGTCATCTTTCTTATCCTCAGTCACACCAAGCTTGTTTCTTCACACCTACTTTCCTCTGCCTAGAATGTTCTTTCCCCAGTTCTTTGAATTGTTGATTGTTTCATCCCATTGTCCTCTTCACTTAGAGGCCTCCTGACCACCCAAATATAAAGTTCCTTCTCTGTCACCTCTTGCCACATCCTCCAGTATTACTGTCCTCACATCACTTGCCATTTTCTGAAATAATTTTACTTATTTATTTATTTTTGCCTGTTTATTTTTGGTTCCCCTGCTCCTGAATGTAGGCCCTATAAGATTGGGGACCTCACCTTGACTGTCTCAGTCTATGGTATATTCCTAGTATCAAAAATGTAAATTATGCTGGTATCAAAATCCCTGAAACAAGGCAGGCAAACTACTTCTATCCAGTTTAAAGGGAATTAAAGCAAGAATGAAGCAAGACGAGTGGCATTTGTGAAGCACCTTTTCTATACCAGGAATTTTGTAAGCAGTAAAGTGCAAAGCTAATTTAAAGGAAAGGGGAGAGGGGTGGCTCATTTGGTTGAACATCAGACTCTTGATTTCAGCTTAGGTCATGAACCCAGGGTCATGGGATGGAGCCCTTAAGATCCTCTCTCTTCTTCTGCACCTCTCTCCAATTAGTGCACGTGCTTTTGCTCTCTCACTCTCCCTTAAAAAAAAAAAAAAGGAAAGGGGAGAGAACTAGCAATGATTGAGCATTTATATACTAAGGACTTACTTAATCATCAGAATTGTTCTGAAAAGTAGTTATTATTATCTTTATAGCACAAATGGGAAATCAAGGTTTGGGAGCAGAGTCACTTGCCTAGGAACTAATTGTTATTAAGTGATAGAGCTAAGATTTGAATCTGATTTTTTCTCATTCAGAAGTCCATGTTCTTTATCCCTACTCTTGATAGCTTCCAAGGAATCCCTGAAAGGGGAAGAACGATGATGATGGTAATGGTGATGATGATGATTTTAGTGGAAGAAAGGAAAGGAATATATAGTGAAAGAGAAATAAACATTTTTTATTACAGATATGGAGGAGGACTGAGCATTATTTTCAAGGCAGAAATCTTGGCACAACTTAAGCTCTGATCATACCCTGCCTGGGCCAGGATCTATAGGTCACCATGTTTTCTGCATTGGGTACACATGTTCTGTCATCATGAGTGTGATAAGTTACGCCTTAGGAAAATCAGATCTGGTTATTCAGTAGCTGAACCTCTCAGGGGAGTCTTGGACCCGCATCATAAAGAGACAAGGGGGTATTGAAAATGAGATCCAGTGAATACACTCAACTGAATGAACCTAAAGTGATGGAGCAAAATCAAATGGCAGTGAGATTGTATTCTTCTAATGTTTCTCACCTAGAATTAGCTACATAGACAACTGCCTCGATGATTATGTTTGTAAGTAGGGCTTTTTTTTATAGGCTAAGTTGACACTAGTGGCTCATATTTTTAAAGTTTATTTCTTGCTCACATAATTATGGATTATATATTGCATACCATAGGTGGTTCCAGGCACTGGGGAAATGTTAGAGACAGTTAGTTGTATTGCCCAATTGTAATTCAGAGAGAGGACATGTATTCATCCTGTTTTTTGTTTTGTTTTATTTTTCATTTTGATTTAACCTAAAAACAGACACTGAGCAAGGATTAGGAGCAGGTAATTTACTTAGTAGGTACACACAGGAAGCAGTTATGATGGAGCTTGGGTAGTACCACCAGAAAGAGAGAAAGCCAATACAGGGGTGTGTTCACAAGGTTCTTATTGAGGTAATATGGGCTCTAGTCACCGGCACCTCCTGAGGAGGAAACAAATGCCTCCCATAATCACTGCCAGAATTGAGGATGCAAAGTAGGAGTATGTCTGCTCTGGCTTCCTACCTGTGTTTGAAGATTTCCATTCGTTACACTTCTGGGCCATGTTTACCCCTCTGAGCTGATGCCGGGCATCAGCCAGCTAAGGCCCCCCGGGGCAGGAAGCAGAAAGATGCATCTGGCCTGTGCTGGAGGTAGAGCAGCATAAGGGGAGTCTGAGCTTGCGCTGGAACTGTCTACTGCAGTCGAGGCTGAAATCAGAGGCTAGGGATGTGTGATGATGCCAAAGGATTGTCTTACACACTCATTCAGAAAAATCTGTATATTGGACAACTGCATATGTCAATCATATTGCTATATCAGTGAGTACTATCTTCTTTCTTGGAGTGCTCAATCTGGGGTGAGAGAAATGAAAAATGGACAACTATGTGATAATATGGTAAAAATGAAATGTAACTAAATAGATAAACTTACAGTGGAAGAAAGATTGGTTCTGGTTGGGGAACTGGTGATCAAGGAGGCCATCATGAAGATAGTGGCCATTGACCTCAGCCTGGAAGAGTTTCAGTGGTAGAGATGAATGAGAGGAAATCCAGATGAGGAAAGAGTGGAAACCAACAAAGACATGAAGATGAAAAAGAAAGGAGGACCATGAGAACATAAAGGAGACGGAAGTTTGTGGTCAGGTGGATAAGTGCCTTAAAGGCCAGGCTGGTATTTGGACTATTCTCTGGGCAGTGGGGAGTGGTGGAGGGTATTTATGGGTCTACATTGTGATTGCAACACACCTTCTCACTCTCAGTTGAGAAGGGGTAGGTGCAGGTGAGGCATCATGGGTGGTTCTATTTTAGAGTGGGCCCCGCCAGTCTTGGCTAGTTAAGGTGTTGGCAGCAGAACTGAGGCTCTAATTTGGACAAGTGGGATGAAGGTAAAGATACAAAGCAGGTTAGCTCCCTCCAGACATTCTCTGCCTTTGACGTCCACATGGAGAATGGCATTAGCATTCTGTTCCACCAACCAGGACAGTTTGATAATTTTTATTAATGTGTGGCTTAGTAGTTTCCTCAGCCTTCATCCATCAAACATTGCATCGCATCTTCAACAGCAGCCCACACCCAGTGCCTCAGAAGCCCATATATCATACCTCAAGTCAGGGAAGCAGACTCCCTTTTATCTGTCTTGCAAAAGCACAGATGTTTGGAATGCCAGTAAATGCACCCAGGCTTCTCTGGGGCGCAAGCACAGCTTCTCCCTGGATGACCTCTTTGGAATTCTCACTCCTGGTGCATTCTGGACAGACAGGCTTCTCTTTTGTTCCTTTAGAGTTGGCTCTGCCTCACTCTTCCAGCCCATGCGTCATGGGCAGCACACTTATGTGGCCACATCTGCCTCGTCCCAGCTGTCTGACACTGTTTGCAAGGCAGATAGATATCCATCGGCATTTGAAAAATTTTATGCCTTGATATCCTGATGTATGGCTTATTTTTAGTCTTCTGTCATATTTCCCCTTTATCGGCTGCAGAAGGAAAGGAATATTGTGAAGTGCTGAATTACAGGAGACGTGATCTGACACTAAGTCTCTGTGTGATCGTGGGACTCCCCTCTATGGGCCTCATTTTCCCTGTCTTTAAAATGAGGTGGTTGAAACTGATCACTTCCGAGGCCTTTCTGTCTTTAAGGTTTTATGATTTCATGCCTCTAGGGTATTAAATGCATATACTGTCCTTTCTTTTATTCACTTTTGGCGGAGTACCTTTGTTTTTTGAAATTTCTATGGAAGTGTAACATTCATACACAAAAGTATACCAATCATAAGTGTACATCTGGATGAATTTTCACAAAGTGAATACAGTCCTGTTACCAATACCCAGATCAAGTAACGGGACGTTGCAAGCCTCCCGGAAGCCCACCTGTGCTTTCATTTAGGTATTTGCCCTTTCCTCAAGGATACGTTTCTATCCTGACTTTTTAAAAAAAGTTTGCTCATTTTTGAGAGAGAAAGAGACAGCATGTGTGTGTGCGCACAAGTTGGGGAGGGGCAGAGAGAGAGGGGAACAGAGGATCTGAAGCCGGCTCCGTGTTGACAGCAGAGAGCCCAATGAAGGGCTCGAACTCTTGAACTGCGAGATCGTGACCTGAGCCGAACTGAGGCAGCCCTCTATTCTGACTTGTATTGTATTTATTTTATTTTTTATTTCTTAGTTTACAGACTAATTTTGCCTCTTTTGGGCTATATATATAATACACAATTTGCATTCTGCTGTGTCTGGATTCTTTTGCTCATCATATTGTGCAGTCCATTCATATTGTTAGGAAGAGTTGTAGTTTATTTATCATTATTTGTTCTCAAGAGGAGCTGAGAACAAATTTTAGTATGTATAGACTGCAAGTTATGTTGGAGCTGAGCTTTTCTGTCTGAGAAAGTTCTTGTGAATGGTATGTCTTAAATATATGAGAGTAAGTCCGATTGGTAAACAGTGCTTACTCTGGGGCAAGGATTTAACTGGGGCATTTTGTGGCCTGAAAAAGGCTACCCTGTCAATGATGTTTAGTATGGAGCATTCAAGGGGAGCAATATGAAAATGTGATTTTAAATTGAGTTGCTGCTGGAAACAGATGGGTAGAAGATCCTGATCACTTTATCAAGTATAGAACCTCTAGGATGAAGTAATATTGTCTCAGCATGTAGGGGAACTCAGTGTGAGGGAGGAGGAAATCTGATTGGTGTGTCAAGCTAAAGTCACAGTAGGCACAGCCACGTTGGTACAGTGGGCATGACCTGAGCACGAGAAACAAGACTTAGTCCAAAGAGTTTTAGACTCGGGAGCCCAAGCCTGGACCTCTGTGGCTGAGGAGTGTGATGGTCCTCCCTTGGAGAACCACTGTGGTATGTGTTAGACGACTTTTCTAATGCCTTCCTCCTCACCATGACCTGGCATAGAGCCTCACAGAACTCCCATTTTCCAAAGTGGCCTTATGTGGTAGTGGCAGGAATTACAGGCAAAGAAGGACAGGGGGCCCACTGGGGACATGATGCTATTCCCCCTTCTCTCTTCATGAGGCACCATAAAGCCTTGACTGAGGAAACCTCTAGAATTCTCTTATAATCCAGACACGAGCGAGGGTGGCCTCAAGGAGACACTGGACTTCTCAGCAATGTGTACATGTGGGTCTATGACTGCAGTTATTCTAAGCATTGAAAGAAGTGTTTGCAGTCCAGTTGATGAAGTTGTCTACAGATCACGCATGCATGCATTCATTCAACAATTATTTATTGAGTTTCTTTGAACTGTCTATTCAGTATGCCTGGCACTTTTATAACTAATGTATCTTCAACTGCAATCTTTCCCTCCCTTCAGCCTTCTTTCACTCCCCATTCTTCCTATCTTTCTTTTTTTTTTAAGTTTATTTATTTATTTTTAGAGAGACGGGGGGAGAGAGAGAGAGAGAGAGAGAGAGAGAGAGAGAGCGAGCGAGAGCGAGCACACGCAACCATGAGCAGGGGAGGGGCAGAAAGAGAGATTGAGAGAGAGAGAGAGAGAGAGAGAGAATGAGAATCCCAAGCAGGCTCTGTGCTGTCAGCACAGGGGCTTGATCCCATGAACCTGTGATAACATGACTTGAACCAAAATCAAGGGTTGGGCGCTTAACCAACTGAGCCACCCAGACACCCCCACCCCCCACATCTTTCTTAATGTAACCGGTAGATTACCTATGGTTAGAAGTCTCTTTGTGGCTGCATCACTTTCAGTATGGCTGTTGATGAAGCATTTAGCAGGGAGAGCTATCATCCTGAGACATATTAAACACTGAATAGATATTTGCTAATTATCAGGATCATTTTATCACTGTAAAAGTATATGACCTTCTACCACATTAACTTCCCCAAATCAATTCTCTAGACCTCAGTTTTCTCACTAAAAGAAAAAGAAAATTATTATAATAGTTCATGTATAAGCTTCCTTATAGGTTTGCGTTTCCTAGATACCAGAAGAATATCTTTTCTTTTATCTTGCCTAAGTGCCTGTGACATAGGTTAGCCATCCATGTAAAGTGGAGAATTCAGCCATTTTTGAAAATCATTCAGGTATGAACTATGTATTTAAGATCCATGCATTTTATTGTATGTAAATTCTATTCCTCAAAAAAACAAACAGTATGAGAGAGGGTCAGAGAGGGCTTTAGTAGAGCCCTTTGGCATAATAGTATTCAGTAGTAATCATGAAGTAGGAAGTGTATCATCCATTTTATTGACACAGAGATGCTCAGTAACATATCCAAGGTCAAGTGGTGTTCTTTTTAAATCATTGTTGTCCCAGAGCCTACTGCAATTATAACTAGTTCTACCTTTTCCATGAACTCTTTCCTCATTCTTACCTCAGGACCTATGACTGCTCTGGGTTCTAAGATATCTTTGCTCCAGAAACCCCTGGCTTAGGCACCATGTTGTCTGTTGCTCCTGCCCCCACTGTCTGTACTCAATGAATAAACAGACTTTTGGTTCCTGAGGCTGTCAATTGGCCCCGTTTTATAAGTCCTAAATTTGCTGCTAAAGTGTTTTACAAGATACAACCAAACAAAAGCAAGCCTTTGAATAGAAGGTCACAGTTTTGGAAGGGCCTTTTGGGGTTTTAACACTAATGCTGGGCACTAAATTCATCTTAAGCAGAGCTGAGTTTTCCCTCTGGATTGGAGGGATGGGTTTTCAATGACCAGTGTCATTTGGGATCCTGGAAAGCAGAGGGTGGATATTTTTGGCATGGGTTATGCCCAGTGCCTCATTCTTAGGTTGACTCAGGTTTCTGGGTGGAGTTTTAATCTTGTAGTAAGACTCTGGACCTAGGACAACAGTCTGGCCAATTTCCCCTCGGGTCACTCTAAATGACAAAAAATACTGGTAACATTTCCACAGGCACCATTGGAAATGGAACCTTCAAACTCTTGTGTACATGGAAGTACAATCACTTTTAGACGATAAGAATAAAAGGGAGATGCTGGGATGCTTGTCTAAAAGAGCCTGGGCATAGCCATGAGCATGTCCTGCCTTTGGGTCATGCCTTCCTTCTACTTTATAAAACCCTTTTTGTCCATTGCCTCATCAATTGCTTACAATAGTTCTATGATGGGGAGTGTCCTGGGACTCCTTTTCTAGGTCTGAAAATGGAGACTCAGAGAGGGAAAGAGAGGTAACCAAAGACACATAGGTGATAAGAGCTGCAGGAATACTAAGGAATCCTGCTTTTGCTGTCAACCATCTACCCTGTAAGGACTTGGGGTTATCACAGTCAGTCATTTAAGCAACTCCTAGATGCTTATGTCATCACCTCTACCATATAAATGGGCAAACTGAAACTCAGGATGGTAGGATGGCTGGTCCAAAATTAATTACATTGCTCAGGCCCTGGCAGGAGTTTTTCTGGATTGTTTAAAATTGAGTCCATACCAAGGTGCCTCTTAGTAATCCTCCATATGGAAAGAATGATTTCCTCTAAAACTGGCCTTGAGAGCTGGATGTTCTGTAACTGTATCACTTTTTAACATGGCCAGTTGTTTTAGGAAAACAGGTTTCACCAGCTGTGAATTGGTAGCCTCTAGTAGATTAGTAGTTGCTGATGAATTAGAAGACTCTTTGACTTGAGAACATAGCTCCTTTCTGAACTCAAAGTCTCTTTTAAGATTTTATCCATAGAGGTCTTATTCTTGAGACCAGTCATTAATTAGCCGAAGTCCAAAGACCTACTCAGACTGATTACTGATCATTTACTGTGTAGGTCTGTATACCAGACACTGTTTTAAGGACATCAAATATATTTTCTCAAATCCTTGCAAATTCTGTGATCTATAAATTGTCACTGCCTTTTTTAAAGAAGATACAACTGGTGTTCAGCAAAGTAAAATCGCTTGTCCAGGGCAGAATTGGAAATTGAAAAAGGCCAGAGTCCCTGACCCTTTTGGTATACCAAACTGTCTTTCAGTTATTGAAACACCAACCAAAGATGTTGGAAGGGACTTTAGATATTTCCCAAGTCAGCTTCCTATGAAATTCCAGGATGTTGCAAATGAAGGCTCAGAAGAGGAAAAGGATTCTTGATTAGGTAGAATTGTGCCATATTCTGCATTGGCCTAATCAAGTAGATTTTGGAGACTGGTACTTTCTTTTAGGATTCCCTGGGCCTGGGTATAAAGATCATCATTGATACTAGGCCAGTCATCCGAGGAGGAATCAGAATGTACCTAGAGATTACTCAGGGATTCAGGGCAAGGGCAGAAGAGGCTTCTTCACTCTCATGGCTCTCCTAAAGCCTGGACCTTGACTTGAGCATTGTTTTAAGGACTGGAACATTGATTTTGGAGGGCCACAGTACTCAAATTATCCTGGAAAATTCACTGTAATGAATGACCCACCCATTTTTCTCCCTGTTCCTCTCCTTCTTCCTGAGTGAGACATAATCCTAGCAACTGGGTTATGTCACATTTCACTTTGTTTGGAGAGGATAAGATTTTCCCTACTCTAAATTGAGTGATTGAGCTTTTGTGAGCTCACAGATCTAATCTTGAGATGCGGGTGGGTTAAATTTGGTAGTTGAGACATAATAGGAAATAGAGTTTTGGAGAGTTTGGGTTAGAGGGAGTGATTGAATCTTTTTCTCAGTCAGAGATGATCTTTGGGGGCAGACTAGAGTTTCTCCCACGCAGATGGGCTCGTCTTGCTCTGGAACAATGCACTCAGTGACGCTCTCTGAGATAAATACGTGTGTAGTAAAGGTCGAGGGACTATGTCTGCTTCCAGTTATGTGCTCTTTCCCCCTGAGGCTGTATCTTCCTGGCCATGTCAGACTCAAGGTTCATGAATGGGTGTGGTATCACAGGAGTTCTGGACATCAGATTCTCTTTGGTTCTGACCTCAATTAAGCTACCAACTCTCTGTAGCTTTTGGAAAGTTGTTTCTCCTTTCAGTCTGTATTTCCTCCTCTGGAAAAAAAAATGGGTGAGAATCTGTCTGTTACAGTCTCCTTTTGAGTTAAGGTTTTAAGAATCATTAAGGATTATTCAATCTAAGCAACATATGTTCTGAATGTCCACAGTGTGCCAAACACTGGGCTAAGTGCTGGGAATTCATTGGTGAACAAGAATAGACAAGAACTCAGCCTACTTGAAATTTAGAGTTGAATAGGGGAGATAAACTGTAAGCAATTAACTTGAAGCATAGCATTTCCTGGGGAGAAGGACCATGGTGTTTTATGGTAGTATATAGTAAGAAGTTTTAAACTATTGTTGAAAAACTATGTTGAGGTAGAGTAAAAATGTATTTATTGCACACACACACACAAATCTCTGGTTAGTAGATATTTATGCCTGATGAATAGGACAAGTTGCATTGTTAAAAGTCCATTTGATCATCGAATGCATCCAAGGAGAGCTGGATCCTTATGGCTTACTGGGCAGGAAGCATCTGATGGGATGAGACACCCCACATCTACTGGGGCTGGGCCACAGAAAGCTTAAAGGAATGCCTACTTCTGCATTAATGTGATAATTTGGTTGATATCTGCAAGCTCCAGGAGATCAGGGCCTAAGTCTTTGTCACTCAGCACTGCCTTCCTAATACTCTAGTACAGTTCTGGCATGTGGCTAGTATTGAACAAGTGTTGAATGAATGTGGTCGAGAGGAGGTGAGACCAGAACCAGGTCACAATGGGATTAGACAACAGGCTAAGCTGTTTGGACTTCATCCTGTAGGCAAAGGGGAGCACCATCAGCCTTTTTCAGAAGGATCAGAGACATGACCAGAATGGCCCTTTGGAAAGAAAGAATCTTTCTAAATGCCCTGAGCATAGTTACCTGTTTCTGTAGCCAATTTGTGAACTTCTTGATGGACTTTTCTCACGCTTCCTTGTGTTTAGCACAGTTCCACGCACAGAGAAAGTACTCGGAATGCTTGTAACACGAATGAATGGATGAGTGAACAGAGGCACAACAAAAATGGCTGGATAAATGGAGAGTGTGGTGTCCAGCACGGGCTGTAAATAAGTCAGTGTGAGATTGGAAATCTCAGCTGTACCATTCATTAACCATGTGATACTGGGGGCAAGGCTCAACGTGTTTGTTGGTTGGTTGGTTGGTTTGTTGGTTTGTTTGTTTGTTGTTTTGGCTTTTTAAGGTTTTTGTTTCAATTCCACACAGTATGATATTAGTTTCAGGTCTACAATATAGTGATTCAATACTTCCATACATCACTCAGTGCTTATCACGACAAGTGCCCTCCTTAATCCCCATCATCTATTTAACCCTTCCCCCCCCACCCACCTCCTTTCTGGTAACCATCAGTTTGTTATCTGTAGTTAAGAGTCTGGTTCTTGGTTTGCTTCTCTCTGTCTCTCTCTCTTTTTTTCCCTTTGTTCATTTGTTTTGTTTCTGAAATTCCACATATAAGTGAAATCATATGGTATTTGTCTTTCTCCGACTTATTTTGCTTAGCATGATACTCTTTAGCTCCATGAATGTTGTAAATGGCAAGATTTCATTCTTTTTGATGGCTGGGTAATATTCCATTGTAGATGTACGTCACACCTTCTTTATTCATCAATCAGCGAACACTTGGACTGCTTCCATAATATGGCTATTGCAGATAATGCTGCTATAAACATAGAGGCACATCTGTCTCTCTGAATCAGTGTTCTTGTGGGTAAATACCCAGTGTTCTTTGGGTAAATAACCAGTGGTATGATTGCTGGATCATAAATTAGTGTTCTATTTTTAACCTTTTTTTTTTTTTTAAAGGGCGGGGGCCGGAGAGAGGCAGAGGGAAAGGGAGAGAATCCATGATGAGCATAGAGCCCAACGCAGGGCTCTATCCCATGACTCTGGGATCATGACCTGAGCTGAAACCAAGATTTGGATGCTCAATGGACTGAGCCACCCAGGCACCCCATTTTTAACTTTGAGGAACCTCTATACTGTTGTCTTCCACAGTGGCCGCATCAGTTTGCATTCCCACCAACAGTGCACGGATTCAATTTTGTTTTCTTTCTTAGTTTATCTCTTGACTGTGGACATTAGTGTGTAGTATATGATGGGTGCTCAATAAATTTCAGCAGTTGTTATCTGTGTTATTCCTTTCATGGAGAAGATCCATGATTTTCTAGGGAGTCTGCAAAGAAGAGTCTCCCTGGATCCCTCTTTCCTTCTCTGCATGGTTTATAATAACGGTTCTGTAAATGTTTGAGCTGACAGAACCCATGTAACTCACCAAGTATAAACCCCTTTCTTGTACAGAGATGATGAAGTCCTTGAGAATAAGGGTGGTGAGTTAGAGACAGAGCCAGGACTTGAGCCCAGGTCCTCTGGCTTATGACTCTTGAATCACGTATGTATGGCCAGTGCAATTATCATTGAGACTGGCCTTATGATTTCAAGGATTCTAGTGGTAGAATGGAGCCTTAGGCTCTTAAACATTCTAAAGGTAAGATGAAATTATTCTTTAAGCTTGTGCAGTACATCAGGTTGGGTATTCCATTCCAACACCCAAAAGGTATGATAATTTGTTTTTGTTTTTGTTTTTTTTCTTTTTTCCCTGAGGGAGATGAGTAGTCAGAA
Organism: Prionailurus bengalensis; assembly: GCF_016509475.1. Classification (NCBI taxonomy): domain Eukaryota; kingdom Metazoa; phylum Chordata; class Mammalia; order Carnivora; family Felidae; genus Prionailurus; species Prionailurus bengalensis. The sequence goes on along the minus strand of NC_057359.1, from coordinate 76,404,731 downwards.
GGAATGGGATTAGTGAAAATAAAGATAAGATTCACACCAGAGGCTTCTCTTGCTGGCTCCTAATTGTCTCCTTAAACTTAAACTCCTCTAAGAGTTCCTGGGCCCAGGCTGTGGATGGATCCAGAGTCCATCATAGTAGACTACAGGTGAGCTGAGTAAGAGGTGGAGATGATCACCATTGAGTTGTTGCACACTGTCAACAAAGCCATGCACATCTCTGTCCATTTTGCACAGAGAAGGGGCAAGATTGGCTCAAATCATGCAATGTCAGGGCAGAGATGAAATCAACTGGCCATGACATTGCACCAGATAGAGGGTGAAGGATAATGTGGGCCAAGGATAATATGTGCATGGAGGGGGATGGTCTTCTCTGGGGAGTGGACCTGATTAACGTGGAAGATCCTGAGTTCAGTTTTGGATATGTTATATCTGAGATACTTGGAAACATTCAATTAAAAGATGTAGCAACACATTTGGCTATGAGGACCCAACAAAGGAGAAGATGTGGCCAGGCAATAAGACTCTGAGAATTAATCAGATGAAAGATGGAACAATACACAATGGATATATCATCTTGATAAAGTCAACTGACCAGTGGAAGTGGGTTTGGGACTGAGTCTTGAGCAACCCCAGCAACTAACTTCCAGGTAGATGAACTTGAATCTGCGAAAGATAGTAAACAGGAGCAACCTGATGGGACAATAAGAAGGGTGTGTGGAAGAGGGGGAATCAGGCAGCCAGGAAATGAGAGCTTCAAGGAGTAAGGGAGTGGTCAACAGATTGCAGACTGGGGTTGTCCAGAGTCACTCTGGCTGTAAACGGCAGAGCCAAAACTTAAGTATAGGTCTGTGTTTCCAAAAACCATTCCTCTTCCCAAATGCTGTATGTTCAACCCAGGTAGGAGACAGACTTGGCGAAATGTCCACATTTTCGAGAACTATCCTGTCCTTCCCTGACTCTCTGGCTCCCTAGACCCCAAATGCCCTCAGAAAAGACAGGCTTAACGGAAGGAAGGTCAACCAGAACTTGAAACTTAACTCTGAGAACACTAAGGCTCCTTTCTGCCAAACTTTCTCCCCTCCCCCATCCCCAGGGAAAGGAGTCCAACAAAACTTCAATTCACTTGTAATTGCCCCACTCCCAGAACTAGAAGGATTTTTTTGTTTTGTTTTGTTTTTGTTGTTTTTTGTTATTGGTTTCCTTCTAACACCCTCAACTGATGCTTTTACAAAACTGTTATTTTAGGGCTGTTTGGACTTGTTTTCTACATAGCTCTTGTTTTCTATTATTTCTCTCTTTTTCCAGGGTTCAGACTAATTAAAGGAAGTGTAAATCACACCTCGTTTGCACAGAATACCTTTCATGAGGTCTGGAAGCAATTTAGCTTCTGTTTGCCAAAGATCTTTAGGAAAGAGAAAAAAATCCCCTTGGTTTAAAAAAGATTAATTTCTTGGTGCCAAAAAAACCCATTAAGTGCACCTCCCATTTCTGGGATCTTTTATGGTTTTCATGTGAAAATGGCAACCAGGGAAAAAAGAGGGAAGACCAGGCTGGCTTTGCAATTACATCTGGCCCTTCTATGCCACCAACTCAGCTGTCCTGCTGCAAAGAACAGATTTAGAACACAGCCTGGTTCTCAAGCATCTCAAGTGAATGGAAGATCTGTCACTGGCTTTCTTTTGCTCCCTTTCCTCCATCCCAGATTCTAGTCAGCCCTCAGTCAATGTTCTTCATAGGGCCATGGGCCCTTGACTTGGGTTGAAGTTTATCTGCAAGGCTCTAGATGAAAGGGCAAGGCTGTAACCTTGGGCTGCCTCTTGCCCCCACTGTTAGAGACCTCCTCCCCTGTTTCAGTCCTTTTGCTCCCTCTCCCCACATTGTCTTATCTCTGCCTCTTCTGTCCTGTGTGTGTTCACCTTTGCTCTGAGAACTGACCCACTGCATTTCTTCTGAGATACTAACATTTTAGAATATGGAACCACAAGAGCGCCTCATTGCTTTCTAACATCCTAAGTTTACAGATGATGACACTAGGGCCAATTAGGGAGGTTGTTTGTCTGTGGACCCACACCTTTGGTCCGGCAGAGCCAGCGTTAGATCTCGGGACCTGACTTGCAGACCAATGGTCTTTTTGCTCTTTTGTTTGGAGAGGTCTAACAGCAAGATGGTGGAAGAAAAAGCCGGTAGGGCTTGGAGGTGTCGTGTGTGCTCTGCTCCTCCCATTAAACCCTGATGATGCTTGCATTTGCTACCTGCTCATAAAATCAATAATGGGAAAGCAAAGAGAGATGAACTAGACTAATTATGGCGATAGATGCAGTAAATTACAGTCAGAAGAGAAAAACATTTGTGATAGATTCTGTATTCAAATCTTCCATTTCCATGTGGATGACAATGGGCGTGTAACTTCATCTTTCTGGTTATCAGTTACCCCCTCTATAAAATAGGGATAATAGTAACACTCCTGTGGGATCATCACGATAATTAAATGAGCCAGTGGGTATAATGGACCCATAGTGGAAGATCGATAATTGATAATTGCAGGCTGCAGTTTTTCCAGGTGCTTTCCTTCTTGAGAGTGAATCAAAAACCGGGATATGTGGCCACTTCTTGGCCTCACCTCCCTCCCCCAAATGTGGAATTTACTTCCTAAGAAAATAAGTAAATAATAATTCAAAAATATTTGGAACTTGTTAAAGCATGAAATTTCCAGGCTGCTTTTCTGCTGATCTGAACCTTCTGTAATCTTTCTGAGGGGGAGAAATCACCGTGGACAAAAATAACTTTATCCAAAAATGTATTGCATACTCTATTTCCTCAGTTGGTATTTTTTCCATTTGAAAAACCCAACATAAGAAAAAGTTGATGGGAAGGGAGGTGGTGTGTGGGCATGAAAGAGCCATGGTGTTGTATTGGGGATCTGCAGGGTGGAGTGGGAAAAATACAAGCTTTGCATTCAAATCCTGGCTCTGCTGCATCCTATTTACATTATTTTAGACACAATTGTTTCTTTGCTTCTCTGAACTCATGATTTCACGTTTTTAAAATGAGAATCCTAAAACTCCTATCTGGGTAATGAAAAATGTACTCATGCTGGTAGATAGTAGAAGTGAGTGAGAGAGAGAATTCTAAAAAAAAAAAAAAAAAAAGGGATGTATGCAGTTTTAAAAAGGTCCCTGAGAGTCAGAAGACCAGAGTTTGTGTTCCAGTTTTAACAGTGACCAGGACTTAACTTTCTGAGCCTCAGTCTCCCTTTAATAAAATTACTTTATTGCTGTCATTTCAGACTACACTGACCCTTGGCCTTGGCCCTGTCCTCATCATTGCTCTCCTGGGTTACTGTAATGTTCTCCTAACTAGTCTTCCTGTCTCCATCCATCCTAACCTTTTTACCCCTCTGATTTTTCACTTTGCAGTCAGTGGGAGGATTCTAAAACCCATCATAATTCTCTTTTGCCTTCAGAATAAGATTCCCATTTCTTAGTGTGGTTTTTAAGGTTCTCCTAAATTTTACCCCTTCTTGTCTCTCCAGCCCTATCTCTCCTCGCTTCCGGTCCAGCCCTGCCTGCCGCCCTTCCCTCGGCCACTGCACACTGTAATCCCTCTGCTGAGATTCCCTTGCATGAGATACCCTCTTAAGAGCCCACCCTCAACTTGAGGCTGCTGTAGGAGCTTCACCTACAAGCCTCCTAATAATTGGACTTCCATCTTAGGTCAAGGGACTCAGTATCCCTGAGCCCCACACTGCCCATCTGTAAAATGGGCCTATCAGTTGCCTCTCCACAGGGTTGAAGGAAGAATTCAGTGAGACAACCAACCTAACTGACCTTGCTTGGCTTGGCATATATTAAGTGCTTTTCACAAGGTTAGCCTTTCCTCCTTTTTTTCTCATCACTTGCCTCCTGGACAGCACTTCAGACTCAGATTCTGTGGGTTCACATGCCTCGTGCTCAGCGCACACCTCTTTCCCTGAACTGTGAGCTGGTTCCTTGAGAGTCTTTGGATTTCTGTGCTTGGGTTCAGATTTCAGATCCCCACTCCCCCACGTAGTGATTGTCACTTTGGATGAATTAATCTGAGCCTCAGTGTCTGTCTGTAAAGTAGGAACAGTGACAGCGGCTACCTCACAAGGTTGTTGTTGGGATTAGGTAAGAAAATGCACATAAAGCACTTAGCAGAGCTCCTGGCACATAGAAAGAACTGGAGACATGGTTTCTGTGATTGTTGTTGTGCTTTCTCTATCTCTAGTGCCTGGCCCTGAGACTCTACGCTGCTTACTGAAAGGATGAAAGGGCTTTGCAAGCAAGGGGGAGTGTGGGATGAGTTTTCTGATGCTTTTGAAAGGAGAGTTGGTAACAGATCCAGGGTGGGGCTTGCTTTATGTGATTATGGGATCAGGCCAGGACACTCTTGTTTCCCTGAGCCCTACTCTCTTCTTCTTTTGTTTGAAGCTTGGGAAGGGGATGAGAAGAGGAGAGTGCCCAAATGTTCACCATGGGGCAGGCACAGGCACACAGAACCAAAAACATGTGAGCCTTCGGGACCATCCTTGCCAATGTGCCATAATCCTGTCCTGAAGCATTTCCTGTATTCCTGCCCCAGCCTGGCATCCTCTCACGCTCCCTCCCCCAACCCCCCATAGCCATACCAACTGGCAGGGTCCTCATCCCCTCTACCCTGGCCTTTGTGGGGGCTACCTAAGTCATCAGGCCTTTTATGAGTCTGAGCCAAAGCTGCTTTTTGGCTAAAATCCCATAGGCCTTGATGGTAAACCATCCTGAATTTGAATTCCAGCTTCCCTACTTACCAGATTTGTAATTAGGTCCAATGACTCAATATTTCTGAGCCCCACTCTCCTTACCTGTAAAACAGAGACGTTAATCCCCATTCATGAGGTTGTCATGAGGGTTACACGAAATAATGTAGGTAGTACGCCCAGTGATCACCTGACATATAGTAAATGCTTCTTAGGGGATTAGTCCCCCTTCCTCTTCGTATTGTCTACACTTGCATCCTGGACACTGCCCTGCACCAGCCTCCTGGATATAGAGGAGCTAGTTTTCTATAACTGAAAAGGTTCAAAGTGGGGCCAAATGGCACTGGCTTGTTGATCGAGGGGTCGGCTTCTGTGACCTTTTGGGTTCTTCCAATCTTAGGATTCTTCTACTCTGTAAAATACTTCCCAGGTTGCAAAGGTCAGCATGCAGACAAGAGGGCTACTCCTGCTCATTCCTCTCCCCTTTTTGTTTCCCTTACCTTTTCCTCCCCCTGTGCCTTGAGCTTCTCCCCTTCCAGCATGGCACCAGAGAGCTACCCTTTTATGACTAACTCCCCATAATGTATCTTTCTGTTCACCCTCAGAAGCTCACTGTGGAACTTGTCCACTCATATTCTCACGCCTAGCTTCAGTACACATGCTGGGATAGATGGGGAGACACTCTCTGTTTTAAGGGGGAAATGATTAAGGAATTAGTTTATGGGACCATCCACAGGCACCAGTCCCCTGAGCTTCCTACTGCAGACTCACTCAATGCCTTTCCTATAGGAACAATGCTAGGAAATCCAGTTAGAGTTGTTTTCTTAGCCTAAGGCCCCAAGTCCAGCCTTATATTAATTTAACAAATACTTATTGACCACCTACTATGTATCAAGCCAGGTGCTTAGTGGGGATATGGCATCTGTTTTCTTGTTTTCGTTTTTTCCTCCAGCAATCTCTAAATCAAAACTCAGTGAAATTTAGAATTTAGGGGAGCAAAAAAAAAAAAAAGAAAGTTAGGATTTTTGGTGTTCTGGCCCCTGCCATGTTCCCAGCGTTCTCTCTCGTCATTCCTCTGTAGGGGTCCTTTACACCAGAGCAGCTGCATTCCCTGAAAGACTGTGCTGTATTACCTCTTGACATCTTTTTGGACTTTATCACCTATCTGAGTTTCTCTCTCTTTCTTTTTCTTTTTCTTTTTCTTTTTCTTTTTCTTTTTCTTTTCTTCTCTTTTCTTTTCTTTTTTTGCATTATAGTTTTTAGAATGCTTGGGTCTTTAAACAGTAGGTTTGTATTTCTTACGATCATTAACAAGTTTTTTTTTTTAATATTATTTTTGAGAGAGAGAGAGAGAGAGAGAGAGAGAGAGAGAGAGAGAGAGAGCGCAAACAGGGGAGGGGCAGAGACAGAGGGAGACACAGCATCTGAAGCAGGCTCCAGGCTCTGAGCTGTCAGCACAGAGCCCAACCCCATGAACTGTGAGATTATCACCTGAGCTGAAGTCATACACCCAACCGACTGAGCCACCCAGGTGCCCCCAAGTTTCATTTTGGAAAACAAAACAAAAAGCCAAGGACACTGCCCATAATAAATGCTGCATCTGGGTTGTGGCGATTTAGAGGGGAGAATGGGATGTCTTCGCCAAGTTGCTAAGTAGGAGGAGTTAAGAGTAGAGCCTTGAAGGACAGGATAGGGCAAGAGTAAAAGGAAGGAAGGGGGAGGGCATTCCAGGCACAGGTGCAGAGGCCCGAAGTGTGGAACTTGTAAATCGTGCACAAGGGCACAGAGACCAATGTAATTTAGCTGGAGTGGATGCTGAGGAGAGTGAGGCTTGAGTCTTTGAGGTCACATGTACAGTGCCTTGAGGCCAGGCTGGAGCACCTGATTTTGATCCTATACTAAGTAGAGAGCTACTGAAGTGTAATGTGCAAGGAGTAACGCCACTCACTGGGCCCGTGCTAGGGATGGAGGAACAGAGATGTTGTTCTGGCATATTACATTTGATGAATATTGGAACCTCTGCACATCAGGTTGGCTATCTGCAAAGGAGCGGTTGTTCCATACCTATTATACAGAAACAGGTAAGCACTTGAGCATTAGCCTTGACTTTTTGGAGGAAGAGACCAATCCCCTTTTCAAGAGAGAACTAGGTCTGTTGGCTTTTTCTGCCTTCCCAACAGACTAAATCCAGGCACCTTCCACTGGGATCCTTGAGCTGTTTGTTCAGCTTATCTCAGATGTAGACAGCCTTCTCTTTGCATAACTACAGTGAGTTTACCCTCAGGGCTTAGAAGGCAATTGAGGTGGGGTTGGGGTGGAATGGGAACTAGAAAGTAAATAGTTATGAGCAAGGCCCTTGAGTGTACTGCTGACTGCATTTGTAGAAGAGATCCTTCTAGTCCAGAAAGGTCTCATTCCCCTTGTCCCTCCATCCAACTCAGGGACTGGTAAACTAGGGTCCATGGGCGAATAAAGTTTTGCAAATAAAGTTTTATTGGAACACAACCATGTCCATTCATTTACTTATCATCTAGGGCTGTTTTCACACTCCCAACAGCGATGTCAGGTACTTACAGCAGAGACTGTATGGCTCACAGGCAGAAAATATTGACTATCTGGCCCTTTACCTTGAATAAAATGTTGCTGACCCCTGATCTAATAAGCCTTCTCTATCCTTCAAAGCACAGATGAAATTCACCTCTTCCAGGAAGCTTTCCTTGACCTTCCTTCCCAGTTCTTTTTCTTTCCCTTGTCTCCCATATGTGATGCCAATTATTATCCACTAATTTTTAGCATTGTATTTTTTAAAAGGTCTCTTTAATGTCAGCTGTGCTGACAGCTCAGAGCCTGGAGCCTGCTCCAGATTCTGTGTCTCCCTCTCTCTGCCCCTCCACTGCTTGTATGCTGTCTCTCTCTCTCTCTCTCTCTCTCTCTCTCTGTCTCTGTCTCTCTCTGTCTCTGTCTCTCTCTGTCTCTCTCTCTCAAAAATAAATAAACATTAAAAAACTTTTTTTAAAAGGTCTCTTTAAGTATAATATATAGCTGTTGAGGACAGGGACTACATTTAAACTTTTGGTAAAGCTAGACTCAGCAGTAGTTAACAAAGTAGAGGTATATGTGTTTTGGAGAGAGATGTGCCTCTTGTCAAGTCTTGTGTCATCACTGACCAATGTCATGACTTGGGACAAGTCACTTTATCTCCTTGAGTCTGTCTTCTTATCTGTAATTTAGCATGATAACATAGTATCTCCTAGTATCCATCTACCCACGTTATTTTAAGGTCCAAAGAGATGAATTAAAACAAACATCCAAAAACAAAATATCTGATTATCAAAGTAAGTGGGAATTTAATGGTAATTGAATTATGCTACTTGGGATCTTGCTTTGCCAACGCGTAAACACAATGTTTTCACCCATAAATTTGTAGGAAAGAAAAAAATTCTATTATGTATGTACTTTGAGACACACTACATACATTACCCCCTTTTTCAGAAATTTGTGAGATATATCATCATCATATTAAAGGCTGTAAGAAAACATGTGGGAAGGAAATCTGTTAAACTTTAGTTAACCCTGTGTTTTTCGAACTTATTTTGCTTTAAATAACTGTTTCTATTTCTAATAACTGTTATTGAAATAACCTTGAAATAACTATTAATGTCTCATGAGAAGTGATGTTCTGAAAAACATACTTGAGGCTGATTGGGCCATGTGGTCCTTGGGTCCTCCTGCAACCCTGTCATACCGAGTTTACAGAAACAACTACTGCTTATCAGCATCCTGTTAGTCACCAGAAGAAGGAATGCAATGAAAACCCATGTTTTTGTGTAAAATAATGGCCTTAAGTTCTGTTTGTTCTGTAAGTCAAGAAGTGGGAAATATGCATGCCCCCACACTTCAGGGACATTTGCCACAAAGGCTGTTTGAGAATTCTGCATTTTGGTGTGGATATGTGTCTCTGTGCACCCATGCCCACACGTAAGTAAGCCCATGGATCCTTTCTCCTCCTGTGGAGGGTCTTAGAATCACATACCCAGGGCATTGTAAGTCCTGAGTGCATCCGTGACCATTCACTTTTCTTCCACTAAGTGTAACCCTCTCACAAGTGTGCCTTCGACTTCCTTAAGTTCAAGCCACTGGAAACTTTTCAATGTTTATCCTGCACTATTGACCCCTCCCTTTTTCTGGAATGGAACCCCTGGGGTGTCAACATTGGGTCTTGTCACAAAGGGGAAATTGAAGCCTTGGGAAATAATGCCTGGGGTAGTTGGGGTGTGGCGGTGGAAGCATGAAATTATCAGGTAAGTGTGGGGTTGAGATTGGAACCCCCTTGAATATAAATTGGAAGTAGCTGTTACTTTCACCAGTGAGGGCCAGTATATGTTTTCCAGTCTTGTTTCAGTGGGACAGTGACCTGAGTATGTGGTCAGGGAAGTCTTTACCATCAACTGAGAATGCATCTGGTATGTACCCAGTGTCTCAGTGCACTTAATAACACCCTCTTTCAATCTCAAGTCTCTTTCTTTGAATGAGAAATGATACGGGAATTCCCCCCTTCTAAGGCCTTTTATTAATGAGGCTGGAAGTCTCTTGGGGGTGATCTGCAAAGGGAGGAGGAAGCCCCAGTTGCAGAGGCCATTTGTGGTCCACACAGCCAACAGAGGGCGCTCCCACACCACACAACACCAGAGTCTTGGGATCTGGGCAGGCCCAGGGAGAAGGTGGCCAGCTGACCTTTCTCCAGGCTGTTCTTGGGTTGCCAGAGCAGCGAAGGTGTCAGCTGAGACTGGTCACAGCCTAGGGAGGAGACGGGAGGGAAGGAGGCTGGGGCGCTCGAAGGGGAGGAAGAGCTGGCAGGGGAAACACAGACACATTTCACAGAGACAGGGACACAGAGAAACAAGCCGCATGTGCACAAACAGCAAATACAATACATCCCACATACACAACGCACACAACCAAGAGATTTGACAACCACACGCAGGATCACAGGCTGCGGAACCACAACACGAAGGCAGCCCAGCACACACAAATACACACAATACGGTGACCTCACCTAGCTAAGCAATAAACAGGACACGTAGACCCACACGTGTGTAAACACATCACCCCACAGGGACATTCAAGCCACGTACAGTATACAAAAGGCAGATAACAAAGACACACGTGGTAAGCACATAGGCATACACGGTACACCGCACAGAGTGGACCCACAACACATACCGAGACACGTGGCTTGGGGATAGCACACCACACACAACAGACACTCCCAGAGGCAAATCCTGGCCAAGCAGTAGAAGCACACAAGATATGCATAAACACAGCCAGCTCCCCGCAGGCATACTGCAAAGACATTTGGATGTACCGCGCGCCATGTTGGTCCCTCCAACACAAATGGGCATGCGTGACACATTGGATGACAGCCGATTGCCTAGCACACAGCACACGCGCTCACGGTCTGCATGCGTCGGTTAGTAAATGGAATCAGTGAATGTTTCTATAAGAGAAACCAGAGGGAGGCCAGAAAAGGGTGAGAGAAGAAAAAGAGGGTTGAGGAGGATGGAAAAGAGGACAGGGAAACAAAATAGAGTGAAGAACAGCCCCCGGGGGAAGACGAGAGGTTACACGCCAGATCTGGTCCTCCGCCTGGGCTCTTGTCCCCTCCACTCTAGTTGCTGAAGCAGAGAGAAAGCTTGTTTGGGGTGGCATCCTTGGGAGGCCATACAGACATGGTGTCTGTCTATAGCTGGGGCAAGTGATACCCCCAGGAAAGTGAGTGGTCATCCTGGGGCCAGGGCTTAGGCCTCAGTCCAGCAGGGACAGAGGCACCAAACCATCTCGTTTCATCCTGATCTATGCATTGCCTGTAGTCCGATTTGACTTTCCCCAGACCGCAGCATCGCAAAGAAGCTCTTTCTCAGACTCTCAGGATATATTCTGTTCTCTCTCTCTTTTTTTTTTTTAAGAAGAAAAGATTTTTGTTTTTAAAAATAAAACAGGAAAACTTGTGAACCTAAGAATGGCTGTGCTTCTAGAGAAGATGGGGAAGGTAAAGGACTGGGCAAAGCTCGCTTATTATGTAACTAAGTCAATAGAACTCGCTTCATGGAATCGCAGGATTTCCAGTGAAACAGATTCTGATCAGCAAACCTTCTTGAGTAACTCTTCTGGTCCAGACTAATGCAGGGTGCTGGGCATAGAAATAAGATACTCAAAACTCACTTTCCAAAGTACTGTCTAATAAGATAAAGAGATACAGAATATAAAACTTTTGAAACAGAGGGCGAAAGTTACATTAATATATAGAATATGATTCTTGGGGGTGCCTGGGTAGCTCAGTTGGTCGAGTCAGACTCTTGACTTCAGCTCAGGTCATGATCTCACAGTTCACGAGTGTGTGCAGAGCCTGCTTGGGATTCTCTCTCTCTCTCCCTCCCTCTCTCTGTCTTTCTCGATAAACTTAAAAAATAGAATGTGAGTCTTTTTATATTGATAAGGAAAGGGGGTCAAAGGGGGTAAACATTAATTGAAAGCCTGCTACATGTACTGTGCCAAGCACTATGTATCCTTTATGTCAGTTAAAGCTCATAAAACAAACTATGAAAAATATGGATTAACAGCTCACAGTACATATGAAGAAACCAAGGCTGAAAATGGGAAGCCACCTGCCCAAGGCAGCATAGTTAGGAATTCCAGATTCAAACCCAGCAGTCTGACTTCAAAGCCCCCTGTCTTTTCCACTACATGGTAATAATTAAGTACTTCCTGTGGCTTTTCAGATCTTGAGCAAGAGCCAATAGAAAGGGGAGAGAGAAAGTCACAGCAAAAAGACTCTGAGTTAGATGACATGAGGGCATACTTTGGACTCTCCTACCAGTAAGAGGAATCTTGGTTTGTGAAGTTATCGCTCATTCCCCACGGGCCTGGATCATCTGTTGCCTGGCGTCAGATCTCAGCTTGGGTGCTGACGTGCTGGTTCCCACCGTTCCCCGTGAGGCCCTGGGCTCCGCCATCAGGCTGTCTACTGTGTGAGTAGAGTATCAAGGATGGGTCTCTGGCTTCTTGGGTTTCCTTAGGTGTCTGTTGGTCAAGGAAGAAAGCAACAGTGGGAAAACTAGTGAGGCCAAATGTGGATTGAGGCTGAGTAGATCAGAATTCTGTCCTCCAGTCTGCATGGTCTGGAGCACGTATTCCTTTTTTTTTTTTTTTTTTTTTGTTTTGTCAAGTATCTGCTGTGGGTTATCAGATAACAGCAGAGGTGGAAGGAACATTGGGATCATCTGGTCGTTTTACAGGTAGGAATGCTGAGGTCTGATAACACACTTAATTATTACTGCTGTGTTTTGATTAATAATCATATTAGCAACTATTTATTAAGTACTTAATGTCCTGCCAGGAACTACCCTAAACACTTTGCATGTGTTGTTTCCTCAGATGTTCACAGCGCTCCTATAAGTATTTGTCGTTTTCACACACAAGCAAACCAAGACTCAGAGACGTGTGGCAGCTTGCCATGGGCTGCACAGCTAGCTGACGACAGCACTGAGATGCAAACCAGGCCTTAGTGACTCTTAGCTGTCACTACTCACTGCTCTGGTCTGTGGCCTTCCTGACCAATATGGAAAGATGGGTGCAGGGGCGGTTACCTCCAAGGTAGAGAGACAAGAACTCCACTGAGAGAGGAAGACTATCTTGTTCAAGGTCACAGAGCTGATCAAGACCTAGAGCCCCTGATCCCTCCCCCCTCCCTTTCCTGCTGCTCCCTGGACCAAGCTTGGCATGATCACTTTTCTTTCTGGATTGGTAAAGCAGTTGATGTCAGGGTCAAACAAAAGGCCTCACTTTGTCTAGAAAGGACATCTCTTTACAACATCACCCAGTTGCTGTCTTCCAGTTGGTTTCTTTGGGAAGGGGTGTCCTCCAGTCCCTGAATCTCATCTGACTCAGTTTGATCAGACTCCTGCTTCACCTTAGGTGGCATTACCTGTCTTCATTTCTGGCTAGTGCCTGTCCATTTCAAGTATTATGTGATAGTTGGCCCTATGTTCAGAGAAGGACTAGGCTCACTCTGGTAGAGTCACTGGCCCAGCATCTCCCCTCAAAGGCTATCTGTGTTGAGAATGGCCAGCTGGTAAAGTCAAGAGGCCATGGGGTTCAATTATTGTTGTTTATTCTGGTGGGATCTCTTACTCAGCAAGGGGATTTACACTGGGATTATCCAGCTGTGTCTGCTGAGATTTGGCTACAGACTCCAATTCCCAGGATGGGGAGGTCAGTGGCTGCTTTTGTTCTCAAATGTATTTAACTTTCTTTCTAACTATTCTTGGTCTTTAGTCCACTTAGCTTAAAGCCTCTCCCAAACTTCTGCCATGTGATGAGTTTACTGTGGGCTCATCCAGTGATACAGTCTTAAGCTGAAATTCCAAGTATCCTTTCCACAACAGGGAGGGCAGCCCAGATTTTCCATCTGCAAGACGGGTCTCAGAATCTTTCTTTTTTACATTGTGCATTTCCTAATCTCTGTCCTCATTCATGAAGAACTGAAAAAGTGTGTTTTCTGACTTTGGGGACTTAATCTGTTTTATTAATGGCATCTAAAGCAGGATACTTAGACCTTGGTCAAGAGATAAGGTGTCTGGATTATAGTTTCAACTCCTATCATTTGTTAGTAGTTTAATCACATCTTTAAATTGGGATGATAGCAATACCCCATAGGGTTGCTGTGAGTTACTCTGTACAGTCAAGGCTCAAGGAACACTAGCTACTATTTTTGCTATCTCTTCGATTATTGTTTTTCAAGGCATAACCTCTTTGAGGCTCCTTTTCTACATCTGTAACATGGGAGACAGTAATTTTCACCTTGATATTTATATGGGGGTGTGAAATAAGAAACTGCTTAATATGAGCTTGGCAAGTAGTAAAGGCTCAATAATAACTGGTCTTTATTTCCTTTCCTCCTTCCCTCCCTCCTTCCTTCCTTCCTCCCTCCCTTCCTTCCTTCCTCCCTTCCTTCCTTCTTTCCTTGCTTCTTTCCTTGCTTCCTCCCTTCCTTCTTTCCTTCCTTGCTTGCTTCCTTCCTTCCTTGCTTCCTTCCTTCCTCTCTCTCACCCTCTCTCTTTCCTTCCGTTCCTTTCTCCTTCCCTCCACTTCTTCCTTCCTTGATTTTCCTGATGAAATAATCCCTACAATACTACCTTCCACTCAGGCTTTACAACTCTTATTTAAACCACCTCTTATTGGTCTTACTGTCTTCTTCCTTTTCTCCTTCAAACCATCTTCCATATCACAGCCAGAAAGGTCATCCAAGGCCAGTTTGGTGTCACAAGCCTTCTCTAAGAACACAGCAGATGACTGCTTCCACCTAGCAGAGCCTATATGTCTAGGAACAGGAGACCCTCCCCATCATCCACCCTCTGGAACCATGGGTTAGCTACAGGTCCACAAGGTTTCCAGCCCAGTGACTTGACAGAAACTTCCAGAACAGGCTAGCTACAGGGCCCCTCCTGGAAAGAGCACTCAGGAGTGAACAGAACTGCAGTGGGCTATCAAAAGATGCCCAGCAGAAAGATGGAAACTTGTGCTTGTGAACCTCATGGAGGTCCTCTAGAGCTGGTTTGCACTCTGTCCTCAAGACAACTGTGCACATCTCTTTCCAAGTCCATGTTCAGTGATATCACAGTGGCAGTGTGACACTGGCTGTGGTGGAAAAATTGACATTGACTAGCTATTGACATCAGCCGGTGCTACAAATCAGGACCTTGTTTCCCACCCCCCACCCCCGAGAGCCTGTTAAGTATTTACCAGCACACTACTGAACCTCAGTCACATCATTGTTCACAATCATGTCACCTCTCATATAGACACTGAGCATATTGTGTTAGTTCAAGCCCTCCAAGAAGCAGACACCGAGATGGGATGAAACAGTCAAGTATTTTATTAGGGGAAACACCTGTGTGAGAGAGGATGGGCAGTTACTGCAAAGGCTGGGAAAACCATCAGAGCATGGTGCAAAGCTGACCCTGAGTAGAGGAGAGAGAGAATGGAGGCTTAAGTAATATTTGGCAAGACCATCAAGGAGGAGTCCTGAAAACGGTCTACCGTCCAAGGGGGAGTCTTGCGTCTCATAGGAACGGGCCTGCCCCAGTGCCCCTGGCACCATGTCCTGTCACTGTCTGACAGCAGCCTATAGGAAATGTGGCCTCAGTGCAAATGGGATGGAATTTGGAAAACTCAGACTTGGGCTCTTGGTTAATTGAGCCCCCTATGGCCGGATTTCCAAGGTGCCTTCTCAGGGCTGCCACAGTTATTAACAAGTCAAATCCCATCTTCCCCAGAGTACCTCATACACCTTTAAAAATATTTTCCAAGCACCTAATTTGTGCCAAGAACTTTGCTGAGTCCAGGGGATGAAGAGAAGTGAGAAACACAGTCCTTGACCCAAACAGGAGTTTGAGGGTACACAGATATTCAGGGTAGTGTAAAAAGAAAGGGGATGGTTGAGGAGGCCCCTCAACAAAGTCTGCACAGAGAAATATGTGATTTGATGATCCTTAAGTGAGCCCTGTAGTCAGTGGAATGGGAATTCTAGACAGAAAAATCTTCAAAAGCAAAGACTCAGAGACATGAAACAGCACAGAAGATTCAAGGTTGTGAACAACCCAACATATGGATTTAGCATAAGATACAAGAGTGGAATTAGCAGGAAATGACCCTGGAGAAAGAATCAAGGCCAGGGAAACCTAAGGAATTAGATACATTTATTTATTTTGTAGAGCGAAGCTAAGTGAGGAGTATTACAGACTTTTCATCGAGTGCATATTTTAGAACGATCACTGACTACAGTTTAGAGGGTGGAGTGGAGGGGTAAGACTGGAGGCAGGAAGTCAGGTCCATTTGGCAGAGATGGCAGGAACAGTGAATGCAGGGAAGGAAAGTCAGGAGGCATTTAAGAAGAGATGGAACCCACATAAGTAGGTAGATGGCTGTTGGATTTGAAAGATTATGGGAGCAGAGAGACTATGGTGGTGTCCAAATAGTTATCTTGTCTTATATGTTACTTGTAACTCTTTCTCTAGACTTTCTAGTCTATAGTGTTGAAACTTTAGGTCATTACACACCCATTAGTGAGTCATGAAATCAACTAACTGGATTGTGGCCAACATTTAAAAAAATGAATATATCAGATTATATTGTGTGTATCAAGGGTCAGTGTTATTTTATAAAGCTTTGTTTCAGTCACATATGCATGCTACGCTGGGATGAAAAATACATGAATCACAGTCAAAAAAGTTTGAAATGTACTTTTCGAGGCTATGAACTCTTGTAGAGCTGGGCTTGTATCTTATACAAATTAAACTCATGGAAGTAACGAATTGAAGGAAGCTTTTGGTTACAAGTGGCTTAGACATTTTGTGCCATCGAGACTCCCCACTCAACCTTCTTCAGTGGGAAAATCATGCTTAGAGAGGTGACGTCTGAGCTCCAAGATGAAAATAATTATCATAAGATCCTTTACAATACCTGGTTTGATTAAGAGAATCAGCAGATCAATGTATGCCTTTATGAATGAATACATATTATAGATTATATAGTAGCAATATATGAGTAAATTAATGAAAGAATATATGAATTCATGAACGAATGACTAAGCGAATATGTAACTCCATGAAAAACCGATGGATGAATTAACAAGGGAAGTAGAAAAAGGTGGGAGGAAATCAGGGAGGGAGGGAGGGAGAAAGGAAGTTCTTGAATCCCCTAACAAACACTATGAGTCTATAGACTCCTAGCCAAGGAGTGAAGGATTTCTGAATGACCCCAGGCAGGGGACCACAGCCAGTTGGAATTAATCATGTGGCCAGCCCAGAGATCAGCCAAACTTGACCAAGTGATGACGGCCTTGCAGTAGACTTTGTTACGCACCCGTTTATAGGGTGAGCTATTAACTGGCTCAGCATGGAGGTAGTCAGGCGCCTGACATCACAGAATGAATGAGGTGTTTGGGATGGGGAGAGATGGCCTCTACAGCTCTGGTCTGCTGACTCATCTTCAGCCCTGAGGGCTGCCATGCCATTATTCATTGGTCCCATGACTAGGAGCCAACCAGATCTATGCATTCTGGGCCACCTCAGAAAGCTACTCATTAGTTCAGAGTAGAAGTGCATTATGGTGAAGACCAAGAACCAAAGAACCACCTGAGATCACCAAGCCTGAGTCGTTTTAGTGATTCGTATCAGATCTAGGTTTGTACATGGGCTTCTGTACTTATTTGCTGTGTGGCACTGGGTAAATCACTGTACCTTTCTGAGCTTCAGTTTACCCATCTATAAAATGAAGATAATATTGGTCTTCTAATATTTTTATAATCCATGCACTTTGCAAAGAATTTGTGCTAAGTGTTTATTCTTTCCCTCCTGTCATTATCCTTCAAACATACCCACACTTTGCATTTGTTCATTAATCCATTTATTCAGTAAATCCTTACTGAATGCCTACTGTACCAGGTAGTATGTGCTGGGGACACAGCAGTGAACCAAAGAGACAAAACCTCTTTTATAGAGTCAACATTCTGGAGGGTGGGGGTGTCACAATGTCACATAAATTTGGGGTCACCCTCACATATCTCTCTAGAATAATAGGAAGACAGAGAGTAAAAATAAATAAAAAATAAGAATTTATATAATTTATCAGATTTTGATAAGTGATACAGAAGGGAAAAGCAGAAAAAGTGTTAGAATTGGGAGGGGGCCACATCATTTTAAATGAGGTAGTCAGAAAAGGGAAACGTTGGAGCAAAGACCAGAAGGAGATGAGGGACCTGGAGGAAGAAGGTTTCTGGCAAAGAGAAAAGCACATGCAAAGGCCCTGAGGTGGGAGTGTGCCTACTGTATTTGAGGGATGGCAAGGGAACCATTATTCATGTTGCTCTAGCTCAAATTCTTTTCTCTGCCACTCTGGTGGGAGAATTCTTAATTAACCTTCAGGTCCTAGCTCCTTTTCCTTAGCCATCTTGGGTAGAAGAATTGGTCTGTGATGGTCTGCTTACATCTTCCATTCTAATGCAGAATGCAGATTCCAGGAAGTCCAAGTTCATGTTTCTCTCAATCATCTCTGTGTCTTTAACACCAAGAATACTTTCTGGCTCAGAATAGGCACTGAATGAATACTTAATGAATTATTAAACGAACCAGTGACACTTCTGAACCTTGCCTGTCATTTCTGCCTAAGCGGTGCCTCCTCACTCCTTATCCTTCAAGGTCCTGCATAAGCCTGGTATTCTTAAAGAAGCATTCTTTCATTGTCAAGTTCATGCTCACCTCTCCCGGACCTCAACTCCACAGCGTCTACACAGGAGAACATTAGTCTGATGGGATTCTAATTAGTGAACCTAATAGAACATAAAGAGTTCTGGAATCAGTTTGGAAAACTGTTGGTTAATCAAATCTAAGTGGTTTTCTTAATTCAGTGACTTCTCAAGAGACGTTAGTATGATACATGGGCATTGTGAATCTTAAAGGAAGGGATTGTCAAAGACTGTTTCTTGAACATATTTGACTATAATGCACCTTTTCCCAAAGGAACAGTCTTCAGAAACCCTCTCTGGGAAATACTGGGTTGCAACTTAGTTGGGCTCTTCCAGCTTTTGGAATATTTTTTGGTTTAACCTCAGCTGACCTCTGATATTCTAGCTTCATAGCCCAAGGCAGCCACCTTGGTTTTGGTTTTTACCTCCTATTTGCCTGCTGAGAAAAAGGCTGTTCAGGAAGGAGAAATGACCTCAGACTTTAAAATTTTCCTGACTATAGGGAACCCTTAATGAAATATAAGGAGTCACAATTATGACAATTGGGAGAAAGCCAAGGGAATGAAAAGGAGATGACCCAGGCCTGTGGAAGAAGAAGGCATGGCTTTTTCCTTCTCACCCTCCATAGCTGTCTTCTCAAGCAGACTCAACAATAGAAGTTTGGCAGGTCAGTCCATGCCATAAAAATTGAATTAGTGGCAGTATGTAGTAGATGCAGTTTGATGCCCACAGGGGTAGGATTTTTATCTTCTCCCCCGTGGGGCTGATGGGAGGTGCCAGCAGTCCCTTCCAGATTTTGACAAGGAGACTCCTGTGGTTTCTCAGATTCTTTTTGTCTGTGTCTTTCTCAAAGTCATTCTTGGTTTCTGTTTTTCTCTTTGGTGGTCTCCCTTATCTCTTAAAGTCGGAATGGCTTTTTCTGATTTGGAGCCCGATGATCCAGCTAAACTTCACCAAGTGGAAGTTGGCAGATGCTGGAGTAGATGAGAAAAATGCAACTGCTTCTGCCTCAGCTTATGTTATTGCACTTCCGTTCCGTCTAAGTCAACAGATGCTTCTTGAACTCCCACCGGCACCTGTATGATAGGCATCAGGAACAGTAAGGTGAATCCATTACAGCCATTGTTCACGAGAACTTTCCAACCTCGAAGGGGAAGATAGACCTAGAAAGGTGACCGAGTGTACCATGATGCACACCAGGCTGGAGGGGAGGCAGGTGTGAGTGCGGGGAGGATATGTGCTCAAGGGATGAATTCGAAGCAGAGACACCCTCTCTGTCTCTATCTTTGTAGAGCCTTGGTTTTCAACACGTATAATGTCTTCAGACTTACTTTTCCTAAACTCACTCAGCCTCATTTTTACAAACAACCCAGAGTTCATGTCGACACTCCTGTGTTCAGCCCTCCTGGCATATTGTTCTTTGCTCTTGTGGTACCAGTCATGATCTTCAGTTGAAGTAACTTTTCTTTCCCTGAGAAGTGTTCTTACTATCTTCTTTCTCTGCCTTATTTCTAGGTCCAAATATTATTAATACTTAAGTTTTGTGCCTCTAAACCAACCTAAGTTTCCATCAGTATATGTATGGATAAAGAAAATGTGTGTGTGTGTGTGTGTGTGTGTGTGTGTGTGTGTGTGTGTATTCCTTGGTATATATTTATAAAGGAGTATTATTCAGCCTTAAAAGAGAAGGAAATGTTGCCTTTTACAGCAACATAGATGGACTTTGGGGGCATAATGCTAAGCAAAGTAAGTCATACAGAGAAGACAAATACTGTGTGTTCACACTTAGATGTAGAATCTTTTTTTTTAAAAAAGCTCAAAAAAATAGTAGAATGGTGGTTGCCTGGGCTGGAGGCTGGAAGAGAAAGAGGAGATGCTGGAAGAGAAGAAAGAGTACAAACATTCAGCTATCAGACAGATACGTTCTGGGGATCTAATGAACAGCATGGTGACCATAGTTACCGATACTCTATTATTTACTGAAAAGTTGTTACGAGAGTAGGCTTAAAAGTTTTCATCACACACACACACACACACACACACACACACACACACACACACACACACAAAGGGAATTTTGAGGAGGGACAGAGATGTTAACTAACCTTATTATGGTACTAATTTCACAATATATGCATGTTACCAAATCATCACATTGTACCTTCAACTTACATATGTTGTATGTCGGTAATATTTCAGTAAAGTTTGGGAAGGAAAAAATGAACAGTAATTAGCCCCAGGAAACTAAAAAAAAAGTTATACAAGAAAATAAATGTCATAATAGTATGCCACTTGACTCAGCATTTAAAGAAAGATCTGTACCTGTAACATAGTACTTCTAGTGTGACTTATTCCAAAAGTATTTATTAAATGCCCCTTCAGTACCAGATACGTGTTGCTAGAGGTTGGCGATACACAGGTCAACAAGAAAAGGCATAGCTCTTCCCACATGTCACTTACGGTCTAGTGGGAAACACATTAATTGAACAATGAAACTAATGAATGTGTAAGGAAACACATTTTCAGAAAGAAAAAAAACCTCTCACATGCTAAGGTCTCGAGGCTGGAGGAAGCTGGAATGATGGACGAACTCACTGCAGGCTACTAGGAGTGGAGGAGACAGTGAAGGGGAAGAACAAGAAGAGAGGATGAGGAGGTTCATATCTCCTGGGTCTAACGTTAAGGATTTTGGATTCTATTCTAAATATAATGGAAACATGGGGAAGAGTTTGCTCCATAATGGGCTAGACTGATTTTTATTTATCGCTGTCGTCTTAGTGACCAGAAAAATGACCGGCATGAAGGCTCAGTAAATTTATTGAGTGAATGAATGAATTAGTGATACGATCAGATTTTATTTTACAAATATCACTGTGCTGTTATGTGGAGAATGATTGCAAGGAAGCAAGAGAGCAGATGTACATACACCAAAGGATCATGCAAGTCCTCTGTAACTGCAGCCCATTTTGGACCTCAGTGGTCCATGGCAGTATATAGGACAGTGATGAAGGGGAAGGGCATTAGAGCCGGCAGTCCTAAGTTCAGATCCCAGTCCTGCTACCTGTTAAGCAGCATGATATTAAATATGTTGGTTTTAGGGGTGCCTGGGTGGCTCCGTCAGTTAAGCGTCCGACTTCAGCTCAGGTCATTATCTCGCAGTCCGTGAGTTCGAGCCCTGCATCGGGCTCTGTGCTGACCGCTCAGAGCCTGGAGCCTGTTTCGGATTCTGTATCTCCCTCTCTTTCTGACCCTCCCCCATTCATGCTCTGTCTCTCTCTGTCTCAAAAATAAATAAACGTAAAAAAAAATTTAAATATGTTGGTTTTAGCAATCCTTTCTTTATCAACGAAAGACTGACAATCGTAGTCATTACCTATTTGATTGTTGTGAGGATTAAATGCAAAAAAAAAAAAAAGAATATAAAGTGCCTGGCACACATAAATAATGTGGGAAGTAAGAAAGGCAAATCATGTAGAGACCAAGAAAATAGGTTCTTAAATCAGGCTTCCAGGTTCCAATCCTGATTCTGTTATAACTGTGTAACCTTGGACAAATTCCTTAGGTTCCCTGCAGCTCGGCTTTTTAAATCCATAATATAGAGAAAATAATACTACAAGTCAATCATCCCTTGTCCAGAATTCTTGGTATTAGATGTGTTTCTGGATTGAGAATTTTGGAGGGGGGTTTTTTCGAAAGCTAATGAAGTGCCTGTGTCCTATATTTTGTAATGTCCTCATTGGGTTCTCAGACATGACCCCCAGAATCAAACTCCTTTTTGTCTGCAGCTGTACATATACATTAACAGATTAAGTGGAATTAAAGAAAATACCACAAACAGCTCACAATTAACTCAGATCAGAATTTTCCTCTAAATGTGGAAAAAAAAAAGCTGGGTGTGTGCCCCATCTTCTCTCAGCACCAGTACATAGGGCTTGGCGTAGAGATGTATTCAGCATGTGTCTGTTGAATTCCCTCTCCCTAAAATTATTTTCTTGCCCATCTGGTCTGATGAGACTTCCAAGGTCTCAGCCTTCTGTATCGGTCTGTGAAATGGAATAAGGTTAGGGCAAAGGACTTGTGCTGGAACAGTGTGGAGTTTCCAAGGGTCTTTCTAAGAGCAACATTTCACACTTGAGAGAAGGGGTGGGGAGGGGTGGGGGGCTCTCCTGAAGCCTCACAGCGCTTGAGCCTTCTGTGCAAGTCGTGCTGGCAAGAAAGAGGGCAAGGAGGGAAGAATGAGAATGGCTTCCCCTACTCCCCAGGTGTAACCTCTACAAAGGCAGCAATCTATTGTTTGTTTTCTTGTCTTCGTTTGTTTTCTTGACTGGTCTGTTTTAAGCACTTGCAAGAATAACTGAATCAAAGTAGATCCCCCTGAAATATTTAATGAAAGAAAAAAAATGAGAAAGAATGAGCATTTATTAAATAAGCCACCATGTGCCAGGCAATCTTACAGGATTCATTTGACCCTCTCATCAGTCTTATGTAGAAGGTTATATTTTCATCTCTGTTTTACAGCTGAGGAAACAGGCTCAGGCAAGCTCACATGATCAGGATCTACATCCTGGCCCTAGCTCTCGCTCATTCTTCTGTGTCCCACAATATCAGGTGCCTTGAGAAGGAGAGGAGAATTCAGTCACTGGCAGGAGCCAGGGCAGACCAGGGTGGGGTAATTGGGCTCAAGATTGATATGTAGGCTGAGCTGGGTGGTCCGAGAGAGTCCAGCTGAATCAGAACCCTTGGCTTGACTGAGTCAAGCAGATGTGACTTCCTCAGTCTTGATATTCCTGGGCTGTTTAGGTCTGCCTCCCTGAGGTGAGTGTCGTGGGCCAGAGGGATACAAGTCATTGGCCTGGGACTGTGGGCTCTGATCCTGCTGGGGAGTGGCCAGTGTCCTTCTATAAGCTTTGCTCCACAGAAGAGACGGAGGGAACCTTATGTAACCCTGGCTCAACCACTCATTGACGAGGTGACCTTAGGCAAGCCGTATTTTGCTTTTTCTCTTCAGTATGCTTTAAAAAGGGGTAACTGTGTCTACCTTGGAGAGAGAGAATCAGAGGCAATGAAAGCAGAGTGTTGAGCACAGTTTCTATTATAGTGATCAGCTCTCCTACATGGTGGCTGTCACTACTACTGCTATTTGTATCGCTATTTTATCTGAGGGCCTCCAACTGGTTCGCCATGTCACCTGCTGAATTTGGGACCCAAGATGGGGTGGCGGCTGTATGCTGATATTAGTCTCAGAGCTCTGGGAGGATGGGGCTGGTGCCCTTGACCTCAGGCCCTACCACACGGGATGTGGCTCATGGTGAGAGTCCAGGACTCATTGGCTAAAAGATTGATCAACCGTGGGGTGAACATAGTCATTCTATGTCTGTGTCTATAGGTCCATAATGGGACTTGTGCAAAAACGAAAATCCAGCAATGCTTGTTCAATCATGGCTTCTTGGGAGTATGGACAGAGCTTGAAGTGAATGGAAGTTCAGAGCTGTTCAAGAACCAGAGAACAAAATGAAAGGTGTGTGTGTGTGTGTGTGTGTGTGTGTGTGTGTGTGTGTGTTAGAGTGTTTTGTTTGTCTGTATTCTCCCTGTGCCTCTTTCATCCTGGGAGTTTAAAATTGCTCAGAGACATAGAAAATATTATGTTTGTTTATATATACTTAGAAAAGGGTATGGGAAATACACACCAAGATGCCAACAGTGATTATTTTGAAGTAGAGTGATTACAGATAATTTTAATTTTTTTTTTTTTACATCTTTGCTTGTGTACATTTCCCACTATTTCAGTGGATGAGCATGCATTATGTAGGAACGTGGAGGGACTCAGCCTAAGATCCTCCAAATTACAGCCCTTTCACTTCTGTACCAACCTGGGGTTTCAGTAAGGACAATTTCCAAGTGACAGTGTCCCTGTCCGAATTGAGAGGAAGAAAGGCACAGAGGGAAAATGCTGGCTATCCATGGCTAGACATTTAGGAAGAGGCATAAAAGCAAAAGAAAATATCATTTATAGGTTTCTGTTACTTGCTACTCACCATGGTGAGTGCTGTAATTACGCTGTTACTTAATCCATCCAAGAATCCTGCAGAGTTACACATTACTCTTCCCAACTCACAGAAAGAGAGACTGAGACTTAGGACAGTTTAGTCAGTTCCCCAAATCACATATCCAGGAAATAGTCCTTTAGACTCAAAACACTGTGCTTTTTAACTATTACATCATGGAACTGAACAATGCTTAGTTACACCCAGTGGTGCATATATTTTCATGTCTCTTCATCTGTATTTCTCTGTGTATATCTGTTATGCATACACTGTAAATATGCACATGCGTGTGTGTGTGTATGTGTGTGTGTGAGTCCATATACACACCAATGACCTCACCTTTCTGGGTGCTTACAGGAAAACAAATGGATAAAGTGAGTAGAAAATTACTTCAACATGTGAATATGGTCATAGTTATAGATTTTCATATAACCCAGCATCACTAGCTTAAATTCTGGGACATTTGTGCCACCACAGTCCTAGAAACCCAAAACTTGAGAAAATCTTGGTGATCATCTTGTTAAGTTACCAACCTCTTTAATTTCTTTCATGATTTCTAATTTGTTTTCTTTTTTTGTTCTTGATCTCTCTCTCCCTCCCCCCCTTCCCTACTTTTCTCACCTCTTCTTCCTCCTTCTTTTTTTAAATGAAGTGACCTTTTTTAATTTTTAATTTTTTAAATTTAAATCTAAATTTGTTAACATATATTCCTCTTCCTGTTAATATCAGCAGAACCCGTTTTTTAAACACAGTTTGGAAAGGCCCAATGTACTAGACAAAATAAAAGCAGGGGCTTAGGGATTCAGGCTGCAAGCTCGTTCTCAGTGGCCCTGAACACTTCTAGAATCCCTAGGACTTAAAAGTCATGGATCTTGACCCCCATGCTTGTCACCAATGAGGAAACTCCAGACCAGGGATGCAGAGACAGTTTTCCAGGCCTCTCCAACACTTATTTGCTGAGAGAGAGAGTGCAGGAGAGGGGCAGAGGGAAGGAAAGAGGGAGAAAGAGAGAGACAGAGACACAGAGAGAGAATCTTAAGCAAGGAGCCAGATACAGGGCTCCATCTCATAACTTTGAGATCATGACCTGAGCCAAAAGCAAGACTCAGACGTTTAACTGACTTGAGCCACCCAGGTGCCCTTCTCCAAGACTTTTTAGTAGAGGTGACTGGAGACTCAAGCACTCACTCACCTAAGAGCTCTCTTCATGTGTCATTGCAATTATTTATTCAAATTGTATTTTTCCTGGAAGGTAAAGTTCATGGAGGGCAGAGGCAGCTGCGTTTGGTCTGTTCACCACTGTCCCCTCAGTACCTAGCTCTGAGCCCTGTACCTGGTAGGTGTTGACTTCAGTGTTGCTCAGCAGATGATGTGATGGAGGGGCATCATAGATGCTTTTTGCCCAGGCCAGTCCTGCCATGCTGTGAATTGGTGATGTGTCCACTGATGGGGTCAAACTAGTACTCACAGAACTAGCAGCCCCCAACTTGAGATGTTAATTTGTCCTGAATGATAATCCATCCCTGCTTCAGTTCCCATACTGAGGCGTCTCCCCGTTCCATAGCCAGCAGCCCGTCATTCAACGGTCGGGTCCAGGGTTGGGAGGTTTTTTAATTTTTTTAATTTTTTAATTTTTTTTTTAATTTTTAATTCAGGTGAGTGTGTGTAATGTTCAGTGAACATTAACTCTTTGGAGAAATCCATCCCCTTCCATTTCTCCTCCCCCCCTCCAGAGCTGGGGAACCATTCCTCCTCCTCCTCTCCCTCCTCCTCTCCCTCCTCCTCTCCCTCCTCCTCTCCCTCCTCCTCTCCCTCCTCCTCTCCCTCCTCCTCGTCCTCCTCCTCGTCCTCCTCCTCGTCCTCCTCCTCTTCCTCCTCCTCCTCCTCTTCCTCCTCCTCCTCCTCTTCCTCCTCCTCCTCCTCTTCCTCCTCTTCTTCCTCCTCCTCCTCTTCCTCCTCCTCCTCCTCGTCCTCCTCCTCTTCCTCCTCCTCTTCCTCCTCCTCGTCCTCCTCCTCGTCCTCCTCCTCTTCCTCCTCCTCCTCCTCTTCCTCCTCCTCCTCCTCTTCCTCCTCTTCTTCCTCCTCCTCCTCTTCCTCCTCCTCCTCCTCGTCCTCCTCCTCCTCCTCGTCCTCCTCCTCGTCCTCCTCCTCGTCCTCCTCCTCGTCCTCCTCCTCGTCCTCCTCCTCGTCCTCCTCCTCGTCCTCCTCCTCTTCCTCCTCATTGTCTTCAGAGCACTGTCCAATCCCTCTCCCTGAGGTCAGCTTGAGCCAGAAATCTTGGTGAGCTCTTATGGCCCGGGGGGTGGAGTATACTGAGTAGGGAGGAGAGAACCCACTCCCATCCCATTTAAACCCATCTCTGCAGTTTGGGGTCGTCCTGGTTTTACCTCCTTGCTCTGCTATATTTCAAACTGAGGTAGGGTGGGTGTGCAGGAGAAGGAGACTGTATCAGGGCCCCTGACTCCCCTTGGCCCAGAGATTCCAGCTGCGCATGAGTGGGCCGGCCTGTGCAGCTGGCCTTGTCTCTCTTCTTGGCCAGGGAGCAGAGAGGCCCCGGCTGGGGAGCTCAGAGAAATCATAGGGCCTCAACCTCTTGCTGGGGTGGCCTCTGGGCAGCCAGAGGCTGTTTTCTGTGGGCCCCAGAGTTAAGGAGCCCTGTATTCTTTCCAGGGCCTCTGCAGACCTGCTTCTCTCCCATGCAGACAACTGATTGAGGGGAATAGATCCCGGTAGCCCTCTACACAGTTTAGTTTTCCCGGAAACCAAAACCTGGTTTCCCTTGAAAACTAAAGCTCATTTGATCCCCTTTGGAATGTTCTGGCTGGCAGTTTCAGAGTTTGAAGAGCTCAAATAATCCCAATTTCCCCTCCTTGAAAGGACCCTGGAAAATCCTCAAGCACAGTTTCTCGTAGCCCTCATTTGAGCATCAGCTTTACAATCTTGTCATCCCTGAGATATTATTAATTTGACGTGTTCTTATTGAAACTGACTTCTTTCTTTCTTTCTTTCTTTCTTTCTTTCTTTCTTTCTTTCTTTCTTTCTTTCTTAAGTATTTTTGGTGAGGGGCGCCTGGGTGGCGCAGTCGGTTAAGCGTCCGACTTCAGCCAGGTCACGATCTCGCGGTCCGTGAATTCGAGCCCCGTGTCAGGCTCTGGGCTGATGGCTCAGAGCCTGGAGCCTGCTTCCGATTCTGTGTCTCCCTCTCTCTCTGCCCCTCCCCCGTTCATGCTCTGTTTCTCTCTGTCCCAAAAAATAAATAAACGTTGAAAAAAAAATTTTAAAGTATTTTTGGTGAAATCATTGATTTCAAAATGGAAATTTATGTCACTACCAGTAAGTGGAAAGCCAGGATTACTTGCCACAAATAGAAGCTAACTCTAAAAATCAATACAATGAAAATGAAACAATTTTATATAACTCTGGACAAGACAGTATTGCCTCTAGAAGGTTCTGAGCCCCAGGCTTGCTCTGTCTTGTAAAGAAGGGAAGTTGGCACATGTTATGGAATTGTCAAAGGAATATCAGCGGTAAACGAAGCCATTCTCCATGATTAAATGTGAAGGACTGAAAGAAAATTAGAAAGTTGTTTTGTTTTGTTTTGTTTTTTCCATTAAGTGGTTTAATTCTGATGTGTCCCACACTTTGGTAAATACCATGCAACCCAACAAAATGGTTTTTACCAGGGTAGGGACAGGCTGGTGGCTGCACAGTAAATCTGTGGCAGTTGGAGGACTAGACCCAGGATGCTGGAATGCAGAATGAGTTTCCCCCTGTCCTCTAAATATACACCCATTGCCTCTTTGAAGGGAACAATTCATTTCTCAGGAGTGAGACCTCACCAGATAAGGACTTTGTCAAGAAAAAGGTTATGCCATTTTTTTCCCCACCACGCTACTCTGTGTCTGTGGCATTAACATAGATCT
Organism: Prionailurus bengalensis; assembly: GCF_016509475.1. NCBI lineage: Eukaryota > Metazoa > Chordata > Mammalia > Carnivora > Felidae > Prionailurus > Prionailurus bengalensis. Next base: position 76,376,705 of record NC_057359.1, on the reverse strand, counting down.
TAGGTTTTCAGTATTCTAACCATTGCTTCATACTTTTCTACCCCACTTAAGAAGTGCAGTGGAATTAAGGGATTATTTTAGTGACAAAATAATTTGTGCCAAACTGTAAAAACTTGAGAGTAAATCAGTCACAAGCATGTTAAGCTTTGACATTTACTAGGTTAAGCATTCATTCACTCATCATTCAATACTCGCTCAACAACTTGTACCTTTAGTTACATCCACCTATCACTAGTAGAAGACCCTTTGCTTACCAACCTCCTTCTTGATTTCTTTCATGATTTCTTGATTTCTTTTTATTTCTCAATTTCTTTTTTCTTTTTTTTATATTTCTCTTTGCCCCCCCTTCCCTCTTTTTCTTCTTCTCCCCTTCTTCCTCCTTTTAATATCAGCAAAGTCCCTCCCCCTCCCCTTAAAAAAACCCCACAATTTAGGAAGGCCCAATGTACAAAACAAAATGTAAGCAGGGGCTTAGGTGTTCTGTTCTTCTATGATAACTTTCTAAACTTTCTAAACTTCAACTTTTGCTTAAGGTCAAAGATCTGAGGGACAAATTCACCCCAACTTTGACTTCCCCACATTTTCTAAGAGAGGCAAGAAAGATGGTAATTTTTGTTGAGTACCGACCCCATGCTCAGGGCTGTGCTAGGTAGGTGCTGTTATCACAACATCCTGCATGGAGTGGTGGAGATTCAGCTGAAGCTCGAATCATAGTAGCCTGGGCAGATAGAAATTTGACTTGGGCTCTGATCTTTCCAATTCCAAAGCCCAGACTCTTTCTACTGCATTGCAGAGCTACATGCTTGTAAGTTTTTTGAGAGCAGTTTCTTTTTTTTTTTTTCTTTCACATGTGCTTTTCGTTTCTCAGGGCCTAACACTGCCCTACACATAGTTGCTGCTCAGTAAGTATCTGCTGGGGGTAATGGTGAAAAAACTGAAGGAAAATGTACACTGAGCCTTGGCCCTGTGCTGTCTGGACTTCACTACCTCACCCAGGGTTCCTTGTAGGCAAATGCTGTAAACATCTAATGTTGGACCCTTTTTATTTATTTTTAATTTGAGAACTAAAATGAACTGAGGTAAGACTGACTATTGATTAGTCTTGTTTTAGAGTCAAAAGTAGACTCTCCGGCCTCTTCCCTGGCATGTCTGTAGATTCACAGACCATTGAAAAAAGAAAAATGTGAAACAAAAAAGAGAGGGAGAAAGAACTTGTCCTTCAAGAGGGGATTTGCCTAAGCTGGACTCAGACATCTCTTAAGACGTCCAGCCAGGGAAAGCCTTCAACTCTCTGTCTCACATCACCTCATTCTCTGATGCTGCCTTGGTCTTCTCTGTATTGGGCCTCTTGCCTTCAGCCCTAGTGCCCCCGCACCCCCAGAACCTTTCCCATTCTTGTCATGATGCAAAGAACTTCATGTATTTCCAAAGGAAGCTATAAAATCCCACCAAAAGCCCTTGACTGCCCTACAGAGGCTGGGGATGCTCGTTTGCTATGAACATGGTGGCTTGGAAAAGAGTGGCTGGACCCAGATGCCTTGGATCTTCATCTTTCCTTTGAGCCCTGAATTGGTGTTATCACACCAGCACACATGGGAGAACCACTTAGCTGGAGGAACACGGGTGCGAGAGTTGGTAATCAGGCATTCACATTCTAGTACTGTGGCTGTGTAAGCTATAGCAAATCTCCCTTTCTCTCATTCTCAAAATAAGAAGTTTGGACTACATAAGCAATTTCCAAAACAGTGTCATTATAACTTGAGGGATATTTTGAGGCACCTCAACAGCCACTGAGGAAGGCAAATTAGAATAGACAGGAAATTGGACCACTCACCTCCTGCTACTAGCAGAGAGCCTTACCTTTACCTGCTGGGTTTTTCCATGAAATCTTATTAGGAATAAGTGGTTTGAAAAACACTCTTTTTTCTAGACTCACTTTCAGCTAAGATAAGCCCTCATCCCCGCCCCCATACACACACAAATACACACAATAACACCCCCAAAGAAAAGAAATGAAAATGAACAAAACACATGATTTTCCTAATAATATGCCTACTTTAGATGATGGATTCACCGAGGCATGGGAAGTTGGTTAAGAAAAGACTTTGCTCACTCACCCACACCTTCACACATCCCATGATGGAAGAATCTTAGAATCTTTGTTGTTACAAGAGCCCAGTGGCCAACTCTGGCCTCTGGCAGCTGCTGAGGAAAAATAGCAAAGTCTTCATGGATGCTTTTGTTCCTCTAAACTTTATTGCAATCAAGTACGTATATATGTATGTGTATATGTTTTATGCATGTGTGTATATATGTATACGTGCCCAAGTATATACATACAAGTATATTCATATATGTGTGTGTATATACACACATGCATGTGTATGTATATATGTTTATACATATGTAGACATACAATATGGCAAGCTATTTTAAAATCTGTTGGCCATATCTTTATGGCTAGAGCTACCAACTTGGTTAGATATCATCTTCCCTTTCTCTGAGTCCCCCTAATTCTCCACAGCTCTTCCTATTTCCTGAGAATCCAAGAAGGCCCAGCCTGAATTCTTACCCCTCACACATTCTTCTTTGGTCTCCTTGAACTGCAGTGCTCTGGGGGAGAATTAGGGACCAAAGGAGAGTCATGGAAGAGATGATGGAGTGAGGAGGGACGCTGAGAGGTAGAACCACAGTATAGTGAAGGTGATGGTGGGGTGTGTGTGTGTGTGTGTGTGTACACACATGCATTTTGGTGAAGTGTTGCTGGAGCAGAAGACTGAGTGGGAAGAGTGAATATCGACTTTGAATATAGACTTTGAGAGGTTGAGGCAGGATCACTATGTGGAACTTAGAGCCTGTCTCCCAAATGGAAAGAGATACAGAAGAAGAAGCAATTCTGGAGGAAAGGAACTATAGTAACTGATAGAAATAAACTGACAGAAATAACTGATAGAAGGATCCATCTGAAGCTCATGGGCAGGGACTGGCCTCCCTGAGATGGAAGGATGCTTATTGCCCGCTCGGGTAATTCTTCCCTAGAGACCCAGATGAAACAGGACAGAAGGAAATGATAGGTGTTGGCAGAAGAAGGGGAAAGAGGTACACACATCAATTTAATCAGTGTTGTGAGTAAAAGAGAATTCTGAGCTAGGGGCAGGCTAGGCTAGGAGGAGAGAGATGGTTTAGGTCAGAGCATGGGCTAAAGTGTTTTGCAATGTGTGGTCCATTTATATCAGAATCACAAGGGAGAACATGTTAATAATGCAAATTACAGCATTGACTCCAAAGCTACTGAATCAGTATTTCTGGGAACTTTTATTTTTTAGATCCCACCCCCCACCCCCCACCCCCCGGCCAGTGATTCCATGTCTATTAATGTGTGAGAGTCACCATGATTGAGAATCTCCTTGGGATGATGAAACCAAATAAATGTTTTCCCAAAGAGTTCTGCAGGCCCTTGGAATGCCCCTCCTCCTCTCCCCACTCCACATCCTGGCTTCCTATAAAAGACAGAGTTCCCTGCATGTGTTTTGCCTTCCTCTAGCCTCTCAGTTAGGTCCCATTGTGCCCAAAGGCTGACATCTGCCGACATTGGGGCCAAGTCTGCTTGTCTTCCTGACAGGCAGTGGAGCCATAAAGCTAGAATAGGCATCTCAGAAGTAGGAGGGTTCACGTTTTCATGGGGCCTTGGCCCAAGCTTTCCTATGTTAGGTAGAGTCTCCATTTTTAGGGACAGGATCTCCTGCCTATCTCACAGTGCTATTAGGAGGAGGGTATGAGGTCTTGAGTACAAAGTTTCTTCAGCTCTGCCAGCCTGGTCCTCATGAGGAAAAGAGCCTACCCAGCATCCTTACTTTTAGGGTTCATTCTTACTTTCTCTGCTTCCTCCTCTCCTGATCTCCTCCTCACCCACACTGCTGGCAGTGTGGCCACATTGACCCTATGAGGTAAGAATTGACACCCTGGTCTTACAGTTGAGGGTGCTGTGACTCAAAACACCCATAAAGCAGGTGTGTCTGTCCAAGTCCACCGAAACCGAGATCTGTCCAAGTCTACTGTCAAGAGACGTTCTGTGGATATAATCTGGTCACCTAAGAACTTTCATTTCTGTGGTCTGATCCACTAGTCTGGGGGTGGGGTAGGTATTGCAGAGGAGGGATAGGACACTTGATGGGGCAATGTAGGAGGGGAAAGGAGTGATTCTGACTGGAGATCTGGAGAGGGCCATTGGGGAAGGAGTGAGACTAATGCCGGGATAGTTCATGTGAGATTTTTATAAGTTGGATTTTAAAAGATGCCTACGAATTCAATAGGACAGGTGAGTGAACACATGATACACAAAGGTGTGGAGGTAGGAGACTTCCAACCATGTTTGGGGAAACAGCTGGCCTCACGAGTAGTATCAAAAGCATGCGGGGAGGGGCGCCTGGGTGGCGCAGTCGGTTGAGTGTCCGACTTCAGCCAGGTCACGATCTCGCGGTCCGCGGGTTCGAGCCCCACGTCGGGCTCTGGGCTGATGGCTCAGAGCCTGGAGCCTGTTTCCGATTCTGTGTCTCCCTCTTGTTCTCTGCCCTTCTCCTGATCATTCATTCTCTCTCTCTCTCTTCCTCTCTTTCTCTCTCTCTCTCTCTCTCTCTCTCTCTCAAAATAAATAAATAAATATCTTATTAAAAAAACAAACAAACAGAAACACACATTAAAAATGTTACATATTGGGGCGCCTGGGTGGCGCAGTCGGTTAAGCGTCCGACTTCAGCCAGGTCACGATCTCGCGGTCCGTGAGTTCGAGCCCCGCGTCGGGCTCTGGGCTGATGGCTCAGAGCCTGGAGCCTGTTTCCGATTCTGTGTCTCCCTCTCTCTCTGCCCCTCCCCGTTCATGCTCTGTCTCTCTCTGTCCCAAAAATAAATAAACGTTGGAAAAAAAAAAATTAAAAAAAAAAAAAAAAGCATGCGGGAGACCTGAATAAAGACGTCACAGGGCCAGATGTAGGAGGCCTTGAATACCATGCTAGGTGGGCCGTCGGTAGGGAAGAGCGCTCCAGCGGACGTGGGCCTCAGATAAGGGCCTGCAGGGGGAAGAGGCTCGGCCTCTTCGGGGGTCGCCCAGGGTCTCCCCATCCCATCTGCTCCCTTCCCCATGCCAGAAGTCTATCCTAAAGATTCCAGGACCTCTCTGCTGGGATCACCTTGCACAAGAGCATCCGTCCTGCCTGCTGCCTGGATTGAGCAAGAGGCTGGAAGCAGGGTGAGGAAGCAGCAGCTGTGAGTCAGACCGCCCCCACGCAGGCTCCAGCCTGGGCCTGGGGCCCCAGCTGGGAGCGGAGCTCTTGCCCTGGTTGTATTTGCCGAATACGCGCTGTACAGCCAAGTGTGGCTCGGAGCTGCCCTGACTCACCGGGGACTCTCTGAGCGGCTCGTGCCCCTGCCGTGGCTTTTATTTCTCTTTCTCTCCCTTCTCCGCACCCCCCTTCCCTTGCCTCCCGTTCTTTTCTTTTACTTCCTTCTCTTCCTTTAAAAATGTGCCCTCCTCTGCCTTTCCTTTCTTTGTTGTACTTTCAGCTTCTTCTCCTCCCTCCTTTGAATCCTTTTTAGGTCTTTATTGTAGTATTTGTCATGTGACTCAGGTTTTGGACTTGAGGTTTAGGAGACCCAGGTTTAGACCAGGCTGTCAGTGATTCACTAGATGGCTTTGGCCTCATCTTTTCTCTTTGGGCCTCAGTTTGCCCATCCGTCCAGTGAGGCACCTTGATTAGATGGAGGTTCAAAGACAGAAGAACCATCAGGACTTCTCCTAGAAGGTTCTGTTTCCACTCCTTCACTTTTTTCATAGAATTGTTAAATGACAGAGTTCACAGGGCTCTCAGACTTCCCTGAGGGCCTTGGGTTCTAGACCTTGGCTGCCTGCTCGAATCACCTGTTGAGCTTCTGAAAACTGCTGTTCCCCAGACCTCACACCAGACCAATCGGAGGAGAATCTATGGGGCAGGGGCTCAGGTGTTCATTTTGTACAAGCTCCTCCACGTGATTCTCTTAAGCAGCCAGGGTGGGGAATTACTGACTTAGAAGAAACGACTTTTGGCAAAGGTGGGGAAACTGAGGCCCAGAGCAGAAAAAGGGACATGTCCAGGGTCACATGGGAAGTCAGTGCAGACAGAACCAGAATGAAGCCTCCCGCCATCTCCGCCCCCTTGGCCTGGACTCTGAATCGCCTTAAGCAAATGCCACTGCCTGCAGTGGGGCCAGGCAGGAGAGCAGCCTTCTGACTCTGCCAGGGCCTGGCTTAGAGGCAAGGCCCAGACACAGCCCCATTAAGCCAGGCGTGCCTTACGGGAATCGCTCCTGGCTCCGGCTTAGAAAACAAACAGAGTGCTTTGGTTTTCTTTGGCTGTATCTCCTCGTGGGGGAGCTAGGAGGAGAGCACCTGAGGACGCAGGTTTCCTGCTCTTCTCCCAGGCAAAGTGAAGCTGCCAGCTGGGGAGAACTGGAGACAGGTGGGCAGCGACTTTGGGGATGAGCTAGGGAGTACGTGCCGTCAGAAGCATCCCATACAGGGGCTGATGTCTGAGGGGGAGGGAGTGGGGGCTGGGAACCTCAGCTTGGATGGCAGCTGTAGGTAGGCTGCACACCTTGCCCAGGTTCCAGGCAGACCCCTTCTGGGGTATGCATGCCTCACTCCTTCCTTCCAGACAATGGTTACTGTGGGAGGAGGTCTCAGTTGGAATTTTCATTCAAGCTGCTGTTTATTGAGAGCTCCCTACTTGTAAGGCACTATGGTAAGTTCTTTATACTTACAGGAAGTTCCCATGTGGATTCTCCCCAGCTCACTGATGTAGGAGTGATTAGTATGTCCCTTTCAGATGAAGTCTACCATTACAGGCATATAGCTCTGAAGATACCTAGTGGGTGCCGAACTCTAGGTAGGTCTGCCTGAGTCCAAAGCTCAGCCTCTTGATCAATATACAACACCACTTTGGCATAAATCAGCAGATCTGGGTTTCTTTCTACCCTCCTCTCATGGTAGGCTGTGTGTCTTTGAGCAAATTAGTTTACCTCTCTGGGCCTGTTTCCTCCTCTGTATATTGCTTGCTGTGCCTATTTCACATGACTGATGTGAGGATCAAGTCAAAGTTGGACATGAAAGTGGTTAGTAAACAACAGAGAGATATACAAAGTGAGAGATTATTGCTGTTATCGCCAAACACAGCTGTGTCCCCACATGGGGAAACCATCACACATACACCTGTCCATACTTGTGACCTTGGCCATCCCTGGCAACCTCCTGGTTCCCAAGGACTCGGGTGAAGGAGGAGAAGGGGAGAGAGGCAATAATAGGAACCTGTTTATAAAACACTTCACATCTCTCAGATGAAAGCTTCTAGATAAATATCACAACACCCCATAAATAAAACATAAATGAAATAATATTATTCCTACCCTCTCCAGCCAGCTTGCCTGCAGATGCTTTCATTGAAGCTAAGGGCAGCTAGGTGAGGTCCAAAGAGCAAGGGCTTTGGAGTCAGTAACTGGAGTTCAACTCCTTCTCCTCCTGAGTACTGGCTGCATGGCCTGGGGGCTGGTTACTTAGCCTCTCTGAGCTTCGGTTTCCTCATGGAGTTGGAAATAAACACACCTATCCCCTGGTTGCTACAATGAAACAAGCTCCTGTACATATCTCTAGACTAGGATTCATCACACTAGATAACTATTTACCTCTTGACATGCCTGCCTTCCCCATATTACTGTAAAGGTCCAGGCACTAACTGTGCTTCCCATTGATATGATGGTTATACTCAATAAATGTCAATCTCCTTTCTTTAATCCTGTCAAAGTCACTACCATTCCCATACCCCCAGATCAAAGTCGAGACCCACACCTCTTTCTCACTCAGTACATTACTCAACTCAAACAGAAAGTGTAGACTCCTGACTTGTTGAAATGTCTAGGCTGTGCTACTTTTCACTTGTCTGACCCTCCTGGGAAGTCATCTCCCATCTCTCAGACTCCATTTATACACATCTGAAATGGGGAAATGTCCCTCCTATGCACCAAAATCCTTCCTAGGAGGATCAAATATGATACTGCCAGTGAAAGTGCTTTGTAAACCGGGAGGCATTTGGAAAGTAAAAAGGAACACTATCTGTATTGGGAACCCGTTGTCTGTCACCCTGATGTGTTTGGTTTGACAGTGTTATTTTGCTAAGCTCTCACACCCTACCCGCAGAGTTCTTTCACCCCATCATCTAAGACAGAATAGCTTCAGCACTTCACCTTCGAGTCAGGAGACCCAGCCACCACCGCTGCCCCTGCTCTTCCCACGCCATTCTCGTCAGCCTCTCCTCACTGACCTCTGCCATACCCTGCAGTCAGGGAGACTGAAATACTGCTCAGTTGGAATCCAGGAGACCAGAAGTTGAGTCTGGGCCTGAAGTCTGATCTCCCACTCTGGAACTCAGCTTCTTCTAGTAGAAACTGAAGAGATTCCAGATGACAGTAATCATCCACTCTCACACTGTTAGCACATTTACTGCACAAGGACATAAAACGACAGGGACTCAGAGAGACGTGAGTAGCTTTCCTGACGCCCCTCGGCTGCAATTCGGTGTTAGAATTGTGTCTTATTTTATGTCTTCATCCCCGCCGCCCAGCACAGTGCCTGACCTGTGCTCTGTACTCCTAAGGTGTTTGTTGAATGCGTTCTGACACTGAACGCCTGTGAATTTACTTGATGGGGTTGTTTTTTTTCCTGCTAAAAACTGGCAATTTTGAAATTGGATTTTAGAAAGATTTAGGTTGTTTATAAAAATCCTTAAACCATGGTTTTCCAGTATGTTTCTCAGAGCTTAAGGGATCTGTGGCTAGACCTCAGGGGCCCACAAGCTGTGCAGTAGAATTGCTTTATGGGATAAAGGAGCTGGAGCCTCATGGCCCCAGTCTTTGGGTTTTATATAGGATGTATGGGTAAGATGTTCTGGAAAGGTGGAGTCTTGGCTTTGAAATGTTTGAAAACCGAATGATGTTAGGTAATGAGAAGGAATTGGGGTTTCCCAAATGAGGCACTGAGGCACAGGGTTGCATCTGAAGATTCAGTCTGCGGTGTTCATCCTCTGATTTGGGGAGCAACACTTTCTTTCTTCTTCTTCTTTTTTTTTAAAATATGATTTATTGTCAAATTGGTTTCCGTACAACACCCAGCGCTCATCCCAACAAGTGCCCTCCTCCCAGCTCATCACCCACTTTGCCCTCTCCCCCACCCGCATCTATCCTTAAATCTTTAGGGCATTTCCACAAGACCATGTGTAACCGGTACAGAAGCCCACCGGGATCAAAGCACAGCTTGGGGGTGAAACTCTAGGCCCTTTCAAACTCTCTGTTTTCTTGAGGATAGCCCACGGCCCCAGGCGGGCGGCCCCCCATGCCAGGTCTGGCGTCCCTAGCTGTGAGTTGGCACATCTGAGAGCTTGGCCTAACTCTGGGCCAGGAGCTACTTATGCAGTCCAAGAACATCGCTGGGAAGCTGGAAGGATCTGCCCCAGGGGCTGCAGAGGAGCAAGGCACATCCACGTTTGCTCAGGCATCCAGGGAGCAGGTAGCAGGGCTGGGAGCAGGCCATTGGCATTCTCACCAAGGGTCTTCTGGCTTATATTCCAAAACAAGCCAGGGAGAAAGTTTCTGCAGCTGGGAAGAAAGATGGGGGAAATCCATCTGAGGCCTTTTTATGCTTTATGACTTTTTATGTCCTTAAGACAGCCACAAAAATAGTTCTCGGCTTCACCTTCTTTGCCATGTTTCCCACTGATTTGGCTCCTGGAAAATTGCTGTTGTGTTTGCTCTTGTGGTCTAGAGGCCTGGCCCCTCGAACCTAATCCAGAGTGTGACCTTTGGTGTCTAAAGTATAAGGCCTTTGTGCCCAAACCGTGTTCCAGTGTAAACTGTTGATACCCCTAAAAATGAATCAACCAAACAACCGAGGAATGAAGGTATGTGATAGAACAGTCAAAGGCACATCAGATCTGTGGCAATAGAGGAGCCCAAGTAGCTGTCCTTTCCTTGTGTTCTGGCATGTGTAAACGTAGCAAATTGCCTGTAAAAATGGGCTGTAGGTGGACCCTTTCAGAGAAGGACCTGTCACTGCCATGTCTAAGATACCTGTGTTTTTTGTCAATGACAGTTCTTGATAACAAACATTTTTTGGTTTGGAGGGTGGGAGGGATGCTGTCATAGGTGAGTCACTTGATTGGACATGGAGGGCTTCTGGGTTGCCTCCTGTCTCCTCCTCATGACTATCTGAGGGACACCCCATTTTTCGTTCAGATATCTCATTTCTCCCCAGACACTGTATGTTCCTTAGTAGGACCACCTAGGTGCAAGTTTCGGGGTTGATTCGTTATTGAATACTAGAATGTCAGCCATGGAGTGCTGTTGGAGAACTTTGAATGCATCCCTCTTAGTTTACAAAAGAGGCCTTGTTTGGTAGTTTCTTTCCAAGTACTTCCAAAGGGAATTTGATATTGTTAACCCGTTCCCCAATCTCTCTGTTAAAACTAGACTCTATCATGTTTTAATGGGGAAAAGATAGTGAAGGATTCCATCAGCCACTCCAGCTCACATTGGCTTTGTGGGGACAGTGACAAAGCCTGAACTCCATGTGCTCATCGGTGCATATCCAGCTGGGCCCCGTGGCTCGGCAGAAGGTACCAACAGGAACCTCAGAAGCATCATCCTGACGTCACAGATAGTTCTGGGGCCAGCGGGTTTGTCAGCAGGTCCCAGCAAGGAGCTGAGAAGCTTCTATCAGCTCCAAATTCACAGGAGAGGAAAACAAAATTCCATCATAATGTTGACCATCTGTGGATGAGGATGATTTTTCAAGAGAGGCCACTGGAGAAGGCGACGGGAAAATAAAGACTATTGTCTTAAGGGAACATGATTTAAAAGGGAACACTTGTTCAGCTCAGCAAATGGTATATGGCATAGAGCTGCATTATTCTACTTTGCCAGACTTCTGACTTTTAAGCAATTTTAAGCTTCTTTTAAAAAAATATTGTGGTAAGAACACTTAATATGAGTTCTGCTCTCTTGGCAAATTTTGAAATGAACAATACAGTATTGTTAACTATAGGTACAATGTACATCGGATCTCTAGAACTTGCTCCTTGCAAAATTGAAATATTATGCCCATTGATTAGCAATGGCCCATTTTCCCCTCCTGGAGCCCCTTGAAACTACCATTCCATTCTCTGATTCTGTGTTTGACTATTTTGGATATTTCATATAGGTGAAATCATGCAGCATTTTACTTCTGTGACTGGCTTATTTAGAACTCAGCATACTGTCCTCATGAAGACAAGCATATTGTCCTCAAGAAGACAAGAGTCTCATGGTTCATTCATATCATCACATATTGCCAAATTTCCTTTTGTTTAAAGACTATTACTCCATTGTTTGTATATTCCTCAACTCGCTTGTCTTCTCATCCAATGATGGACATTTGGTTACTTCCACATCTTGGCCACTGTGGCTCAAAACCACAGTGAGTCATTACCTCACACCTGTTAGGATGGCTTTATCAAAAGAACAAAGGACAAGTGTTGGCGAGGATGTGGAGAAATAGGAAGCCTTGTGCATTGTTGATGGGAATGTAAAGTGGTACAGCCACTTTGGGACAGTATGGAGGTTCCTGAAAAAAAGTAGAAATTCAACTACCATATTCTCTGAGTATATATCCAAAAGAATTGAAATCAGTTGCTTGAAGAGCTATCAACACTTCTGTATTCACTGAAGCTTCTTTTTCTTCAGGACAATCTGTTTCAAAACTATGTCATAATCAACAAAGGGGAGAGTATTAGTCCTCCTTCATGCTATCATCCATGAGTATGAAGAACTCCCCTCATTTTCTTCAAAGCTTTTCTTTCCATCAAAAAAACTTGCCAGATGTTCCCTAGGATGCATATTTAGTAGAGCTAATATTCAGTTTAAAATAGTTCCAAAAAAGCTATATTGCTGTCCAACACTGATACTGTATGACTTTTTTGGGTAACTGGATGATTCAAAAGATGAAACATCAAGGTTATTCCAAAAATAATACTCTTGAACAACACTTTGATGAATGGGACTGATAATGTTCTTTAATAACTCCAAACTGTTATCTCTTTTCCCAAGAATCTATAGCTTGGCTTTTTCAGATTTTTCTAAGCTATTTTTAAAGTTCACAATGAATTTAACATTTTTTTCTGAACACCCTTCCAATGATCTTTGACCAAAAATAATAAACATGTCAACTTGAGTTGTTCTGATACTAAGACCGTTTATTCAATTGGAGTGAAGGGATTTATTAGGCCCTCTTATGAACAGTAGTTCTTAGAGGATCTTATGAACTACTAAAGGTTTATGTCACCTTTTTATTTCATTAAAAATTATATTAAATTTATTAGGCTATATTATGGTTTGTTGATTATAATGTGAATTAATATAACTTTCTTAAAGGTAAATATTATCAATACATAGCAGAAGACAACTTACTCCAGGAAGAATTGCTCATAAAATATTTGCATGCGAGAATGTCTAGGACAATGTTAACTATAAAGGAAATCATCTAAATATTACCACTGAAGAAAGCCCATTACAAATTACCATCTGATATGTTTTAATTAAAGCACTTTTGGCTCCAGGGGTGTGGATGTCTTTACTTAGAACTGAAGGGGGAGTCTTGTGAGTCAAAGAGACATGGGAACTGGGAGTTATTAGGAATCACTATTGTTGTTCTCTCAGTCTTCCAGAAGCCCATCATCTGTTGCCTCTGGTCACGATATAAAGTCACTGCCCCAGTCCAGTGTTTTGACCATCTGCCTATCTTCCCTGTACCTTGGAATTACCAGCTTTAATTCCCTAGAGAAAAGAAATATGATTGGGCCACCTTGGGTTAAATTTTTATTCTTGATTCAGTAAGCTATGATTAAAGATATAGGGTTACCTGGGAAAACCATGGCTAACACAGCCCAGTACTATGTGTCTTGGGGCTAGTTCTCAGAGAGTAGAGTTATAGTCTGAGTGAACTTCGCAGTGGCTCGTATAGTCATGTGTGTTGTGTGTTGTGTGCTGTGTATTGATTCAAGCAACATATACCAAAATGTCACCATAAGTTGTTTTCTTTATGTTATGTCTGGCAGATTTATATTTTCTTCATTTCCTTAAATTATAATGAACAGATTTTTTTATAATAAAAAGAGGTTTAAAATTATATAGAATTTCCATAGTAGAAAATGGTGCTGCGTGCATTATAGAATGGGAAAACAGAAATGGTAACAAAGCTCTCAGAAAGACACAGGTCTGAGATGGTCAGAATTTTCATAGATTTCTTTCCCAACCAATGTATATTCTCTATATAGTGGAAAACATAATGTATTTTACATTTTTCCACTTTTTTTTATTAGATGGTGTTATCTAAGCCTTTCCTCCCCATCGCCCCCCCCCCCCGCCCCCACAGGAAAAAAAAAAGTTTTGTAAACTACTGGCAAACATTTAAGTGTCTGTATACAGTTTTATAATATGGATAGTCCAGATTTTATTTACCATTTTTCCAGTGTTGGACATTTAGGCACCTTGAGTTTCTCACTTATTTTGAAGACGACTGACATAAACATGGGCCCTTGCATTTTAGACAAAAATAATCTGAACTATGCAGTCTGGTAACTAAAGGAATTCTTGAACCTGCTAAGAAAAGTTTTCTCTGATGACGCTTATAAGGGTTTCTCTTCTTCCATTGTGTTTCTTTTCTTTTTGTAAGTCCTGAGTCTGTGTGAGCTCCCGCTGGGGTTAGTGCTTTAGGCGTCCTGGTTGCTGCCCTGCACACAGGATCAGCAGGAAGCCACCTACAGGCTGGACAATTATACGCCAAGAACTCATCCAGGGGCCAAAGCTGCCGCCCAAGCAGTTGGCTGCCGTAGTGAACACATTTTGACCACAGGCCCAGAGTTTCCCCTCTTAATGTGTTATTCCATTCACTGTCAGATCTCTGGGGATCTGGGATTCAGAGAGGATTAAGAAATGAAACTCTGCAGATAATCAAGGGAAAAGTACAAGAAGTCATTTTACCTTTCTCTTCCAGCGTATTCCTTTTCGGTACAAAGAAATTTAAATTTAGATGGATGTGCTATTTTCCTCTCTTCCTTATATTTGAAGCCTGTGATCTGGTGCAGGATCTAACGATTGGTGAATTTTCCACCAGACATGAATAGAAATTTAAATTAGAACTGGAACATCTGAGAGCCAGGAGGATCCTTAGAAATAAATCCACTAGAGAGATCTGAAAGCTTAGGAATGGAGAAGCTAAGGGATCTATCGGGCATTTCGTGGCTAGTCACTGGCTGGAAAAGCTGGCCTCCAGTAGCTAAGACTCAAATACCGTATCTTCATCATATCGACATGTCATTGATTTTAAGAGCCACTTTGTTTTAGGTGCCATTAAGAAGAAAAAGAAAATGCTGCCAACTCAGCTCTAAGCCAGTGCTTTCTTCACAATTAAATTTTTAGACTCATTAAAAGAGCTCATGTATTGTGATAGTATTTTTGTAATATATCACTTCTGTGATATAAAGGTAAAATAAGTATTCAAATATTCATAGCATTTCTTTACATCCAGCTTTGACTTTGCCAAATCAGTTTATGATTCAAGGTCATTGAATCCTGGGTTTTTCCATATACTATTGTTCTCTTTACCAGCCAGAGGATTGATTATACTGCATTCCCCCGTCCCCCCACCACTACCTCATAGTATTTGGGGTTTTTTAACAGCAACATTGAGATATAAGTTGCATCCCATACAGTTTGCCTGTTTAAAGTATATAATTTAATAGGGTTTTTTTTTTTGTACATTTGCAGAGTTGTAACTACCAACATAATCAATTTTAGGACTTTGTCAGCACCCCTCAAATATGCCCCCTACCCATTAGCGTCCACTCCCTTCTTCCTCTCATTTCCCCAGTCCCACACAACCACAAAACTACTTTCTACCTCCATGGGCCTGCTCTGGACATTTCATAGAAATGGAATCTTAACAATATGTGATCTTCGATGACTGGCTTCTTTCACGGTTCATCCCTGTCACAGCATGTATAGTATATCACTCGTTTTTATTACCACATTTCGTCAACGAAGACTCCATTATTATCTCTGGGATTTTCCTTCAAGTTTTAATGCTGGTGCTTTCCTGATCTTTCTGGCGGTTGTCAGTGAAGGCTGTCAGCCAACAGTCAGGACTCCCATTTCCTTCACAATTAGTTCTTCAGGAGTTTGTGGCCTGAAACATCAAGGGCTGTCTATATCTAGTTGTACACGAGGAATGACAGCCAAGTTCACACAAGGTGCACGCAGTCACATCTGCCACCTGGCTGATAGAAACTGTTTGTATGTCATCATCACTTGTAGGACACATCTCAATTTTTCAGATATACTGAAAGACCAAAGAAATAAAGTATTTTATTATTTATAAAATACGGAAATGTATCTTTAGTACTTTTCCTTCAGTCGATATGAAGAGCTTTGGCTCTGAGTGCCAGCAAGCAGAGAGACTTGGGACATACAGCCCAGACTCTGCAAAGCCCGTTAGAACTCACGAGTCCAACATCACAGCCAGAGCAGAATTCGGCTCCAGATCCATGGTTGTCTGCTCTTGGGTACGAGAATCACCTGCAGAGTGTTTCAAATATGAAGCCCTGGGTCACAACCCTGAAGATCCTTTCTCAGTAGGGCTGGCGTAGAGCCAAAATCCCCTTCTCTTTCTCTCGCTTGCCCTTTCATTCTTTCTCTTTTTCTCTGCTTCTCCTCTTTCCTCCCTCCCTTTTTTTTCCCCCATAGAAGCTAATCCAAGACTGGGGACACAGCTCTGGCTCATTCCAGACAGATCAGCTAGAGATAGCCTAAGCATCAAGCAGAAGGCACTGTCTTAGAGTACAGTTAGTCATGCATTTGGAGCGCACAGGTCTGGTTTCCAACCCGGACGTGGCCTCTTAGGAGCAGTGTGATGTGGGGCAGATCGCTGGGCTTCCTCACCCCCTATGCCGTCCCCTGTATAACATTCCCAGCTGCCCTGGCTCACATCTTCTGTGGCTTGAATCCTTACCATTATCCATCAGTACCTATGACTTGAAATCGAAATTTTTGATTCTACACCTGTATCCCATTCCCCACGTGGCAGCTGCCCAGCTCTTCTGATTCTGCGATGGTCAGTGAGTTTGCAGGAGACACTTTTTCCAAACACTGAGCTGTCCTTAAAACTTTTATCCAAGAGACCCTGCTGGGTTTTCTGGCTTCAGAAACTTAGGGGCAGGCGGGTTCCATCAAAGTTCATCATTCACTGCCTCCCTCCTCAGGTCTTCTCTGTGGGTTTCAGTTCCCGGTGTCCCTACCACAAACCGCATTACGTATGCCACTCCATCTTGTATGGTATCCATAGTCCAAGACTGAAAGAAAGTGTGCACTTGTCAGAAATACACCTGTCAAATGAACATGAAGTTACCAATATAAATTGTAAAGCCAAAATTTCAGTTCTGTTTGTTCCATGTTACACATGTCCATACATATTGACACGTGTAAACATGGAGAAATTCTGGTGAACAGGGAGACCAAATAAAATAAAAATCATGTGAGCATCAGTAAGCAGAGGGGCCTTGAACCACATATCAAACAGAACTTCACACTTGTGGCTGTGCCCTATCCCTGTGTTTCAGCACCACTGCTGTGCAGTTAGGACATAAAGACAAAAGTGCGGTTCTGTTTTGGAGATCATAGTCTAGAAGGCAAGCAGACAAGGACATATGTGATGTAGTTTAAGTGTTTACATGAGGGAAAGTGAAGAAGCAATGGGAACAAACACTGGACCTCCTACCCAGCCTACGGGATGGGACGGGTGCAAGAAGGAAGTTGTCTCCACGTATACTAACAGTTATTGAATGATAGGCTACCCTTTGCCATCACCTTCCATCTGGGCGTGGTTTTCTGTTTTGATAAGTAGAAATATCAGTGTATTCTTTCACTTAGCAGATGTACATTTAGAGCTGTCCTAGGTGGTAGGTGTTCGATGGGCAAAAGACAAATGGTCCCCATCACTGGGGGACTTGTCAAATGCAGCTGAAACAAATTAGACCAACAGACTACAGGGAAAATTCATGTTATGATAAGGTTCTGTGAAGAGAACAATTAGGAATGTTTTTGGAGTGCACAGGTCTGGCTTTGAAAAGGAGTATCAGGAGAACCCTAATTTAATTGATGGGGAAGTGGTCATTCTTATGTTGAAAGGAGTCTTCTGTTTCCCGACTCTGATTTGATTAATTCATTTTTTGTTCTTTTATTTTCATATTTTAAAGTCATCGTACATTTCTTTTTTTAAAATCTTTTTTATTGTTTATTTTTGAGAGAGAAACAGAGACAGAGCATGAGAGTGGGAGGGGCAGAGAGAAAGGGAGACACAGAATCCAAAGCAGGCTCCAGGCTCTGAACTGTCGGCACAGAGCCTGACATAAGGCTTGAACTCACAAACCCAAGATGATGACCTGAGTGGAAGATGGACGCTTAACTGACTGAGCCACCCAGGTGTCCCTTGTCAGATGTTTCTAATTATTTGTGCTGGGTCAGAATTGGATCTGAGCAACTGGGATCCAGATATCAGACTGGCCTCATTGGGAAGTTAAAACACAAACAAAAAAAACAAAAACCCAGCTTAGGCAGGCACACTAAAAATCGCAATGACAAATTTGTCATATTTCCAAAATTAAAATATACTTCCATCTCTTTTGCTGCTTACACCACCTCCATGAAGTAGATATTATGATTATCTCCCCTATTAGAGATAAGGAAAGAGAGACTTTTAGAGGTTTCCAGGATGTGACAGGCACACATGTCAGAGATGCTGGACCACGTGCACAAAGTTAAGCCTTCTGATGTCGTGTTCTTTGTATAAATGAAATTAGCACCAAACAATAGAGGTCAGCTGTGGCTTAGACAAGGGGGAAAAGGGGGTGGGGGTTGCTGTGGAGGAGGTTTGGAATAAGGCGGGGCTTCCTAGAGAAGATGTCATTTGAGCTGGGCCTTGGAAATGAGTAGGATTTCAATAAGCCTCCACTGACAGCAGGCAAGGAAATGGGGAGAAGTGGTCTACCAAGTGGGGGTACGGCCAACACAAAAGCAGGGAGGTATAAAATTGTGACCTGTTTGGGGATGAATCCAGAAGGGATGGTTTATGGAATGAGTGCACCTGGAATGGTAGTTGGGACCCATTTAGGGCAACTCCAAAGAGTTGTGACCTTTTTTCCCCGAGGCCCATGAATAATTAAAGACTTTCAGCAGGGAAACAGCAAAGGAAAAGCTTTGCTTAGGGTTGGCACCTGCAGGGTAAAGGATCGAGAAAGCTCCCTTGACACGTTGGGAATTCTCATTACGTCCTTCTGGCACTGCTGTTGAATGCAGCAGTGGCTTGCTTTAATCTCCAGTGTTTACTACTCAGTGCTAACATTATCACTCAATCTAAGGACCTCTGGTAGAGGGGAGATGAATAGCTTTTGAATACAGGTTTTAATCTGATGCTTCATTTATTGACCTATTACAGCAGCCATAGAGGGCAGAAGCTATCAGTGGTATTTAGGTTCTGAATGAGGGTAGAGGATGGGACAAAATCCCACCCCCGGAGCCGGGAAATCACTGGCCCCTGTGCTCTGCTGTTTCCTCCTCTCGCACACCCTCCACCCTGTGCCCTGCCAGCAGGGCCCCAAGCAGGAACGTGATCTATACCACATATTATATGTTGTCCGCATGTGTGGCAATAATTGTTCCTTTTTAGTTTTCTTTATCTCAGAGCTTATGAATTTTGGAAGTTGAGGCCTTGAGAGGAGAGACACCTGGGCAGCTTAGAGACAGAAGCAGGCACGTCTCCATACAGAGAGAGGACTGGGGCCTTGGCCATGGAGTCCTGAGAAGTGAATGCCCGCTTTCATGTAGAAGTTGTGGAGGGGGGCTCACATCCTAACAGACTGGAGAGTTACTAACAACTCTTCAAAATTGTGCAGGGGCTGTGCAGTTTTCAAAGTGAGGCTGCAAACATTATTTTCCTTTAAGCTCAAAAGACCCCAAAGAAGTGGGAGATTTTCATGCCTGCTTGACAGATAAAGAAATGGAGACAGAGAGTCCAAGGGTCATTCAACTAATAGAGCGGGGAAAACTGGGACTGGAACTCATGTCATCTTGTTCTAAATATAGAACCACGCAGCCCCACAGAAATCAGTGAAAGGCTGCGAGGGAAAGGTGTTCTTGGCACCTACGTGCGGAAGGGAACTCTGACCACATTTTCCCATGGAAACATGTTTACCCACGGTGGTTGAGATCTGTGGCTCAAATAGTAAAGCCCTGTGTTTCAGCAATTCCCTTGCCTTCCAGTCAACTCAGCTACGTTTCACGTAGCACCTACCAGGTAAAACTAGAACAAAATTAAAAAAAAAATTTCCCCCTTCCCTGGTGGAGAATGCAGACATTTGCAGAAGTCACTAAAAAATAGGACCTTCTGTCTTTCTCCCACCAAGAATCACTTTTCTTTTGCCTTTGCCAAGGTGTCCAACCAGGTTAGTAATATTCTGTCAGTGAAACAGAGACAGCATCCATGTTTAGAGTTTTTTTTTTTCAATATTTATTTTTGAGAGAGAGAGAGAGAGAGAGAGAGACAGAGTGTGAGTGGGGGAGAGGCAGAGAGAGAAGGAGACACAGAATCCAAAGCAGTTCCAGGCTCTGAGCTATCAGCACAGAGCCCAACATGGGGCTCAAACTCACGAACCATGAGATCACGACCTGAGCTGAAGTCAGACGCTCAACCCACTGAGCCACCCAGGCGCCCCCATGTTTAGAGTTTGAAAATGAGACAAACTTCAGTCCAAATCTAAGCATGTAAGCTATGTGATTTTTTTTTAACATTTTGGCCTTCTCTCCTTGCTAAAAATCCAAGTAGCACTGGCCAAAAAATATATTGCATGCGTCTACAGCCCCTGAGACAATGCTTTCCTCGTGGAACTCAGCTGTGACTCTCTTCCTGCTTTGTGGAGGGCTGGTTCTAGTTATGGGAGGCCTTTGAAACGGCAAAGTAATAATTTGTGAAGTAAGGCCCGCGAACTGGTTGGTTTAGCAAATTACAACTTTAGAAACTAATATTTGAAGCTGGCATCCAAGGCCTGGTGTCCATGTCTGTCCAAGCTGAACCTGCTCGTCATGGATCTGAGCCTCTTCCTTGCCTCCCATCTCATACGTGTTCATTCTTAGAACCTCCCTGAATAATCATCATTATCAAAATCACAAGAGCCTCCTATTATTTAGGACCTACTTTGGGCCAAAGACTGTTAGGCTCTTTCTATGTAATATTGCCAGTCTTCACAATTCCTCAAGGAAGGTGTTATGACATTGATTTTCAAGCCAAGGAAATGGATGCTCAGAGAGAGCCACCCAAGATCACCATGCTCTTTTCCATACCATACCAATCCATTAGGCTGAGGTGGCTTTGCTAGGATTTCTGAAGCAAGAGGTTGGCCTTCTTTCGGAAGATGAGCTAGCCCTAGAATTTCTGAACTTTCTTTTTCTTATCCATAGTTCTCTCCTGTGCCACCTTACTAAAAATACCATAGTTGACTAGAGAGAATATGCAACCTAATGGTGGACAATTCTGGATTTGAATCTTAGCTCAGGAATTTACTTGCTGTATGACAAGGACAGGTCATTCAACCTCAGTTTCCACATCTGTGCAATGGGAATTTTATCTCTCACTCCCCTTCTGGTCCACCTCTTTCTCTTCTCCCTTATTTATAATCTTAATGATCTTTCTCACAGTGTTGTTACAGAGGTCAGATGGGATGAAGGATGTGAAAAGAATTTATAAAGTCTAAGTGATGACATTAATGGCATTAATAATGGCAGCAGTTCCTTTTTGATTTCATAAATAATGTTACCTAGGAGATGAAGACAGGAACTTTATCTGTGTTATCACTAAGTCACTGTACCTACATCCTAGGTTTTCTGGGTCTGAAGTAACAGGCATCTGGAACCTTAGATCTCAACCCTCATTTCTAAGGATACCCATGAAAGATGTAGTCAACAGAAGACACACTCCTCTAGATGTTTCCAGGTACATGAGGACTAACTATAGTTTTACTTCCTTTTCTCCTATCCAAGAAATCATATTTATGTGAAAATAAGTGCAAGAGACATTAGTATAAAGTCATATAAATACTTGTTCTCCAAATGTGGTACTCAGACCAGCAGAAACATCAGTATCTAGGAACCTGAAAGAAATTTCAATTTTCAAGCCCCACCACAGACTTACTGAATTAGTAACTCTGGGGCTGGGGTCCAGCAATCTGTATTTTAACAAGAACCTCCCATTAGGTAATTCTGATGCATTAAAGTCTGAGAGCCATTGGTCTAATGATCTAAAAAAAGTCAAGTGTTCTTACATATTTTGACTTTACTGTTTGTGACTAATAACTTTTGGCTACCTGACTCAGTAGGTCATAGCACCGTTGGAGAGACCTGCACTGGGTCACAATGCAGGCTGCACATAAGACCCACCAGGAGGGGGCAGGTGGCTTTTGTCTTCAAGGAACAGTCACTTTGGTGCAAATCAGTTTAAACAAATAGGAAATGCATTATCTTGTGTTACCAGAAGTCCAGAGGTAGGGTGGATCCAAATGTGGCACATCAGAGACCCAGCTCTGGTTCTCTGAAAGTGCCCTTGTTTCTGGCCTGTTCCTCAGGCTGGTGGCAAGATGGCTGCCTCACGCTGATCACAAGATGGCTGCAAGGCTTCTAAGCATTATATTCAGATATGTTCAAGAGAGAAAATGGACTCTCTTCTCCATGTTTCCATCTTAAGAAAGAGGGGAAAGTTTGTGTGGAAGCCCTCTAGCACACTTTCCCTACATCTGGCTCATGTGCCCACCACTAAAGCAACCATTTGCAAACATCCATTGGCTTATGATGTAAGCTTTACTGTTTTCTGAGGGGTTGATCCGTTCAAAATCAGGATTCTGTCCCTAGATCAAAGAAGAGAATCAAGATTCATATGAGTATCCAAATGGGAACTTTTGAAAAATTCAGCTTACCCAGGGATGTGCTTAAAAATTCAGAGGTGGAGGAGAGGTATGGGAGGAAATTGTGCTCTAGAGCGGAGTCCCACATCTCACTGCCCGGCAGGGGGGTCTTCTGAAACCCTCTTGGGCAGGTCTTCCAAAGTGCATTTCCTGTTCCATTGCCCTGCCTTATGTTGATCATCCCAGCACTTCCTTCTATGAAAGCATTCCCTTTGGCATACTCTAATCATGCCCTTACATTGTGCATGAAGACACTGAGGAAAGGTCACTTGACAGGGGGTTAGCAGAACTGGGTGCAGGTGCTAAATACCTTGCAAGAATCCCACATCTCACACTTACTGCTGTGGTGGCAAATCAGCTCCCTCTTCTGATCCTCAGCTTTCCTTATCTAGAAAGTAAAAGTAACATCATTTGCTCATAAGTGTTGCTGTAAGGATCACAAGAAAGAAAAGAAAAATACCCTGTAAACTACAAAGTGCTCTGCATGAGGGCAAGGATGTCAGTGATGCCACCATGAATCAGGGCTTCCCAAGGCAGGGTGTTACCACGCATCACACACACCCCTACGTCACAGGCAGCTGACTGGTCCTATTCATGCATACATTGAAAGGAAATTGAAGTTCTAGAAGAGTCACTGGAACACATGGGAACTCCTACAGGTCATAGGACTAGGTGACATGTTGAAGCCTATGACCACGACTGTACCACCACCTTGTAGCAAGTATGGAATGCATTACTCGCTGACCTCTCCTGAACATCATGGATCCTCACGGCAGCTCTCTGAGGTCCCTGTAAATTAATGTGGAATGTGAAATGGGAAAGTAGTGGGGATGGGCTTGAACCTTAACCTGGGGCCTAAAGATTGACTTTGCAGGACAGAGAGAACATACCAGACAAGTAGAAGAGTGTGAACAGAAGTGTCGCCGTGGGAAGATGCCCAGAACAATAAGAAGAGAGGAGTGATTCATTCATTCATTCATTCACTCATTCATTCAAAGAGATCTTGAATATCCGCTAAGCACCAGCACTATGCTAGGCTGTGGGAATATTGTGGTCTAGAGGGCGAGGCTTGGAAGGACCCTTTCCCTAGGAACTCTTGCCCTTCCCCGTACAGGGGTGGGGGAGGGGGGAAGAAGGCTGCCCACCTTCTTCTCTCCTGGCTAATAATGATGGAATGCGGACTACCATTGAATGTCCATTCACTTTTTAGTTCAGCAGGAAAGTCTGGATTGGTTCCAGTTGGACTCTGCTTTTATCTTGCTATGTGATCCCAGACAAGTCCCTTTCCCTTCATGCCTGTTTATCTGTCTAGGAGACAAAAGATTTCATTGGTTTCTAAGGACCCTGGCTGTGACTCTGAGGATGTCAGGTGGCCATACCCCGAGTCTGCATTTGAGAGGGACAGATTATTAAGAGATCTTGACTCTGATCTCAACGTTCTTTTCACTATCAGTGTGATTTTGGACACAGTCCTTGACCTTGCACTGCTGTTTCTCCAATTACAAAATGAGCACGATAATGCCAACGTCATGTATTTCTGTGAGGGTTAAGGACATCACGTTTGTGGGACACCAAACACAGTATGGACCTATAGTATGCCACGGCCTACAGTTTTCTAAACACCATCTCCCCAAACCAATCCCCAGGGTTTTCTATGCCCAAGATTTCTGAGTGAGCTGATGTCCAGAGAAGGCAGGTGAGTCACAGAGGAGGTCAGATCCCAGCCCAAGTCCCAGCCCAGGCCTTTCCTCTCCATAGAGAACCCAAGAGCTGGTGAGTCCCTCCCTCTTCTGCAGGACTTGGCTGTTCCCAGGAGGCAAGTGGAAACCTTGGGGTAATGAAATAAGTCATCACCGTTTCATAGAGAGGAAATTACTCCAAAAGGGAAATTGGACTTCTCCCTTATGGCTCTCTGGAGCCTTGAAGATGACTACAGCAGTCCCTTCCTACCCTCTTCCTCCATTCTACCAACTTGATACCAAGCCCTCCTCCTCTTGGCTGCTGGTGGCTGGTCTGGAACATGGATGATGCGTGCTTCCCACTGAGGATCAGTGCTCTACTATGTACACAGCATGGCCCTGGCAAGGGAAATCACTCCTAACACCTCCATCTCCTGTGGCTTCTCACTTAAGCAATGGAATCTCAAGTAACAGCCACTCCCCATATATACTTGGAGAGGAAGGGGAGTGATAATAAGAAATACAGCTTGGTGGGAGAGCAAGAAACTTGGATTTCAGTCTGACCACGCAGTGTGCCAGTCCCACCTCTGTCACCAGCTGAAGTTTGGAGAAACTTCTTCAGCTCCATAGGCCTGTTTATTCATGTATAAAATGGGAATCAGAATCCCAGCCTGGCTAGCCTCTTGGTATTTTGTGAAGAACTATGACTTAAGTCATTTAATACATATTTATCGAGCACCTACTGTGCACCAAAAACTATTCTGGAAGCTGAGATACAGCATTGGAGCACCTGGGTGGCTCAGTCAGTTAAGTGTCTGACTTCAGCTCAGGTCGCGATCTCGCAGTTTGTGAGTTCAAGCCCCATGTCGGGCTATGGGCGGACAGCTCAGAGCCTGGAGTCTGTTTCAGGTTCTGTGTCTCCCTCTTTCTCTGCCCCTCTCCCCCGCTAGTGCTGTCTCTCTCTGTCTCCCTACCAAAAATAAATAAACATTTAAAAACATATAGAAGCTGAGCTACAGCACCGAAGAAAACAAAATACCTGCTGTTATTGAGCTTATGTTCCCGTTGCAGGGGGAGGAGGATGGGATAAGATGATAAAATAACTGATGTACAATATAACGTCAAGGAGTAATAAGTGCTTGAAATAAAAATGGATATGGGGACAGAGGTTGGGGATGCCACTTTAGTTAGGGGGTCAGAGAATACCTCTTTGATGATGTGGGTTCAGATCACTGAAGTATCATCAGCAAGGGGGAGCAAAGGGCCCTAGCTGCAGTGGTGGCCCTAGACCACTGACATCTCGTAGACCATGGTAAGGAGTTGATGGGTATGAAATATACACACCGTAAAGTTCTAGTCCAGTGTGAGTGACCCTGGCCGATACCCGCTTCTTGTTTCCCAGTCTGTAAAACAAAGCTCTGAGTGGCAAGCAATGGGCCAGAAACTATACATCACATTAAATCCATAAAATACATCATCAAAGTAGGAGAACTTACTCCCATTTATACTAGAGGATGCTGAAGACAGAAAGCCCATTTCCACTGGTATCCAAAGACGTGGCTTTGTTTCCTGTGGCAGACTCCTGGCTTTAATTTTGTTTTGCCTTGCCTTTTTAATTTTTTTTTTTAAATTTATGATGACTATCCATATCTGTTTGTATTCAAAATGGGAAGCTAGTGAGGGAGAGGTGGAAATAAGGAGACAAACTGGGTACCGAGGAAAAGCTGGGGCAGAGCCACCATTGTGGCCTCAGAGCACAGACTCCACAGATACATCATCCATATGGCTCTATTCAACATCCTTGGCATGATTAAAGGGATGAACCGACTGTGGGACACTATAAAACACACGAATGAGAATTCAGAGAGATGCTTTCATTCTTGGCTGGTACTTATTGGGTATTGACACCCCCACATACAGAGTAGGTAGAGTCTGGTGTGCCAAAAGAGTCAGTAGTGATTAAGTAGGTAGAGCATTTGAGTTCTCTTCAGAGAATGTGGAGGAATCTGACCTCTACCCTTTCCTCACCAAAGTTGAATCTCAGCCACACAGTTGGCTGCATGAACCTGGGCATATTACTGCCCATGTGTTAGTCTTGACATCTTCATCTGTAAATTCAGGGAAACAGCTCTTAGAGTTCTTGTGGAGCCAAAATGAGGTGACGTTAATGAAATACTAGGCGTGCTACTCTACAGATCGTGAGTGCTCAAGGTCAGTAGTAGCAGCATTAGTTGGAGGACAGCAGAGAAGGCAGCAGTAGAGATGTGTCCCACTCAAGGGTTATTGGAACCATCAGACACCATTAAGTGCTTAATAAACACTAGGTATTATTTTTCTCCTGTTATACCTGAAGTGAAATGAGTTATCTTCTTAGACAATCTAAGGTTGATTCCTCTCTCATCTTACCTTCTCTATCCCCTCTCTTGTTTTTAAATAAATGTTTATTCATTTCTGAGAGAGCATGAGTGCGGGAGGGGAAGAGAGAGAGGGACAGAGGATCCGAAGTGAGCTCTGCTCTGACAGCAGTGAGCTTGATGCAGAGCTTGAACTCACGAACCGTGAGATTGTGACCTGAGTTGAAGTTGGACACTCAACTGACTGAGCCACCCAGGCACCCCCTCCCTATCTTCTCTCTTGCCCTCCTCTCTGCCCTGACCTTGGCTGAGCTCCCTCCCAGGAATGCCATGTACAGTTGCACAGGTTTTACAGTGCACAGTACTACCACATCTAAAAACTCCTCATTCCAGTTGTAGACATTATAGTCATGTCTCTTGTTCTAATAAACCGGGATTTTAGGACCACTTGCAGATACATTGAAGCAAAGTATTTAAGGAAGATTTGCACAGAGGCACCCTATGGGCAAGCAGTGAGTCTCTGAGCTTTAGTCTTATAATCTGTAAAATGAAGGCCTGAAACAGATGATGCCTTAGGCTCCCCTTGCTTTGGGTTCTTGCAGATCCAGATGCGTGCATTGCCTGAACAGTGCTCATGTAACCAGTCTGTGTGACTGGCAAGGGGAACTGTAATATGGGAGATTATTGGTCCCTGGAGCTCTGCCTTCACTAAAGGTATCAGCAAACCGGAGGTGACATCTCACCCTGCCTACCTCCTGGGGTTATCTAGGATCAAATAAGAGAGTGTTTTGTCAACCCTAATGGGATGTCAAATTTGAGAGATCACTTAGACACACACACACACACACACACTTCCATGTGTATGTTTATGTATGTAGATGCAGACATACATGTTTGTTTTTACATGTGTGTACCATATACATGAATACTACACATGTATACTATACTATATATGTGTGTGAATATATACCCTACTTATACACACACTCCATATATATATATATATATATATATATATATATATATATATATATCTCCAGTGTGTGTGTGTGTCTATATATGGTATAAACTCACAGGGCTAGTTATGAATTAGAAGCTTATGAACCATGTTTACTCATTCACTGTAACCTAAGGCATGTATTAAACAGTAGGAAAAACTGACCAGCCAAATTTTCCAAGCTTAAAAACCCTTTTATAGCTTTCATTGTGGGTTGAAGAGAGAACTTGTTTCCCCTTCTCTATTTAAAGGAAAAATTTAATATAAATTGGGAAGCAAGGAAGTCATTTTAAGAGAGTGAAAAAAATCCTGTATGTGTGTGGGAGGATAGATGAGGGGGTTTGGATGCAAATGGCTGTCACCTACTCACACTGCCGTCTTTACCTCCCAGGTCATTTCCCCTGGGATAGGTGGGCACCCCTCCCCCATCAAGGTTGCCCTGGTCAGATACTCAAGGGCCACCATCTCCTGTGGAGGCCCTTCTGGCCTCTGGGCATCTCCAGAAAGTCACTTCTCCCTGTGGGATCTCAGTGGGACCCCAAGGCCCTCTTATGGCCAGGTTATAGAGCGACAGGACCTTTGACTGACTTGGTTTTTGATCCAAAGCTAAAAGGGAAGGGGACAGCATTCCCCCTCTGGGCCTAGGGTGTGTCTCTTCTGTCAAGGGGACTGGATAAGGTCATGGAGGATGGAATGAGAAGAAGGAGCATTAGCCTGCCCTTGGGAGAGCTAAGATGGCTCAGTGGCAATGGCCAGGCATTGTCCTCTTCTCCTCCTCTTGCAGGGGTTGTTCTCAGTGTCCAGCTCTCTTGCTGTCTACGTCCCTCTCTGCCTCTTTTCCTCCTGTTTTTTGTTTTGTTTTGTTTTGATATTATCCCTTTCTCTTTTGGGATAGTTCACTCCTTCCCTTCCTCCCTCCTGTCTTCCTCCTTCCTTCCTTCCTTGTTTCTCTTACTCTTGGTCTCCTTCTGTCTCCATTTATCTCTCTTTTGATCTCTCTTTGTCTCTCTTTCCATCTTTCCATTTCTGTATGACTCTTTTTCTCCTTCTCTGTTCCTTTCTATTGCTATCTATTTCTACTTCAGTCTGCCTCTGAGCATTTCCTGGCTATGAGTCTTTTTCTGACTTTTTCTCTATTCCGTCCTATTCCTTCTTTCTGTGTGTCTCTTTCATTTGGAAAGGTACCTCTCTCTGCCACCTCCCAGGTCCCACCTCTTCTCAGTGATTCACCTCAGCCTGGTGGAATGGTGTTGTTTGCACGACTAGAAAAACTGAGTCATCTTTGCTGGACTTCCCTCCACCTTCCTGGCGTCTCCCTGCCGTAAGGCCTGGGCACAGGGATGGGATGAGGAGGGGGATATGCGTTTGTGCACGTGTGTGTGTGTGTGTGTGTGTGTGTGTGTGTGTGTGTATTGGGGGAAGTTGGCTGGGAGAATGGAATGGCCTTAGGACCTCATTCATTCCTCTCTGGTGCCTTAACAGGGTCCCCCCAGAGCTGCCTTTGGAGAGTTTTGGTCAGATTTGGGTTTGAAGCCTGATCCCACCCCAGGAGGGAAGAAGAAAGACAAACAGAGGCTCCTTATCTATGGAAGATACCCCAGCTATCTGCTAACCATGGGCTTTGACGTTTATATTTAGAAAAGGGAGGGCAGCTTTGGGCATTCAGCAAATTTTAATCTCTGGGCACATAGTTTACACAGTTCTGGTTTGGGCAGAGTAAGAGGTGCTAAATTCAGGAGGATAATTCACTGTCCCTGGATTGTTGAATTTCTCCTCTTTACTTCCTGTGAAATGCTTTATGAGTTGGCATTTTCCATAATAAAAGTAATCACAACAATACAGTTTCCATTACTGAGTGTTTACCATGTGCCAGGCACCGTGCTAAGTGTTTTGCATACGTTGTGTAAATTAGCTCTTAGTATGATTCTATATTGATTCTGGTGAGGTAGGCATTTTCACATGCATTTTTCAGATGAAGAAAATGAGGATTAGAGAGATTAAGTAACTTGCTCGGAGGAGTCATTCAGCAAAGCCAGGATTTAAACCCAGGAGCACAGTATTGCCTTTTCTGCTACTTTTCCCTCTCCAATGGGGGTTTGATGCTGATGTCTTAGTAAATGTAATTGTCTAAATCAGTAAATGTGCGGAGGGCTCACTAAAGGTGAGGGCCTCATTAGTTCCTTCAGGGAGTGGCTGTAAAGCTGTGTTAGTCACAGGTGGGTCTGCAGTCTGGATGAGGAGACAAGAGCACAAGGTACAGCTACTAAAACACTGTATCTCACATCAGGAAATATGTGATCCATCCCCGGTACCTCTTCTGTAGACACATTCCTTTCCTGAGTCAGTTTTCCTTTGTGTAAAATGGGAATTTTCACTTCTATCCATGTTTCCTACCTCACTGAGTGCTTGTGAAGCTTGAGTATGATGGCAAAGAAGGTAGGGGCTTGCACTGTGAACTTTAAAGGGCTTTACAAAAGGAGAAAGCTGTAAGAAGAGAATGGCAACCCTCCTCATGAAGAGAGACAGGAGTCAAAGGATTCATAGGCAGCCAGTGCGAGTGGTAAGGTGATACAGCAGAAGGCTTAGCTGGGCAGAAATGCCAGGGTTGGGCAGAGATCAAGAAGCGGTACTACCAATGACAGAAATTTCCTGGGGTGTGGGTGGTCTGGCAGCTAGACAAAGCTCAGGGAGGCTGAGACTGAAGAAGCAAAGTGATAGGCAAATATAGAGGAAAATAAAAGAGGGTCTCAGTGTTGGCATTGGTTGCAAGACCAAACCAGGTAAAGGCTGGACAAGAGTTTGATGCATGCCCTTTCTATTACGGCCATTTGCTGTGGCAGAGATGTGAATAGATTTGTAAAGTCTCATAGGAAGGCAGGGGCACAGCTCATGCCCTTTGACCCTGGATTCAGTGTTCTTTCACACAAGATCTACTGGCCTCCTGGGATTGCTCTTCCCCACACAATTCAGAGGTTGGTGTGCTGGGAAATCCCACCCCACCCCTTGCCTAGCGGGCCTGCTTCCAGCTGGGAAGGAAGCCATGCTCATTCATCTACTTAATCATTCCACACACCCCGGCATAGGGCTCAGATGGTGAATAAGACAGGCCAGGTCCCTTTCCATAAGTCCTGGGGGAGGGAGACACTAAACAGGTGGTTGCAGGACAATGGGTTAAGGACCACAGTGGTGGAAGTGAAGGCACTATGGGAACTCATAGGAGGTACCTCATCCTTGCTGGATGGAAGGGTGGCCAAGGAAAGCTTTTGGAAAGATATCAGGTATGAGCAAAAACAACAGGCTGTCTCCACATGTTTGCGAAGTCGTGGCTGAGTCATTAGTTGATTGCCTCTCAGGCCTCACCTCTCCCCAATGTATTCAGTGAATCCTTAGTGAATGGTTACTCTGTCCCCCACTCTTTGCTAAACAGAAACCATGAAAAAGATGGAACAAGATGGATAAGCCTTCTGAGCTCATGGAGCTCACGTTTTAGTAATCAGATGAAAATAAATAAATGAACATAGTAACTACAGGTGCTTAAAAGAAAATCAAGAGTACTATGAAGACTAATTGAGAGTAGGCAACCTATGTCTGCTTTAGAGAGGGTGATGCAGAAGGCTCTGAGGCGATAGGACTTTAGCTGAACTGAAGTAAGAGAAGCCCACTTTCCAGGACTAAGAGTTCTGGAAGCTCCAGCCCCAGGAGTCCTAACTTGCCCTGCATTATAGCACCCTCATCCAGCACAATGCCTTTCCCCTTCTTGGGATACAAATTCCTCTTTGCCACTGATGAGTATGTTTCCAGGTTGGTAAAGGTTCATCATCATTCCATTTTGTGTGTCCTTTGGGCTGAACACCAACATACCTCAGTTCCTCCCTTAAGATGGCCTCCTTTCCCTCCTTCTGACTCCAGAAGCAGAACCCATCTGACATTTTCATCCTCTTGCCTGTTATTCTGTGGATTTACCTCACCAACAACCCCTTAGATACACATCACAGTTTGCAGATAATAAAGCACTTTTATATTTTTTTATGGACTTAATTGAATTCACTCCTCATGTCCCTCTTCCAGAGTAGATAATGACATCCTCATCTAAGAGACAAGGAGACTGAGGTCCATAGAAACAGAACAATTAAGAAAAACCACAGGCTCTGGGATTGGATCGACCTGGGTTCAAGTGCTAGCTTCACCGTGCAGTAGGTGTGTGGTTGGGCCACTTGCCCCGACTCTCTGCACCTCTCTTCTGGATAGAATGAGAATAGTAACCCCAGCTCCACCAGACTGTATACTGTTTCATCAGACTTGTGGTCAGAGGGGCTATTAGGACCCACTGTCAGCACACAACGTTTCTGCCTCTTTACCCAGAGAGGGAGACGTTGAATGAAGTGCTCGGCCCAGACAAAGTTGGAAGTGTTAGGGGAACGGATACTCTGATGAGAAGCACATTTTGTACATTCGGTTCTTTCCACTTCACCATAGTGTAACATTTAGGAATGCAAGTTAAAAAAAAGACGAGGAAGAAAAGCAAAGCTTCTGTTGATGCGTGCTGTGAGGGCGGTAAACAAGCACCATGGTCCTCAGAGAATGATGGCGAGGGGACTTTGGCAGCCTTTCCACTTTGCTCCTCCTCCACAAGCCTGCCCCCCAGATCAGCTCTCCTCACACATGTTAGCAATACCCACTCTGGCCAAATGCATTAGCATCATTTGTCCTCGAGATGGTGGGGATGACGAGGGCTTGTTTGGCCCTGATTAATCCAGCGGTAGAAAAGGGCAGTCTCTATTGGCCAAGTGCATATTAATACTGAGGTTAATATTATTAAATTCCATATTAATAATAAGTTGCAGGACTCTTTGGTGGGTTGCTCATAAAAGCAACCATTGCAAATCTGCCTTGCTAAGCCATGAGCACCACAGGGAAAGGGTGGCCCAGTGCTCTGTCCATAGTGGGTAGTCCTTTCCTTGGAACCTAGTGGGTATTTAATAATTGTTTGTGGACTGTTTCACCAGTTGGGTTACCCAGTTGCATCTGTCCTAGACCTCAGTGAACAAGGCATGTCAGTTGCTCTTTCTGTGAATTTCTCAAACACAGGACTTGGGTCTTTGTAGCAGACACCTCTTGGGCTATACTATACCCGCTTGGTCCTGGATATTTTAGCCACAGCAGTGGTGGTAGTACTGTCTACACCAAGGCTCACCTTGTACTGATAGTGACCTCAAAAGCAAGCTTCCACTTTCTGCCTCATCATGCTGTTATACAGGACCAAGGGAGCTCCCTAGGCCCATGTACATGCACAGCTTAAAAAAAAAAAAAGGCATGGGGAGATTTTCACAGGGAGGTTCTCAACCAGTGGTTATCAGGAATCAGGTGGTATGCTCTCTAGCTCCCAGCTTTCAGCCAAACGATTCTGGGAGACATCTAGTTCCCTTCTTAGAAGGTCCCTGTAGAATGGCGTTCCTATGATTCATGGCAGTAGACTTCATCATGCACTTCTATATTGATGTTTCTTTTTCCTTATTTGATTCTTTCCTCTCTCCCATGCATGCTTCTTGGAATAACCATCTGCACCCAGACCCTTCTTTTAGTCTCTGGTTCCCAGGGCACGTAAACTTAGACATTCTTCTTCACGTTGTGTTGCCAGCCATCACCTCAGGTCACAGTACACAGTAAATATTTATGGAGAATCTGCTATGTACAGTTGCTGTGGTAAATGATCAAAGTCCTTTCCCCATGGGGCTCATAGTGGGGTATACAGACAATACAATAATTCATCAATATATGAGAAAGATTGATAAGGTTTATGAAGAGAAAGTAGAAAAGGGGGATAGAAAGGGATTAGATGAGACTGAGTGGCTGGAGAAGGCCTTTCTGAGGAAGTAACATTTAAGTAATCATCTGGGTAAGGAGAAGGAATGATTATGCAAAAAACACAGGGAAGAGCTCTCCAGAGATGGAAGCCATAGGTGCAAAGACCCTGTGGTTGGAGAATGCACGGCATTCTTCCTCAGAAGAATACCAGTATTGCTGGAATGAGTTAGTGAGGAAGATAATGTAGGCAATGAGGTTGGAAAACAGGACTAGAGGAAATAGGAATTGGAAATTCTCAGTGATTTTTGTTGAATAATAGAATCTTTGTATCTCTTGCCCAAGGCAGTGTTTTATGATGGGAAAGGCACAGATTTTGGAGTCTGACAGCTATGGATTTGAAGTTCAGCCTTGTTATTTAGATGAAGTGTGACCTTAGGCAATCTGCTTGAGACCTGTAAGCTTTTTTTTTTTTTTTTTTCATATAAAATGGCAATCATAAAATCTACCTCATAGGATTTGTGTCTGGTAAGGCTCCTGGTTGCAAGTAACTGAAAACAAATGGAAAGTACTTTGGCAGAAAAGGGAAAATACTGACTCATGTATTTGAAATATCCAAGAGGATATCTAACTACAGACCCAACCGATCCAAGGTTTCAAATGATGTCATCATCAGGACTTGGACTCTGTCCCAGGAGTTAGTCCGATTGATCAGGCTTGAGTCACTTGTTCATCTCTCGTTGGCCTCTGACATGGAATATCGGGTCGCTGACCACATGCCCATCTCTGGAGGAAGGAGTAGGCCTTAGCTCCACCGAAATCACATAGGTTGACATTAGGGGAGAGCTGGTTCTCCAGTGGAAAACTTGTGCGCTGTTAGTAGAAGGAGGCATGGGTTTAAAGCTGGTCCAATCGATGGATGGTTCACTCGAGGACTTGCATGGAGATGAGCCAGAAGTCCCTTCACATGACTTTTGGCACATAGGAACTTTTGGTAGGTATTTGCTAGACCACCATTGCCATTTTCAGAATCATTTTTTGGCAGTCCCTTCTCTTTTATATCATGTGTGTCCTATGCATTCCTAAAAGAGGTCACCCAGGAGGCATCCTGGTTCTCCCAAAAGAGAGTTCTAATGCCCGATGCCATTGATGGCGAGTTGGGGGTGTGGATCCAGGCTTCAACCACTGACATCTGGTTTTCTAGAGTCCCACACATCTCTGCATGGCCAGCCTTATGCTGGGCACTGAGGACACAGAGGTGACCAAAACACAAGTCCTGCTGAAACAGCATCTCCTAGTCTGTTGGTAAATGTGCAGTAGGAAAAGCATGAGATCCCATTAGGCAAGTTTCTTAGCCTTCTTTCAACCTGTTTCCTCATTTGTAAAAGCGTGGTTAACCCAAATCTTTAGATTGTATTGAAAATCACAATGGGGCTGTTTTCAATGTTTAATCAGGGCAATGTTAAAAAAAAATACCTGCCATACGATAAAGAGTGAAATAGACATTTCCTTTCCCTCTCTCCTCTTTGCCTACCTTCCATCCTTCTTCCCTCAACCTTCTTAAATATTGCTTCCTTTAAAAACAAAAAAAGTTCTAGGGAGTTAGATATTATATAATGTATCTCAAAGTAGCTGAGTTTCACCACTAAAAATTTGGCTGTCAGACAAATTGCTGTGACCTGATGGAAATGGACATACGGTAGCAGGACTGGGGGAACACGGACATTGGTAAACCATCCATGTAGCAGGCATACCACATAAATTATTTGTTCCTCACCTGATTCTCTGATGATGAAGAAGCAGTCTCAGCTTAATCATCCATCCGTAGATAGTATAGTTCCTAAGTGGTGGAGGCTGGCTTCAAAACCGGGTCTTTCATCTGCCCCCACAAACCCACTCTTTTTCCTCCACCTCGTACTGCCATTATGCTCAAGGTAGGAACCAGACACTGGCTCCTCAGATTTCAAGTACCGTGTTTGTGAAGAAACAAACCAATGGCAGCTGATAAGTGTGAGGCCCTGAAAAAATGCATCTTGTCGTGACAAGGTCTCTGAATGAATTTCTACATTGGCCCAACTAAAGGAATGGTGGGAAATGCAGAGCCCTGCTTCTCCTTGGCACCACAGCAAGAAGCTTCCTCAGGTTAGAGAGAGACCAGGCCCGAAGCTGCCTCCAAATCCCCCTGGCGTTTCCTGAAAAGAGAGTGGAGGCTGGAGCAGGGACCTTTCTCCCCACCTGGGCTAAATAACTCACTACTCCCGCCCCTTCCATTTTGGAATTTCTTTGCTGCTTTTTCTCCCCCCCCCCCCCCAGCCTGTTTTCAATTTGCTCTTGTGGCCGGCTTTGACTGTGACCTCAACTCAATCAGAAGTGAGGGGGTGAGGGGAGAAGGGGAGAGAGGGGGGAAACGAGGAGGCAGGGGATTTGAGGGAGTGATAAAAGGAGAAGGGATTGAGGCAGGGGGTGGGGCCTTTCGAAAAATTACTGTGCTTTGTTGGGTTGGTTCTGAATCTCCGGCAGAATTTGTGATTGACCTCCGCTGTGGATCGTAATGAGAGCAAGGCTCGAGTCTGAGTGGATGAAGCAGTGTGTGGGGGTCTGGCCCAAGCCCACTCGGGTTACAGCCCCAGAAGAGCCATAATGGGGAACAGGCACATTCCTGTACAGCGACTCCCAACTCCCTATCTGTTTTCAAGGAAAGAAAAACAGAGAAAGAATGTTAGAATCTTGGACAGGCATGAGCTAGGCGGTGGCAACAGCAGCCCCGTCTAGGAGGGTCCTGCCACACAGCCATAACATACCAGAGAGGAGGGGACAGGGGTAGCCTAACCTGGGCAGAGTTTCCTAGTGGAAGGCACGTGGAGCTCAGAAGCAAATAGGTTTGATCCTCGACTCTGCCCCAGAGTGGCTGTGATGCCTTGAATTGGGGGTTGGGGGGTGGGGTGCAACATTCCTGAACCTCTGTATTTCTTCTACCAGAGAATGTGGCAGGGTTTTAGGATTCAAACATTTTAAGCAGTAACACTTATAAGCCAATATTTTTAGAACAGTTTTTTTGTCCCCAACTTAAATAAAACGTGACCATCAGTATATACAATAGATCAAACTGGCGTTGATCTGGCTTGAAGTTGGTGTGGGCACAGAGGAGACAGACTTCAGCCCCCACCACGTCTGCCTCTCCTTCTCCACCCTGGAGTTCTGCATGTCCTGATGGGCAAGCCGCTGCTAGAATATAGCACGTGTTGGAAACCTCTTGAACTACTTCTGTCTCTCCTGGGCTTTTTATCTTTCTTAGGGGAGTCCAAGTTTAAGAAGATGGCAGGGTGGAACTGTGTGTCTCGCACGGTGCCTGGCACAAAGTAAATCTAGCTCACATTCATGTTGAAGGTAGTTGGTCAGAAATTCAGAGCAAGGTCTTCAGGTCTCAGCGGGTTTATCTCAGAGGCTAATAGGAATCGCCACACAGGCTGTAAGGGCCAAGAGATGAAATGTTTGTTCCAAGCGGACCTCCCACTTTACGTATGGCCATGGACATGATACTTTCCTTCTCTAAGCCTCAATTGTCACCTGGAAAAGGACAGGATAAAAGATTGGACCAAAAAAAAAAAAGTTCTAAGGGCCCTTATCTTCTCTCCTCTGATATGATGACAGTGTTATCGAAAACGATAATTAACACAATAGTTAACATATCTTTGAACCCTTATTGTATGTCAGACACGGTGCTAATTGATTTGTAAGCAATAGATGCAATATTTTATATGATATTCACAACATTGTACGTTAGATACTATGATTCTATCTGTTTTACATATGAGGAGATAGTTGGAGGGAATCAAAGAACCTGCCTGAGGCAAGCCATAAGTGGGGGTGAACCAGGATTTAACCTTAAGCAGTGTAAATTCAGAGCCCAGCCTCTTAACCACTGCCCTGTAGCATTGTTCATTTGATTGTCCCATTGCCAGACTTGGGGTATTGTGGAGCCCCAGTGCATGTGTTGAACTGCACTGATTTGCATTTGTGCACAGAGAAGATCTTCCTTAGGACCCCTTCCAACAGGTGAGGGAGTAAAGGATCCCCTCATTCACCTGTCTCCATCGAAATTACATTTAAACCTTCTGGAAGACAGTGCCAAGAAAAGCGATCTTACAACTTACTCTGTCGGTCTGTTCTTGTCTTTCAGAACTCTTCCTCTTGTCACACTACAAACTGTAGGTCAGGAAATATTTCTTTCATTGTTTCACTCCCCAAGCTAAGAGAGTGACACGCTTCAATTGCAAACTGAACAGAATTGAAAACCTCACTTTCGAACACTGTTGTTTTTAAACTTTCTCTAGGAGGCAGCATAGTATAAAAGAAAAAGTATGGATTTCCAGTTAGGATTATACAGGTTCAAATCTCAGCTCTGTCCCTCCTGAAATTTGTGAGCTTAATCCCAGCTTTACAACAGAGATGCTAACATTTAACTCCTTAGGATTAGATGCTGTGATGATTAAATGAAACAAAGAAGAGTTGGCACTGTGTCATTTCCTTTCCTTTTGACACTTTCCATGCAAAGGTCATCATGTCTATGCAGTCCCGAATACAACTGGGTGCTGTATGTCCTTATACTGTCCTCCATATGACTAGTTATGTGTTCCATGCTATCCAGTTTCTTCCTTCGAACTAAATCTTAAACCTTAGAGCTGTGTGCCTGTCTTACTGACCTGTCAGGCATGCTATAAAGCTTTTATCCAGGGTCCAATTGTTCTGAAATGCATTGAAACATCTGGAAAGCTATGCCCATTTGTGAATGAATGTCAGCCATATTTTGGCTTGAAGACCGTTAATACTGGCCACAGAAATCCTGAATTCCCTCATGAGGGGCCAACTCTTTCAATGGCTATCTAGAAACAAATTGAGAAGCAGACAGACGTGGATCCAAGCTCAGAGAAAACAAATGTAAGTTGCCAAACTTAAAATCCACGAGAGAAACCACGAGAGACAAAGCCCTTACTCCAGTGAGTAATTCTATGTTTTTCCCCCTTTTCTTCATTTTTCACCGTATATGTTGCTCTGCTTTGGTAGGTATTGGAAGAGAGACATTGTCTGTTTATGATTTTACTGTGGAAGAAGCTGACATTAGAGGCCTGTGAAAGAAATAGAGGATGCCAACATCTTTGATGAATAAAGCTTTCATTTACCTTTTCGGTTTCCAACTGCTGGTTCTAGATGACTGCCGGTCTAAGAATCTCTTCTTAGATTCTTTCATTCTGGACTCCAAACTCAGTAACAGTTACTGATCCCGTATTACAGAAGGGAAAACTGAGACTTTCAGAGGTTAGGAGACTTGGAATAAATGGTGGAGGTAGAATTCAGTCCCAAGCCTGTCTGACAATAGCAGGTGAACTTGCATGTTGCTGACATCAGCCTGGTTCACATGCTTCCCTCTGGCACCTACGTATCAAGTCTATGCACTGTAGATGTCTTTGTAAAAAAGTAGAAAACAAAGAACACTACAATCAGATCTGCTCTATTGGACCCTACGGACAAGTACGTTATCGAACGGTCGTTTACCTGAAATCCTAGGGCTTTCCAGACAGTTCAGTCAGACAAGTGTTACATCATTCACCTGTGAGTGAAGAATGAAACTTTTCTTTGAAACACCAGCAGGCTGTGATCTATATATTTGGCTTTACCAGTTCTGTGGTAGAGAAGAGCTCTGTGGCCTCCTTGGGTCACAGCCTTCTCAGGCACTTGGCCAATATTATTACTGTTCCGTGTTGGTTCCAATATATTTGATTGTCCTTAACATCAAGTGGAGAGGATTTAGTCGAATGGACTTCTTCCTCTTGTCGTTATTAAGAATAAATGAGAAGAGAGTGTGAGGCATTCCATATTAGACAAGAAGGAGAAGGAATGAATGGTAAGGACGCTTCAAATCATTCCATACTGTGTGGTATAGAATAATCCACGTGTTTGTTTTGCTCCTAAATCATCCAATTTTAGAATTGGAAGGGAACTTTAAGAGGCCATTTAGCCTGGTTCATTTATTTTATCTATTTTTAAGTAATTTTTTATTGATTTTTTTCTTTGTTACAAAAGTAATACATGTCCATTATCGATGATTAAAAAAAAAAACAGATAAGCAAAAATAAGAGAGAAAAATACCCATGATCTCACTTTCCAGACAAAGCCACTATTGTACATTTTTTTGTAATTTCTTCCTTCTCTTTTTAAATAGATAAACATGTAAAATTTCCACCAAAAATTAGATTATTCTGTAATAGTGTAACCTGTCTTTTAACTTAATATCTTTTCATATAACTTCATATGCTTCCACAATCTTGTTTTTAATGGCTATAAAATGTTCCATTGCATCACTGAACTATAAATGATACTGCTATTTCTATATCATTGAACATTTAGTTGTTTCTAAATTCATCCTGGTTTAAATGGTACTGTAACGTTTATCCATATATCTTAATCTTTGTGCACATCTATGTTTTTATTTTCTTTTTTCAAAAGCTCTAATAGTGATCCTACCACTTTCACTCTACAGAAGACAAAAATAAGGCACAGAGATGGGAATTGGGTTGCCCAAAGCCATCCAGCAAATTCTTAACAGAGCTAAAAGTAGAACCTGAGATTTTAAATGTCCAGTTATTCCTTTTAGTTAGGTCTATTTCTACTAAACTTCAGCTGCTTCCTAAAATCCAGTGTCTAGGTTGATTTTTAGAAATCATGGAGTTCGAGGCTCCTGTTCTTCCACTGTCCCTTCCTGTCCCATGGCCATCACTTATCAGGCATGGAACTTTTTCCCCCTTAGTTGGACCAGGTCTCTGTCCATCTCAACATAACACTTCACGAATCCAGAACCAACATAACACTTCCTGAATCCATGAGCCACTTCATGAATCCAGAATCCAGAACCAGGATACTTCATGACTCCACTTCATGCATAAGAGTGACCATGTAATAGGAAACCTATCTTACATCCTTGGTCCAACTCCTTTGTTACACCAGCAAGGAGAATGCAGTTCCCGGAAGGAAGGTCTTGCTCAAGTAGTTAAGAGGAAGTTAATGGCAGCAATAAGACCAGAATAGTTAGTCTGGACAGAAAGCACGATGCACCTTTTGCCTTTTCGTATATTTTTATTGCACAATAATTTACCTCATTTGAGCCTTCCTACAATTTTATAAAGGCAGATATTAGTATGCCCACTTTACAGTTGGGAAAATTCAGGCATAAATTTAAACAAAGAGACATTAAGGCTAGATACTATTCTGTGTCATTCATATGCTATGCTTGCTTTGCCCACTAATCCTCCTGATAATGGTATCCAGACATTTCTTGGGTTTGGACAGCAGCAAGGATGTCTGCTCACCAAGGCCTGAGCTGGAGAGCTCATCTTTCTTTGTCTCCCTCCAGGAGAATTCCTGAGTTTTGCCGATGACTTACTCTCTGGCCTGGGCACATCTTGTGTAGCAGCTGGTCGAAGCCATGGAGAGATCCCTGAAGTCAG
The DNA here is from genome assembly GCF_016509475.1 of Prionailurus bengalensis. NCBI lineage: Eukaryota > Metazoa > Chordata > Mammalia > Carnivora > Felidae > Prionailurus > Prionailurus bengalensis. Next base: position 76,336,259 of record NC_057359.1, on the reverse strand, counting down.
TATCTACTCCGTCATCTTCAAGTGTCTGGAGCCCGACGGTCTCTACAAGTAAGATGTGCTGGGTGCGTGGGGGATGTGAAACAAGATGATTTCAAGTCTGGGAGGCAAGGCATGAGTAATCTGTCCAGGCAGCCAAGCGTTTTATAGACAGCCTGTATGTGCACCTTCAGATGCTAAGGTTTGGAAGTATCCATTGGAGAAGTGTGGCCACAATAGGCCACAGAATCACACAGGGTTAGTGCTGGAGGGCCCAGGGAGGCCAGGAACACAAAAGCATTTCTTCTAGTGATGAATAATCTGCAGCCCAGAGAGGAAAAGTGGTGAGTTAGCAAGGAGGGCTGGGATAGGAGTCCCTGCCTGGCGTTCTTTTCTCAATTCCATGATATCCCCTCTGAAAAAATACTTAGATTCGTATATCTGAAGTATGTATGCATGCAGCGTATATATATGACATATATATATGTATGTATGTATGTATATATATGTATGTATGTATATATATTTGTTGTTGTTAGTTTTATTAGATTCAGCTTCCCCCTCCTTAGAAATAGTGCCATTATCACTCCTTCACAAAATATATTAGAGTTACTGCATCCAAACTTCTAGTGATACAAAAGGAAGTCATTCTGAGGCTCATCTGTTAATCTTAGAAAAGGGGCTTGTTTTTCTTTTGTTCTCCCCTCGGTGAGCATTTGCCACATTGAGATGCATCCATCAAAAGCTATAATATAGAGTTCTAGAGACAAGCTTTCTTCATGTACCCTAGTTATAAAACTATAGGGCACCTCCCTTAGCCTAGAAAGCTGAAGTTATTAACAAGGAGGGCATTATCCACAAATTATTGAACTCAGTTATGTTTTTCTTTTATTTACTCAGTGATCCATTCATTTATCCATCCTTTACCCAATCATTAATCCATCCCTCCTTCCATCCCTTTCTCTCCCCCTTCTTCCCTTTCTCCATCTATCTATCTCATTCATCCATATATCTGTTCTTCCTCTCTTATACTCCATCATCCATTCACTTATTTATTCATCACTTCTTTCATTCATTCCATTTTTATGTATTCATTCATTCACTCATAACTCATTTACTTATTCAGCAGACATTTTCTGAAGAGTTCCTATGACTTGGTACTGAGCTAAGAAATGCAGGTATGAATGTGACTACGACAAGGGTTCTATTCTCAAATAACTTAGAACTTAATGGTGGTATGAAAGGCCACAGACTGTGAATTCCGATCTGGCTTTGACATTTTTAGTTATGTCATCCTTTACCTCTATAAGCCTCAGTACAACAGTAATAATAAAACCTAGTTTGCAGAGGCACATGAGAATTAAACAAAAAACACCTCAGCACAGTATGTATGTGCTCAGTAAGTATTAACCCCTTCACAATGTGAATCTTTTTCACCTCCAAGCCGTATCCCATCCCCACTTCCTCTGGAAGGCCATGACTTTTCTAAAGACCATGGCATACTTTAGAATATCCAACATATTCAGGCTCATTGGTAACACCTAACACATTCATGCACCAAACTCAGGAATATCCCTATAAGCTAGAGATTGGGCCTCTGACCCTGGCTCTGCCACTGACTATCTTGTAGATGTTGGGATCCAAGTTTTACTTTGTACAGAATAGCAAAATCAATTGGGGACAGTGAGAGCTCTGGAAATGGAATCCCCAAAATACAACAGGCTATCAAATATCTTCTGGTGGGACATCTTGGCAAACCTGCCAGAGGAAGTAGCATTTGCCTCAAGCCTTAAGTGCTGACCTGGGATCCAGATCTTGAGAGCATGACTCCACTGCCTCTTAATCATTAAGTGCTGACACCAACCTCTGGGTGTCCAGGACCACTGCATCTATTAAATGTATGTGACTAGATTAAGAGCTCTGAAGCCTTTTCCAACTCTGAAAACTGATTATGTGAAGAAAGTAACATATTTGAAAGATTTCATGATGACTGGCTTCTGGTCCCTTTGTCCCTCATTAAGCACATAGACTGGAGGCAGACAGATCTGGGTTCACATCTCTACCCTGCACTTACCAGCTGTGTGACACCTAGTGAGCCTGTCAACCTTCTGAGCTTCCATGTCCTCCTCTGTGAAAATGTAGATAATAACAGTGTCTGATGCACTGGGACCTGAAGTGGATTTGATAAGCTAGTGCACAAAAGCTCTCCACTTGGTGATGAGTTCCCAGTAAGAGCGTAAGAAGTGTTAGCTGTTATCACTGTTGTTCTTGTTGTCCTTGTTGGGCTAATGGTTAATTTTAATCCCCTCCCCGTCCATTCACCAACTACTGGGATAACATCTAGCAGAGAGGGCCAGAGCCCTGGAAGGTGGTTCCTATCCATTGAGAAACAAGTAGTAACCCTGTCTCTGGGTGACATTGTAGAGTCTGGGCATTAGGCAGTCTGGAATCCTACAGACCTGTTATGTAGAGAGCAATGAAATGTCTTATGGAACCCCAAAAGCAATTAACCCTGAGAGCTGACAAATCAGTCGAATCCTTTCAAGATGATGGTGGTTTTCCCTCACCTCTTCTTTCCCTTACTGCTTAACACCCATGACCCCCTTGCCATGTCTTTAAGTGGGACCATCCTTTCTTCTTCTGTCCTGGAAATGTATTTGTCACGAGTTTGTCATTCCTAACTCTGAACACTTCTTTCTTTTATTTTCAAAACTGATTTTGGGGCGCCTGGGTGGCGCAGTCGGTTAAGCGTCCGACTTCAGCCAGGTCACGATCTCGCGGTTCTTGAGTTCGAGCCCCGCGTCGGGCTCTGGGCTGATGGCTCAGAGCCTGGAGCCTGTTTCCGATTCTGTGTCTCCTTCTCTCTCTGCCCCTCCCCCATTCATGCTCTGTCTCTCTCTGTCCCAAAAATAAATAAACATTGAAAAAAAATTAAAAAAAAAAAACTGATTTTATTAAATGGCTGTGGAATCTGGGCTGCTTCGACAAGGATCCCAGGGTGTGGTTTGGACCCATCTCTCATCCTATTGGTGACTCTCCTTCCATGAAGTCTGACCAACACGGTCGCGAGTTTTAAAATAGTTCCATTGTCAGTTCTTGGGGCTTCTTATTTTCTGCTTGCTCATTCCTTACCAAAATCAGTTTTCTTACTCTTGGGTCAAAAAGGCTGTGTATGGAAGTAGGAAGAGCATGGGCTTTGGGGACAGACTAAACTGGGTGCAAATCCTGATTCTGCCCTTTACTCATGACCTGCCCTGGGGAAAGTCATTTCTCACTGCTCAATGCAACAGTGTCTTCCTCTGGAAATAGGGAGCTAGTAATTGTTCTCATATCACGGGGTTAAAAGGAAGAGCAGTAAGTGACAAACTCCACAGACAGGGGTTGACCAGAATGCCTTGCATATAGTTACTGCTTTGTTCTTATTGACTCCATCACTTGGTATCTGTGTCTCTTCCAAGGACAACCAAGGGAGAGCCATTTCCTATGGAGCAGGTTGAGGTGCTACTGGCCCAGGATCCTTTGGGAATGAAATAGAATGAAAAGAGAGCATGAGCCCACACCCCTGAGTTTTAATTAAGCACAGGGCACCAAATCCCCCATCCACACCCCCCCCCCCCCAGAGATATAATAGGATTCAGGTGGAGAGGGCCAGTCTCTCAGGCAGGAAGTCTGCATTCACATCTCACTACCACCACTTCCATCTCTGGGACCTTGGGCTAAACGTTCATGTCCCCTTCTTGTTCTGCAGTTCTGGCACCTTCAAAGTGAAGGTGTGTTAGATCCACCCCAGCTTGAGAGTTCAGAGAATGCATACTTTTGCCACGAGATTTCTTCTCATTCTTTCTCTCCCTTCTTCTCCTCCTGGGCTCCTGCCCTTCCTGCTTTTCTGCCTCTCTCACTTGTTTTTACCCCACTGTGCCTCCTTGTGTCTCTGTTCATCTCTCCTGCCTTTCATTCATTCTCTGTGTAAGTCTGTTCTTCATAGCTTGCTGTCTGTGTCTATCTGCCATTCTCCCAGTCATTACGACTTTGCCTTTCTCTTTGTTATTCTCTTCTTTTGTTGTGTGTGTACCTCAGTTTCTCTGTCCTGTTTCTTATTTGAGTGTGGGTTCCTCTCTCTTCGTCTCTCTCTCTCTCTCTCTCTCTCTCTCTCTCCGTCTCTCTCATTCTGTCTTTCTCTCTCTCTCTCTCTCTCTGAATCTCTACTCCCTCTCTTCAGTCCACCAAGGAAGGCAAATTACTTTTGCAGCCCCTTTATCCATGTAGTTTTACAAAGCACCACTTGGTTGAGACCAATTGGGGGAGGGAAAGTCAAGGCTGATTCTCTGTCCTAAGCTCACCCTGGTGTAGCAAAACAGAAACCTCAGCATTTGGGCCCTGTCTAAATTGAATTTCCTTGTTTGTTTCATTTGTTTTGCTTTTGAATGAAAACAAACAAAGAGAAGCAGAGGAGAGGGTCCCCAGAAGGTCTGACAGTGTGGCCAACTCCTGCACCCTTGGGTTGTTGGAACTGGAGAGTGACCCTGAGAAGGAATCTCCACTCACAGTGGATGGGTCAGGCCGGGCTAGGCATCCATGGTCTTCCCTGCCCTTGCCTGGCTAGAGGCCTAGATACCCTTCTTGTCACCGCTCCTCAATTTCCTATTACCCAAGGTAATTAGCCTCTGTCTTGTCTTGGCTGCTTTGCCTTTCTCAAACCATGGATGACTGCCAAAGGGTCCTGAGCAAACATGCAGTGGCAGCCAGGCCCAATTCCCGGGGAGGGGGGCTCATTCCCACACATTCAGAGGCTTGCCCCAGGCCCGTCCTTCACCTCCCTGGCCTCAGCTCTCTGAAAAGAATGCCAAGGGAGCCTGGGTACTACAACCACATGCCAACATCCATGGTGGGGCCAGAGGCTTGGGGGAGGAGAGGGGTTCCTTCTTAGCAGGGATGGGTGGAGTTGGAGGAGAGGAGTAAAAGGAAAACCAGGGCCCTAGAGAAGGGAAAGCATTGTGAAGAAAAAGCCTGAGGTCAGGAGTCAGACAGCAGTTCCCACACTTGCTTCCAGTGAGACCCAGAGCCAGTTCTTCTGCCTCTGCCTTGATGTTCTCATCTGTGAAATGGAAAGGTTAAACTCTGTGCTATGAGAATTGCTCACCTCTGAGGTGGGGATTAAGACTACACCAAAGTCCTGATTCTCAGTGCCTCTGGTACTTCCTGGATAATAGCAGTAGTGGGGAGAGTAATAGTTGACTGAGAACTCCCTGTGTGCCAGGAACCATGCTAAGGATGATGTTGGGTGTGCTGTCTCGTTTAATCCTTGCCATAATCCTGTGGATCTGGTATCACCATCATCATCGTCATCACCTCCTGTTTCATTGGTGGGAAAACTGGAGCTTAAAGGGGTAAACATTTTGCCCAAAATTACATGACAAGGAGAAAGAGAGCTGACATTTTTACCCAAGCTGCCTCTAACACCCACCCTCCTCTGCCCTCGCCCCACGTGCTATCCCTGTCCTTGTGCATCACACAAATGGACCTGTCAGAATATGAGTGCAAGAGGGCCTTCGCACTAACGGCAGCCCTGTTTGTCATGGAAAGCACACTGGGGATGGACCCAGCCTGCGGCCTGCAGACCCCCAGGGAAGGTGCTTCACACTCATCTTTCTCATCCGTGAAATGGAGCTGATTGATCCAGAAAGTGGAGATAATTAGTTCTACCTCCCCATGTGGTCACAAAGATTAAAATGAGTGGTAGATGAGGAAGCGCTTTGAATTTTTCACAAGGTCATCATGTGCTCATGTCAGGCTTTCTTGATGACTCCGTCGTCAGAGGTCAGCAGCGGGGAAGGCAGTAGAGACGTCGCGAATCCACTTGCCCCTTCCCACCCACCACCTCACATACACAGTTTAAAATTAGGCCTTAAAATTAGATCAGACAGAAGGAAGTCTTCGCCTCCACTCCAACCCCTCCCCTCAGGTGGGTAGGTGGCCTTGGGCAAATCTCTTAACCTCCCTGAGTTACAATTTTTCACCTGTAAAATGGAATCACGATAGGACCCTTTGCATAGGATCGTGAGGATTCGATGGACTGAAACATGTAAAGAGCACTAGATGTGTCTAGCTCACTGTCCGTGCTTGACTGGAGGTGGAGGAGCCTGGCCGGTACTCTCTGGGGTAGCAGTCTTCACCCAAGCAATCCGGCCTGGGGTTGCCACTTTGACACCTTCCTGTTCACGGCATTCTAGTGCGAGAGCAAAGTAAGTCTTTATCTCGGACACTGGCCCTTTACTCATCATCCCCACGCACTCTTGCTAGGATGTAGTGCTTTTTTCCTTCCTCAAGGCCTCTGCTTCTTCCCTTTCCCCAGGATGGACTTCTCCGGGATTTGCGCGTCCTTGTTCCCATGATGGCTCCTTGTTCTCCTTTACGTGTTGAATTACATGTCACTTCGTCTCCCGAAAAAGGCCTTCCTTGACCACATTATCTGCAGTAAATCCTGCCTGCCACACTTAGAGACACACAAAGCCATGCTACTCACTAAAGCTGTAATGACTTGGTATCTGGTCACTTGTTTGTTGTCTGTCTTTTCTCACCTGTCAGCTGCATAGAGCAGCATCTGTGTCTGCCTTTTTATCCCATACTCCTGGTACCTAGAACAGTGACTGACACCAGTAAAGAATCCAGTAAATAGTTATTGAACGATTTGAAGAAAGTTCCAAGTCAGTGCATCAATCTGGAGACACTGACTTTTCCCCTTCATGCATTCACAACCTCTAACTCCCTTTCGTACCAAATATTTAGATGACCCCCACCGTGTGCCGGGCTGCGGTCTAGTACCAAATCTCCATATCTCTATATCTACCTGGAGATTTGTCTGTCTGCCTGGCTACCTACCTACCTACCTACCTTATCTAATTTAATCCTCAAACCTACTCTCTAAGGCCATTACTATTCTTCTTATCCAACAGATTAGCCTGCTAAGGCACAGAGAGTTTAGATAACGTGACCAAAACCTCAAAGCTAGTAAGAGGAGAAGTCAGGCTTTGAACTCAGCTAATTTATTTCCAGAGCCTGAACTCAAAATACCACATTGGATGACAAGAAGAATGATACAGTGTAGAGATGGTGAGGGTCAGGGGGTAGAATATGTTTAGAGGGGTCTTTTGTGCAAAGAGCCACGTGGGCCCAGATGAGTTGGAAACAGTATGGAAAACAGATTTTTCAGTCTTGACACCAAGAGATACCTGTCCACTACCACTCAATTCCATACTTCCTCCTGCACTCCTGGCCCTGCCATGCCAACGGCTGAGCTCAGAGTCAGTACGAAGACCTCTCCTTCTCCTAGCAACGTACTCCCAATGCCATTTTTGCAACACCCAGGACCTCCAGCTCTCATGTGCTGAATTGTTTCTCAGTGTCTCCAGATTGCCATGTGTTTCTGCAAACAAGTCCATGCTTTTTGGCCCAGAGATGCTATTCCAAAAGCCCAGGGGGACTGGAGCCTTGGATGGAGCATTTCTGGGCCCCCTTCACCCCCAGACACCACCTCTGCCTGGGCACAGCCTGGGCAGTACATCAGAAAAGCAGCCAAGGCCACCGCCATGGATACTATAATTATATATTAGATGAAATCCCAAAGTTCCCCTTTATTTACATTCCTACCCTACCCTCTTCATTTCCTCTCTTCATGCCAAGAATCAGCACAGACTTTACTGGAAACAGCATGAAAGTCATCAGGAGCCCTCTAAGGCTGGCTTCCAAAAGTGCTTGCCCAGATGATGGGAGGCGAGAGACCTGAGGGTCATCTTGCTTCTGGCTCAAAGCAGCTGGGGCCGTGGCAAGGATTTTCCCCTCTGGAGGCCTCCGGTTCTTCACTTATAGGAGAGGGATTGAATGAGGCCGACCCAAAGGACCAGTTCATGAATTTGCAGGCTGTGCACCTCAAGAGAGAACGGAGGAGAGGAGAGGGACTCAAGCCCCTGTTGATTGGAGAGGGGAGAGTTCGAGTCCAGGCAGAAGAGCTTCATTCAGCTTCAGGCCCCATACTTCTCCCACCTTTCAGTTTCAGTGAACCCATCTGTTTAGTGGGCCTCTGGAGCCAAGTCCCCAGCGTGACAGGGCCCAACTTCTGAGGGGACTTTCAGCATTTGGGAGAAAAGAGATAGGCACCGAAGAAGCCTTCCATGCTGACCAGGGCCCTGGGCCACAGCCTCTGGACCAGTGTGAACGGAGGCTGAGGCCCAGGGTTGATCCAGGAAACACCAGGGAAAGAAGCCAAGATAGGCCTGACAATTCTTGCCCCACTCCATACTGACTTTTTCTTCCCAGTGTGAAACTTCCTCAGCCCTTTCTTCTTCTCTTCAGTCTCCTTCTCTCCCTCCCCCCACCACTTCCCTTCTCCTTTTCTTTCTCTTTCTCTGCCTTTTCTCCCACTTTTCCTCCTTCCTTCCTTCCCTTCCTCTCTCCTCCCTTCCCTTCCCTTCCTCTTTCCTCCCTTCCCTTCCTCTTTCCTCCCTTCCCTTCCTCTCTCCTTCCCTCCTTCCCTTCTCCCTTTCCTTCCTTCCTCCTGCTATTTACCTTCTCCCTCTTTTTCTCTGCCTTTTCTCCCCCTTCCCTCCCTTCCCTCTCCTTCCTCCCTCCCACCCCCCTTCTCCCTCTCCCTGCCGTTTCTCCCTTTCTTCCCCCTCCCTCCCTTTCCTTTCTTCCATCTCCCTCCCTCCCTCCTTCTCTCCCTGTGTCCCCTCCCTCTTTTCAAACATCTATTCTTTCCTTTCCCCTTTGTCCATGTCTTTATTGCTTGACTTTTGTTTTCCCTCCCTTTTTTTCCCCTCTCACTTTCTTGTTCTCTCCCTGTCTTGGCGTCACTCTGACTTCCCATCTATTATTTTTGTCTGTGTGTCCTTCTCTTCTATTTGCCATCTCTGCATATGCATTTCTTGTCTCTTTCTTCTTTACTTACCACTTCTCAGTCTCTGTCCCAATCCCAAGATCTCTATTCTTTCATCCTTCTGTGCATTCCCCACGGCACCCACCCTAAGTACAAGGGCCTGGGCCTACTGTGTAACTCTGGAGCAAACAGCCAAGTTGTGGCCAAGGGTCCCAGAGCTAACCAGGGGCTGGGGGCTTCCAATGCCCCCAAACCTGAATGGAATGTGAACTCTCCCAGGTTGTGGCACCTTGTCCAGTTGGTTGGGAGACAGGGTTGTGGGTAGGGAGAGAGATAGCCTTGCGACTCAAGACTCAATTCCCTCTAGCATCAGGTCATGCTAACCTCTCCAAAGTGCACAGTTGGGGCCCCAGAGAGGGGAAGAGCTGTCCTAAGCCAGAGGCATATACAGCATGTGTCTCAAGCCAAGAGAGACTCGTAGAGGAAAAATAAAGCTGTTTTTCAGCTGACAGACAGTGAGGCTCCTAAAACCTGCTGGGGACTCTCAGGCAGGCTGTTTCTTTCCTCAAACTGCATCAAGATTTCATCCAGGAATGGGACACTCGCCAGAGTTCTGGAGGGACAGGGCACAGGCTGCTCTTGTGAACTCATGGATAGTGGATGGGTGAGGGCTGAGGCCATGCTGGAAAGCTAGGCCTTGAATGCTGGGCAGAGAAGCTGGACTTTATCCTGCAGGCAATGGGGAGCAAAGAAAAGCTTGAGGAGGGGCAGGTTATATTTAAACCTGTGTTTTGTGGGGACTACTCTGAGCATGGTGTGGAAGGAGCTGGGTTGACTTGATTATTAGGGAAGCCATTTGGCATAGGTAAAGGGGAAGGGTGGGGTCCTCATACATTTGGGGATCCAGTGAGTGGTGCCCTGAGAAGGGCATATGCTGGGTCAGAGTGGAGCAACATGGGCTCAGCTCAGTTCTGGGAACATCCAAGGATAGCTTTTCTTATCCTTACTAACTGACTGCAGTGCAGAGTGCTCTGGAAAAGGACATATTTGTGGGGCATCTACAGTGAGCCTCACCCTAAGCTGGGTACTTGGGATGCAGAACTAAGCAAGCCAAGCAAGGTCTCTGCTCTCACAGAGCTCACAGTTATGGTGGGGAAGCAGAAGAGACCAGACAGGTCCATGGTGCTTCGCTTCGTGTTCTGATGGGAAAGCCCAGGGGCTGTGAGAACTCTGGGGAAGGGCCACGAACCCAGCCAGGTCTACTGCAGGCCCCCTTTGCAAATCAACTGCAAAATCTTCCTGAGGAAGTAATTGGAGGGGTTGTACTGCATTGAATAGTGATGACACCCCCCCCCCCCGCACCAAAGTCCATATCTACCCCAAACCTCAGATTATGCCCTTATTTGGGAAATAAAATCTTTGTAAATGTAATGAGTTAAGGATCAAGATGAGATTACACCGGATTAGATTGGTTCCTAAATCCAGTGTAGTTACTGGTATCTACTACATGGAAAGACAGGCAGAGGTTGGAGTTTTGCTAGGTCACTATCAGAAAACATTCTGATGCTGGCCATCAGTGGGGTGGTAATCTCAGAGGATAGTGAAAGCCCTATGCACAGGGTAGCAGGGGGCTAAGGGAGACAGGGTGAACTCTCAGCTGGGCTTTATAAGGAGGAACTTGCAAGTGACGTCAATGGGTCAACAATGGCCAGATGGTTATGATAGGCAACAGTGGGGACCATGGTAAACTATAAATGGAGTAGAGAATACTCAGCTCCAGCTGATTATTACTATGTGAGAGTATAGACCCAGTGTTGAAAAATATTCCAAGCCATAAATCTAGGGGTTTAAGTGAAATCTCTTAATTAGTACTTGCTGGCAACCAATTTAAAATTGGTCACATAGACCAATTTTGTAAGTTACAATTAGCCTGCAGGTTAATTCAGAATTATGAACCTAGGTCAGCTCTTCCAGTGTATACATGTGGAAGCTGAGGCCCTGAGAGATGACCCATAGGCTTCTCATTCAGAGCAGAGCAAGGATTAACATATAGTGGTCCCAACACCTGATGCAATGTTCTTTCCAATGAGTCTTGACCCCGACCTTCTACCTTAGGGTTGCCTTGTTGCAGGGGAAGCACAGAGACAGCTCAACATGGTGAGAGATTCTTGGGATGGGGTCACAAGCCACTCCGGGTTCTGTGCCCAGCTTTGCTGCCCATCCACGAGAGACCATAGGCAAAGAGCTTCCTCTTTCTGAACTTCAGTTTCTTTCTTGTTACAATGAAGGGATTGAATGGAGAAGTCCCTTCCTTCTCTGATTTCTAAGGCTCGAAGAACTCCTAGAGGTAGGAATGGACTCAGGCTAGAGGCCAGGCTTCCTGACTTGTCCCTGCTCCTGTTATCTTGGCTGTGGGTCCATCACTTCATGCTAAGTGGCCACCTGCCCCCCTCGCTCCCACCTCCATCTGTGGAGGCTGTTGCTGTGAGCAGTCTTGAGGGTCATCGCTGAAAAGGTATTAGCAGACCACAGGGGATCATCATGAATGATGCATGGAAATTCAGAAGCAAGACAGAATCCAGATTCTTGACATTTTCCTTTCTATTCTGTTCTCCTTTCCCTCAAGGACAGACTCTCCCATTTACCAACAACCCTGTGATGCTTTCACACTTGGAATACAGCATAATAGAGCTTGAGGTCTCGGAAATCATTGACCTGAACCTTCTCTCTTTATGGGAGAAACTGAAGATCAGGGAGGGCACGAACCTGCACTCTGTCACTTAGAGAATCAGTGTCAGAGCTGGGCTGGATGAGGGCTCTTAACTCCCATACAGACCATGCAGGCCACCTGCTGCTTTCTTGTCCTGGATCCAAGCACATGTGTACCCCGATCATATTGGGTGTATGAGAGGCTAGGGGCATGGGGTTTGGAGTCAGATTGCCCTAGGGTGAGTTCAAAAATCAGATAGTTTCTGGCTGTACAAGATACTTATTTTTCCTGGCTCTCAATTTCCACATCTGCAAGGTGAGAGTGTTGCTACTTCCTACATTAGTTTCATGGTAAAGCAAGTATAGAATGGTTAATACATGCCAAGCTCCCAGCCATAGATGTTCAGCACACAAGACATACCAAGCACATACCAAGTACACACAAGATGTTTCTTTAGTAGGTCTTCCTCCAGGATGACCATAAAGGGGACCCATGATCAGCCAATTGTCCTGCCCACTGTGAAGTTGCTCACATTTTTCTGTTCTCTCTGAGCCACTTCCAGGAGCCCTTTGGACATAAGATGTGATAAAATTGAGGATCATTTTCATCAAATATCTGACATAACAAGAGATGCCTTCCCTTTTTCTTTTTTTCTTCTATTGTTCCTTGAACCCATCCCAAATATTGTTCTCATGATGATCGGGAACTAAGATTGTCAGTGATCCAAGAGTAGAAGATGTTTTAGAAACCGTGCTTTAGGACTCTGTGAGTCCCTAACATATGGCCTAACATTTGGTAGGTACTCAATTCAGCCAACACCAAAGGTCAGTAATAGGTACTACAGGTTGAATGGCTAGAGTCCATACTTCATATAAACATCTATGGCTATTAGCCAGTATCATAGCAGTCACATGGCCCCTGCCTCCTAGTCACTGTCTTCATCAACCAGTTATCAAGTTCTGACTACCTGCCACACTAACTCTTCGATCCTTCACAATATGGTACCCTCTGAGGCAGGTACTATAGTATCCTTGTTTTATATATAAGAAAGCTAACACTGTAAGGCTAAGTGTCTTGTTCAAGGTCACCTAGTTGGTAAATGGCAGAGCCATGAGTCTAATACAAGATGCCTGGCTCCAGAGTCTACACTTGTATGTTCTTATGCATTCCTCTTATAGGCAGTAGAGTGACTAAAATTGGAACTCTTATGGCTCAGATTGAAAGAGCTGTGTCCAGTGTTGGAGACAAATTTGTAAGCAGATAATTACTCTGGGGTGGAGGGTGATTTACCCTTACTAAAGGCAAGAAAATTTGGAGGAGGCTGTGATCTCTAACAGCCAGTGTACCTCGGGGGAGGTGCATTTGAGTTGAGTCTGAAAGAATGGATAGCATTGGCCATTTAGAATTAGGAAAGTTAAGGCATCTGAGGCAGAGGGAATAGCCAAAATAAAGACAAGAAGGGGGAAATTGAAGGGACACATAAGGGAAAAGCAGAAGATTCAGGATGGCTGAGATTTGTACTGTATGAGGTTGGAGGGCCAGAACTTGTAAGGCCTCGTAATGCAGATGAAGGAACCAATGATTGGTTCTGAGCAGCAGTGAGAAGGCCGCATTTGGGCTTTAGAATGATCTCTGTGGAGTGTGGATTAGATTCGGGAGACTTAGAGAGCTGTTGTAGGAGTCCTGGTAAGAGGTGAGGAATCCGGAGTTAGAATTGTGGCAGAAAGAGATGAGAGGAAGAAGTGGATAAAGAGAGGCATAGGTAGGATGTGGGCTTGTTGTACTCACAGTGTTCTTTGGAAATCTATCAAAGAACAGCCAACAAGCCAGCCTCGTTGAGAAGATATAGCACGGAATTCAAAACTTTAAAATCTAGGTTTAAATCTTGACTCTACCCTTTCATAGTCTGGTAACCTTTGAAAAAACTATGTCTAGCTTTTGAGACCAAGCCTCTTTCTGCATCCAGAAAATGGGAGCAATAAATTCTACTTCAAAACGTATCTGTCAAATTAAAAAAAAAATTATTCTATATGTCAATTCTTGGCACTTGAGAGACATTTATATTAATTTCCTCTCATCCTTTCCTTTTGCTTCAGTCTTATTGCAGTAAGCATTCATATTCATTGTCCCTCTCCCTCCACCCCCTAACTGCCCAACTTCCCTCTCTGGGTCCCTCTTTCCCCAGGATGCCAGAAATGAAATAACATTCTTTTCATGTTTGTTCTAAAGCTCCTGGCAGCTTTCCCGCAGACCCCTGGCTGGGTCAGGACTCATTTGCATTAGCATGTGTGAGGCCAGCGTGAAGGGGAGGGAGAGGCCCTGTTTTCAGGGAGTTTCATCAGGCACCCCTGCCAGAAAAAGGAGAAGTTACTATTTCTTTCTGGGAAACACAGATTCAAACAAGCAAGGAAGGCCAGGGAGCTGTCTGACTTGTGCAGAGGGCGGTGCTTGGGTTAGCTCCCTGCCTGACTCCCAGGACTGTATCTAGCCCTCTCATCCTTATCACAGTCCTGCCCCCCAGAACTCTCTCCTTCACATGTGTCATAGCTTAAGACATAGATAGATATTTATTAACCATACCTATGGCCTGTGACGGAGAGGAGAGAACGCACACAGGCAAGGAAGACACTCAGAAGCTACAGAATAAACAAACAGCAATTTCGCTGGCTTCTAGATGGATATTAAATCAACCAAAGCATCTTAAAAAAAAAAAAACACAGAGGTAATCCCTGGAGTTTTTTATTTGTTTGCTTTTGCTTTAAGTCTGTGAATTTTTAAATAATACACTGGCTTAGAATTATACTTTTTTTCCAGGAATCCCAGTAACCTTGTCCAAATCCAGCTAACCAATGCAGGCCAAAGGGAGTCCCCTAGAGGTGTCTTAAGAGTGCATTGGCACCATAAAATGTGCTGACCCTAGAGGCAAGGATTATACCATTTTCAGCTAGGCAAACTGAGTTCCTGATATTTTATTGGACAACCTCCCATCATTTCCCACTATCCTTTTTCATTTCCTAGCATGGATATGTCTTCTTCAGGCAAGACCTTTGCCTCTTCCTTTCTAGTAGTATCCATGTTCATACTTCAGAGGAAGAAACAAAGAAGAATTAATGATACGGATGGCTGTGAAAGAGTGCTGTTGATATGCCAGATGCTGTTCTAAATGCTTTATATAAATTACCTGGACCAGTCCTCTCACTAACTCAGTGAGGACAGAATTTTATGATCCCCATTTTATACATGAGATAACCAAAGGCCAGAGAAGTTAAGAAATTTGCCTAAAGTCATGCACTAGTCAGTAACAGAGCCAGGATTTAAATTCATACTGGCTGGTTCCAGAGCCCAAGCTTCTCATCAGTAACGAGTGCTGCCTCTGCCAGATTGCACACTCTTTACCCCTTACAGGGCTTTGGCACATCTACATCTCGTATTTGTTCTTCAGTTCTCAGCCTCAGCCTCAGTGTTGCTCCCTCAGAATGGCATCCCCCAACCCGTAATCTGAATTGCGCCTCCTTATCCCTTTCCTTTACTGCAATTATTAAACTTTGAAATGACATATTTGTGTGTGTGATCATGTCTGTCCCCTATTAGACTTGACAGTCTGTGAGAGTAAAGCTGGTGTTTGTTTTGTTTATTTCTGTACACTCAACTGCACACATGCAGAAAGCATTCAATGAATATTCATTGGAGAAATCAATGCATGTAGTATCACATTTAATCATAGCTATATGAGGCACACACTTTTCTCCCTTATTTTAGACATAAAGAAATAAAGGCTTGCAGAGGTTCAGTAAATTGGGCATGTCACTAAGTCACTAAGGGGGTATATGCCAGAACTAGTGTTAGAAAACGGGTCTTTTCTGATCTCAGAGCCCACGCTCTGAACCTGTACACTGTATTCCTTCCTGTGCAGCCCTATAAGGGACACACACAGAAATGAGGGCACAGTGTCTGCCCTGGATAGCTCCCTATTCTGCTGGGAGAAGCCAGATGTGTATACAAACTGCTACACCACAGGGCAATTAAAATTGGTGAACTGGTTCTACAATATCACACTGATTATGAGCTATGGAAAAAGGTAGGGAGAAAGAGGACGTTTTGGACAGCGAGAACAGTACTTTCTGTACTTATCCAGTGCACACTTAGCCTTTAAGGGTGTGTTCAAATGTAGCATCTTCCCTATTAGCACTGGTGTTCATTCATTTTACAGTCTCTGCATCTCTGTAGGGACCTGCACTATATTCTAGGGACCCAGAGATGAACAGCACATTGTCCCTACTGCCGTGGAGCTCATGATAAAATGTGGCCCGTGATAAGCGAGCTCAGAGGAGGCGATGCCTCTCAGTCCAGTGAAAGCTGGCCAGGAAGGGTGACATTTCATTTCAGTTGAGCTTTAAAGGATAAATAGGATCAGGAAGATGAAGACAGAGAAGGGGAAAGGTTTTCCACGGAGAGGGAGTCATATGTACAAAGTTATTGAAGAGCAAGGGACTCTCTTGCTAGGCCAAGAAGTGTGGACTTTATCTTAAGGGGTAAAGGAGTCATTAAAGGTTTTAAGCCAGATGCTCAATAGACATTGTTAATTTGCACTTTAGAAAGATCCGTCTGGCTGATATACTGACGATAGATTGGAAGTTGGAGGGAACTGTAGGAAGCAGTAAGGAAGCTGTTCCCAAGACCTCAATGAGAGACAGTGAAGTCTAGTGTTAGCCAGAATTGGAAGAAAGAGGGTGGTTGAAATCTACCGTGTCAGATGAGCAGGACATGGGAGGGCGAGGGATGAGCCAGAAACAGCTCATGAGCATGTACAAATTTATCCTGCATGATGCTTATTGGTAAGAACTCTACTTCAATCCCTTGCCTCTTAGGCTGGCCCAAGGAAGAGCAGTACTGTCGACAACCAGAAAATATTTCCCAAGTACCTACTGTGGGCTATACCTATCCTCTGGAAGATTTAAAAAAAAAAAAAGTGAGCTTATGTGAGTTGGCAAAAGTTCCCATTATTCCCTTTCTAAATTTTTAAGAGTACTTGGCTTGCATCTGTTTCGGAAACAGCAAGAGATCCTTTATGGGTGCCACAACCATGTGGGGGCTGATGGGGTTGAAGGGAGATGAGATACAGTTTCTTTCTCCCAGAGAGCTCGCATACCAGTGGTGTGCTCAGCAAATAAAGGATAGATGAGGACAGTGTCACCTATGGCTTCATGTCCTAGGTACTAAGACTCTGAGGGAGAAGCAATTGACCCCGTGAAAACAGGTATGGGTCTCTCCCAGAGCCCGGAGAGAGAACTGGCCAAGGTCACGTGACCAAGCAGTGGCAGGGATTTTATTTGCTGGTCGCTAAGCTGAGCTGGAGAGCCAAGCAGAAGAGCAGTCCCGCTTCTGGGACGAGAGTCCACCACAGTCCTATTAATCTCCTCCCCACCATCTTGGGCAACTCGAAATGCAGCAGATACTATTTTAAGTGTGTGACTAAACATTAACTTGTTTTATCTTCGCAATAACTTTCTAAAGGATATTTCAGAAGGACATAGGAGAATCTCGACTCATGAGTGCAAGTAACAGAAACTCAAATCAAAATTGCTTGTGGAAAAAAATGGAATTTATTTTCTTGTGTAACTGGGAAATTCAACAAACGTGCTGGCTTCAGCCCCTAGATTCAGCGGAATCTAGGAGTTCAGATAATAGGATATGGACTTTGTGTCTGTCTCAAGTTTGCCGTGTGTTTGGCTGCTTTTTGAGTTGGGTTTTCCTCATGACCCTGGCAGCTAGAGTCTTTGATGGTCCTTTACACCTATGATCTTAGAAAGAGATCCCTATCAATCCCCAGGAAAGGAATCTGGTTGTTTTGCTTGGGTTATCTCACCATTTCTGTGGTGGGAGTCAGGGACATGAAATGGACGGTCCCACTCAAATCACAGTAGAGGTGGAAAAATTGTTGCTAAGTGGACACAGGCACCATGCTTCCAGAAAAAGGAGTAAGAACGGCTAGGTAAAGGAAACAACCAAAACTGAAAACAAAACAAAACCGGAAAACCCTGCTGTCCTCAGAGTTCTATTATCTCCTGTACAGAGTTGAGAAAATAGAGGTTCGTAGAGGTGGAGCACAGAACAGGGCCCATATATAGGTCTTTCTAATGCTAACACCCTGGATCCTTAACCACCGGCATTGCACTGCCTTCCCTCATAGTCTGCGTTCCATCTGAGGAAGGTGGGGAGGTGAAAAAACCCACTCAGGTGCAGCATCCCAACTCACAAAGATGAACTAGACAATAAAGGTCACAGAGAGAATGGGCTGGTATGAATGTGAAGCAGAGTGCTATAGAGAGCTACCTAGGAGTCCCAGCCTTGTATCTAGGCTTTAGGGAACATTTACTGGACCAGTGATATCAAGTTTCATTGTTGGAGAGCAGAGTGATGGGAAGGTGGGTAGACTAGCAGAGACGCTGAGCTCAGAAGTGTCTTGGTGCCGTGTCTGTCCTTGGATCAACCCAGACCCTGTAGAGATTTTTCTGCAAGAGGGAGCAGTTGTGTCTTCAGTGTCAAGGTGAATATAGCACAAGGAGCCCTCAACCAGAAGTTAAATTAAGTGCCAGCTCTATCACTCTGCCACTATGTGTCTGTCCTTGATTAAAGAGCTCCCTCCCCACCCTCCCTGCAGACATCAAATTCTCTGAATGTAAAATGTGGGCAATAAAGCCTGCTTTGTCTTGCTTTCAAGGTTATTTGCGTAATAAGCTTTGCAAAGTGTAAATTGATAGGTGTCAGGGATGTGTTCATTTGTTTGCTTTAATCACGAAACTGAAAATAAAATGCAGTAAGTATGGAGCCAGTACAATAAGCCACCGTGTGCCCACTGTGCAGGATTAATACCTGCCAGGGCTGTGTCACATTTGCTTCAGAGTACTTTCTTTTATCCTAAAAGAAATTAAAATTAAAGATCCACTTGAAGATGACTGTCTCCTTGTCATCAGTCTGGTCCAAAGAGCAAAGTGAGTTTATGTTTGTTTATTTATTTGCTCACTTCTCTCCTTTTTAATTTCCAATGGCATCTCTCGTTTCATACGCTAGCCAATCGAACATCCAGCTGGTTGCAGCTGACACAGTTTTTGTTATTTATTATTTATTAATAATATTAACTTAATTTCCATAATAGCCATATTTTTAAAACCAAGCCGCAGAAAGTCTCATTAGGTCTTATCTCTCCTGGGAACCCTTTTTCCCCCTTTTTATGTCAATACCTATAAGAAAAGAAATAAATACTTTAATAATGTATTCTTCTAATCTCGTGCTTACGCAAAGTCTTACGTCTCTGAGAGCTTGTCCAGCCGTGGCGAGGTCTTATCAGGGCCGGATGCCCCAACTGTGCCCAGCCAGCCCGTTGCCCTTATTCTGGTAGCTCAAGGTTTCTAAGGCCGATGTGTCCAGTCGACCAAAGAGGCTTATCTTCATGGGCAAAGGGAGCCGGATGGTGGCTGGGGTTCTGAGATACGAGACAAAGGCTATGTGAGGTTGCCCAAGTTCACAGCAGTGATCAGACCCTCTGGTGAGAACAAAGAGGGACACCGTCGTGGGGAGGACGCAGCCCTGGTGGTGGGGGCAGACAGTCCTGGGTTTGAATGCAGACCTGTTCTCTGCCATATAATGGGCACTTAGCCTTCCAGAGGAACGACACCGCTCTGAGCCTGTTACTGTAGTGGGTGAGGGAGAGGCACCTTCTTTGCAGAACCCCTTTCTTGGGAAAACCAGGATCAGTCATGTAGTACCCACAGTGCATGACATACAGTTATCAGACATAATGGCTGCCGCAAAGAAGCGGGGAGTTGGGCCATATGAGCGAGCAGAGAATGGGTCAGTATGGCCCAGAGAGCGAGCATCAACGGAATGAGAGGAGGAAAAAAATAAAATCAAAACAGAGTGAAAACTGCCCAGTATAAAGGCTGCCTGGGGACCCACCAGGCTGGTCCTGCTAAGTGGAATAGAGGCAGGGAGACACCTTTGGGGAAGGGTACCCTGCTCTCAGCCCTGTTTGTAGTTTCCCCTGTGAATCTGCTCACTGTGCTAAGTGTCAGTACAGTACCCTGCCTTGGAGACAGGGGGTCTGGGTTCAAATCTTGGATTTGCTTTGAACTCGCTATGTGACCTAGGACAAGTTGATTGCCCTCTCTGAGCCTTAGGTGAAAGGGTTGAATAAGCTACTTGACAAGACTCTGTCCTGATGCTATTTCTCAGCTGGTGAGAACACTGGGAGTTCTCTCTGGAGCTCAGGACTGACACAGACGAGGCTTCCCTCAGGGCTTTCTGAGCAGCCGCGTCCAGCTCCTCAGTGGTTACCACCTCTGTTGGGAGTTCTACTGAGATACTGCACATTCATATCTAGTGTGCTTTCGTCATCCGTGACCTGTTTATTTGGCAGCCTGGCGTGGAGAACTGATCTTTCAATCATGCTGTTCGCACCACTTAACTTTTCCCTCTATTACTGCTCTGCCTTCCTGAACAGGTGAAGGTAATAGCTCTCTCCTTTCCCCTAAGGAAGAACTTTGCCAACCCCCTTACTTTTTCTCTGAACTAGTTCGACCAGTGCCTAACTTTCTATCCTGTCTTGTTCACCATTGATTCTTGGAGACATGTTTTATCTGTTCACGTAGGATTATAAGTGCCTTTTGTTTTGTTTGTTTGTTTGTTTGTTTGTTTTAAGATGGCAACAGAAAGAATCCTTTGCTTTTATTCAGGAACAAAAGTACAATGTCACAAGACGGCAGGAACTCAGGACAGGAAGCATTGGTGTTTGATTAAAATATGTGCATTGGAGACAAAACTACTATCTTCAGATTATATATAAGTGCCTTTTGGATTAAGACTGACATGTTAATTCATGATGGGCATACTGTATCCTACAAAGAATGCAGACTTGAGGTCAGGACAGCTCTGGGATTGGATCCTACTCTGGAAGTTACCACCAGGTGACTCAGGCATTTCATTTTATCTCTCTGAGACTTTGTTTCTTCATCTGTAAGCATAGATAAATATAGATAATATGATCTACTTAAGATTGTGGTAAGGAGTAAATTAGATAACATATAGTCAATGATTGGCAAAGATGATACATATGTATGAATTGTGTGTGTATGTGTGTGTGTATATAGTCTAGTCAAGTAAATTGAGAGCCCCTTGATGGGCAGGGACTGTGTGCACAGGGCTTCTGGGCCACACCTGCTTTTTAGTAGCTGCAGCCAAGGCGCTTAGGTGCACATTGGTTTACAGAAATACTATAAAATGACCAAACAGCTGTTTTAATAGCTACAAAAGGACTGACTTTCCTAAGTTTTTGAGTTTGTGAAAACTATAATCCCTTTTCCTCCTTTTTCTCCACATTTTCTTTTCCCTAGCTTTCCAATGCTGAATGTAGGAAAAAGGATCCATCCTCTTCCTAAGCAATGCACATGCAATATCTCACATTCTATTCATACTCCACACACACACACACACACACACACACACGGACAGACATTTATATGTATTCATATGTACATATCCATGTATTCAAGAAACCCTTATTGAAGGCCTACCTTATGATCTAGCTCTATTTTTTTTTTATTTTTTTAATGTTTATTTTTGAGAGTGAGAGCATGAGCAGGGAAGGGACAGAGAGAGGGAGACACGAATCCAAAGCAGGCTCCTGAGCTGTCAGCACAGAGCCTGATGCAGGGCTCGAACCCACAGACCATGAGATCAGGACCTGAGCCTCAGTTGGACGCTTAACCCACTGAGCCACCCAGGCACCCCTAAACATTATTTGGTTTTATTCTGAAAGATACATCAGGGGTTTGGGATTAAAAGTGCAATATTCAGATTCAAGTCACTAAAAAATTTTCTTTAATGTTTATTTTTGAGAGACAGAGCATGAGCAGGGAAGGGACAGAGAGAGGGAGACACGAATCTGAAGCAGGCTCCGGGCTCCGAGCTGCTAGCACCGAGCCCAAAGCAGGACTCAAACCCACAGACCACAAGATCATGACCTGAGCCGAAGTTGAACGTTTAACTGACTGAGCCACCCAGGTGCCCCAGTGAGCTACCTAAACTTTTGGCACTAGGGATATATCAGTGACTGTAACAGACTCCATTCTTGTTTTTGTGAATTTTATATCCAAGCAGGAGTGACAAACTCGGTAAATATAACAAACAAGGAAACTATATATTAGAAGTTCATAAATATTATGAAGAAAAAAATAGAGCCAGCTGAATGGTATTCTAATATACTTCTAACACAGAGCCTGCTTGGGATTCTCTCTCCCTCTCTTTCTGCCTCTCCCCCACTCGCACCCATGCTGTTATACTCTCTCTGTCTCTCAAAATAAGTAAATAAACGTTTATTTTTTTAAAAAGTTTTCATTGAAGGTCCCGTTTCCCCTTTAAGTAACCCTTTCTGCTTATATGAGCAAATATGGGACAGAGGCTGAGGCAGAAGGTGCTTTCTCAAACTCAGAGGTCGGAAAGCTACAGATATTGAAGATCCAATCCTTGCCACGGCCACCTTTATGGACACAGGATTCTTGTAGAGTGACACATTGGCTTTGTTTGTTTATAGAGCTTTATTACTTTTTTGAGATCTAAATCACATACCATGTAATTCACCCTTGTAAAGTATGCAGTTCAGTGAATTTTACAATGTTTACAAAGTTGTACGATTATCACAACTAATTCCAGAACATTTTAATCATCTGAAAAAGAAACTCCATATCCATTAGCAGTCACTCCTGTTGTCTCCGCGTCCCTGTCCTGACTACCACTAATCTACTTTCTGTGTCTAGGAATTTGCCTATTGGGAACACTTCATGGAAATGGAATCACACGACATATGGCCTGTCTGAATTCTTTCAGCCGGCATAATGTTCTCAAGGTTCAGTGATACTGTAGCATGAATAAGGAATTCATTCCTTTTTATGGTTGAATAATATTCAGTTGTATGGATATTTTGTTTATTCATCAGTTGATGGACATTTGAGTTGTTTTCTACTTTTTGGCCGTTAATGCAGCTATGAAAATTTGTGTACACTTTTTTCTTAATGGACATATGTTTTCAGTTCTCTTGGGTATATACCTAGGAATAGAATTTCTAGGTCGTGTTAACTCTATGTTTAACTTGGAGAGCAAAGGGGCACCTGGGTGGCTCAGTCGGTTGGGCCTCTGACTTCGGCTCAGGTCATGATCTCACGGTCCGTGAGTTCGAGCCCCGTGTCGGGCTCTGTGCTGACGACTCAGAGCCTGGAGCCTGCTTCGGATTCTGTGTCTCCCTCTCTCTCTGCCCCTCCCCTGCTCATGCTCTGTCTGTCTCTATCTCTCAGTAATGAATAAACATTAATTTTTTTTTTTTAACTTTGAGAGGAACTGCCAAGCTGTTTTCCAGGATGGCTATACCATTTTACATTCCCATCAACAATATATGAGAGTTCCAATTTCTTCCATCTTTGCCAGCACTTATTTCTTGTTTTTTGTTTTTGTTTTTTGGTTATAGCCATCTTAATGCGTAAGAGGTGGTGTCCCATTATGCTTTTGATTTTCATTCCCTGCTGACTCATGATGTGAACATATTTTCATATTTTTATTAGCTGTGTATCTTCTCTGAGAAATATCTATTCAAATCTTTTGTCCATTTTTATACTGTGCTATTTATCTCTCCGTTGTTGAGTTGCAATACTTCTTTATATATTCTGAATATTAGTCTTGTACCAGATATATGGTTTACAAATATTTTCCCATGTTTGGTGGGTTGTGTTTTTGTTTTCTTAATATCGTCCTTTATAACACAAAAGTTTTTAACTTCCGTGAAGTCTAACTTCTCTTTTTTTTTTTTTTTTGTTTTAGTTGTGCTTTTGGGGTCATAGCTAAGAAATCATCATCTTATCTAAGCTCATCAAGATCTAGGTTTTTTTCTAAGAGTTTTTTTAGTTTTTGCTTTTATGTTTATGTCTTTGATCCATTTTGAGGTAATTTTTTTATATGGTGTGAGATAGGGGTCCAATTTCATTTTCTTGCATATCGCTATCCAATTGTCCCAGCATCATTTACTGGAGAGACTATTGTTAAAGACACTATTCTTTTGCTCTTGTTGAAAATCAATTGACCATAAATGTATGCATTTATTTCTGGACTCTCAATTTTAGTCCATTGATCTATGTCTATTTTTATACTAGTATCAGACAGTCTTGATTACTGCAATTTTGTGGTAAATTTTGAAATCAGGTTATGGGAGTCTTCCAACATTTTTTTGGGGGGGGATTATTTTGGCTCTTCTGGGTACCATGTGAATTTTAGGAGTAGCTGGTCATTTTCTGCAAAAAATCAGCTGGGATTTTAATGGAGTTGTGTTGAATCTACAGATAAATTTGGGAGTATTTCGGTGTTAATAACATTAAATCTTCCACTCCATGAGCACAAGATGTCTTTCCATTTATTTAAGTCTTTAATTTCTTTCTGTGTTTTATGGTTTTCAGTGTATAAGTCATGCATGCCTTTTGTTTAATTTATTCCTAAGTGGGTTTTTTTGTTGTTGCTACTAGAAATGGGATTATTTCTTAATTTCATTTTCTGATTGTTCACTGCTAGTATATAAAATACAATTGACTTTCGTATATTTATCTTACCTGTAACCTTATCGAATTTGTTTTCTTTCTTTTTAAGATCTGTTGTGTGTGTATGTGTGTCTGTGTGTGTGTATATTCCTTTGTTTTTCTATATACAAGATTATGTCATCTACAAACAGAGATAGTTTTATTTTTTTAAGTTTATTTATTCATGTTGAGAGAGGGGGTGGACAGAGAGACAGAATCCCAAGTAGGCTCCATGCTGTCAGCTCAGAGCCCCAACATGAGGCTCGATCTCACAAACCTCACAAACCTCAGCCAAAATCAAGAGTCAGATGCTTAACGACTGAGCCACCCAGGCACCCCAATAGAGATAGTTTTATACTTTACTATCTGGATGATTTTTTTTTCTTCTTCTTGCCTAAATACCCTGTCAATAACCTTAAGTATAGTGCTGAATAGCAATAGTGAAAGTCGGTCTCCTTGTCTTTTCTAGGCCATAGGGGGAGGTTTTCAGTCTTTACCATTAAGTATGATGTTAGCTCTGAGCTTTCCACAGATGCCCTTTATCAGGTTGTGGTGGTTTTCTTCTATTCATAGTTCAAGTGTTTTTATCATGAGGGGATGTTGAGTTTTACAAAAGTTTTTTTCTGTGTCTATTGAGGTGATTGTATAATTTTTGTCCTTTATTCTATTAATAGGATGTGTTATATTAGTTAATTGTCATACGCTGAATCAGTCATGCTTTCATGGGATAAATCCCACTTGGTCATGATGTATAATCATTTTTACATGTTACTGGATTTGTTTAGGATTTTGTTGTATCTATATTTATAAGGGATATTGGACTGTAGTTTTCTTTCTTTGATGACTTTTCTGGTTTCGGTATCAGAATAATATTGGCTTCATATAATTAGTTGGCAGTGTTCCCTCCTCTTTTATATTTTTGGAAGAGTTTATGTAGGATTCGTGTTGATTGCTATTAAAATTTGGTGGAATTCACCAGCGAAGACATCTAATGACCCGTTGTTTTATAGGAAAAGAAAGCAAAATCCATGAGGAAGGACTTCACCCACAGTCATAGTGCTGATTAGGGCAAAGCCAGGGAAGCCCAAGGTTCAGACCTCCCTCAGTTTGTAGCTGACTGCGTGCATAGTCTCTAATTCTCATACTATTAAAAGCAGATATTGTTAAAAAGATGTGGTATGTGTGTGTGTGTGTGTGTGTGTGTGTGTCTGCACACACACACATACATACAATGGACTATTACTCAGCCATAAAAAGAGTGAAATCTTGGCCTTTGCAAAAAAAATACTAAATTAGACAAACCAAAAAGCAGACTCTTAACTGTAGAGAACAAACTCATGGTTACCAAAAGGGAGTTGATGGGGCATGGGTGAAATAGGTGAAGGGGATTAAAGGTACAATCTTGATAAGCACCGAGTAATGTATAGAATTGTTGAATCACTGTATCATACTCCTGAAATTAATATAACACTGTATGGTAACTAGACTGGACTTGAAATTTTTGAGCTAAGTAAACTGCAGTTGATTAACAAGAGTGATCAATTATATCAAAAAGCAAAAAAGCAGATATTATTTATCTGTTTATATTATCATATTTTCAATTATCGAAGTATAGTTAACATACAGTGTTACATTAATTCAGGTGTACAACATTGTAATTGAGTAATTCTGTACATTACTCTGTGCTCACCATGGTAAGTGTTGTCACTGACTGTCACCATACAACATTATTACAATATTATTGTCTATATGTCCTATGCTGTACTTTTCATCTCCATTACTTACTTATTTTATAACTAGAACTTTGTTCTTCTTAATTCTGTTCACCTTTTTTGCCCATCCCCCCCAACCTCTCCCACATGGCAACTACCAAGTTGTTCTCTGTACTTATAAGTCTGTTTCTGTTTGTTTGTCCATTGATTTTGTTTTTGCCTTTCTCTGTCCGACTTATTTTGCTTATTAGCATAATACCCTCTAGGTTCATCCGTGTTGTCACAAATGGCAAGATTTCATTCTTTTTTATACCTGAGTAATATTCCATTGTGTATATGTACCGCATCTTTATCCATCTGTTATCAAAGGACACTCAGGTTGCTTCCAGTCTTGGCTATTGTAAATAGTACAGTACACACAGGGGTGCATCTATCTCTTAAAATTAGTGTTTTAGAGCACCTGGGTGGCTCAGTTGGTTAAGCATCTGACTTTTGATTTCAGGTTGTGATCCCAGGGTCATGGGATCAAGCCCCATGTTGGGCGTGGCGCTGAGTATAGAGCCTGCTTGGGTTTCTCTCTCTCTCCCTCTGCCCCTCTCCCCAACTTGTGTGCTCTCTCTGTCTAAAAAAAATAGTGTTTTAATTTTCCTTGGGTATATACTCAGAAGTGCAGTTACTGGATCATATGATAGTTCCATTTTTAATTTTTTGAGGCCCCTCATACTGTTTCCCATAGTGGCTGCACCAGTTTGCCTTCCCACCAGCAGTGCATGACGCTTCCCCTTTCTCCACATCCTCATCAACACTTGTTATTTCTTGTCTTTTTGATACTAGCCATTCTGACAGGTGTGAGGTGATAGTTCATTGTGGTTTTGATTTACATTTCTTTGATGATGGGTGATGTTGAGCATCTTTTCATATGTCTGTTAGCCATGTGTATATCTTCTTTGAAAAAATGTCTATTCAGGTCCTCTGTCCATTTTTTTAATCTGATTTTTTTCTTGGTGTTGAGTTGTTTGAGTTCTTGATATTTTGGATATTAACCTCTTATTGAATATATCATTTGCAAATATATTATCCCATTCAGTAAGTTGCCTTTTCATTTTGTTGATGGTGCTTTTTTAACTGCAAAACTTTTCAGTTTGATGTAATTCCAATTATTTATTTTTGCTTTCATTTCCCTTTCCTGGGGAAGGAAAGGGAAACTGAGGCTCAGAGGCATGATGTGATTTGCCTACATACCCAGTGGCTGAGCTGGAGTTCTAACTAAACATTATGGAAAACAGTTGCCTTGTTGCCATGATACCCTCCAGGAGGATTGCCTTTGCCCAGGGTTTTGATTTCAGGAATCAATGTTTCCACTTTATCCCCCCATTTGAGTGTTATAAAGAAGCAAGACAAGCAAGATGATATTTACAGTGCCAAGCACTATTCTAGGTGTTTTTCATGTTATTTTGTTCTTAAAACAATCTTGTGAGACAGATACTGTTAACTCCACTTTTTACATTTATGGAAACCAAGGATGTCAAAGAAAACAGGAATAGGAAATGGACAGCCATGGTACAAATTCAGTCCTTCAGACTCCCAAGTGCAGGGCTTGGCCCTTCTTCCCACACCCATTCCTCCACCTGTGGGAAAACACTGCTCACACATCAGGTGGAAACTGAGCTCAACTTGAGGTAGCTAAGAACCATCCTGCCTGTAGTGTTGCCTGACTTAATGCCCAAGGAAAATTCCAAGTTGGAGACCTCTGCTTGGCCTCCTCTCCTCTGAGCTTGACTTGGACCAAATGCAATTTTACAAGGCAATAAGGAAGAAGAGAAAGACTTCAGGGTCAGACATAGGAAGAGGGGTAATGCCAGGGTTGAAAATGGATGATGGGCGATGATGGTGTTGCTGTACTAAGAGCGCTTCCTTGTCAAAAGTTGGGAACATGGAGTTCATCCTCCTAATCAGCTCTAACCTCCTCCAAACTGTGACTCAAGGTCCAATTGGGACCAATGAATAGTTACCAATTCTATCTGTTTGGAAATGGCACTGAACTTTCAGTTGGGAGACCTATGTTGGGGCCTAGCTGAACTATCTGTGCAGCCTTGGAAAAGTCAATTCAAATTTCCATGGCTCATTTGTCTCCTTGTAAAGTGGATTTAATAATATGTACCCCTTAGGCAGTTTTAAAGAGAACAGAAGACAACTGTGTAAAAGCCCCCAGCACGGTGCTCCGATACAGAGTGAGTGCCCAGGAAGTGTGTGTGGGGTCTCTAAGGCACTTTCACATCCATAATGAACATTTGGCCCTCACAGCATCCCTGTGGGGTTTGATATCAATGGTATCTGAACTACAGAGAAGTTAAATAATCTGGACAAACTTCCATAGCTAGTTAAAGACAAGGTTAAACCTTCAAATCCTGCCCTCTGTCTCAATGCTACATACTTCTAAGCTATACTTTTCTGCAAAAAAATTCCTATAACTGTAGTCACTTAAAAATTATTGTCTATACCTAGGTGTGTTAGAAAGACTATCCAGTTTATAATAAATATATAATAAAAAGGCCACAATTTGCTTTAAAGATCCCAGGAATACAAATTTAAATTGAATCATGGAATAATAAGGCATCCATTCCTCGATTTGAAACCATAAAATTAGTCTGTGTCTGCTTTGACCTAAAACAACCTATTAAAAGATGAACATCCTTGGTGCCCCTTGGTGGCCCAGTCGGTTGAGCATCTGACTCCTGATTTTGGCCCAGGTCATGATCTCATGGTTTATGAGATTGAGCCCCGCATTGGGCTCTACGCTGATATCGTGGAGCCTGCTTGGGATTCTTTCTCTCTCTCTCTCTGTCTCTCTCTCTGTCTCTCTCTCTGCACCCCTCTTGTGTGTGTGCTCACTTTCTAAATAAATAAGTATAAATAAATAAACAAACAAGCAAACAAAAAAGATGAACATCCTCCAACTGAGACCAGTGGTCAGTCTAGCTGTGTGTTACCATGTAGTCTACTCCCTGGAAAAAGAGAAGGAAGAGAGAAGAAGGTCAAGAAAAGGAAGGGACTGACAAGAAGAAAAGGAAAGGGAAACAAGAACAGCCTTGAAAGCTAAGTGCCAACCTGAATCTTTCTTTCAAGAAGGGTCAAGTTATACTTGATAGGTAAATGAATGAGCTCAAATGGACCTTTCACCTAGTTTTTGTATGTTAAAATCCTTTGGCTCTTTCAGTCCTCTAAGGCTTTCAGGGTGGGGGGTATAAAGATTGTCCCCTTATAGGGGTTTTTTAAGGTGGATTTGTTTTTGTTTTTGTTTTTTGTTTGGTTTTTGGTTTTTGGTTTTTTTGGTAGGAGAAAACGAGATTGTCGTAGGTGGTTGACATTCCCGATAGGTTGCAGCTGACAGGGGATCCAGGCAGTCCTTGAATGCCTACCCGAGGCTTTAGTCCATTGTTTTAAAGAAAGAAGAAAGAACACATCTGAAGGAAATGGAAGGACGGGAATAAATTTTTATCGAAGTGCTCCTAGCACTGCATCCCATTTCTTCACTCAACCATATCGCTGCTCTTCTGTAAGCTCCTGGAAAGCAAGGACCACACTCGTCTTCTCCCCAACTGTTTTTCCCCTGCTGCGTGGAGTGCCGGGCACCTAGCAGGTGTTCCACTGGCCTCCCAATCAGGCCTCAGACTGAGTTGCTCTGAAAGTAGAAACCAGGATCAGCGTCCTTAATACCATGACAGTCTCTCCGTGCCGGGCACTGTAACCAAATATTTATGTTGGCAGAAAGCACAAGTTGCCAGCCCAAGTTGGGATATAAAAAGATTGTTTTTCAGTGCTGGGGAGTAGGTGGGCTGCATGTGGAACAGAGCAGGGAACCATAACAGCCCCTGGCTGTTCATTCTCAAGCCTTGCTTTGATACTCCTGGACTGATGAACAGAGAGATTTTGCCTGATGGCCAGCACCCAGCTGGGGAGAACTTTGGACATCTGAATTCTGGCACTGGTTCACACCGTCCTGCCCAATCCCCTCATTTCGCAGGCTGGGAAACTGAGAACAAAACACAATAGAACTTGCCCAAGGCCATGTTGCTTATTCAGTGTCTGAACCCAAACTGGAGTCCGGATCTTCAGCAAGCAGTTGTGACATTAGACTTGGGGTCAGAAGAGCTGTGTGACCCTGGACGAGTCATCTGGACTCACTGAGCCTGTCTGTAAAACAGGAATGATTTCTAACCCTGGCATCAAATGAAATAATGTACACAAAATGATTTTGCATGAAGTGCTTTGTGTTAAGTTCTGTGTCAAAACTCTGGATCAGGGGTCAGCAAACTTTTCTCTAGAAGTCCAGATAGTAAACCTTTTAGGCTTTGTGGGTCACATGGTCTCTGTTGCAATTACTCAGCTCTGCCTTATTTACAGAAACCTGTGGCAGACCAGATTTGGCCCATGTGCCATGGTTTGCTGACCCTTGCTGTAGATGCTTGGAAGTTGTTAGAGTTACTGTTGATGATGATGTCATAAATGACCCCAAAATTTAGTGGCTTAAACCAACTTATTTGATTATGCTAATGGATTCTGTGGGTCAGGCACCAAGACAGTGCTCAGCACAATCAGCTGTCTTTGCTTCATGAAGTCTGGAGCCTCAGCTGCAGGGATGAATGACCTGACCACTTGGGCTGGAATTACCTGAAGGTTCTTTTGCTCGTCTGGGCTGGGATTACGTGAACATCAAGTCTGCTCACATCAGCCTCTCCCTCCCTGTGTCCTGGCTTCCTTGCTCCAAGGTGGCCTGAGGGCTGTTGGATGTCTTGCATGGAGGCTCAGGGCTTCGACTGAGTTTCAGTGAGCTTGGTAGAAGTTGCATAGCCTTTTATGACCCAGACTCAAAAGTCATACAGCAAGTATCCCTTCTGCTGTGTTCTACTAGTCAACACATTCCTGAACCCACCAAAATTCAAGGTGAAGGGCCATCGAACCCCCATGTCTCAATGAGAGAAATGTTAAAGAACTGGGGAGGGGGGGCTCACTTTTTAAAATCATTCTAGCAGAGACTAATAATTTCAACACACACCCCGAATAGTGGTGAATGCTTACTTAGCACTTAACCCTGTGGCAGGCAGTGTATTGAGTACTTTATTCCTCTAACATCCCTTTGAAGGAGGTAATGTGATCATCCACACTTTAAAGACAAGACACACTAAAGAACAGAGAGGTTAATTAACTTGCTGAAGGTCAAAAAATGTAGGTTGTGCAACCAACATTTGAATTCAGGTAGTCAGGCTCCAAAATCGGTGCCTTTTGAGTAGTGTAAGGAAAGACGTCTGACACTCAGTTTCACTCATAAGAGACCTAAAATATGGGAGATTGAATTCTGATTTAATTCTCACAATGCTGTGAGATGGAACCTTTGTCCCATTTTGCGGGTAAGGAAACCAAGGCCCAATGGTTAAGTCATTACTTGCCAGATAGCTGACAGAGTCTAGCCAGATTTAAAACCAGAGCGGCTTGATATGAGTCCCATGCTCTTTGCTATAGACTGCAATGGAGTAGGATCTGGAATGAATAATACCAGTTCTTTCAGAGGAAAAAACAATCATGAGTCCCTAACATATCAGATCTAGCCTGTCCTTAGAGGTGGTCTTGGTTTAGTTCCCTCACTCCAGAGACAGGAGACTGAGACCCAGAGAAGGGCAGTCAAGTGTCCCTGGCCATCCAGCTGTTTGGACCCAGAGCCAAAGCTGGGACTCTGTTTTTCCCACCACCCTGACTGCCACATTGTGCTGGGAATGGTGGGGAGGGGAGTGATGGTAGACTGGGTGTGTGTTTGTTGGGGCGGGGAAGTGGGGGGGTTTAAACTAACGGGAAGTTGTTTGCCAAAGCTGCGTGGGGGGAAGGAGCATTTTACAAGACCAGGGCCTCTGGCCTGGAAACATCTGTTTCCCTTCAAATCAGCGAGGAGACTTTTGCCTCCCCAGAATGCCTAAATCATGTGGCGGCTGGGGAAGAGCAGGCGTTGGCCTGGAGACTTCAAACGCATTCTCCCGTACTCTCGGGGACCTGGTCCTGATGTGGGCCTCTGGGGCTCTATCCCTGCTCTTACCCCCTGTCAGATCCGTGAGAAGCTCTCACCGCCAATTAACTTCTCGGTTTCATTCTCTCACCCCTGCTGTGAGGGGGTCTGGGGGTCTTGGATGGGACCAACAACAGCTTCCTCTCCACCCAATTTCCTCTGATTTCTACTAGGACAGCTCGCTCTGGATGTTGGAAGGAGGGGGAGGGGAGGGGTCAGAGCCTTGAGCACCGTCATAATAACAATATTATTGATAATAATGCCCACAGCTCACTCTCCCTGAATGTTAGCACATGCCAGGCATCATGATAAGCACTTACTCACATCTCATTTTATGCTACCACTACTGTATACAGTAGGTTTTAATATCCTGATTCCTATTTTACAGGTGAGTAAATTGACACAAGTCCTTACACAGGCAATAAATAGGGAGCCCCAATTTAAAACCAAACTGCCTGATTCCAAGATCATGCTCTTAGCCATTCTGTCATCTCATCTCTTATGATGGCCTTTCAACCTAGTCACCTTTCGTTCATTTTACAAATGGGGAAGCTGATTTCCAGACAAGGGAACTACTTCATAGTTGATTGAGTCATTCATTCAGTCTGCCATTCAGTCTGGAAAGTACTTGCTCAGCATCACGTGATTTAGGTGTCTGAGCACCCGGTGTAGGTGGGTGGATGGAGATGGGCAGAGCAATATTCTGGTCCTGAAGATGTCATGGGGACAAGAGAGAAGTGTATGAGCACTTGACATAGTAATGCGGCATGTGCTATACTAGGGCACTATTCACCACATGGAGAAAGGTTTACTGGAGGGGATGAGGTTTGACTGATGCTCCAAGGACAAGGTGGAAAGGAAGGGTTGAGTGGAGAAGGGGAAGGACAACCCAGACAGAGGGTGTAGCATGTGCAAAGGCAAAGAGGTAGAATCCATGTTCTGGAACCATTAGCAGTTGGATAAGGTTCTACTATGAAACAGAATAGTAGGCAAAGACTGGTAAACAAGGCTGGAGGTGTGGCCGGAGTTTATTTGAAGTTCAATGATCCAGTACTGTCAAATGAATAAAGGTCAAGGAGCCACCCTGGGAGCCTGTGGTAAGGGTTTTGGACTTTTTCCTGAGGGTGATAAGGAAATTGAAAAATACTTTGCCTTTGAGTAGTCAATCCCAAGGCACTTCCCCCACATTGAAATCACAATTCACTGACACCATATTGCTTTTTTTTTTTTGAACGTTTATTTATTTTTGGGACAGAGAGAGACAGAGCATGAATGGGGGAGGGGCAGAGAGAGAGGGAGACACAGAATCGGAAACAGGCTCCAGGCTCCGAGCCATCAGCCCAGAGCCTGACGTGGGGCTCGAACTCACGGACCGTGAGATCGTGACCTGGCTGAAGTCGGACGCTTAACCAACCGCGCCACCCAGGCACCCAACACCATATTGCTTTAGACAGCCAAGATCTCACAGGCCACAGTGTGTGGAAAACCTGGGACATGAACTCTGTTTGTTTGTTTTCTTGCTTGTTTTAATATAAGTATACTTGACAAACTATATCACATTAGTTTTAGGTGCACAACATAATGATTCGACAACTCTCTAC
Organism: Prionailurus bengalensis; assembly: GCF_016509475.1. NCBI lineage: Eukaryota > Metazoa > Chordata > Mammalia > Carnivora > Felidae > Prionailurus > Prionailurus bengalensis. The sequence goes on along the minus strand of NC_057359.1, from coordinate 76,302,722 downwards.
ATTACCCTGTGTCCACCACAGGTGTAACTACCATCTGTCACCATGCAAAGCTCTTATAACACCATTGACTATATTCCCTGTGCTGTACCGTTTGTCCCCATGACTTACTCATAACTGGAAGGCTGTACCTCCCACTTCCCTTCACCCAATTTGCTCATGCCCTTACAGCCCACTCCTCTGACAACCACCACTTTGTTCTCTGCATTTATGGTATTTCTGTCTGTTTTGTTCTGTTTGTTTCAGGCACCTTTGCCAGTGTTCTTTCCCCTAAACCAAAGTGGGAGGAAGGAACAGCACGGGTTGGAGTCTGGAGCTTCAGGTTCCTAAACAGCTCATCCCACTTCATCCTTGGAGCCCCCTCTTTTGTAATAAAAGTATCCCAAAGGTGCAATTGGACCTAAGTCAGCCAGTTATACCAGAAGCAGTCTAGTGTATAGAAGGCACACTGGGGAGGAGTCAGAAAAGCCAGTGTCTACTCTGAACTAACTGGCAGTGGGTCCTTACGTAAGAATCTTTCCTCTCTGGGCCTCCATTTCTCCACCTGTAAATAAGTATATGGAGTTTGGGGATGGCTCGGGAGTTCTAGTTCAAACTGTCAGTGAATCTCAGCCTGCTTCAGTGGGCAAAGAGAAGATGAAAGAACTGAGCAGATGGTGGTGGGCACCCTTCCGGATCCCCTGAGAAACACAGAAGTCTCACCTGTGCCTTCTCTCAGTCTCTCTTTCTCTCCCTGCTTTTCACTCTACTCTATGGGTGTGTCTGTGTGTCTGTTTCTCGGTCTCTTTCTCTTTCTTTCTCTCCTTTCTCCCCACCCTTCTCCACATCAGGGGCCGCCACTTTCTTCCTCTCACAAAGAGCCCCTCCAAGCCCTGCCTGGTCCGCTAACAGCTTTCAGATGTGTCTCTGGAACAGTTCTACAATTACAGCTGAGACGGGCAGAAAGTGCTTGGCCTTGTGACTTTTGACCCAGGCCTGTGAGGTTGACATCTTCCTCTTTCTCCACCCCTCCACCCCCCACTGGCAGGGTGGCCTGAGGCTTCCTCCATCCTGAGGCCTCCACTGACATGTTTGGTTACCCTAATAACACAAATAGAAGCTACCTTTTAGGAGCAAAGACTGAGCCAGGCCTGCTCCATCATTGAGTCTTGATCTCAAACTTGTGAGAGATAGAGAATTTCACCAGAGAATACTCAGCCAACAATTGGGGAAAACAAGGATTCCACCCAGGTTTTTGTAACTTAAAAATGTAAGACTGCTTCTTCCCCAGCATGCTGTTATTCATGCTGCTTGGCTAAGCAGAGAGGTGACCCTGGACCCTCTTGGTGGAGGAAATATATTGCAGAAATACCATGGAAACATAAGTGGCCAATGGGAAAGCAGTGTTTAAAAATTTTTTCTAACTCCTCATGTTTTGAGGCTAATTCACATATTCCATTCACTATGCCCTTCTGTGTTTCCCTCAGTTGGAATGAATCTCCTCTTCCCCAAGAAACCATTTTTTAAAGGTATACTCTTGCACAAATAAGTGCTCTTTACATGGTCTTTATGAAAATCTGCAGCAGGGCGCCTGGGTGGCTGAGTGGGTTAAGCGTCCAACTCTTGATTTCAGCTCAGGTCATGATCTCACAGTTGTGAGATCAGGCTCCGCACTGGGTGTGGAGCCTGCTTAAGATTCTCTCTCTCCCTCTGCCCCTCCCCCCCCTCAAAAAAATCTGCAGCTTACAAGCCACCTCTCATGTATCACTCTATGTAATATTTGAGATAATCATACATTATGTCTACAATTATCCCCATTTTGTTGTAGAAAATGTAGAAACTGAAATTAAGGAATTATATGTGGGGGGCACCTGGCTAGCTCAGTTGGTTAAGCATCTGACTTGGTTTCAGCTCAGGTCATAATCTCATGGTTTGTGAGTTCAAGCCCCACATCGGGCTCTATGCTGACAGTGCAGAGCCTATTTGGGATTTTCTCTTGATCTCTCTGTACCCCAATGTTTATAGCAGCACTTTCAACAATAGCCAAAATATGGAAAGGCCTAAATGTCCATCAACTGATGAATGGATAAAGAAATTGTGGTTTATATATACAATGGAATACTACTTGGCAATGAGAAAGAATGAAATATGGCCATTTGTAGCAACGTGAAGATGTGGTTTATATATACAATGGAATACTACTTGGCAATGAGAAAGAATGAAATTTGGCCATTTGTAGCAACGTGGATGGAACTGGAGAGTGTTATGCTATGTGAAATAAGTCATACAGAGAAAGACAGATACCATATGTTTTCATTCTTATGTGGATCCTGAGAAACTTAACAGAAGACCATGGGGGAGGGAAAGGGGAAAAAAAGTTAGGGAGAGAGCCAAACCATAAGAGACTCTTAAAAACTGAGAATAAACTGAGGGTTGATGGGGGTGGGAGGGAGGGGAGGGTGGGTGACGGGCATGGAGGAGGGCACCTGTTGGGATGAGCACTGGGTGTTGTATGGAAATCAATTTGGCAACAAATTTCATATTAAAAAAATAGTAATTATCAAAATAATAAATTAATTAAGTAAGTAAGCAAACTAACTAAAAGGAAAAAAGATGTGGTATGCTCAGGTTCATTTATTTACTCAAATATTTACTGGGTGTCTATCATATATACCCAGTACTGTTAAATGCCAGGGATACCGTTGTACTCAAACTGACATATACACCCTCTGGGAGCTACAGGCTAGGGTTTGGATCCTGCCTCTGCCGCTTTCTAGATGGGTTGTTGTGTGGGTAGTAACTGCTTACACAGTGGTACCCAATACTGTCCTTACCTTCCTACTTTGCCACTTGCTTATTCTCGTATCCTGGAGTTTCCTCGTGATCTTCCTTCTAACTCCTCTGCAAGGCTTCTCAATCATTACTCACCTCAAGTAGCACTTAACATTTTATGTTCATCCACACTGACCCACGAAGTGGGCAGTGGCCTCCTTAACAGAGATGCGTGATACAGAGAGATGAAGTGAGCACAGAGAAGGGAAGTGACTTGACCAAGGTCACAGAGCAAGGAAGTAGAGTGGAATGTGAACCCAAACCTGGCCATCTCCAGGACCAGGCTCTTCCCTCTGTCACCACTGCTTCTCTCTTTTATTTTTTTAATTTTGTTTTCATGTTTATTTATTTATTTTGAGAGAGAGAGAGATATAACATGAGCAGGAGAAGGGCAAGGAGAGAAGAAGAGAGAGAACCCCAAGCAGGCTCCATGCTGCCAGTGAAGAGCCAGATGCAGGGCTTGATCTCATCTTGACCTGAGCTGTGACCATGAGTCTGACGTTTAACCCACTGAGCCACCCAGGCCCCCCCCCCCCCCACTGTTTCTCTTGACCTAAATGGTACTGGATGTAGTAAGCCGTAGAACTGAGCTCCACTCATGATGCGGAGATACAACAGGAGGAGAGAGAGAATGCCCACATCACAGTGCTATTGTTCTTATACCAAAGGCGGAGGCCCAAATCCCCAGAAAGCAGATGAATAGATTAGGTTCTTTTTGAAGATGGGGCCCAAATACCCCATGTTTAGGCCTCTTAAGACTTATGTTTTAGGTATTGGCCCACACTTCCTTACCTTTGCCAGCACTCCGAGCCAGCTAATTAAAGATAAAAGGTAGAGTTAGATTTGGCAGTGTGGATAAGAACATAATCTTTGTTTTGATTTTGCTTTTTTAGAGAGAGCAAGTGAGGAAGAGGGAAAGATGGGAGAGAGAGAGGGAGAGAGAGAATCTTAAGCAGGCTTCACCCTCAGCGTGGAGCCTGATGTGGGGCTCGATCCCAGGACCCTGAGATCACAACCTAAGACAAAATCAAGTGTTGGACGCTCAACCGACTGGGCCATGCAGGTGTCCCAAGAATATAATCTTTGGATTAAGGCAGACCTAAGTTGTGGTCCCCTGTTGCTACTTACTTAATATGTAATAATAGGACAATTACCTGACCTCTTTGGGACCAATGTCCTTATTGATAAAACACAGCCATAATACCTAGCTTTGGTAGTGTCTGAATAAAATGACTGCTAGCACATTGTTAATGCTCAGTAAGTGTTTGTTCACTGCATGAATGAAAGAACATAGATGAGTATTCTAGCCATCCAAGACACCACTAGGGTTCACTTCTGAAGTCCCGGACTCAGACTGCTCTGTCCCCAAATAACTACGAGACCACAGGAAGATATAAAATCTAAGCTTCAGTTCCTTCATTGGTGAAGTTCAGGTGATAATAATCCCTGCCTTCTAGGTTTGCTTACTTGTAAAATAGGAGTAAGTACAGGGTGCCCTGCAGATGATTGGTGCCCAATAAATGCTATATGGTTGCTATTTTTTCCCCAAATCATTTATCTTACAGGCTAAGCCTCCCTGACTTCTATTGACCATTACCCCTGTACTATGATTTTGTGTTCCTCCTTACACCTTCCAGGGTCTTCTCTGAAGTCACAACCCAGTGCTCTGTTTTCTCGCTGTGCTACAGGTTCACTTTGTATGCCGTGGATACACGGGGGAGGCACTCGGAACTCAGCACAGTGACCTTGAGAACGGCCTGTCCACTGGTGGATGACAACAAAGCAGAAGGTAGGTGACCAATCTCTTCACTTACCAGGAAATTCCCATATTTCCTTTAAGTTCTGTACCCAGAAGTTAACCACCACCCCTTTCCTGCCACATACACGTATTTGCACAGAAAGAAAAAAGTGAAAGGACTAAGGGGACAGGAGGCACACGGAAGTAAATTAAGTAAGGCATAAAGGAAATTGAGATTGTCCAGCAGTATCTTAGCCAGTGGAGAGACTTGTTCCTCTTTCATAGAATTTGTCTGTGTTCTGGTTTAGAGGCAAGGATGGTAGACAGTCAGGGCCCCATGACTGTATCCTGCCCCTTAGCCTAGGCTTTGGGAGACCAGTCACTTTTTTCCATTTCAGTCTGTGCCAGAGCTGGCCTATCAGTGACAGTAGAAGATGACTCAACCTACTATCATTAAGTCCTCATAGCACACATTCCCATCTAGCCCAGGGGTGGCCTCAGAATCCTCAGCCTAGAGCTGAAGTCAGTGACTATCAGTGAGAGCTAGCATGCAAGATTGGACCTTTCTGCTGCTCCTGGTCCCTGAAGTTGTAAACTTCGGGCAAAACACCTAAAAAAAGTCGAACCAGTCAGTCACATCCACCACATACTTAGTTCTTCACCAACCTATAGGTATGGTTTCTACATCAGGACTGGCCAGAGTGAAATGGTGGCTTGTGAGTCCTGGTGGTTCACTTCAGGTTGAGCAAATATTTCCTAACAGCGCTGGTACACAAGTGATGCTCTACACCTTTTAGGAGTTCACATTCTAGGGAGAGAGAGAGAGACAGACAGACAGACAGACAGACATGTCTACACATGGCTGAATAATAAGTCGAATAATAAGCACTTTGTGTGGTATCAGACAAGACAAGATAGTCCTCCTATTGAAGAGCTATTGAATCTCAAAAGTGAGGGGGTTTGAGATGGTTTCCTGGTTATTTATTGTTATTGTTATTATTATTATTTTAAAATAACATATGCATGGGATTAAAAAGAAAGAAAGAAAAATTAAAACCAGGGTGGAAATAATGAGAAGTAAATGTCCCATCTTAATGCAAGTTTCCAAGATTCTTCTAGAGGCAATTGCCATTAGCGATGACTTGGGGGGACGTACATAAATTTTGGTCAGAGTCTTCAAACATGAAAGAGTGGTCCTTCCATTCAAGAGAGCAGCCCATGATGACTTCAAGTTACATCAATTGAATAGGAATGACTAAAGAAATAGAAATTGCTGTGAATGGCCAGCAGAAGAGTCTGATTTTTCTTTGAAAGATTAAAAAAAATTTTTTTTAATGTTTAGGTTTTTTTTGAGAGCGATAGAGACAGACAGCACAAGTCGGGGAGGGGCAGAGAGAGAGGGAGACACAGAATCTGTACCAGGCTCCAGGCTCTGAGCTGTCAGCACAGAGCCTGATGCAGGGCTCGAACCCATGAGCTGCAAGATCATGACCTGAGCTCAAGTCAGATGCTTATCTGACAGAGCCATCCAGGTGCCCCTCTTTGAAAGATTTTTGAATGGACACCTGTTAGACCTGATCATGGAGCTGTGTTGGAAATATTATAGAGGGGATGTAGAAGTAGACTGCTGAGATGAGCCCATGACAGTTGATTTAAGCCTCTGCACTTGTTTGGAATTTTCTGTTCAATCATGGGCACCAAATGTTTGTTGACAATGAAGCTGGCAAATTATGACCCCGTGTCGAATGCTTTACATTCACTTTTTAATTCCACCCTCCCAGCACACCTGTAGAGTAGACATCCTTGTCTCCAGTTGATAGATGGGAAAACTGAGCATAACTAGCCAATGATATTCAAGGTGGACTGAAGGTCTGTCTGCCCCCAAATACTATGCATGCAAAGTCCCGCACAAATGTGCCTCCCTTGTTGCAAGGCATGTTTCCATGCTCACTTTTTCCTGCTGTACAGTGATCTGTACCTATATTTCTCCCCACCTCAGAGATAGCAGACAAGATCTACAATCTGTACAATGGGTACACAAGTGGAAAGGAGCAGCAGACTGCCTACAACACGCTGATGGAGGTCTCAGCCTCGATGTTGTTCCGAGTACAGCACCACTATAATTCTCACTATGAGAAGTTTGGTGACTTTGTCTGGAGGAGTGAGGACGAGCTGGGGCCCAGGTACGGATGGCTGTGTGAGTATGAGTGGAGTGGCAGATTCCTCTTACTTCTGTGTGATTTTACTGGACCTTTTTTTTTTTTTTCCATAGGCTAAGAATGGGCTTTGTCAAATAAATAAGGGTATCATTCACTCTTGTTCTGTCAGGATTAGAGATGGGAAATGGGCAGGGAGAATGACAGAATCTTGGAATTTTTGTTTCTTGGACTCCTGGAATATCAGATAGGAGAGAGACATTACTGTCCTTTCCATCATTCGCTTTCCTCACCCACCTTCCACCTTCAGGGTTAGAGACAGGAACCATGGACTCCTGGAGGGTTATGTGTCCTAACCAGGATGATAGAAGGGCATAGTGGCAGACTCATGGCCTCTAATCTAGGGCTCTCCCCACTCTTCCATAAGAAGCCTGAGGTTTTCTAGAATAAGTCCATTATTGATCATTACTAAATACATTTCTATATTCAATGTGTATTAAGCCATGACTTCTGTCATCGGCAGTGACTATGCCAGCCACTGGTGCTAGATGCCATGGGGGATTCAAACATCACAAAGGCACAGTCCCTATCTTGTGAAGCTTCATTCACAAAGTAGTATATGAAATGGTGGCTGCATTTCATGCCTTGCGCCTAACAACATTCACTTATTCGTTCACTCATCACTTACTTTTAGTAGCACCTCTTACCAGTTGGTTATTGACCATGCAGTAGTAAAAGGAGAGAAACTCACTGTTGGAGGTAATTAAGCATTTAAGCAATTGAAAGAATAGGAATAAGTAAAAGAGATAACAGAATAGTGTCCTTTGGGAAGGTGAGAGATAGACATCTGATCTAGGTAACCTAGTGAAGGCTTTCCAAGTGCTGAGACTAAGACCCACAGGGTGAAGAGGGTCAGACTAGAGGAAGGGGAGGAGGATTGGAGGGTGTGGGGCATTGTGACTAGCCTAGGGAATGCACAGAGGAGATAATGTTACATCAGGCCAGCGTTTTCCTCAAATTTTCATCATCTGCCTGCCACTTTTATGAGTTTCTACATATCGCCATACTGTAAGCACTTGTTTTGTTTTGGTATCTTAGATTCACTTCTCATTGATAATATATTTGAAAACACCATATCATTTTGTAAAGGGAAAATGGGCACCAACTACCCTTAATAGAAAATTAAATGTAGGGGTGACTGGGTGGCTCAGTTGGTTAAGCATCTGACTTCGGCTCATGTCATGATCTCGTGGGTTGTGAGTTCAAGCCCTACGTTGGGCTCGGTGCTGACAGCTCAGAGCCTGGAGCCTGCTTAGGATTCTGAGTCTCCCTCTGTCTCTGCCCCTCCCCTGCTCATGCGCGCGCTCTCTCTCTCTCTCTCTCTCTCTCTCTCTCTCTCTTGCTCTCTCTCAAAAAAAAAATAAAGATTTTTTAAAAATTATAATAAAAAAAATTAAATGTAAACATTTGATACAAGGGAAGAGAAAAAAGAACAAAAACAAAAAACAAAAACAGAAAACAATGCTATTCAATCCTAGTGGAGCCTGACACTCTGAGTTTAAAAAGGAGATTAGCAAGTGTTAGAGAAGTACTAAAGACACAGTCTCAAACCAAGACTTTCTTTTTTAAAGTAATCTGGAGGAGGGGAAGAGAATGAAAAAGAGAATCTAACTGCTTTTCCCAGTGTGATTCATTGTTGTTTAATGCTGTGTCTGTGATCGTCTTGAGTACCACCTCAAACCCTTTCTCCTTCCCCAGGGGAACTCCTTCTACACTTGGTAAACACTGTGTGTAGAGGAACTGAGAGAGTTTCCCTGTAGTTGAAGCAAAGTGTGTGACAGCAGGAGTGGGAAGGGATAAGAAGGGAGAGGTCAGCAGGGGCCAGTCCTGAATGCCCTTTAAGTAGGGTTAAAGAGTTTGGATTATCTCCCCAGGGTAATGAGAAGCTTTTCAAGTGTTTTTCAGAAGGGGGTGATATTAGCTGATCTTCAGGGAAGAAAGATGCCTCTGACTTGCTGTTGGAAACATGGAGAGGGGTCAAGACAGGAGGGAGGTAGTGAGGCTCTGGAGGCCGTTGTTATAATAATCCAGGGGAGACAGTGTGGTGTTCTGGGGCAGGGTGGTACTGGTGGCATTGGAGAGCATCACCTGACCTCCTGAAATACTTAGTTGGTAGCACTCTATGCTTTAAAAAGTTTTAAAATTACCCGGGTAAGCTGGGCAAAGTAGGGTATTCTCATGTTGTGGATGATAAGGAATTGGAGGCCCTGTGAGGTCAAGTGAACTGTCCATGGTTGCACAGAGTTTTATATGGAGGCTGATTCTGCCCTGAGCTCTTACCCTGAGCCCTTATAACACTTGAAATAACCCTCCAAGGATTTGAGGCCCTCAAGGGAACAGATGAGAGCTGGGATCTCTCCCTGGAATAGACGTTATCTGCCCATTGGGTCCTGGACTATAACTTTCTCTCTTTCACATGAAAGGAAGTTTCTTTAGATAAAAGCTAAAAGAGAGTAGACAGGCAGAAGCCCAGAGCCTCAGATGAAAGCCACTGTGTGAGTCATCTGGGCTGCCATCTTGCCCATGGTCAGGGAAAGGCATCCCACTTTATTGGCCTTTCCCACAGGGCTCAGAGAGTTTGGGTGGAAGGTAAACCAGAGCTCCACTCCTGACTTTGTCTTTATGACCTTCTGGGATCCTTTATGGCCCTCAAGGACATAAATCTTCTGGAGAGGCTGCCTGGCCGCCCACAGAGGTAGGACAACCCACTTGGTAATGGGCTCTGATAACCCCCCTAACCTCCAGCCAACCGGTCACCAGTCACTGTCCACCAGCCCCCGTTGGTATCACCCAGTTTCCTCACTCTTCAGTATTTCTAGTCTCTGGAGGGAATATGAGATTCCTTTAACATCCCACACTGGCATGTCCACAGGAACCAAGATAGCTGCATCCTAATCTATCCTGACAGTGCTAATGAACTCAGTGTATAACCTCGGGTTCTGGCTTTCTCTGGCTTTCAGTCTCCTCATCTATAAAATGATCAGGATGAACTAGGGCAGTGGTACTCCTTCTTTTAAGCAGTAGAAAATTTTTTTCTAAACAGATCCTATGTAGACCCCCATGTCTCAACTAGAATGCTACTTCCTCAGAGAATCCTCTAAGATTTCTACATATCTTCTCAGTCACATGCTCATGTTTTAATTTTCTGCATCATACCTATTAACTTTGGTATCTTATATTGCTTATGTGTTTACTCTTGTGTTATCTCTCTTCTGTACTACTATGGCAGCTTATGTGTGTTTAGTGATTCTTTATGTCCTACTCACTCTTGTAAGTAGGTGCTAAATTTACTTGTTAAATAATTGGATAATGTGTGGCTCAGATGGTTACACAGTTGTTCTGGTAGAAACTAGAGAGGGTGGTCTGGAGCTCCACCTGCTAGGTTTCCCTTTCAGACTCCCTTCCCCCAATCCCGAGGGACTCTTAAGTCTCTGTGAGCTATCAAAGATCTATAGGTCACAGTTGGTAACAACTAAATTCCATGAACCCTAAGGTCTCTCCAGCTCAAAAGTAGCAATAAAAAAATGCATTGTGCTTGCAAATATTAAGAGACCTGTGGAGACCACATTTCATTAATTTACTTATTCATTGATTCACGTAATGTGCTTACTATGTACCAGGCTCTGTGCTATGGGCTGGAAATATATGAGTGAAGAAGACAGACCCTGCCTTAGAAGGAGCAGCATCTAGTGAGCAAAAGTCTGTAGGTAGTTGCAGTGAAGCATGTTACAAGAAGCATGCTGTAAAAAGGAGGGTGAGAAGCTGGTTTACTGCAGTGTTTCTCAAACTTTAATGGGCATGAGAATCCCGTGAAAGCCTTGCTAAAATTCAAATAGACTTAGTGGCTTAGGATGGGCCTGAGATTCTGCATTTCTAATAAGCTCTCAGGTGTGATGCCAGTGTTGCTCGTCCCAAAAGTACACTTTGAGTGACAGGGTTCTAGATGTGAACAGCTGGCACACCTAACCCAGAACTGGACCTCAAACAAGAATCCTTGGAGAAGACAGTGAAGTCTGTGCTTAGCATCAAAGGAGTCCTCCCATGGATGCTTTCATCAGAAGGAACAACCAATGCAAAGATGAGTTGGGGGATGGTAATTAAGAGGATACACTTAAGAAGTATAATTCTCATTGGGACAGAGAGTTCAAGGTGAGAGGGGGGAAAAGAACAAGGCTGGTGAGTTCAGCAGAGGGCAGATCATGATGGCTCCTGTGAGCTCTGTCCAGGAGTGTATTCTTTCCCCCAAAAAGCCAGGTAAACGTTTTAAACAGAGGAACAATTTGGGTAAATATGCCATGACTCCGAAGGGTTCGCAAGTGTGCAGAGTATCAAAATGTAAAGGAGAGAGAGAGAGAGCAAGACACTGCCCTGGAGCCAGGAGCCTTGGGTTCCTGTCCTAGGTTTGCCACCCACTAGCTGCGTGACCTTGGAAAACCTCCATTCCCATTCTGGACCTCATTTGTAATGTAAAAGAGCTGGACTCCAAAGTCCCTTCTAGCTGGGAAGCGAAGAAACCAGAAAGCCCTCAAGGTCATAAAGACCAGAACAGGGACACCTTGACTGTCCTTTAGTCCAGCATGTCCTGTTTCTCAGGGACCTAGGTGGCCAGGGTGTTAAGAGCACTTCCCAGAACCACCGATACCATGGAATGAACTCTATCAGGAATCACCAAACCCCAAAATGTTCCATACTTCTCCTTAAAACTATAGTCATATACCCCCATAAAATTTGGTGACAAATTGGGCATCTCTTATCTCTGCCTAATAAATCTATCAGGCCATTGTCCTCCAGAGCCTGGCTCCTGTGGCAGCCATGGGTGCCACAAACAGCTACTCAGAGAAAACCTGCTGACACCCAGCTGGCCCAGCCATACGGTTTCTGTTAGACATGAGAAACTGAGCTCATAGGTGGCTAAGGACCAGAATTTGCTCCAATAGAATATACTTGACCACTCTTGGGCTTCTCGATGATCCTCTCAGCCACGTATGGCTGAGATGACAGAATAGGAAGAAGAGAGCAAGCACTTGAAGGGATTTTGTTTCAGTGAATTGATCTTTCTGGACTATAATGATATATTTACTGTCTCAGCCCCTCTTGCTTCCATGGCAGACATTGCTAATACATCACAGAAATCATTACAGACTTGGTTTAGCCTAGGATTTTTCTCAACATAGCAAGATAGGCCTTTCCTATCTGAGAAGAGTTGGCATATCCCATGAACCATGGTTGCTGCATCCATAGTGAAAATAATCAAACTCGATGTCATTCTTTCAATTCAAGATTATATTAACCCTTTCCTTAGCTATCAGGGATTAAGTCTTTTGGAATTTCTAGGATATTTTGAACAAGAGCAAACTTAGGCTTCTAGGGCCATATTCCTATGATCTCACATGAACTTTTAATCTTTTTTGTTGTTGTTGCATGTTTTGACATTTCTGAAATCAGGATGGACGGTGAACAATGGATGTGCACATTAAGTGTTATATTCTTTCTCCTTTTCTTGAAAGGCTATTATTAAATCAGTGGCATTTCTTATAATTGAAGATGCTTCAGGGTGGATAAATACAAAACACAGGATGACCTTGAACAAGTGTTCTATGGATCAGTGTTCCCACTGGTAGTATAGCAAGGTTGGCTGCTATTTTGTAGTCTGTTTCTGTTCCACACTGAAACCACTGGGTTGGTTGAGACTCTGTCATTCTTACCATCAGTTAAGGAATGAATTCTTGGGAAGGTCTTATGGTTTCTTGTGAGAGAATAAGGAGAAGACAAAACATAAATATTTTCACTCTTATAAATCACATTTTAAAGCTGATGTTGAAGATCTATATCAAGACAGCAGTATTGAGCTACTTGTTTTCTGTTTTGTGGGACTGGTCTGAGGCTAGATGCTGAAAGTAACCTCAGTGAACTACCGCAATGCCATGAAACCATGGTTTAATTGCTCAGATTCATCATACCAGCTACAAAAATATATGTGTATATACACAGGTTTTCAAAATGGAAAGAACTTACTGTATTTTGTTCTAAAAGTAATTCTTGCTCATTCTGTAGCATCTACATGATGTAGATGTATATAAAGTGGAAAGTGAGAATTTTGCACTCTGAATTCCATAATCCCAACCCAGAGATAAAGTCATTAGCAGTGTGCACATACCTTTCTAGATATGACTTGGATAAGAAAATGAATAGGGATGCTGATAAAGGCTTAAGGATATACCTGTATCTACAACCAGAGCACAATTTTCACCAACTCTGCTATGTACAACAAATAGATACACCATGTTCTGCTGTCTCTTTATACTTAATAGGTCTTTTCTCTTGGATGCACATGTACTGTGTTATCTGGGTAGGCCCTTTAGCCATGCAATTATTTGAATGTACTATATGTTACTTGAGTCTTCTGTTAAATACCAACTAGGTTTCTTCCAAATGCTTTGCTGTTATAAACAACTCTGTATAAACATTTTGCCCACCTGGCCATATTATTTCCCTAGGTCCACATGGATGCTCAAATGCCATTCCATTCCTTTTATCAATTCCTGCTAGAGAATTTTGGATTTTGAAAGCTGAGTCCTGAGAATTTCCTCAGTTCAAGTCAGTTCACTCTTATTAATTCCTTCTACATTGTCCAAGAAGCAGGTGGAAGATACTAGTTGAGCACTATTATGGGCGAGGTCATTTACATCTCATTTCATCTCCTAAACCGTCGATTCTGAAGATTAAGCAACAGGGAATCACTAGAATTAAGTAAATTGTTTAAGGTTACATAGCTAATAACTGCCAGAGGCCAAATTCAAAATAAACTCAAAATGCAAACTTCAAACCAGCGTCCTGTCCATTATAACACATTGCATCCCAAGATATGTACACAACTAAGGCAGAATATATTATATATCTCAACAGAGAAATAAAAAGCTTCAGCAGCAAAGGGTAAAAGATGACTTATGATAGCTGGGAAGTTCTGGAAGACTTCCTGAAGGTGAAATTTCAGCATGACTTTGAAGCAAGAACAGAACTTCAGCAAATGTGGTCCTCTTACGTCAGGAACTCTGTGCCTTGGCAGTTGTGTCACATCTATTGTGAAGTTCTCATCAGATGCCCACCAGATGGTATCTGTGAATCAACCCCTTGATTCTTGTCAGTAAAAAACAAACAAGAACCACAAAAGTCTTCTCCACTTTCTACTACCATTAGAGTCCGCTATGGTCTGAATGTTGTATCCCCCCAAAATCCATAGATTCAAAAACTAATGTCCAAGGTGATAGTATTAAGAGATGGGATCTTTGGGAGTTGATTAGGTCGAGAGGTTGAATCCCTTAGGAATGGGATTAGTACTCTTATAAAAAGAGGGACCAGAGAGATTCTTTGCCCCTTCGCCATGTGGAGGCACAGCAAGAAAGTACCATCTGTGGACCAGGAAGCTAGCCCTCACTAGCTACCGCACAGCACATGTCCTCAGTGCCATGATCCTGGACTTCCCAGCTTTCAGAACTGTGAGGATTAAATCTCCATTGTTTATAAATGACACAGTCTGTGGTATTTTGTTATAGCAGCCCAAACAGACCAAGACAGACTCCTTTCTAAAACTTACTTGATTTGATCATCTCTAGTGATATGGAGATATGGAAGGGTCCATTCTAGATTTCAAGGATTCTAGTTTTAAGTTTTTTATCATATTGAGTCAAAATTCACCTTCTGTTAATTTTGGAGCAATATCATTGATAACACTGAGGTGCCTTGCAATAGCTCTAGATGCTCTTCTCACACTCTGTTAGCCCTGGTCAAACCATATGGCCAGCCCAAGCCTCACTTTTACCACCTAAAGACTGGGACTGAAGTATGAACTCTAAAATTGTGGTGAGGATTATATTTAATTTCAGGGTTTTTTTTTTCTTCCCACTAGTCTTCATTTATTAGAACAACATAACCATTTGCCTGAATTCTCCCTTCAGAGGACACATTCCATTCCTGCTTTCCACACTTCCTCATTAAGACTTGCTTTTGAGACAAGCTTCAGCATCATGGTCTGGCTACAGTTTGCACATGTCCCTCTTACCAGAAGTGACTGGGGTTCTCCAGATGTGGCCTGACCAGGGCAACATGAATGAAGTCATTCTTTCTCTTAATCTGCGCTATCCATTTTTGGAGGTTGTGTCCCGTTTTTGTGCAACCACGTCATGCCCTCGACTCTCATTAAGCTTGAGGTCAGCTAACACAGAGACGTTTGAGCTCAACTAAAGGAGATAGGGAGGAGGGGGAGAGGCCAATAGGAACATTTCCCTACTGCCTCTTTTTCCCCCCTCCATTCCAGGGCCCCCTTAGAAATTAGGTCTGTATCCACTAACTGTGTCAACAGCTGATTGGGTAATGGTGCTGGGAATAGAATGGTCGGTCAAAGGTTCTATAGTTCCCGGAGAAGTGGCATTGGAACTCAGCCCCTGACTCCTCCACAAGCCATTCCTGTCTCAGCCTTGCCCGCTAATACAACCATAAATTAATGTGCACTGTCACTCCTTCACCTCTGGCTTCCTATCCCAGCAGGCCTGGGTCCTGTCTCCAATGAGGAAGATTTCATTTCCGGTATTTGAGAAAAGTGGTCATTCTGACCTATGATTCCCTCTCCAGGGAAAGCTTGGAGCATGCCTGGCCTTTGATTTATGGATCTCCATTGCCTACAAATTTATTACCCAGCTCTCTCACCTTTGGTCTCTCACTCCCCCTCCTCTTCTCCGGCCTTTGAGCACCTCCAATCCTTGTCTCCATGGTGTCTCCTTCTGAGTTCTCCTGTGTTTGTTGGCTAAGTGCAAGCCAAAGTCTGAGGCAGTGTGTGCTGTGGACAAAGAGCAGGGGATAGTTAAGTGAACTGGCACCAGTTTAGTGCCTATTGAGTACAAATTTCTGTGCTGGATGCCTACAGCAGTCATTCATTTCAGCCTAACAGCAGCCCTACAAAATAAGCATCTCTAATCCCATTTTACAAATGAGGAAACAGACTTACAGAGAAGTGACTTACCCTAATGGTTTCTGAAGCCTATGTCCTTTCTACTACAGTATGCTACTTTGAACCTTGGCTAACATTTACTGAGAGTAATCAAATTACTCAGCTCATCTCATTCCCCCCAGAACACTGTTATTACTCTCGTTTTACTGATGTGGTAACTAAGATCACCACTGAAGAACTTCCTAATGATCCACATGCTGTTAAGTTATAGAGCTAGGGTTTGACTCTGAGACTCCAGGCCCAGATATTTAAATTCAGCTTTGTACAACCAAGAGCTCTGGTTCTTGCTCTGCCTTTGTTACTAACTTAAGGTGTTCCTTTAGACCAAGTATTTTCTCACTCCAAACCTCAGTTTCCCCATCCATTCAAAAGGAGGCTTGGTTCATTGGAGTTCCAGAATTCTCCCTGAGGAAATGGCTGGGCCTTTGGAGACAAAGCCTTTGGACATGTTGAAGGGATTCCCCTTTCCAACCTCATTTTATATCCGTGCCTTGTTTTTGTGACTGTCTGAACCAGACAGTCACTCTCCATTGCCCCTAAAATATAACACTTCCCCAGGGCTTTGAAGAGTCTAGATGGTCTGAGATCTGAAAAACTGACTAGTCTCTTATCCATTCTTTGCACTAACCATTTCAAAGTTCTGGTTGTTCATGCTCTTGGTAATCTAACTTTGGATGGGCTCTTTCCTCTGCCTCCCCATCTACCTTAAAAACCTGTCTCATCATTGAAGTCCTAGTGTAGTTGTTAAATCCCTTGGAAAGATTTCTGAGCCCCCAAACTAATGATTAGGTATCCACTTTATTCCTATTTCTGTCTGTCTCCTGCCACTGACTTGCAAAGGTGCCCAAGGCTTATACCAGTACAGAAACAGTGATGATGAGGGGCAATGGTGGGGGTGGTACTTTCTACCCTGTATCGGGGACTTACAATGTGCCAAACACATTTCTAAGGGTTTTGTGTGTATTAACTTCTGTAATCCTTGCTATAACTTTATGAGGTTGGCAAATGTCACTCCCTTGTTATAAATGAGGAAGTGGAAAGAGGACGCAGCTTTTTAAAAAAATTTTTTTTCAACGTTTATTTATTTTTGGGACAGAGAGAGACAGAGCATGAACGGGGGAGAGGCAGAGAGAGAGGGAGACACAGAATCGGAAACAGGCTCCAGGCTCTGAGCCATCAGCCCAGAGCCTGACGCGGGGCTCGAACTCACGGACCGCGAGATCGTGACCTGGCTGAAGTCGGATGCTTAACCGACTGCGCCACCCAGGCGCCCTGAGGATGCAGCTTTTTAAAAGCATAGAAAAAGCAAACCAGCACCCTTAAGTGTGATGATAGGAAACACTTGACTCCTGGATGTGTGCCCTACCTGGTTTCTTGCTGCCAGGCTTGTCCTTCCCCCAATTCGGTTCTCCTCAAGGCATCCAGGAACGTTTTTAAATAGTCCAGCTCTGAATCTGTTACTTGGCAGCTTGAAACCCTTTGATAACTCCCCTACTTGCCTTCCAGACTACCAATCTAGATAACACTTATTGAGGGCTTGTTATAGATTCATTAATGCTTTTTTTTTTTTTAATGAGTCTATGTGGTAGATAACAAACATTATTCCCATTTCATGGATAAGGAAATGGAGTCACACCTGGTTAAACAATTCCCTCAGTATCAGAGCTAGTAGGTGGCTGAGCCAGGATTTGAACCTGAGCAGTCAGGCTCTAGATCCTGAATGGTGCACCATTACTTGGTACAACCAACTTCCCAGTTCCTGAGTTCTAATGGCTGGCTCCTGCCACTTCGCCAGTTTTCCCACTGTGTCCCCACTTACCACATGGCATTCCAACTGTAAATCCTCAGAAATTCAACGTAATCACTTATCTTTATGCCTTTCCCTATCCCTCCTGTTATGTCTTTGTCTTCTTTGACCCCTATTCATTTATGAGACTCAATACAATTTGCCCTTCTACTAGGAAGCCTTCTTGGATATCCCCAATCCTACCTAGGCACCTTCCTCTGCTTCCTCCCGGCCCCCATGCCTCCTCCTATCATTCTCCTTTTTGTCATTGTCCATCTGTTGGTCTTTCACACTGAATAGGGAGCACTCTCATAAAATAAATGCTCAGTAAATGAGCAGTCAATAGCATTATCTCCTTTAACTTCACAACAGTGCCATTTTTCAAGTGAAGAAATGGGTTTAGAGACATTAAGTAAATTTCCCAAGGACACAGAGCTATTAAGGAACAGAGCAAGGACTCAAACCAGAAGAGAGAAACGTACTCCTCAAGCTCTTCTTTGGCCTGCCAGGGGAGAGAGAGGTCTGTGGGCAGAGTGGCAACTCGAGTGTGATTATGAAGCTATGAATTCTTGGCACCTCAGGAAATATTCCACCCAAGTGGTGAACTATACAAAGAGGACTTTTTGAAAGGTACCTCATAAATTGTGCCCACAAAACATACACACGTAAGCCCGGCCCTTTTCCAGTCGCCATGCAGGTGCCTGACACAGTCTCCCACTTGTGGGGTAAGTTGTCGTAAAATGCCCTCCCTCCTGGGGTCTCAGAGGGGCATGGAGAGGACAGCATGAGAGAGCTGTTCACTCAGCCCTTGGGTATCTTGAAGATGGTGAAACCTAGAGAAAACTGGATTCTACATGGAGATGGACACCTTGATAGTGACACTAGTCTATGGTGGGATCCGGGAAGAGGATGCCCCTTTTCCTCTCTCAGCCTCAGTTTTCACATCTTCAATGACAGTAGGTGAGACCAGGTCACTGGTTCCCAGTTGGGGTGATTCCCCCCTCCCTCACCTCCAAGAGGAGAATTTACAATGTCTATAGACAATTTCATTGCTAGGACTGGGGCAAAGGAGTGCTATTGGTACTTAACGGGCAGAGGCCCAGAGATTCTGCAAAACTTCCTACCAGACAGCCTCCACAACAGCAAATTATCTGGCTCAAATGTCAATAGTGCCATCATTGAGAGACCCAAGGATCTCAGAGATCCTCTCTAGCTTAATCTTCTATGCAGCCATCAGACCTCCTCAATGATCCTCTTTCTGGTGCTGGATAAAGGACTCCAGATAAATTACTCATGATGATCACCACAGCACAGGGTGATTCTTGTTTAGACTAGTGTTCAGTATGACCCTGATCCCAAGATACTATCATAACAATTCTTGGTAATCGTAGGTATCATTTATTGGGAGCTTACTCTGTGCCAGGCTTTGGCCCTTTCTCATGGTAAATCTTAACCACAAACTTGTGAAACTAAGACCATCCTCACTGTTTTAGAGATGACAAAAACAAGATCTAGAGAAATCTGATTTGGGAACTTACCTATTAAGGCTTTGATGAAAGATCTCCAAATTTCCTGCCTGTAAGAATAGGGTATGAGAGGGGCACCTGGGTGGCTCAGTCAGTTAAGCATCTGACTCGATCTTGGCTCAGGTCATGATCTCATGGTTCATGAGTTCGAGCCCTGTGTCAGGCTCTGTGCCAGCGCAGAGCCTGCTTATGATTCTCTCTCTCTCCCTCTCTCTCTCTCTGCATGCTCTCTTTCTCTTTAAAAAAAAAAAAAAAAGAATAGAGTATCAGAGAATAGAGAAACACAAAAGCAGAAGTTAGAGAGGGACTTCATGGGTATCAGACCTAGATTCGAATGCCCAGCCCCAACGGTCAACTTGATGTTTGACCTTGGTCATGCAATGTCATTTCTCTGAGCTGTGGGCTCTATTCCCATTCTGTGTGAGTGGAAAGAACAGTATGTTCAGGGCTGTTGTGAAGATTAAATAAAACTGTTAAATGTATGCAAAGCACTTACTCTGTGCCTAGCATGGCTAGTGTCAATAAATTTTAGTTGTGATTGTGGTTTCTGTGTATGATTATTATAATAATTTCTCCTTGGTCAGAGCCCTAAGGCTGGTGACTTCATAACTCCTGGGACTCTCTTTTCTTGGAAATGAAAATGCTGGATCAAAGGTTCTATGTCACTTTCATTCTTTACACATTGCACAGTTGAAGAGGACAGATTCTGAGGTGATTTTCAAATGGGTGTTTGAAATATCACACTCAGGCCAGTAATGGTTAGGAGGTTGTTGGGACAGGAAGTCCTCATTTCTCTTGTCGACCTTTATTCACCGTCAAAGGCTTAAGCTTTGATCTGGGCTTCATTCTTCATCGCTGTCTCGTCCTGCCTTTCAGGAAGGCCCACCTGATCCTGCGGCGACTGGAGAGGGTGAGCGGTCACTGCTCCAGCCTCCTGCGAAGCGCCTACATCCAGAGCCGTGTGGACACCGTGCCCTACCTTTTCTGCCGCAGCGAGGAGGTCCGGCCTGCGGGTATGGTGTGGTACAGCATCCTCAAGGACACCAAAATCACATGCGAGGAGAAGATGGTGTCCATGGCCCGAAACACGTATGGGGAGTCCAAGGGCCGGTGAGGGAGGGTACTGCCCTCCATGAGCACAGAGACTCTCCATGGGAGGGGGAGCCCTACTCTCGTGGATCCTGGGGCCTGGGGGGGGCTGGGGGACAGCTGAGGATGGGCCTGGCAGATGAGGCTTGCCAGCGAGGCCAAAGCAAACTCTTTCTCTTGTGGATAGCCGACAGAGAACTTTGTAACTGCTGGAATTATCCGTTTTTTTTTTTTCTCTTTTATTTTTTCTAAGATATTATTTGACTATCCAAGTCTCTCGTTTTTAAACATTTTCTTATGGATGGCGGCGGTCAGTCCCGGGGGAGGGGCTTTCAGGTGGAGACCAAGCGGCCTTTGCTCTTCTTCCTTCCTCCTGCCACACTCAGCTTCCTTCCCACAGTGGGCCCTGGAGGAGACCCATGGAGAGACAATCTGACCTCTTCAGCATCAGGAAGGAGGCCCCGAGGATTGTTGCAGTGAGGAAGCTTGGGTCTTAATGGCTTTTCATTTTCCAGACACTACTGGGTTTGCAGGATCCCTGCCTCTTCCTGCTGCCTGTGGGCCTGGACAGAGTCCCTGCAGCACTTTCCATGGATTAAAAATTCTTATTGTCTCTCTTTCTGCTTGGGTAGTGTTTCTTGCCCCTGGGGGACCTCTGTGTATTCACTCAACAGATATCTATTGATTACCTACTATATGCCAGCCACTGGGCGTGCAACGGAAGAGTGAGAAGCTCCCTGCTCTCGGACCGTACAGTCCCTTGGAGATTATAGAGAGGTGGGTCAGTGAATTCAGGCTGCAGTAGGGGGTTCTTAACTCCTTGCTGGGTCATGAGACAAACTAGTGCTTCAAGGAAGTGCTTCCTTGAAAAAGTGATGCCTAAAGCCCAAAGGACAGGAGGGGTAATCCAAAGAGAGTGGGGAGGAATGAGATGGGCCACCAGGAACATTGAAAACCCAGAGATAAGAGAAAACGGAACACATTCCGGGGCTGAAAGCACTTCCCATGAGAATAAAGACCCAAATAGCCAGAGGGCAAGCTGGGGCTAGGCAGAATGTTGGAAGCTTTGGACAAAAAGTTGGACCATATTTGAAGTAACTGAGAGGTACCAAAGAATGTTAACAAAGTGAAATACCAAGCTTGCTCTTTAAGAAAAACTGTTTTGGCCGCAGAAGTGGAAATGGGGCCAGAGAGAAGGCCCCAAAGAGGCCCCAAAGAGGCTATTGTTATTTTCCAGGCAAGAAGCAATGGCAGTTTGGATCTTGAGGTCATGGGGAGACATTCTGCCATTGTTTTATTTATTTATTTATTTATTTATTTATTTATTTATTTATTTATTTATTTATTTATAAGTTAATTTTGAGATAGAGCTCACTAGTGGGGGAGAGGCAGAAAGAGATGATCCCATGCAGGCTCCCTATTGCCAGCGTGGAACCCGACATGGGGCTTGAACTCGCAAACCATGAGATCACGACCTGAGCTGAAGTTGGACGCTTAACCATCTGAGCCACCCAGGCACCCCATTTTTTTAAGTGTTTATTTATTTTTGAGAGAGAGAGAGAGACAGGGCACGAGTGGGAGAGGGGCCAAGAGAGAGGGAGACACAGAATCCAAAGCAGGCTCCAGGCTCTGAGCTGTCAGCACAGAGCCCAACATGGGGCTCAAACCCAAGAAGTGTGAGATCCTAACCAAAGCCTGAGTCAGGGGATACTTAATTAACCAACTGAGCCACCCAGGCACCCCTGGAGTCTCCTTTAAAAAAGCAAATGAACTGTTTCCAGTGTGTTACCTGGGAGGGTAGAGTACAAAGAGGCCTTATAGAGTCTTAACTTTCTGGTAAAAGCTCACAGGAGCTAGCTCTGCAGAAGAAGTAAGCATGTGGTCAGGTATCTCATTATGCAAGGATGACACCTGTTCAAGAGAGGAGAGTAAGGCACTGTGGGAATTCAGAGAGGTGTAAAATATAAGCAGTTGAAACTATGCCTACTTCTCAGTTTTGATGAGTGCCTATGAGGTCAACAGTCCCATTCCTGAAAACCTACATACTGAGTCCCCCGCAACCACTCCACCCCAACTCTACTACACATGGGGAAACAAAGTACAGAGAGATTCTTCCAGACAACTCAGTGCCTAGAGGTCTGCTCAAATTCTAGCAATCTAAGCTCAAGGATACTCTTTCAAGAAGTTTCATTATTACTGGATTTACGTTTCTGCAAGTATGTAGGTGGAGTTTAGATGAATAAATTTCTCCTGCAGTGTTGCCGACTCCTCCTCCTAGGCATAATATTTTCAGAGAGGAACCAACATGGTAAAAAAAGAAAAAAGAAGAAGAAAAGAAAAGTCATAGTTGCATTCATTGAACACTTGCCTGCCTTTGTCTGTGGCCTTATCTTAGTTTTGGTGTAATAGGATACTGGTATAAACAACACCGATTTGTTTCTCATAGTTCTGGCACTGGGAAGTCCAAGATCAAGGTGCTGGCAGATTCAGTGTCTGGTGAGAATCTCCTGGTTCATAAACAGCTATCTTTTTGCTGTGTCCTCACAGGCCAGATGGGAAGAGGGAGCTCCCTGGGGTCTCTTTCATAAAAGCACTAATCCCATTCAAGAGGCTCCACCCTCAAGACCTAATCACCTCCCAGAGGCCCCATCTCCTAATACCATCACCCTGGGGATTAGGTTTCAACATAGGAATTTCAGGAGGACACAAATATTCAGTGTATAACATTGCCACATGCCAAGCCCTGTTCTAAATTCCTCTCGTGTATGCCCTTTCCTAAAACCTAGGTCCCCGGCCTTTGCTGAGTCACTCCATTATCATAGCTTTCCATTGTCTTGACCCAACCCAAAGGAAAAATTAGCCCAACAGTTGCAGAAACTCCCCAGTGTGCTGAGACCATGGTGGGAGCCTAATTAAGTTGAATCTGTCTCTGTCGCCATTCACTAGCTATTACTTGGGTAAGTAATTTGCCGTCAGAACCTCTGTTTCCTCATCAACAAAATGGGGTTAGTAATAGTTCCACCTTATGAGGTTATTATGAAGCTTGACCAAGAAAGTGACTGTAATGTATTCAGTACAATGTATAGTAGGGTCATTTCTTCTTTTATTAGATTATATGCACAACTCTTTGAATCTTGGAGAGAGAAGTAGGAAGCTTTGTTTGGGAGAGGCCTAAGGAATTCTGATTAAGAGAAGGAATTTTAAAAAAGAGAGAGAAGGGATTAATGATTAGCAGTCCTGTGCGATGTGTGAACTGTAAAGAGTATCAAAAGTTTAACTCAGGGTAAAGCAGCTCTGATGGCAGAACCCAACACAGTGCAAAAGCTGCAAAGAGAGGTGTGTGGCTTCTCTGAGGCCTTCACAGACAGCTGTGGCCTCTGGATAGCTGCCTGGTTGGCCGAAGTTGGCTGACCCCTGAGTGTGCCATCACATATGTGTGATGCCACCACAATATGTGCTATCAGCCTGTCCCCAGCTCATTCTGCTGCTCATGCCCTCTCTAGTTTTAAACCCCTTTTCCTGGCACTGTGGAGCCTTGCTGCTCCTCGCAGCCCCCATCAGGCTCTCCAGAGGGGGATTCCAGAAGCTTGGAGAGACAGGTGTGTGTGTGTTGCCATGGCGGGAAAGTTAGTTGGACCAATGTCTGTTAAGATGTTTCATTAGGGAAAAAAAAGAAAAAGAAAAGAAAAATTCTTGAAGTGCACCTGAGGCTGCTGGGTTCGGTGCCCTGGCCTCCACACAGTCAGATGATTCATGTGCTGCCATGGAAAATGCCCAGGGAGCTCACCTCCCACTGTGCTGGCAATGTGGGACTTTTCATATGGTGTCCTCCACTGAATAAAGAAGGTGTGTATCAGAGGTGCACAGGGAATCACCCCTAGATGATTTTCTCCTCCTGTATGGTTGAGGAATTACTTCCCTAGGCAGGCTTCATGACAAAGAGGAGGGGACTGCATAGACAAATGCTGGTAACTACTATTTCGAGAGTGCTCATCACATCAGTGACTACACACTTATCTCACTTAACCACATGCAAAATAACCATGTTACTGCCATTTTCCAGTTAAAGAAATTGAGGTTTAAACCACTTGAATAACCTGTTCCAAATTCTGTAGTTAGTTATGGTCTTGAGATATTGACATCTAAACTTGGACAGACTAAGTAATTCAAACCAGTGATAACTGTGCTTCCTACAACAAATGGATGGTGCCCCTCTTCCCCATCCTAAGTCAAAAGCTAAATCCCTCTACCTTCCAGCCAATGCCTGAGGACTGATTTCCAGGTTTAGAGTGCTACGATGAACACGACCTAAAGTCTGCCTTTAAGAAACTCTTGGAACTTAGCTAACTAAAGGTAGTGTGATAAAATCAGACACTTTGGAGTCAAGCCAATCTGGGTTTAAATATTGGTGGTACAATTTACATCGAGGAGGGGTTGGTCCTTGAGAGAAATTTATAAGTCACACTCAACAGGTCTTGCTAATTAAGAGGCTCAAGTTAGCTGACATTAACCTCTCTAAGCCTCACTTTCTTCATCTATGAAGGGGATAAATACATTGCCTCAAAGAACTGTTGGAAAGATTATATTAGCTAATGTATGTAAAGCCATTAGGTGCTTGAAAACAAAAACTCTCAGTAAATAGTTATTACAGCAGCTTATGTAGGTGAGAAAAGGATAGACAAGATTAACTCTGCCAAGGAAGGGCAGGCATCAGGAGAGCCTTCACAGTCAAAGGATGTGTGAGAGTTCAGTGAGGAGAGCAGTAGAGGAACAGCCCTATGGATAGAGAGACCAACATATCTATGAAAGAGTACGCCATATTTGAGACACGGCGAGAAATTGCTATGGACTGAAAGATGGGGGCTGTTTGGAGAGGTTGGCAGAGCTGAACACCTTGGCCATTGGAAGGCATGGATTGAAAGCAGGGTGTGACATAGGCAGACAAGCATTTTGGAAAAACCCCTCTGGCTGCAGAGTAGGAAAGTAGAGAGAAGGGAAGGAGCCAAAGGCACAGAGACTAGGTAAGGTCGGGTAGAGTAAAATAGTTTGGGATGGGCTGGGGTAGGAGAATAGATAAATGTTTAGAGGAAGATGAGGTTACCTGAGCTGGGGTCGTTGCGATAGTGCGGCTGGATCTGGGCAGTATTAAGGAATTTGACTCAGCAGGACTTGCTAACTAAGAGGTCTGGGAACTTGGGTCTTCCCAGTCCCCTCTGGTGTCGAGTATTAGAGCAGGAAGAACATGGAGCCTGAAGTGGGTGATAAATCCACTTGGGCTCAATGGACAGTGTATGGATGAGGCATAATTTGTATCATACAGATACAGTAAGCAGAATTTAAGAAAAAAAGAATACCATTTAGCTTTAGGTGGAAACCATGCATGGACCTATGTGTAACTGCATGAATGTGCTATGACTTCCAAATGCAAGTATGTGAACCATAGTGAGGGGCTGTGTAAATCCAGTGTAGATGTTTTGGGAAAAGTTTGTAAACTTAAGAGTGCTAGGTTCTTCCTCTTCATCATCTTCTCCTTCCCTCTCCTCCTCTTCCCTTTCTGCTCCTCCTCCTCCCTCTTTTTCTCAGTTCCAGTCTAACCTTTATGGAAGAGTGGTTGGGTGGCCTTTAGCAAGCCATTCACCCTCTGTGGGCCTCAGGTTCTCCATATGCCCCCACCACACTGGGGAAGATGTGCCATGGGCATGAGGGATTATATTAGATAATAACTTATGTACAAAAAACACTTTTTTCTTCTCTGTCCTTTTTACCTTCATTGCCTTCTGTTGAGGTTAACGATGGGACAATGGATGGCTCCATTTGGCCAGTCTAGAGAAGGTTAAGGTCCCAAAAAGTCTGGAGCAGAGTCTGGATCCCCATCCAACTCTCCTCGCCTAGAGACAACTGAGATCCCTCTCATGGTCATACAAGACACTAGTGGTTAAGGGCCCAACAACCTTGGGCGAATGATAACCTCTGCATGCCTTGGTGTCCTCCTCTGCTGATTAGGAGAAATAATAGCAGCCCTCATAAGATTTTAGTGAGAATGGGTCAACATATGTCAGATACCTAGAATAGTACCCATGGTGTAACAAGTACTATATAAGTGTTAGTTGTCACTGTCATTCTTGTACTCAGCACCATACTTTATTGACAGCCACACTGAAAAATCTCAAAAAATTTACTCTCACACCTTTCCTCTCAGTCTTTGCATGTGCTATTTTGTTTTCTGGTAATGCCCTTCCAGTTAAAATGTCTTTCACTGCCTCCCTAAGACCTTTTGCCTCTCCCAGAAGGAGTTGGTCTAATGGTGAAGACTTCCCCACCTCCATTCCAGCATTTTCCTCACTCAGTGTCACTGTGCCCCATAAGACTATGAGCAACGCAAGAGCACGGTCTGGGTAGGATTTTGTTTGTACCCTGCTGTCTTGCACTGGACCTAGCTCATGAATAGCATCCAGCAAGATTGACCTTGATGCCTGGAATGAGGGAGCCCTGAGGGAGGATCCTAGGAAGCATATGAAATACCCAGAATCCCTTGAGAGCAGTGACCCTTCCAGTTTGCAATCAATGTAGCATGAGGGTTTGGAAAGAGGGCAGCTGCCAAACAGAACCCACAAGCTCTGTGGGGTGAGCTTTTTAATAATTGGCCTCTGCCCATCAAACTGCAAGACCCTGAAAGGCACTCACTGTCTGTCTCCCTTTGGAAACTTCGCTACATGTGTTTGTACATGCTATAGCTGCTCTGTTTTCCTATTTTACAGGAGTTGGCAGCAGGGGCATTCAAGGGGCCATAGTTGTGCTCTGTTGGCGGGGTTATGGGGGGAGAGAAAGAAGAAAAAAGAAAAGGAAAGGAAAGAGGAAGGGCGGGGGTGGGGGAGGAAGAAAGGAGATCAAGGAAGGAAAAGAGAAAAGAAAAGGAAAAAAGACAAGGGGGCACGGGGGGAGGTTGTGAGTTCACATAGCAGCAAATGCCCCAGATGGGAAGTTAAGAACTCATATCCTGCACCCAGCTCTGACACTAACAGGCCATGGGAACCTTAGGCCGGGCTCTCCTCAGTCTTACCCTCAGGGTTTTTTCAAAAACAGATTGGTGGCACTAGGACTTCTTGGAAAAATCCTTCAGCTCTAAACTCTAATATTCCAGGATTCTCAAGCCCTCAGGGCCCACAACTGGAAATGGAGGGAGTAAAGAAACAGTCCTCTATGTTGAGTATGTTGATGTTGACCCAGAAGACTCTCAGAGAAGTATTACCTATGTTAGGGAAGCTGTTCTAAACATATCTCCCCCAAATGCAGGTTAGGGGCTCCTCCTTTTGTTTCTTACAATCCCCGTACATCTGTGATGCTTCTACCTAGCCCAAGGAGTTCTAATCATCCCTTCAGGTTTCTGTTTTCCCTTAAGATGTCACCTCCTTGGTATGGCCATGTTTTTTGTCTCTCATGCCCAGGTCAGGCTGAAGCGTATGTTGGGTGCTCAGCAAATGTGTGCTGATTTGAGTTTTCTAGGACAGGGTTCATGAAGTCTGTCATGGACAGGCTTTGTACTCTGTAGATGAAGAAACTGAGGCTGGGTTTGTGTTGACACAGGGTATCCATGCCAGAGCAGGACTTTGGGCATCTCTCTTATGACACCCAGAGAAATCTCCTCCGGGCTATGCCAAGCGGTCCATTCATAGGGTGGTTGAGGAACCCTGGGGGGCCGAGGGGGCCATCTGTGAAGGAACTGGGGAAGACTGTTCAAATGTAAGACCTCGGTATTCTGCCCTTGGTCAGAGAGGCTCCTTTCTTGGAGATTCAGATTAGAATGGCCAGTTATAATAACAATAAGAGGAATACTTACCATTTGTTGTGCATTTTCCTTGGCCAGAGTCTATGCCAAGCGGGGTTATTTGTAGTATCTCACTTAGGTGTCACTCATATCCCATAATCCAGCTGTTGGCATCGCCACTTCACAGAACACGTCCTGTGGCACAGGGAGGGCAGGTGATGCTCCCGGAGTGGTGCCATCAGTAAGAGGCTGGGATGGAGTTCTAATTTAAGACGTGGTGACTCTGCAGCTCTATTCTCATAATCACTCCAGCCCATTTCTGATTCTTTTTGTAATGTTTATTTATTTTTGAGAGAATGAAGGAGAGTGTGAGTAGGGGTGGGGCAGAGAGAGGGGGGCAGAAGATCCAAAGCAGGCTCTGCGTTGACAGCAGAGAGCCGGGATCTGGGGCTCGAATTCACCAACTGTGAGATCATGACCTGAGCCAAAGTCAGACGCTTAACCAAATGAGGTCCCCAGGCACCCCTACCCACTCCAGAGCATTTCTAAAATCCCCCCATTTTAGAAATGAGAAGACTGAGGGCCAGGAAGGAAAAAGTACCTATCCAAAGTTATTCAGCTGGCAGAACCAAGAGTGGAATATTCCCTGATTTTTATCTCTGGTGCTTTCCTGACCCCTTGGCAGCCCCCAAGCCCATCCCCTTTCCAGACGTCTGCACAGGTAGGGAGGGGCAGGGAAGAAAGCCTTAACCTCTGCTCAAGAAGCAAGGCCAGTGCCAAGTCTGGCCAGCTTCCCCAGGAGTTTTTTGTAGTACAAATACCAGCATGGTTGCAGTTCACTAGGTTTTACGATCAGAGATGACGTAGTTTCTTCACTCACTTGTAGGCAAGCTATTCTATTCCACAGTCCATGAACAGCCTTCTCGGGGAAGAGCGAGAGGCATGTGTGTAAGAGGGGCTGTTTACAGGAATCAGCAAGGCTGGCCTTGCCCTATCAGAATGTAAAAACATGACTGATTGGCTGTGTGGCTTATAGGCAAATTTCTTCCCCTCTTTGGATCTTGATCTCCTATGCAATATAATTTGGAGAATGGGATGGAAACCCATGGAGAAATGTGAATGACCTGGAAGCTTGGGGGGAAGTACAGATTTCTGGCCCCGCTTGTTGAGACTCCAGTTGAATAAGTATTAGGAGAGACCTGGGAATCTACATGTTTCCTAGGGAATTTGATGTTTGCCTTGTTTAAGGACGACACACCTAGATGATTTCCAAGAACATTTCCAATTAGAGAAGAGAGAGGTTGTGAGTTTACATGGAGAATACACTGAGATTCAATCTCATCTTCAGATATTGTCATAGTAAACATGCAGCTAGAGGCAGGGACTCCTTTTTGGGGTTCAAGAATGCAAGGTGGAGACAAAGGATTTCCCAGTGGGGGCAGATTTGTCTCCATATAAAGGGCTGGTTTTTAAAGGGCTCTTTTTTGTATGTGAAGCGGTGAGCTTTCCATCACTAAAGAGGTGCAAGCTGACAGGCAACCAAGTTGAGGTTCAGATCCATGTGGCAAGGAACAAAATAGCTACAGAAAGACCTGTTAAGGGATAGATTGATTCTGAGGAATGAATATTGGCCTTTGGAGTCCGACAAACTTGGGTTTAAATTTCAGCTTCCCCAAACATGAGAACTTTACAGACCTGGAATCCGTTTTCCTACCAGGAAAACAGGAATTACAAGTTTCATCTGCTTCACTGGGACATTCATTGTAGGGAAAGCATTATCAATAAGTAAGAAAGGGGCTAGCATATTATCAATAAATAAGAAAGCAGGTGCTCAAGAAAGGCTTGTGTTTTTAGTTTTCACTCTATCATTCCTTTTAGCATCACAATTAGTTCCAAGAAAACCAAACTTCCGGGAGGAAGCTTCTCACCCAGCCATGTGTTCCATTACATAAGACACTGGCCTGTGTTACAAACAAAATCAACAAAGAAAAACAGAGCAAAGGATGAATATTGGGCAGCAGAGGTTTCTGAGGTTGGCTGGGGGATGGGGCATGCATGGGCCACAGATGAGAATTCTCCACCCTTCCTTTTAAGTCTTCCCGTGAAACTTGCAGTTGGGGATGGGCCAAGCTCAGAGCCCTCTCAGAACAACTGCAATTGGGTTACTGGTATTTGGACTTGTTTAATCTATTTGTCCCGGTATCAGTGGGGTACATAATAGTCACGGAACATGCTGCAGCCCTTGACACTGGGCAAGAACAACACACTACTTCTAAGCAGCAGTAACACAGGTAGGGGTGACACCAGACTCCGTAGCTTCCTTCATGGTCCCAACCACTCCCCAGTGCAATCTCAAGTTTAAGCATCACCATACTGTGCCCCTGCTCATACCTGGTTGTTTTTTGATCTCATGCCTTATACCCAAGTAATGCCAAGCTGCTTGAAATTCCCTGCCCATTCCTTATTTTTCTAGACCTCCATAACTTTGCTCACCCAGCTTCCATGATCATGCACACTTTTGCCACCCTTTTTCTCCTGCTTATCGCTGTTTGGCGGTTGCAAGGTCTTTTTTTGGCTGCTCAGCAGCAGTGCAGTTACTCCTCAGCAACACCCTAAATGTTTTGCAGGGAGAAGGGGGGCAAACCACCTCTGCCCCACTGGATATGGCCTTGGTGGAGCTTAAATCAGACCATTATATTCTCCCACTGAAGATCATTCCTCTCCTTACCTAGGCAGGTGACCTGCATGTGCCAGCTACAGCCTCTCTCCCAGGACTCTGAGTCTTGAGCAGAGTGATGCTAGAGAGGAACAGTTGGAGTTTGGAGAAACTGGGTGCGATTTTTTTTAATACTTATTTTTAAGAAAGACAGAGAGAGAGAGTGAATGAGAGAGAGTAAGTGGGGTAGGGGCAGAGAGTGAGAGAGGTAGACACAGAATCTGAAACAGGCTCCAGGCTCTGAGCTGTCAGCACAGAGCATGATGCGGGGCTCGAACCCATGAACCACAAGATCATGACCTGAGCAGAAGTCGGACACTTAACCGACTGAGCCACCCAGGCATCCCAAAGCTGGGTGCAATTTTTGAACTGTTCTTGCTACTGAGCCCCTGAAACTGCCTGGCTTTCTGACTCTTTCAAGTCTTATTTTTCAGCCTTCCCTCATAGAAAACTGTGGACCATGCTCCCCCAAATGCTTGCCATGAGTTCTCTTTGAGCCAAATTCTGTGGTTGCTGCTTGCAACTATGAACCCTGGTTCATCTATTCACCCATGATCCATGAGTGTTTTCTTTGGGAAGTCTCCTTTGAACTCTCAAATGTAGGGCTCACTAATTCATGATATTGCCGTGAAAGACTTAGGATGTGTTTGGTTCTGTGCTCGGGTCAAGCAATACAAAAGCTGGGTACCTGTCCCCTCCTCTGAGATCCCCAAGTTCCAGGGATCACTTCTATGTCAGCCCTATCATAGCGTGTCAGAAAGTTCTGGGTTTTATGACTGTCTCCAACAACAGTGCAGTGTTTTCAGTTCACCTCTGGGGCCCAGCATGGTGCCTGATGCCGAATAAATGTGTATTGAACCGAATTGACTTGCTTTTGGGGATTCCTTGCAAAACAGTCTCAGCCTTAACTCCAAAAGTGCTTTGTGAACTACGCTGGACAGTGTTGTGTTTGGGAAAGCAAAGAGGAAAAATGGCTGAGAAAAAAATTGCAATGGATGTGTATTTTGATTCAATGAAACGTTCTTTTGCTGTTGGCCTACTTCCAAAAAAGAAAGAAAGAAAGAAAGAAAGAAAGAAAGAAAGAAAGAAAGAAAGGAAGGAAGGAAGGAAGGAAGGAAGGAAGGAAGAAAGAAAGAAAGAAAGAAAGAAAGAAAGAAAGAAAGAAAGAAAGAAAGAAAGAAAAAAGAAAGAAAAAAGAAATCACATCCTAGCAGTAGCCATGACCCACCAAGGGCTTTGGTGACTGAATGGAAAGATTTCATCTAGGGGTGATTGTCAAAACCCCAGTGGAAGGGAGTCCCATTCCTTCCCTCTCTCCACACCCTTGCCTCTTCCCATAAGAAGCCTTAATGGACCCTCTGTGCATCCTTGACATGATGGAAACTGGAGAGAGAACAGAAGAATCTCTTGCTCCAACCGTGGAACGGGCAAGCTGCGCCCTACCCACCCCCCCCAACCGCCCGGGTGGGAGAAGGGGCTGCGTGAGGGAAGGAAGTTGAGCAGGAGGGGGAAGGGCAGCAGGGGTTGAGATGATGGAATGCCAGGCCTCCAGATGTCTGTGCCTTGCAGATGTGTCAGCAATGTCTTGGCCCACACATCTGGGAGCTAATCATCACCCTGGATCACATCTGGAGAGCACTCTACAGGTCATGGAGTCCTCCCACTGATGTCTCTAGTCAGATTTCCACAGCAAAGTGGGCAGAGCAGATACCATTAGCCCCCTTTGACCAACGAGGCTCCTAAAGTCGTCACATACCCTCCCTTAGGTTGTGATAACAAGAGCGATGACGATAATGATGTAGCCGATGCTTATAAAACACTTGCTATGGGCCAGGCACTGCTCTGTGCATTTTGCATCTATAGTATTGGTCATTGAATCTACATGGCATCTCTCCAAGATGGGTGTTTTTCTGCCTACTTTACAGACACGGCCTACTTTACAGACATGATTCGCAGGAGGGTCTAGCAGCTTTCCTAAGATCACACAGAGAGCAGGTAGCAGAGCCAGCATTCCAATCCAGGCAGTTTGCTTCCCAAATCTGTGTCCTCACCTATTATTTCTTGCCTGCCCGCCTGTCAAGGCTGGGAGGGGAAAGGGGTCTGACTCCTAATAGCACTGCTTGTAGTGTTATGTGAAGCTAAAAGTGTGATTCTGGTAGGAGACGTTCCTTCACTTAGACATGAGCTGCGTGGCTCCAGCATGCCTGGCACTGACTTGGACAGTGGGGACACAGTTGAAGGAAAGTGGATTTCCCATTCCATTCCAACTGGTTGTAAGTGACTTGAGCATGGTGACCATTCTGTCTCTAGCTCCTAATGGCACATTTGGGGCACACTCAATAAATACGTGTTGAATGAGTAAGCTGTCCTTGCCCTTGAGCTGTTTGCGGTCTAAAGAAGAAAGACTTGCAGGTAGGTATATATTCATTTCTGTTACATATTCTGGAATTATAATTACATATTATGTATGTTACAGTGTTGAGAGCCACAGTGTGGTCTGGACATGGAATGGATGAGCATGAGTGAGGGAGGTTTTCCGGCACTGGCTGTAGTTCAGCACATCTGAAACAGGTATTATAGGAGGAGTACCATCAGATAAGGCTGGACAGGTAAGCAGTGACCTGTGCTGAGGAGTTGAACATTGTCTTATAGGACAGACATCAGCAAACTTTTTTCTTGAAAGAGTCATAGAGTAAATATTTTAGGCTTTGTGGACCATATGGTCTCTGCTGCAACTATTCACTTCTGCTTCACAAAAGCAGCTATAAATCGTGTGTAAATGAATGAACCTAGCTGTATTCCAGTAAACTTTTATTTACCAGAGCAGATGGCGGGCCAGATTTGGCCTGTGGGCTATTGTTTGCCAGTCCCTGCTATAGGGTGTTGGGTGACATTGATGCGGTACAATCAGATTAGATCTCCCTCCTTCCTTCATAAATATTTATTGAGCACCTACTGTATGCCCTATATAGTAGCAGTTTCTTCACTCTTGCTGCTTATAGTCCAGAGGGGCAGAAAGGGTCCATTATAGCAGTGTGACAAGTGCCATGATGGATGAAAACAAATGGGGTCATGAGGTCGCAGAGATCCAAATTTGATAGGCTGACCACATGCCACACTATATCAAGGAAGTAATATCTGAACTCTGGCACAAAGCTGAGTAAGAGTAAATTAAGTGAAAAAAACTGACATAGATGAAGGCTTAAAAGGAATTCAGCTTACCTGGAGCCTAGACTGTGGTTAGAAGGGTGACAGGAACTGAGGCTGAACACCCAACAGAAATATGGTGGGAGGGGGCGCCTGGTGGCTCCATCAGTTAAGCATCTGACTCTTGATTTTGGCTCAGGTCATGTTCATGTGATTGAGCCCCGCATCAGGCTGTGCACTGACAGCATGGAGCCTGCTTGGGATTCTCTCTCTCCCTCTCCCTTACTCATGTTCACTTGCTTGCTCACTCTCTCAAAAAAAATAAACTTTTAAAAAATGTTTAAAAATACAGTGTGAGTCACATGTAATTTTAAATTTTCTGGTAGCCACATTTAAAATTAAAAAGAAACAAGTAAAATTAAATTTAATAATATATATTTTATTGAACTCAAAATATCCAAAATACTACTGTCTCAACATGCGATCAATATAAATAATTGTTAATGAAATTTTACATTATTATTATTATTATCATTATTGTTATTTTGGTACAAAGTCTTTGAAATCCAGTGTGGAGTTTCCACTTGCAGCACATATCAATTCAGACTGCCTATGCTTCAAGCGTTCAATAGCCACATGTGGCTACTGGCTGCTGTGTTGGACAGTGCCAGGCTAGGTCATTCAGGGCCATTTGGGCCATCGATGGAATCTGTGTTTTAGCATGAGTACAGTGGAATTTTTACATCATTCTTGTAGCAGGATACTCAGTCATCTTTAAGTTTTTGGTTTTTACCTGACCAGTTACACTGAGGTAGGGAGCTCAAAGAAAAAACAAAACAAAACAAAAAAGAGAAGAAAGGAGAATGACCAACTTTGCATGGAAAAGAGAAAGAGAGTGTGTGGCTTTACCAGAAAACCTGTGAAAATTGAAAATAACAGAACCAGATTTTTTAAAGTTTTTACTTAAATTCCAGTAAGTTAACATACAGTGTGATATTAGTTTCAGGTGTACAATGTAGTGATTTAATACTTCTGTACATCACCTGTGTTGGTGCTCATCACAATAGGTGATCTCCTTAATCTCCTTTACTATTTAACCCATTCCCCCACTCCCCTTCCCTCTGGTCACCATCAGTTTGTTCTCTCTACTTAAGAGTCTGTTTCTTGGTTTGTCTCTCTGTCTCTTTCTTTTTCCCTTTGCTCATTTTGTGTGTGTGTGTGTGTGTGTGTGTGTGTGTGTGTGTGCGTGTGTGTTTCTTAAATTCTACATAGGAGTGAAATCATATGGTATTTGTCTTTCTCTGATTTATTTCACGTAGCATAGTACTATTTGTACTTCCATCCATGTCATTGCAAATGGCAAGATTTCATGATTTTTTATGGCTTGGTAATATTCCACTGTGTGTACGTATGTATACATGTACATATGTGTGTGTACACACATATACACATATATTACATATATGTATATACACATCCATTGTATATATGTATATGTATATATACATATATATATATATATATATACACACACACACACATACATACATATACATACACACACAGCTTCTTTATCCATTCATCAATCGATGAACACTTGGGTGATTTCCATAATTTAGCTATTGCAGATAATGCGGTTGTACATATCAGGGTGCACATACCCCTTTGAATCAGTATTTTTGTATTCTTTGGGTAAATACCCAGTAGTGCAATTGCTGGATCCTGGTTAGTTCTCTTCTTACCTTTTTGAGGAAACTGTATACTGTTTTCCAGAGCCGCTGCACCAGTTTGCATTCCCACCAACAGTGCAAGAGGGTTCCCCTTTCTCCACATCCTAGCCAACACTGATGTTTCTTGTGTTGATTTGAACTATTCTGACAGATATGAGGTGGCATCTCTTCTTGGTTTTGATTTGCATATTCATAATGAGTGACGTTGAGCATCTTTTCATGTATCTGTTGGCCATATGTATGTCTTCTTTGGAAAATGTCTATTCATGTTTCCTGCCCATTTTTAATTGGATTATTCATTTTTGAGGGTGTTGAGTTTTATAAGTTCTTTAATGTTTTGGATACTCACCCTTTACCAGTATGTTATTTGCAGATATCTTCTGCCATTCAGTAGGTTGCCTTTTGGTTTTGTTGATTATTTCCTTCACTGTGCAGAAGTGTTTTGTTTTGTTTTGTTTTGTTTTGTTTTTGATGTAGTACTAATAGTTTATTTTTGATTTTGGTTCCCTTGCCTCAAGAGACATATTTAGAAAGAAGTTCCTATGGCCAATACACAACAAGTTACTTCCTGTGCTCTCTTCAAGGATTTTTATGGTTTCAAGTCTCACATTTAGGTCTTTAATCCGTTTTGAATTTATTTTTGCGTATGGTGTAAGAAAGTGGTCCAGTTTCATTCTTTTGCATGTTGCTGTCCAGTTTTCCCAACACCATTTGTTGAAGAGACATTCTTTTTCCATTGTATATTCTTTCTTACTTTGTCAAAGACTAATTGACATTATAATTGTGGGTTCATTTCTGGCTTTTCTATTTCACTGATCTATTTTCATGCCAATACTGTACCATTTTGATGATGACAGCTTTGTAATATAAGTTGAAGTCTGGAATTGTGATGCCTCCAGCTTTGTGTTTCTTTTTCAAGGTTGCTTTGGCTATTTGGGGTCTTTTGTGGTGGAACCATATTTTTAACTGACCTAGGAAGGGTATGGCGGACAGGTCAGATGTCTGGGTGAAGGTGGTCACCCAATAAAGTCTAAGCCTAGGAGTCTGGTAAATCATCAGCTCTGTGAACTAAGTGGTAACCAGCAACCCTCTCCTTCAGAACCCTAGGATGTCAAGATAGGAAGAACAGGTCAATCCAAGACACCACCTTATTTTTCTTGCCTCCAGTTGGAGGTTCAAAACCCATCCTAGCCTGAGGCAGAGGAGTTTGGCAATCCCTCACATCTGGGCCTGTGAAAGCTGAACTCCATCTTCTATTTGAAACTCACTAGACCTCCTGGGTTGGTCGGCTATAGTCTTGGTTTTGCCAACCCTCTTCCCTGGTCTCAGATGTCCTTGTGTTTGTCCAGTTCCCCACGTGACATCGAACTTTGAATATAGCTTTCTACTCCATCTGCCAAACGCTTATCCAGATTTGACTCTGTTCTTTAAACACAGGCAATTGAAATGTACTAAGTGTTGGAATTACTGATTATTATTTTTAATTAAGCTTTCTTATCTCTAAGCACTTGCTCATCACAGGAAGCCTTAGCAATTGGAAATCTTTGGGACACCTTCTTTCATGAATAAATGAAAAAGATTGGTAATTGACGTATGATTTTTGTGTTAGCAAGCATTATCAAAGTGCTGAAAAATTTTATTCTTTTAATTGCTTTAGTTACAGCCTGGGGTTTATATCACTAACTGGATTATCATGTGTTTTCTTTATGAATAGAAGTTAACTCAGGCTCTATCTAAATTTATTTGTATCTTCCTTAAACAATCACAGACCTACTGTGAGCCAGGGGATACAGGTTGAGTGAGAAACAGCTTGTATGTATTTTCGAGGTATGCGAGAAATAAATGGACAATAGTGTAGTATGATTAGGACAGTTTTGCAAGTAATAGGGGCTGGTGGGGACCCACAAGACTACCAGACTTAGCTGAACTTGGAGAAGGTTTTAAGGAGCAACATAAGTCAGTTATGTTCAATGTGTTCAGAATCAGATTACCTGGGTTTAAATTCAGATTTAATTCCTCACTAGTCATTGCAGTGCTATTTAAAATTTCTTGCAGAAGCTATTTAAAATTTCTTAACCCTGTTTTCCTCATTTATAAAATGATAATACTGATAGCTATATCTACTTCAGTGTGTTATTATATATATTAAATTAATGATTGCATGTATAGTACTTAATTTTGTGTCAGGTGCATGGCAAGCCTGCCGTCAATGCAAACTATAATAATAATTATTAATGCATTGATCATCTAAGCTGAGCTACTCATAGTTAAGAGAGGGTGTTCTAAGTAAGGGGCAAAACCTGAGACCAAAGCTGGGAACTAAGAAAATATGGCGTGCTAAAGTAACTAAAGGAAGTACAGTTTAGCGAGAGCATAAAGTGAGGGTTGGGTCGGTGATGGGAGGGATGGTGGCAAAACACAAGTCTAGCAGAAGGCAGGCAGAATCTACAGTGAAGGGTTTAAGCAAGTTAAAACATTGACCAGCTGTATTCTTAGGAAGTGAACCTGTTTACAAATATCAGGCTCTGAAGACAGCTTAAATTTACAGGTGAATGGAGTCCCAACTGCTGATGCTTTGTATATGTTAACATGCATTACAGGAAAGCTGCGCATTTGAGATGAAGGCATTTGGCAGGTAGCTTTGTGGAAATGTTTTAAAAATATCAACACAGAGAAAAATGTGTAAGCCATTCTCCTACCAGAGGAGAAATATCAAAGTTTGGGTTTAGGTCTCAGATGATGCACTAAATGTTTGGAAACTAAGTTCCCTCTTTGGCTCCTTGGGAAGAAGTTTTGAGATTGGTCTGTGGAAACCGCACCTCCCTGGCCTGTGCTGGTAGAGAAGGTTGTGTGTGTGTGTGTGTGTGTGTGTGTGTGTGTGTGTGTGTATGCATGCACATACACGCATGTGTATGCATGCACACACACGCATGTGTGCACACTCAGATAAATGGATGGATACATGCATTACATTTATTTCTCAGGGACTGGAGAAAATAGGATGACTGGTCACTTCCCTTCCTACATGTGGTGTGTGTTACCTTAATGTGTTTTTAATCCTGGAAAGGAATGTGTTCCATATGGCATAAGAGTATCAAGAATCAGCTGCTCCTTTTCCATGCAAAGTCCAGACAGGCTCCTGGTAGGAGACATAGGGGAGCACCCCACCTCCTAGACAAACTTCTGTGAAAGGATGCCACTTGTGTGCTTCCTCATATATTTGAAGAAGAAAGAGGAGACGAGGGAGACAATATGGAGTCCTAAAGTCAGGTGGACTTTTTCTCAGCCAACTACGCTTTCTTCTTTTTTCTAAAGCTCTACTGGTTCTCCAAGGCTCATCTCAAGTGCTACCTCCTCTAAGAAGTCCAGTAATATAGAAGAGGGGCTTGGACAATGCCATAGTTCCTAAGAGATTGTTGACCCTACCTGCAGTAGAACTCAAGGGCATCATGCATTATAGACAAAAAGTTCTTTACTCTGTTTGGAGGCTAGTCCTGGGACCTCTGGACAGTTTTCTATGGATTTAAATTGTTAAAAGCACTCATGCAAGCATCTATGTCTGTCATGTTCCCTGCACTAAACCCCCCTTTTCTGTAAAAACTGAATTGCTATGTATTTGACTCCTTGTGGTCTTCATATCTTTTCTGGCTACTTTTTGGCCCCTAAACATCCTGGAATATCCAGTTGTCAACGGGCTAGTTAGAGAAGATAGAATGGGCCAACTAGAGGAGTCCCTCATCCCCTCTTTGATTAGAGAAGGTCTTTTGACTTGACATTTCATGTAACACTGCACTTGGCTGAAATGTTTGAGAACCTTTGACCTGGTTACATTTTAGCCAATCTCCCAAGGATCTGAGGCAAGGGAAGGAAAGACAGATCAAAATGGAAATAGATGGTGGCAGAGGTGCATTAACTATTACATGGAGGCTCCTTGGGTAGAGAAGATTAAAATGTTCTAGCTTTTTTTGGTGTAGGATGAGTTTCCCAAGGAAACAATCTCCATTCTCTTGGCTGCTTCTCAACCCACTTCTCCATGGCATTTCTTGCAGTTCCTTCACAGTACTTGGTTTGAGAGCAATAGACACAGACCACTTCATGTCATATCTTCTTTGCCCAGTGCCCAGATGAGGAATCCTGAGATTCAGTGGTAAAGTGGCTTCTCTGTGGCCAGAGAGTGCTATAAAGCGTAACAGTGCAGCTGGAGCCCAGGGCTCCTGACTACCCACTCTTCCACAAAACCAGCCAACTG
Organism: Prionailurus bengalensis; assembly: GCF_016509475.1. Lineage (NCBI taxonomy): Eukaryota > Metazoa > Chordata > Mammalia > Carnivora > Felidae > Prionailurus > Prionailurus bengalensis. The sequence continues at coordinate 76,262,948 of NC_057359.1, read as the reverse complement.
CTTCCCCTCCCCACCCTTTGTATAGCCAAGCTTTGTTGTGTTTTAAAGATCATTGCTAATTTGGGGGAAAATGTAGATGCCAGCTTACGCTCCTGAACTGAAGTGGGGTCTTACTCCACATCAGAAAAATATTCTAGAAAAATGTCTTGTTTCTTTTTTTTCCCCCCAAATATAATTTATTGTCAAGTTAGCTAACATACAGTGTATACAGTGTGCTCTTGGTTTTGGGGGTAGATTCCCGTGGTTCATTTCTTACATACCACACCCAGGTAACCGACAGAATGGGAGAAGATATTTGCAAATGACATATCAGATAAAGAGTTAGTATCCAAAATCTATAAAGAACTTTGCAAACTCAACACCTGAAAAACAATCCAGTGAAGAAATGGGCAGAAGACATGAAAAATGTCTTACTTCTAATGGAGCATTTTTGCCAGTGAATCTTTTAAAAAACTTTGGTATTGACATAATATACATACAGAAGATTATGTACACTTATTATAAGTGCTTGCTGAATTTCATAAATTCAGACATGTGTATCCAGCACTCAAATCAAGAAACAGGACATTACTAGCATCCCAGAAGTCCTCTTCTTGTGTCTTCCAGTGACTACCCTTCCTCTGAAGGATCCCACTACCATGGCTTCTAATGGCAATGTTTGTCTCCTCTTCCTTCTTCTCTTCTTTATCTATTTATCTATCTATCTATCTTTTTTTTTTTTTGATATTCATGTTTGGGTTTTTTCCAGTCTCTTTTTAAAGAATTATTTGGGTGAAATTTACAATAACAAAATTAGCAACTTTATAATGAACTATTCAGTAGTGTTTAATACATTTGAAATCTTGGGAGACCACCACCTTTACCTAGTTCCAAACATTTCCATCACACCAAAGTAAAACTCTTTACCCGGTAACCAGCTTCTCCCCATTTGACCCTCCTCAAGCTCCTGGCAGCCACCAAGCTCTGTCTTTCTATATGGACTTATCTATTCTGATATATTTAACCTTTTAGTTACTGGCTTCTTTCACTTAGCATAATATTTTGGAGGCCCATCAACTCTGCAGCACATATCAATATGTTTTTTATGATTGACTAATGTCCTTTTGTTTGTGTGTACCAGAGTTTGCTTATCCATTCACTTGTTGATGGAAAATTAGGGTGTTTTACCTCTAGTCTATTGTGAGTAGCACAGCTACAAACATGTATGTACATGTACTTGAGTATCTGGTTTTAATTATTTTGGGCATATACCTTGGAGTGGAATTTTAGGATCATATGGTAATTCTACCCTTAATGTTTTGAGGAAGCAACAAATTGTTTTCCACAGTGGCTGGACCATTATATATGCCCGCCATCAATGCACGGGTGTTCTCATTTCTCCACATCTTCACCAACACTTGTTATCTTTAATTTTTTTAACTATATCCATCCTTTGTCTTTAATCTTTGGAGAAATGTCTATTCAGGTTATTTTTTCCATTTTCAATTGGGTTATTTGTCTTTTTGCAATAGTTCCTTATGTATTCTTTATAAATGATTTAGAAATCTTTTATTCAGTTTCTTGATAGTGTCCTTTGAAGCACAAAAGTTTTTAATTTTGTTGAAGTCTAATTTATTTTTGCCCCTGTTGTTTGTGCTTTTGTGTCATACCTAAGAATGTATCTCTAAAATCAAGGTCATTAAGATTTCTCCCTATGTGTTCTTCTAAGAATTTTATGATTTTAGCTTTCATATCTAGGTCATTGATGTATTTGGGATCAGTTTGTATATATGGTATGAGGTAGGGGTCCAATTTCATTCTTTTGGATGTAGATACCCAGTTGCCCCAGCACCATTAATTGTGCTTTATTTTTGTATTTCATAAATGGAAATCCCATAGTGTATATTTTTTTGTGTCTTGCTTCTTTTGCTTGACATCATTTTTTGTGAGATTTAGTCATATTGTGGCATAAAGTTGTAGATCAGTTCTTATTGCTGTAGCATTTCAGTGTATTCATGTATACCACTTATTTGCCCATCATACTGTTGATGGGCATTTGGTGAGTTTCCAAGTTTGGGCTGTCATCAATAATGCTGCTATAAACATTCTGGAACTTGTTTTTGGTGAATATGTATATACACACACACACACACATATATACACACACATACACACATACATATATATACACACATATATACATATATACACATATATATGTATATATATACATATATATATGAATATATACATTTCTGTTGGATGTACTCTTAAAAGTGGAATTTCTGGGTCTTAGGGAATTATCTTCATCATTAGATACTGTTGTAGCATCTTTTTAATCAGGAAAAAATTAAGACTCCTTTATAACGCCTCTCTTTATGAATAGGCACCCTACTTACTTTTACTGCACATGGGAAGTAAGGCAGTGAGAAAGGTAGACATGTGGAAACTGAGTGAGCTAGAAATAAACTTAACATTTCCCTGCTATGAGCTTTAACTTGCAGTCCAGGTTCCCCTCTCTGTGGACTGTGCTTATTCATTCTACAAATCATCACTGATCCTTTCCAAAGACAGCATACATTATGTTCTCGAAAGCAGCAGCTCTACAACTGAAGTAGAATGGCTTAAATACTCCCTTCCTTGTAACTTAGGTAAATTCTACCTTTATGTCCGGAACTTTCAAGACTATCCATCACAAAATCACTAACCATAAGAAATGGAAATGTCCTTAGGAATAGAAAGTTCCATATTATCATTTTGTAAATGGGAAGTCTGAGGACCAGAGGGAAGAAATTTGCTCTAGGTAGTAAAAATACCAAAACAACCCCTTTCCCATTTATATTATGATAGGAAGAAAGGATCACATGAGAAATAAAAATGTGGGTTTAGAAATCTGACATGCCTGGGCCAAAATCCTGGCTCTACTACTTGGTTACTGTGTAATTTTGGACAAGGTGCTTATTTCTGTGGGTGTTGATATTCTCATCCATAAAAGGACTTAAAGATATTTGTTTATAGCATTGTTGTTAGGATTAAAGAATGGATAAAGGTAATTTCTCAGTAAATGGAGCCTTCTTTAAATATTATTATATAGGCTGTCTTGTCCACCTAACTGGTCAGTAGAGGATAGAGTAGCTAGAGAAGTACACATAATCTGTTCTCCTCATAGGCTTGAGACAAGTTCAGTGTCATTCCAAGATACAAGACTCGATTTGTCATGGATGGAAACGTCTGGAAAAAAAAATGTTCACTTAGCACCAGTCATGATACAACTTGTAAGTTGTTCAAGGGGATCTGGATAGTCCAGAGATGATGATGTCTCTAATGAAGTTAGACAAGAGGCATCCTGGTCAAGGACAGAGTACTGACCAAGGTGGCAGAAGGGGGGAGCTCTGTGTCTGGCATGAGGTGTAGCCCTGGAGAATCTCCTCCCTAACCCAATCTTGAATTTACATTTGACAAATAAAGAAACTATACTGAACATGGAAAAGCAAATATAACATTTATACTGCAACTGTCCTTTCCATTTCTATGATAGGTAGGCATGGATGAGGAAACAAGTTCAGAAAGATGTGGTAACTTTCCCAAGGTCACATTATCCTTTCCCCTGTAGCCTGAATGCATTATAAAAACCTTTCTCAACACAGCATTGCAATCACTACCAATCTGTGTGGAGATTAAGTTGAAATGATTTCCATCCCTGGAGTATTTAAATAATATTGCTTTTGGTTCAAACAGACAAGACAATCATGAGAAGAGAGAATCTGTTTACACCTCAATGAGACGGGTACTTGACTTTTGGGTCCATTCACTATGAAAATTCACTTAAACTTTGAGCCTCAGTTTCTGTCATCTGTGGAAATGGGACTAATGATCCATATATTACAGTATTTTTGTGAGAAATAAAAGAGAAGCTAATCTCTCTCCTTGTCTTAAAGGCACCCCTTCTCCACTTCTGCTCTTGTTACTCTTCTAAAGTACAAGCTAGAGAGTGGAATAACCTTGATTTTCATTCTTTGTTGGATTTTACTCTGGACCTGTTCAGTCTCTTGGGCATGTAACTGAGATTTATCATTTCACAGAAATGGACACTGAATGGACAAGATATGGACCTTAGATAACTCCAGTCTCGGTGATGTGAAAATGGCGCATAATGTTCTCCATGTAAATACTGGGGAGCTGGGCTGGGTGTATCTCTTTCCCTCCTCTTACCATCCCACTTCTGCTGCAGAGTGCAGCCTACCATGGGGCTCATATTTAGCCAAAGATGGGGTGGAGAAGTAGGGGAGGGCAAAAGGATAGCACATATATTGAGACCTAGTGTATAGCTACCCCCTGCTGAGTGCTTTACTTAAATTATGATACATTTTTCTCAGGACAGCCCATTTAGGACAGAAATGATGAATCCCATTCTACAGACAATGCTACGGAACAGGTAGAGAACTTCCCAAGATAGCACCGCATATAAATGGCCATGATTCCAGATCCCATCTGACTGTGTTCCAAACCCTTCAAAGTCTTGCACTCTTGTCTTAAGACCTCACCACAACAAACCACTGAAGGGTCATCAGGAATATCACTTGAATATCCAAACATACACACCTGATCACATGGCTTTAGGTCTTTATATTTTCCCAATGGCTGAGCCCAGGAAATCGCTAGATTTCCCAGTCCCAAATATACCATTATTTAAAAAGAAATTCAATCGGGGGCGCCTGGGTGGCTCCGTCGGTTAAGCGTCCGACTTCAGCCAGGTCACGATCTCGCGGTCCGTGAGTTCGAGCCCCGCGTCGGGCTCTGGGCTGATGGCTCAGAGCCTGGAGCCTGTTTCCGATTCTGTGTCTCCCTCTCTCTCTGCCCCTCCCCCGTTCATGCTCTCTCTCTGTCCCAAAAATAAATAAACGTTGAAAAAAAAAATTAAAAAAAAAAAAAGAAATTCAATCGGAACTCTACTTTCTTTTCAATTTTTTCTGTAAACCTGAAGCTTCCCTAAAAAGCAATTCTATTAATTGAAAAGCAACTCTCTAAAATCAGTGAATAGCTGTGGTGTAAAATGACTTTCTAGAATCACACAATGCTGAACACTAAAGATTATTTCATCCAACTTCACTAATAGAATGGGAAACTCTTTTGCCCACTCACCATGACCACCACTGTCATCCAAGAATCATCATTTCTTTCCTCTTATACCCTACATCTGTTCCTTCCCTCCATCTTTCTCCTTTAGATGGCCATCAGGTGGATCTTCCTCTACCACAAATCTGACCTTGTAAGTCCCTTTCTGAAAAACCATTCAATGGCTCCTCATGGCTGTTAAGATAAAGCCTGAAATTCTCAACATGGCTCATGATAACTTTTCTCTCCATCCTCTTATTGGTCCACTGGTACCCTCTCTTTCTACTTCCTAAGTGCATTGGCTTTTTATTCAGTCTCTCGAGAGTACAGTGCTTTTTCTTACCCAGGATGCTGTACCTGCTAGTGCCATTTAAACACACCACCTGCCCTTTTCTCATTGCCAACTTACTGCATTACTGTTTACCACCTCAGATCACAGTCCTTTAGAGAGGTGAGAGAAGGAAGGCTTCTCCTCATTTGAAGGCTAGAGAGGCTTTGCTTTTTGTCCTAGGTTCTTATTTCTGGCCCTGAAGGTTAAGAGCTGGATAGATTTACCAATGTCAGCAAAGCATGATAGAATGTGGACCTTATCTTTTTTTTTTTTTTAACTTTAAAACCAATACTTTGGTTAGACAGGTTCTAGAACTTGGTTGACAAATATAAATAGATGTAAATGCTGAATGTCTCTGCCTGTTTTGAAGAGGGGAGTCATTTTCCCATCTGACGGATTAAGCAACTAAAACACAGTGAATTTTCTTCATGTGTGTGTGAGTGTATGTGCGCATGTATGTATTAGGGTTAGAGGAAGAGGGGAGAAGACACTAGAACTAATATCTTCTGTCTACAAGAGAAATCTCTGCCCTGTGACTTCCCGTCTACAGACAGAACCCGTGAGTACAAAAGCCCTATGAAGACTTTTTCCTCTCTTCTCTATTTTGGACCTATTTGCCTCTTTTCTTGAAACTGTTCTTTAAATCTTCTTTCAGTCTTCACAGTGAATTGAAGAGAACTGAGCAAAACGTTCTCTGTGATCATTCTCTCTCTTTGGAAATAGCAATTTATCTGGCAGAACGTAGCAGTGACTTTGGTGCCTTCTCTCCTTTCAATGGATTCTGTTTGTCAAGAGTCCAGAAAACCTGTGGGTAGTTCTTGACTTCCCTACCTGTAGCCTTCCATATAATTCACCTTGATGTCCCCAAACTGCCCTTTTGTGAAGATTCAAAAATTTTAAATATCAACAGGTCAACACATATTTTGACTTGTCTTGGGGTGGTGTTGCCTGCCAGCAGCTCAGTCTACAGGGCCAACGACTTTACCCCATGGCAGTGCCTGTGGAAGTACTTGAATGCTTTAGTGCATCTTGGTTTCATTCTCTTAAAAAACAATAAGTAGATCTCAAAACACAGAGTGTATTATGAATAGTTGTCGTGAGCCACCCCTGTCTCATAATAATCAAAACAAGAGTTAATATAATCTGTGTCTGCTGCAGTTCTAAGAATATTACATATTTATCTTATTTAATTCTATCAACAACATCCTGGGGTGAGTCCTTTTATTATTTCCATTTTACAGATGGGAAAACTAAATCTTAAAGCAATTAAATAACTTTACAAAGATCCCATGGCTACTAAGTGGTGATAAGATGAAAAATGAGATCCAGTAGGCAGATCAAAAACAGCAAAACATCAGCCTCAGCTGCGGGCTCATTTGATGAACCAGATGACTAAGCATTCAATTATGAAGAAAGAAATGAAAATAAAGAATATGCTGGAAGTATATTGTTGAAGATAGCATCCAAAAGGCTAGCTATAACTGTCATATAACCATAAAAACATGTGCATATATGTGTAAATTTCTATTTATATATTTGTTTCAGTTCCCTAAAATGTGAACTTTTTTTTTAACATGTAAGAATGTTTTTCAGTTTTTGCATATGCAAAATGCAGATGTTTACAGGAATTTATTTGTGTAGAAGATTGGGTGTAGATCGAATTCAACCTCACGCAACCACTGATCTTCTCATTCAAGACCCTAGGGTTCTCTTCCACATGAGTGTGTGTGCATATGTGAGTCCTTTAGATTTCCACAACACACAGAAACCACACCGCTACATACTGAAGCATACAAGCTATTATATATTTTCATAATATAGAATTTTAAGGTATAGTAATCAACAGTGGCAAAATAATTCTGTCTTCGACATTATTTTTTTGTGTGTGAGATCCAACCTGTAATTGAGACCAGAGAAAACAGTATGGAAACACAAATCCACGAGAACAGGATAAAAATATCATGAACAGCAAAATATGTCTGAGTATTTAAAACCGTATAGAAAAAATAAATTAGATGAACAATTGTGTAAATATAAATTAAAAAAGATGACATTCTTAATAAATAAAGTTTACTATTTACAATTTTATATATTGCTGAAAGACTTAACTTAGATCCATAAAAACACATAAACAGGAAAAAAAAAATAAAACCCAAAATAGGAGCAGCAAATTTATGCGCGTGAGGTACAGAAAAAGGATTGGAATTGTGTTTTGTTTTTGGTGTTTAGATTTTTTTTTTTTTTTTTTACTTTTTTTATAGTAGTAGGCCAGTAGAATTCTCATGAGAACAGATTTTTAAGCACTTCAATGGAGAATCATTTTTGGTAGTTTCCAGAAGGTGCCAAACAGATTTCAACATCATAACAATTAGAAATACCCATAATAATTATAACAATAATAAAAAGGTATAATATGATACATAAATATGGAAGAGCAGTTTGTAATATGAATACATTTTCTCTAGACGAGATCACAGTTTTATTTTGTAAATATTACATTTAAGTATATATATACACACATATATGTACAACTATATATACATGTGCATATATATGTAAATTTATATTTATATATAATATCTTTATATAGATAGATATCTGCGGACAGGTTATTGATTATAGAGACCCAAGAAAGCAACTCAATAATTGTTCAAAATTCTCCTCACTGACTGCTGGTGTATTAGTTTGAGAAGCCCCGAGTTGTTAGCACTCAGAATGCCATATCTTCTTTTAATGAACACTTGATGTGGAATTTTAAGTCTGAGAAGAAGATGAGATTTTAGTGACTCCCTTCCTCCATGAGGTTGGAAATGGCCCATGAGTCTTGACTAGACCACAGTAAACTGACTTTTACACTGTAAGATGTAATTGGCTTTTAATCAAATTCTAGAACTGGTAAAGGCCAGCACAGGGGAGGAGAAAATCCAATGTACCTAGGAGTGAAATATTCCCAAATACAAGCCTCTCTCTTAAGGTGGATTATAAAATCCAGGAGCTCCAGCTTTCTTCCTTGAACTATCACATGAGCACTCCCTGTCTTTCTTAAATGGCCAATGGGCCTGTGCATTCTTAAAAAGTAACCCATGGACTTTGTGTCTCTCACAGATTGCCACAGCCCCTTTAAAATCCTCAGGGCCTCACCATCCCCTGCCATCCCACTGTGAGGTAGGTAAGTAGTATCATCCCCATTTTGCAGCTGGAGAAACTGAGGCAAATGGAGAAGCTATCTGAGGACTTGTTCAAGATCACTGAGCAAACGGAAGCCTGGAGTCAAGAATTCCAGGTTCTTTCTCTAGAGACATAACTCCTCTCTCGGCTATTATACAAATCTTTTAAAGATCAAACCATTGGTAGGAATTTGGCAAAACGTAAATAAGTTACAAGAATAGGCTTTTATTCATTTGCTATTTAGTCTTTGCATTTGCTGATTGCTTGGTTGATTTTGTTTTGTTTCTCAAAAACCATGGGAAGTACCTGTCTGGTCATGTAGCAGCTTTTTTAGGAAAGTGGATCGTGCAGTGTGATTCTAAGTGCAGTCTTTATAAAGCCCAGTGCTCTACTGGTAAATACAAACATTTTATAACGTGAAAAGCACAACACACTATGTCCCCTTAATATTAGGTAAAACCAATTTCCAGCCCTCCCTACTCCCGGCTACCACTGATTGCCACCAAACAAATAGACAAAATGCTCCCCCGACAACAACAACTACATATCAAGGGGGAAGAGGTCTTATTCCTGGACCTACCACAATGTACAGAAAATAACAGCATTATAAGATCCCGCTTTATGTCTCCTGCTAGGGAAAATTTTTATGGTTGTGTCTACCTACTAGTCTGTAGAATAAACAGTTCCCTTTAGGAAGCACAAAAATAGTTTTTTTTTAATTCTTATTTTTAATCATGCATTTTATTTCCTTTTAATCTTTGTCTTCTATCAATCTCTATCTGTACAGCTTTCTTACCGTCAATTTCTTTTTATTTTCCCACTTGAAGTAGTTCCAGAAAAAAAAAAACAAAAACAACCACAAAACATAAAACCTCAAAACTGTTCACTTGAATTTATGGTTTCCTTCCTTCCTTCCTTCCTTTTTCTTTCTTTTGTTCTTTCTTTTTCTTTTTAAAACACAGGTAAGACCTATAACAAATTGACAGTTACAACCAAGTTAAATTGAACCTGGAAGGGAGGTAGCTGAAATCTGTCTGAAAGAATTATTTTCAACAAATAGCATTTAAGCATTGGCCAAGGTGGGAAAAAGGCCAAGAGAACCGTCTAGGCAGTGACTCAACATGCTGAAGCCCGGAGTAGCAGCGCATACCCTCCATCTTCAAAGCCCTATTTATTTATGATCGCTCCCTTTCTTAACACCCTAATTTAGCCACCAAAATGGACTTCCCAAGGACTATCTTCCCTTAAGAGATGGTTGGCACAGACTATGGGGGTAATGCAAGTCCTCTGGCCATGCAGTTAGGGTTGTGGCTTGGAAAGGCTTCTCAAAACAGGGTTTGGAGAACTGTCTTCCTCATCTTTTCTTTCTTGCTGCCAACAGGCTAATACTTCTTCAACCCAGAACCCCCAACTGCTTTAGGGCCCCCGAGCTGCTGATAGACAACAGTGCTTCAGACCTGCCTCCTTGTGAGTACTCCATTATCCTAAGCAGGAAATGATCAAAGGGATAAGACCATGAGTTCATTCCCAGAAAGAAAATGAAGCCGGAAATCAGTGCCTCGCACAAATAGAACTGAGTCTCTTTCTCTAAGTTTTGAGAAGGGCCTCCCACGTGAGCATGAGGCTGGTCATCAGTGGGGTAGCCTATCTTGCCTAATATCATTGTGAGTAACAGGTTTTATTGATGGTAAGGAGGAGACTGGGTGGTTCTCTGCTCAACTCAATCTGTGAGTTTGAAGATCAAAGTCAGCCTCTAGGAAACTTTGCTCAGCTGGAGAGTATGGGCATAGACAGGGTGAGAGTGAAGGAAGAAAGACCACGAGGGTCAATTTAAGGGAAGCTGGTGAGGTTTTTCTGTGGTTCCTGCAACCCCACCATTAGTAATGGCGCCTTTGGGTCTCCAAGACTTTTTGCACTACTTCCATGCATGATAAAGCAATTGGGAGGGCCCATACCATTACCTTTCTCAGTTTATATCTTGTCAGCTGACCACACATGCTGATAACTCAGCTAGGGCAAGAGAGGGGCTTTAGAAGTTGGCAAGAGTCCTAAGATACTGGAGGGAGTACAAAATGGGATCAAGTCTTCCGATTTTGAGGATGGTTTTGCTAATGATTGGCCCTGGTAACTATAGAAAATGATCTGAATATAAATGAGATGTGAGTTTGTAATAAGGAAATATAAGGGATTTGAGTCTGTCCTTAACCATGGTGGCAGCTTCTCCATTCTGGAACCCAGTCTCAGAGTTTGGAACACGGAACAAGCCACACGAATCTAAGCACTGCATCATTTGTGGGCACCTGTGCAAAAAGCACCTTGATATATGTATATATTGGCTGATAGATGTCTTCTCAAGTGCTCCTGGTCAGCAGGTAATTGCTGTCAGGAGTAATACAGGAAGAAGGTTCCTGAAGTTATTTTTGGTCCCCATAGGAGAAAGGACGATGACTGATTAACAATGACTGCCTCAGGTGCAGCAATGAGGAGTCAGCACACATGCCTGGGGTTTCCCATTCCTGTGCTAGACTTTGTTTTTGTTGGTTGCTTTCACTAGATTTGAGATGACATGATTTACAGCAATCTTTATGTGATACCCTCCTACTGCCTCATTTTCTCAGTTCCAGGTCTAGAAATTATGTCCAGCTTGACCATTCTCGCCACCTCTTTCCATATTAATTTCTTCCCATATTAATTCAAAAGGAGCGGACAAGTAACTGGTGGAAAACAGGCAAAGAGGACCCCAATGAGGTAGGGGCTTCCACATGCAATGGACTACCTCCCTCTCAACTTTTGGAGGCTGAACCTGGGTAAGAGGGAAGGGCGGACCAACCACAGGTGTGGATGGGAGTCCTGACAGCTGGAAGACTATGTGAAGAACATGATGACCATGTTTGGTTGTTGGGGACTGACGCTGTGTGCTCTTTAGCTTCCCTCTGAGGGCCCTCAAGAACACAGCTCAGATTGATCATATCCAAAATGATTCTCTGTTCTAGAATGCTGCTCAGGGCAACTGTGAGGTCCTCAGCACCAGAGCCTGATCTAGCCTGGAGGGCCAGGAAGGCTGGGATAAGGATAATAACTCAAGAGTCCCCACAATTCCAGCAGTCTCTGGATGGCCCCAACAGCATATTTAACACTGGTCCACTTGATTATAAAATCTAACACTGGCTCAGACATTCTGGACTCTCAGTGAGGGTTTTAGTATCTCTAGTCCCTCTACTCCCTCCTAGGATGAGAAGCCCACCCATGGGGGATTTAACTTCTCACCATGTGGGCCAATGAGGGTTTTTCTCTTGCGGAAGGGCTAAGAAGTGAGGAGCTGTGGGAAGATGTGGGTCACTCTTAAGGCAGACTGTTTGGTTGTGTGGGGTTTTTCCTAACCTAGTCCTACCATCTTGGGGGTACTCAATGTATAGGATAGAGCAGCAGGAAAAGTAGCAGCGAATGTGGTCCCAAGGCAAGATTTGGGGAATGGGTGGGTTCTGGAGGGATATTATGGCCTCAAGCAGGGGGCTGTTATAATACCTTGACACTGCAACCCTATGCCATTTCCAGCTTGGCCTTAACCCTGGAGTTGGGGTAAAATCCCCCCACGGCAGAAGAATTAGGGGGCTTTGCATACCTTGGATTCTTTACCTCACCCTGGGTTCTACTTCCCTAGAAGGTAGGTGATCAGAGACCATTTCACTTCTAATCCCAAAGGACTGCACAACAGTGCATGCCTGACATGTTCCAAGCCTCAGAGTACAAGCTCTCTTGACAACACTTGGTCTTAGCAGTTTCTGCAACTGTTCTTCTCCCAAGGACAGTATTGACTAGGAGCTTGGGAAAGGGAAGACTGAGTTTGTTCCCGTCTCTCTCCGCTCAGTCTCCAAAACTGCCCTCACACAGATGTCTGTTGGGGTACGTATGCATGCATGTGTACTAACCACATATGTGCATACTCCTAACTGTATAACATGTTTCTTGCCGTGGCTGTGTGACAAATGATTTGAATTTTAGGCTCTGGGACAGCACACTTGTATATGCAATCCATCTAAGACTTTGGGATGGGATTCCATTCCATCCTTCAACATGGCGAGACTTGGTTCATGCGCCCCTACTATGAGTCCTTCCTGGGTGAAATTAAAGGCAGACCGGTTGGGTGCTAAGGATCCCTGGTGTGGGGAGGCCATTCCGTTGAGCAGCTGACTGTGAAATCAATACCAAAGGGATGCGGGTCCTGGCGCTGGGAATTCTTTGTCAACTCCTTGTCCTTCCTTAGCCATGGCTGTATCCCCGGAGGTCTTTCCGGCTGTGTTCTTGGGCCTGGGGGTCCCGACAAGCACAGTCACCTTGTAGGTCACAGGACATAGGAAATGGGGTAACCTGCAGAGAGAAAGAGAGAAGAAGTGAGCCAGGTGGTTGGGTCTGATATAGTTTTGCAATGACTGAATTTGGTGGGGGAGGGGCAGCAGACTCAAGTTCAACTCATAGCTCTGTTTCTTGCTAGCCCTGCAATAACTTTTATCAAAATCATCACGGGTCATTGTAGCAGCAGCTTCCATTTTCAAGGGCATTTATTATAGGTCAGGCACTTTCTAAATAGGAAAACATCAAATCCTTTGACAACTCTGTAAGATGATGGGTAATAAAACAATCACCCTTTTTCAGACAGGGAAACTGAGGCTCTCTGACAGGGGCAGGCATTTGCCCAAAGTAAAAAGTGACAGATCTGGTATTTAAAGTGGGAGAAGCTACTTTTCTCTGAGCCTCAGGTTCCCAGCTAGAGCACTGGTATCATTAAGCCCCACCTTGCACTGTGAACTCTAAGGGCTGAATGAAATCATGGGTGAAAAACTGTAATGTAAAATGGTAACGTAACTGTAAATCCCAAATTTTGGTTGAAGGCTGTTGAGGAGCAGATTTTAAGAAAGAAAAGCTGAGAGGTATACAACATGAATTGTTATACACATGTAACAAAAGCTGTGAAAAAAATGTAAAAACTTTTCCATCCCTTCACACGCTCTGGGACCTTGATCTGGCTTTCCTTTCTAGAAACTGAAAGCGTGAATGTCTTCCCCATGCAGCAGATGACTGGTCTTCCCAAAGGGCACAGTGCAGGCCCTGCTTGAGCCAGGCCCAGCCTGGGCTAACGCAAGAGGATTTCACCTCATTGCATCATGGTATTTGCATATAACTTTTCCCAGGAGGCCCCCATCTGCGCAGATGGGTGTAATAACCTCATTCGCCTCCTGCCTCGGCAGGGTCTCCAAGTGCTCACACAGTCTCAGGGAACATCTTTGTCCTCCTGGCTTGTGGACTCATTCTGTGTATCTAACTCTTCTCTCTGCCTCTTGGCCTGCCTTCCCTCCCTCCCTCTCAACCTCTTTCCATCCTGCAATTTTGCAGTGATTTAAAATGGAAGATTGAAGTATAAGCCCCAGCCCTCTCATCTACTGGTGTGAGCTTGAGCATGTGACAACTTCTCTGAGCCTCAGTTCATTCATTCATTAAATGGGCATAATGAAAGCATATACCTCCTGAAGTTGTGATGAGGGATAAGGGAACTGATGAAAAACATATAGCACAGTTCTTGGCATATGCTCAGTGCATCGATGGGTCGATCCATCAATTGAGAGATATCTCACATCTCTCCCTCAGTGAGGCAGGAACCATGTCTGTTTTGTTCATTCTTGTTTTCTCAGAGCTTAAGCCATAGAATGAATGAATGTTCATTTCTCTACCTCTCTCTCTTTCATTGTACCCATGACTAGCACATCTCTGTTTCTCTTTTCAATTTAAATTCATAAGCATTCAGGGGTGCCTGGGTGGCTCAGTCATTTGAGTGTTAGACTTTGTCTCAGGTCACGGTCTCATGGCTCATGAGTTCGAACCCCGTGTTGGGCTCTCTGCCATCAGCACAGGCTTGCTCTGGATCCTCTGTCTCCCTCTCTCTCTCCCCCTCCCCAACTAGTGCCTCTCTCTCACTTTCGAAAATAAACATTTAAAAAATTCATAAGCATTCACGAGAATGCTAAGCATTCTCATAGATGCTTCTTCAACGCAGTGTCTTTCTGCTTACAACTACTTGCTGTTCCCTGTTCAGGACACGGACTACCTAGTTGTCATGCCTTTGTGAAGGCTGTGCCTTCTAATCTAGAATATCCTTCCACAGCCTCTAAACGACATAGAGGAAATTCTCCAGTCCAAGTGGGGAAACTGATGGTGGGGCCAAGTCCAAATCTAACAGCTGAGGTCAAATGGGGAGAGTACCATCATGGGAGCCAGGAGGCCTGGACTGGTCTCCTTGCTGGATTCACAGTCACTGAGCAATCTGGGGAAAATCCCTCCACTGCCATGACCCTCAGATACTATATCCATAAAAGGGTGATTTTTAAAAAGACCACACATTTCATACGGTTGTGAAGTCCAAACACAAATAAACATCCAGAAACCCCAGCACGTGGCCTCACACTCAGGAGATGCTTGTGCTGAATCAGATTTCCCGCCAGCTCACATTTCACCATCGGTGACACCTTTGCTGCCTGTTGTCCCCTTCTCCCACCTCCCTGACTTCAGCGGCTTCTTTGTCCTCAACTCAACCCTTTCCTTTATCTAGTCTCTTCTCCTGTCCTTGCCACATGCTAACATTAGAATGATCCGGTTACCTCTAATATCCTGTGCAGAGTTCTCTCTATAATTCTTTCTCACTGGGCTCTAGGACCCATTAGAGAGAGTCTCACATCTGATTTCTCTCTCTTAAATAGAGAGAGAGAAAAAGCTTAAAAGAGAAAGAGCTTCCCGCTGCGTCTCACACAGGCAAAAATTGAACAGATCTCTTAGAATAAGACCCAAAGTCCTTACCATGAGTTCAAGGCCTTGCATGATCTGATCTCCACACACACTTCTTGGACCACCTCTGGCCCCTTTCTCTTCCTGACTCTTGGTGGCTTATTTATTTATTGGTTCCTCAAATACTACAACTGTTTTCCTACCTTTTTTTTTTTGCCCATAATCCAAACTTTATGGAAAAAGTGACACCAAAGTACGAGATCACTGTTGTATACCTTACAAAATTAAACATAATTATTGGCAGATAACCTGGAATTACTGAACAGATAAAACTTTCTGTAATAGAACACAAATTCAGAAGGTTGTGTGGATCATTAGCGTCGTTTTCTTCTAAATGAAAGGTCACCCCTTCTGTGACCTTTCCTCCTGTTGGCTGGGATGACACTGTCCGACAGCCTCCATAGAGAACCACCATCTGAGCAAGTCTCTAGCCATCAACCTTCCTCTCCCCTCACTGCTCTTTCCTGGCCAGCTGCTCCTCCATTCTTCAGGTCTTTGTCTCAAGTCTCACCTCCTCCCTCATTGGTCTGACCAAAGATCGCATCGTCACCTTCATCTCATATTACGTCATCTCATTCTGAAAGGCTTCTGTACTTGTATGCCAGCTCAGTCTGAGCAAGGACCATGTCTGTTGTTGACCTGAGTCTTTATACATCACACACTCAATGGACCCTTGAACGGAGGAACAAATGAATGCATGAATATGCACCCAGAACACAAGGCAGGGACCCTCTGCTCTTGCACTCACTCTCTATGTGAGTGTGTACATGTTGCTTCCCTTCTCTGGGCTTCACTTTCCCTACCTGTACATTAAGATTTGATTCTAATGCTCTCTACCTTCCCATCTGTCTGAAAATCCTTCTCATCTGAGAAAGGCAGAAGGCAAAAGCCCTGGCCAGAAAGGATGTAGAAACTTAGGCTTTCTCCACAAACCCTGTCTTGCACGTTACCCTTTCTGCCATCCCCAGTTCTACGAGCTTGTCCAATATCACCAGCTGGCAGGGCCCCGTCACCAGTTAGTTTCTCTAAGCCAGTGTGCCCACCCTGGTGAAGTGAGCAGGGCATGGCCACTCCCTTTCCTCCCCAAGTCAGCCAGGGCAGTTTTGGCATTTTCCCAAAGAAACAAGTCTGGAAACTGAGGGAAGGAACCCCGATCAGAATAACAAAGTCTAGAAGGTTTGGTCTCAGGAGGCAGATCTGGAGCCTCCTTATCTTCACTGCATGCTTGTAAATACAGCTGCATTTACTGAGCCCTTGCTAGGAGTTTGGGAGGCAGACAAGTTCAGGTGTGGGCTCCACCTAGGTGCCGCTTTTCCAGCAAGTCCTTGGCGCCCTGGGGACTTCATGTCCCCATCTGTAAGGCAAGGGTCCTTGGAAAGACCTCGCAGGGTTCTGGTGAGGAGTCCATAAAATAACCAGCTCACAGAAGCCCTAGTGCAGAACAGACGTACAGCCTCTTGTTTCCTCCTCCCATCCTTCCTCTTGCATCTTAGCAAAGTGCCTGTTCAGAGCCTGCCTTGGGATCCTCTCTTGTCACAAGCATCCTCCGTGGCAAGTGGGAACAGAAGGGTAGAGACTGTCAGCTCTACCCACTTCCCAGGTGTTCCCAGGTCTGACATGGGTCCACTGCAGTGAACACCACTTTACACACACACACACACACACACACACACACACACACACACTACCAATTCCTGCGGCCCTTCCACGTGCCGGATAATTCCTAATGTGCTGGCTAGTCCACACTGCACAATGCTGTGAGGCTGTCACTATTAGCTACCCATCCTGTAGGTGAGAAAATAGAGGCTTCAGAAAGTTTAAAAGAAAACAAACTCACCCTGGGCCTCACTACTAGTCAGTAACTAGACGGTGTAGGATTCTAAAGTCCACTCCAAACACTGAGAGCTTTTCAGCAGGTGAGAGTAAGAAGGCTCCTCCTTCACAACCTGGCCAGGCTGACTGCTGCTGTGTCTTTTGATAGCCAATAGCCTTTTGTCCCTTAGTATGTGCCTGGCTGAGTTAACCCAATGTGCTCTATCCCACTCACCCCTCCCAGCAACCCTAATAAGGTAGCTATTCTTATCATCCCCATTTTACATCTTAGAGGAAACGAAGATGCACAGGGGTGAGTCAATTGGCTGGCGGCTGGCCTGAGATCTGCATCCCTGTTTGTAACCACTCCTTGGCACCGACCCCCCAGGAGGCAGGCGGAGCAGGAGTCAGGGTCCCCTTTTTATAGAGAAAGAAACTGAGACATGGAAAAAAGGGTCACATTCCTGGTAAAGTCAGCTCTGAACCCAATTCCCAGGTTTCCTGGGAAATTCCCCAAGCAGCTTCCTACCTTCTCCCCCAGATGGGCTCCCAAGAAAACCTACCACCCACAGCACAAACGCCAGGGTGGCCAGTTTACATGTGGGATTCCCAGCACCGTGTGGCTAGGCTATCCCATAAATGGCTTGGCCACCCACTCTAGGATTCTGTCAACAAGCCCAGGTCAATGACCAAAGGCCATGAGTCTCTCCTTTTCTCCTCTGTACTGGAGATGGTGCTCAGGGACAGGGGTTTCTCCTTGGGGTGAGTTGCCCAGGATAACACCTCCACCTGTGTGTGTGTGTGTGTGTGTGTATTCAGGAATACAGCCCAGGCAGATGCATCACAAGGTCCTGGCTGCAGGTATCCTCTGAGGCTGGGAGACAGGCAGGGGCGGGATTGTGACTCAGACTCAATGGGGAGGTCACAAGCAGAGAGTGTGGGGAGCAACACGTGTCCTATGCTGAACGCCAGAACGCCTTGACTGCCCACACGCCCACCGTGGGAGCTTGGGCACATCACTTCACCACTCTGAGTCTCAGGGACTTCACGGTGTCGACAGATGTAATGAGATCAAGCAGACCAAGGTGTGATGCAAGTACAAGGACTCCCCGTAAGCTCTTTGGAGGCAGGGTAGATACGTGCCTGGTACAGGGCATGGAGGAGTCAGTGAATACAGAGGCGTGTTTAAATGTGGATAAAGTGGTCATATGGATACAGGGAGAGAGAGTAAGGGAGAGAAAAGGGAATGAGACTTGGGTTTGATTCTTTATGCTGTTAGGCAAGTTATTTTCGTTTGGGGGGCTTCAGTTTCTCTGTAAAATGGAGGCAATGACAGGCCTGTCCATTAGAAGTATTTTGGATAAAGTATAAAATTCAAGTAAAGCACCTAGCATGGTATATGGGCATAAAACATGTGCTCAATACATGATGGTGATAATGAGGGTGACGGTAGTAGCGATATTGGGGATGTTGCTGTTGATGGTGGTCATGATGATGTATGTTGACAATGGTTATGAGAATGGGAACTTTGAGGGACAGTTGGGTCTGAATAGGATCAAACTAAAATAAGTATCTAATACTTACAACTCCTATCAGTCTACACTAACACCATGTATTAGGTGTTCTTGTGGACATAGTTCCTCGATAAGCCATTTACAGATGAAATGCATGTTTACTCAAAAAACAAAATAAAATAGTGTCTGATTTATCCACATGGAGAATTCAAAGCTCCATCCCAAACAGGGAAAATCATAACACTCCAGAAGCCAATGATTTGGTGGGCGAGGAATTAGTATAGTGTCTTTAGTCATCTTCTTGTTATCTCTTACTAATCTTTCAAGGTAAACACATCTAGCCCCTCTTCCAAGAAGCCTTCCAGGATCCTCTAGACTAGTTCAATGCTTAGAATCATTGAACACTCCTTGGCTCTGTGGATAAGGTTCAGATTCCCTGGCTTGGTTTATAAAAGCCCATTCAAGGCTCATTTCTTACCTCTTACTACTTACATCCCCTCTCACCCTGTGCTCTAGCAACAATTAGGGAAATGTAGTTTCCTTAATATGCTCCCTTACATCTGGGCCTTTGCACAGACTGTGCCCTCTGCCACAAACACTGCCCTCACATCCTTGTCTCTGGTCCTCCCCCAACTCCTTTAACCTGGCTAAGATTTACTGTCCCTTTCATATCTCACCTTTGGTGTTGCCTTCTCCAGGAAGCTTTGTCAGCTTCCCTCACTTGCTCTGTCTCTGTTGGCACTTAATATACTCTAAATAAACTCAGCATGGTTGGGACTAGGTCCATCTTGTGGCCTAGAACGTTGTATGTCACATATATAGCAGGTGCTCACCAGTGGGGTATGTCAGAACCAGGGATCCATCAGTGAGCAAATGGATGTATATTCTTGACCTCATGAAATGTTCATTTGATCAACAAGAGGGTACAGATTCCGAGACAGTAAATGCATTTTATAGTATGTGCCAAGGTGATAAGGGTTTTAAAACAAAGAGAAAAAGTGGAATCCAAAGCAAATGGGTGTGTAAGGGATAGTGTAAGGTGGGTGGTCAGGGTGGGCCTCATTGAGAATTTGACACTTCGGCAAAGACTTGGAGGAGGTGAGGGAGTGAGTCATGTTGGATGAATGGAGAAGAATGTTCTCAGCCAAAGAAGGAGCCAGTGACAAAGTCTGTAGGTAGAAGGATGCCTGGCTGGATGGTGAGGAGTTCAGAGGGCTAGAGTCAAGTGAGAGAGACTACTGAGAGTAGGGAGTGAGGCCACAGAAGTAATGGGGGTAGGCAGAACACATTGGGCCTTATAGGCCATTGGGAGAACTGTGAAGGGCTTTGCACAGAGGAGTGATACCACAAGACTTGTTTTAGGAGGACCATTCTAGTTCCTAAGGAGAGATGTAAGACCCACTGATGGACATCACCAACTCTGCAACCCAATACCCAACCCTTTAGCATGGAACACTCAGCGAAGAAGGCTGCTGTCCATCTAATGATGTTTATTATCTTCTCATGTATTATAGAATCACTAGCCTCCTTATACCAATGGGCTTCATTTGGGTATAATGTCCTTTCCTAAGAAACCACGTTGTTTTCACTTAGATTTAGCAAATCAATATGGCAACCCTATACTTAATGTCATCAGTTAGGCATGCCATCCTGTGCTGAGACCGGTTTCTGGGATTAATCTCTCCTTAATCTTTACTGGTCTCTGCCCCAAATAGCCCTCAGATTCTGACTCCATAGCCAAGTCCCTCAGGGAGCCATGTGGAAAAGCCCTAGACATGAATATAATCCAGATGTCAAGAGATAAAAAACTGAAGGTGAGACTGGCCTGCCCAGGGTCACAGAACTAAGTCACAGAACTGGGACTCCACCCCAACTTCCCAGACATCTTCCACAATTAGTCCCTTAGCAGCTGTCTGAAACATGACCATAACTAGTGTTCCAGGCCACCACGCCTTACAAAGCCTTGCTATGTTGAATAAGTTAAGGCTGTTTCCCCTTCTTCCCTTAAAGCTCCAACACATGCTTACTGAGAATGATTCCAATTATAAATGATTTTTTTTTGTTTTGTTATGAGGGTAGATTACTGAAGCGACCGTTCTGGAAATCTGCTCTGTATTCGAGACTCCTCAAGGCTCCAAACAGGAAAATAATAAACTGACATGCTGAGAAGCTGAGTCCTGCCCCTTCCTGTCTGCCTTGCACTGCAGACAGGTGTCTGGATGGGAAACCGGTCACCCCTGTCAGACGGAGTTTCCTGCATAGTCTTGCTCTTGTCTGCCAGCTGGGCCCAGGTCACCCCACAAGGCAGATGTGGGGAACAGCTGGTGTCTGGACAGACAGAAAAAGGGAGGAAGGATGGAGGGAGCAGACTGACATTCTGGGCCATCTGACTAGGAGTCCCCAGGCCTGGTGACTGGGAAGAGGGTTCGGTAGAGAGTTGGCTAGAAGGAAATGTGGGAGAAGATGCTGAATGCTTGCTTACCCATGGGCCTTAAGTTCATACCCAGGACAGCTCTCTAGGAGCACTAGGAAGGAAGCCCACCCGCCAGGGGAAGGGGGGAAGCCGCAAGCTCATTACCTCTAGATGTTCAGAACAGGGGTTAGAGGCAGATGCCTCACAGTCCAGACTCACGAGATTTGCATCTCAGTCCTACCACCTGCTGGCTGTGGGACCTTGGCCCTTCTCAGCCTCAGCTGCATTGTCTACAAGATGAGCATAACAAGACAACACCTACAATGGGGCTGCTGCGTGATGAAATGAGATGACACGTGCAAAAACGATCACCACTATGCTTGGCAAATCATAAGCTCTCAAAAAATAGTAATGACGATTGTTTGGAGTAAGCAAATCCTGACTCTTACCCGCGGCTGTGTCACCTTGTAAAAGTGAGTTCACCCTCTCTGAGCTTCAACAGAGTCTATCTTATTGGGTATCTCAAAGGGAGATAATATGCAGAGACTCTAACCCTGACAAGGCACCATTAATGTGCACCATTAATGGAATTACTGTAATTGAGGAAGGTGCATGAAGTAAGTTCCTGAATGCTAGGCTGGGTGCTTGTGGGCAGGGAACTCCCCACGATGGGTGGCTGGGGCCAAGAGTTCAGGTAGGAATGAAACAAGGCCACCAGTAAGGGGCAGGGAATGAGAGGAAGGAAGCCAGCCTCTGGCCCCTCTCCTGCCATCAGAGGCTTCCTGCTGTGGAAGCTGGAGACAGAAACCAGGACTTTTTTCCACTCAGAGGAAACTGCTGTCTGGGACGTCAGGGATGGCTGGCAAGGCTGGGAGCCTCGATGACTCCCCACCCTGTCTTCACTGCTGGGAAAGGCTGTTTTCACCTTGGCCAAGGGGAGGAGTCCCACGTCCAAGGTTCCCTGGCAGTCGGGGTTCATGGTGAATTGTCTCCAACAAGAACTGGGATGGTCACGCTCATGCGCACTGAGGACTCAGCCCCATGCAGGAGCAAGAGCTGGGCTCGTGAGTCAGGGAGAACTGGGTTCGAATTTGGGCGTCAGCAGTTGTGGCCAAGTGACCTCAAGCAAAAGTCCTGTTGGTGCTTGGGGCCCAAACTGCTTCACCTGTGCAGCAGAGGTAATAGTGACCTGTCAGAGCTGACATGGGGATTAAAGAAGGTCACAGAGGACACGTGTCTGGCAGGATGTCTGACAGAGGGGACAGTTCACTTAGGGGTATCTTTTTCATCCTCTGTTTCTCCACCTGCTGTCTCTAGAACCCAGTCTACTGTAGGAAGCAGAGTTGGGTGTGTACGAGAGAGTGTTAATGCATTCAAGAAGCTGGAGTTTACTTAGAAGTTAAATTGGGGAATTTAAATTGTAGGAAGTGTGAGTTTAATTTGAGACACGCTTCTCCTCCAGAAGTCAGACTTCCAGGAATCCCCAATGTGAAGAAAGCACCAAACGCTGCGAACAAGGAACAACTACGGCAAAGCTGTGTGCGCCAGAAGAGAAGGTCAGGCTCTGTAACCCATGCTCCCCACATGGTTCTTACAGCCCTCTCCATCCTGTCTTCCACCACTGCTCACCTCCTCCAGGAGAGCTGCTCATTCTCCAGGGCTCCATGTAAATGTCACCTCCAAAGCAGCTTTCTCTCACCTTCACGCTGCTCTCCAAAAGATCCTGCACCTGTCCTTTACTGCCCTTGCACAAAAGCACTACAAGGTGTGGTTGTATACGTCACTGCTTAACACCTGGCTCCCTTAATAGACTGTGCGCTTCACAAGGGCAGGTGTCAGTCTATCTGGACTCTGGAAAGCGCACACAGTCCGGTACAGTGCTGGGCCCACACAAATGCTCAAGGAACATGCGTCTCACTGAACGAAGGAAACTTGGCCGACAAGAAGGATCACCAGTTTAAAGAAGGGGATCTTTTAACACAAAAGGCCAAAATTACGTACATAACGTGGGTGGAAAAGCAATGACTATGAAGCATATGCAGAACTGCCAAAGAACGGACTCTGGGTCTCTCACTAAAGAGGCAGCACTCACCTAAGGGCCCTGATGTCTGAAATTGTTGCACCCGAACCCAGTATAGGAACAGAGAGCCAAAATGGCCATATGGTGTACATGCATATATTTTTGCAAGTGACTGTAATAATTTGGAATCTGCACCTGAACCCCAGTCTCATGACTTCATGTTCCTACCATGCACTCTGTAGAAACAGCAATCCATTTAAGGAAGTTTCCCAATAAAAATAAATTAGTTTTTTTTTAATGTTTTTGTATATAAGTTATAGTTGGTAGGAAAATTCTTTTCATCGGAGCTGCTCTTACTCCAGCTGATGGTGTCACATGAATGATGTGTCATAATTCTACACAAACTTCTATTTAAAACACAAACTTCATTGTCCATTCACTTTCACAAATGGCTCATTCCAACAAGTGAAATTGACACTATTGTATGCTATTCATTTGGCAACATGTATCAAGAGCCTTATAAATGCTCGCACCTCTTATCCTAGTCCTTTCGATTCTAAAAATCAATTGTGAAGGAATAATAAGAGCTAGAAAAATATTTACCTGCAAATATATTCACAAGCATCATTATTTATCATTGTGAGAAGCTGAACCCAAGAGTTAAAAATAATAGCCAGAGGGGAATGGTTACACAGATTACAATACATCACAACCCTGTGATAAATAATAATAGAGGAAAAACTATGGCTGGGAAATTTGTAATAATGTCAGACCATATTCTTACGTGTAAGATTTCCTGTGCTAAGTAAAAACAAAACAAGAATTGCAAGCTGGAAATGCAGTGACATATACACAGGCGCAAATACCCACACACTTAAACACACACACACAAAATACTCCAGAAGGAAAGCAATGGCTGTTTTGGGTTGTAAGATCAGCAGTGATGGTGGTGTTCTACTTTCTGGATTTTCCAAAAAGTAGAATATGTATTGTTTCGTACCTGGGAGAAAAATGAAATTCACTTTCTACTAATGAATAGAAATGAGTGAATAAATACAAAACAAATTCATTAATAGAAAATTCATTAATAGACAATGAATTTTATTCAACTGTATTCGGGCAGAAAGTGTCTACCTTCAGTGTTTAAAACAGAAAAGAAGGGCAGGCATCCTGAAACGTTGCCCATACAAGACTGGCTGATCCCAGAGAGCCCCAGCAGCCCTAGTCATCAACCAAAAAATGGAGTTTGAGTGTGTTCCTTGGGTCTTACCCTGTTTATCCGTGCATTCTAGGGTCAGAGCATCATTCTTAAAGGAACTAATTCTTTTAAGGACGGTATAATATAAAGGTATTTAATTAGCAAGCCAGGAGCCTTGCTCTGTGTCTATCACTCCCTCTGCCACCATAGACAAATCATTCCTCCTCTATGGGCCTCAGTGCCCCATTATGAAATGAAAAGTTTGGACCACATGATCACAGACACCTCGTCAGCTAAGACTGACTGACCCGTCTTAGGAACAAAGTTCTCCCTTCTTTAAAGAGAGAGAGATAAGCTCAAATGATTTTTTGGCTCAGAGTATTGATGAATATAAAAACAGAAATAGCTTCCCATGAACATATTCATCACAAGAGTGCTCTCAACTTGGGTTGCCCTGGTGGACCCACCTCTTCCCCAGCGCTCATCAGGAAGAAAGTGGAGGTGTCCACTCTTCTGTGACTGGTAGATACATGTGATAGTCAAATATTCAGGTTTTACTACAAACACTTGAATCACTCCTATTATATCTTAATATGCCAAGGAAGAAAATCACAACCAAGACCACCCCTGCTAATTTTATAAAAATTAGATGTGAGAAACAAGAGATTACAGAATAATCAAAGGCTATGACTTACCTTGGTAGAAATGTCCCATCTTCTCTCTTCCCCTTAGATTTTAGCCATACAGCCTAAAATGCAACTTCTCTCTAGGATTTTACATGCCCCAGGAATTCGTTTCCTGGCCACCTCCCTGATCCTTCTCTTTATCTCTCAAGTTTCAGCTTCCATGCTGATCCCTCCGTAGAGCCTTCTCCAACCCCTGGCCTGGGGCCTCAAAGTGCTCTATCCTCCTCATCCCAAAGTATTGATGACTCTTGTATTTGTCTGCTTCCATACCTGGCTCTAAGCTTTGAGGGTAGGGAACCACATCTGCAAAGATCATCCATGAACCTTCCCACCTAGCTCAAGGCCCAGCACATGACATTAGCTCAACTACTGCCTAAAAGAATAAATAAAAAAAAAAAATACAGTACAGTACAGCTTGTGAGCAAGTGCTGACACAACCAAGGCACTAGGTTATCCAGCATGTAGGGTGATCCTGGCTGGGAAGCTGGGCAGGCCTGCAAGAGGCAGTGCCCAGGGGCCTACCTTTTTGGTCTTCACCGTAGAGGCACAGCAGTCCCCACCATCGTAGTTGCAGAAAGCCCGGTTGTTGATGGCATCACAGTAATTGTCTCCCATGAAGGGCTACAAAGGGGGAGAGAGGCAGAAGGGAAGGAGGCCTGTTAGCATCCTGAGTGGGTAAGCAATGGCCCTGCGGTTGTCTAGCTATCTCTCAACCTTTTAAAAGCCTTTGCAGACAGCCTACCTGGCTTCAAGTCTCAACACCCTCTTAGACCAGTTATCGCTTCTGCCATTTTTAAAGACTTATCTAGCTGAGTTTTCCCAGACTAAATTATGGTTATGCTGGTGGACACACTTGTAGGAGTATGCAAAGCCACAGGATAGATCACTTACATCTTTCCAAAGCAGGACTCATTTTACTTCATGAAAAGATTAGAAAATTTGAGCACCTTCCCCCTACTTTTCCTAGTAGTAGGTAATTAGACACACGATTTATAATAAAATATAAGCTGAATGCAATCTACCCAGAATTGTAAAGATCAAAAGTAAGAATTCATAGGAATTTGGCACAATTGTCCGTATGTGATTGTGGGCTCCCTCTCCTCTAGCACTGGAGTAAAGATGTACTTAACGTCACGTGCTTTATGTGTTCGTTGTCTTTGTTCTCCAAACAACATGTGAGGTAAGCTTTGCTCTTCCCTCTTTTCAGATGATTCTGAGGCTCAGAGCAAGAAAAGTGCCCAGCCAAGATCACACTGGCAGGGCAGAGCAGTGATTTAAATCTAAGTTGGCTTCATATTTTTTTCTTTGCCATTCTAGCCTATATCTAGCACATAACTGATTTGTTGCTTTTCTTCCGTGTGCTCCTCCAACTCTGTGGTGCTACAGAAATCAGGAAAAGATGACAGAGTTAAGTCATTACTGATCTGAACCCAGGGAAATCTTACAGGAAAGTCAGGAGTATCTGCAAACCCCCTAACACTTTTTTATTCCCCATCTGAGCACTTAGCCACTGTTTTCTGTTTATGAACATGTAGCTGGTGTAAGACTGTGAGCTCATTGAAGATGTGGGCAACATCCAGTTCATCTTTATCTCCCTATCACCTATTTTAATGCTGGGCACAACTTTGGCTCTTAGAGATGTTTATGAAATTGAATAGATTGCATTGGCATAGTGGAAATGCAGGTTTGGAAAATCTGGGCTCTAGTCTAACAAACCCCAGTGAACTGGAGGGGTTACTTGGTGATTTTGGTTAACTGGTTATCCTCACTGGGTCTCAAGACTCCTAGCACAATGAAATAGGGAGGTAGGCTAGGTCCACTGATTTCTCAAAACAATAAGCATACCCCTTGCCCCATCAAAAACAATACCATATGACCCTTTACTATAGAAAGCAGTTGAAAGCAAAACCACTCTAATTAAAGTTCAGGATGGGTGCTCTAATGCTCAGTGACTCACTGATGGGAAAGGTGTCATCAGTTGGCTAAGACCATTGCATCTCAACACAACCCCTCTGATCCAATGGTCTCTCCTTTGCATCCTGACTGTTATGGGGAGAACTGAGCTCCACAAAGAGTCACCCCCACCCCCGTGGCATCCCTGGCTTTTGCATCTCTGCCCCAAATTCACAGAGCCTTTGTGCCCCCAACTCATGATGCCAGATTCCATTTCCTCACTATCCTGTTAGGGTCTAAAAGCATCTTAGCAAGACAGAACCAAGAACAGGCAAGAGCTGTTCTCAGATGTATGTATGCACAGGTGCATGGCTATGAAAACAAGTGTGGCTCTGCTGTGCACCTGCCATAATGAACACATTATCACATTCATATTTGAGCTGAGAGGCACAAACAACAAAGGATAAGCCCTTGGTTCTTCTCTGTGCCTTAGGAGACCTGCCTATGGGCTCTGATCTTTAGGGTCTTTCTTATATCAAATACAGGAAGGAAGGAAACCTAATGCACCTTCCTTAGAATAAAAGGAACTGGTTTGGTAAAGGAGTCACTAGGAAAGAAGAAGAAAAAATAAACGAAACTGGTTCTTTTAATTATTATTATTATTATTGTTGTTGTTATTATTATTATTATCATTATCATTTAGCCCCGGAAAAAATCTCCAGTCTCATCACTAGCTGTGTGTCCTTTCCTGCGGCACATCCGTGCATCTGTCCACCCATCTACGCATCCATCTTGTATTTAACCATATTTACTGAATGCTTACGATGTGTGATACACTATGCTAAAGAAAAAGACATAATAGTGAGTCAATATAGATCGAGCTCCTACTCCTCCAGACCTTACACTTCAGTGAGCAGGCAAGCTTTAATCAAATAATCACACATCTAATTGCCAATTTCAACTCTGATAAGACCTATGGAGGAAAGGTACGTGATGTTGTTAAAGAGGACTGAACCTAATCAGGGAGCTCTGTGAAGGTGTCCCTAAGGAAATGACGTTTTGGCTGGGATCCGAAGACATGCAGGGGTTAATTAGATGAGCATGGAGAAGGGAGACTTTCTAGAGACAGCAAATAACATGTGAAAAACTTCACTACTTAGAGATTTTTTTTTTCCATCGGTGGTATTTCTCATGGCTACTACTAGTACTAATATGTTCAGGTGAGGAATTCAACCTTCAGGATCTAGTTCAAACCTCATCCCTCCAAAATGCCTTCTCTAATTCCCCCCGGATATTCTGTGTTTCTACAGCTTCTTGTACTTGTTTTGGATACAGCGCTTGGTACATCTTTAAGAATTCTCTCTTTAACTGTCTATCTCCTTTACTACACTATGAGTTCCTGATGGATGGGAATGTGTGTCATTTATTTTTGCATCCTAGATTTTCTAGCAAAACGTGTGGCAATTTGAGCAAAACTGTATCAAATATACATTCCTTACATGTTTACTGAGTAAAACCTCAGGAACGGATACACGGATGGACAAGGGGCAAGGAGATACCACAGATGAGTCAGGAAGAGCATAGTTACTATTTTCACTTGACTAAGATCATGGTGTTCCCAGAATGCAGAGTAGTGCTGGGCACATAACAGGCATCAGTGAAGCTCTGACGCATGAGTGAGTGAATGACCACTTTGGATAGGGTGGGGGCAGGGGGGTGGGTAGAGGGCTCAGGAGTCTCAAAACCCTTTCTCAGTCTTGGCTACCTCTAGACACTCCAGGTTGATGGCTCCTTCCTGGGCCCAGCATTTGTATCTCTTCCAGGCATTGTTTTCAGCCCCAGGTAAGAGGCAAACTATTAGCTCTAAGCTGAGGAGTAAAGGAGAGGAGGAGCACCTACAAGGGCAAAGGCGATAAGCATCATTGGCAGTGCTCAGAGCCTGACAGGTGAGGGTCTCCTAGGCCCCAGTGCTGAGTCAAAGGAGGGATCGAATTCTGCTGTCACACTGGCTGCCCAGACCGCCAACTCAGCAGAACAAGCGCCCAGGTAATCCAAGCTTCCTTTTTGCAAAGCACTGGACCGATCCAGAGAGATGGAAGGAAGCAACAGCCACAGGGCCTGGGCCTTGGCCTTGATTTTGCCATTCCTGGCTGAATCTTGGAAGAATGGAGGTTCTTAAAGACTACAGTGTCAAGTGCCCTGAGAAGATGCTATAGGGAGCTCCTAACCAATACACAGAAACAAAAGTGTGGCCCAGGGACTGTCCTGTGACACTTGCAGTTCCGAGGTGTTTCATGGGTGGGAGGTGGCCTAGTGGAGGAGAAAAAGCACTGGGCTGGAGTCAGGAGACCCAGGTTCA
The DNA here is from genome assembly GCF_016509475.1 of Prionailurus bengalensis. Classification (NCBI taxonomy): domain Eukaryota; kingdom Metazoa; phylum Chordata; class Mammalia; order Carnivora; family Felidae; genus Prionailurus; species Prionailurus bengalensis. The sequence goes on along the minus strand of NC_057359.1, from coordinate 76,233,626 downwards.
TGCTTTGGTTCTGTGGCTTTTATGCTGTGCAACTTTGGGCAGTCCATCCCCTCTCTGACCCTCATTTTCCACTCCATATAAGCATTGAGTAGATCACACTAAATTAGATCATACTAAGAACCCTTCCAATTTTGGCATTCCATCAAATTTTAGATTTGGCTACTATCTAGGTCCCAGTTTCCTCATCTTTAAAATAAAAAGTCAGGTTTAGATCATCTAGAAGAGCATTTATGGCTCTGACATTCTAAGAATTTCATCAAATACAAAGTTTTCTATGGGGCACCTGGGTGACTCAGTCACTTAAGTGGCCAACTCTTGATTTCAGCTCAGGTCATGATCTCAAGGTTCGTGGTTCCTGAGTTCCAGTCCTGGGTTGGGCTCCACACTGGGCGTGGAGACTGCTTGGGATTCTCTCTCCCCATTTCTCTCTGCCCTTCCCATTCTCTCTCTCAAAATAAATATATAAATTAAAAAAAAAAAAACCCACAAAGTTTTCTAAAGCACAATATAGTCCTTTTCACCTGCGTTTTCCTGACTGGGCTCTGGGGGCACCACAGATAAGTGTTCATCCACTTGGATGGAATTTGGAGCCTCCTTTTCACTGTCAGCTGAGAAGAACCACAAAGGACTTGGGGTCCACAGAAATATCTCTTAGTTCCATAGACAGTGCCCCCTTAAGAATACACATGACATCCTAAGTACCCTGTCCCTCCCTAGGTTTGTCACTGAGACAGAGACAGATCATCATTTCAAACTCCAGGGAACAGTTCAACTGCGAAGTCAGAGAGGATTTTCCACTTTCAGCCTATGGTCGGGTCTAAGATGTCCATATTAATTCTGGGGTCAAAGAATAAGTGAATGACAAACATGTAGCAAAAGGAAGTGATCTTTAAGTAATGGTCAGCAGTAAAGTAGGAATTAGAAAGAAAAAAAAATGCTTCCTGTGGTTCTGTAAAGGTTAAATGTGATAATCTGGGTAATGTGCCTGGCATATTAAAGATGCAAAATCAATATGGCCTCCCTCCCTTTTACAGATGCAGTATTATGTTGAATACAGGCTTAGGAATCGCAATTCTGTTATCCATTAAATGTATTTTTGAGTATGTTTGTTGAACTGTGCCTCAGTTCCACCATCTGTAAAATCAGATTGCTCATCTCTGTCCAAGAAGTCTATTAAAAAGGATAGTTACAGCACTTAGTAGGTACAGCAAATGACAGCCATGATTAATATACAATAATAATGATGATGATAACAACAGCAGGATCATTTTTAGGGACTCACCTCACAGCCTTTGACACAATGAATCAGAGCAGGGTGAGGATACCACTTGAGACCAGCCGTGCAGACAACTCTCTGCAGAGAGAGGGAGAGAGTGGTCAGATGGGTTTGAGGCTGGAAGGAAGTCATCTCTTCAGTGATCTCACATTCAACCACCCCACCTCTTCTTGGATCTTCCAAGCCCTGATTTCACCCTGGCATTTAGATGAATAATTTGCCCAGGTACTTGTAAATAACAGGAATCATAAGATCACAATAATATGTGTTTGCTGTAGGTGTCATGATTCTGTATTTTCCCGGCAGGAATAGGGGCTGGAGAGAAACAGAATTGGGAGGATGAAGACGCGATTAGAAAGGCCCTTCAGGAAATTCTTGGCTGGTGGAGGGAGGGTGGAGGGAGGAAGCGGATGAGGCAGGGTGGATATCTGGCTCTAGCAGGAAGATGGGAGAGCAGTGTGGAGCAGGGTTTCCCAAAGCATGTGCTGAGGACCATCTTCATCAGGGGCACTGTGGGAGCACATTAAGGAGGCAGATTTTTCAGAGCTGCTTTGGATCTAATGAATCCCAACCTCCAGGGCCAGGGCCTGGGACTCCACATTTTAAAAACAAGCCTGCCAGATGGTTCTGATATATACTACAGTTTGAGAGCAGTGGGCTGGTTCAGAACCCTTGGAGACACAGAGAACCCTCCCTGCCTCCACCTGCCGCCATGCCATATGGGCCCGCTCACAATCCCCTGACATTGTCCGTACTCCCACACCCCTGTGACTTTGTTCTGGCTGTTCTCCTTCACTGAAATGCCCTTCCCCATCTTGCCTCCTGGGGAATCTTCAGTTATCTTTTAAACTGCTGCTCAGGACTTACTTCCTCTGTGGTGCCTTCCCCAACCCCCTCAGATCTTATAGGTATGCATATATGCATTTATTTATAGCCTCCTTTAATAATAATTATTACTACGACAATGACAACTAAAATATATTGAGTACATTCGTACTAATTACTTTATGCATTATCTTATTTATTACTCGTCATGAGGTGAGGTGGGCATCAATCTCGGGTCATAAGGAGAATAAATTCCCCTGGCTGCATAACTGTTTAGTGAAGAAACTGGGATTTGGAAGCAAGCACTTGTTTTGGAAATTATTTAAGGCAGCTCGTAACATAAAACCCAATAGGAGGATAATTCTTAAAGGAGGTGAAAAAAGAAAGCTAAAACTAGAAAGGTAAATAACATTAGGAATGGGGCTAACATAATGATCCCAGAAGCTCCTTTCTCTATTCTGCCATAGATGCCTTACATTTCACGCCAAAATTACACTGATTTCTGTAAAAAATGAAATAAAAATAACCTGGAGGCAATGCTCAGATTTGCAACGAGAGGTAATTGTGTGAGGGATCAGCCATGGAAGTCTATAAGATAAGGGCTCGCTCTCCTGGATGGGTGCCAGTTGATTAATTTTAGTTAAGAAATGAACAGTCAAATGGGCCAGAATACAGAAAACCATGTGACTAACCCATTTTTCTCCATGAAGACAGACCTTTGTGGGAACCCAACTGGAATTAGGTTTCTTGGTGAGCTTGGAACAAAGGGAATCACATGACTCCGAGATCTGGCTAAGACTGGGTTGGTGCCTTTCTTCTCTGCCACACATCATCTCTGGTTCACCCTTGGATCGTGCAACATGGCGTCTGGCACATGGAGGATGCCCACGAAATATTTTTGCTATAAATGAATGGCCACATCTCAAAATCGAGATGATTTTATCAATAGGCTGTATTTTCTTTACTTGGCTTCCTCTCTTCTAGAGTATCAGAAGAGCCCTTATAAAGCCTACCACAGTGTTTAGTTTACAGGACCAGTTTAGTGTAGGTAGAATTAAATTAAGGTCTTGGACAAACAACATAACTTGAGGATGTGACCATCAATCATGCAAGGTGAAGTCTACTACATAGTCCCCTACTGCCCCTACTGTCCCTGTCTACCTTCTCCCATTACACCTAGAAAAGGTGATATATGGGAAGGACATTGGGCTTTGAGGTAAGTCTGATGTGGACGCAATTCAACTTGAATTTGCTTTAATTTCCACTCTGAGGCTTGGTTCTCCTGCCTGTGAAATGGGTCCTGAAAATCATGTCATCGGCTTGTTGTGATGATGCACTGAGATAAGTGGTATGGGAATGGTTAACCGAGGACCTGGGTTTAGACATCTCTGTCTCTCCCAAGGACCAGGCCTGGAGCACAGCAAACACGTTGGCCAAATGAAGGAATGTGAGTAGGTCCAGGGTTCCTTTCTTCCAGCTTCCAGCTACTTTGGTGCCCTGTGCTTCCTGGCCCCAGGGCCAGAAGTGGGGAGAGTCACCTGCTTTCCTTCTCTGGGACACCTTATCCAGGTTTTCATCTCTGGGTCTGAGGGTCTGTCCCCAGCCAAAAAACAGGGATGCTTGGAGGGGCACTCGGTAACGGCTCGAGTCATAGAAAACAGCATGGTTAGGATCCACGAGGGATTTGATGCCCATCCCTCCCCCTGTTTATCTGAGAGCTAATTTAATCCGTCTGTAGGAGTGTCGTGGTGTGGTTGTACAAGTTTCTGTCAGTTGAGGTTTACCTGACGTGAGTTCAGAGAAAGGACTTTTATACTATCCGCAGGAGCCTATTTATCTTTCCAAGGCTTTTGGATTTTCCACTATTCCTTTGGGCTGCACGCCCTACCTGTCTCACCACAGGACCTCTCTGTATGTGAGGAGAACTGGGAAGCGGGTAAGGGGCAGGAGCTGAAGGGAAGGCTAGGCTATTTAGACCACAAAGTGGGAGATCCCAGATGGGGCCCCGCAAACGACAGCCTTGTTCCTCTGGATGCCAGTGAGAGGCAGGCCAGGTTTCAGACCAGGTTTTGTAAGATGGCTTTCGTTTCCTACCTGGGCAATGGTGGGTGTGCCTAGGAAGAATAGAGTGCCCTGTCTTCCTGGCTGTAGTGACCATCAGCATCAACACCCAGGCCACCAGTGCTATCACCACTGCCATCATTAGCACCCACCGGCACTACTGTCGTCACCTCATCATCAGCAAAGCACAGGCACCTACCCTGCCATCATTATCCTCGTCCTCATCAACACACTCCCTGTGCTTGAGGCTTCATCTACTTAATTCTCACCATAACTATAAGCATGCTACTATTTTTGAGTCTGGTTTACACAGGAGGAAACAGAGCACAGAGGAGTTAAACAACTTGCTCCCAGCCATACACAGAGGCAATGACAGTCAGGAATTAAGCCCACGGCTCTCTGATTTCCAGGTCTATACTTGGAAGCCTACATTCTCACTTATGGTGTCCTAGCCCCCAAAACTGTGAGTATAAAATAGTTGACTCTTTCGACCAATGGAAAGACCAAGGTTCAGAAAGGTGGAGAGGCTATGAGACAAAGAGAGGTGGGGGGAGGACTGTCTCAAAGATGAGTCCCAGAGAAGATGGGTCCCAGGCAGCACTGAAGACCTGTGAGAAAGCATCTTAAGAGAGCCTCCCCATCCTAAGGCTCAGATCAGATACCCCTCCTAATACCTTCTAGGATGAGCCCTCTTTTCTCCTTAATTCTGTCCTTGATTTACAAGCCTTACTGTGAGTGACTTCTACCATTTAAGTTATTTTTGCCTTTTGTTAGCAGTTCTGGAGCTTCTGGCTTTCTTTAAAAGTTGAGGCATTTTCCACCCCTGTATGCCTGGTGTTTGAGGACTGCCTGCCATTTAGAAGGGCATAGTCAATGTTTTTGAATGAGTGAATGAACCAATGAGCAAGTGAGTGGATGCATGGGAGGGTCCATGAGTGAATGAGAAATCACTGGATCCCTGACACATCTCTCCGTCCATGGGCTTCACCTCCAGGGCACACAATATCTCCATCCATACATCAGATAGACTGGACTTCATGTCCACTCAGAACCATTCTATCTCTGCCTTGTGGACTCTTGACAGGGTTTCCCACAGTGCTGCCTTCTCTTCCAAGGACAGAATTCTGCATCCTTTGTCTGCAAGTGTTGAATTATGATTTATAATGTGGAAGGTGGTTGCCTTGCATGATGAAATGCAGGAGAATTAGTGCTGGGTTCAAATTCTGATTGAACCACATTAGTTATGTGAATTGGGCAGTGACAAGCCCTCAGAACCTCAGCTTCCTCATGGGTAAAATGGTGACCCTACTGATCTCACTGGGGTATGGTGGAGACAAAATGAGGTGGCATTTATTGACCTGCCTAACAAACCATGCCTATATAAATGATGCCTTCAATAAATGATGACTTCCTTTCTTTCCCTTAAGTTCCTCCATCCTTTTCTTCTTCTCCTCCCTTTCCTCCCTCCTTCCATCCTTTTTTTTTTTTTTTTCCAGGAGCCACTATAAAATCCAAGGTCTCAAGTACCTAGAGGAATTACAAGCCTCTGAGGTTGTGAACTACATTTGCTGTAACCCAGTCAAGGTGCAGGGCAGATTTGAGGTGCTCCTCTGGGGCTGGTGACACCCAGAATTCCAGATGCCCAGGGCTGGGAGTCTATCTCATCCAAAGGTTGCAAGCCAACGGCTTCCAGGCTACACAACCCACAGAAATGTTCGGTTTGGCACACAAAGTGCTTAACAGAAGTCAAAATTATTTGCCAGTATTTTTAAAAAATTAAGAGATTTTACATTTTAAAGACTCCAGATTTCTTATTTTTTCTCAAGAAAAAGTGGAAACTCTAGCCGTACTAGGCATACATTTCCACATTGCCACACTTGGCTAGAGAGCCCCCTCGGGAAGCAGGATGTTTTCCAGAGTTCACCACTGTCTCTACCATTCCCTGCAGTCTCTCCAGCACCGGAGCCAAGAGACATTTCCATCTGTCATTGAGTTTGTATCATCTCATTTATTAGAGGAGAGGAAGATTTCTCCCTATCTTCCATATCCCTGTCACTTCCAAAAGTGGGGGGTGGGGGTAGGGGAGTGGGGGCTTTCAAAGGAAAGAACTTTAAAAAAAATGAAGGGACACAGTGTTCTTGTTTTTGAAAGTAAAACTAAACATTTTAGTACACCTGAAACTAATATAATTTTATATGTCAATTATACCTCAATAAAAAGGAATAAGAAACCCCCAGTAGAAGTTATCTCATTGGTGCAGCCATTGCCTGGCATGGGGAGGGGATGATCTTTGGGGAGTCACAGACCCTGACCTGGGTAGTGGTTTCAGGAGTGGCCGCAAACATACAAATTTCTCAAATCTCTTGCTAAGGGTCAGCATATATGTTCAATCTCAGTAAGAAAAACTTCCAGCTGTATTTAAAAATTCTTATTTCTTAAGTTGGATAGTATGTACATGGGTGTTTGATATATTTTCTTTAAGTCTGTCTGTCTGAAATACGTAGAGTAAAACATTGCTACTACTATGAATAATATGACTAGGTATTTAATATACAGAACGATAGGCCTGGCCTGCTTCACCCATTTATCCTGCCTGCCTGGTTCCTGTGGGTGTTTGAGTTTGTGACTCTTGATCCAGGACTATGTCTCATTCCACAGTTGCGGAAACTGCAGCTTATAGAAATGATAGGATTTGTCCAAGGACACACAGCAAGAAGATGCCTGGGTTTGCACTAGAACCTTGGTCACCTGACCCTGCAACCGTTAAGTATTTAGCGAAACCCACTGTGTACTCAGCACTAAGGGCAGTACCGTTGTAAGCAAGATGACTGTGGGCCTGCCCTTTGCAAAGGCCACTGTTCTGGTGCACTAGTCACATGCCCTCAGTGTTGAGATTCTACTCATCTAAGTGGGTACTGTTCTTGTCATACAGGCCAATACGTGTAAAGTACTTAAAATAGATCCTGTCATGTGGGCTCATGAGAGGTGGTAATGCCCATCCCTTCCCAACATTGTGTGCGATGAGGGCAACTTGGAGAACCTGACGTCTGCCATGGGGGGGAAGTCTTTACACCACTGTCATTAGCAAATGCTACAAGTCAGAGTTCTATACGGTTATTTTAGGGGGCGGAGGTGGAGGCAGTGGTGGACAGCCAGTTGTTAACTATTTACCAGCACAGTCCCTGGCAAGCCATCGGTCAACATTTTGCCTTTATTATCATTGTTATGCATTGAACAGAGACGGCACAGGTAGCTGGAGAAAACTGCATTAGACTGGCCGGGGTGTCTCTTCAATTTCTCTTAGGCAAGTGGCTTCCATCCCTGAGATGCCATTCACTCTCCGGGAAAAACGGAGACACTAAGACCTACCTTACGGACTGTGTCAGGGGACGGGTGTAAGTAAAGGCTGACCCAGTGCCCGATTCACAGGAGGTGTCCATTAGTCGTGGCCTCGCACACCCTCACCCGGGGACAAAGGTGACAGGAGTTGGAAAAGAGCCTGGCCCCCACCCATCTACCTTGTGCTGGCCCTGGGAGGCAGGCCTCAGAAAGCAGAGCTACCCAGGGCCTGCTCTGTTTCCACGTCGCTCTCGTCACACAAGGGGCAAGGGCACAGCAGAGGCCAGCTTTTCTGCCGTATTCCTGGAAATCATCAATCTCTGCCCTTCACCCTCCTCCCTTTTTCTACCACATTTTTTTTTCCTCCTGGATAATGAGGCCTCCGGAGACCAGTGGAGGTCTGAACCTCGTTATGGCTCTCTCCGTAGGCCAGCATCAATAAAGGCCGGCAGACCAGGGAACTGGGTGGGGGTTGGGGCAGGCAGGCAGGCAGCGGGTGGGCAACTGGGGAAGGGGGGGACTTGCAGGCTTTCAAATCCCTGGATTTATTTCACAGTGAATTATAACTGAACTCTTTAGTGCCCAGGCTCACAGTGGGAAGGGTGGGAATTCACCCAGGGGGCAGAGCAAAGGCCTGAGTGGGAGCCGGGCCAGGGGAAACTGGTCTGAATCCCAGACAGAGAAGACCTCCGGTAGTGGGGCATGAGGGAGGTCTCCTGTGTCTGCTCTGTGGAGGAGCGTGATTCCCCTGCCTTTGGGTATGTGGAATCAGGGCAGGGCAGAGGGAGGGGAGGCATGGCAAGGCACCATCCCAGCTCTCATCCTTCGTGACCCTGGCCTCATCCCCTCCCTCTCTGCTGCTCAGTTTCTCCATCTGTACAATCAGGGGCCTGTGCTGGATCTCCAGCCTCCTTGAGATTCTGACCTGGCGGTTCTGTGCGCGCCCCTGGGTGTGTAATAGCACACCAGCATCCACTGGGCATTCGGTGAGAATCTACACGGGGACTCTGGGTTCGCGATGGGGAAAGGCACGCTCAGGGCAGAAAACAGATGAGGAGCTTGAGGTTAGGGAGACAGAGCTGTCTCGGGTATGCATGGGAGAGTCAGGGGCAGATAGAGGGGCAAGAGCACGGGTGGGTGGGAGGCAGAACAAGGCGAGAGAGGTCTTGGGAGAGGCGAGAGAGAAACAGAGCGGAGACAGGGGCAGGGGGAAGGGACTACAGTTGGGGGTGGGGCAGAGGGCCGTAGGTGAGAAAGAGGAAGGAGAAGAACGCTGGGGTGCACGGGGGAGCTGGGCAGGCCGGCCCAGTCCAGTGCCAGCTCCACGGGCGGAGTGCTGAGTAAGCCCTCGCAATCACGCCCTCAGCTCATTTGAGAAACCGTACACCCGGTATCGGGTTCTGCCTAGCTATCCGGAGCGAGATCTGCAGCAGGAGAGCAAGGCCTCCCCGCTCCGCGGGCAGAAAGCCTGGCCGGGAGGGACATAGCCGAACATCGTCCTGCACGCCCTGCCTCCCTCCTTCACCTTCTCCAGGGTGAGCCAGTGCCCGGAACTGGTGCTACCTGAGGCCCAGGATCCCCGCTGCCCTGGAGGGCAAGAGTGGGGTCCCACAAAGCCTCTAGGGCCTCGGATAGATCAGGCGACGAGGGGGAGTGGCCAGCCCCAAAGTGGGCCTGGGCAATGGCAGTGGGTACCAGGAGGAGGCGCCTACGTGGCCTTCTGGCCAGGACCATGCCAGCTTGGCACTGTGGGAAGAGCACTACACTTGGACTCAGGCTTGGGTTCGAGCCCTCGCACTCCTGAGAGCTCAGTGTCCAAAAGTAGGCGGTGGAGGCGATGCCATGCCCCCTGCTCCATCCAGCGATTCTGAGGTTTCAGTGCAGTCTTGTGTGAGGGGTGCTGGGCACGCGAACACAGTGGGTGCTTCATAAACGGTGGGTGTTACTAATTCCCATATTGCAGATTAACTGCTTTCCACCAAAGGAGGTAAGCGTGGAGAAGGATCCCAGAAGTCTAGGCCATGGAATGTTGAAAGGCCTTCTAAGGGCTCGTCTAGAGAAGCCAGACTGCACCATCCTTACCAGTACAGACTTCCCAGTCAGACATACATGGGTTTGTGAGCTGACTCTGCTTTCTGTGTGGTTCTTGGTGCCTCAGTTTCCTCATCTCTAAACTGCAGACATCAGTCCTCTTATTCCTAGGCTGTCATCAGGATTCAGTGGAGCAGGAAGTAAAAGGTCCTTCGGAGGGACCTGGAGAACTGACTGTGAACGGTTCCCACCCCACACGACAGGTGCGACAAGTCAATGACTCAACATATATACAAGGACTGATGCGGGCTGGGGGCATAGCGAGTGTCCAACAGGGTCACTGCCCTCCCCTTGCCACGGGGGGCGGCTCTGTCACTCACCTCCACCCGGGTGGGGTTCAGCCAGTGGGGGATGTCACGTACAGTCACGTTCACTGGCAGAATGATGGACTCGCTGTTGTGGTCCAGGCACGAGGCGACACACTCCGACCCTGAGGGGAAGCACAGTGTGAGGCCATAGCTCAGCCCCCGGTCCCCTGATGTCCACGGGCTGTTCTCATACAGGGCAGGCCCTGACACTCTGCACTGGGCCACCCTGGCCTTGAGGGTCAGAGAAAGAAGGGAACTTCCAGCAGGGCAGCCTCTGGTCTCCCTGACTCTGCTCTCTTGTCTCCAATCTAGCCTGCACCCACCACCATGTTTGTTGGCCCTGAGGCCAGTTGGGTCGTGCCCTTCCTCGTTTGAAAACTTTACAAGATTCCCCACAAGCAGAACAAAGTGTGATCCCCTTTGTCCAGCGTTCGTGGGCTCCCATGGTCCGGTCAATCTCATCTGCCATTAACCATCTTCACGCTTTGGGTGGGCCAGCCAGACTGCACTAGGTTTTCCATCTGAGTCCTGCAACAACCCCTCGCCTCTATACCTCAGCTCCCATTCACCCCTTCTCCTGAATCACCCCCATCTGCCTACTCAAGGTCAAATCCCATCAGTTCTTCATGGCTCAGTTCAAATCCTCTGAGCAGCCTGCCCTGATTTTTGCACCTGAGTGAGGGCAGTGTGCTCTCATCATTGCTGAGCAATGATGAGTCTCTCAGTGCCGGCCTTACCCCCTCCCTGTGCCTACCTTTCCGCAGTTACAGTGATGCCCTGGATGGGCAGGGATGAGGGTGACTCATCCGTGAGCCTAGCCCAGTGCCTGGTAAGCCATCAGCCCAGCACATGGTGAGCCCATGAATGCGGCACAGCCTCTTAACTCCTCGCTTTCTGCTCACACCAGGCTTGCACACATGCCTCCCGAGCTGTGCCTTCAAGACCCTTCACACTCTTCTTCAACTAATGCACTACTTATGGCCCTTTGGACCTCAACCCAAGTACCTCCTGCTCCGAGAGGCCCTCCCTGCTTTCCGGACAGGCCAGACCCTCTGACAGGCACTATGCCAGCATTTGTCAAGGCTTGGTGACTGTTGTATCAACGGCTTTCTCCCCTGACGGACTGTAAACTCCTGAGCCCTCTCTGTGCTCCACATTCCATGCCCAGAGCCTGGCACTGTGCATGGCAGATGGTGGGCACTCAGCAAGTATGTGTGGAATGAGCGGAAGAGACAGGAAGTGAGTGCATAGATGGACAAGGAACTGAGTGAGTGAGTGAATAGGACGGTGAGTAAACGATCAGTAGGCATTCTGGTATCTTATGAAGGAGGAAGTAGGTACACAGATGGAGGATTGCATGGATAAAAGACTGGGTACCTGGATAAGGGAATGACAAAATGAATCAGGTAGCTGGTGAAGGCACTGGTGATGAACTGGAACAGGGTGGTGCTCCACAGAAACCCTCGGTCCAGGGACTTCACAGGTGAAGACAGCTGACATCAAGCTGTGGCTTGGTTGCCAATTTGACTATAATTTGGTACATTGATTCTCTGCCCTGACCTCACGCATTCTGGAGTCTCCTGAAAATCAAGCCTATCCCATGAGATGTCTCCATGACTCTCAAATGGTGCTCATCCATGTGGGCAAAGCACGGACATGTCAGAATCTGACCAAGGCCCTAAGGAGGTCATTCCTCCAGCTTACTGCCAGGACCACCCTTGAATATTAAGCGAATCACAAGAGACAGCCAACTCTATTCTGTTAGCCACTCTATAGGCTCCCTTCCACGTGTGTGGGTGGGTGGATAAGGGTGATGTCTGAATGTGTAAAATCCCCCCCCCCCCCCCCCCCCACACACACACACACACATATAGTTTATCTACCAGTTCCCTTTTTTTTTTTTTTTCAACGTTTATTTATTTTTGGGACAGAGAGACAGAGCATGAACGGGGGAGGGGCAGAGAGAGAGGGAGACACAGAATCGGAAACAGGCTCCAGGCTCTGAGCCATCAGCCCAGAGCCCGATGCGGGGCTCGAACTCACGGACCGCGAGATCGTGACCTGGCTGAAGTCGGACGCTTAACCGACTGCGCCACCCAGGCGCCCCTACCAGTTCCCTTTTTAATGCCATTTTGTAGTCCTCTTTAGTGCAGAAGACTCACAAGGACCGAAGAGGGGGGTGACAGCAGGTCTAGGACAGTGTTTACAACCTCTTCTCTTTAAACACAGGGACACCGAGCCCAGAAGTGGGGGCAGATTCCTGGCCAGGCAGGTGGTTGTCATAGGTCACTCATCCTCCTGAATATCCAGCCCGTGCGATGGGTCGTCATCACACCCAAGTCTCAGGTTAGACCAGTGCACAGAGCTCAGGCTACAGAGAAGGTGGTTAGAGGCCCAAGAATTAAAACCCACATCCCTCTGCCTTCCAAGTCCAGTGATAGATACAGATCAAGAGAGGAAAGAGAAAGGAAGGCAGAGGAGAGAAAAGAAATGGGGAGGGGATGCAAAAGTACCAAAAAGACGAGTGATGGGAAAAGGGGACAAGTCACTAAGCAGTTGGAAAAACTCAGTGCTCTGTGTCTGTCGTGAGTTCACGTTCTAAAGGAGCTTCTAGAAAGCAAGGCAGAAGTGAGGCTGTGATGATAAAATCCTCTTCTGCGAAAGCAAGAGGCCGCCTCTGAGGGAAAGACAAAGGCTATCTTATCCCAAGAGGGGGAAAAGGGGGAAAATATGGTCAAGACAGGAGGCCACCACTGCCCTCCCCTTCTCCGCAGCTCCCTCCTCTGTGTTCCCCTCCCCTCCCCACAGTGCTAGGGCTTTAGGACCAGGCTGCTGTGTTGTGATATATGAAACCGAACTGGCATCCTTACAGAGGGTGATCTCACCAGGCCCCTGCCTGTAGCAACTTTCTGAGGGCTCCTAACTGCCACAGAAGCCTGCCTGTGTTGAGTGGGAGGGGGGTCCAGAGCAAGCTCCTCTGGGTGGTGCCAGAATGTGCCCCCCAGCGTCTAAGCCCCTGTGATGGGATACACCCCTCACCCCTGATTACAAGGCCTTTGATCAAATCCCCTCCTCGTGAGGCGGGCTCTCCCCAGGGAGGGGCTCAACCTGGGAATCTGATGTGGGGGCCTTTGCAGGTGGGGAAGGACAGGGACCTGGAGGTTTCCCTCCTTCCCAATCGTTATCTCTCTGTGTCCCACACTGCTTTTTTTTTTTTTAGCTCCCCCATATCCCCCCAGCCACCCTGGATCACCATATTCCTTAAAGAGGCATCAGCATGGCAATGGGGACATGGGTACTTGGAAGGGAGGGACATTCAGGTTCTAGTGTCATACCAACTTCTTTCCCTTTCTGCTTCATCACAAAAAAGCTCCGTGGGCAAAGGAATAGTACTGCCACACCTCTGCCTACCTCTAGCTAGGTAAGCAGAGAGCCAGGTGATGTGTGGTTGTGGCATGGGAATGCAGTGTATGTCCCGAGGTTGGCCACAGGATGTGTCTGTGTACATGTGTGAGTTATGTTTGCCTTCCGCACATCTTTATGTTTCAGAGCGTAAGATGTGTCTGTGCTTGTGATGTGTGTGTAATTATGTCACAGGTGTGTACATGCTATGTGTAGCTCTGTGTGTGTGTGTGTGTGTGTGTGTGTGTAGGTGACAAGTTGATGCACTTATCTGGCTAAAGTGTACATGCCAAGCATGAGTTTATGATGTATGTGCTTGGGTCTATGTTTGGTCATTAAGCATTTGTGCTTGTGTTTATTTTTGCATGTGTGAATATATTTGAACGTATCAGTGGATGTAGACATGCAGGAAGTCTGTTTTTATGAGTTTTCTTAATGTTTATTTTTGAGAGAGAGAGAGAGAGGAGAGACAGAGCATGACCGGGGGAAGGGCAGAGAGAGAGGGAAACACAGAATCCACAGTAGACTCCAGGCTCTGATCTGTCAGCACAGAGCCGACACAGGGCTCAAACCCATGGACCATGAGATCATGACCTGAGCTGAAGTCAGATGCTTAACCAACTGAGCCACCCAGGACCCCCTATAAGTTTTTGTTTTTGTTTTTGTTTTTAAATAAAAGTCACTTAATCAAAGATTTCCTCCCAGGGCCACTTAATACCAGTCCTGAGTATCACTGAATATTCACTTGTATACACTGAGTTGGGGGTGGGCCCATCACAGAAATATGTGTCTAGAACCCCGCACACCCATCAGGACTGATGGAGAGAAGAAAGCATTGGCCTCAGGGTGGAACAGCCACTGTTACTGACCATTGCTACACCTGTTGCCCCAACCATCTTGAACGCCTATATTGGCAGACCCACAAGATGCCACCTCTCTGCAGCCATCCTGGTCAGGGTCCTTTGGGTTGGTGCCTCTGTAGAAACTTACAGTACCTTTAGAATCATCAGAGAGAGCAACCATGCGCTCAGAGGTACTCTCACCAAGTTCTCTGGACCAAATGCAGGAATGCTGATCCCCACTCTACATTTAGGTGAAGAATTAACATGCGCTCTCAGGCTCTGTGTTTCCATCTTTGAAAGGTGATGGGGCCCCATACACCTCCCCTCTCCCACCACGGGCCTCGCTTCTGGACAAGAAGTGACAGCTCCCATTGTGCTGGGTGTAGAACTTGTTGGCTCTGTGTAACTGGGAGTGACTGTGTGCAGGATAACCTTCTGCTCCAGACATCCCTGGTGATTATCCCATAAATCACACTGGCCATGAGAAAGAACATCCAATTCCCTGGGCTTTTCATCATGGTCAATTAGGGAATCAGCCCAAGAGGTCAGCATCACCGCCCTTAGCTGAGGTCAGACTCAATGCACGCTCCAGTTCCCCAGAAAGCCTCGGAGCCGGTGATTAATGCATCCATCTAGGCACCTGGTTTCAACCAGGCAAATCCCTGGCATCAAACCCCAGGTCGTCTCTTCTCACTGTGAGCACTCTGTGAGCTCGCCTATCACCACGCAAATCATATTCTGAAAATGCTATTTATCTTTCCAGTTGGAGGCAACTGGGATGCCATGGAAAGAACTCAGGCTTTGGCGTAGAAGAGCCCTCTGGATTCAGGGCATGTTCTGTTATCCCTTCAAGTCCCAGTTTCCTCATATGTCAAAGGTCATTGGGCAGATAAAATATGGTGCCTCTATACAGTGCTTGATGCAGGGCCTGGCCCATAGTAGGTACTCATGAATGATGAGTATTATGCAAAATTTCAGATTCCAGATAAAAAGGCAGCTAGGACCACCATTGCTTTCCCAAATGTGATAGGTGCTTCCACATCTCCTTCCCTTTGCCACATGGTTTCTTCTGTCTGGAATGCCATTTCCCACCCAACAAGCTCTTGCAAATCCCTATGTAAGCGTCCCTTCCTCTGAGAGCCCCCTGTCTCCTGATTCTGTGGTCAGCTCTTCTGTACTCCAGGAAGACCCTACTCACCACTGTTTCTCTAACATTCGTGCCTTTTACTCTTTCTGGGAGCAAGGACCTGGTCCCTCTCATCTTTGTTTCCCCCTTACAGGGCCTCATGAGGTAGAGGTGCCCAGTCATCCAGCGAGGCACCAGCCCCAGGTTGCCAGAAGGATCTGCCCCTCCCGCTCGCACCATCACACACACACACACACCGTACCGATGGCGTAGCCGTCCGGGCACTGCAGTTTGAGGTTGCTGTTGAGCTGGTCTGGGGCTGAGCACTGGCCTTGCATCTCCTGGCAGATGTGGAAGGAGCCGCTCCAGGTGCCATCTTTCCGGCAGTGGATGACGTTGCTCCCATGTCCCTGAACACCACGCAAGAACAGTCAGGATGACCAACAGGGATGACCACCCTCAACATCATAAGCCCCTCAACAGAAACGAGGAGACTGCTCCTTATCTCCCAGAGCCCTAGGAGTGTTCCACAACCAGTTTCTGAACCATGTACAAAACCCAATCACCCTGAACTAGAGGCACTGTTCACATCTCCATTTTACAGATGGGGAAACTGAGGACTCCGTGAAGAAAGAAGCTTGCTCAAAGCCCCCCAGGGAGCCCATGGAGCCCATCTCCCAGGTTTCCTATGTCCTAGCTTCAAGCTCTTTCAGAGATTTGTCAGAGGGATTTGTTTCGTGTGTTGATCTTTTTTTTTTATAACTGAGAAGGTAGGGGACCAAATGCTCCCTAACTCATACAGCAAGGAAGAACATGGGTCCTAGGGCTGTTCGTGAGAAGGTAGCCACAGAGCAAAGCTTACTTAATCTCAGCCAGTGAGAAAGTATCCCATGTCAGGGCTCTGCCACATGCTAACTTGGCAGGCGAGAAGCTTTTTCTTCCTGGACACTGCCTTCCTCTCTTTTGCCTTCCCTTCCTTCCTTTTGCTCCATTCCATTGCATTCCAGCAACAATGGCACCAGGAGGGTGGTGTGGGGATACTTCTATCTGTGTCCTCCCATCAACTCTTTAAAACAGGCACAACACAGTTTCTCAACCCTCTGCAAGGTGGTAGGCAAATGCAGCTTGCAGACATGGTCCTTTCTCTGAGCCCCCTTTCAAAGTCTGGGCTTCTAATGGGAGGTCCAGCTCTGTGGAAATGTCAGACCTTCCCCTGAAGCCAAGGACCATTTCTTAGTGCCCAGACTGTGCCCAGCTCTGTGGGGTCCAAATGTGAAGTGAGCCAGTATCTGCCACAGTGAGACAGTCATGTCCATGTGACCATGCTCGGTAGCAGTGCCGTGACAATGTGGGGAGAGTAATTTTGGTTGTGAGGGGCAAGCAGGGAGGGCCCCGGAGAGGAAGTGATATATGGAAAGGAGTTTTCAAGGATGCATTGAATCACAGGCAGAACAGGGATGGAAAGACTTTTCTGGAAGGCCAAAGGGCATGCGCAAATGCAAGGAAGTACAGTGAGCAACAGACAGCTCCCCAAGGTTTCTCATCCTGTGATCCAAGAGAGGAGGAGTTGGTAGGGCAGAAGCAGAGTGTGGCTTCAATGTCAGTTTATGGAGTTTGGACTCTGTCCCTTGAGAATGGAGAACCACGAGTGGTTTCTGGATGGGGGTCCTTCCATCTGAGAATACACTGTACATTCTCTCCCTCTTTCTTTTTTTAAAAGTGTTTATTTGTTTACTTTGAGAGAGAGAGAGAGAGAGAGAGAAAGAGAGTGCACATGGGAGAGAGGCAGAACAAGAGGGAGAGAGAGAATCCCAAGCAGGCTTTACACAGTGAGCGTGGAGACAGACACAGGACTCAATGCCACGAACCATGAGATCATGACCTGAGCCAAAGTCAAGAGTCAGATACTTAGCTGACTGAGCCACCCAGGTGCCCTGTTCTCTCCCTCTTTCAAGCTTTTGATAAGAAGAGAAACTCTGTATGAGGCCAGAGGAGCTGATCATGCTCTACCAATGTGAAAACCTATGCAACGGCTCCTGTGTCCTTTAGCCACCATTCAAACTCTGGTGTCTGGCCTCCAGAGCCCCCACAGCCTTAACCTTGGCTAATTCTCCATGCTCTCGCTCCCTACAATGCTACCACCAACCTTGAATTTTGGTTTAAATCACCTGCATTCTCAAATGCACCATAGCTATTTCACAACACCATGCCTCTGTACTCACGGGCCTTCTGGCTGCTTTGTTTCCCTCCCCGCCCCAGCACCTTGTCTGGCACAAACTATCGTGTCCTAGTGCTGCTCCAACTCTGCAGAGTGTGCTACCTCAACGTCTCTGCCATGCACTGCCTTGTTGTTTATCATCTGTTCCCACCCAGATGATGAACTCCCTCAAGGCCCAAGACGGTTCCCCACTCGTCCCTGCATCCTCAGGGCCTTTCCACAACTTCTAATAGGTCCTGATAATTTGGTCCATTCATTCATCACTCAGTAGATATTTTTGCTCACTCAAGAACTATCTGTTTAGGGGCACGTGGGTGGCTCAGTCGGTAAAGCATCTGACTCTTGATTTTGGCTCAGGGCAGATCCCAGGGTCATGGGATCAAGCCCTGCATCGGGTTCCTGTGCTCAGCATGGAGTCTGCTTAGGATTTTCTCTCTCCCCCTCTGCCCTCTGCCCCCTGTCCGCAGCTTGTGTGCACGCTCTCTCTCTCTCAAAAACAAAACAACAACAAAGAAGAACTATCTGTTTAACAAAAGAAAAGATGTGGCGAATCGGTAGAGAGTTATGGAATGAATTTGTTTAATAAGCAAGAGCATAAATGAATGTGTGGGTGAGGAAATAAATGCATAAGTGAGCAAATGAAGAAATGGGTGAATTAGGGAATAAATGAATGAGTGCATGTATAAGGAAATGAATAAGCTCTTTCAAAGAGCTGATGCAGGCTGAGGCTACCCTGTCTGAGAAAACAGCTGCAAGGAGACAGGATTCAGAAGAGAAAGGGGGTGGCGGCGGGGGGGGGGAGCCTCTCTGGGCCTCTCATGGGTCTTTCCAAATGCAGTGGGAACCTCTGTGGCCCCGGGAGAAGGGTGGCCCATCCCAAGCATGCAGCTGTGGGACGACTCACAGAGTCCACCCCCAGAGATTGTGTGTGACATCAGGGAAAGTTTAGGCAGCTTCATGTGGCTTCAGAGAACCGACTCTCCCTCCCGGAGCCCCAAGCCCCAGGCCCCATGATTCTGCTGGGCCCTCGGGGGAGTAGGGAATTGACCCCAATTTCCTGGAGCCTTGGCCTGGGCCTATGATGCATTTGGCCTCCAGCCCCCGAAGGGCTGCAGACCTCAGCACTACATGGGCCAGAGTTGGCTGGGGACCTCGGTTTGCAGCAGAGAACGTATTAGAACTAGCTGGAATCTACTCAGGGAATTTCGCCATAGAGAAATCCACTATAGAAGGCTCTACCATAGAAGGTGGGAACATAAAGGTACTGGTGTTGCTGTCTCCAGCCCCTCTCCCTCCTGCCCAGCTCATCGGGCACTTTCTACTGCTGACTAAATATGCTTTAAAGAAAAAAAAAAAAAAAAAAGATGGCAACCTTCTGCTAAGACACCTTAGACTTCCAAACAAGGCATACTTGTGGGCTGGCACTCCAGGGCCTCCAGAGCGGAACCCAGATGACAAGTCTAGCCCCATCTCTTGCTATGCACCTGTCTTTGCTTCTAGTCTCACATTCCTCTTGCTTCCCACCTCCACATCTTTGTCTTTGCTGAGTCCCCTGCACAGCAGACTTCCCGGAGCCTTTCTGGATTTCCACATTCTCTTTTAGGACTAGATCTTGGTGCACTCAGCGCTTACCTACCAGCTAGGACAGAGCCTCAGAATTAACCCTTGATGTTAAGTCTATTGTGACCATGGAAGACTGGACATTGAGGATACAATCTGATAGAACCAAAGACCGCTGGGCAAGAAGCCTGCTGGGTACACTTGGTTCTGAATGCACAATTCCGAATGCTAAAGTGAAATTGCTTCCAAGAGGTCTGAGCATCCCTCAGCAAAACACTTTGCCTCTCTGTGCCTGTGAATCTATCTGTATAAAAGCATGTGTGGCTCTCTCAAAGTCTCTTTAGCCACAGGGGCCCCGGAAGGGCTGAAGGCATATCATAATTATATTATCAAATACCCACCATGTGCCGAGTGTTTTACAGGCATTTCGAAATCCTTTTAACGACATAGTAGAGTAGAAATTATATCCCTGCTACAGATTTGGAAACTGAGGTTTAGCTAGCAAGTGAAAAAGTGAGTTTTTAAATGCCACTGTAATGGTCAGGAGCATGAACTCAAGCCAAATTCAAGCCAACTATGGAGATTTAAATCCCAGCCCTGCAACTTCCTAGCCATGGTTATTTAGGGAAGTTCCTTAACCTATGTCCCTTAATTTTCTCAGCTACTAAATGGGCATGGGGTCCACTACCTGACACAATCATCACGAGGACCAAGTAAGTTAGATTATGGGAAGCATTTAGAGCTTAAACACACACTGGGGCTCTCTGTCACCTAAGGCTCAGGGCCACTCTGTTCCGCTATATCTAGGGTGACTTCAGAATCAACCCAAGCATCCCCAACATCTTGGAAGTGGCAGCAGCCACAGCAGGAAGGCAGCATGCATGCCCAAGTCACGGAGATTGCCAGTGTCAGAGCTGGGTCTCCTGACTATAAGCCTCTGTGCCTGTACTGCAATGGAGGGGAGAGGCGGGTAGGGGAGGCGAGATGAGGAGATGGGGAGAAATCAGATTTATTCTCCTTAGCAGAGATGGGAATAGACAAAATAATGGCAGAGAGACACATGGCAGCCTCAGAGCAGGACAGAACCAGGCTGTACAGATGGGACATAAAGAGCTTAAAGCCTTGGAGGCAGGCTGACCTAATAACGGGAATCTCAGGTCCACCACTCTTAGCTATATAACAGAGAGAGAACCACCTTACCTTATGGAACCTCAGCCCCCTCATCTACAAATTGGGGCAGTAATGCCAGACTGATGCTGTGGGGCTTAAATAAAGTGTCCATGTAGAGCACTCAGCCCAGGGACTAGCAAGTAATAAATGCTTAATAAACCGCTGCTATTAATTACTTGCCTCCGTCCCCAGGCAATGCGTTGCCCCTATATGCACATTGCATCTTCCAGGTAAGGTACAAGGGTGACATGTAGCCCTTTGTGTAGGAGGAAGGATGGGCAGAAAATCTGGCATGTGTCATGCCTTGGTTAGGAGATCGGAGACTTTAAGTTCTGACTCTGCTAGTGACTTGCTGTGTGACTCGAGGCAAGTCCCTTCCCTTCTCTGGCTCCAGTGGCCCCATCTGTAAAATAAGCGGGCTGCAGTGGGGGATCTCCTCGGTCTTGTCCACCTCCTGTGAAGTTTCTAACTTCCTCTAGGAAGCCCAGAGTGCCTAGGCAAGAATTTCACAAGGCTCAGCCTAAAAGCCGCCCCTGCTTGGAGAGGCACTGTGCATGCAAGAACTGTGCTGTATCCACAGCAGAGCCCATAAAGGCAGGAGCCAGATGCATACCACTAGTGGCAGAAAGGCTTTCACAGCCACCTCTGTGACCCATGTGATGAACTGGGTGCATCACTGATTCTACCCCCACCCTTCCGGTCTTGCTCCTCCTGAGCCACTGAAAGCCCCGTTAAGAGCATTACTTGGTCGACAAGCACCTTTAGTCTCTCCCTCCCCTGCTGCGGGCCCTGTGCACGCATCTGCCACAGACTCTGTCCCTCCTCCCCTAATCACCTGCAAATTCCCCACAGTGCTTCTCTGCAAAACTGGGCCTGAGTTATCACCTTGGACAGCTCAGGAACATCTGAGGTGGATTAAATGTTGGGACACTTAGCACTTCTCCCCAGCTGTCTGGGGATGGAGTTCTTGCCCTTTGGCACTAGCCTGCCCTGGAAATGTTCGGGGGTAGTGGGAAGAACAGGGCTGTGGGGCCCGTCAACACCGCCCACTCACTTGTAACTATGGACAAGAACTTAGCCTCCTAGCCTTCTTTCCTCATTGGAAGAAGGGGATGATGTTTCTTCTTCAAATGTTTGTTGTGAGTTGTCGAAATGAGTGAAAGTCTGGGGCACCTGTCTGGCATCCTGGAAACACTTTAAAAAGCTGTTATTACCAAGGTTCTCGGTCATGGTTCACAGGAATAATAACGCTATAAATTTGAGAGCTGAACTGTCCAATATGGTAGCTACTAGTGTGACTGTTTGCATTTAAATTTGAACCATTTGAAATTAAATAAAGTGTAAAACTTGGTCACTCAGTCACTCCAGCCATATTTCAAGTACTCCATAGCCAGATGTGACCAGTGGCCGCCATATCTCAAAGCACAGATAGGGACTATTTTCATCATAGCAGAAAGTTCTACCGGGCATTGCTAGGCTAGAGAACCTATATATTCTACAGTTTATTTGAGCAAGAAATTGGGCTTCCCTATGGTTCACACCAATCTCCCCACCCCACATTCTGGTTTCATGCGTGATAGATGCCGCCCTCTCTGACTTTCTGGGGCTTGCCTCCCACAGAGGGATAACTTTCAAGATATTGCCTTTGTTTCCAGATTCTATAGGAGCCCACATGGAGCATCAGGGATTCTCCCTACTAGAAGTGACCTCAAAGGGAGGTGTTTGTGGTCTGTGCCTTCCCCAGAGCTGCCATATATGGTGACACAGGTTGTGTACTGTACAATTTCAGGGTGGTACTCGTAGGCATACTGTACTTTTACTATCTCATGTAATCCAGACAAACTATGAGTCATGAGAAAACTGACTCTTAAAGGATTAAACAACTTTCCCGGGTCCTCCCACGAGGAAGTGGTAAAGTCAGGATTTGAACTCAGAGTTCATCGTGGCTCCCAAGGCATAAATGAAGCAGAGGTTTTATTTGTTAATGTGCTTTTAGTGGCAGTGGGAGGGAGAACACGAACCTCCCCTATAGTAGTCCCTGTCCCTGCTGCCAGGATCTAGAACTTGTTTGGAAAGCAAAGAATTCCGACTCTATACAAGCTGTTTAATTCAAGATGCTCTGGGTCGTAAGTTTCTGCTGTGTTTACAGGCAGCAAGAGGGGATCTGAGGTGAATACTAGATTTGGCTCTCAGGCCCCTGGTCTGAGGGTAGAGGAAATTCATTTTCGGTACAAACTAGAAACGTCAATTGTATTAGGAGCCCATTTGGCACACGTCCCCTCATTCTTTGCGCCGACAGGCAATACCCTGCCCCTCCGCGTCTAGCCTCTCCACCGGTTGCCAAACAGAACTGCTTGAGTCGTCTGATAAATTTACATTTTCCTCTCCTTTAAATACAAACTGGCCATGAAAGGTACTTGGCAGGCCCCAGGCAGACTGGGTTCCAGTTTGATAACATGACCACGGCCAGAATATTATTTGGCTCAGCAGTTTGGGTAACTGTTAGCAACAGTTTTATGTAAGGGAGGGAGAGGGGAGCTGATCAGCCTGCATGAGGCCGGGGTAATCTCTGGCCTTTGCTTGTTCCTGCACTGGCTTCTGCTTCCCTGGCAGTCAAGGCTGGGAAGGATTTGGGTACACAGACGTCCACGGGTGTACTCTATGAAGGATTTTCAACTGGTGCCTGTTGGATTCAGTCTGTCTGCAGTTGGGAGGACCTGGACTCTGATTCTGGCTCAGGTGACCCCAGCTGTGTCACCTTGGGTAGCTGACTGACTTCTCCCAGCGTGAGTTTTTCTCATTTAGAAAATAAGGAGATGGTTCTGGATGTTCACTGTGGCTCTTTCTCATAGCTTGACATTTCCTGAGCACTTACTAGGTGTCTGGCACTGTCCCAAGTGCTGAAAACTCAGGGAAGATTAAAGAGGTGGTCAAGCATTTCACAGCCTGGGGAGGGGGGCACCTGAAATGAATCGCAGCACAGTATGGCCAGTGCTGGGGGGTGGGTGGGCTGGAGAACCCCAAGGAGGGACACTGAGCCCAACAGTAGAAGGGATCTCAAGAAAGAGTTCCTGGGATTGATAGTCACCAGAGTGGGGGGATGGGCAGAACAGGTGAAGGGAAGTAGGGGGTACAGGCTTGAATAGTAAGTCACAGGGATAAGAGGTACAGCACAGGAAATGTAGTCTATGGTAGTCTGATGGCATTGTAAGGTGACAGGTGATAGCTACACGTGTGGTGAGCACAGTGTGACATATAGACTTGTCAAATCACTATGTTGTACACCTGCAACTAATATAACATCATGTGCCAATCATCCTTCAGTAAAAGGGGTTCCTGGAGGAATGGGTGCCTGAGCTGACCTGGGAAGGAAGATTAGAAGTGAGGCAGCTGGAAAAGGTAAGAGAAACTCTTTAACTGAGAATGCAGAGGTAAGAGGGAAAGCAGTCTCACTGGTGATGGAGAGGCCTCGAATCCACCCTGAGGAGCTGGGAGTTTATCCCACAGGGGATGAGGGTTACTGGTTTCAGAAGGGTTTTAAGCAGGGGAATCGTCGTGACAAGATCTATGCGCTGAACAAATCTCTCAGGCTGAAACGCAGAGAATGCGCTGGAGGGAGGCAGGGGGGTAAAAGCAGGGAGATGACCAGAAGGCTGCATGTGGCCCAGGAAAGAGATGTCAATGGCCTGAGTTAGAGTGGTGGCACCGGGGACAGGGGAGAACAGCTTTAGGAGATGTCCTGGAGGCAGAAGGGGTAGGACTTGGTTTGCATGTGAGGAGCAGGAGAGAGAGGGGCTTAAGGATGGTGGTTTGACAGGGCCTGGCATCTGGGGGGAACTATAAAGATGGGTGAGTGCTGGTTGCAGGTGAAGCCTGGGGCCCATCCAGCTTAACCCTAGCCTCACCTGGCTGAAGGTTCTTGCACACCTGCGAAATACGGGGCTCAGTGTACCAACCAAACAACGGGTTCTATCACAGTGGAACCGCTAGTGGGTTTAGGCTCCTCTGGAGTGAGCTGGCCTCTTGTTCCCCCTTCTCCATCCTAGATTCCCCCACCCATCTCAGAAGCAGCAAAAGCACTTCAGTCACAGACTCCTCCCACAGGAGTGGGTGGGAATGCCAGACTTCCTCCCAGGCACAAGGGGATGGAGACAAAATCCCAACCCTGCTATCTCCTCCTTGTCTCCCTCTCTTCCCCAGTGTTCTCCAGACTCTACACTTCTAGTCTGAGCCTGGTTCCCCTTCTCTTCATGCTGCCAGAACCAACTAATGTCTTGAGGTCATGGGATTCCATACGTGCTTTCCTTCGGAAAAGTTCTAACACTACACATTTTACAAAGCTAAGAGTCTCTGAGCCAAAATATGGTGTTCAGGGAGGACAACAAGGCTCAGGGACATTACCAAAGAATATAACTAGAACCCAGTTTTTTAATGTCTGCATTGACAACGCTGCCACATCTTCAGAGTCTACTGGAGGACACTGTTCTTCAGACACAGGTCGGTCTTCGGTAAGCAGATAGGAGAGGGCCCGGAGCACCGACCTCAAGTTCAAGGAGCCTTACCTGGGCAGCATCGCTGTCTTCACACTTGATCCTACACTCGCTGTTGAACTGGAAGCCATTTGTGCACTGGTAGAGCCCATGGAATTTCGGCGGAGGTGGGTCACAAGTCACAGGAACACAAGCTCCCTCCTGCCAGCTGCCATCTTGGGTACACTGAGTCTTGAAGGCTCGTCTTCAAAGAAGAGATAAAAGAAGAGATGTCGCAAGGACCAGATGGCTAGACTCCTGCCCTCCCCCCCTTTCCCTTTCCCGTTCCTGATCCCCTACCTGTCCTTTTGGTTTGTAGGGGGCATGCATAGGGATTGAAGAAAATTCATTCACAGAACTTGAGGCAAGCAAGAGTTTCAGACAGTGTCTCAGTTGCGTGTGGATTAAAATAAAATTCTAGCCCTGCAAGCTCCTGTCCTCTCTCTTCCTTCTAGAAGGTTCTTATGGGTGCTAGTACAATGATGATATTAACACTCACCATTTGTTGAACAATTACTATGTGCCAGGTACCTTGCAAACACTTTATATACACATCCTCATTTATTTTTCACAGTCATCCTATGCAGTAACTGATATTATCATTCCCATATTATTGCTGAAAACTAGAGGCCCAGAGAAGTGAACTCACTTGCCTGAGGTCACACAGCCAGTAGGCAGTTCCTAACAATGTCCCT
The DNA here is from genome assembly GCF_016509475.1 of Prionailurus bengalensis. NCBI lineage: Eukaryota > Metazoa > Chordata > Mammalia > Carnivora > Felidae > Prionailurus > Prionailurus bengalensis. Next base: position 76,208,184 of record NC_057359.1, on the reverse strand, counting down.
CTAGATTCTCACAGGGCAGCATGTAATGAACAGTGGCTAATCCCTCTAGCAAAGATATGAGTGCTTCCTTGTAATCAGATATCCAGACCTGGCTCTCTTTGCCCCCCAGAACTTGTGTGTATTTCCAGCCCTACTTACTTCTTTGACTTCCGGGAGGAGCCAGGCACGTGGTATCCAGGTTTGCACTTGTACTTGCAGAAAGAGCCCACCTTGTGCTTGTTCTCTCGGCACCGGGCTGTCTGGAGGTCTGCGTTGGGCACCGGGGGTGGAGCTAGGCACATGAGCTCACACAGGGCCTCCGGGAAGGACCACAGTCCATCCTCCATACAGGTCAGCAGGCTGTTGTTGCCTGGAGGACACAGGCGGGCAAGGTTTAGCAGATGGGGTGGGAAGGTGTGGGGGATGGGTCTCTGACAGACAAGCTAACTTACGGGTTGCCTGGACTTAAGCCAACTTGAAGAGCCAGAAGGCTCTTGGTCTTGGAATCCTAGACCCTTCCATTTACAACTGAGAGACCCTAAGGAGATCCAGAGAGCTGTGACAAAAGGAGACCCAACCTGGCAAGTAACTCACCCCACATCTATAGTAAATGAAAAGTCAAGGATACTGACTCCTGATTCTGAACCCCACATACTGCATAGGAAAGAGACTTCATGCTTCTTCCATCCATCCTCCTTGGTTTGCCAGGCGGGCATCTGAGCCTAGAGATGAATGTACCTGCTTTCTGATCATTGACACAGGAGGCCCCTATCAGAATCTACTCTGAGCTCTGATGTCAGGGTGCCATGTGACCTCAAAATGCCTGCCGTTCTTCTCTGGGCCCTGTGCCCCTGTACTTATCCTAGCCCCCCTCGTGCCTGGAAGTGACAGCACTGTGGTATCTGGAGGCTTGATATTTCTTTCAGGCCCCAGTGTTCAGTGAAGCTTTGCCAAAGCAGCTGAGAGAGCAGCACTCCCCTGTAGGCCGTGCCAGCTCCAACAGACGTGCTGACTGCCACCGGGAAGCTGGCCTGATGGGGAACGTTGCACATAAAAGTAAAACACGAGGTGTTAGGCTTTTCACTGCCAGGTCATATATTGTCAATGCACAAAAACCTCTCCCAAGACAATTAGAGATGGACCTGAAGCCTGGGTTTCTCAAGGGGAAATGCTCGTCTCCCCAGTTATTACTGGATGGTGTTAACAAGCAGGGCTGGAAGCACGTGGGAGGCTATGGGGACGTGAAGGTTGGAGGGGTGGAGAGATGGGGCGAGATGGACCTTCACCACATCCTGAGTGCCATGGACACATTACTCAATTATTCTCGCAGCAGGCCCATGAGAAATAGAGACTCAGATGGTGAACTGACCCAACCAAGTCCTCAGAGTTAGTAAAAGGCAAACTGCAGCTTTGAACCAATTTTGTCTAGTGACAAAGGTGTTATTATTTTCCATGGAAAGTTGGCTACATGTGTTCAGTGGAGCCCTTTTCTCTGAGAGCCAAATGAGAGAGGCAAACCCCAACTCTCCTTCAGACAAAATGAAACATTTACCAAAAGTGTCCAGAAAAGTACTGTCAGGTTCCTTATTTGCTTCTTCACTCCATACCTCCTAACCTCACCTTCATCAGCAGATCTGAGGGGCCCATGTGAATTGCACAGAGGCCTTCATTCATCCAACAAGCATCTACGCAGTGCTGACTATGTGCCAGCTACTCTTCTGTATGGTGGGACAAACTCCTCAAACACAGCCCTCTTGGAGCTTATATTCTAGTGTGATAGGGAGGAACTGAATAAACTATATGAAAAAGTAAACTGTTTGGTATACTAGAAGGCGGTAGATACTCCAGAGACAGATAAAGGAAGAAGAAGAAGAAGAAGAAGAAGAAGAAGAAGAAGAAGAAGAGGAGGAGGAAGAAGAAGAAGAGGGAGAAGAAGAGGGAGATGAACGAGAGGAGGAGGAAGAGGAAGAAGGAGGAAGAAGAGGAAGAGGAGGAGGAGGAGGAAGAAAGAAGAGGAAGAGGAGGAGGGGGAGGAGGAAGAAGAAGAAGAAGAGGAAGAAGAGGAGGGGGAAGAAGAAGAAGAGGGGGAAGAGGAGGAAGAGGATGAAGAGGAGAAGGAAGAAGAAGAGGAGGAGGAGGAGGAGGAAGAGAAGGAGGAGGAAGAAGAAGAAGAGGAGGAGGAGGAGGAGGAAGAAGAAGAAGAAGAAGAAGAGGAAGAGGAAGAAGAGGAGGAGGAGGAAGAAGAAGAAGAGGAAGAAGAAGAAGAGGGAGAAGAAGAGGGAGACGAAGGAGAGGAGGAGGAAGAGGAAGAAGGAGGAAGAAGAGGAAGAGGAGGAGGAGGAAGAAGAAAGAAGAGGAAGAAGAAGAGGAGGAGGGGGAGGAGGAAGAAGAAGAAGAGGAGGAGGGGGAAGAGGAGGAAGAGGATGAAGAGGAGAAGGAAGAAGAAGAGGAGGAGGAGGAGGAGGAAGAGGAGGAGGAGGAGGAAGAAGAAGAAGAGGAGGAGGAGGAGGAAGAAGAAGAAGAAGAAGAAGAAGAAGAGGAAGAGGAAGAAGAGGAGGAGGAGGAAGAAGAAGAAGAAGAAGAAGAAGAGGAAGAGGAAGAAGAGGAGGAGGAGGAAGAAGAAGAGGAAGAAGAAGAAGAGGGAGAAGAAGAGGGAGACGAAGGAGAGGAGGAGGAGGAGGAAGAGGAAGAAGGAGGAAGAAGAGGAAGAGGAGGAGGAGGAAGAAGAGGAGAAGGAAGAAGAAGAGGAGGAGGGGGAGGAGGAAGAAGAAGAAGAAGAGGAGGGGGAAGAGGAGGAAGAGGATGAAGAGGAGGAGGAAGAAGAAGAGGAGGAGGAAGAAGAGGAGGAGGAAGAAGAAGAGGAGGAGGAAGAAGAGGAGAAGGAAGAAGAAGAGGAGGAGGAGGAGGAGGAAGAAGAGGAAGAGGAGGAGGAGGAGGGAGAAAGAAGAGGAGGAGGAGGAGGGAGAAAGAAGAGGAGGAAGAGGAAAAGAAAGAGGACATAGGCAGTGCTGGGTACTCTTTCTATAGGCTCCTTGCTCCCTGACCCCAATCATTGTCTTCTTTCTCTTCTTCTGTCAGTGTGATCCATCTGGTGAACACGAGGCAACCTAGTGTCCGTGAACTCCACAAAGGATTGCATGTTGATAAACAGTGATAATGCAAACTATAGAGATTTCTACATCAAGTAAAAGATTATTCATTTGGCTTCCATAGAAGCAGAGAGGTTTCTAGAACACCAGAGACTACAAACGGCTTTTTACATTGCTTTTGTGACTGGGGCAGTGTTTTGGGGTACACAGGCATAGCAAAAGCTATAGGCTCCTATAAGCTTTTAGGGAAAGGGGAAGAGGAGTTATAAAAGATATAAGCTGAATTGACCTCTCTGAATTCCCCAGGAAAGATAAAATATCTGTGGAAAAAGTGTTAGGACTCCTAAAAGTATACCGTATCAGCATTGCAAATTATAAAGTGAAAGTCATGGTCCTTTAGTGGCAAGATAACATAAAAATTGCAAAATGTTATTCAAGAGAGGAAATGTGTGTGTGTGTGTGTGTGTGTGTGTGTGAGAGAGAGAGAGAGAGAGAGAGAGAGACAGAGACAGAGACAGAGAGACAGAGAGAGACAGAGAGACAGAGACAGAGACAGAGAGAATGCAAACCAGAAACGTAAATTCTGGGAGAGGGTATATAGGAGTTAGCTGTGTACCACATTCAAAAGAAGAACCACGCTAAAGCAGGAATTGGTGGTTCAGGACCATGGACATGCCCGCACCCCAACAACAAACAAAATCCAGGAGATGCAGACACAGAATCAGTATTGCCATGCCCAGCCGTAGCCACTACTCTATATCTATTATATGGCATTGAAGAAAGGGTATAACACATGCTATCCATGTCCTGCCCTCATCCCCTTAGCCCTGACCTCTGTATTCTGAAGGATGGTTACTGTACCTGTAATCCTGTGCTAGAGGCCTTTGGTTGTGGTCATGTGTGCATGCTCTGCCTGTGCATAGGGCAAGCTCACAGTGCTGCTGGGAAGAAGCATTCAACCAGTGATGGAGCTGGTGGATTAACATGCCAGTTCCCAGAGCTGCGGTACCTCTGAGGAGTATTCTGCTCTGTCTCTCACAGTTCCCCAAAGGGACTGGCCTCTGGTTGCCCACAGCAGTATCTGGCTCTAAAAGAGACCCTGGATGCTTCTGTCACGTCCGTGCCTCCTGATCTCATTCCCTGCCTGTGTTTCCTGGGGGAGCATGATGATCTCTGGAAAAGGACATGTGAGCTGAGATCAAGAGACAGATGCTTAACTAACTGAGCCACCCAGGTGCCCCTCATCTGTTCATCTTTAAAGTCAGGAAAATAAACCTTGCTCACCCTACCTACAAATGTGCCTAAGGAAATTTCAATCTCTAGTGAATATTAAAATAATTATAAATGTACTGTCAAAGAAATGTGCCTGTTTTTATTATTTTATTCAAAAGATTACCCAGAAGACCAAATCTCTTTGGAAGCACCTTTAAGTCTGAAATTAACCTAGGGCAGAATACAAGTTGCAAAGTACCAGGAGACCTAACATCTGATTTCTTAGTACGTCATACATGGTGCCTGCATCCTGAAGCCAGGGAATGGACCTTGTTTATTCCTTTAGTGCCAGACCCTAGCCTAGTGCCAAGCACATAGTAGGCCCTTTGTATCCATTTGTTAAATGCATGAACTATTATGAATCTGCATGTGACACTGAATAAGTCACCTAACCTCTCTGGCCTTAAGCCAAAGCTGTCTTTGAGCTCATAGCAGCTCTACAATTTAGGATGTGAAAGAATATTGGCCACTGTATTGTTTTGAGAAAACACAAATGCAGCTAGATGGACTGGAAAAGGACACACGAGCCCCTGGGAGGCTGCATCGGCCAAAGGCTAGTATTGCTGGAGCTGGGAGGAAGTTCAGTTTCTTTGTTCCTAGTAAGAAATAGACCTTAACAGAAGATACAGAGGAGGAAGAGGAAGAAGGACAGGAAGTATAGAGGAGAGGTCTCTGTACAAAGTCCTGGGCCAGATGAGACAGGAAACAAGGACATAAAGGATTTCAGGATGGTCGTTTTACCAAAAAGAGCCAACTGGAACTTCACCCAGCACTGAGGCTGCAGCAAGTCAGAGGGAAAAGCTGAGGCAAAAGAAATGGAGCCATCAAGAGAAACATGCCATCCTCTGCCAATTTCAGTCCGGAAAGCACATTCCTAGGCTCCTGAGACCCCATGGAGTCAAAGAGAAAATCTGAGCTGGGCTTGGCAGTCCCAGAAAGCATGTCATTTGCTCAGGAAAACTGGGCTTTCATAGCTCCAGCCGAGGTGAATCAGATTACATTTTGATTGTTTAATTGTCCAGTTCTCCTCCTAAATGTCTGAAAGGAATTATACCAATAGCTGTTTGGAATTGAGTCCATCAGGCAGGCCCAGAAGGAATTATCAGGGCCATCTTCTTGATGTTCCTCATAACCCAATTTGTCATCAATCCCATTTTGTAGGTGAGAAAACAGAGTCCCTATAAGGGAATGTGAGTCACTCAATCTAGAGTTGGGGCTCCCTCCAGGTCTGACTCCTAAGTGCTCTCTATCTCTCTCTCTTTTAAATGTTTGTTTGTTTGTTTGTTTGTTTTGAGAGAGCGAGCGAGCGAGAGAGCACAGGGGGAAAAGGCAGAGACAGAGAGAGGGAGACAGAGAGAATCCCAAGCAGGCTCTGCACCATAAGCAGAGAACCCAATGAGGGGCTTGAATTCACGAACCACAAGATTATGAGCTGAAATCAAGAGTCGATGCTTAACCAACTAAGCCACCCAGGCACCCCACCTAAGTGCTCTCTTGACCCCACCACAGAGCTTTTACCCATGAGCACAGCCAAAGAACATGTCATGGAATCAGGAGAATTTGGATGAGTGGAGTATCTCAAAATCAAGAACTGGTCATACAATAAGATTTCACAACCTCCACCCCCTTGTCCAGAATGGTGCCCTTTGCTTCCACATTTCTTTACCAAGGGGCCCCATTTGTCATTCTGCATGTTAGACTCAAAGGAAAGAGGCTGTTCTAAGATGCAGTCACCACCAGAGACAACTAATGGAAAACTTCCCAAGAAGAGAGAGAAAGGAGCCTGCAACATTGGACACCTGCCATGCAGGAGAGGCTTGGGAATGCAAATGGCAGACACAAGGTAGATAATTCCACCAGATTGGTGGGCATGGCATGCCCAGCAAAGGGTCATATCTAGAGTCAGGACTCCCGCCTTCTGGCCTCAGTGCTAATGGTAATGTCTTCCTCTTTTGGGCCTCAGTTTCCCTATCGCCAAATTAAATGATTATCCTTGATAACCTCTGGGCTTCTCCCAGTTCTGAGGTTCCAGTCTTCAGTGGGGTTCTGGGTTGAGGGACAGGCTTCAGAAAAGGTTAAAGGGCTTTAGCAAGTAAGAACAGGCTTGACTCTCAAAACCTGAGCAACTGCTCAGAGTGGAGCACGAGTGAGAAAGGAAGAATCATTTAACAGATTACATCTTAGCATTGCTCATGTCGAAAAGTGGCCTCATAGGCAGCTGTGTGATCTTGGACAAATCTCTTCTCCACTGTGACCCTCAAGTCTCCAGGCATAATCTGAGTAGTGGTCTACCATCAGCACCCAGCAGTGGTTCGGACCCAGTGGCATCCTAGTCCATCCGGGGCCCTGACCATCCCAAACACCAGGGTGACAGATGGAGAAAGAAGCATTCTCTTAGGAGTTGTATGAGAATCTCTCTTGTAGGGGAAGGGTGACCCTGTTTTTTGTGGGGAAGATGTCCTGATGAGATCATTGGGACCCTCCAGGGCCTGGCTATCTGCTTCTGAGAAAGAAGGAAGGGTCTCCTCCTGAGACAGAAAAGAGAATGTGCAACTCCTACAGCGAGGGAAGTCATAACAGGCTCTGCAGGGAGATAGTTGGGGTGAGGAAAAGAGTTGAGGGCAGGTATGAAGGTTCACCGCTATAGGATGTGGCCACTCTCTTTGTCCACTCAGCTTACATCTCCATATTTGGTAATGTTTGAGAAATCAGGAAGTGCTCAATGATGTTGAGTATCTTCTGGAAGCAAGTAAGTAGACTGAGTTTTCAATCTGAGGTTAAATAGGCAAAACAGACAGAAAAGGCAATAAAAGCAAGTAGTACAATGTGAACCTTTGAGAAAGACCTTTGTAGGTTGAAGGCGTGCTCACTTTATTTTTTTAAATATTTTTTAAGATTATTTATGTAAGTTGTCTCTACATCCAACGTAGGGCTCGAACTCAACCCTGAGATCAAGAGCCCCATGCTCTTCCACATGAGCCAGCCATGCTCCCCAAGACATGCTTACTTCAGAAGCCCCACTCCATGGTCAAGTGCACCCAACACAGTTGAGTTGAGGTTGATGAGGTGATATAAATAATGTTGCATTTTTAGCTCTTTAATTAAACATTCATGATTTTGAAGTTTTGTTGTTGTTGTTGAACTTTAGAATATACTTCCTCTCATCCATTTTTGTGGGTTCTACCTGTGCTTGTAATGCTCATTTAGTATAGTGCTTCGGTAGAAGTGACTCTAAGGCTGTGGGTTTGCAGGATATTTTGCGTACATCTTAAAGAGGGCTCAGAATTTAAGTGAAAGTGGGGATATTCAAGAAAAATTCCCTGGGAATAGAAAGTTAAGTGTTTGTTATACCAGTTCCCAGGGGCTACACTAGTAATTGCCTGTCCTGGGTGGTGGCTGCTTGTCTGATGACACTTACCTCCCAGGTTCTGGGAGGAACATGGAGGATGGAACCTGTCTCCACAGCTCCCAGGACTAAGGCCTCCATGGGATGAAGAGGTCAGGGCTGGGAAAGAGGTCATGGCACAGGTTCTCACAAGGATGCCCCTTGGGGAAGGGGCTCAGTATTCACTGAGCACTTTCTCTGGCTCTGGAATTTTATACACACCATATCTTTCAGTCCTCAACTAGACTCTTCAATGTGGACACTCCTACTCTCATTTAACAGATGAGAGTATTGAGGCTCACAGTCATGAAATAGCTCTTCTAAGATCAACAGCTGGGGCAGAGCGAGAATTGGAATCCCAGTCTGTCTGATTCTAATGATAGTGTGCTTTTTGCTTACATTATACTGCTAGAAAAGGAAAAATGAAAGGAAGAAAGGGAAGGGAAATAAACAAAACATGGAGGGAAAAGTCATTCACCTCCTTACCCCCTCACTTGAGAAGAGGGGCATCAACAAGCTCGAGAGAGAGGTAGCTGGACCTCCACCCAGTCCTTACTGCCTCCCACACCCTCGCAGATGTGTCATGGAGAAATGCTTCTCTGCATTCTCCGGAGAAGAACAAAGTTGGGATCACCAACTATCAAAACGGTGGTCCCTCTGGGCCTCATCTCCACAGCGGGGTCACCCCCCTTCTACCATAGTCAGCAGAGGAGCAACAGCAGAAGGGTCTGAATCACTTTAAGAACCATTATTAGCCACAATGGGGGCTATAATAATCAATGCTAATTTGCACACTGCTGCTTCCCAGAGGCCCCTGATTGAGAGGAGAAGTGTGATTTCTTGGGCTGGAGTTATTAACACACGCCACATCTAGGCCAAGGGAAGGGCTCAGACAGCCTGAAAGGTGGGGGGCTTACAATTTCCACTGTCTCTTCACCTCTCCCCAGCCTATGTCTTTCGAATACCTCGCATGAAATGGCTATAGCTTCTTTACTCAAATCATGTTGGGTTAAAAATGAGGGGACCCAAAGGGTGCATCCCATCAGTGCTTCCTGTTTTTCTTTTGGGGTATTTTAGTGATATTGCTTGCTCTTTCATTCATTTCTTAAACATTTCCTGCAATATTACTTTTATCAATTTATCCAGCCACCCAGTCAAAACACTCTGTTGTGTCTTATTAAGTGCAGGTTCTGAGCTTGTTGACAGCAGATGTGAACATGGGTTAGCCACAGCCACTGCCCTCCAGGAACTCATGTCCAGTAATCGTTGGAAACTCTGCTTCCCCCTGAAAATTTGGGGAAACTATTGACCCTCTCCAATCACCAAAATGCCTGCAACTCATGAATACATAACATTACATATAAGTTTAAGGGAATTCATAGTCCTCATGCCAATCCCCCTGCATCCCATGGAAGTTCACTTATCCCCACTCAGTGGAATGATGGTAGGACCTATGTTTCGTGGCAGGACCCATCTGAGGGAGGACCCATGCTTGAGTGAAATATCATTTTGGGTGTCTCATAAAGGGACAATGTTCCCTCTGATAAAATAAGCAAAGGAGAGGATCCTGCCACCTCTGAGAAATGGGTATACAGATCTTCCTCAACATACGACAGGTCACATCCTAAAAACCCAACACACATTGAAAACATTGTAAGTCAAAAATACATTTGTATTCCTAGCCTACTGAACATCCTAGCTTAGCAGGTCTACCTTAGACATGCTCCGAACATTTACATTAGCCTACAAAGTGGGGCAAAATCATCTAACGCAAAGCCTATGTTCTAATAACATGCCCAATACCTCATGCAATTTCTTGAATACTATGCTGATGGCGGCAGACAGAATGGCTGCGCGGGGACAGAGTGGTTGTATAGGTATCAGTTGCAAGGTACTATGCCCAGCACCACAAGCTGTGTCAGACGACATCCTCCTAACCCAGGAGAAGATCAAAATTCAGAATTCCAAGCACGGTTTCTACTGAATGCATGCCGCCTTTTGCACCATTGAAGAATTGTAAGTTGAAGCATCATAACTTGGAGATGATGTGTCATGTTAAAACCCAGTATTCCGACTGGAAGCCAAGAGCATTGGTTCTGAAAATACCACTAGCTTGCTCTGTGATTTTGTACATGTTCCTTCCTTCCTCTCACTGGACCTCAGTTTTATCATGTTTCCAAATAAGCACTTATTCCAAGAGCTCTGAGAACCCTTCTAGTCCTGACATTCTAGGTCACCCAGGCCGGCCTCTTCTCCATTTCCAAGATGTGGCCTCTTCTTCAGGAAGCCTGATTACGCCTCACTCGCCTCAACACCCCGATGTTGCCCAGGAGATCCTGGATCCCAGCAAGTGCTTCCCCACTCACACCTGCTCCTCTCCCAGCTGGCCCTTCTTAAGGATGATCTGTGGCTTTGGTGACAGACACCAACGTGGATCCCACCCCAGAGAGTGTGGCCTCAGGCAAGTTCTTGAACCTCTCTGAGGCTCGATTTCCTCCACTGGAAATAACATGGGAATAATAACACTTATCTCTTAGGCTTACTGGGCCCTAATCCTATCCGGTGAACTAGTCACGTCACTTCCAAATGCTACTTTCTTAGAATCTTTTTCCTCCTCCCTCCCTTATCCCTGCGCTCTCTCTTCTTTTCTGTGAGACTTGTCATATTTATCCCCATTCTACTTTCTCCTCGGCTGCACAGCCAGGCAGTTTCCATAAACTGCACTGGTGGAGGGAAATCAGAGGAGCAGATAAACCCCATCCAGCCCTTGAAAGTGTTGGAGACCCAGGGGAGGGCCTGGAGGCAGCCTCTGGGTTTCCCACACAGGAAGCAGGGCCAAGCAGAGCCAAAGGGCCCTCGATACCTTTCAATTGCGCAGGGTGACGGCATTGGAAGGAGCACGTGCTACCAAAGGTGGTGCCTTTAAGGCAGGAGAAGGACGCGGCGTAGACGTGATGCTGGTCCGGGACGCCACAGTCCACTGGCTCACACGCCACCTGCTTGTTCCACTTGCCCTCGGTGCAGGTCACCATGACGCTGGGTCCCGTCTGAAAGGCAGAGGTGGGCACGGTAAGGGCATGCAGACAGAATCCTGCAGGTCGGAAGACCCTCTTTTCCCCCAGCGACAGCTCAGAGTCTCATCCTGGCTCCAGGAGGTCACTGCTTCAGCTCACTTTTGACAATCCCCACAACTGTTTGGATTTGGTATCTCAGTTCCCATTCTCCAGATGCAGACACTGAGGCTCAGAGACATTGATTGGCTCCAAGTTACACAGCTGTAAAGAGGATACATGGGACTCGAACTAAAGGCTGCACTCTTAACTGCTCCCTGGAAAGTCTCCCGGATTAGTATTCCCATTGTGTTGATGAGAATCTTAAGACTCAGACCTCTTGGAGCCTGACGACTTCTTTCCTGAAATAGCCTGTGAAATATGGCACAACAGTGGGTCACTGGCTCTTGGTCTTTGAATCTTTTCTTGGCTCTGCAGGAGGTAATAGGGAGCCTCTTGTTCTGTGTGGTACAGAGTGGGCATAGCCCTGGGATACTGGAGGCCCGGACGTGAGTCCTTTGTGCTGAGTCTATGGGCAGGTCCCTCTCCTGACCTGAGCTTGCCCGCTCACACTGAACCCAAGGATTGCTCTAAGAGCCACTCCCTGCTCTGAGATCTGATGGTTCAGTAGTTGAGAGAGATAGACATAAACAAGGAACAAGCCTGGGACAAGTGAAAAGAGTCGGCAGGGATTTGAACCAAACCAGAAGATGGCAGGGATGCGCGGGTGGAAGGGTGAGGCCAAGCTCCAGAGCCAAGGGAGGGACTGCCATCAGCAGCCCGCAGGCTGCCATTCAAGGAGGAAGCCGCCAGATCCCAGGGGACTGAGGATGCCAAATGTTGATCTGGGATCTTAAAAGCAAAGGACATTTTTCCCCTCCTAAGCACACATCAAAGGGAGCAGAGGTCCTTTGCTGCCAAAACAGCCTAATTGTTTCCACAGGAGTTCAGACCTGCCGTGTCTGACACGAGGAAGTAGGTGTCTAAGACAAGTGATCGAGGGCTCCGGGGCTCCCACGTGGGACTCTGTTCAAGCCCAGAAGCTCTACACAAAGGTCTCTCATAGACAAGTAGTGTGCGCTATGTGCCTTCAGCATGAAGGTGACGCCTGCTGGCAGGGTCCTGGGAAAGGCTGCATCTAGTGACAGAGCCCCTGGCACCCTCAGATCTCGTGGCTTCACGGCCCCCTCACCCCACTCCCCACAGCCACCTGAGATCCCACGGCGGCACGTGGTTGAAGCAACATCCTGCCGCATCTCAGATCCACCCACGGCCATTCCCCTTGGGCAGCACACTTCCCTCTTCCATGAGCTCCTCTCATGACTCGAGGGCTCTCCCTGTGACCAGTGTCAACGCCAGACTCCAAGCCACCACCGAGTGGGCAGCCAGACGACCTTTATCAACCATGATCTGACCACATCACCTTCTTCAACAGCTCCCTGCTGCCCCGATAAAGATAAACCTCAAACTTCCTGACCAACCTAACAGGGCCTCACACTGGTGGATCTTGCTTGCCCGCCCCCCAGCCTCATTGCTTGGACGAGTTCTGGAAAGAAAGAATCGGTCTGCGGCATGCTGTTTCTCACCAACAGACTTCCATCTGCCATCTCTGCCTGTGCACAGAGCACCGATTTCTCCCTCCCCAGCCACACACCCTGGTGCCTATCTATCCGGTGCTTTTCAAGCCACTTCTTCCAGGGTGAGGCCCTCTGGGCTTCTACCACACCCTGCACTTGCCTTTACCCGTGTTTCTCACACTGTGAAGTCATTCCTCACTCCTTGTCTGCTCCCGGCAACAGTCACTAGGCTCCTGAAGAGAAGGAACTAGGTTTATCTTAGTGACATTTTTTTTTTTCCTCTCTCTAGCACCTAGTACAGCATCTGGTTCCTGGCGAACAGATGTGTTACAATCTGTTTTACAATTACCATGAATGAGCGAACACCTCATTGTCGGAGGGCTCACCTCTTTCCAAAGCAGCCCCCTCAACTGAAGCAGAGCTCTGCCTGGGAGGATGTCATTCCAAAATGCTCAGCCTCTGGTTCTGCAGGTTTGTAACCCTCACAAAGACTCCGATACAGGTTGTGTGGAACGCTACCTTGCACGGGAACCATTGTCTTAGAAATTCCGGACCGGTGGGTTGACTCATTCAATCCACACATATTTACAAAGTATCTCCTGTGTGGCAGCACTGTCTGAAGCGCTGCGGATTCAGCAGGGGACACGCTCACCGTCCGGTCGGCCTCTCCCGGGCTGGAGAGGGGACCCTGAGCCCAGCACCTGCACACACCTGGCTCTTGATGAGCTCGTCATCCCGCTGGATCTGGAGCACGTAGCCTGTCCGGCAGCTCACGGTACACCGGGCGCCGTGGTAGCGGTCGCTGCTGGAGCAGTTGAGAGAGGCGTTCTCCACCGCCAGCTCTGGGCAGTCAGCGGCCTCACATGCGAAGTGCACACAGCTGGGGAGGAAAGGAACAGGAGGGTCAGAGGGAGTTTCCCTGCAGGATCACTGCATGCCAGCTGGGAGGTAAAAAGCTCAAGGCGTCCCCCTCCAAACTTTTGGGAGCTGAGACAGAGGAGAGGGAGAGGTGCCGGCTTTGGTGAGGAAGACTCTGGAGGCAAGGGCCACAGTGTATCACAGGGCATGGTTTATGGAAACAGAGAAGCCAGGGTTCAAACGTGGCAGAGAGCTGTCTGTGTTATTCATCTTCAAACCTCACAGAACCTCGGTTTTTCCATCTGTGAAGTAGGGATCATGATCACAGCAAGTACACACTGAGTCTCTCACGTGCCAGGCACCAAAGACGAACAGCAGACTCTTCGTATTCTGTAGCAATACTCACTTTTGAGGGCGGTGGTGAGAAATCAGATAGGTCAGGAAAGGCACAGAGCAGAATTCCCGGCACGTAAAGACACTCCCTAACTGGCAGCTAATGGTATAAACAAGTCTATGCTCTATAACCTAGAAGCTGTGTGACTTTGGGCAAGGTACATCACCTCTCTGAGCTTCAGAGCACTCTCAGATTTGGCCGACCCATAGGGTCATGAGACCCAACTGAGGTGCTGATTGTAGAAGTCTTTTATAAACTGTAAGGTGACTTCTGGATTGTCAGTAAAGCTGTTCAATGATCATGCCTTGCTTCTTGGTGTGGCTGCTGTTCTAATCTTGCTGTCGATTTGAATTCCACCCATTTCTCAAGTCTGTGCTCCATGTAAGTTTGCACAGGAAAATTTCCCCTGTATTCCCTGTGTTCCCAGGGGAGATCCCTGGCAGGCCTTCTGCCCTCCTTTCTCTGACTGGCCTCACGCTTCATGCATTGAAAGCATGGGGTCCGGGTACCCACCATGTGCTGGAATGTGTGCTAATCCTTAAGGAAATGGAAATATAAAATCCCTGTACTGCATGGTCTTTCCCCTTATGTTTACTGTTACACAGACACTCAGTAACTTTAGCGACTATTCACTGATTGCTTATGTACATGAGCTCACTCCATGCTCACAACACCCCTATGAGCTAAGTGTTATTCATTTTATAGCTGGAAAAATCGGGGACCGGTGAGATCAAGTTACTTCTGTAACTTCCCACCCAGATGTGTGGCTCCAAAGTCCTTGTTGTCAACCTTGCCCCTCACCTGGACTAGAACTTTGCTGAGGGTAGAGATAATGCCTGTTTCATCTTGGCATACTTGGGGTACTCTGCACTGCGATAAAGATGCTTTGCATATGGTAGGTGCTTCTTAGTAGCAAGAAACAAGTGGGGGGGGGGGGTCTTGCAATTGCTGTTAAGCACTTTGAGGAGGCTGAGACGTTCACCGGGAACACAGAAAGCTTGTAGGGGGCAGTTTTCTCTAATGTTTGCCTCTCTATGTCCACACCAATGACGGCCACAGGGTGTGCACAGAGAGCTAGGTCTAGATGTGCACTCAGAGCCTCAAGGCTTTCACTTTCCTGTGTTTATCTAGGAGACAGGGAGTAAGTGGTGGCCAAACCAGCTTAAGAAGAATTCACAATTTTTTTTTCTTGGTCCCCATTTCAGGATACCCCACTGAGGGTTTTACAGGAAGATAGCTACCCATCTCCATGCTCTATGTCCTGCTCAGAAGTATGGGGAGAATCAAGGGGTAAGGGTGGGGGTATGAGCTAACAGCCTCCAAACATTACAAATTCACTTTTTAAAATACTCGGAAAAGGGAAGCGTTTGAGGCTTTAGACCCACACCCACGCGGGCTTTGCAATCCCCACATAACCCCCTTCCCAAAGGCAACGCGTGAGAGGGATTAAGTGACACTTGCTGAGATATTCGATTCTCCGCCCTCCTTTCTACCCCCCCCCCACCCCCGACAGTCTCCCCTGCATTGTGCCATGTGGAGGCCTCCAAGAGACTATAACTCTGGAGTCAACGCAAGGGCTCTGACACCAAACAATGCATCTGTTCACGGTGTGTAAGCGCCGGGGGCAAGAGCCACATGGTTCCAATTTAAATAGATTTACTCTGTAAGCTACCAGCTCCTGAGCTAGTCTTCTGACCTATGCCTTACAGTGCGGCCATGCTCGCTCTGTGCTCCCAGGATGACGGCCAGGGGGCTCCGGGCTGCTCCGGGCTATGGGGCCACAAAGGTAAAAGCAGCCTGTACCTGCTCCCCACCCCCATGTCTCTGCACATTAATGTTCCTCGTAAGAAAAAGGATAAACTGAAACAATGGATTTCCTACAGTGGAAAAGGCACAGGACTTAGGAACTGGGCAAATCCGGCCTCTACATCCAGGAATGCCCCTTATCGTTAACCTTGGAAAGTTACATAGTACATTGAGCCTCAGTTTTCTCCTCCGTAAAATGGAAGTAAGAAGGCAATTTCTCTCTCAAGAGTATCAACAGGGTGACAGGTCAGCCACTCATTCATCTATTCCACAGACCTCGGGTGGGGGCCTCGATGCACACCAGACACTGTTGTAAACCCTGGGGATACATGAAAATTCCTGCCACCTGTGTCTTTGAGGAAGAAGGACATGCACCCCAGAAAAGTCATAAAGAAGCCTATTTCAGGCACAGAAAGGGCACTAACAAGGAAATTATAGAGGACGACTGTTGGGGGTTGGGGGAAAGGCACCATGTGCAGATGGGTCAGGGGGAGGAAGCCTCCATGAAGAGGGGACATAAGAACTAAGACCTGGATGAAATGAAGGGATAAGCCAAGCAGAGGTGTGGAGCAGAGGGAATCCCAGGCAGAGTAAAGAACACATGCAAAGGTCCGGGACAGGATGGAGCTCAGTGTGTTTGTATAATAGAAAGGCCCATGCACAAGAAATGCTTTGGAAACTATGATATTGGCAAGAGAAGATGGTTTCTCTGGCTCTCTCTGCTGTAGAAGGAAAATATCCCCCTGGTACATGAGTTATCTGACCAAAAGGTTTCATGGCCAAAAGAATAGGGTAGCACTGGATTCATGAGAAGTCAGTTTTCTTTCTTTTTTTTTTTTTTTTTAATTGCAGGAATTCTCCGAACCTTGATGTGGATTTCCAGGAGGGGCTAAGACACACATCATTTTCCAAATTCTGATAACCTTTTCCAGTGTGTCATTTCTGGATTAGTGTCCTCCAGAGAACACTGTGGGGACTGAGGCATCCCTGCTTTTTTCAGCACATCTGTGCATACCTGGCTCACAGGCTTGAAAACAGGGAGAAAGGGGGAAGGGAAGGGAATCCGTGCCAGGTATGAGCCCCTGTGTTTTACCTACATCACCTGATGTGCATCCTCACCATAACTTCTTGAGGTAGTACAATTACTCCCATTTTCAAGAAGAGGAAAGTGAGACTCAGTGAGTTTAGCTGGCTGGCCAAAGGCGCTCTGTATGGACAGAATGTCAGTGCTGTTGTGCCGGCCTGCCCCCTAAGCCCCTGCTCTTCTCTTTGCATTCCCATTAGCTGGAAGGGTTGTATGAACACATTGTCCAAAAATGATAAACATTACCCCAAATACCCCTCCCAAATAACTCCCTGACATGGCGCTGTCATTTCTAAAACACAAAAACAAAAATCAAAACAAGGAAAACAAAAGAAAAACCTCTGTCTTCATTTTTAAAAGGGGGCGGGTGGGGCTCCTGGGTGGCTCAGTCTGTTCAGTGCCCAACTCTTGATCTCGGCTCAAGTCATGATCTCATGGTTCATGGGTTCAAGCCCCTCATTGGGCTCTGCACTGATGGTGCAGAGCCTGCTTGGGGTTCTGTCTCTCCTTCTCTCTGCCCCTCCTCCACTTGTGCTCTCTCTGTCTCAAAAAATAAATAAATAAACTTAAAAAAAAGTCTTTAAAAAATGGGGGAACGATTTAATACCCATGATGGGCAACAAAAATAATAAAAAAAGAAGACACTTCTCGGAGTAAGTTGGCTAATACAAGGGATGGGGGAAGGGGCTTTTATCAATGAAATTCTCACTGGTGGGTAAAAGAGGAGACACACATCCCCCATACAAAGATATGTAAATATGTTTTCCATATATATAATATATATTTAATACGTTTACTTATAGACTCAAGTTTCGTATAGAGGTATATCGTTCAGTGATTCAATAGCCAACCCCCAACTGCTGTCCCCTCTGCCCAGGGAAATGGCCCCCAGTCATGCATAACAGGATCCAAAACTGCTCAACCAGGATCCAAAAGACCAGCACTGGAAGAGCTGCTGAGGGTACTGTTCCTGGCTGTGTCCCTTGACTCTTGGCCCAAGTCCTGTAGCTACGCCGTGGGGAAGGGGGATAATAATAATCCCTGTTTATAGATCACTGTGGGTTACCTCAGATGGAGACCACAGAAAAGTCAGCATGTCCACACTGGAATGAATGGAAGACACTCGTGGCACCTTCCCAGCGCTGCAGGGTCACTGGGAAGGGAGACTGAGACAGTGATGAAGATAGGGCTCCTTTTTCCCTTCCGGGGAATGCAGCGACTACTGGAAGGGAATACTGAAAGGCTCTTGAACCCTGGAATCCTAGAAGCCAGAGGCAGTGGCCCAGGGGTGATGAGGCCCGTCGGATGCCTGCAGGGTGGGGACAGCAGCGCGTTGTGCGGGGCGCCCAAAGGAGGGGCGGCTGGCTGAGCAGCAGGTCACTACTGGCGCAGGTGGCCCACGGCACCGACCCCATCGTGTCTCCAATCTGCCGATGTCTTTACTATGAACACTCCTGACGTTTACATGTTGGCAACTAATTACAGAAGAGGATTAACGGGGGGCAAATCCACGTTGTTTGTGGCCTCATCAGGCCCGTGTGGCAGGAATCTTGAAACTTCAGATGAAGAGGAACCTGCTTTGCCCCAGGAGGCCTGAGAACTGGATTCTGATGCCAGTTCTGCTGCTAAGTGGCCGGGTGGCCTGAGGAACTCGCTTCCCTTGCCAGGACCTCATGAGAATGTAGAACCAGAGAGTCTCTTAGAGGCTTCCCAGCTTTCAGGGACCACAGTTTTAAGGAGACAAAACAATAGAGGTATCTAATTTCACAGCCCTTTGGAAAGGGGAAAAACAGACTTTGATAATCCCAGTTATTGAAATGACACAGAAGCAGAGGAAGGCCAGTAGACATCTGACAGGAATGGAGATTAAACAACATCTGGGAGAAGAGTCAGGAGCATCTGGTACCTTCCAAGAGACACACATGCTCAGCCACAGCGGTTCCATCTGCAGATGTGTCCCCCAGACCAGCGACTCCCAACAAGCATTTTGAGAGGTGCTGATCCTTGTGGGCTGGCCAGTGTGGGGGAGCCTGTGGTCTCTGGCCATGAGAGGCTTCTTGCTGGGCTCCAAATCTCATACACGAATTCCTATAGAGTCATCTGATGGGATGGATAGTCACCTGTGGGCTCCTGGCAGTGCACAGACTCCGGGGATCGTTGTAGGCATATCAACTCACCCCCACCCCACCCACAGTCTAAGCCCACACTGGCTACAAGGAGTCAATCTGGCCACAGGAAGAATTTGTTTCCTCCTAGAGTTGGCTTTCTAAAAGTTAGCTCTCTATCGGAACTGTCCTTCTCTGGGTGGGCTGGCATGGGGGAGTGGGAAGAGTTTCAGGTAGAAGAAGGAAGGAAGGAAGGAAGGAAGGAAGGAAGGAAGGAAGGAAGGAAGGAAGGAAGGAACAAATGAATGAAGGGAGGGAGGGAGGGAAGGAAGAAGGAAGGAAAGAAGGAGGGAGGAAAGGAAGGAACGAAGGAAGGAAGGAAGGAAGGAAGGAAGGAAGGAAGGAAAGAGAAAAGAAAGAGGAAAGGAAGGAGGGAAGGAAGGAGGGAGGGAGGAAGGAAAGAGGGAAGGAGGGAGGGGGAAAGGAAGGAAGAAAGAAGGGAGGGAGGAAAGAAGAAAGGAGGGAGGGAGGAAGGAAGAAAGGAGGAAGGGAGGAAGGAAAAAGGAGGGAGGGAGGAAAGAAAAAAGGAAGGAGGGAGGGAGGAAGGAAAGAGGGAAGGAGGAAGGGGGAAGGAAGGAAGAAAGGAGGGAGGGAAGGAAGGGACAAATGAAGGGAAGGGAAGGGAAAGGGGAGAGGAAGAGAGTACTAATTGTATAAGCACATGGCTCACTGAATTTTGTAATAAACTGTTCAATTTCTGTTTAGAACCACAGGATAGATAGATAGATAGCATACGTGTGTGTGTGTCAGACACACAGGAGCCTCGATCCATGGTGTGGCTTTCCTCACTGAAGAAGCCTCTTAACCCACTCACCACCATCACTACACGCCCCTGTTGTCCCCGCTTCCCCTAGGTGTGGAGCTGGGCTTGGGCTAGAATCCCACAACTGGACCTCTCATTTGAAAGCTGATCCTGTTTCCTTGGGCCTCTGAATTTATTCCGAGTGCTGCACCGGGACTGGAGACCCTTGAATCTAGGTCAGAACCCCCGCCCGAATGGATTTTGCTGTGGTGACGCTTCTCCCAGGGCAGCCCGCTAGATATCATGCCGCTCTCCGGAGAAGAGAAGGAAAATGAGGAGGGAGAGGGTGGGAGAGGAGGCAGAGTGGGCGGAGAGGGAGGGGAGACAGCAAGAAAGAGAATCCGTGGGGTGGGGATGAGGGAGGGGTGGAGGGCTGGAGGCCGGGAGGCCAGAACAGCCCCTTTCACTACCTGGGAACCAGCTGAGAGTCAGCGGGCCATTTCTACTAGAGCCAGCTGAACTGTGTGCTATAAAAAGTGGTGCTATTTACCTTGGTGTTCTGAGAATGGAGAAAAACATCCCACAGTTTTTTACAGTTGTTGCTTATTTCTCTTTTCTTCCCTCTCAGTTTGTTTGTTTTCAGGCACATTTATGCAGTCCTGGCTATTTGGGTAAATGCCTCTTCAGCTCTCCAGGGGCAGCTGCCTCCTTCTCCAACCCCTCTTGCCCCCTCAGAGCACTCGGGTGCGGGGTGGGGGGGTGTCCCAGCACCCCCAGCCTTGGCACTGGGGGCTCCACCCATCTTAGCCTGGTCCGCGCTCAGGGCTGAGCTGCTGAGACCCTCAGAGCCCCAGCTCGCTCACGTCCCGCGGTTCTTGTCACGAAACGCTCACACATGAGCATTCCTGACAAGTCCTCTCGTCTCCTAGACGTGCTTGGCTCTGTTGAGCGCTTGGCTCTGGTGGCTTTTCGGGGCACACAAAGCAGGATTTTGCCTCCTACTACCTGGACCGCCTTGACTCACCCTCTCTGTCCATACCTCGCAGGACAAGTGTGATAACAAAATAAAATAATGAAATAAGATAACGAAACACATGTTGCTTCCTTTCCCCTGCATCTCACCCCTCCCCATTCTTGGGAACTACAGACTGTTTGAATTGGAAAGAAGCACAGAGAACATTCGATTCATCACCATCATCCCATGGATGGGGAAACTGAGCCCCAGAGACATGGTATGACTGGCTCACAGTCGTACAACCGGTCAGAGATGCGGCAACGCTTTGTCCCCGCTCAGTGCTTCTCAGTCACGAGTCCAAGAACTCAACAGATATTAAACAATTGATTTGTTTCTGAGGTTAAACACTTGTAACTGTTTACTTCGGACAAAGGAACTGCTAATTAAGAATTCAAAGAAGCCAGTTGTTGGCCTCAGTCAACTTGCCCATGGTCCCGGTGGCTGGTTAAGGAGGGGAAAGCATTGCAGAAAAGGTCTAATGGATTTGCATTTCCCATCGACATTGTTTCCCTGGGTTCTGAGAATTAACTTATTTTTATAGTCTACAGAGCCAGGGATGAAAAAGCCCTTTTAGTGTGAAATATAACAGTGGGTGATATTTAAGGAGCTCTTTTGCCTCCGAATGATTGCGACAGATTTTGCACAACAGAAGCTAGAGACAGTGGGTGCAAAACAATGTGGGTTTTGCAACCACCTTTTGTGTCCCCTGTGGTGGCAAGGGCGTGGGAAAGGCAGTGGCCACCACCCCCTCCGCTTTCCTCTCCTTGCTCCCAGGTATACAGGGCTGGACTGGATTGCCTTTCAGAGCGTCTCACTCTGGGGGAGCCCACTGGGACTCCCCCTGTCGTACTGTCTCCTTCTGGATCTCATTAAACAAACGTGAGAGGTGCTGTGTGAGCCTGGACCCACCCTTCCCCTTTCGGGGCCCTGGAATCCTAGAGGGTAACACGGGCGTTTGAGACACTCCAGATGTACCCGATGATCTCCAGGGCTTCTTCCAGCTAGAAGAATTTCATGCAGAGAAGCCCCACTGTCAGATCAGAAAGTGGCCATAAATATTCTGTATTAATACATCAGCCTTGCACAGTGCCTAACGGTCTACAAGAGGACTTTCATCTACGGCACACCATTCAGCCTTCATGACCACCCGGTGGGGTAGATATCATCCTCCATTTATTCCAAAATAGGAAAGGAAGACTCAGAAAAGTGAAGTGACTTGTCATGGGCACACAGGCAAGAAGGGGAACGTTCAAGCCCAGGTCAGAGTATCACCAAAGCTCATATTCTTTCCAGGAAAACACCATGCTCTCTTCTCATCGGACCACTAGACCACTCAAGGGCTAGGTTTGGGGAAGATGGAGAGATTTCCCCATCACTGAAACACACAGTAAGCTGAGATGAAGCAAACAGCAGTCTCCCTCCAACCGCCTAACTATTCCAGTATTTCAGAGCTGGAAGAGAGCTAATCCACCTGTCTTGTCTTTGTTCAAATGCGGATGCTGAGGCCCAGAGAGGGAACGCGATGTGCACCATGCAAGCAGGCCACTGTCAGCGCCAGGCCCGTGAGCCAGGTGAGGGGGTCTTTCCACCGCCCATTCCCGCTTCCCTCCCTCACCCCTGGAATCCGGAGATGCACAGGCCTCCCAGGCCCACAGGCAGAGCCAGCCAGAGGCCAGAGGATGGAGAAGGGAGAAACACGCAGACTTTTTATAGCAACACACGCATCTAGGCAGTTCCAGAAGGCGCCCATCTGCTTCTGGCTACAAAACGGCCCAGGGCGATCAGACCCAGGGTCCCTTACCTCTGCTCGGCAGGGCTGTAGGTCTCCCCTCTCTGGCAGCTGCTCAGGGTGACGGGGTCAAAGTTGTCGAAGGAGCGGAGGGCCACCCCCGAGATGGCGACCAGGGGTGAACTGAAGCTCACACGTACCGCCTGGCTGTGGTAGAAGGGCTGGCTGAGGTCATGCACCACAGGGATAATCAGGGGATTGTTCCTGCAGCTCAGGACATGGAGGCCTGTCAGGAGAGACAGAGGGCCGAGGGGCCAGGCTCATTACTCAAGGCCAGTCACGCCCTCCCCAACGGGCCCTTCCCGAAGCCCCCAGACCCTTTCATGTCACTGCACAAAAGCACCATTGGGTGGCCAGTGGGGATTTTGAGTTTGATTGAAAGTTTCTTTGTCTGCCTTTTTCTCTTGGTTCCAAATCTTTCCAATCCCTTTGCCTCCCTGCCCCCTAAGCTTTCTTGTCACCTAGCGCCCACAGCCTCTCTCCCTCCCCCAATGGCCACCTCTCAGACTAGCATCGCTGGCCCTGACCACCCTCCCACACTGCATGAGGGCTGGATGGTCTGAGTTGCTAGTTTTCAGGCTGCCTTCCCCATCGGCCATAAAGATGGTGGAAATAATTCACAGCAACACGCTTTCCAGAGTAAGAAGCCTGCTCTCATGTTTAATCCAGGAACCGGGGAGCAGCCCTGTGAGGTAGGGACCTCTGCACTGATTCAGCAGAGGTAAGACTGAGAAGTGAGGGCAGAAGGTGGTTTTCCAGGGGCACATGGAGCAGCCAGCAGGGTAAAGTCTACATTGAACCCAAGCTTGCTTCAGCTCTCGGTTCATTCTAGAACAGGGAGCAGGTCCCCAGGCTTTGAGAAGGAAGGGAGAGGGGCAGGGAGAAAGGGCACACCCAGAAGAGAGAAGGGGGCAATGGGGTGGGATGGAGTTGGAAAGGCAGACACTGGCTTTGGTGTCCAATGGACCTTGGTTCCAATCATGGTTTAACCTGTCTCTGAGGGGACTATCACATCCTAATGATGGGACTCCAGCAAGCTCCTCAAACTCAGTTTCTGCCTCTAAAATCAAGGATGATTCTAGGCACATCCCAGCAGGCCTGCTCTGTTGGGATGTTTAGCTCCCAATCCAGAAGGGCCCCTGCTGTGGTCACTCAGAATGACAAGCGCTCCATGGAGGCGGGGGGGGGGGGGGGTGGGGGGGGGGGGTGGGGGGGGGGTAGCAGGATGCTGAGGACAGGGGACACTACAGGGAGGGACAGGGACACGTGCAAACCTCAGACATGAAGCAGCTTCTGTGGGCTGGACTTTCCCCACTCCTCAGAGCCCTTAGCAATGCCAGGACAGCTATGAAAATATTTGCTTCTCACTTAGGGAAATTTCTCAGGCATCCGGATAAGTCCAGAGGGGTTTTCTTTCTCCTTCCTATTAATATGTCCCCCCTTTGCCTCTAAAACTAACTAAATAAATAAACATAAAAACAAAACAAAAACTCTCCCTGCCCCCTTGGCTTCTGCTTGACCTTGCAATGACCCCTTGCCTGCTGGCTTCATACAGGTCTTTGAAATGAGCTCCCTGCAGAACGGTGCAGGCAGGGGTTTGAAGCCCGAGCTTCTAGGCCAGCCTAGAATTCCAAACACCTGGCGAGGCTGCCCAGAGGTAAACTGGAAATGTGGGAGGGGATAAGAGGACATTCCCAGTGCCAGCTCCTGTGTGGGGCATAGTCACAACAGTCCTAAGTAATACCTCATTTAATATCTCGTGATTTCACTGTCATGATAAAGTAGCACCGTGGTCCCTACTGTGCCTAAGAGGAAAGTAAGATGCCAGATGAGGTGCTCGGAGGTCAAGAAAAGCGTTCACCTTCCTGCGCTGTGTGAGCGGAGGGACGGGAGTCAAGCCTGGGCTGTCAGCTCCCGAGCTGGGGCTGTGTCCCGTGCACCATGCATGCGTGGGTGTGCAGAGGGGTGTGCATGTGACAACTTGACAGTGCTGGTCCCAGTTCTCCCACAGCTGCTCAGCAGGTGGGACCTGACTCTTCTGCCTTCCCACTCCTGACACGGACCTTGTCTTATTCCTGCTCCTACAGGGAGCACGGCTGGTTGTGCTGGAGACATGGCTGCCATTGTCAGGCACTAAGGGACACCTCCAGCTACAGGGTAAAGAGCCATGGCTACAATTCCAAACACCTGGCTTCTCCACTCTTCCTGGTCGCTGCCATGTGACCGTCTCTGGGTCTCAGGGACTGACACCTGGAGGAATGGCCTTTGTTCAGTCTCCTTCCCAGGGTCTCTTGAGGATCACATGGGGTGCCTAAGGTTAAAGGTGCCTCGTCAAAGGGAGCTGTTGAAGGGAAGACTTTGGCAGTGGCCCCTTATGCCCATATCTGCCAGATCTAGGATTCTCTGGATTTGGAGGGCAACCAGAATGCCAAACAGAGAAGCAAGAAAGAGGAAAGGGGAAGGAAGAACGAGTTCTCAGCTGCCCCCCAGACCACCCCTGGTACCAAGGGCAACATGCCTGAGAACATGCTCACCCAGATCGTGGCTCTGGTCTTTGGTGTCAAACAGCTGGACACTGATGGTCTCCTGCTTCTGGTCCCCATAGTATGTCCCATCAGTCACCAGGTGGACAATGACAGCAGCAGCAACCATTGGCTGAGAAAAGTATGCCTGAAATGCAGGAGACATGGGAGGGTCCCTCGTGAACTCAGGCACATGGTAGGGAAGCAGCCGTGGGGCAGGGGTTTCAAGGAGAATCTTCCATTTCAGGGACTGGGACACTCATTGTGGGGCAAAGAACCTCACAGTGAAGAGCACAGGCTCTGAGGTCAGAAACTCTGTTCCATCTGGGTTCTGCTCTTGCTGAGCTGTGTGACCGTGAGTGGTAGCTCTGCCTCTCTGGGCCCTAATTCCCTCACCTCTAAGTGATGTATCAAGTAAATAACTGTATCACAGGATGATTGTGAGGCTCCAATAAGATCATGGGAACAAAGTGGCACAGACTAAAAGCACAAAAGAGGTATATTATTTGTCATTTCTCCATGCTAGCCTCTGAGACAAAGCTAAGTAAGACACAGCCCTTGCTTTTCTGCAGACTATGAAGCTCAAAGTAGGTCAGTAGTGTGCAAACCAAAAGTCACCATAATCCCTAGTCAGGAAGATGGACCCAAAGACAGCAATATAATACCATGTGACAAGTGCCATCCAAATGATGACCAAACATGTACAGGATCAGAAGGGAGAGAACAGTCACTTCTCTCTGTGGGGATCAGCTAAGACTTCAAGGAGGAGAAGACAATCTTAAAAGGCATTGAACAATGAACAGAAGGTTCCAGGCATAGAAAACTTATCCAAAATCTTTGTCAAAACAAGAATGACTAGGGGCACTCCATGAGCAATGAAGGTATTCTATTTCAGGAAGCATCCTACTGCTAAGTGTTTTGTTCCTTGTCCTTATAATTAACACCCTCAGTGAGGAGACAAACCATCTTGAGAAAGGGTCACAGGAGTTGGTGCTTCCTGGGGGAGGGGGGTGGTCACTGCTGGAGATTCTAAGGCTCTTCAAGCTTTGGCTTACCCGGAGCCAGAAAGTGGTCTGAGCCAGCTGGGAGTATGGGTAGCTGATGGTACAAGGGTACCAGGCATGCTGGGAAATGCCTTCACTGAGATCTATCACCTTGGTTCGACACACCTGAAAAAAGATAAAGAAAAAAATGTTTTCAAGGGTCTGAGAGGTTGGATTAAGTTCAATTTGATACATGTTTCCTATCCATCTATTTTTTTCTTAGCACCACAGGAAGAAACGGGGATGCACAGATGGGGGTCATCCATTCCAGGAGCCCACGTCCTAATGTAGAGCAGGGAATCTCAACACTGTGAAGGAAATAGCAGATAACACGTTTGGTGGGAGATGCAACAAGGACATTCTCATGGGGACAAATCCTGCAGGAGTTGACATTTGAGTTGGGTCTTAAAGAATAGACACAGGGGAAGGGTATGGCAGATACAGGGAGCAGGAACAAAGGCTTGGAGGAAAGCAGAAACCCAGAATGCTTAGGCTGTGGTAAGTTGCCTGGTGTTCTTAGAGCTTGAGCAAATTGGCAGAAAAGGCAGGACAAGGGGTTGGATCTCACAGTCTTGAATACCAAGCCAACCAACTTAGAACAAATCTGTAAATCGTGTTCAGAGCTGTATTAAGAATAAAGAAAAGACTATGACAGTATGAGCCTATCCTCCAGTGGCCATTCCCCCTACATTCTCAATGACATATGTAACAAATGGTGGTTAAAAAAACACGAAGCAAACACAGACAAGTAGAATTCTTCAGACTTAGGAGTTTCTTGTGTATTCAAATATGATTTCATTCATTGGTTCATTCATTTATTCTAGTCCTATTTATTGGGAAACTGCTACGTGCCAAGCACTCCAGGACAAGACAGATGCTGAGGGGCTCGCAGTTGACAACATGTGCACATAGTTATCACGTAGGCACACACAACTGTAAAGTAGAAAACAGAAGAGTTCTATGATGAAAAAGGGTAGGGACAACAGACTTGTTCGTGAGATGGCTCAGGCCTCTTGCAGAAGGCCATCCCACATTTGT
Organism: Prionailurus bengalensis; assembly: GCF_016509475.1. Lineage (NCBI taxonomy): Eukaryota > Metazoa > Chordata > Mammalia > Carnivora > Felidae > Prionailurus > Prionailurus bengalensis. The sequence continues at coordinate 76,181,376 of NC_057359.1, read as the reverse complement.
GTTTTTCCTCTGACCTCTAATGTGGTTCCTCTCTCAAAACTCCCCTGTGGATTTGGGCCTGTCATTCCATGCATGCAGGGCTCAGAGGACTTATCTGCAAAAAAAGGCTGACCTAGAAGATGCTAAGGCTCTTAGAAGCTGTGGAAAAAAAAAAAAAAAAAGATAGTATCGATCATAGTAAACAATAATACATGTACAACAAAAAAGAGGGGAATAAGAAAAACTATATATAAGGATCAAGGATATCTATCCCAGCAATATCTGTAGTAGCAAAAGACTGGGAATAGTTTATATGTTATCTGTTGGGGAAGTGATGCATCAAACAAGAAATATTCACGTGACATATTTTTATACAGCAAAAGACTACTAAGAGGCCTGAATTAGATTCATACACAGGGATGATACTAGAAATATTCAACAACAGGTCTGGTATGGGTCCTGGCCACTCAAAATGGAAGCCCTACTCCTGAGTTCAAGATAGCAATGGAGAGATTGCAAGAAGCATAATATTGAGTTAAAATAAAAAGAAAGGAATGGGGGTGGCTGCGTGGCTTGGTCAGTTAAATGACTGACCCTTGGTTTTGGCTCAGGGCATGATCTCACAGTTTGTGGGTTCAAGCCCCATGTGGGGCTCCGCGCTGACAGAGCAGAGCCTGCTTGGGATTCTCTGTCTCCTCTCTCTGCCCCTCCCTTTCTCTCTCTCTCTCTCTCTCTCTCTCAAAATAAACTTAAAAAAAAAAGGAACGAAGTGTAAATGGACAAGTACAATATGATGCCATTTATAAAAATCACACAAAGCGAGGGACAGCTGGGTGGCTCAGATGGTTGAGCGTCCAACTCTGGGTTTTGGCTCAGATCATGATCTCACAGTTTTTGTGAGTTCGAGCCCCACATGGGCTCTGTGCTGCCAGTGCAGAGCCTGCCTGAGATTCTCTGTCTTTCCCTCTCTTTCTGCACCCCCCACCCCACTCACACTCTGTCTCTCTCAAAATAAATAAACTTAAAAAAAAAAAATCACACAAGGCAAAACCATATATTGCCCAGAGATTCCTATAGATGAGTACAGAAGAATTAAACAGGTAGTAGAAAAGTCATACATCAAATTCACTAGTCAAAGTCAAGATAAAATACTTGATGTGTGACTGTCTGCAATTTACAATTGCAATCATCAATGCTTTGGGGTTTTTTTAAATGAGTTTTTGGGTTGGAGGAATTTTATATCTACAGAAAAGTTGCAAAGGTCACACAGAGTCCAAATGAATCCTTCATCCAGTTTCCCTTCCTGCTAACATCTTCATCAATTCATTCCTGAAACCCCAAAGAGAGGAAGATAAGTCATTTAATCAAGTTTGGAGAATCGTGGAGAAGTCACCCGGAGAGTGACGTGCGGTGGCATACTGGCCTCTATTAAGGAGACCCCGGTTTATCTTACACATTTGAAGGTTGGATTGAGTCACAGGTTTTCAAGGTGTCACTTGTGGATTCACAGGGTTCCTTGGAGGTGCCAGCCTGGGGGTCAGGATGTGAGATCTGCCCCCTTTCTGCCCCTCTGCTGCTCCACTTGTAGCATCTCCACTCCTCTGTCTTATGTATCAAGCTGCCTTGTAATGTTTCCTTTAAGAAAAGATCTTTACTGCTTTAAGAACATTGAAAAGTGTTGAAACTCGTTTATTGCCAGAGTTTCCCTCCCCCTCCCCAAGAAGCCAGTGGGTCCTGGGCATACAGTATGGCTTTCCCAAATGTCATAGGAAACATCTTAAGGAGAGGAGAGAGTATGCCAAACATCAACCATCTCATCGGCTTCTGTTATTCAAATCTCTAGAAGCCTAATACCAAGGAGACTATGGGCAAAATGGCCACTTTAACAGGCTGGAAGACATCTTCAAGTTTATTTATGTTTCTCAAAAACAACTGGGACCTAGCTTAGGCAGATCTGCCAGTGGATTGTGTTACATTTTACAACAGTGCGAGACTTTGCATAAACTATCTACGGCATTTGAAATCCAGGCCAGCAATTCGACATGTATCATTTTGGAATTCCTTCCCCTTGTGTTCTGAGCCGCCTGTCCCCAGCAGAGTGTGGTGGGGCACATCTCTGGAGTGCTACAGTTGGGGGCAGCGGGGGGGGGGGGTAACTTATCTCTGCATCTAAAACATTCACGGTCAGGGAAGTCTTCAACAGGAACAAAGCCCTCTTACTGCTTAAATACATTTTCCTCTTATCTCATCAGCTCTATCAGCACCAGACAGGGCTTTAGAGGTACACACTGATGTTATTTTATTCTCCTGTTTTCCTATTTAGTTTGTGTTTGTTTCAAGCTGGCTGCGATCCTGACCAGGGACAGTCAAAGCGGATCAGGGAGGAACAAACAAATCCAGCTGAACCTTTGCCCAAAGCCCCAGTTGATCTTAAAACCATCTATGTTCCTGGGGAGGCAAGGGCAGGGGAGGGAAGGCTGCAGGGGAAAGGTAAATCAAACAGTCACAAGCCTCCTGCTTTTATAGACCTTGTCAATTCTGTTCACTTGGCCCCCACTTATTCAGACTGTGCAGCACACTGCGCTCCACATCCCCGTGAGACAATAGCCTTGCCCTTGGCCACAAGGGTGGTCACTAGGGATACAAGGGTGATCCCAAGGAGACTGGTTTTATAGGGATGCTCTGTTTTCATCCACCCATTTCTTTGCATCTCCCAACAAAAGCAAGTCCAACTTCATGACGCATTCCTGAGCAATGTAGATTTTACTGAATGTTCATGGGGGAACAAGCAGGAGAATTACATCTCACACTGCATGGGGACTCGAGCTCTCCGAGCTGCCCCAGGAACTGAGTTAGTTCCTCCTCACTCATCATTTCCAGTGTCCCTGGCTCAGCTCCAGTGACCTTCCCATCTCTCCCAACTGACCCCCCACCCCACATCCCACTCTGTACCTCTCATGCCAGTCATTCTTCTCCCTCAAATTATCCACTCTGGCACACATACCACACACAAGGCCTTCTGATGACCCTACCCAGAGCTGTTGGGGTGGGGGGGTGGGGGTGGTGGTGCCGCACATAGCAACATTTTACCCTACCGTGCTGGTATCGCTCCACCTTGTAGAACACCGTGAGGGGACTCTAAAAACAAGGGCAGCCTCTAGGCTTCAGGTTTCCCTAGACGTATGAAGAGGAACCTTTCTGCCTTCCCCACTCCCATGTATGCTGCAGCATTATCCACAATCACCAAGATGTGGAAACAAACAGTAAATGGATAAACAAAACACGATCTATCCATAGAATGGAATATTACTCAGCCTTTAAAAAGGGAAGGAAACCCTACCATTACTGACAGTACAGATGAACCTTGAGAAGATCATGTTAAGACAAAGAAGGCAGTCACAAAAGGGCAGATACTGCATGATTCCCCTTCTATGAGGTATCTAAAGTAGTCGAACTCATAGAACCAATGAGTGGAACAGTGGTTGCCAAGGGCTGGGGGAGGGGGAAAAGGTAGTTGCTAATTGGCAGACATCAAGTTTCAGGTATTCCAGATGACTAAGTTCTAGAAATCTGCTGTACCTGTAGTCAACAATACCTTAGTTATTGTACACACAAAAATTTGTTAAGAAGGTAGATCTCTTGTTAACTGTTTTTATCACAATAAAATGAGACACAATAATATTTTGACCGGCCAAAATGCTGATATTCATTGAATAAATGAATGAATGGATTGATGGATGACTACAGTAATAAACAAATGAGCCAGTGAACGTCAGGGGGAGAGAAATTCATTTTAATGGTGCTAGGCAAAGAGCAGATGTGGTTGGGCTGACAAGCCCCTTAGTGTCCTCTCCCTTAGTATCCTCAGGGTCGGAGAAGGGATTACCTAGCATCTTATTGATTACTTCAGGGACAGAGAACTCACTCTCATTTATAGGCATGCCCAATTTGCCTTTGGACAGCTCTTTACCACAGCCAGGAGGAGATGTCTGGCTACACTTCCCCCTCCTTCTTCCTCTAATGAGCAACGTCTATAAGCTGTCTTATTCAGATTTCTAGAGTTCGAAGGAATTGGAGAATTATCTACTGAGACTATTCCTCCCACAGTGGTCAAGGAAGGAGTAGGTTGTCTTGCACAATATAACATAGTAAGCAAGTGGCAGAATTATTATGAAAATGCAGAGTTTTCTGGCTTCCAGGAATGATGGTTTTTCCTCACCTACATTTGGTACCCTCTCAATCCTACATTTATTTTAAGTTTATTTATTTTAGTAATCTGTCCACCCCAACATGGGCTCAGACTCGCAAGCCCAAGTCTTTTGCGTAAAACCATCTCTAGTGAGATGTCTCCCTCTGCCCCAAGAATTCATGGCAGAAAGAGCAGGCATGAATGCTGGAGCCCACACCACTCTTTTCTCCAGGAAAAGGCCAGCCTTAGGTCTTTGATGGAAGCTGAGCAGCCACTGTCCCCCAATCTCATCTTAACACCTGAAGGAACTGAGGGGCATGAGACCCCTTTCCCCCTTGGCCTCAAGTGAGACCTCTCATCTTGAACATGATGACTTAGACTCCACATCACCTTCATAGTTGTCTGCACTTACATCAAACAGCACCCATGGGAAATAGGAGACCTGGGTCTGTTCTGGCTGTGTCACTTACTAGCTGGACATCTCTCCCACCCTCAGTTTCCCCATCTGTGAAATGTGGTTGTTGTACTGAATGACCCCTAGGTACCTGAGGAGCTTAAGGACACCCACAGTAATAACATCCACCAAGGGTCTCATGGCCCCAATATCATTTAATCCGCAATACCAGTTATCCTCTGTGAGGTTGGAATCATTGTCCCATTTCTCTGATGAGGAAATGAGGCACAGAAGCTGTATATAAGTCCTTCAAGATCATATCTAGTTGTGTAGGACCACCAGAAGTCAGACTCTCATCCCTCAGATTCTGTGTCCTGTGTCCTCAATCACAAAGCACCACACCTGGTGCTTGTCTTGGTCAAAACCTCCCCTTCCTCTGATGGAGAAGGCACCAGTTACCACTCTCTTTGCCTCCAGCTGCTCCACATGCTCTCCCTTATCCACGGTCCCCATAGTTAACTTGCCAAAGGGAAGAACTAATCCTCTTGCCCTGCTGATGATCACCCCCATGGCTGCCCGTGGACCACAGGATGCAGAGCTCCCTCGACACAGCTGGCAAAGGCCATGGGGAGCAGGTTTCAGCCATGTCACCACCTTCACTGCCAGCTGCTCTCTTTCTCCCCTCCCCACACAGCAGGTGGGACACCACCCACATGCTCAGTGGTGCTCCCTTCTCCCTGAGTGACTCTTTCTCTCCCATGCCCTGGACTCTGCCGCCATGATGCTTGTGCCCAGACTTCTCCCTGCACCCCCACCCCCCTCCACGGCACTAGCTGCCCATTTTGTGAAATACTACACACACTTCAAAGCCAGTCTCAAATGTCACCCCTCCTCTGAAAGCCTTTGCTCACCCCCCAGGCAGAATTAATTGCTCTCTCTTGTGTCCATATAGTTCTTTATATATACCTCGGTTACAGAGCTTGTCAGGTTGGATTATAGTTGTTTGGAGCCCAGTCTTCTCCTTTTAAACTCGGAAGACTTCCAAGGTGAGAACCATGCTTTATTCATGCTCACAGAAATCTTAGCAGATCACCCAGCACCAGGGCACAGTAATGCCTCAGGAACAGCAGCAGCAGCAGCGGGAACAGCTACTGAGTGCCTGTCCTAGGCTGGGTGTTTTGTTAAGGATTCTGTGTGTACTAAAGTGTGCAGGCCTCATGACAACTCTGAGAGGTAGGTACTATGATTATACCCATTTTATAAATGAGGAATCGAGGCTCTGTACTTTGCCTGAGGTCACACACCTTGTGAATGGAACCAGGATTCAATTCTAAGGCATAAACTTGGCCCACACTCTTCATGGGAGATGCTAAGTTGTAAAGGGCACACCTGCCCATCTCTCAGGGCTGTCGTGGAGGATGGACTTGGGATTTCTCCTGAATAGAAGTTGCTTCAGCAGCCCAAAGCTGCCCTGAGGCAGGTGATGAAGGTCACAAGAGCCCTGGGTTGCCAGGCCAGAGTCTTGCCTACTCGAGGTGACCCAGTTCCTTACTTCCTCTGATACCCATCCTTCCCACGTGCAGAAGGACAGGGTAAGATGAATCCCGAAAAGGCTTTTCAGTTCTGACATTCTGCCAGCTTTTCACTCCCAGCCTCTTCCCAGTGAATGTTGCTGGAATGAGTGTTGACTCTGTAATGAAGTGGGCTTGTTCTGTCGGCCCCTGAGCCAACTCCTAGACCCCGTGTCTCTGGTACTCTGAGGTAGAAGGCTAATTTCACAGCCACATTTCTGGGACGACCAGAGGGGTAACATAAACATTTATTGCAGCCATTCCAGCAATGTGTTTTCTGTTTTCTTTTCTTTTCTTTTCATGCATGCTACAAAAGAGCTGGTTATTCCCCCCCGCCCCCCACCAAGCTTTGAGATCATTGGATGTTTGTACTGGGGGTGTCCTCAGAGATCTGAGTCCAGCCGTCACATCTGACACAGGGATGGGGAACAGAGCCCAGTGGAGAGGCAAGACACTGGCTGTAAGCTCCTCTGGGATGGGCCAGCATGTCTGGTGGTGACTGGGGTTGCCTGGCCTGACAGACACAGAGCCTCTGTGGCCCCGGGACTTGGCGGCTCTTGTCCACTCCATGCACTACCAGCCAGTCCATCCAGCACCCGCCTCCAAGCCCCTCCTTTGCCGAAGACTGCTTTCAATTAGAGGAGTTAACGATGTCTTGCTTTCAAAGGGTTTTTTAAATCCAGTTTATCTTCCACCCACACACGTCGTACACAAAGGCAGGGAGACAGAGGGAGAACAGGGGGAGCAGGAGTTCTGGTATTTTCCCACACAGGGGAGATGCCATGAGGTTTCTATTGAATTTCGCTTTTACAGATTTACATGCCCTTTTGTCAATCACAGGAGGGAGGAAGTGCTCTTCAAATCTCTGGCCCGTCCTCTCCAATTTCCTCTTTCAACCCAAAGGGACCTGGGAATGGGTCTCATAGAAAAAGAGAGGAAAAGAAATAGGGAGGGGGAGCATGGGTGCATGCTGACACTAACAATACACATAAATGCACAAGTGCATGCACGCACGCGCATGCACACACACACACACACACACACACACACACACACACACCAGGCACTGTTTCCAAATATTTCTACTTAGGCCACATTTTAACCTCAGGCTTGCAGATCCAATGCCAAGTTATTTCCCCAAGAACTGCAAGGCTGTAAGAGGGGCTGGGTTCCTTGATATGAAAATTGTAGGAGAGCAAGCCGGTGGGGAGGCCACAAGTCGGGCCATGGGACCACGACACCAAGTGGGCCAGGTGCAATAAAGCCATCTCTGTAAAGCTGGCATAGCTCTCCCTTACAGCCCATGCTGCTCCCTCCTCAGGGTCCCCGTTGAGGAGCGACAGGGCACCGACTCTTAGAGTCTACAGTACGGGAGCTGCCTAGGCATCATCTCGCCTGGCCTGCATCATAACTGTGAGGAATAAGCATCTTTCTCCCCATTTTAGAGACAAGGACTCCAAGGTTTGGAAGGCATTGGGCACTTCCCCACAGCTTAGGAGTCAAAGCCAAGTGGTCTTACTCAAGGTTCATATCCTTCTTACCCCACGGGTGGAGACTTCTCCAATAGCTTCTGGTCATACCTTTCACGGTTTCTTGTCTGTCCACCTATCTCCATTCTTGAGTCTGGAGGACAGCATTCATGCCTGATTTAGCTCTCCTCTCCACTGGTGTCTAATGCAGGGCACTGAGCACAGTTCAGTGAATACCTCCTATACTGAATCTCAGTTCTTGGCTTTTCCAAGGTTATACACATGGTTCAGGGGTGACGTATTTGATCCAGAAGCCCCGTGTGTGGAGATGGTAATAACCATGTGGTGCAGGGAAGGTCCTAGGAGGCCTAAGATTCATTTGTGGGCACCAAAGTTCAGACCTGCCCACCACCCAGGCTCACAGGCAGTCGATGTGTAACAAATATGCTGATAACAATAATAAATGGTATTGGAGGCACGTTCTCTCATGTACAGCAGAGCCTGTTTGATTCTGTGGTTTTATTTAATCCTTAAAACCACCCTATGAGAAAGGAATGAGTATTACCTCTACTTCTCAGATGAGAAACAGGCTGACGGCTAACAGGGAGTGTGATGGCCCTTGACACTGCTAGACCAGTTGAGGCAAACGTGTGGCATCAGTGCTGCTGTTCCCCAACCCCTTGCTCCGGACAGACACCATTAATTGAATGGTGTCTGCTCTTCCCCCGAGTGTAGACCTCAGAATGCACCTTCACAAAAAACACTATGGCAAGCCGCTCACAACTGGTTGGGATTGGCCCGGGAGGCGAACCTGTTTGCAATCTTTGAACTTGGTTGTTAGCTCACTGAGGGCAAGAATGGGCACTTGCTTACTACATCTTCAGCATGAAGAGCAGTGAAAGGCCTAAACTAAGCACTAAGCAAAGACTAGTTGCCTCAAAAAATCAACTGCCAACCGTAACAATGTTATTGATCCTTCACTACATACAAGTATATCCCCTGTTTTTCCAAAAGTCCACTGCACCACTTTGCTTTCACGAAAGTCCTGAATTAGTACCTGTTTTTGCCACCTAAAAGAAATCCAAAGAGGATTTTTGTTTGTACAAAAAAAAAAGGTGGAAAGCAAAAACAGCATTCATGTTGGTTTTGCAGCGAGTCTTACAGAGGCAGTGCAGACCCCAAGCAGCGAGAGCCACCCCACCCATTACACTGGGCATCTCAGCCTCAGCCACCAGAGCTCTGACCCGTACCGCTGAGCATCTGCGCTTTATCTCCATGTATTTTGTGCATCCATTAGCAAGATGTGTCCTAAGGTATCAGGAAAGCCTAAGAGAGATTATTTTGGGGGTCTGGGAACACTCAAATGTTTTTTTTCATATAAATGAATGGCAATTACTTCTCTGCCTTATGCCATTTTGGCTTACGGAAGGCGTCACGCGAGCACCCTGCTTTCGGGTAGTGGAGAAAACCTGTATCAGGCATTCTAACAGGTGTTTCACATGCCTTATCAGAATTAATGCATATATGGACACTGGAAAGCCAAACGTCCAGATTGGAGGTTCAGGGCCACTTCCACTGGCTGCACAGCACTGTAGTTCTCCACCCACATCCCCCCTGGATTCTTCTCACTTCTACATCCATCCTGACCTCCTCCCTATGCCCCTTATTCCAAACTGACTCCCCCCACTGTCCTGAACAGAGAACTTTATGGGCAACTAAGGGTTAGCGCGCACACACACACACACACACACACACACACACACACCTTCAATCCCCTCCTCTTGACCTCCTTTTTATACATTTAATACACTGAAAAAAAAAAGAGACAGAAATAGAGACAGACAGACAGACAGGCAGAGAGAGAGAAAGAGAGAAAGGAAGAAAGCCAGGCTTTCCTTTACCAACCATTAGAAACAATTATCACTTTCCCCAGGCCCCAGAGCAGCTTCCCTCTTTGATGCCTGCCTTAAAGAGATAGAGGGGAGGGAGGGAGTGAACTGCCTTTCTTTCAATTTTGAGATTTATTATTTGGCATGGACAGATAATCAAGCAAAGAAGCATTTCCTGCATACAAGGCGGGTGTGCAGAGTGGAGAGATGCCTCCTTCCTCCCACCCAGAGCTCTGGAAATAGCAGCAGACCTCGGGGCCTCCACCCAGGAGACACTTCCAGATAAGATAATTTGGTGTTTGATGCCCTCCAGCCTTGGGGCTCAGCTCTGGGGTGATTAGCACCTCAGTGCCCCAGAGGTCTATTCCTAACACATTAGGTATTTCACCCTCCTCAGGGATCTAATATCCTCTGGCCTGCATCTCCCCCAAGCATCTAGAATCCTGGGGTTTAGGGTACAAATTCTGGGCCTGATCAAAATGACCATGGAGAAGAAGCCAGGCTTATGAGGGGAACAGAGCAAAGAAACTCATGGAAGGTATCCCTGTTCTGGAGCACCTGAACACTTTTACAGGTGGGGAAACTTACCTTTGTTACAGTAGAAATGGTTCACGGTCAATTCTATGGCTCTTGGGGACAGAAATTGGATGTCCCAACCTTCTTCTAAGGGAAAAGTTTACTCAAGAGACCTGAGAAAGAGCATCCAGAAGAGGTGGCAAGGCCAAGTTTAAACCAGCACCTGTGCTTTGAGGGCATCTCCTCACATTCTTGGGAGGCCGGTGTCACCACCCCCACTTACTCTACAGATACAGAGCCTGCCGAAGCCACACCTGTCGTGGCTGGTGAGCTCCGGGTCTGGCGCCTGCCTGCCCATGTTACTCCAAGTCTCTGTCCTATGATATAAGTGAGGACACTGAGGGCCACAGTGTGTGAACGGTGATCCCGAGGCGGTGATGACGATGCCCCAGCTGCTTCCACCTCCGTTAGCTCCAGTCTGTGTCACAGTGGAAGGGAGATTCACACGTACCCATTTTCAGATGGGTAAACTAAGGCCAAGGGTGAGGGAGAAAATACCAGCACAGCAGTGGCAGCTCTGAAAAAAAACGGCACTGGTCACCAGTTCCTATAGTATGAAGTGTGACTTCTCATAGTGCAACCCCAAGAGGTCAACGGCATCTCCCCACCTGACATACAGGAGGGCCAGGCGTGGGGCTGTGCCCAACCCAGACGCCCGTTTTGAGGAGGCACCGGGCAGGGGCTCGGGCTTCTCCAGCTAGTAAATCCTCTAACAAGGGAGAGTGATTAGTGTCGGATGTGGCGGTCGGCTTTTGTGCTGCTGACAGCACCTCCCTTTAAAGCCCTGGCTAGGCTCATTTCACACGGGGCCCTCCATAGGCCTGCTCCCGGCTCCGTAATTATGCCATTCACCAGTCACCCGGGCCCGCCTCTGAACTCCTGACCCAGCAGTGAAAGACTTGGGATCTCATTACTAATCTCTTAAGCCACCTAGTCTTCCAAAATACATCCATTTAACTTGGAGGCCAAGGCTTTGGGGGTGGGAGCTGGGGAGAGAGAAAGCCCAGCACAGGGACTTCTCATGACATGGCCACGTCCCCTTTCTGAGGCCTGTGGCCCAAGCCCCAGGGCAGCTGGCCTGGCTGTCCGGCTCAGTGCAGGGCAGGCCTTTCTGAGGGTCAGTGGCTGGGCTTAAGGACCAAGAGGCCTTTGGAGGGGAAGGGCATCTGGGCCCACCTGTTTGTAATTTCAGGGGTGTGGGTAGGGGATGAGGCCTATGTTTGTTTTAATTATTATTATTGTTGTCGAGAAGGGAGGGAAAAAAATGAGCAGAAACTGCTAACATCTGGAGGCTGCTGTCCAGCTTACGTAATCTCCCGTCGCAGAGGAGGAACACGGGATCCCCAGCCAGATGGTCCGTGGGTGACTTCATGGCACATGGGCCTCCTCCAACAGTAAGATGCTGACAGGGTTGGGAGAGTGGGTTGTGGGACCTTCCTGAGATTCTTCAGGGGTGAGAGGTAGGAGTTTGGGGGCTCCCAGAGATCTCAGTTTTCTTTGGGTAGACTCAAGATTTTTTTCCAGCCAAACGTACAATTTTTTTGTTGTCTCTCATTCATTCATCCATTCATTCATTCATTTACATAGCACTTACATATGTGCAGCTTCCTTATTCCCCATGGTCTACTTGGTGAAAATGGATCCCAGAGGAAAAAGCAATAAATGTAAGATCCTTCTTGCAAACAGCTCCCAGACCCATGCGGGAGGGTCAAGGTAAACGATTCTACAGGAAAATACTCAGAGAACAGCGTGGTTGGTTCTGTATTTGAGGTATGCACAGGTTGAGGGAGAGGCATGGAAGAAAAAGTTGCCTCGGCAATCTGTGCCTGAGCACCAGGTCTAAAAAGCAAAATTTTAACGTCACATGGGCTCTGGAGAGCAGAGGCTGGAGAAGAAGAGGTGACAGAAGGGGAAAAATGGGGCCACAGCTAAGCCATGACAAACCCAGTTTCCCAGATGATGACACAGCAGAGGCATGAAGGACAAAGTTAGAGATATGGATCCTGCTGCAAACACAGTTCTGAGCATACTGCTTTAAAAAAAACAAACAAACAAACACATTGCTATCCTTTGGCGTTTTCAAATCTCTCTTTTTTAAAAGCATTTGTACCTAAAGGAATTCATACAACGTCATGAATTCTAGATAAGAATACATAAAAGCAGCATAGACTGTGGATCAGATCAAGAGGGAACCGTTAGCTTCAACCCAAGTGCTAAATCGGAACGCAGAGATACTGCCGGCATAAGGTGAAAATCCCGAGGCACTGCTAACTCCAGATATGAATCCTGAAGCATCCCCATCTTTATTTCAGAGCCCAGAGGTACTGCCCTTTCTAGAGAATTCCACTGAGCCCTGAAACACTCCCAGTTCTAGCCCAGAATACTGAGATACGGGGCCTCTAGAACAGGGCCAGGGAATGCCGTCTGCTCTAAATCCAGCATCCCCAAACCACCTGTGGAGAATCACACACCAAAGATGGAGAACACAAATCTGGTTAGCTTCCACCTTAAAATGCCCTCTCTACTGGGTCTAGAGTGGAATTAGAAAACACAGCCAACTCTGGAGCAAAGTCCTAAAACATGGAAGTCTCCACCATTCAGCTCAGAGCCACTCAAACCAAAGCAGTATGTCACAGGCATCTCGTAGACCTTTTCTTAGCCCTTCCCTGGGAGCCCTGAGATGTTCATGGGTTAACCAGGAAAGCGCTGACCACATCCAAGCTCAGTGCCTGGTCACCGAAACCCTTGGTTATGAATAGTTGAACAGTGGTTAATGGCAGTCTTGACCACACTGGCCTATTCAAGAAAGGTCAGAGGAGTGATTTTTCACTTAAAAACATCTGGGTACTGAAAGAACAAGCCTTTCTCAAGTTCATAAAAGTAGGAGTTTCCAGGTTCTTTTCTGTTTTTCCTCTGCACTCCCCGTCCATTCCTCCTCTTCTCCAGCTTTCCTAATTAAGATCTGTATGTTCCAAGTTATGTCCATGATGAAGCCCGAGTCACATGACCTGCAGAGAACCCCACTTGATGCCAAGATGGCCCCACAGAGTGCACCATCCATGGGTACTCACTGTAGCCCTCAGGGTTCCCCGATCCCTTCCTGAAACCTTGGTGAGCAGGGGCCAGAAACCACAGAATGATTGGCTCCCTTCTCTTTGCTTTTGAAGAGTAGGCAGTGTGCTTGCCCGGGCTGCCTTGAGCTTGATTTCTCCTAGAAAGGGGCCCCGAAGGATGCAGGGCACTGACTTATGCTAGGAACAAGAGGCCAGGGATTGTCATGCTTTTAGCAGTGTCCTGCTGACCTTCGAGCAAACACATGGGCTCTCATTCTTAAGGACAAAGGCGACATTGCTCTCTGATCCCACCTCTCCAGATATCAGAGGTAGTGCTAGTGATTGTGACATACAAACTGGGGACTTGGCCCGCCAAATGCCCAATGGACACTGCTGACTTACGTGTTCACCACCCCATGAGCACATTCCTCTGAGGGACAGAGACTGTCCAGAGTGATGCTTTCCCCCAGTGGCGCCCTTGGCCAAGGCAGCACACATCTGCACAGAAGGAGGGTGTTGAAGCAGCTGTTCTGAGATGTGCTCCCTGGCCAACAACAGCAGCAGGATCTGGAACCCACAGTGTGAACTCTCTGACCATGCCTACACCTGCCACTTCCCTGCACCTTCCACTGAGCGGCGGAAGTCACACACATCTTAATGTCAAGAGAATGTGGGCTGGAATCTCAGCTTCTGCCATTTCCTGACAGCATGAGCTTGAACCCTTTGGGGAGGGCTAAACTTCTCTGCTGCAAAATGAGATGCTGCTTCCTACTCAGGAGGGCTGTGACCAGGCTGAGAAATACTCTTACACATGCAAGTGTTCAGACACTGCCCTACATGCTAGGAACAGAATTAACATTTCTCTACCTCATCCCCACCTACCTCTTTCTTCTTGGCTGTAGAGGAAGACAGGCTTGGGTTCCAATTCTAGTTTTCCCTGCCCCATCCCTGGGCCAGCTGCAGAACCTCGGATAAGTTACTCTGGGAGTCTCAATTTACTCCCCTGTAAACCAGTGAGTTAGGGGCCGCCTCACGGGGGCAGGGTGGGGCAGGTGTAAATGTGCTAGAACAGCGAGGGACTCTGGGTAGAGCCCCTGGAGAAAACACCCTGCTAGCCTGCTATCCATACGGTTCCTGTCACTGTGGTCAACTACTGTCATTGCCATCATGTTACCCCTTTACTGTCATTTATTATTGTTTAAGCACTGCTTTTCCTCCCTCCCTTAATCTTCCCCTCCTCCTCTCTCCCTCTCCCGCCTCTCTCCACCTGTCCTTCCTCCCACCCTTCTAGCTCTTCCTCTTTCATACTCTCCTTGGCTGGGCCTCTCACTGGGAGACCTCTAGAAGATAGAAGACAGCGCCTTATGTCTCCATCAACCACTGTAGGAATCTAGTCACAGGGACCTCACTGAGACCCTAATCTCTCCCAGAATAGTAAGGGGCAAAAGGGCCTTTACTGTGGCCCAGCTTCCAGAAGCTGTTTTCTACTTTCTGCACAAAGCTGTTAACAAAACAAAGTACAGGTTTAGTCATTAATATTTACCACATGCCTACTATGTGCCAGGCCTTCTTTTTCATCTTGGAAACAACAACGTAAACCCCTGTGCTTCTGTGGCTAACATTCTGGAGGAATGGGGGCACAGAGGGGGGTCATGGAGGCCCAGAGCAGCAGAGAGAAGTTCAGGCGGGGTCCAAGGTGGGCTTTCAAAGCCCCTTCCCCCTACTCACATGGTAGCATGTGTCCCATCTGCAGAGGAGGAGACAAAGCAGGAGACTTAAGAAAGCCCTGCTTACTATGGTCCCTATTGCATTTATCAGGGGACTGTATCCTGGCCACACAAGGGAATCACTTACATATGCTGCTTTGGACATTTAAGCCAATCTAAAGGAGACATCACTCAGCAGACACTCTTTCCAACAGCATTGTTCAGCAGTGAACCCATCAGCACCCTAGGATTGCTCTCCGGGCAGCAAACCCTGTGGTACGCATCGGAAATACCTACACATTATACGACAGAGCCCAAACCCTTAGCCACTCACAGGGCATGTGCTATGAAAAGCTGTGGACACAGGAAATGCAAACTACAAGGCAGCTTGTGCTCCGGGTCGTCGGATGGTTCCAGAAGAATGAAGGCTGCACCTGGGTGGGTGACCATATGGAAGAGGTGCCATTTCAGCTAGACCTTGAAGGATAGATAGCTAAGCCTCCAAGAGGTGGACAGGTGCATGATGGATCTTGCAGACAGGAGAAATGGAAACCCCAAGACCCGTCTGAAGATTGCAGGTCGCCCATTCTGCCGGGAGTGCACCTGTCAGCCAGGGAGCTGTGTGGAAGGGCTGGCAAAAGTCATGCTAGACCCTGCCTAGTTTGGCCTTTGGATTTTAGAGACCACAGGGAACAATACAGAAATCTTGGCAGGTGAGAGATCATGGAGACCGATATTTATTGTGAATTCTGGAAATTGTACCCCAAGGGCAAAATTCCTCCAGTGAGGATATATGCACACTTAAAAGATTTAAGACATTGTTTCACAAAAAGATTAATATGTCATATCTCACTCTGGAATAGAGAGAAATACTGTGTGTGTGTGTGTGTGTGTGTGTGTGTGTGTGTTTAATTTATTGGGAAATGGGGCGCCTGGGTGGCTCAGTCGGTTAAGCGTCCAACTGCTGATTTTGGCTCAGGTTGTGATCTCGTGGTTCGTGAGTTTAAGCCCTGCATCAGGCTCTGTGCTGGCAGTGTGGAGCCTGCTTGGGATTCTGTCTCTCCCTCATTCTCTGCCCCTCCCCCACTTGCTCTCTATCTCTCAAACGAAATAAAAAAAATTATTGGGACAGTTGGTACAGACCCTCAAAGAATTGGATTGACTCCTTTTTCCACCACATGGAGCAGAGGTCCCTCTGTTAACCTCTGCTTTTGCATCTATGAAATGGGAACACAGCTCCTACTACACAGCTTGGTTATGAGGATTTAAATGCGATGACTGAGCTGAATGAATTTAGGTAGCAGTTACCATTCGTCAAGCACTGCCCCAAGGGCTCCATGTGTGCTCTTTTGTGGAATCCTCATCATTACCACTGGCCTTCTCCATTTTACAGATGACAAGGCCGAGTAACTCCTCTGAGACCTGACTGTAAGTGGCAGCTCCGGGATGTAATATGCTCCAGATCAGCTCTGTCCAATCAGAAGCCCACTATCTCCATGTGGCTATTTAAATTGAAATTAATTAAAACGAACGGTTCCTTGGTTTCACGAGCAGTGCAGACATAGAACACTGGAAGGTCTATTGGAAAGTTGCTCTGGAAACTGGGGTCCTAACAGCTCTGCCTTCTCTGACATAAGGCTCATGCCCATAGTTCCTCCAATGCATCCCAGTCTCTCCGCTTCCTTGAACTGCACTGAATTGATACTCTTTCCCTGGTTCTCCACGGAGAGAACCTTGTTCCCACATAGCACTGCAGACCTGGGCTGGGCATCTCAGGCAGCGTCCACATTCCTGAAAGCAGCATTGTGCCAGCAGACCAGATCTCTCCCCAAACTGTGCTACATCCCAGTATGGAGAGAAATGCAGACACCAGCCAAGCATGCCCCTCCACCAGCTGCACATATGGGTCCACGGTGGGCAGAAGCCCAGAAGTCTCTGTGGGACCACCCTGCATGGAAGCTTACTGCTCAGCAGGGGCACCTCTCATATGCCTGATGGAGCCCATCCCTCCCTGGAAAACTGAACATGCACAAATGTATCCAGGACCTCCTGGGACTTGGATCTGGCTGAAAAATGAGGGGAGTTTTAAGAAACCCACGGCTGGGGTGGAAGAGAGAGCGGAAAGCCCTTTTTGGTCTGGGTCTGTAGCTAACACATCCAGGCTACTTGGTGGGAGGGGGTGGGAATAGGGGGCTTGAAAAACAAACACAAACAAACACACACACACACAAACAAAAACAAAAGCCTGTGCATGGCCAAACCTCAACTCCCCTTGGAACCCCATCCTTTGGGCCTGGCTTGAGAAAGTTTACTTTCAGACATAGAGAAATGAGCACATGTGGTTTTGGGGACAGAATTCAATACCGCCGGAGCAGCGGGCTCAGCAAGCTTGACTGGCTATTGCTTCCTAAGTGCACTGCAGCCCCGGAGAGAGAACGCTGTTTACATTTTTTACATGTTTCTTGGGTACAGAACATGAAACTAAATTACACAGCAAAGGCTGTGCTGGCTAACCACCAGTGCCCCCACTTAAAACAGAAACAATTAAAAAATAGAGAGAGAGAGAGAGAAAGAAAAGGAAAAGAAGAAAGAAAGAAAAGGAAAAACGAGAATGGAGAGGGGTCTTAAGGGAACCTGAATGGGTAACAGGGCTGGAAGGAAGGAGTCTGGTCCTGAGTCTGAGAGCAGGGAAAGAGGACGTGGAGACTGACCATGAGATGTGAGTGGGTCAGGCTTGGACCGAAGACAAAGGAATCTTCCTAGAGGGGCCGTGGGGTGGGTTGGCAGGCCTGAGGCTGCTCTCCGCGGAGAACCAGTGGAAGCAGCCCCAAACCACAAAGCCGTTCTTGTTCCTGGGCTTCAAGTCAGGAGGCAAGCAAGAAATGAAGACTCACTCCTGAAACCAGGCACCTCCCCGACCCCGGTCCACGTGGCACCTTCCTGGTCAGTCAGAACGTGTCTGGTGCCTGCCAAGGCCTCTAAGGCCAACGCCAACTCCAATCGTCTATGTACCACAGCACTCTGCCAACTTCTGCCCTTCCCAATTTCGGCATCCTTGTCCCGTCCTTACTGGACACTGCATGCTACTTAAAGGCTAGGGGTTCAATGATTTGTCTCAACCTCAACCCATGGCTGAAAATGATCCTTTGGACATAGTAGGTGCACAGTAAGATTATACTGATATCCAATCCAAAGAACAGAATCATTTCATAACACACAGGAGACGGAGAGGTTTAGGGAAGCTGTTTAAGCAAAGTCAAAACTTCATTAAATGAGGGCCAGTAGACTCTCAAAGTCTCTCTCTGTTTGTGCCCGAAAGAGTATGCCCTTAAAATAAATAAATAAATAAATAAATAACAATGATAAAACTCAGTTGTTTCTAACTGGATCCGTCAATTGCTAAACCTTCATAGGCAGAAAGAAGCATTTCATTAGAAAATCTTTCAGTTGCTATTAGAAGGAAAAACCACATTTCTGAATCAAGTGTTTCATCCTTGACAAACACCTGCCAGGTAGGGATTACTGCTGCTATTTTATGGATAGGAAGTTGGGTAGGAGCAGAAAGAAATGGTTTGCCCAAAGTGACAGGGTTGGTAAGTGGTGGCCCCAGAGCTCGAAACCAGGTGGACCTGATTCCAATTTTCATCTTTTTGAAGAAAAAGCTTATCATTCCAAGTTTTTCAGGGTCAACAGGACAGCTGGTATTTCATAAGTTTGAATAAAGACCGACAGAGTGAATGGGTGAAGGAAGGAGGAGAGAAGGGAGGGCTGGGAGGAGGGTCTGGTGGTGGACTCCTTTGTTGGGACCCTGAATAATTCTGTAGATTTAAAGTCCCCCCCAAGCTGAGGTTTCCATGATAAATCCCAGGCAGTCAGAGCAACCAGCTCAGGCACTCCTTTCTGATGCAGGCGCTGTTTCTTATTCCCCTGAAGGGATTTTGGTGCCCTACATCCACGAGACAGGCTATAACAGGCCATGGGACTTTGTGTTCTGTCTCCTTAGATGACTCACACATGTGCTCTTGAAAAATTATTCATAAACCACCAGGAGAAAGCACATCCCGTGGGTATTTGGGAGAACTGCTTGGAATCTTCTCGGACATTTCAGTGTGTTCCTTCTGCCTGTGTTCCTTCTTCCACCATGGGCAGATGTTCTCACCAGTGAGAAGAGATGCACACTTTGGTGAAGTATGTGCAAGAAAAGGAAAGCTGTTAGAAGTGACCTCAACACTGAGCGTTGAGTCCAAGATTTCTCTCTGTCCTTTGCAAATCATATCATCTGAAAAGCACTGGAGAATTGCTTGCCCATGCAAAATTTCCCAGGGAGGCTGTTTCAATGACATACCAGCAGTGTGGCGTAAGAAAAGGCAGAAAGAAGAGTGCCATCAGTGAGGTGGTTCATCTCCCTGAGACTCAGTCTCTTCATTTAGAGAGAAGTGAAACCCCTCAGTTTTATAACGTGCTTTAAACCCCCAGGGCAGGCTCTGCATTACAGGAGGTGTTCAATAGACGCCTCTCCTCTTCCTCAAATGGACATCCGATTCCGTTAGCCCCCTGCTTTTAATCTCTAAAGAGCTCCCCTCTGCACTTAGGATGAAGTCTAAATTTCAAGCATCTGAAGGATGCCCCTACACACCCCATAAGCTCATCTCTCAACTTCCCCTTTATTTCTTATTGACTTTTTTTTTTTTTGGATGTCTGTCTCCACCTCCCTCCCCTGACCCTCCGCACTCCCTACACTGTGTCGTAAGTGCTTGTGGAGATTTCTCTCCCTTGTGTCCAGAGAACCAGCTGGGCATCTGATTTCTTCCTCTGGATGCAAGGAGGAGGAAGACACAGAGAAATGGCCTCTACTTGCTGGCTCAGACCTGGCAGAATGCACACATTTTGTGATTCTCTTACTGACATCTCAGGGCTTTCTGTGTACAGCACATGGCTTGTGACAAACCTGTAAATTGAGCCAAGGTACCTCTTCCATCCACAATTTTCTCCTTTGTGCTTTTTTCTCCTATAACCCAGAAATAATTAGGCACTGATCTGTAAAATGGTTTTTTCACACTTTGGGGTTGCCAACTTAAAACGTGTCCTATAGTTCTCCCATATTTCCACATACGTAATTTAAATGACTTTTTGGAGAGGGCAATGCTGAACCTAAAAGAACGGGTGCCTACGGGTGGAGATCTACACAGCACGGCGGAAACAGCGGGGTGATATTTGGGGTACTGGTGTAGCAGTTCCCACTTTCTTGGTGTTCCTTGGATGCTTACTACCTATGAAAAGATGCAAAAGACACAGTTTCTCCTAGCTTCTTCTCCGGTGTCACTAACAAAAGCAGGTGGGAGCTGCCTCGTCCTGCACCTGAGCTCCTATTTTGAACACAGTGGCCAGCCCCCTGGTTCTGCCCCTTACAAGAGTGAGCCCCAAAGCTGCTCACTCAACCTTCTGAGCCTTACTGTCTGAATCTATAAAGTGAAAACAGTGATTCCTATTTTTCAGTTTCAGTAGGATTCAAGGAATTTGATGCAGAAGCTGGATCAATTTGATAAGTATTATTTTTATAATTTGTCCAAGACCTTCGGAAAGTGGGCAAAGGACTTCTCCCATCCCTACATGTGGCTGTCTCTCGGCTGGCTGAGAAAGCTGATAGCACTGTGGTTTCTTCCTCAGAGAAACTCCCTCTGAATCCCACTCTTGGGTCTCTGGCTGCTGTTTCTAGTAGGACATACCCCACTGATGAAACTGTGAGCTCTTTGAGGGTAGCACTTCTTTGGGATTTCTCTTAAAATGTCTGGTGTGGTCCTGAGGACACAGGAAACATTCACCAACACAGCTATTCTAACTCAACTAAATGTTGACTGAGCTTCTGTACTGTGGGGGCCAACGTGGTCTCTAAGTGAGGGTGTGGAGGAGAAGCCTAATATGTACAAGACCATTAACATTTGCACTACCCAGTGAGTGTAAAAACACAAACAAACACACAAAAATCTACCGCTAGGTGTTTTCTCCGCATTTGCTCTCTTAACATCTGCCAGGTAGATGCTGTCATTCCCTCTTTCCAGAAGAGGAAACTGAAGCTCCCAGAGGAGTCATCTGCTCAAGGTTCCCAAAAGTCAGAAGAGGGGCAAAGAGGGCAAAGCCACAGCCACATGATTTCCACTTCACCCCATTAACCCCTATGCTCTTTACCTACTCATGTTTCTCAGTGTACGATTCAAACGTGCTTCTGCATGAGTCTATGAATAAATGAATACACAAATTATTGTAACACATGGCAAATTATGATTTATATTTTAATGGAAGGCCCAAAGTGTTATGGACATGCCCAGAGGCTGGTGATAACAACCTAAGGTACAGTGGCAAAGGACTGGCATACCCAATGATGGGTTGATGGGGTGGACAGAGAACAGATTACAAAGGAAGGAGGGATGTCTAGGGTCTCACCTGCCTTACAAGGCAGGGATGTCCCATTCAATCACCAGCTCAGTCTGAATGCCTTACGATGGCAAGCCTACTATATCACAAGGCACTCCATCCCCCTGTGGATAATTCTCATTCTTAGAAAGGTTTTCTTTATTTTGGCCCTAAAACTACTGCCCTGGAAATGCTTAGTCTAAGTTTTACCCTCAAAGGATTAACCAAATAAATTGGTTGGTTGACTCAAGGTCTGTAATCCCTGGGGAGCACTGAACAGTCCAGATACTATTTCCATTTCCTCCTTAGGCCCTTGCAGAAGGAGGGAGGTGTGCCTGTCTAGATAGGAGGAAATGGACTGTGGTAAGAAGTGCTGGGGATGGGGCGGGGGGAGCAGGATGAAGGGGTATCTACACCTCATCTTGGCAGCCTATGGTGTAAAAGCACCAGAGCAATGCAAAACATGGAGACAAAATTAGGACAAGACGAAACTTCTGCAAGCACTTAACCCAAACCATTTCTGAGGTTCCCCGAAGAGAGAGAACTTGATTCTTTCGGTCCATTTCCATTTTTGTTCTGTCTCAGGGACTTCTTGAATTCCAATGGGGCCAGGAAGGTGCATGACCAAAATATCTAAAGAATGTCTCTTATTACAGGGTATTCAGCCCAATCTGCGCATCTGGAAGTTCTGATGCCTCTGATCATGTCTGGCTATGAGACTCAAGGTTCGGGCTGGAGTAGCTTAGCCCTAACGAAATTGGGGGATCTTGCTGGAGGAGAGTGGACATGAGAGACTGGAAATTATTAGAAGCAAAGGGCTTTTACAAAACTGAAAGTAAGGACAGTGCTCAGGAGTCTGTTAGGGGAGAATCTAAGAACTTCGTGGTGTTTGCACTGTGATGCCAACAATGGGATCTGCCTGGCTTTCTTTCTGCTTGTTTCCTCAGGGGGATTTTCTAGGTATCCACTGACCTCCAACTTTGGGATGTGACTGCATATTCCCAATCTTACTGCCGGCTTCAATGAGATCCTAACCTTACATTCTCTACGTCTAGGCTGTGTGGCTCTGGGGAAGCCACTCAACCTCTCAGTGCCTCCAAGATAGGGGACTGGCTGTGGAGGGTCCAATGCAGTGGCTGGTGGACCTCAACGGCCACTGCCCCCTCCCCCCCCCTCCCTTTATCTGTTCCAGTCGTCACTCTCTAGACCCAGCTCCTACAAGGGAATGTCATGTGTGCGTGCATGCGTGTGTGTGTGTGTGTGTGTGTGTGTGTGTGTGTGTGTAGAGAAACAGAAAAAGAAAGAGGAAGAAGAAAGAGGAGAAAGTATAAGTGTACTGGGGGGAGGTGAGGGGCACCTGGTGGACCTTAAGAATCTCTCTGGAACTGCCTTCTCTCCTTCTCTCAAGCCATCAACCTCTTCACTGGAAGCCCTGACAGGGTGAAAATTAACTACCAGCCTCCTCTAATCACTGCACAGGGTAATGAAGGCCATGGTTATACTTCCCCTCTTTTCTGTTGTCAGAGGGAGCTACTTTATACCCCAGGGAGAGCCTTACGCAGAATCACCAAGGCTCTGCATAGGTGTGTGTGTGCATGTGCATATGTGTGCAGGACAAGGGCCGGGTACGAGCGACTTCTAGGCATTTGCTTCTAGTTGGGAAATTCAGAAGACTTTTGTTCTGACGCCCTCCAGGCTGCCTGCCTGGCCCTGCACCCAGCCTGTGCGACACATCCCCTCCCCTGACCCCGTATTCTCCAGTGAGCTGATCTCATTATGGCAAATTTAGTTACAGCTGAAGTCTCCTTGTAACAAAGATTATGTCCAAGCCCAGAGTAATGGAACCTAGTCGATTTCATTAAAATAAAATTGGTTACAATGAATAATTCAATAGGATGATTTTGTTTCCTCATCTCCTCTTTGTAGATCGAAGAGCTAGTATTTATAATGATTTTTCAAAATTGGATTTTTGTTTAGGAAGAGATAATCAACCATAATTCTTGACAGCCCCTCCTTACAAGGCTGAAATAATTGCCCATCGAAGTCTCCTTTCAAATGCTGGGGCTGGACCATTCTTTCTCTCCTTTTTCTCACTTTCGCAGCAAGAACGTTCAGTTGGTTCTGAAGCACAGCTGCTACCTCCGCTCTTGCTCATGTGCGATTCCAAATGCGTCAATTCCCTTGTTTGAATGATGTTTTTTAAACATTTCTAGAATTGGATGCAAGTGTTGAATTGGGAATTCCTGGCTCTATTGCTGGCCAGCCCTGTTGTCCCCAAGCAGGACCTTCCATGTCCCAGAGAGGGGATTCTTGGGCATTTTCTCTTTGTGGTACTCATTTGCATGCAGCAAGGTGTGTGTGTGTGTGTGTGTGTGTGTGTGTGTGTGTGCGCGCGCCCACGTGCACATCCATGCTCACACGTGTGCGTGTAACTATAGCCAATTAAACACATCCTGTGCTCAAAGATGAGAGGATGAAAATGAATATAACTCAAAGCTGTTCTCAAAGAACGAACAGCCTAGGGGGAGCCAGACATGCACACAGGTAATTCTGGTTCAAGGTGACAGGGGCAACGAAAGAGGAATTCAGCAAGTACAGAGGTGGCACTAGATAAACCCTAGACATCCATCCATCCATCCATCCATTCATTCAGTCATTCATTCATTCTTTGAGTCATTCATTCACCAGGCTGGCACCATGCAGGATTTCTTTCGACTCTCCTCAGGGCAGTCAGAAACAAATGCAGATGAATAAATAATCTAATGCACAGAAACACAAGCAAACAGATGAACGAAAAGATGGCCAAATAAACACTGCAACTTGTAAATGAAGTGTACTTATCCTGTACCTCATCCAGTGATTTTCACTGGGTCCCAGAAGAAGGTCAAATGTCTGGTTCATCTAGAAATCAGGCCTACTACCCACACCCCCGAGTCAAGGAAGCCATATAAAAGAAGAATGGTAGGAGTAATAGCTCATCTGCAAGGCCAGGAGGCAGGCTGGCCTCTGAGATGGCCACCCGGCCTGGCAGTTGGAAGCACTGAGTCGTGTCTCGGGGAAATGGGAGTCTCGGAAGAAGGCAGGTGCTTGCTCAGCAGGATAATTGGAAAGGGGGCTCTGGGGACAGCACAGCCATCCCTAGAATCACACAAGCACTGGTGGCCCCAACCTCTTGCTCCCTCAACTAAACTGGCAGTCCCCTGGAGAAAGAACCCTGGAACATAAATAGTGCATTAGGGGACTAAGGACTGAGTCACAGCTTTTTAGAACAGGGAAGTCCTTGGAGATCATCAAGCTCAACTATCCTCTAATTTAAAGATGGCGGGAGGGGTGCCTGCCTTCAGTTCAGGTCATGGTCTCACACTTCATGAGTTTGAGCCCCGCATTGGGCTTGCTGTTGTCAGCACAGAGCCCGCTTTGGATTGTGGTCCCTCTCCCCCGCCCCTCCCCTGCTCATGCTGTCTCTCTCTCTCAAAAAATAAACATTTAAAAAACAAACAAACAAACAAACAAGCAAACAAACAAAGGGGGGAATGGGGCCCAGAGAAGCGGGAGACTGGTCTAAGGGCACACAGCAAATTGTGATAGAGTTAATTCACAGGTGAGTCCTCAAGGAGAGCACAACTTGGGACCGCCCCCAAAAAAGTAGGACTCCTCCCCAAATTTGGTCTTGCTGAATTGAATTCCACTGACATATCTAAAATGGAATTCTTTAACCAAATATGAATTATAAAATGTAGGGAAATAGGATGACAGGCTTTACCCTACTGTGATGTTCCCTGCACTTAACCATCCCATGTCTCATCCCTGACAAATTGCATTCGTGAGGCCTTGGGATTACATTTGGTTAGCAAGATGGTCAGGTGGTCACCTCCAGGACACAACGTTTGAGAAAGGCAGCCCGGAGGGGCAGAGCAGAGACGCGGAATGTCTGCAAGAAATAGCACACGCGGCTAGGACCTTACCTGGGAGGCTGCTGGCTGGCCGATGATGACCCAGCCTGGGCACTGCTGGTCCTGATGTGATACTGAAGCATTGGACGCCCACTGATCGAGGAACCCCTGTGGTGTGTAGACCCCACAGTCCTTGATGCTAGTTTTCTGTTCAAACTCCTCACATACTCCATCACCATCATGGAAATAGCACCGACTGGGTTCATCTGTAGGAGATGGACAGAGAAGGGAGAGAACAAATGGATATTCGTTCTCTGGTCTCAGCTGTCATCTGCAGCTGTGGGGTCAGATCAGCAGAATCTTCAGCACTGTAAAGCCCATCATCAGTAGTCATGAGGGAATATTATTTGCCCTTAAAAATGAAGGAGGTTCTGCCATTTGTGACAACATGGATGAACCTGAAGGATGTTATACTAAGTGAAATAAACCAGTCGCAGAAGGACAAATACTGTATGATTCCACTTAAATGAGGATATAACGTAATGAAACTTATAGAAAGACAGAATAAAATGGTGGTTGCCAGGGGCTGGGGGGAGAGAGAAATGGTTGAGGGTTGAGAGTTACTGTCTGATGAGTATAAAGTTGCAGTTATACGAGACGATGTATAACTTTGCACTTACAGCTAACATTGTGCCTACGGTTATATTAAGTGTAGGTATGCTTACAAATTTAGAGGGTAGATCTTGTATTATATACATTTTAACACACACACACACACACACACACACACACACTCACAAACACTTCGACCTTCATTACCCCAAGTGAGCCCCACAGCAACCTTGTGAGAAAGGCACTATTATTTTAATTACTTTAGTCTAGCAGGTTAACTGGACACTGAGATCCACGTGTCTTTAAAAACTGCCCAAAGTCACACGGTGTGTTAATGCCAGATCCTGGTGTCAAATTCCAGCTTTCACTTTCCAGGTTCTGGGTACGTTATCTGACACCACAGAACTTCACAGTGGCAAACTGAGGTTTTACTGAACTCCAAAGAGAATTTAGGTTTCATATAAGGAGTGAAGTGATACACTAGAGGGACTGGCTTCAGTCCCAGCTCTGTAACTAAACTTTTCTGTTACTTAAGACAAATCCCTTTTCCCCTCTGGGCTCAAATCACATAAGGGGGTTAGAGTGCTGGGACCCCAGGAACCCTTGCTGTCTACTGCTCTAGGCTCCTCAGGGCTTGTTGGATACTGTAGGAGTTCAAGTTCAAGGCCAAGTGAGTTCTCAAGCTCCCATGTAATTCAAATCACAGCAAAGATTTCTGCTTGGGACAACTTAAAGCTGCAGCTGGCTACAGTGACTCTCTGCCACAAGGACAAAGATCATGGAAGCGTACAGAGCTGGCAGGTGCTTTCTGAGTAGGCAGGACCTATACGCATTGCTTGGTATTTCAGCACAGGACCAATACAAGGAGAAATCAGAATGCAGCCTTCTGAAGGAGACCCCCCTGCCCATCCTTTAATAACTCAAATGTCAGGTAGTCTGTGCTATTTTCCCAATACCTCTAGGCAAAACTAAATACCCCTTTCTGTGTAGGTCCCTATTTTATAAAGATCCCTACCTTAACACTTATCTGTGTCATTATATGTACATGCTACAGCTCCTTTGAAAGACTGAGCTTCTTGAAATCCAATCCCTATGTCATGTCTCCGGGTGAACTTATAATTATCATCCCAACAAGTATACTTTGAGACTGACAGGGATGTCCAGGCAATAGGCACATTTCCTAGGAAAATCTGAATATTGTCCTGGCCAAATCGGAGCATATGGTCACCCTAAGGATACTGCTTGATCTAGGACATCCTTCCCCTATTTACTCCAAAATAATGGACTGGAGCCCCATTTCCAATCAGGAATTGACTTTTACCCCTCATATCAGCTGGAGAACTTTGTACAATTAGCTTCACTCTTCAGCCTCTGGCTTCCTATCTGTAATATAGAAACAATTGTCCTAAATACTGTAATAATGTTGTATGGTGACAGATGGCCACTACATTTATCATGGTTAGCATTGAGCAATATACACAATTGTTGAATTGATATGTTGTGCCCCTGAAACTAAAATAACATTGTATGTTAATTATACTTCAATTAAAACAAAAAGATAGAAATGATCGTCCCAGCCAAGATAACTCTCAGGATAGCCACAGGACTCTCATAGGAAGTGGACGTAAACATGCTTTGTACATTGTAAACTAACAGTCAAGAGAAAAAAATGTTCTTTTAAGGGGTGGGTCAGTTTATTTATAGCTGGCTGAATGGAATCACCTAGTACTCACTTAAAACACTTCGTCCAGCATTCCCCCCAAATAGGAAAAGCTAGGGTCAAGTAGAATTAAAACTTGGATTTCTAGGATGCTATCAGCAAAAGGAGTCCGTGAATTCAGGGGCAGCAGAATGTTGAGCCCCTTCCAAGCTCCAAAATCCCTTGTTTATTTCAGCAAACAGTTTACATAGCGAAATACTATCAAAAGAGCCAGAATAAATCAATTCATTATAATTCAATTATTTAAGGATGAGCTTGAGCCAGCGGAGGACTCCAGTGACCAGTAGCATGCCTGGCAGGCAAGCATGGAGAGAATACAGACTCAGCACTTCTCAGGAGCTCCAACCTCTTGGTGAACGTGGCCAACTTACATATAGTAAAACTTAGACCCAATCTGAGAGTGACCAGCCATTAATCCAGACTTTACTCTTTCAAAACTCAATAAAGGGAATTATAAAAAGCACAGGATTTGGCATCAGACAAATAGGACTTAAATAAAGTAACCTAGCCTCTCTGAACTTCATTTTCTCATCCAAAAAATAACGGGGACAATGATGTTTACCCAGTGTTGTTGCACTGATCTCATGAGATGACGGGTACAACGTCAGCATCTTCACTCATTTTGCTAATGGGAAACTGAGAGCCATAGGTGGTAAGGAGTCTGCTTCCAGATCACAGAGGGGCATGGTCGAAGAGTTAGAAGTAAGAGCCTGGCCCTTTTATACCCAGCAGAGAAATGTGCCCCACACCCCATGCTGTCTCCACAGAATAATGAAAGCACCTCCTTCTGAGGAGAAGATTGTGGGGTTGCTTGACTGAAGACAGGTAGGGTAAGATTATAATATCATATAAGATCTATTCTCTAACATGACTTCATTCACTTCCTCAGCAAAAAGACCTTAGAGTGGCAGCAATGGGGGCTACAGCTGAGTTCTCATGAAGGCTAACTTCTTCCTGATTATGTTTGAGACCTCAATATTTCTGTCTGCTTGGACTCAGAAGAACCAGGGAATGGTGGAGAGGTGAGGGTAGGCACAGAAGGTAAATAAGTCGCAAGGTAGTTAGGTATGTGATAGACGATAGATAGGTAGACAGCCAAGCAGGCAGACAGGGACAGTTAAAAGAGAGGTAGGAGGTAGTGGGAGGAGTGAGAAAAAGTGAGTGAGTGAGTCAAAGAAAGAGAGAAAGAGAGAGAATAAATATGCCTGGTTTCTCCCCCAAGGTTCTGCTGACATAGCTACTATGAGCCACTTTTTGAAATAACATCCTTGGACTCTGCTATTCATTTTCTCTTGCCACTAGAGTCCCGGGGGCCCTTCAGCTACATCTGCCAGTCTACATCTGGGGAATTTTCTCTCCCGCTCTACTCCCATGCCCCAAGCACCGTGGAGAACAGAGCGAGGAATGGAATAAAAATGTGTGGCCAGGAAAAACAAAGACAGCAACAACAACACAATAAAACAAAACTGGCCTTCCTGTTTTCATTACACAAATTTACTTGGTACTTTTTGAACACTTTATGCTGGTAGCTGAGCAGGTTGTAGTCAATACCAAGGTCAAATGACCACCCTGCCACCTGCCTTCCATGTAGTAGATAGGTGTCATTGATAATAATGCATCCCCTGGATGGAGTAATGTGAAAGCTGACTAGACTCTCAAATAATTGTTGAATGAATGAATGAACAAATGAATGAATGAAATTCAGCACTTCCAATGCACATACTCCTGGTCCAGCATAGTTTAGACTCTTTACCCTTTGAGAAGCTTCTTTGGGCAGGGTCTGAGGGTAGAGAGAAAGAGATTAGATGGCAGCTGTGACTGGCTTACAGTAGGATTGCACTGGACAGTCTGATTTCTCTACATCACCCCACGTTCCCCTGACATAAGAGACCTCCTTGTCTCAGACCCACCCCTTTTCATGCAGTGGCACATTTAGAAACCTGCTCTATCCAGCTAGTGGACTTTATGTGGCGGGGGGGGGGGGGGGCAGGCATTGCCAAGTCTGTCATCCCCAGTCGAGCTTTTCTTTGCTAGATACTTTTTTTTTCCTTTTGGAAGAAATGCGGTCAGCCCCAGGAGCCCGAGGCAGATGGACTCTCTGTAAGTGGACAGACACAGAGGATGCCACTTCTCATTGGCTTAATTTTCAATTCCCATCTGTCTGGAGCATCAGGATGAAATGCCATGCTTCTGCATTCCTGAGGCTTGTCTGAAGGACACTATTTGAGATAGTCAGAGATTACCGCCCCTGGTTAAAAGTGTGGAAGCCAAGTCTTAGGAAAATGAGATGAGTTTACCTTGGCATGTAAGCAAAGGCTGGGTTTTAGGCTATTGTCAAGTGTTCTTGTCCTTAAAGCCAGAAACCCTGGATTGAAGCCTCTAAATCTGTCCATGATTACCAGGTAATCTTGAATATATTTACTTACAGTGGAACTACTTCAACCCAACTGGGGGACACTAATTAACTTAGCTTGATTAGACGCATTGTGAATTAGCAACACCACTAGAATTCTTGGGGTGAATGAATAAAAGAAATAGCTAGAGAGTCCATTACTGGAAAAGGGAGAATGGACTTTTTAAATCGCTCATGTCAGCTGAGTACAAGATCTTAGGATGATTTCCACTAGACCTCACATCAAGAATCTTGAAGACCAGACAGTCACAAGCTATTGGCCACTGAAAAAAATGAACGTAAGCCACTGTGTTCTTCAAACAAGACCAGAGATAATGTGTATTCTTCAGGAGAGTGGGATAATTTAGCAGATTTGGGCTATCATTAGTCTACCCCAAATACATATCTGCCCATACCATGATTCACATATAATGCTTTGACAGATCCCTCTGTTTATGGAGGAGATCCTTTTCTTTAGCTTGGCATACAAGACCCTCCACAACTGATCTGTCCTGCAGTTTTCTAAACCAGCCCACTTCCCATCATTCTGCCATGCTCTCACAAGTGTTCTTTCCTCTGCCTGGGATGTAGTTCTCATTTTTCCTTTACTAATTCCTGCCAGTTCTTCAGATGTGACTAAAAGTGTCTCCTCCAACATGGTGGGTCCATCCTCCCTTCTCTTCCACAGACTCCCATCCTGGCTGGATTAGAGGACCTTCCTCTGTGCTCCCTCTTACAATTCCCAGATTCCACTCCGCCCCCATCCAGCTTTTGTCAATCTGTTTATGAACAAGACCTTCTTTCAGCCCTGTCCCAGCAGGCAGGGAGTATCTCTGGGTACAAAATTGCTGACTCTCATATCTGTATTCCCAACTCATAGCATAGTACCTAGAGTGAAGGGGGTACCCGACAAATGGCTGAGGAATATATGAGCAGATGAATGACAGATGAAAACTAATGAATGCCTCATAATTAAATACATTATTACCAGTTTATGCATGTTCTAAACTAAGCATACTCTTGTGTGATGTGACTACTGGCCATACCATGAGAGTACTGCAAACCAGATTTCATCAGAGTTATCTTCCTTCAGTTTAATGACATATTTTTGTCTAAAAGTTTATTAGCTTCATTATCAAATGTCTTCAAACTTTGGGATTGACTGCAGTTATTCTAAAACAACCCCCCCCCCCACCACACACAGTAGTTGTCTTGCAAACATATCCATAATGTCCCACTGGGACTAAGAATCCAGTAATCTTTTTGCAATTATTTCAACAATGAATGGGTAACAAATAAGAGGCATCAAAACTTTCTGGAGATTTAGGAGTGTGGGCTGTTATTATCCCCAGCTAAGATAGCTTCTAACTTTTCAATGAGAACTGCAGAAGAGAACCAATTCACGTAACCAATATTTATTTACTCAGTATCTGTTCTGTGTCTGGGCTTGTACTATGGATACAACAATGAATCAGACTGGGCTCCTCCCTTGTGGGTGGAATCAATACTATTTGGGAAAACAGGGAAAGGCTTGCCAAGAAGATGGTTTGGGGCAGCATCTTGGAGGAAGAAAAGAATTTGGGCATTTGAAAGGGAAAGTATGAACAATGGATGAGCCTCAATCAATATATGTGTCTATGAGGAACCTGTAAAGGTTAGAGCTAAAGGAGAATGATGCGTCCTAGAACTGATGAACTGAAAAGCTGATCTGAGGCCAGACTAAAGAAGAATTGCAATGCCATGTTGAGGTATTTAAATTTTACTGTTTAGAAATAGGGAGGCTTTGAAGATTTTTCTGAGCAGGAAAACCTGTGATTTTTCACACTTCTAGAGGCAGTGAAGTGTAAGACCTGATTTTGTTTGGCAGGTGTGCCATTTATTATTTATGGACTTTGGGGAAATTACTTAGAATTTCTAGACCTTGTTTTCTTCATGAATAACGACTGAAGGATTGAATATTTACTATCATGCCCACATCACTTAATAATACATGCAATTGTATAATCATCAAAAATTTTTGCTTAATTGCTTCTATGTGCTAGGTACTGTGATAAACTGTAGGTACAGAGTAGTAAATAAATCATCCATGACCTTCACCCCATGGGACTTACAGCCTAGTGGTAAATGTAGATGAAACACTCAGGACATA
Source organism: Prionailurus bengalensis (assembly GCF_016509475.1). Lineage (NCBI taxonomy): Eukaryota > Metazoa > Chordata > Mammalia > Carnivora > Felidae > Prionailurus > Prionailurus bengalensis. The sequence continues at coordinate 76,149,373 of NC_057359.1, read as the reverse complement.
ACAGGTGATCAGTAAAGGGCCTATGACAATGATGATGATCTTGGAGCTGAAAGCAATTATTTCATTTCATATATGGCAAAGCTGAGGTTTACAGAATTGAAGTGATTTGCCTTTAGAGAACACCTCTAGTAGAGACAAGACTAGAACACTGGTTCTTGAATACAATGCCTTTTCTATTGCCCCATGCCAATTTATCAGACTGGGTTTTCAGTATATAATTCTAGTAACAAAATACTTTGTCACCCTTAACTAAGTTTCAATATTCCTTTTGGGAATCTCTGATTTCACTCTTCGCAATATCCCTAGTATGGGCTAACTGTCTGTAGTCTGAGAAGCTACTGGGGTTACCAAGTCTCTGACCCATTGAGGGGAAAAACTCTCTTCAGATGGGGAGATGACAATTTTGAGTAATAGGAGATGTAATAAGTAATAAAACTCAGGAAGTAGCAAATAATTTGAATGCACACTCTCCTGAGAACGGCTACCTTCCAAAGGTTGGATTTACCTGTGTTTGTAACCTTCTTGTTTATGAAGATGGGTCAGCTTCTGAGAAATTAGTATCTGCTTCTATTTCCAGCTGAAGGAACAGTGATTGGCATTAGAACATTCTTTTAGTTCAATGATTACTATTTTTTGTATTTTTTAAATACCAGAAAAAAATAATGCTTTTAAAATCAGCTGTTTGTTTAGGGATGGGTCCAACCACAACAAGCTGCATGCCACATAACAATTCATCCAAACAACAACAAAGGACCAAAAAATGCACAATCTTTGTGTCCAAATAATAGCTTCTTGGAATGCAAAACTGGAGAACTTAACCCCTGAAGGTTTACAAAGGGGAAGCTTGGTGGGGAGGTAGGGGTGGCAATGTTGGCATGTGTCTCCTCTGGAACAGAAATAGCTGCACTTTACATTGCCTGTGTTTCAAAGGCTTCATGTCAAACCCACATTGCTGACCTCATTTAATTTTATTCAAACTGGGGTTTGTTCTTAACCTCCTCAACCAGATCAGCTTGTCCAGAGTGCAGATGACAGGATGGTGAACAGCCTCTAAAGAACCATGCATCCACTAACAAATTTAAGATGCTGGTTAGGTCTACTGAATCTGAGGAGCTTAAGTTGGTTTTGGGTTCCTCCATGGCTTGGCCATACACCAAAGTGGGCCAGAAATTCCTTCCTGTGTTTCACTGTGACAACCAGGCATCATCTAGCAAGTGGAAAGCACTAGGAAAAGAAAGTCAAGTCTGGATGTAGTCTCACATTAGCATACATGTTCCACACCCAGACCTATCACAGGGAGCATCCTGCAGGGGACAGCTTGGTCCTCCGTCCACTTGGCCCTTACAACCCTCTCATGACTGGCTTGGGTCTTCCCCATTTCCTAGGAGTGATGAATCTAAAGTGATTAATCAATGAGTAATTCATCTAGGACCATGCTTGAAATACTTAGTTGACTTCTGCAAAAGTTGAACTTCCCTACCTAGCACTCAAATCCTTTCATAGGGTACCTCCAATTTTCCTGTCAGTTCTCATTCCCAACTATACCTTCACCCTCAAATGCACAGTTCCTTCCCAGAATTCACAGCTCAGAGCTTCTGTCCTTTCGTCTTTAGCCTGAAAGGCTAGTTTCTGCCTGAGTCTTCCATCAAGACTTGACTCTGACATCTTTAGCTCCATGAAGCCTCATCTGTCACACTTTGGTATTGCGATGTGTCCAGATGAACCAACCCCCTTTCTTTCCTACATCACTATTCTCGCCTTCTAAACCAGCAAAATGGGATATGGCCTATATAAAAATGTTAATTAAAAAATACAAAAATAAAAAAAAAATCCTCTTTTCATTCCACGTCTCCATACCACTATGTCTTGTACTTCACAGTTCTCTTTCCATGACTCACAGTAGACTTTATTGAGAGTTATCGGGACTTAAACTGCCCACTTCTTGCCTACAATTCACTCTTCAGTTCTCTCCAATCTCACTTCTGTACTCACAGCTTCACCAGAATCAATCCTGTCAATGGTGATCACCACTGACCTCAAGGTAGCTAAAACCGTAACATCAAAATCCTCATCTTGCTAGATTCCCTTGAAGCATATAAAGAAGTACCCCCGCCCTTTCTTCCTGAAGCACTCCCTCATGGACTCCATGGCACGTGCCATCCCATTTTCTTCTGGCTCTCAGCTCACTCCACATAGGCTCATTCACTGCTTTCTGCTTCCCTAAATCTCTGGCAGGTGTCTGGGTCAGGTCTTGGGCCCCCTTTCTTATCTATCCACATTGTGTCCTTCACTTCTAATTCTTCAACAAAAACGTTAGAACATCTATGTGCCAATGACTCAAATATTTCTTTAGAAATGACCTCTTCTCTGAGTCTTAACTGCCTACAATGACATCTCTAAATATCTATTTAAGGACATCTGCATGGTTCAGATGGTTGAGCATCTGACTCTTGATTTCAGCCCAGGCTATGATCCCAGGGTTGTGGGATCAAGCCCCATGTCGGGCTGCATGCTGAGCAGGGAGCCTGCTTGGGATTCTGTTTCTCTCCCTCTGCCCCTCTCTCCCACTCACTCTCTCTTTCTCTAAAATAAACTTCAAAAAATCTATTTAAAGGCATCACGAAATCATAATGTCTAAAACAGAAGTAATGGTTTCTCCCCACATGCTTTTCTTGCCCATCCTGGTAAATGACAACATTGCCCAACAGTGGCCAGACCAAAACTGAGTCATCTCTCCCATTTTTTCAGCCCACCCTCCAACCCCACATAAAGTCCCTGAGCACATCCTGTACACTCTTTCATCTCGGGATACTCCAAAAAGCTCCACTTTTGTTCCATCACTGCCACATCTCATTCCTCCATCCCCATTAGAGCATACATACCATCTTGCTTTATTTCCTTCATACTATTATTCACGATCTAAAAACAAATTTGATTTATTATTGTTTCTTCACCACCTGCCCCATGTGACATAGGTTTCATGGAAGCACACTTCAACATGCACATCTTTCTTTAGGACCAGGAAAACTGCCTCACTCTATTATGTAACTAACATTTGAGAAAAAAATGAATGAGTGAATGAATGAGTGAATATGTACAGCTCTTGGACTGTGAGACATTTCTGAGCTGCATCCAGTGTTACTTCTATTTACATCTCTAATTCTTAGAACAATGCCATTCTAATAGCAGATGCTTGGTAAATGATGAGTCTTTTTGGAGTTTTAGAATCTCTGTTACTGATTGTATTGAAGGGACCTCAAACCTGACTTGAATCTGCTTCAGTAGATTATACTAAAGAAAGATTTTTATGAAAATATTAATTAGAATGAGATCATATTATAAATCCAAGCACACATTGGGAGGAAAAAAATCCAATTCCATCTAAAGCAGCCCATAATATTTTTTCCCCCATGAGACATTCTGCCTCACCATCTGTCCTAAATATTATTTTATTTTCTTTCTTAACTGAATTTGCAAAGAAATGGAACATCTGGATGGAAAAGGTGGTGCATACTGGGCTGAAATTTAATAAAGAGATGTGATGGTCTTATGAATTGGAACTTGAAGATACATTTACATCACCTTGAATTTGCTATAGTTATTTGAATGGCCTAAAGAGATCGTAAACAAAGATAGTGATCCTAATAAGTGAGAAGGCATTCAATAGAGCAGGATGCTCAAAGCCCTGAAAGATTTTCAGCCGGGTGTCTTTTGGGTTCCAATGCTATCTCATGATATGGGAGAGGAAGTAAAATTCAGTCCCACAATGAATTATGTAGTAGCCACAAAATAGGCAGGCATTCTAAGCACAGTCAGGAGGGAGAGTGATACCCTAGGACTCAAAGGCCTTTAAAAGTATGAGCAGGAAATAACAGAATGAAATTTGTTTTGGATAACATAAGCTAATAATAAATGGAGAAAAGCAATCCGAAGCATTCATATGCAGAGAATGGACAAAAGTGATACAAAAGGGTGATGATGGTAACAAAGTGTCAGTGGTTGTTATGTGATCTCATCACCCCACACCAAAAATAAATAAGTGAAAAAGTAGGAAAGAAAGAAAGAAAGAAAGAAAGAAAGAAAGAAAGAAAGAAAGAAAGAAAGAAAGGAAGAGAAACAAACAAACAAGAATGGGACCCTTTCTCAAAATCATCAGCTTGATCAAGAGAATGTGAGTCTAGAAGAGATGCTCTCTCATTTCCCTCTCTGGGCTGCGATTTCGCTTCGACCTAGTAAGAGAGTTACATCAAGTAGCTTTATGATCCCCCTCAACTGAGTCATTCTAATCAAGTATTTAGTTCTTGATTTCCCCCCTTTAATCATTAAACCAGGTTTGCAGTCTGAAGATGGGGAAATGTTAGCAAAATGAAAACAGAGAATGGTACAGTTGAAACCACTCTGAGAAACAGGACAGGACTACAGCAAACAGAACAGGAAATCAAAATTTGAAGCTCACCTCTGTCACTAACTTACTCTTCGGTACCAGTAACACAGAATCATCATTCTGGGTTTTGGTCTTTGTGTCAATAAGTATCTTTGTGTCAATTAGTATCTTTAGTGTCCATTTATTTTTGAGAGAGAGAGAGAGAGAGAGAGACAGAGTAAAGGTGGGAGAGGGGCACAAAGGACCTGAAGCAGGCTCCAAGTTGACAACAGAGAGCAATGATGCGGGACTCAAACTCGTGAACTGCCAGACGATGACCTGAGCTGAAGTCAGATGCTTAACTGACTGAGCCACCCAGGGGTCCATTCCTACCCATTTTAGAAAGTGGTTGTAATGATCAGATATTATGACAAATACTCAGACACGTGATTGTTTTCACATTTTCTTAACACAGATACAATTTGGAGCTCATCTCCCAAAACATCAGGTGGCTTTCTCGACTCACTGTCTTAGCCTTAGCTTCATGTCACCTGCTCTGTGAGGCCTTTTCTAACCATGCTGCCTCCGCTCCAGGGTCTGCAGGCTATCCCACTATTCAATTTCACTTTCCACAGAGCATTCGTTGCTTCAAAAGTTTACTTGGAGAGCCTGGGTGGCTCGGTCAGGCCTCCGACTCTTGACTCCAGTTCAGGTCACGATCTCACGGTTGTCAGATCAAGCCCCATGTTGTGCTCCGTACTGACGGTGTGTAGCCTGCTTGGGATTCTCTCTCTCCTCTCTCTGCCCCCACCCTGCCTGCATGTGAGCATTCTCTCTCCCCTGCCCTCAAAATAAATAAATAAATACACATTAAAAAAAAAAAGTTTACTTGGTTACTGCATTCTCTCTAAATAGAATGGCAGCTCTTTGGGAGCAGAAACATAGGCTGTTTTGCCCGAGACTACATTTCCAATTCCAGGGCACAGAAGACGATCAGTTAATACTGCTGAACACATGACTGTGTAGTACCACAAGGATCTCTAGAAATGATCTAGTCCACGTGCCTCCTTTTGCAAATGTGGCAACTAAGAATCAGAAAGGTTAAGTGACTCACTGAATGCTGTACAGTTAATTGCTATAGGCGAAGGGTTTGGGTTGGCTAATTAAGGCTCATTATATAAATACTGGGGAGCTGTGATTTCAAAAAGAAACTGGTCTGTGAGAAATAGGTGTGTATAAAGAGAAAACAACGCACCCAAACAAAAGTCAGTATGGGCACACACGCGTATCCTTCAAGTCCGTAAAATAAACAGCTTACCAATCTTAGGGCATCCTCACGTTTCTAGAGAAGAGAGACTTCTGGGCAAGTGGATGCTATGTTAAATAACGGTAGCCAAGGAATTGAGGATGAATCAGGGCACCACATGAAAACCAAGCCAGTCACCCCAGTCTGGCACAGCTGATCGTGACTAAGGTGACCGCAGTATGCTGGGTTCTTGGTGGGGTTCCCATGTAAGAAATTGGAGTGTCAAAATGGATCCCTCCCACCAGAGTCCTGATTGGTTTGGCCCGCTTCGAAGACCATCCTCCTGCCATATGGTTCAGATAAGTCCAAAAGATGAGCCATTCAAGCCACAGAGGCCTCCACCTCCAAGTTGGTGAGATGCGCCACACTGCTCTAAAGGGCAGAAGCCAACTCAAGGGGCAGAAACGTACTCGGGTAAGTTTTCTTTACCTTACATGATGGGTGGGCTCCTCTTCTGCCCTTAAAAGAGGATTTTATGTTAATTTGAATCTGTATGCTCTTTGATTCGTATTGTTGAACTGCATTTTGTTGTTACAGTAATGTATATATACGCCTCTCTCTTCTCCCAATAAGGATAAAAAGAGGGGAGGGAAGGAAGGAAGGAAGGAAGGAAGGAAGGAAGGAAGGAAGGAAGGAAGGGAAGGGAAGGGAAGGGAAGGGAAGGGAAGGGAAGGGAAGAAGGAAGGAGGGGCAGGGGAAATTGGTCCCAAATTTTCACCCGGAACATTTAAAAATATCCATCAAAACCTGTTTTGTTTTGTTTTGTTGTTTTTTTTTTAAATCAGAAATGATAAGGGTCAGCATAATTACTCATGCACAGAAAACATTCTAAGGAGTAGTGGTCGCTCCGACATCAATTTCTACTAACTGGAGAAGGGGATTGCCCAAATAAGACATGTAATTGCAGACTGCATAACTGGCTGTAGATTCCAGAACAGAGCTCAGAGAAGCTCCCTGTGGTTCCCAGATGACTGGGCAGACCAGTTTGGAGCCACTGAGGACCCTACATACTGTCAGAGAATGGGACCCAAGGCAGGTACCATCACTGAGCAATATTCCTATGTATGAAGATGTTTAACTTCAAGAAGAGAAGTCTCAGGGGGGACACGGCATAAAATTCCTCTAACAAACTGCAGCTGGTCTGAAAGTGAAATTGGCTGCCTCAGAAGACACTGGTATTCAGTCAACATTTTCCGACGGAGGTTTGATGATCATTGACAAGGCATAATCTGGCCCCTGCCTGCTTCTGCAGCCTTCTCTTTCTTCTCTAGTGTACCCCAGTCTCAGCTCAGACAGGCTCAAAGTGGCTGCTTCCAGAATGGACCACATTCCCCCCAATTTCCAGCACCGCTTTGCCTCTGTCTAGTCTCCACTCATCTTTAGCCATTATGTGACCACTCACTCCTCTGCAAAATCTGGCACTCCACTCCAGGCGGGGGGTGGGGGTGGTGGGGGTCGCCTGCCCCTCTCTATGTCTTCCCAGGGCATCCTCTACCTCTCTAATTAAAATTTTAGCTACCAGGTAGTAAGTGTATTTGCCAAATGAATAATCAGATGACTTGGTAAGTGCCAGGCACTATGTTAAATGTTTTCCAATATGTAATGTCATTTAATCCTAGAAGAGCCCTATGGGTTTGTCTGGTGTTGCTATTATCCCCATTTAACAGACAAGGAAATTCATGCATCAAGAGGGTAAGTCATTAGCTTCACATAAGGTTTCACAAGCTGTAGAAGCAAGAATCCAATCCTGACTAGTTGGATTCCACAATCCATGCCCCTCCGTCCACCCATACCGCCCAGTTCACGTCTTATGTGTGGAAGTGGACACTGAGAGGGATCTAAAGAGACAAGCGAATCTGATTCTGTCCGAGATGCCCTGCCATTCTGTGTTATTGGAGGCCCAGGGGTCTGACAGAGCTGTGGTCACGCCCCTGCACTATACTTAAGGAGCTGGGTGTCCATGAACAGCACACTTCACCTCTGCGTCCCGGTTTCCTCTTGGGCTAATCCGTGTAATAACGAGTATTTTCCCAGATGTTAGGAGGATGAACCTAGAAGCTGTATGGAAGGCACCTGGCGTGGCATCCAGCATGAAAAAAAAAAAAAGAAGATTCCGTGAAGGACCAGGAAGTCTCCCTTTCCCTAAAGGAAGCAATCCGTCTCTGCTATTCTGTGCCGGTTAAACTGCACGGGCTCAATCACTTACGTTTTGGTTAAACCTTTTTAATTTTTTTAAAGTGGAATCCGACTTTCGTTGGCAGGTGATTGAACACACAGGGCCCAGCCTCCGGGCCCACAGTCCATTAGGGAATTTACGAGGACAGATGGGGAGCCTTCAACTCAAGTACAGCCTTCAGAGGCCAAGCTTACAAAGCCATCAATTTCCTTAACAAAGAACACTGGCTTAAATGCCCCCTTAAAGCCGCTATTTACACAGCTATCCACTTCCTTTTGAATTCGCTGCCTGGGGGGTGGCCTACCTGCAGTCCTTTCCAGCTACTGGTGAATTAGGCTCCCTTCCGAAAAGGAAGCTGGCAGAGATGGGGCCTGAGCTTTGAAAAGGAGCTCAGTTTGGGGTTATCTGACCGTCCTGGGGGGGGAACCTAAGTGCCCACCAAAGCCCCTGGACCTGCCCATCCCTTCTGCTAAGGTTCTAAAATGTTTGGACCTTGTCAAAGAGGTAAGGCCATGGCCAGCATGGAGACAGAGAAGGAGGGTTACCACTGAGCTCCTCTCTCCTTTATACTGAGGTAAAATGGGGCTCCAAAGAACATTCTGGTTAACATTTGTATAGTGCTTTGCAGCTCTGTGGCGTGTCAATACTGTAATGTGGTCCTTTTATAGATGAGGAAACTAAAGTAGCTCCCATTCCCCTTTTGTGGCAGAAGTGGGACTTGAACACTAGCCACTCAGCTCCAGAGCCTGGGCACAAAACCACCACAGGAAAGACATCCTGCCAGAGAGGCCCCCGAGAATGCAGAAAAAAAGCCTGTGATTCACCCTGGGGTTTGCCTGCCTCTGAAGACCAACAACGCACTACCACACTTTGCTGCCTGAAAAATAAAACTGTTCTTAAGAAACACATCCTTCCTTCACTCATTTATTCTGTATTTACTGAGCCGCCAATTATTTGCCAGGTCTGGGACTGAATTCTGGGGAGTCCGATGAATGACGCAGGATCTCATGCTCCCGGAGCTCAGTGTGTGGTAAGAGCTGCACAGCATTTTGTCCTGAGGTACAAGATGCTGTGGGAGCACAGGGGAGGGACTCCCAACACCAAGCACACAGCCCCCAGGGCTTCCCTTGGGAGGTAAGGGGCGGGGGCTGAATCTCTGAGAGGTCCTAGGACTGGGGGTGGGGATACATTCCAGGAAGAGGCCCTCTGTAAGCACATGGATGGAAGCTGGAAACAGCCTAGTAGGTAAAGCACAAAAGATGTTGGAACATGAAGCGTAAATGCCCGGTTCAGACCTTGAAAGCCACAAGAAGGGATTTAGATTCATCTCCAGGGCAATGGGGAGCCACCTGGTACTTCAGATGTAGAGTGGCAAAATGTTTGCCTTTTAGGAAGCTTGCTCTCACTACATGGGAGAGGGTGGGCAAGGGCAAGCCTAGAGGGGGATCCTGCGACCCGTTCGTGTTCTCTTGGCAAAAGTCTGGGCAGGAACTGGAGGGGACTCAGGCAGAGCAACAAACTCAGGCAGGAGGGACTAACTTGGGAAGGGGTTTGTTTTCGAAGTAAAATGGGTGGGATGGCGATTGTCTGGATGTGGGGAATGACTGAGAGGGAAGAGCTAAGGATGTTTCCTAAGCTTCTAGCTTAAATGTCTGGTTTGCCAGTGGCACCACCAGTGGAGATTGAGAAAAACAGGAGCTGCAGCCACTCTGGGGAGGAAATCTGTCCGCTTGCTATCAGATGGGTTGAGTTTGAGTGCCTTTGGGGCATCCCATTAGAGCAACCAGGTATACAAGTCCATGCGCAGGTCAAGAGAAAAGCCCAGACTGAAGATGGAGAGTTGGGGGTCTTTGTTGTTGAATGATGAGCTTGGGAAGAGAGGGTAGCACCAGAAAAGCTCCTTCTGGGACTTTGGAGAGCTCTAATAGTTCAAGGGGTGGGCAGAAAGGTCTGTGTAGGGATGGCCAGAGGGGTTAGGAAAAACTGGAAAAGGGTATACTTCAGAGGTCCTGGAAGTTTCAAAATTTCAAGAAACAGCCAGATAAATTAAGGGAGAAACACACTGAAATATGTCTGTGCAATCAAGATATTTAATAGAATCCCACTCACGGCTTTTCTGAGTAAAGATTCTTAAGTTTCTGCTTGATTCCTTTCAGGGACAGGGCATTTGCTACTTGTAAGAACTAGATTATTAATAGCAATAATAATCGATATTTACTGAACACTTTCTGAAGGACAGGAACCAACCATCCCAAGCGCAGCAGGTTTGGCCATCTCTAGTGCCTAGTATGGACCTCAAATGTAAGGGGCGCTCAACAGATCGGTGATGAGTAAATTCATAAAGAAATGAAATAGCTACCCTGTGAAGTAAAGAACAGGAAAAAGATATTTGGTGGACTTAGCCCAGAGCAGAGAAGTGGTCCCCTGTGCTTTTGGATCAGTCAATTGGTGTCTCTTTGTTCCCCTCTCTCTCCCCGCTCCCCTCTCTTTCAGGTCAGGTCAATTGGCTTCTCTCTTTCTCTCTCTCTCTCTCTCTCTCTCTCTCTCTCTCTCTTCGGGTCAATTGGTGCCTCTCTCTCTCTCTCTCTCCCTCCCTCCCTCCTTCCCTCTTTTGGGCCAGATCAATTGGCTTCTCTCTCTCTCTCTCTCCCCCCGCCCCCCCCCCCCCCGTGTGTGTGTGTGTGTGTGTGTGTGTGTGTGTGTGTGTGTGTGTGTGAGTCTTTGTCTCTCTCTCTCTCTCTCCATTCAGGAGTTTTCTTGGCAAAAGGCACAAAGACAAATGGGGAAGTGGAGGGGTTTAAGATGCTTGTGTGGCCCTCTTGTGGGTAATGAGGCTGAACTCAAGTTATATGCATAGTTCTGGACTCCTGAACTCATGGACCAGCTCCAGCCAGGACTTGTACCAGCCCTGCCAAAGGCAGTTGAAAGTATAGTTCAAGCTTATGGATGATGTGGGCTGGGTTTCTGACTGGTGTTGAAAGCCAAAAATCACTCTGATTTCTCTTCAGATCACTTTGCCAAGAGAAGTACTTCGTGGGCCCTTGAAGAGCATCCCAGCGAGGGGAGACTGATCTTACAACACCGCTCCGGAGCGCGTCACGCTTCCGCCCAGAAACTGCTCCTTGATGCAGGATCACACTCAGACACCCACTCATCTTGTGACTTCCCCAAAGCTTTCTTTGGAACCAGTATACTCACGGTACCCCCCGCCCCCCACCAAAAGAAACCTCATTCTGGACCTTTGTAGCAGCAGAGCTCTACACCTGGTCTAACTGAGCCCAGGTGCCCAGGAAGTGGTCAGACTCACCCCCACCCCCACCTCCCAGTCCAGGGCTTTGCAATTCCTCCTGCGTTCACCTCCCACCACACATCCTTAATGACAAAGTCTTCTGAGGTCCTCCAATCAAGAATTTCTGCTGCCACTTGTCCCTCCTATCTGCAGCCTACCTAACATAGAGCTTTGCATGGAGCAGGCGCTTAATAGAGACAAAAACTAGGGTGAGGCTGGTCACATTTGCTCCCAGCTGTCTTTGCATGACCCTGTGGCTGTGCCTTGGAGGGAGAAAAGCCAACTTCAGCCCTGGTGAACAGGGTTGTAGACAAGGGGCGTGGAACATTTTATCTTTCTGTTTGGCAAATGGAAATTGAAAACCCAATCCCTTAAAAATTATCATCATCTCAGCTTTGCCTTATCTTCAGTTCTTCTTGGTACTTAATCAGTAGCAGCCAAGAGAAAGTCTCTTTTAGTTTCTCCCTCTGTTAAGTATTTAATGATCTGTAAACAAACACTTCAGACAGTGTTTCTTAAAGAGACCCTGGGATCCTTTTGTTAAGTGAAGACTCCTTTCCTCTGCACATTGTTTCCCCTTCTCATTATCTGTTTGCAGGCAGCCTGTTCATCTCTTGAGAGGACACATTTTATTAGATAACCTTAATGATCGAGAGGTAGTGTAAATTAATCGTTCAGCCTGCGGGCTTAAGAGCCAGACTTCCAGGGCGGGAATCCCTTACTGGAAGCCTTGAGTAAATTACTTAACATCTCTGTGCTTTTTTCTTATCCAGACATCTTACCATCATATTAAAACTACCACATAGGGTCAATGCAATTAATCAAAGGAGTTAATAGAGAAAAAGCATTCAATTAATGAAATTAATCAAATTAATCATGAGCTATTTCTGCTGTAATGTCTATTGTCTGGGATGATGAAATAGAAGAAGACTGGAATTATACAAACATATCTTACCACTCCTACTTGTTCTGAAAGTCTGGTGTATGGGAGGAGGCCACCAACTCCCCTCCTTGTGGAGCTGGGTGGATGTTGGTTCAAATCCCAGCTTTGCTGTTTAATAACCACCTGCTTTGGACAGGTCACTTCATCTCCCTGAGCCTCAATTTCTCCTTGTGTAAAGGGGGAGTAATGGTCCCTGCCTTCCTGCAGCCTCGTGGAAATCAAGACGGGAGGCCACGTGCCCTGTGCTGTGTGGGATGCAGTACTCTCGAATGTTTGTTTCCCCGCGTGGTGGTTTTCCAGCTCAATAAATACTCATTGAATGAGGGCCACTTTCTCAAAAGTCACTTAAACAGTTGGGGGCTCTGTTGTGTCATCTGGAAAGTGGTGATAATAATGCCTGGTTGCCAGGGGCTGCCATGGGTTTGAAATGAGACCACGTAGTAGGTTCTCCATAAATATCAATACACTACTCCCTTGCGCAGCCCCGGGAGGATCCATGACTCTGTCCGCCTTTAGGCGGTGAGCAGTTTGGGCTCCACTGGCCACTCTTTTCTGCCACAGAGTCAGTTAGTGACCGGCTCCAGCTGAGTGCTGGGGACACAGGGCTGGACAGGATAACTTCGTCCATGAAGGGCAAGGGAGCCCGATGTGTACTGGGAAAATGTTGGGGGGAGTCAAGACAATTACAGCTACACTTCTACAGGCCCAAGAGCAAGATGGATAAGGCCATACCTTCATCTCTTCATCTCTCACGCTCCTTGATCTCCCTAAATGGCTGTTTTCTTACCCACCTGTATAGTCACCCATCTATGCCAGTGGTTGGTTGGCAACTTTTTCTGTACAGGGCCAGACAGGAAACAGTGTGGCTCCGTGGGCCCTACAAGGTCTCTGCTGGAGCTGCTAAACTCTGTCTTTGTATTGGCAAACACCTACACCAAGGAACATAAATGGGTTTCGATGAAACTGCATGTACCCATAAACGGGCAGCAGATGGGAGTCTGGCCAAGGGCAGAGGTTGGCTGACCCCTGACCAGTCCAAACATGCATAGACACGCAAGCCTCTGGTGCCTCGCGCAGGGCTTGGCACAGAACATCACACCAGGGGCAGCAGCCCCACTGAGGTCTACAGGGACCTCAAGGATCGGAGCTCGCAAGGTATCAGCCTCATCCCCTCCTTCACTGCCTTCTGGCTGTGCTGCCTTTCTGTGGCACCCTCTCAAGCTGTCTCCTGCCTTGAGGATTTGATAGTCTGAGCTTCTTACACTCCTTACCCCGTCACCCTGCTCCACATCTCCTTTATTTGTCCGGTTCTTTGACCTTCTGGTCCGAGCTTAAATGTAGGTGTCCTCAAGGAAGCCGTCCCTTACTCCTCAGTGCAAAGGAGGCCCTCCACTTACACACCTCAAAGTACATCCACTGACTGGCATTTTCAACAATCACATTCAGATACTTCTTCGGGTCGTTTCCCTGGCCTGCCTTGCCACTGCTTCCTTGTCTTCCTGCAGCTAGCACCGGGCTGGGCACACAGCAGGCGTCAAGAAACGTGCGAATGAATGACACAAAGTGACCCAGCAGCCAGCTGGCCCCATCTTCTGCCTGGTTCTGACTGCCTATGTTAGCTGTTTTATTCTGCAGGCTGCAACACCGGGCTTTTCACACAATCCCGGCTGCCCATCCATCATTTTATTTTAGGCACATTATTTCTCTGTCCAAAAAGAAAAGGAGGATACAATTAGGTCTATATCCCTCACTTGCTTAATATTTCAATTTCCCCCAGGGCACTCCCTTCAAGTGGAGATCACAGCTCATGAATATTAAATGTCTCTTCCAACACAACATGGTCCCCAAGAAAGAGCAGGGAGCCAGCAGCTAGGAAAATTCCCTGACACCTGGCCCCCCAGGCCTCTCTGTCTCCCCAGCTACCTCGGTCACAACCGCACTGATGCGCAGCAAGGCGCATGTACGTGCAGGCTGGTCTCTGGTCACTTTAAATGCCATAAAGAAGCCCTTGTTCTTGGCTACCCAGATTCACCTGCCTTGGAGTCAGGCTGCCTTTCAAAGGCACACATCAAAGTGTGGTCTTGATTCCTCAAATTCAGGCAAGCTCCAAGTCCTTCTGAGCCTGACCCCTCCCTGCGAGCCAGGAAGCCGACCTGGGCTGAGGGCTAGAATTCCTCCCTTCTGGCGTCACAGCCTCCTGTTTCTTTTCATTCCAGCCTGGCCTCTCTGTGGGGTAGGCCTCCCGGGTTTCCGAAGGAGGTGGCAAGCTGAGGTCTGAGGCTGGATGGCAAGCTTGATCCTAACCGGTGCTGACTCGACTCGGGGTGTTTGAATGCATCCATCAGACCTCCCGGTTGAGGACTTCAGATCTTCGGTCCTGCCCCTCTCGGCAGCCTTCCGCCCCATCGCCTCCCTTTCCTGCTCCTTTGTCCCCTCAGTGACCCCCTTTGACCCTGTGGGTTAAAGGAATTCCTTTCTCCTCCCCAAGCCCTCATTTCTTTTAAAATGCACAGTTTAAAAACAATAATGATCTGGGATTTAAATTCTGGAAGTCAGAGTTGAAAGGGCCCTGGGAGCTCATCTAGCTCACCCCATCACCTGATAGCTGGGGAAGCTGAGATCAAGGGGGTTCGATCACTTTGTACAAGGGACCTCCGCATTTTTCCGGCAGATCAGGCTCAGGACCACTTTTGCCCGGGATGGACTGGAGGCCTTTGTATCCGTCACAACTGACATGGGAGTGAGGAAGGGGAAGTGGCATTCACTGACATCGTGGAACATCCGCTAACTGCCATGCATTGTGCTAAACACCCTACAGACATTATGCCCGTCTTCCTCTAAACAGAACTGTGGGGTTATAATTATGCCCGTTTTCCAGAGAGGACACGGAGACTCTGAGAGAGGATGGGAGGAGCCCAGGATGACCCAGGTAGTAATTACAACAGAGAGACGTTTGAACTCAGGCACCTCTTGTCACTACCAGATTGCCATGACAACAGGATTAAGTGTCAAAAGTCCTCCTAAGCTAAAAAACAATGTGGCTACTGTCAATGGAGGGTGAGCTGTTAAAAATGAAAATACAGCCCGAAACACAGGAGGGCCCTATGTTGGGGGCATGGTTTACGCAGTGGAATGTTTATAGGGTGATAATAACTGAAAGTTGTAGCTTTCATGACTCATGAGAAAAGAACAGAAGGACCTATGCGTTCACTTTCATTCCTGCTGTGAGCCAAGGGCACCAAAACAGAAAGAGTGGAAAAGAGAAGCTGTCTGCTGGCTTGGGGGAGTTCATCTGGATACTGGACATGGTCTTTAGAGGCAGGCAGATGGGGTCTTGAAGTCACTTTTTCTGATCTCCCTGGCTGTATGACTTAGGACAAGCCACTGAAACTCTCAGCACCTCAGTCTCCTCATCAGCAGAATGGGCAATATTAGTCTGTGCAGAAGACTTGCTGGGGAAATATGAAGTCATTTGAAAAACACATTCTTAACACAGAAGCTGGTACAGCTGGGTGCCTACTAAATGAAGCGACTTCACGGTTCAGTGTGTAGATGCTGCCCAGGGACTGTGAACCACACTTCTGCTATTTCTAGCTGTGGGATTTTGGACAAGTTACTTAACCTCTCTGAATCTCAGATGATGTCCTCTAGGAAACTGGGCTAATAACATTATTTATCTTACAGGATTCCTGGGTGGATTGATACAACTTCTGAATTTTTGGTATTAATAACAGTAATAATACAGTAGCAGCAAATGCACATGTAACACTCACCAGGTGTCACTGCTTTAAAACACACTTTACATGGATAACTTTGTGTCATCCTTGCAGTAACTGTTAAGAGGTAGGATCTACTACTAACCCATTTTACTGCTGAGAAAACTGAGGCCTGGGTTACAAGTGCCTGGGCCAGGCTTGTCACCCATAATCAATGTTGGGTTTGTTTTGTGTTGTTTTGTGTTTTAATTTGAGAGAGAGAGAAGGCCCCTGGGTGGCTCAGTCATTTAAGCATCCTACTTCAGCTCAGGTCATGATCTCACAGCTCGTGAGTTCAAGGCCCACATCGGGCTCTGTGCTGACAGCTCAGAGCCTGGAGCCTGCTTTGGATTCTGTGTCTGTCTCTCTCTGCTGCTGCTGCTGCTGCTGCTGCTGCTGCTGCTGCTTCTCTCTCTCTCTCTCTCTCTCTCTCTCTCTCTCTCTCTCTCTCAAACATAAATAAACATTAAAGAATTTTGAGAGAGAGGAAGAGAGAGAGAGCGAGCGAGCAGGGAAGAGGAGCAGAGGAAGAGAGAAAGGATCTTCAGCAGGCTCCGAGCTCATCACAGAGCCTGACGCAGGGCTCAGTCGATCCCATGACCCTGGGATCATGACCTGAGCTGAAATCAAGAGTCGGGTGCTCAACCAACTGAGTCACCCAGACGCCCCCAGCATCTCTGTTCTTACCTATCACTGTGTCATGTGTTATTATGCCAGCACCAAGCATGCCACCCAGCCTAGCTGACGGTCACCACCTTCCCCACCAGCACTGCAACTACTGCTAATATTTCTCTTCTCTTCTTGTGATGGCCTGTCTTCAAGTCCAGGGACAGGATGCTTTATTTCAGGAAGGTATTTCGGTGAAAGCTACTATGTTTCCCACAGAGGGAAGTCTGAAGTCATACACGCATCCAGGAGAAGGTTTATTTTGTTTTTCTGATTTTCATTTTTTTGTAAGGTGAGAGGTAGATCGTCTTATGATTTCACTTTGTTAGAAAGAAAAATAATAATAAATGCAACTCCCAGCAGAGCCCATTCTCCCTCCCCCTTCCATTCCTACTCCCCCCCCCCCCCACCAACCAGATGCTGTTTTTCTTTTTAGTCACTGTTGTTCTAAAGTCTCATCAGAACATCCACCAAGAAGACATGGCGATTCATCTTCTTGTTTTCCTTTCTCGCCTTTCTCGCCTGGCTCAGAGCAGGCCAGGGCAGCCTGACAGAGGGGCCACAAGGCTCTGTGACCCCCGCCCCTCCCAGGGACTGGTGGGTAGGAGGATTGACCTCCCCTCCTCCCCCTCAGCTGCCTCACAGATAATTGAGTTACTGGCCCTGGGACAGGGCTGGAGACGCTATGTCAGGGACCAGAGACAACGTCATGCTAACGGCAGGGAATGGTGGGGAGAGAGGAATTATGAAGAATTGAGAAAAAGAGATACACAAGGCATGTGTGTATGTCAGGGAATGACAACATGGGGGGCCATTTGCTTTGTTTTCCTAACTGTATATCGGCCTCAAGCAGGATTTGAAGCCTTGGAGGCTTTATTTTGTTATTATTATTTATTAACGTTTATTTATTTTTGAGAGACAGAGACAGAGACAGAAAGATAGAGAGAGAGAGCATGAGTGCAGGAGGGACAGAGAGAGAGAGGGAGACACAGAATCCAAAGCAGACTCCAGGCTCCGAGCTGTCAGCACAGAGCCGGACGCAGGGCTTGAACCCTCGAACCATGAGATCGTGACCTGAGCTGAAGTCTGATGCTCTACCGACTGAGCAACCCAGGCGCCCTGCCTCAGAGGCTTTAAATAGATGCCTGACACATTGAGGATGCCTCAGTGCCAAGCAGGGAAAGAAGCCCAATAGCCCGCAGCTTGATCCCTCTCGTGTCACAGAGGGGGAAACCGAGGCTCTGGGATCCTGAGCTGCGGCCCAGGCCCTTACATCTAAGCTGATCCGTGAGCCCAGGCATCCTGAAGGATGCAGGGTGGTAAATCCAACGGTAAATCAAAAGGTAAATCAAAACGGAGCAGGAGGAACCCTCCCACAATGGCATCTCCTGTAAGGGAGTGTACCTCATCTCAGAAGGTAGCTCACTTCCAGCACTGGCTTGAGACGGGTCGCTAAGGGGAGCCCCTCTTGGGGATGCTTCACAGTTTGTCTAATTTGACCATCACCTTCCCCCCCTTCAGCTTTTATCAGCAGCCTGCCTGTAGTTTACGACTCAGTGCTTTAGGAACAGTGTTCCTGGAGCTGCTGAACAATGCCTCCAGCCGGTGCCTGTTTGGGGGTGGGGAGTTATCATTTTACCGATACCACATTTTTTAACTGAAGCCTCAGGCCTGGTGTATGTTATGTTTTTAAGAAGGGGGGGAGGGGAGGACAAGATAATTTCCACATTGCTGGGGATGTAGCCTGCATTGCCTAAGAGGTCTTGTGGGTGGTGTTCCTTTTAACAAGCAGCGTATTATGTGCCTGGGGATGAGGGCACTGGGGCGGGAAAGGGAAGTCTCAGGGTGTTGCATAATAACACACTGGTACCTTGGGAATACTTCCGGATGTGTGGGCTTCTGAAAAGTGAATGGGAAATGCCACCATAAATCTGTCACCCACCCTCACACTGGTGTTACCAAACCCAGGGAAATCACTGGCCCTGTTAAATGGTTGGTGACAAAAATAAAAATAAAAAAAATAATAATAATAACAATAATAATAAAGAAGAAAAGAAAGTAAGGAAGAAGGACAGGAGGGAGGGAAGAAAGAAAGGAAAGGAGAAGGAAGTCATTCATTCAGATGGGGTGGGCAGTGTGGTAGAGAAGAAAACGTGGAGGCTGCCTACTCAATCTGACATGGGGTCACACCTCTATGAGCCCTGGTACCTTGAGCAGGTTAAGAGATCATAATAGCTCTTAGATCTCTCATCTGGATGTAAGAGTTCTCCCATTGGTTCACACTAAAGAAAGGTGCATGACCCAGGGCATACCACCTAGTGGGTGCCCATAAATGGTGCTTGTTGATAGTCCTCCCCTCCCCCCCAAGCACACACTGAGATAAGTCACAGTAACATGCATCCAACACATCCAACTTGCTAGGAATGGGGTTAAACTTCACAGTATCTTATGACAACAATTTGCAGTCAGGATTCTAAGTGACAATCAACAGAAACCAACGTTGGCTAACTTAAGCGAAACAGGCAAACAAAATCTATTCAGAGAATATTGGATAGTTCTAGAACACTCTCTGGGAGGGCTGGAGAGCCAGGCTTGCATGCTCTGAAGCCCAATTCTAAGTTCAAGATTAGGTCCCAGGACTGGCCTTGTGAAAACATCAGAACAGAGTCACTGTGGTGCTAATGCTACGTGCTGTCACTGGTACTTTGGAAACATACGAGTTATAGCCATCCTTATCAAAATGGCTTCTGTGATGTCCCCATGTCTTACTACCACTAGCTTCTGATTCAATGTCTTACATTGGTGTGTCTGACCAAGGGGAAGTGTAGGGCTTGTGCCCACCCTCAAGCTACAGAGGGGAGTGGGGGAAAGAGACTTTGGGATTTTCAACTTTTATAGAGGGCCCTGGCTCTGCCTCATTATTATTATATCAAAGAGAGTTATTTCCTAAATCTAAGGAGATCCAGATAACAAGTATCCCAAATTATTGATAAACATCTTCCACAGTGGAGTCCCATGACTTTTACCATTTTCTAGATGAGAACACTGATGTTTAGCTAAGGTCCCATGTCTAAGCCATGGTATGAGAGCCCAAGTGAGTCTCACTCAGGCCTGTTTGCTTGGCCACTGCCTTGACCAATATAATGATGAAACCAGTCCACCTCAGCAAAGCCTCCCACACTGCACTGCCATTTCTCTGACTCACATAAGTTGGATCTGGTGAGAGCCAAAGATTCACTGTCTATTCTTCAGCTATTCTTAAGGGAAGATGTTTTTCTAGACTCAAAGGCATGGAGCTTCTCCTTGGAATGAAGTTCTTGGGAGTTGGGATCTCTGGATACACTCCCTAATTCCTGGAATGTCCTGTGTCTCATTGAGTCTCTATGATGGAATTCTAATGGGTGAGGGTGAGGGTGTAGGTGAGGTCCCTCCTCTAACACAAACCATACTGAATATACCAGGTAACTAAGAGTCACTATCCACACCACCGACAATTTTGTATTCCAGTTCATTAGTTCACTATAGGAACTATTCTACAGCAGTGTGTTCCTCATTTACCCTGAAAACCCTACAAGACCAAGAGCTACTTTTTTTTTTTTTTCAGGTAGCTCACCATAGTCTGGGATCAGACTCTCTGGGGTTGAGTCCTGATTCTACCATTGAACTGCATATCCTTAGTTCACCTGTGTATGCTTGGGCTTCCTCTTTCGTAAAAGCAAAACGAAAAGGATTGTTATGAAAATAAGGGTTTGAAATGTGCTTGGTATATAATAGATGTTCATTGAAGATCATCATCACCAGCACAAGACTAAAACCTAGTAGACACCAACAGCACATCAACCTTTATCTATGAGGGTCCAAGTCTCACCTTCTTGGTACCTCCCTCACCCTCATCTCTTTCCTCTTAAACATCCCAGTTAACATAGTGTGAAAATCAGTGATCTAGTCCAAAACAGTCATTCTGGCTAATGTATAGGTGGGAAAGTTGGGCCCGAGGGGGTTAGGCACCCAAAGACTGGACTCAAACTGTCCAGTGCTATTTCTAAGAGTCTCCCAAGCCCCACCCGTTGACTTAAAATTCAGTTCTTTTTCTTAGATATGGCAAACCATGGCCTGGTTTTCACCTCCTCTCTGCACCACACTCCAATAACCAAGAGTATCAAAGACCTCAAATCCATGAGCCAGGGGTCAGCAAAGGTCTGTAAAAGGCCAGACGAGTAAATATTGTAGGCTCTTTGGGCCATAGGATATCTGCTGCAACTGCTCAATAATTTGTAGCCGGAAAGTAGCCATAGACAATACATAAAGTAATGAGCATGCCGTGTTCCAGTAAGACTTTACTTACAAATATAGGCAGTAGGCCAGTTTTGGCCCATGGACTGTAGCTCGCAGACCCCTTCCATGGACGATGCACCTGAAGGAGGCTTTCTTGTTTTTGTTTATTGCCACACAGTGCTGAAACAACCTACAACGTGGGTGTCAGGGCCACCCAAGCATCTCTTTTAGGATACCATATCTAACCCTCACACCACATCCTGCCTTCCTTCCAGAAGCATTTAAGTTACATGCCACCTTTGTGCGAGTAACATAGGAAGATATTTCCCAGCATGACTGGAGAGTGATGCTGGGTGTTGCAAAGATAGCGACAAAGGCAAATAGCTCATAGGGATGGGAAATAGTCACACACCTTGGAAATCACACAAGTCATGGGCAGGTAAGGCCCTTAGAGACCACCTACCTCAATCCTTTCAAGTTTACAGGAGATAAACTGAGGCCCAGACTAGAGAAGCAACTTGGCCAGTGTTAGGCAGCAAATTCTCAGCACAGTGAGGACTTTGGGTTTTCTTAATTTTCAGCCCAGGCTCCTTCCACCATACCACTATGCTGACATCACGTTTTTACCATGGACCATACCCAGATCGACAGAAAACAACCTTCTGTCATTTAGAAACCCAAGGTCCTGCCTGGAAATTCTCCTCCCGTTTTTCCTTCCTCCATGTCTTCCTTGGCTTCCATCCACAGCAAGCTGTGGGACACCTCTTACTGCGTTGCTGAGCCCCTACCTTGGTGCCAGGGAGACAGCAGGTGCTCAATCAATGTGTGTTGAGAATGGAATAAGGGTGAACGATATATGGTGAAGAGCTCACAGTGCTCGCTCACAATCTCTAGGGAGAAGTCAGGTCTAAATGCGTCCCTGTAATGCACTGCAAATGTGAGGACCCGATGACATTTCCTTCCCTTTAGTCTTCCTAGAAAATTGCCTTTCAGTGAGAAATCTTCCCACCAATGTTTTCATCCCCTCAGTAGCTGCCCCTTCCCGCTTCAGATAGAGCACCTCTGTCTTTTGTACTTGCAAATGAATTGTGATTAGTTTTCACCTCCAGCCCAGGGGATTAGCCGGGGGACCTTTGATCTTCAGGTATCGATTTGCATCTTAAAGGAAGTATGATCTCATCTGAGCCAGCTCAAAATTCCATCCCTGCCCCCCAACCCCTGACTGTTTACCAGCCCCGGGCTGGCCGGGGCCTCCCAAGTGGGGCTGTAACAACAAGAACAGCCAGACTCCTAGAGAAGCCAGAGGAAAACAAATTTCCCATCTGACTCAGTGAAGGTGGGAAAAGGACGTTTGCTTTCTAAACACAGGCTGGTCTGCTATTCCTCGAGGTTCTGAGTGTGCAGAGGTTCTTAGTGCAGCACTAAGCTGAGCATGTGCTTAAGAATCAGGCAGAATCAGGTTCAAGCCCTGGCTCTGTCTGTTCTGTCTTCTATCACTTCTAACTCGTGTGATGCTGGACAAGTTTTATCATTTCTCTGGCTTTTGATTTTTCTCATCTCTAACATGAGAATAAAAAGCCTTAATAAAAATCTATACTCATAACCATCCTGGAGAGCTGGCAAGAAGAAGGGCTATGAGGTGAAGCTAGACTGAAAAAGAGTTACCAGCAGCCATTGCTGTCATCCAATGGGAACATGAGCTCCATGAGGGCAGGTGCAAGTGCCCATTTTTGTTTGCTTCCCATTGCTGTATTCCCCAGTGTCTAAAACAAGGTCTGGCCCACAGGAGGCACTCAGCAAATATTTGTAATACGAAGGAGTAAATCACCATTAGTCATAAGTACTGCTGTTATTGAAGTGGCTATTCTGCACGGTCCCCTTCTCCAGCTAAGCCCAAAGAAATGACGAAGACTTACCAATGCAATTGAAGGAGTCCTCCTTTCGGCAGAAAAGGGAGCAGCCATCCCCATTGAGCTTATTCATATCATCACATTCTTCACCTTGGCTTCTGCAGACCAGGTACAGAAGAGAAATCTGTCAGAGCCGCTTCAGAACCACAGCTGGGCCTGGAAGAGCCCCTCCCAGGCCATGAACATCCCAAGAGGCCTCAGGCCAAATCCCTTGCCCTGTTGGAGTCTCCATTTCTCCATCTTCAAAATGAGACGTGTAAAGATATAAATTTGTAAGATCCTACTACATTGGCCTAACTTTGGACTTCCCATGACAAAGCAGAGTTCCTGCCTCAAACTCATTCTCTGAGATCTTGTTATTTAAGTCAGATGGGAGAAAGAAATGGATGAATGGATGAATGAATAAATGAACAGAACTTGCTCCTCTGTGTCTGGAAGATCTTGCTGCCATTTTGAAATGGTGGATTTGAAGGAAATTTCTGAGCTTCTGAAATATCAGCGCTATTCTTCACTATGACTTAACTTACCCCCCCCCACATTCCTCCCCCAATGAACTTAAAAATAAAAT
Organism: Prionailurus bengalensis; assembly: GCF_016509475.1. NCBI lineage: Eukaryota > Metazoa > Chordata > Mammalia > Carnivora > Felidae > Prionailurus > Prionailurus bengalensis. The sequence goes on along the minus strand of NC_057359.1, from coordinate 76,126,122 downwards.
TTTTTTTTTTCCCAGTCACATGCTTGAATCTGGTCTTCCTTTCACCAGGAAGTATTGCTCCCTCCATTGGGTATGTCGTTTCATGGCATCAGGAACTCCAAGGGCCTTGAAACTATACTATTGGGAAACAGAAGTGCCTCCTCTTGTTTTTTTTTTGGTGTTTTGTGGGGTTTTCTGGAATACTTTCTATCACCTAAGAGTGATTCTGCAGAGGTTGGGATGAACAGAAAATGAGCAATGCTTTCTGAATTGGAAGGAAGAGTAAGAGCTGAAGGACTGAATGGATTGCCACTACCTGGAAAATCCCCATCCATTGAGAAACAGAAAACTTGGTGTTAGATCCCCTTGTTCCAAACCGGCCATGTGATCACAGATAAGCCACCTAATCTCTACTTGACCATTTAAATCAATTAAGACTACAAAAAAAGTTAAAATTCCATTCCTCAGTCGCCATAGCCACGTTTCAAGTCCTCGAGAGCTGTACTCGAGAGCTAGTGGCTCCTGGACTGGACAGCACAGAATATGTTTCCATCATTGCAGAAAAATCCACTGGGCAGTGCTCTTCCAGATGCTGAGTCTCTGTTTTCCCACAGGTTCAAATGGAGATCATTAGACTTGCTCCTTAGAGCCAGCACAAGGACAGAATGTAACTTAACATGGTTGGCATGGTGCATGACATACAGTAGATGCTTGGGGAATCACGGATCCCATTCCCTCTTAGTCCTGGGAGGTCTCTGCAGAGTGTGTGGCAGCTGTCCCTCCCTCCCCAGAGACCAGCTGGGACTTGTCACAGCATGGGAGAGGCCTCAGACTTTTCCTTTCACCCGGGCAATTAACACTGGGAAATGTTTGTTGCTTTTAGGAGGTGTTGGAGTAGCAGGATGGTGCCTTGCAATCAATCCTTAGGATGGCTGGGCCATCACACTAATCACTGAGGAGGCACTCAAGTTCTCCCCTGTCTGCAAACCTAGGAGCCAGGGAGAAGGGAATTCCGTATTCCAAGCTGGGCCCATATTCCCAATCACTGCCAGTGAATCCCTTGTGTTTCTTAGCTATCTTATGGGTTATCTAGGGAGAGGTTTTTTTTTTTTTTTTTTTAAACTTGGGCTGGTTTCCCAAAGCCACAAAGAACACATCTAACCCGCCTTCCCTCACCACCCAAACAGTATGTTCTCTTGGTTTAAGCAAAACATTGGTGTTACCACAAATATCTTCTAGGCATGATAGATCTATCATTAGATAGAGTTTCTGAGAAACCTCCTTTGACCTCCCAAGCTGGAGTGGATGGCGGTCTTCTCTGTGTCCAAAGCCACCAGGCTCCATCTATGATAGCACTTGTCAAACTGACCACCTCTGCCCATTTACCTGACAGCCCCCCTACATTGGGCTTTCAAATGTCAAAGGAAGCGACAGCCTTTGTCATCCTAGCCCCACAATGCCAGGCACAGTGCCTGGGGTACAACAGAGAGCATGTAGCTACTCCTTTACTTGTTAGTTTTGTAGGGTTGCTGGTCACAAGGTGAGGCAATGGTGAATCCCAATGAGAACATGGGCTCTGGGTTCACATCTAGGTTCTGCTCTTTCCCAGGTATGTCAGGTTGAGAAAGTCACTAGAATCTTTGTACATGAGTTATCTCTTTTGTAAAGTATGGTAATAGAACCTATTTTATATGGATGCTGTTCATGTGGTTTCACATGGAGATAATAGGGTAGCACAATGCTTGTGCATAGCGGAGGCTCAAAAAAGATTTATGAGTATTATCATTATATTCATCCAATGCTTTCATCCATTAGGGGCCTCATGAAGTGTTTAGTCTATCTGAATAACTTTGCAAATTCCCTCAAATATACATAGTAAATTCACATGTATCATCCCATGAAAAATCCAATTAGCTGAGATGATATTCCTCCTTTTCCTCAAAGTTTTTATTTGTTTGTTTTTGCCCAGGGAACTATCCATCAACTGCATTTGGTTTTCTCCAAAGCATGTCAACAAATATTTGGTACCTGTAGGTAACTTAGAAAATATTTGATGTCTGTGTAGGATACCAATTCTAGGTAAAAGTACTAAAAATACTTTATTAAAAATACTACTTATATTAATAATAATTATAGTAATAATAATAATAATAATAGTTTTAGATCAGCAAGAAGAATGATATTGTTTGCAGTATTTTACCAATACATCTCTATCTGGCTCCAAAATGAACAGACTGAGGTATAGGTCAGGTTCTACATCTGGTGAGTTTCTTTTTTTATTCTTTGTGCTAAATTAGAAAATCCCAAATCGCAATTACGGGTTGTCAGCAATGACCGCAAGTGTTTCCTGGATATTCTGGATGCGCAGCTCAGTCTTAGACCCACAATGATGGGGCACTTTCCCTGGAGACTGCCTTGTTCAGTCGCTCAGTACTCCATCAGAACAGCTGTGTCAAGAGCCAGAAGTTGATGTCTTAATGTGGGAGAGAACAGTGAAAGGCTTCCCTTTCCCCAGTTGCATTACATTAAGCACTGGAAACTGTATCTTCATGTTTAGTTGTTGCATTTGGATGGGATTTTAAGTGCACAGGACAACACATCAGGAGTTTCATTCTCCGACCAATGAGGAGCTTTATCTTCTATGCTTCATGAGTCAAATTCTTGGCCATCAGGTGATTTGTACCATAATTCAACACTTAAAAATCCTTATATTGTCTCCTTAATATTAAAACCTTGATAATTCATGCTTCGTAATTATAGCTGCAGGACATTTAAGACATGGATATATATCCCTGAGATATGTCATTTCAGCAATTCACTTGAAATTGTGCAAATAATCATTACTGGCCTTGCCAGTGTCTATATTAAAAGAAAGCATCATTTTTTCATTCCCAAAACTGGAATTAGTACCTTTCTTGTCATAGCCCATATACTTCAGTCTGTGGGGGTAGTTGAAACTTCGACATTCTTTCTGCACAGCACGTTGAAAAGATGTAACATGCTGGCCGTCATCTGATCATATATGCAACATTCAATATTTCCTTCAATGGAAGTCATGACTAGAAAGCAAACTGCTGGCCAGTAACTGATGTCTGTGTGGATGGGTATTCATGTGCAAATGCTGTACTTGCACAACTGTGTTATCCTTGCTAGCCTGGCCGGTCCTTTCATCCCAAAGCAGGTTTCCAATTTACATTACATGCCACACGATCATCGGTACCAAATTAAATTGCTCTTCCCCTCCAGCACCAGAGTCAATGATGAACTGAAAGAAGGAGTCATCTAGCACTTTTCTTTCATATATGTACCACACCTATGATTCATGGTCTGCATATCAGCGGTTTCATCCAACTGTGAAACAAATTCTCTTTACGGCGCCCCTCCCCCTACAGAAACAGTCACTGCAATGCCACATTGCACAGATATTATGTGACACCCAACAGCGCCATTTAATGATGGGATTTCGCCAATAGCTTGTTTGTCCTCTCCATGTGTGACGTTTATCATTAAACCTGCCGACGATTTTAAAAGTCTCTTAGCATTAGTACAACTTGCAACCACGTTAGCAATAAGGAACACAAAGTTAGCAATAAGAAACTTAACTGCGAATGATTTCTGGTCCCTTTTTCACCTCTAGGGAAAAAACTATTCGATGTTGTGCCAGAAAACATTTTTGTGCTAATTTTGGAGGAAAAAACTCTTAAGAGGAGGTTTATTTTATTTTTTTTTCGAAAAAATTTTTAAACAATGCAAGACTCTTGATGGTTTCTTGCCCCTATTTCACAGTTGTGCAATACCTCACCCTGTGGACAAGGGGATAAATGGACTGATGACCCAATAAAATCCATGGTGTAGACATGCAGCTTTCTATTTTCTACTCACACTTTCCCTTTTTGGCTGCTCATGTGGAGTCTTTACACTTTCTGATTCCTTTGCCCCCCCTGCACTTATTTATGTTCATGTTCAATATTCACCCTGGAGTGCTGTTTACTACATGTGGTTTCAGCATTATAGCAAGTTAGGATATTTTGTTATTTTGATGAGCCTATGATCCATTTTGTAAATTGTTACTATAACACGCTACAATAGAAATAACAAATAAATACACAGGTTTTAACAACTTGAAACAGTAGCCAGCAAAGAATATAAAAGTGTTTTGACCTGGATGCACAGCGTCCTGTTACCTGAATGTGGGCTGGGATGGAAAAGACAAACAGAACCCTTAGAGTCAACATAAAACAACCGTAAGTAAGAGCATACTGTAGTAAGTACATGACAGTAGCCCTGTCAGAATCATATTCTATATTACATACTCGAGAAACAGATGTGTTCCAAGAAGAATCACTGCTTTTCTTTTGAGGCCAGCAAGCTACTTGCAGACAGACAGGCTGCTGGGCATTGCTGGAAACTCACAGCTCACACATCGTAGAGTATCTCATAAGCTCTTCTATGTAGCACCCTGACCATCTCGCGGCCTGGTTAACATCACTCCCTCCCCTTTCATTAATGAAATCTACTTACTTCTGGATAATGCCGTCGCCACAATACCCACTCCCGTGGATGTATACAGCAGCAGGTGATGGCTCACTCTCTTCACTTCCCGAAATGGTGATGACCCAGTATTTGTACACACTGCCAAGACTGAGATCCCTGGAAAACAAAGACGACTGTTAATGAAGATGATCAGCTACACAGACACAATTCTGGGGGCAGACAAAATTGATCCCCTTGAGGATATTCTATCAGTCCTGCTTACTTTTGAAAGCACACATACATTAAGTCATCCAATCATTTTTATCATCTGCTATGGTTAAGACACTCGCCTACACATGACAGACCACACCAGAACGAACAGCAATAATAACTAGCATCAATTGACACATGACTGAATATTACTAGATACTTTTTGATCTTTAATTTAACCTTCACAATAACCCTGGTGGGTAAGAGTCGGATGGTATGTGGCCCAACATGAGGGTGTCTGGGAGAGAAACTAAATGGGATAAGCAGACAGAGTGGGGAAAGAACCATGCCAGATTCTGTGGGCACAGTCCGCTCTTTCCCCCTTATTTCAGGAACTCAACAAAACCCCATTACGTGTCAGTAAGCCCCTTCCTTACACTGCACATCCACTGGTTGTCCTTCTCCCCACCTCCTGCTCCTCTCCATGTGTCTCACTCTAGACTAAAGGAGCAACCATAGCAGCATCCATTAACTGACTGTCAGGCTTGGGGCTACACACGTGCTGTGTATTTTCTCATTTGAGATCAAAACAACCCTACGTGTGTACGAGTATTTTCATGTTTATTTTACAGATGATAAATCCGAGGCATAGAGAGGTTAATCAACTTGCTTACAATCATATGCTACTAAATAATACCCTGCATTCTGCCTCCATAATCCCTAGGTTAGGCCTGTTTTAATAATCTCATCCCTTGCAACGGGGATTCTGTCCTGAAACTGTAATTCCAGGCACTGGCGCCTGCCAGATTCTCAGTTTGCCTAGCCTGCATCTCCCCTCTGCTCTTCAGACCTCCCAGGGCAGTGCGTGTTCCGACTTCCTCACACTCAACCTTATCACCAGATTTCCACCCTCCCCTTCATTAGCCCGTCTCAGCTCCCTGCTTGAATTCATCCTGCCACCAAACCTGGCTACGGGCAATTATCCTCCAAGGCAAAGATACATTTATGTCAATTCCACGTGACAAAATCACCACCCCCATTTCCTTGTTGACCATTTTCAAAGGGCAATGTTATTCCTCTTTTTATCTCCCCCCACCCTCGGATTAATTATTTACTTTGTAAGAATAAAAAAGTGTCATGGGGAAAAAAAAATCCCACAAAATGATAATGAAGAGAACTCCTATCAGATTCCAGAGTTGGGGGGGGGGTGGGATTTCATAAACAAAAGGATGATGTCAAAAAATCTCAAGTTCTCCTGCCCATCTGTTGTTTCAGCTGCTGTTAGGGCTGGGGCTGTTTGGATAAGGCCAATAAGATAACAGGTGCAGAGGCAATGGACAGACAGTGTCTCCCAAATCTCAACACAACGATGAGTATGAGTTTATGAGCACTGGAGGACTCTGGTGAGGAATATAGCCTTCCTGAGAATGTTGGACTTGTTACCCAAAAGAGACTTTGTTTTGGCAGTGCTAGAGCAAAAAGCACTATTGAGGGTAGACTAGAAGTCCCTGGGGATTCCATTAGCGTTCTGTTAATGAAAGCTAGGTGGTAAAATGCATACAAATCTTGAGCTATTATATGTATGAATATATGAATTAACTGTTGCCTTGTAAACTTCTGGAATGCTGATTTGGTGAAACAGGCTTTCTTTTTTTCTTTTTAAAAAAAGCTTTTTAGGTATTTTAGCCACCTCTAGATCAACAAATGTACACTTTTTCTGGTGGTAATTCTAAAACTGAATATCGTGGTGTCAGGGAGAGTGGCTTTCCTTGGGGGAAGGGGAGAGCAGGGTCTTCCCAGGTGATACATGGAGACACAAGATAAGGAAGCCATGCATTCTACTGTATATTCATCTTCCTCTAAAATATGGAGGCATGTTTTATATTAAACAAATGTGGCCGTGTTATGAAATAAAAAAGGAAATTTTCTTCAGGCTACATCTCAGGCCACTGGGGCATATGGTCACTGTCTGAACTAGATGGAGCTCTTCTGTGGAAAGCAGGAGGGTGTGAGAAGTACATCTCTACGTTGTGTTTTTCCTTGTAGTGGGCGTCACAAATGACTTATGGCTGGTAATATTTAAGGTACTCTGCTAATATTTGTGCATGTTTTCCGCCTCCCCCCTACGTTGCCCTCATTGCTCCCCTATTCCTCCTCCTCCTTCTCAATAAACACAAGTCTGAGGCAAGCAAACACGTGTCTCTATCCTGGCTTCGTCACTTACGAGCTCAGAAGTCACAGGCAGGTTGCTTCACCGCCCTGAGCCTGTTCTAAATTAGTCATGAACCTGACCTCATGGCATTTTCTTACAGATTGAATGTGAAAACATATATAAAGCATATATGTGCCCAGCCTCTGATGGTTAACAAATTTTAACCCATCACTATTAATGCTTAAGTATCAATATTCTCATTCACTGGAGTTATGCTATGCTCTCTTCAGTAGAAGGGATGGAGTGACAGATAGCTACATGTAACCTTGGTTAGGTAAACCCACAAACTGCACGTGCCACAGCTAAGTGGAAAGTCTCTTTTCTGCCACATCATGTGGCTACAACACCCTCAGTGCCTGCAGCTTGCTCTCCCTCCACGTGGCTATTTCAACTTCTGAAAATTCTGGATTCCAGAAGGTTTGTCTTACGCCGGGGCAAAATCGGTCTCCCTATAACTTCCGCTCACACCTCCTTCTTACCCACTAGCATCACACAGAACACATCTGATTGGTAGGGAGACCTTGATAAGCCTCCTCCTTCCAACTGTGTGTGCACAGCCCATGTATCATTACCTCCCGGAAGCCTGACAGCAGCTCTTGGAAGGAGGGGTTGTTATCCCAAGTTTCCAGATAGGAAAAGAGAAGCCCAAGTCACGACTTTGGTGAAAAGGCAGGGAAAGGAGAGCAGTGCTGCTGCTATTAAAAGATTATGTTTGGGGCGCCTGGGTGGCGCAGTCGGTTAAGCGTCCGACTTCAGCCAGGTCACGATCTCGCGGTCCGTGAGTTCGAGCCCCGCGTCGGGCTCTGGGCTGATGGCTCAGAGCCTGGAGCCTGTTTCCGATTCTGTGTCTCCCTCTGTCTCTGCCCCTCCCCCGTTCATGCTCTGTCTCTCTCTGTCTCAAAAAAAAAAAAAAAAAAAAAAAGATTATGTTTTCCCACTGAAGAATCCTTGTGATAAAACTACATTGCCTCCCTGTTGAAGTCAAAATTAATGCTGAGGGCTCTTTTCTCAAGAATCTAGGTAGAAAAGAATTCTTTTTTTTTTAACGTTTATTTATTATTGAGAGACAGAGAGAGACAGAGCATGGGCATAGGAGGGGCAGAGAGAGGGGGAGACACAGAATCTGAAGCAGGCTCCAGCCTCTGAGCTGTCAGCACAGAGCCCGATGCGGGGCTTACACGGACCGTGAGATCATGACATGAGCCAAAGTTGGATGCTTAACCAACTGAGCCACCCAGGCGCCCCTAGGTAGAATAGAATTCTTATGGAAGGACAAGCTAGTGACCTCTGAAGCCTTTGCTGGAGGTTAGGACCCATTTCGCGCTTGGTCTAAAAGTGGGACATTGATGTCAAGTTGTTCCCTTTAGCTGCTCCTGATACCACCTGGTCTTACCCTGTCACTTAAACTCCTCATCCTGGGCCTCCCACATCCATCAGACTCTAGCCTCTGTCCCTGTTCCCCAGCCCAGAAGCTTCCGAGTGATTCCTTCTGCATCCCTGCTGCGGCCAACATCTCAACCTTGATGCCTGAACCATTCTGTGGTATCTCCCTTTTCCAGAACTGCCAACACCATCAGAATATTATGAGATCCAAAGCCACTCTTCGGTTCAAAATCTCATTTAGAGCAGCGAGGGGCCTCACACCGCCAAGCCAAAACTCCCTAGTTACTCTTTGCTTGGAACTAAAATGTTACCACTTCCTCTGAAACGTGATTAATTGCATCACTTCTGATTTATTTCACAGAATTCTCAGTGTCATTTACTTACTTTTTTTAAAAGCTAAACCTCATTAGCAGTTAATGGTCAATTCTTCAAATTGCATCTCAGATTAATTTCATCAGTCCAGCTAATAAATGTAAATTGCAGTCTTGAAATGGGATGAGATTGCTTGGCTACTTTTGAGGTGTTGTTTTATGCACCCTTAGTATGACTTCTTTTGAAAAAAAAATTAACATTTAGCCATCATTCTTTCACAAACCTCTCAAATGACGTATCAGCCTTCGGTTCGCCTTTCTGGCAATTATAAAAGAAAACAGTGGCATTTCTAATTGGTATGATATTTCAGTATCCTCCTCAGAAATGTCATATTGATGGTAATGTGGATCAGATCAGGAGTCCAATCTTTTAATTTTTATTCCATTTTTATTTTTTTTAAGATTTTATTAAAATTTTTTTTATGTTTATTTATTATTGAGAGAGCAGGACAGAGAATGAGCATGGGAGGGGCAGAGAGAGGAGGAGTCACAGAATCTGAAGCAGGCTCCAGGCTCTGAGCTGTCAGTACAGAGCCCAACACGGGGCTCGAACTCACCAACTGCGAGATCGTGACCTGAGCCGAAGTTGGACGCCCAACTGACTTAGCCACCCAGGCTCCCCTTTAAAGATTTTATTTTTAATTGATCTCTGCATTCAACATGGGGCTCGAAACTGTAAGTTCTAGGTCAAGAGTCACATGTTCTACCAAATGAGCCGGTCAAGTACCTTGAGGTCCCAATCTTAGAGTAGAATTTAGTTATACACTATTGCCATATAGTCTATAGACTATTGCCAGATTATGAAATCATGATCTTGAAAATATTAATATGGACATAAATATCCATAAGGAGGCTAAGCACCATCTGACCTAGCTTTCGGCAAAAATGTGTACTTCTTAAACTGTTGATGTGTAGTTTATATCACACGTGACTGGTCCACGAAAACCCATCTGAAATCTACAGGCACGTCACTTCACTTCTTCAGGTCTGTTTTTCTACCTTCTAATCAGGATATAGGACTCTTGCCCCATACCCACGCAAAAATGAAATGAGAAATATAAAAGTGCATCAGCAGAAAAGAGGGATCGAGAGCCTCACTGCACTATGCATATATCCCATTTTGCTGCTCCCAGGAAAAGCTCTAAAGCCTCTTGATTACTCTTTATCGACCCCTATTGTTTCCATCTTATAGCGTTCACTGATCACAGTCTGTCTCTCCAAACTGTGTCATGCTTCTTTGAAACTCCTTCCTCTGCAATAATAACAGAGACTGTCATTTCCGTTTGTTGCCTGTTTATCATATACTTGTCACGATGCTTAGTATTTTCTATGAATCATCTCATTTAATCCAAACAACATTTTCTTGAATAATTATTATTATCTCCCTTTTCAGTTGTTGAAAGTCGTATTTAGGAAGGTTGACCTACTGCCCACAGTGACATTGCTTTTGGGACAGAGACTTGAGCCAGGTCTATCTAACTCCATCCCAAGACAGCACTTTCTGGAAGTGGAAGCTGTTATGAACAGAGAAAATACCGCAGAAAAGTTCAAAGACCTAGTTCTGAACCAAGTAGAGTCCACATACAAAGACCACTTTGAAAGTTGTAGGGCTTAGGAGAAATACAAACATTCCCTTAAACACTACCACTACCACAAGCCATTTCCTGTCTCTGAACTGTCTCTGTCTCTTCATCTATGAAATGGAAATCTCGGGAGAAAGACAATCAACTTTGCAATGCATATTCCTAATTTAATGAGAAATGTAGTTTTGTATTTTTCTGTCATGAGCTTTTCCACCAGCTAGAAGCCGCCTCAGCAGTTAGAACTGTGCACTGAGAATGGGTATAGTTCAAGACCTACCACCAGATTGTCTGAGCTGGACGACATGGTGGGGGGGGCACCACCTAGGATGCATCTGGCTGAGGAAGAGCCCAAGTATTCCAGTTCTGCCCTGGGCCAAGGATCAGAGGGTAATACCCAAGCACTTTGCATACCAACTACCAGCCAAGAATGGGAAGAGAAGGAAAACACTTTCTGAGCCTGAGATGATGTACCAAGGAACTTTATACATACCATTATTACTGTCTCAACGAGAAAATATATCAGTTAGATAGAAAAGTATAGAGAACACTATAAAATAAAAGTCCCTAGGCTCACTACCCAGCTTTGTCAAATTATAACACTTCGCCATATTCCCTTCATCTCTTATTTTTGTTGTAAAAAGAAATAAAATATACTATTTTGTGTATTTGCTTTCAACCCACCTCTGTGCTCCACCTGTATCCCATTTCTCTATCATGAATGTTTTCATACATATGCATTGTTTTGCGTATTTTAAATTTCATAAGTGTTTTAATACCCTATTTATCAATATGAAGCTGACTTTTTTTGTGTCTAGCATTATTTTTTGAAATCGTACACACTGATACATAAAATTATACACATGGATACATGCAGCTCTAGCTCATTATTTTCATTGATGTAAATATTATATTGTATGAATATACCACACTTCATTTGACCATTCTTTTCTTGATGGACATCTAGGTGGTTTCTATTATTATTGCCACCATTAATCCTTTTTGTTTGCTATTTCCAATAATGTGACTTTAAACATTGGGTCCATTTTCCTTTGCACACAGAACAAAAGTTTTCTGAAAGAAATGTATCTAAAGTAGGATCTCTAGGATGAAGGTAATCGATTGCATCTTCAACTTTGTAGATACTGCCAAATTATTCTCCCAAATGGTTATACCAATTAAGTCTGTTGCCTACAACAGACTTCCAAATGCTCCAGGTCTGTGTCAGCACTTGATTCTGCCAAACATTTTTTGCCAATCTGATGGATATTAAAATATCATTTAATTACTGCTGCATTTTGCCTTTCCCTGATTACTAACAAGGCTGAGTATAATTTCATGTGTTTGTTGACCACATAGGTTTCCATCCATGTTACTTGCTTGTTCATCACTTTTGCCTGTTTTAATTGTGTTCTTTTTTTTCTTTTTCTCTATTGCCATGTAAGTATATTTACATACACTGCGTACTAATCCTTTATAATTAAAGGTACTGCAAATACTATTTCTAGGTCTGTGACTCCTCTTCCTTTTTTTCTGTTTATGCTGCTTTGTTGAGCAGAATTTTTAAATCATCTTCTTCACGATTTGTCCTTTTTATATCTTGGTGAATAATTGTTTCTTTCTGCCAAGGTCATAGCATAGTCACCTCTATTTCTTTTGAATAGTTTTAAGGTTTTTATTTTCACATGTATGGCTTTAATCACGAACAATATAGGTTTTCAAGTGGTGTGTGATAATGATTGTTTTCCCCTCAAATACGGATGAGCCACTGGCCCAGCATTATATATGTAATAATCCTTTTGCTACTGAACTGCAATACCACATCTGCCATATATCATTCCGTACTTAGATAAGTTTGTTTCTGGGTAATCTTGTTTCATTGGCCTATTTTTTCCTATCACCTTATCAATAGCACTTTGTCTTAATATCCAGAGTTTTATAAAAGTCTTGATTTATGCTACAAGTCCATTCTATACTTTGGTTTTCCCCTTCAAAAGACCCCTGAGATCTTCCATGTGAATTCAAAGTTTCATTTCTTAAAATGCCTGTTGGGATTTTGATTCCAATTTCATTGAATTTATAGACGTATTAGAGGGGGAAAGACATCTTTATGGTATTGTATCCTCCCATTTATACACACACTTCATCTTTTTATTTATATAGGTCTCCTTTTATGGTTTCAGTAAAGTTTTAAAGCTTTCTTCATAAAAATTGTGATGACATTTTATTAGGAATATATACCTAACTTTGAGCATTTCTAGATGTCAGCACTATAGTAAATGGTAGCTTTAATCTATGTATCTATCTACCTATCGATCCATCTACTCACACACATATACACACATGTACCTGCATATCTGTATTTGTATTCTCATATTTGGAGACTAATAAAATAACTCAGTTTTACAAATTGATATTATATTTAGATGTCCTCATAGACTGTTTTGTTAGTTATGCGTACTGTATTTCAGTATATATCCTTTAGGAGATTAAGGATGTACCTTTCTATTCCCAGGTAACACTGTTTCATTTGCTTTGTCTTGTTTTGATCATAAAGGGGCCTGATTTTAACAAGAGACTTAAATTCTGCATCTAGTAAGACAACCTTGTTTTAGAAACATCATCTCATATGCTACTATTGTGAATTACTGGAATTCAGAGATCATCTAACATTAGAGTCTCTTCTTATTCTGGGATAATCATGCCTATGTACAACGTGCATGTGTGTGTGAAGGCAGAGGTTTTAATATATTGCTGAATTCTGTATGCTAATATCTTACACAAGTCTTTGGCTTCTTGGTCATATATTTAAATTACCAAAAAGTTTTACCTTTGTCATTTAATTATCTATTTATTTATGTATTTATTCATGTGTGTATATATGTACGTATTGTATCATGGAGATAATGTTTTATGTGACACTGATTCTTTTGATTTGTTGTTTTCTGGCCTATGACATGGTAAATTGAAAAAGTATGTTCTACATATCCCAGAAAAAAAATATGTATATAATTTAATTCAGTAGCAAGGTTCTACACACTTTTATCAGATGAAACATTATTTTGTGTTGTTCAAAATCTTCTAGATCATTATTTTAGCTTGCTTGATCTATTAATTATTAAGAAAGGTGTGTTAAAATATCATAATATCACAGATTCATCTCTCTTTTACGTAAGTCATTTTTTATTTATACATTTTCAGGTCATGTTATTTGGTATATTTCAGCTCAAAATCGTTACATAATTTCCTTTCATCATTTATATGGTGACCTCTATATCTTAGTAAGATTTTTTGCCTCGATGTTTCCTTTATCTGATGAATATTAATTAGTTTTGCTTAGTATTTGCCTGGCAAATATTTTCCATTCCTTTACCTTTCACCTTTCAGTGAACTTATCTTTAGTTAAGTCCAACCTGAGAACCTTCAGAGGTGACTTTAATCCGATTAGTAGAAGGACTATTGTATCAGATTTATTTTTCACATCTTGTTTGGGCTTTTTAATGATCATTCCTTTTTTTTTTTACATATTTGTTTCCCCTCTTTCTTGCCTTCATTTGTATTTGTTGGATTTCTTTATTTCTGCTCTCTCCCCTTCTCAGTCCATCTAATCTTTGCAGACTGTATTTTCCAATTATATTTCTTTTTCTCGTTTACTCTAATATATTAATGAATATGCATGCTTGTCACCAAGATCAAACTTCAACAAAAACCTTGGTGTGAACTGTTGCCCCTTCTCTGGGTGTCTTGTTTACTTTTTTTATGTTTTAAATTTTGACACAGGAACTCACGTTCATTAGGTTTTAATCTGTGGGAATCACATGTCTCCTGTGTCAAATCTATATCCTCCTAGAATGATTTCAAGTTCACTTCTAGGTACCCCTGGAACATCACTAACCCAGAACCCTTTCCCTTCTCTCTCTTCCTCTCCCTCTTTTTTTTTTTTTTCCTTCCTCAGTAGTTTCCCAGGTCAGGCATTTCCAGACAACGGTGTGCAGTATAAATTCAAACCTCAATCTTTGTGAGGTTTAGGCCATATGCATATATAGTTTCGCCTAGTACACCTTTTCACCATGCATGTAGACTTTCAGGGGTCACCACTGTGTCCTGAAGGCTTTAGGTACAATTCCTCACCTTGAAGAGCTGCAGGGCCCAATCTCTTCTGCTATGATAAGCAAGAATACTCAACCTACTCAGTTGCCAAAACTGATGATCGTCCCTTATCCCAATTATGGTGGTAAAACATCAGCGTTGGGGCTCACCTGTCTAATTCTCAATTTCATCTTATCTCTTGCCTTGGCCACACAATTTTCCTGCTTTCCTGCTTTTCAGTCGCCCATACTAAAGGATGATACTTGTATAGGTTACATTTTCATCTAGAATGTCCAGATGGATGCTTTGTATTAGAAACACCTTTAGATTAGCTCCTTCACCAAATTTCTTCATCCTATTCCTAATATAAACTTGAAAGGTAGAAGGCATTTATTTGCATTGTTCAGTTGAGGCCCAGCATAATGTAGTGACCTGCCCCAGGTCAGGGAGATAACAATTGTAAAGCAGAATTTAAACCATGCTGTTAGACTCTAGAACTTCTGACCTTTCCATGACATTGAGTGGACTCCTGAGATAAGCTCATGGTAGTAAGCAAGACATTAATACCCAAACCAAGTACAGAAGACTGAAAGTATCTGAAGATAAGACAAACTCCTGTTCATAGTCCTAAAGCCTTCTAGGAAGCTGCAACGCAGACTGGATTACATTTTATTTCCTCTGTAGACTTGTAGAGGAAACTAGCTTCAGTTCTAACATATCTTTAGGGTAAGAGCTGACCTTTTTTTCTTAATTGAGAAGTGACAGCATATTATCATAATTGCTTTATTTTTTCCTAACCATAAAGAACACTCACGTTTCTTTTAACAAATTAGAGCTCTATAAGAAAGAATTAAAAACCAAGGCAAATCTTCTCAAATTCCATCACCACCTTGAGGCAGGCTACCAAGAACATTCTGGTCAGCATCCCTTCCCGTATCTTTGTACATATAAATGCGCACACATAATATGTTCCGTGAATGTAAGATCCAAATCTATCTTCACTGATTCATCTTTGCTGTTTACAAAAAAGGGGTTTAGGAGAACTAAATCGAGCTAGTGAGCTCTACACTAGATAATTACATTTATGGCTTTGACCACCTTTTCAAATTCTGGATAAATATACAGTAAAACCTTGGTTTTTGTGAGCATATTTTGTCCTGGAAACATGTTTACAATCCAAAGCACTTTTATATCAAAGCAAATTTCAGGAACCATTGGCTCAGTTCTGATTATGTGATGTTTGGTGTCACATACTACTCATATTGCAAGACATCGCTCATTTATCAAGTTAACATTTATTAGAAATGTTTGCTCGTCTTGAAGAACACTTGCAGAACAAGTTACTCGCAATCCAAGGTCTTACTGTATTTATATCATTTCATTTATTCGTCCATTTATTTGTGCAAAGAGCATTCATTGAGTACTCCCAGCTTCTTGTGGGTCTGGGATTCAAAGGTCAATAAACTAGGGCCCTGCCTTTAGGATGCTCATAAGCTTTGGGGGGAAAAAAGTCAATGGATGGCTTTGACACAGCCTAAAAAGTGTAGGGGCTGTGGGAGCACAGAGTGACATCTGACCCAGGCTGAAGAGGAGACAGCCTGAGAAGACTTCCCAAGGGAGGTTTACTGGCTTGACTGGAGAAAGGGAAGGAGGAACCAGGTCAGGAAAAGGAGAACAATGGCCTTCTAGGCAAATGATATAATCATATTTGTTTCCAGGAACCCTCTTGCACTGTTGGTGGGAATGCAAACTGGTGCAGCTGCTCTGGAAAACAGTGTGGAGGTTCCCTCCAAAATTAAAAATAGTATCTACCCTATGACCCACCAATAGCACTGCTAGGAATTTACCCAAGGGATACAGGAGTACTGATGCATAGGGGCACTTGTACCCAAATGTTTATAGCAGCACTCTCAACCATAGCCAAATTGTGGAAAGAGCCTAAATGTCCATCAACTGACGAATGGATAAAGAAGATGTGGTTTATACATACAATGGAATACTACTTGGCAATGAGAAAGAATGAAATATGGCCTTTTGTAGCAACATGGATGGAACTGGAGAGTGTTATGCTAAGTGAAATAAGTCAGGCACAGAAAGACAGACACCATATGTTTTCACTCATATATGGATCCTGAGAAACTTAACAGAAGACCAGAGGGGAGGGGAAGGGGGGAAAAAAGTTACAGAGAGGGAAGGGGGCAAACCGTAAGAGATTCTTAAATACTGAGAACAAACTGAGGGTTGATGGGGGGTGGGAGGGAGGGGAAGGTGGGTGATGGGCATTGAGGAGGGCACCTGTTGGGATGAGCACTGGGTGTTGTATCGAAACCAATTTGACAGTAAATTACATATAATAAAAAAATCGTATTTGTTCCATGGAAGACCATTTTGATAGCAGTGTAGATAACTGATTTAAGGGAAAAGGTGTAAAGGGTTATGTGGTTGGTAGGGAGACCAAATATCCCCCATGGAAAGAATGATGCAGGAGCAGATGAGTACCTATCAAGTTTTGGCCCCACGCTAGGTGCCATGTCCTATTTTGTTTAAAGAGAAATGAAACTTACAACAAAATATTTTTCCTCACTAAATACCTCTGGAGCTGTGTGTAGTCCTCTCTAAAGAGTTTCTTTCTTAACATGCATACATTAAGGTTATATACACTCAGTTTTGTGCCACATAACAACATATTCTTTAATTCCAATGTTGTCTGGGTATCACCCTGAATTCTTAAGAGAACACTTTACTTTTGTTCTAGGCTGAGTGCCACTTTGGTCTTATTTTATACCAGGAGAGGGTGGTCATTAAGGATTTGGGATGGAGAACACCACATGTCCTTGGGGAAAAAACAGCTCGAAAGGCAGAGTCTGGCATCACTGTGGATGCCCCCATCCTACATGTCAGGAAAAATGACCATAGTTCTTCCATTAACTTTGGTTGTGATTTTGGATGAATTGGTTTTCCTCTCTGGACTTCACTTTTCTTCTGCTATGGAAGGAAGGAAGGAAAGAAGGAAGGAAGGAAGGAGAGAGGGAGGAAGGAAGCAAGAAAGGAGAGAGAGACAGAGATGAGGAAGGAGAGAGAGGAAGGAGAGAGAGGAAGGAAGGAAATGAAGGAAAGAAGGAAGAGGGAGGGAGGGAGCGAGGGGGAAGGAAGGAAGGAAGGAAGGAAGGAAGGAAGGAATAAAGGAAGAGACAGAGGGGGGAGGGAGGAAGGGAAGAAGGGAGGAAGGAAGGAAGAAGGAAGGAAAAAAGGAAAGAGAGAGGGGGAAGGAAGGAAGGGAGGGTAGGAGAAAAAAAGAAAGCATGTATGGAGTTTCTGGTAGGACTCATCCCAAAGATGAAGATACCATCATTGGTTTCAAAGAGTTCAAAGGCCCAAAGGAAAGATAAATCAAGTACAGGATGGGTATAATCTAAGGTAGAGTTCGAAGAGCCACCAATACAGAGGGGAACCAAATAGTGGCTGGAAGGATGCAAAAGGCTTAGGGAGACTTCTGACTTTTGCCTTGTTACCAAGACAATATCCATCACTTATTCCTCCTGGTGACCAGTATGAGCTCCAAACCATAGTCTGGATGAAACTAATGAGAATGTGATGGCAGGGGTCTGCGGTCCACTGGGCTTCCCGATCCCTCCCAGTGGGGTTCCGGTCTGTCCCCCTCACACAGGTAACACAAAGCTTATTCTTTTCATGCTTGCTACGCTGCCCCCACTCTGTCCACAGCTCGGGAAGGAGCAAATGTATATATGCAACAGATTAATTCCAGCAGCCTTTGATAGAATTGTCTAAAGATCTGCCCTGGTACCAATTTAAAACACAGTAGCAAATTTAATAAAACTAACAGTTTTCAGCCAAGGCCTTTGTTATTTTGTTTTAATCATCTTTTACCACCAATTGAAATGATTTTCTACTTTTCTTGGTGCAATGACATAAAATACAAGGGAAAGAATGGAGGGACAATGTGGAAATTATAAAAGATTCAGAGCTTCAAATTCTGGGATAAGGTAACGGCAGTGCTGAGGTTTAGCTGGCTGTCTGTGTCAGGCACAGATCGGAAGGGAAGACATTTGCCAGTTTGGGGAAAACACCACACCTGGATAGCATTAAAGAAAGGGGAGAGGAAAGATCTACAAGGGACTCTTGTTTTTCCTGAATGCAACCAAAGGCGATGTGTGACGGCTTCCCCAAACACCCCTGCTGGTGATGGACAGGTCTCTTGATTACAGAGCTGGGGATTGTGACAAGTTGACCGGTCGCCTAGGCCTCTGGGAGCCAAAACACCAGCTACGGTTGGAGGTAAACAAGGCATGCGGCACAGTGTGAAAATCGAGGCCAAGTAGGGGCCAGGGAGTCGAGCGGAGGGACCCAGTGACAGCTGGTGATTGAGGGGCACTAACTGAACACAGTTGTTGAGGACCAGGGGCCAGTAGGGAAAGCAATGTCCTTTCTCCTCCCTGTGGCCTCTCTGGGTGGCCAGCAATTTTATTACTGGCAGAGGGCAAGCCCAGCAGCATTTTCGAGTCTGGCACCACATCTAAAACCCTTTGGGGGCTGGGCTTCTCTTTCTTCTCTCCCCCCAGCCCGCCCACCCCATGAATGCTTTGGGTTCGGTGAAAGCCGGCGTGCAGTCAGCAGACTACATTTCCCCTCAAATTTTGAAACCCATGTGCACTTGGGGAAAATGTAATCCTTATGTTTCTGATTCATTTACACTTAACTCATCAAAACGCTATTTTGTAAGAGCTATTTGATGTCCACGAAGCCTTCTAAGCCCTTTTGTAAGCCTTGCGTCTTAGAAGCAGGAAGTCACGTTTCTGACAAGAGGGAGAACTTGAACCTAAAAGGTTGAGTTTGTTTTGAAATGAGGGCGCCTGGAGGGTCACGTGGACCCTGCGCTTGGCCAAATGTGTTCTCTCATTTCCTATACCACCCCCCTCACCAGCGCCAGCTGCCATGACGTGACCGATGTCGGCTCTCTATGACTTCACTCCGAGCATCATCGGAGACTTCTCCGTGATCACAGAGAGCCTGGCTCAAATTTGAGCCCCACGGTTTGGCCAAACTCCAGCACTCTGTTATGTGCGGGAAGGACCACCTGGACTGGGAGTCAGGAGCCCTTGGCTCGATTCCCTGTACTGCCATCACAGGGCTGTGTGCCTCTGAACAAGTGACCTCCTCTCTCTGGCCTTAATTCTCTCAGTGGTCAAGTGTCAGTGCTTCAATGCTCCTTCCAGGTCTGAGAGCTTTTGCGTCTAATTCCTAGATGGGAGGGGGCGTGAGCACTTGAGAATGCTCTCTGCTTAAAAATCCGGAGACAGAGCTGTAGACAAGGAGTGGAGCTCAGGAAGGAAACACAAAAATGTAGAAACAGAGCTGCATGCCTTCAGATACTACTTATTCCAAGTTTCTAATCGTGGGACGGATATGAGAGTCCAGAGAAGGGGAATGAATCGCCCCAAGTCATACAGAAAATTAATGGCAGAGTTCAACTGTTCTGGTATTTTTGACTAACATCCTTGGATGGAAGTTTCCAAATGTTTCAGTTCATAGTACGTTGAAGCTGGGGCAAAAAACCCTACTTCCCACTCTGACAACAAGAATGTGAGAGCCGGCGTTAGCATGGAAGGCGGGGCACTGCTTTGCATGAGGCACAGGGAGGTGGCCTCTGGCTTGTATTAAAGCCCATGAGTGAATGATTAATCCCGGGCAGAAAACAAAGCCCATGCCTTGTAACGTTATAGGCATTAGTGCTACGGAAGATTAACCCCCTGACCCCCCGGGGGTCCTTTGCAGAACACTGGACTACATTTTGAGAATCAGTGGATGATGAAAACAGGTGGGCTCACAGGTCCTGTCTGCCCATCTCACCACACACACATGCACATACACATGCACACACTCCTACGTGCATGCACACGTGCACACACACTCGTGCGTTCACATGCATGAACACACACACACACACACACACGCACGCACGCACGTGCATGTGCACATGCACAGGCTCACCTCACTTGCTCCTGAGTCTCTACACAGGGAAGAAATTTTACGGTTCAAAGTGAACTCTAGCTGTGTGCCCGCCACTGATTCATAGCTGGCAACTGGAAGGCACTTTCAAACTGTTCTGCCTCTCGTCCCGACCTACATATGCCTCTACCTCCGCGTTCTGTTTCTGTGATGCCAGTACCCTAGGTGTCTGCCATAACCCACACGCCTGCTTCCTCCTTCTGCCAAGTACGTCCATCCCCTTAGCTCAGTGCGTCCAGTTCTCACCACCCCCACCTCATCTCCTGCTTCAGTTCTGACAACGAACAGTGCCTTACTTACCTGACTGTGTCCAATCTGTGTCCCCACCCCTACATTTACCAGAAAGCCACTCATGACCAAAGAACGATCCTGAAACTAAATCTGATCAGGATCCTCTTACCTAACACTTTGTGGCTCCTTACTACCTACCCTCAGGATGAAGCCCAGCCCCTCCAGTACAGTACTCTAGAACCATCGTTACTGGCTTCTCTCAACTTCTCTGACCTCTTTGCTCATCTGGTCTTCCTTAAATTCCACCCCCCTCACCCCATTCTGCCAGGAGAAAGTAGTGTTAACTCCCATCCCTGACTAAATACCCTGGCCTTGGCTTAGGTCCTACCCTTCTCCCAGAGCTTCTCACTGAGCCTTTAAGCCAAGTGGGGAGCTCCTACCTACATGCTTCTTTTACCATAACACCTTCCTCACTATTTTGTTAGCCTTGTTTATCTGTCCACTTCTTGTACTAATTAGATGACGTTTCTAGAGGGCTAGGACTCCCTTATTGACTGGTTTATTTATCCCCACTGCCTAGGACATGGCCTGTTATAAAGACAGTGCTGAATAAACACCTGTTGAATGAAAGGAAGACTTACTTACATCATCTGGCCCAATACCTTTACTTTAAGGATGAGGAAACTGAAGCCCCAAGAGAAGGGACCATGCTATAAGATTCTCTTTGGTCTTTCTGATTCTCTGGTAACTAATCCATCTTGGAAATTAAAAGAGAGGCCTCATACCATATATCATCTGCATCATCACGAATTTCTGGCTTTATTGTTATGTCACAGGGTTTCTTCATGCATGCATGCCCACATGGATTTATTTACCTACATTGGCCATCTACTTGGTGCCTGGCCTGGCACCAAAAGCTTAGGCTAATGTGGCAAGTACTGCTAGTCCCCACCTCTAGGGTCTCACTGTCTAGACAAAATGCCACTGACCAGGAGAACCACACTGATACATTCTGAAACAGTCCCAAGGAAAGAGCTTGGTAGGCTCTAAGAGAGAGACAGGATGTTAACAAGGAGTTCTGAGAACCCCAGCATGTCTAGAAGGCTTTCTATAGAACCGGCCAGTCTATGAGCTCACAGTCCAGACCTGTGGCTAACGGGCCATGCAACCTGCCCCGTCCCCCCCTTACAGCATTAGATGCACTCAGTGCAGATGAGACTTCAAGGAGGGTCCAAACAGACTGTCAGAGCTAGAAATGTCCTTTGAAGGTTTATACCTATGTCTTCATTTTACAGAAGGGAGACTGTGGTCCCTAGATGGGGAGTCACGGATCAGGGTCGGAGCAAGTTTTAGGAAATCAATACTGGAATCCTGGTCTCCAATTCAAGGGTCAGCACTTTGGTGTTTTGTTTTGTTTTGTTTTTTCCTTCTTCTTCTTCTTTTTTTTTTTTCTTTAGCTTAGTTACAGAGATTAAGTGCAATTTTTCTTTCCCATCTTCTAATCCGACAATGAACCTTAGCAACTCTGATGAGAGTTTCATGGGAAATTGATTCATGTATGTGTCTGTGCATGTCTGTTTTTGCCTTTCACACATACTCTCCAGACTGACCCTGGCCAAGAACAAGCCTAATGAAAACCAAACAATAGAAAGAATCATGAACATTTAAATCTTTATGGTTCCCCAAGATTGCATTGTGTTCTTGCAAGATCATTATCTCATTGTTTTTTTTTAGGACACCCCTCATGAGACTGCATGGACATCACCCGCTTTTTCCAGGGGAAACAGCTGAGACTCAAACCACTGAAAGGATCTGGTCAGGGTCACACAGCAAATCAGCCATGTGCTGGTCCGGGAATCAGGTCTCTTAATTTTGAATTCAGACTCTCTAAAATAATGTCTGAGGTTCCTGTTTGCACAGACACAACATAAACCCACTAAGACCTGCCTGAAGGATTCTCATCATATCTGAGCACAGACTGAATGGATTCTGTCCACTCTTCCTGCCAACGTCCAGTGTGAGATAAATTCCTCCATTCTTTCCACATCTGTAATTACTCTGATGGCTGTTATTTTCCTTCTCTTTCCTATTCATGTATTTGTTTGCTTAAAAATCAGGAATTGGAGAAGCACAACTAAAGTCCAGTCCATCCTACCTACCCCAAGGGCAAACAGCGAGAGAACAAAGAAGTAAGTGATATCAAGACACTCATTACAACCTGATTTCACTAACTCATTGTTTTCCAAAGGGCCTCTTGCCCTACCCCACCCTCTAATAACATACTAAATTAAAATCTATTCTTTTGATTTATATTTCTCTGATAAAGAAGATGTGGAATATATATATCTACATACATACATACAATGGAATATTACTTGGCAAGAATGAACTCTTGCCATTTGCAACAACGTGGATGGAACTAGAATATATTATGCTAAGCAAAATAAGTCAGGCAGAGAAAGACAGACATCATATGATTTCCTTCATATGTGGAATTTATGAAACACAACAGATGAACATAGGAGAAAGGAAGGTAAAATAAGATAAAAACAGAGAGGGAGGCAAACCATAAGAGACTCTTAAATACAGAGAACAAACAGAGGGTTGTTGGAGGGGTGGTGGGTGGGGGAATGAGCTAAATGGGTGATGGGCATTGAAGAGGGCACTTGTTGGGATGAGCACTGGGTGTCATATGTAAGTGATGAATCACTGTTTTTTTACTCCTGAAACCAATACTACACTGTATGTTAACTAACTTGAATTTAAATAAATAAAATTTAAAAAACATATTATTTTATTTCCAGAAATAACATTTCCCTCATTCCAAATACTCATACCTGAAACTTGAAAGTAATTGGGTAACTCCTTAAAACCTTTGCATCCAATATATCACCAAATATGGTTGATTCTACCTTTAAAACATACCTCCAATCCATCTACTCTTCTAGGCAAATAATCATAATTTCTGGTTCAGACTTTAGTAATAACTCCTGGATGGACTTTCTCATTTTCCCCTAATTCTTTCTTCATACAGTACCCAGAGGAATTTTATAAAAACACAAATAAATAAATAAATCCAAACAAATAAATCCAAACTCCATAATGTTTGCCCCTGCTTACCTCTACAGTTATGTTTCTACATATCCCCCCCCCCTTAATTTAAGGAGGAATTATACTCTCTTATGACCTGTCAAAATAATAATCTTCAGATTGTAATTATATTTTTACTTGGGCTATTATTTAGCCCAGCCCACATGGAGACTGACCTACAATAGGTACTTATTATGGACGGACTGAGTGACGGATGGAAGGACACAAGGAAGGAAGGAAGGAAGGAAGGAAGGGAGGGAGGGAGGGAGGAAGGAAGGAAGGAAGGAAGGAAGGAAGAAAGGAAGGAAAGAATTTATTAGTAGAGCCTTCTGTCCATCATTTAACCTCTATGGATCTTATTTAACATCTGTAGAGAAAACACCGTAACAACACACTTTAAAATTCAGTAGTGCATCAGACAGACCCATTGAAATTTAGATAAGTCATGTGTTAGCACCAAACAGGGACCCTTCACACTTTCAAAATCATGAAGGTATTTGGAGACAGTAAGCACTTCTATGGCTGCTGCTGGCCCTGGAGATCTGTTGATTTTGCTAAACCCTTTTGCTTACCTTAATGTTCTCAGAACCCATATTTCATTCTGAGAGGTACTTGGCCTAAGACTGACATGAGGGAGTCATAGGTAGATGATGCCCAACTTCTAGAAATAGAGTACAATTGTGTTGACTATATAATCTGCTAGCCTGGGCTAGGAGCAGAGGTATTTATTCTGGGCTTGAAGAAATACCTCTTACTCCTGATGCTTCTCATCAGTCCTGGCAGGCAGGACATCAGAATGCAGGTAAGACCATGTCAGGTAGGCAGCACAGAGAAGCACCCACTCAGGAAGAGGTCCGACCTGGAGCAGGCATTTCAGCAACATGCTACTGGAAATGCACTTCATCAAGACTCCTCCTCATCATCTACTTACATGTTCAAAACACAAAGGAAAATATTTGTTCTCTTTGGTGTATTTATTCTGTTGCTCCTTGGAAACAAGAAAAGCTAGTTCAAATACCTTTTCTCTCCATCCATCAAGATGCCACCTTATGTGCTGCCTGTCACAGCAATGATTATGCTCAGTAATTTGCTGGAATGCCCTGGGATCAGGCAAGGAGATGTAAAACTGGACTCTAGCATCTATTAATGATGAGATCTTACATAAATAAATGACTTTATCTCTTTGAGTCTCAGCTTCCTCATCTAAAAATAAGGCATACTGACACCTATACCTCATTGGTAGACTTATAAAAATATTGAGCATATTTGAACTACTCACCACATGGTAGTTACTGGTATGATGTTAGTGCTACCTGTAGTAGATGCTACCTGCATATGTGATGGTGGTTAACACCATCTAAATTTAGGCTCTGCTGGGGGCAGAGATTGGGTTGGTTTTTCTAGTCTACTGTATCTTCAGAATGTGACATGGTTCCCATCCAGGAATCATACTAAATCGAAAAATATGTCAACATACAAGTGATTACACTAAGAATCACTAAGAATAACTTCTTCATAAATGCTAGTTCTCTCTTGACTGTTTCATCCTAGATTCTAATAACATTGCTGAATAAGCAGGGGCACTGGCATTAAAATCCCAGTTTAGCAGATGGGAAAACTGAGATATGAACAGATTAACCACCAGACATAAATTAAAGACATTAATAGACAAATCACAGAAGAGAAAGTGTAGATACCCAGTAAATACTTGAAACGAGGCTCCCTCAAGATGCTCAATCACAAAAACATCAATGAGAAACCACGTTTTCATCCATCAAATGGGCCAAGACAAAAAACTTTCATTTTGTCAGGTAGTAGTGACAGTGTGGGACAGCAGGTCCTGCCACATGCTGCTCGTGGGATGTGAGCTAGTTCGCCCTTTCAGAATGCCACAGAATGTACCCATTAAAATGAAAATGACCTACAGCTTATGACCCAGCAATTCCATCTCTCAATATCAACTCTAGAGAAATGTTCACATGTACCTACAAGGAGGTTCCTGTAAGAGTTCTGTAAGAGTACAATACAGAGTACTGTAAGTACAGTAAGAGTACTGACTGCAGCATTTGTTTGTAATAGGAAAAATGTGTGAAATAATATAAATGCTCAGCATTAGGGGTATGGTGAAATAACCTGTAGCACGCTCCCACTATGGAGTACTGTATAGTACTTAAAAGAAATAAAATAGATTTTAGAACCAAAGTGGATAGATAGCCCAGATTACTACATTCCCCTCCCCCCACCAGAAAAGTCCACTTTTGGTCTATGATGAAGTATATAGTATAGCATGTTGGTTAATTAATTCATCCATCCATCCATCCATCCATCCATCCATCCATCCATTCTTTTATCAATGTTTGCTAAGTACCCAACTGGTTTCAAGCATCCATACTAGGACAAACCTCTTAAATGATCAATTCTTTATCATCTTCAGGGTCTTAGCTTAGACATCACCTCTTCTGAGAAACCTTCCTTAACTACCTCAAGCTGG
Organism: Prionailurus bengalensis; assembly: GCF_016509475.1. NCBI lineage: Eukaryota > Metazoa > Chordata > Mammalia > Carnivora > Felidae > Prionailurus > Prionailurus bengalensis. The sequence continues at coordinate 76,099,986 of NC_057359.1, read as the reverse complement.
GGTAGATACCCTTCCTATGTTTTCCCACAGCCTCCCTAGGCTCTTCACACTAGAGTGCTTTCCATGCTGCAGGAAAAACACCTGAATCATTGCCTGTTCAGCTCCTTCAAACTGTGTGCTCATGGGGCACCTGTGTGGCTCAGTCAGCTAAGTGCCTAATTCTTAATTTTGGCTCAGGTCATGATCCCACAGTTTATGAGATTGAGACCCATGTCAGGCTCTGCGCTGAGAGTGTAGAGCCTGCTTGGGATTCTCTCTCTCCCTCTCTCTGCCCCTTTCCTGCTCGCTCGCTCTCTCTCTCTCTCTCTCTCTCTCTCAAAAATAAATAAATAAACATTAAAATAAACAATGTGCTCATGAGGTCAGGAATCAGGGCTCTATTCCTAGTTCTAGCACAGTATATGGCATAGCACAGACACTTAGTAAATACTTGCTAAACAACAAGTATTTGATTTGCATGATTTGGTCGATGAATGAATTAACAAATGAACACATACAAGAACAAAGAATGGATGAGTCGGGGACATACAGAAAGAGTCAGGAAAAGAAATGGGACTATATTTGATTTGCATGATTTGGTCGATGAATGAATTAACAAATGAACACATACAAGAACAAAGAATGGATGAGTCGGGGACATACAGAAAGAGCCAGGAAAAGAAATGGGACTAAAAAAACAATGAGGTGGTGAGTCAGCTTGAGAGCCATAAAAACAGCATGAGAGAGCCACCTGTGTCTTCAGTTGACCCTGATTTGGTCTAAACTTCCTCAATCCTCTGAGGATTAATATGGCATCACATGTCAATGTTATGGCTAAGATCTTTAGGCAAGAGGCATCTTTCCAGAGGTTCCACTTTGTGTTACTGCTGACTCGTTCTTCACTCATTCATTCAACACCATTCATGAAGCTCTGATGCTGTCACACACTAGCATGTTAAATTTTGTACTTAAGAATCTGAACCAAGTGAGAGAAGAAGGAAAAAAAAAAAAAGAAACAAAGACACAAGCACAGTTAAATATAAGGCAAGCCAAACAGTGATCAAGGACCAAAGATCCTGTTATACAACACCTATGTTCCAAACAGGAGACACTTTTGGTCTCTGTTCAAATATCACCCCATCGGAGGCCTTCCCTTACCACTTCTCTAAAATCACTAAATGCTACCCAACTGCGGTATTATGCAATTATTTCTGGTTTGTGTCTCCCAGCTACATCGTAGGAATTAATGAGAACAAGGATCTTTCCTGCTCTCTTCACCACTACATCCCTAGTGCTTAGAAAATAGATGGATTCATGGTGGAAATCAAAAAATATTTGCTGAGTGAAGGGACTGATAGATAAACTACAGTTTTTGAGCGGATTGATGGGGTTCTGAGCACATAGAGTCCAGAGGAAGAGATGTGGGATCCAATTTGTAAAATTTGGACTCATATTCACAAGAAACTCCACCCAGATCATGTAAATATCTCCTTTCCTTATGTTTGTTTTCCCCAAGAATTATATTGAGAATGGCAAGAAGGTGAGGCAAAACAGATATTGTGTTGGCAGGTTAACAGGTCTGAACGAGAGAGAAGAATCAATGGAATAATTAACTGGGATACATACATAAGCCAATTGGGAAAGGTGACTTTTAAGAATATTTCTAGTTGTAAATTAAAAGTCCTAAGCGAGGGGTACAAACATATATGTTCAACCAGAGAATGAATGACTAAGAGCACTTAGCTTTGGAGTTGATAGATTTACATACAACCCCAGGTAGGTGGCTGGATAGCTGTGTAAAGACTGACCTCAGGTCCTCATCCATAATCTGGGATAAGACCACCTACTTTGTGGGGCTGCTGTATAGATTCAATCAAATGAGATTACTTAAGTAACACATTCAGTAAATTCTTGACACATAGTAGGTACTTAGTAAATTACAGCTTCTCCATTTCTCTTCAACCGCCAAACTCTTTCCCATTCTTCATTCAAGAGCCATTCAAAAATATTCACTATCTCCTTTGTGCCAGGAATCGTTCTAGGCACTTAGAATGCACTAGCAGACACACAGGCAAAAATTCCAGTCCTCAGGAGGTTTATTTTCCTTAATTGCACCTCAATTCTTCCAAGTTTGGGTTAGAAGCCGCTGACTCTTTGTCTCTGTTTCTGCCTTTAGGGCATTGTATACTGCAGTGACACTGCTTCCCTAACTCTCTTTCTTCCCACAGTGTGACCACCCTGAGCTCAGACTCCATGCCTGTCCATTCATTGTTTATGGTTTGCTTTATACCTCACTTTCTCTAAGCCAAAAAAAAAAAAAAAAAAAAAAAAGGAAGAAGAAGAAGGAAGGAAGGAAGGAAGGAAGGAAGGAAGGAAAGTAAGCAAGTAAGTTAGCTTAGTTTTATCCAGAGTCTTTACTTAGAGAAATCTAAAGACTCCATGGAGACCCAAGGAGCATGGTGGCCAGTGCAGGAGCACTTGGCAGTCAAGTTGAGAAAGAGAAGCTCCCCTGCTCTTTCTTCTCAGATAGGTGCCTAAAGAAATTGGCCATGTGACTTGTGCTTCTGGACTCCAAGAGTGGGTCACAGTAACTGACTGAGGTCAAGTGGCCCGTGAGTTGTAGTCTGCCTTCCACTTGCTGTATCTCAAACTTCAGCCAGCTTGGATGCATGTCTGAGCTCCAGAATTCTGCCTTTGCATTATTACCTGAGATGGTGTGGTGTTGTGGTTGACAAGGTGTTATTTGGAATTAGAAGTGGGTTTTAAACCTGACTCTGCCATTACCAGCTATATTACATTGGATAAATCACTTTTCTGAGCTTCAGCTTTTTCTCTGAGCTTTACCTCCTCATACGTATTTGTAAAGCACTTAAAGCAGAGAGAATATCCAGCAAATGGTTGCCATTGTTGTTGTTATTTTTATCATCACCATTATTATTGTCTGCACACTACACATTTCAGTAGGGTATCCTAGGGACTCAGTGAGGACCCCTCTGGGTACTGATTCTCATAGTCTCTGCTAAGTCCCTTTTACTACAAAAAAGTGAATGAATCACCTGTCACCTAAGAACAACGTCTACTCACAGCCAAGAGTTTAATGTGTTGGCCCTTCATTTTACAAAGGGGGAAACTGAAGCCGAGAGACGTGATACAACATGTCTTAATAACATATGGTGAGTTAGTAGCAGAGTCAATGCTGGTCCCCTTTCCCTCCATCAGTGTCACTTCTCATCCAATAGAGGGGTTTTCATGTAAGGGAGACAGTCCACATTTCTTCTTCATTCTGGCCAAAAGTAATCAGTATCCTAGAAATGCCCATTGGGTAAGCACAGAAGCCTCTCCCTTCATCAATGTCATACCTTGGGAAACTATCTCTAGTACAGATAACAGAAAGAATAAATATTTCTGCTGAGAGAAAAAAATGAAGACAAAGGTCAAAGGGAATCATGTAATGGGTTGAGTCAGGAAAGAAAAAGAAAGCATTTTTTTCTCTCTCTCCTCTTTTTCTCCAAAACAGTCTTTATATAGAACTTGTATAAGAGCCAATTTATTTGATATGGAAAAAATGTGAAAGCAGCAAAACATACCACACACACACACATGCGCGCGCGTGCGCGCGCGCACACACACACACACACACACACACAAAGAGGTATTTGTGTTGGAGTTCAGAACTCGAATTACCAAAAGATAAAGGAGTTGAAATGGTAAGTTGACTTGGAATGATGTTTTACTTGTTTTAGAGTCTCAGAGAACATTCAGGTCAGGAATGTAGTGTAGTCCAGTCTAGGTCTCCAATAAATTCAATGGGACGCAAGAAAGACATAGAGGAAGTCAATGTAGGCCTCAGTCTAGCCATGTGTCTGACACATAGCCTAAGAAAGATTTGCTGGTGAATGAAAGAAAAAATGGCACATAAAAGTGTGGGTCCGACTAGTGGTGGTTCTGGAAGTAAAGTGGTACAAGACTGTTCATTTTTTGTCATGTAGTTAAGGTCTTCAGCACTGAAGTGTGAGTGTCTATAGGAAAGGCGCCGGGTCATTCCTGACATACCCAGATCCCAGTGAACACTCTGGCCCACAGAATGTTCTCAACACATATTCATAAATTGAGTGAGTATTGGGAACAAAACCTTGGAAATCCCAGAGCCTTATAGATCACTTTGAGCAGTGGCTATTAAACTGTATGTAACCACGGGGCACCTGGGTGGCTCAGTCAGTTAAGCATCTGACTTTGGCTCAGGTCACAATCACACGGCTCATGAGTTTGAGCCCTATGTCAGGTTCTATGCTGACATCTCAGAGACTGAAGCCTGCTTCAGATTCTATGTCTCCCTTTCTCTCTGCCCCTCCCCAGCTTGCACCCTGTCTCTTTCAAAAATAAATTAAAAACATTAAAAAAAATAAAATAAATGTAGCCAGTCTTAGAGTAATTTGGGAAGACCCTGTAGGCAAGTTTCTGATCAAGTTGTCTAGGCTGAGATCTAAGGACTTGTCCTAAGTTCTCAGGTGTTGTTGTTGCTCCTGGTCTGGGGCAGGAGAACCTGTTTTAGTGCAGTGGTTCTTAAATGTGACTACACATTATAATCATCTGGTAATATTTTAAAAGACTTGATGGCCAGGCTTTATCCTCCTTACCAATTAAATAAGTGCCTGGGGCATTGGTGGAGGGTGGGAGATAGGGGTGGAGAGGGCATGCTGGCGAAACACAAGTGATTTTAAAGTGCCCCAAGTTTCCATAACGTGCACTTGACTTTGAGAACCCCCAGCCTAGTACGTCTTCCTCCTTGTAAATTAAGGCTTCTGAAGCCCCAGAAAGGGTAAGTGATTAGCCTAAGATCCTAGAGCAAATCAATGACTATCTGGGAATGGAACTCAGGGGACTCTCACTTGTTCAGATGGATTTCCACCATTCCACATTTATCAACTCAAGTCAGCTCTCACAGGCACACAACTCCAGGCAAAAAAAAAAAAAAAAAAAAAAAAAAAAAAAGCTGGATTTAAACTGAGGGTGTAAGGCATCTATTCTCTCCATTGTTTTATAAAGAAATTTTAAGTGGATGCATATTTATAGAATTTTACCACTCTAGACAAGCAAGAAGATGAAAGAGACAGAGTTATGGAATATTTTCAAGGCAAGATGATCCTTTAAATTTTAAGTACATTCTCAAACACAAACCAAGTGCTGCCTCTGAGTTCCTGAACAGATGTTCTTTCTTCATCTCTGAGTCAATGAATGGGCAAGGGTCTGCTTGTGATGTGCACGTTAATTGCTGGTATGTAAAAGGGAGTGCTGGAAAAGTATTTGAAAGTGGTTCTGTCTCTTAAAAAGATTAAAAGTTTCCTCCAGAACTCGGTTTCTATTAATGATTGGCTCAGTAAATATTTTCAAGTAGACAGAGCAGAGATTGTGTCTTCTATCATCTTAGAACCAAAGAAAGTGCCACAAAAAGACCCATAGAAACCACTGACATGAGCACTGTCATCACACAGAAGAGGGAAGTGAGGCTCAAAGAGACTGACGGGCTAATCTAAAATTAGTAAGTGGACCGGCTGGGGCTAAACCAAGGCATCTGACTTCCGAGCTATTGCTCTTTCCAGTACTCAAAGTGTTCCCTACCAATGTCCTTTGCACTTACAGCAGATATTCAACAAAAGTGTGGTGATTAACTTCGTAGATTTCTCGGTACCCGAGTTAGGTGGTGAAAGCACCCTCATTTGTTGGATTAAAGCAGAAGTTGGAATCACATCTTTAAGCGAACACTGGTCGAAGGCACTGGCTTCGGAATCAGGACAGAACCTGATCTTACCACTTTCTAACTATGTGACCTTGGACAAGTGACTTCACGTCTTGAATCTGTTGCACCCTTCTTTGTAAAACAAGAAGGGTAACTGGGCTGGTTTGTGGAGAGGATGAAATAAACGAGTAGAAGATGCAAAGATCTCAGCCCATTGTCTGGCACACAGGCAAAGCACTAATGAGGCCACTGTAAGGTGGCCTCTCAGAAAACATAAAACCTGACGATGTTGGAGGAAAAGGTAGCTTGAGAAATGAATATTAAGGATGAGCACTATCTTGCATAAAAGCCGTGAGCATCCCAAAAGGATCCTGGAGACCTAGAGCTGCAAGGGCTCTTAAGGATCAAATGGGTTTGAACCTCTCTTCCACTTTGGAAAAGGAAACAAAACAAGGACTGTGGCAGGTGATGTTCACCTTCCAAGAACATTCCCATGCAAATACACAGAACCATGCTCAATTCCCAGGCAACCTGCTACTTAGCTTCACGCCCTTCTCATTCACTGAAAAAGCAATCCAAATGCATGAATCTTCAATTAAATATAAAAAGGAAATCATTAGCAAACTTCCATTAGCAAACTTCCATTCTTCCATTTCATGAGTAATACCTGACTTACTTATTGCTAATCTTATACAGCCTCCTTCATTTAATTGTTCGGAAAACCAAGAGAGGTCTGGGAATCTTAGAGTTATGTTAGAGCTCTCCCCAAATTCCAGACCTCCTGGTTACTTGTGCTTTGCCATTCTCACCATATCAACTCTGCCTTATTAAGACCGTTCCACACCCACTGCCAGGTTATGAATCCCTAGAAGTGAATCTGTCTGTGATGAATGTTTTTCCAAGACAGGCCTTTCTGACACTCCTTACATTTGCCCACCCACAAGACCACCTCCTTATCCAGAGAGTGCACTTACGTGTCCATGAATCTTCTATTGAGGTGTAGAAGGGAGGCCACATCCACCTGGAGAGGAGGGTCCCGGACCACCTTGTACTGCAGGGGCTTACACTCTAGGCAGAGCGGGCTGTCAGGAATGGAGGTCAACATGGCCGCATCAATCTCCAGGTGCTCATCCAATGTGTAGATCTGGATGCCGTACACCTCCTCACCCACATCCCGGAGTTTGATGGTCAATGGGACATCGCAGAAGACGTTCTGAGGGCCCAGGGAGATGTTCTTCCCACTGACAGTCAATAGTTTGATGTCATTGACAGCCCCACTAGAGTCCCAGTCAGTGGAGACAAAGGTTACCCATATGGTTAAAGACTCAGGGACCAAAGGGTAGCGAAATTCCAGTTCAAGGTAGCAGCCCTGTGGCTCAGGGCAGGCTGGAGGGACTGTGTGTGGGTTGACAGCTGAATTTGGGCTCCAGGTGCGGACACTGGACTTACAGGGCTGTTCAACATCTGGATGACCTATGGAGAAGAGATGAGGGTATGAGTTCCTGAAAGCCCTTCAGTCTGGTCCTTGGAGCTTCCTGTACACAGTAGGAGAGACTGGTCTGACTAGAGCTCAGACAGAGGTGAAAAGAGAGGGAAGATTCTCAGTGTTTTGGTGAATCAGTTGTATGCACAGCATCCAGCCCATCTCCACCCTTGCAATACAGATCTTGGATAAATCACAAAACATTTGCTCACAACTACATTCAAGTAAGTGTCTTACTATTGAGTCAATGCCCAAACTTTCTTTCTTCATTCCCTACTTGCAGGCTTTGCTGCCCCAGATGGAAAGAAGGAAGGGACACACATTTGCTTAACACACATTTGCTAAACATCGCCTGAACTTGCTTATTTCTTGCAAAGACTCATCTCAGAGGTGAGGCAACTAAGGCTCAGAAATGTGGAGTGGACTGATCAAAGTCTCACAGCTTGATGTGAAGGTCAGTCAGCATTGGAACCCAGTTTTGTCTCATCTTGAAGTTCATACTCTTTATTCTCCCTACTGCATGCAGAGGCCACAAAAATAAACTAGAATCCTTATAGTACTGCTTTCAGTACAACCTGCTTCAAATGACAGAAGAACCAGAAACCTCCAGCAAAGAAGAGATGAGTGCAGATAGTTCCTCCCATTGGATTGAGGATTCTGGGAGGGAAACTGTGTAGAACCATGAATGACAGAACTGGAAGGCAGCCCTGGAGCCATCTTATCTCTCCTCCTCCTCTTTACCACATGAGGTCATTCCATACCACTGAGCTTCTCAGAGCTCTGTCCAGTCTGACTCAGGAAAGGGGAGGGTTGGGTGAGGCAGGGGAGGGGGGAGAAGGAAGGAGGGATTCTTCTACTCTTTCCCCAGGGAGACAATGCCTCATCCCGACTGATCTCAGCCTGCAGTGACTTCTGATTTTTCTCTGATGAGATCATGTAGTCCTAGACCCTCAGAGAGCTCTCCTTTGCACTGCTGAGAAAAGTAATCAGGACTCTGTAATGATCAGCTCTAATTTGTTTAAGGCAATCTAACAAGAGATACACATCACTGGTGAGGGTAGGACGCAGGATGTCAAGTTGTCCTATTAGCCACATTTTTTTTTTCCATCTTTTGGTGGCAAGTGGGATGCTGGGTATTTCTAAATCAAAAGGAAAAAGGCAATCTTTGCTGGAAATGGCTTTGTGGTAGTGTTACAGCATCACAGGAATTGCAATGTGAAAACTAGAAAACCATTTTGGGTAGAAAAGCTATTCCAGTGAAGGCTATAAAAATGCCTCCAATCTCCATGCCTCTGCCCAGCCAAGGGAGAAGAGAGAAGACATCAAGTGGAGATGGAGAAGAGAAAAAGAAAAGAAAGTGGGCGGCGGGGGGGGGGGGGTGGTTGAGAAGAATTCAAAAGACTTTTTAGATATAACACATCAGAGCAGGAATAAATGGATATAACTACTCCACCATTCCTAGGCAAGGTTCATCCATTTCAGCAAATGCTGGCTAGAAGTGACCAGTGATTTAAGTCAAAGGCACAAATAAGACTCCCTAGCGAGGCTGAAGCTTTTCTTCGTGTCAACTCTCTAACCCGATGGAGTCCCTGATTGTCTTAGCTTTATGAGTTGTTGGCACATACATTATCATTTATTCACTGAGCTTTCCTGAGGGCAACATTTTAATGTATATGGAGCACATTCCCTAGCCATTAATGTATTCATCTGTTTGTCACCAAGATCCTGTAAGACAGTTATCATTTTTGTCCCTCATATCTCTGTTTCACTCAATGACAGGTAGCCTTTATTTAATATAGTACCTGGTCCATAGACAGTGATTATAGTGGATATTCAATAAATATTTGTTAAATGAAGAATCTTCTATCTTGCTAATATGGAGTTAAAAAAGCAGCGAGCACTTTGTGGAATGTAGAAGCCCATTGCGTTATGGTGAGTGTCAGGTGAACATTCCACCTCCTCCTCGCACTTTCTCTTGGAACTGGAAAAGGATGCAACAATCTTTCTCCTTCCTTGGAGAAAATGGCTATCAGTGATGGGAGCCACAACAGAGCAAAGATGACAAATGTGTCTGTCCCCTGCCTTCTCCCTGATTTCTTGTTAATCAACAGAGGGACCAAATGCTTTTCAAAGGACAGTAAGGTGAGCCTGGACCTTACAGTCAAGTAGGTAAAGAGGAATGGAGATCTTAGCAAAGCTTGTGCTTGTACTGTCATCAGAGACAAACTTTTACATGTCAAAAAGAGCCTCAGGATTACAGAGTCCAGCCATCACCAATGCAGCAACCCTTGAACCATGCCAGGCTCCACGAACTGACCATCCTGAGTTCGGTGCCATGCCAAACATGTTACATGCCTCATTTTTGCAATAAGTCTATGGCACAGGGTCTTAAGAAACTCATTTTCCAGAAGAGGGAACTGAGACTCAGATGGTTAAGTCACTCCCTGATGGGGAGCAGAATATTATGTGATACTGTTCATCCAGGCAGCATGCCAAACTTTGAAGCAATGGAAGCTGGGCTGAACTATAAGCTCATTGTGTCCCCTACTCTGATGATACCTACCTCACAGGGGTGCTGTAAAACTCAAAATGGGATGGTATACTTACTAGATGTCACAAATAGATTAGCTCTGTTATGAAACATAAGGAGGAAGGAACGGGGAAAAGCTTGGGAGGAAGAGGTAGTCTAAGCAAAGAGAATGGCTGAGAGTGAACAGGAACAAAGATGACTATGGTTGTGAGTGCAAGGGAGAGTAGCAAGTGGTGAGGCCAGCAAGCTAAACATAACCCAGGTTCTGGAGAGTCTTGTATGGCACTTTAAGGAAACTGCACTTTATACTGAGAAGGATGGAGGGGCTAGTGAAAAATTGTAAGCAAACAAGTGAAAATTACCTTTTAGCAAAACCACTTTTTAGAATCACAGATACTATCTATCCATCTATGTATTTGTCCATCTATCTGTCCGCCTGTCCATCCATCCTCCATCCATCCATCCATCCATCCATCCATCCATCCATCCATCTGTCCGTCCAAAGAATACTGACTGCCTGGTCTGTGCCCAGTGCTAGGCTAGTCCCTGGGAAAACAGGTTTCTATACACATGGCCTCTGCCCCCATGGAGCTTCTAGTCTAGTGAAACCAGGTGAGAAATGATTGTACTAACACAGACAATCACACCTGTGGCTTGGACAAGGGACCCTAAAAAGAGATGAGGACCAACCCAAAGTGCCTAAGAGGGAAAAAATGAACAAGGCTAGAAAGTTGACTGGGAGTGACTGTGAGGCAGGGAAAAGGGCAGAGAAAAGGGGGAAGGGAGGAGAAGGGAAGGAAGGAAGGAGGGAAAAAGTAAGAAGGAAGGGGGAAGAAAGAAAAGCATGAAAGTACTGTTACTTCATTATTAATACCTACCCTTTTGTATATATGGTGATTACATGAAAAGGTACATGTTGATACAAGCTGTGCACTAGAAATGAGGCTACGTACGTGTGAAATTTATTTATATATACTTATGCTGATTTAAATGTACATTTATGAAGATCCATACAGACATCTATTATATATCTTTGTGTATATACCCTGCAGCTGTTGACACAAATATAGTTATAAAAACTTAGTGCCAAGTTTTTCCAGATGAATACTTCAGCACACCTGAAATATTATGGGCAGAAAAATGGGGGAAAGGACTCACACAGATAAGAAAAAATGAAAACAGCTAGTGCCATGTGTCAGTCTCACGGAAAACCCAACATTTGCGAGGTGTTACATGCTTGGACATGTGATCTTACCAGAGATGTGAGTTGATGAGGCCTAACTATCTCAGTCCTGGGTGACAAGTGTCCATGGTATTAAATACCTCAAGAAACACTCAACTCTGAAATACAGTTTTTGCTCAAGATATAGGAAAACAGGGTTTCTTCTGAGTCCAATCACCTTCTGTGGCCAAAGGCAAGAATTTCTGTGACTGTATTTACCTGAAGTTCATGGAACAGAGTTAATGGAACACCACAGATGTGCAATAAATATTTGTTAAATGGTAAATATTCTATCTTATTAATATGGAGTTAAAATAAAGAAGTTACAGCTCTGTGGAATATTAGAGCTAGAGAGAACGTTTATTCTGTGCATGAGATGCTATCTTCAGAGAAGCTAAGTGACTCATTCAAGGGCACAGAGCACATTAATGTTGGGGCTCAGACCAAGGTCCAGTCCTCTTTATCCCCCCACCCCAAAGATCTGTCTGGCATTGCTCATGGATTTGAGAGTTTTATGTTAGTTTGGGAAGTCTAAAAACCTAAACATGCAAAGATAAATAGGATGAAAATGAGTTGAGAAATAAATTGCAGAGTTTGGCTCATGGAAAAGTTTATTTCTTCAAGGATATTAAAAGGGTCTGAGCCAAAAGGATCACACAGCCTGTAATAGGATGCTCTAAAAAAAGAACAGTGTCTTTTCCTGGCCTGCATGCACTAAATTTACATATTCTGAAGGAAAACCCAAGGCTGCTGGGTTTCCTTGCATGCCTGAGTCAGCTCAGGGAACGAGGGGGCTCAGCACTTCCAGTTGAACTCTGCTCTACATATCGTGCTTTAAGAAGGTCAACAGCAAACCAGGAACAGACTTAACCAATTGACAGTTGGGTTGGATGGAGGTGTGGGGAGATGTCTGAAAATTATTTCATTCATGCAACTGGTAGAACAAACCAAGATGTTTTAGCCAGAGAAGTCTCAGTGGAGAGTCTTGCTGATTATACCTCCTAAATCTCTCTCAATTCCATTGACTTCTCTCCATTTCTCACTGCCACGGACCACACCCTGGCCACCACCATCCCTATTCCAGATTCCTGCAACAGCCACTGCTCCCTTTCCCCCAGCACACACTCCTCAGGCTCTTCACCACAGAGCAACCCATGCAATCTTGACAACATGTACATCTCACCATGCAACAGACTCCTGCCAAGGCACGTGGTGCCTCCTTGCTGCCCTCAGTAAAAACCCATCGTTATCCAGTCATTATAGAACACTCAGTCCAACCTTCCCCGACTCCACACCTTACTCTTCATGCTCCAAACCCTCTTAATCTCTCAGAGCATTACTGAAGACCTTCTGTTTATGAGGGTTACATCTACTAGTAGTTGCCATACTATCAATGAAAACTGAGAAACTTTAGAACACAAGAACACATACGCATGTGCTCTATTAGCTATTGGAGCAGTAATAACATCGCATTCCATGCAGGACGGGAAAGCTCCATTCTCACGAGAGACTGGGAGTGGAAATGGTAATCAGTATCATAGCATCATTATGAAAATAATTTTGGTCTTTGAGGATACCCTGTAAAGTCTCTAGGAATGCCATAATCCTCCAGATCAGACTCAAAAAACCACTGTTCTAAACATACCCAGTTTCTTTCATGTTGTCAAATGTGCCTTGCTCACTGGTGTGGTGACATTTCCTGGGTGGCCTTAGTCTCAGTTCTACATGAGGCCAGCTGCTCACTGCTCCCCCCAGCACTCTGTGCTTCGATCAGCATGGGCCTCACTGCACCGGATGGTTACCATCCAGCACCCCTGTTAGATGGCCAGCTCCGCCTTGCGCCATGCACCCAGCACAGTGCCAGGCACACAGTTCCTACAGTGGTCACAGGTGAGACTTGTTCATTCTGTGCGCACACAATGTGTTGTCAGCTGGAAGAGACATGCATTTTCTTCCAGGAAAACCCAAAGTGGGTTCTGCTGGCATGGAAAAGTCACGACTGTGGATTTCAGGAAGAACTTTCTAACGAATGGAAGGCCAAGGAATGTATGAGCTGGTGCTAGGAGAGCCTCAGTAAGGGAGGGCAGGAGGGGGATTCCTGCACTGGGTGGGAACTGGGGCTGGATGACCTAGCCACCCCTTCCAAGTCTGACAGCCCGTGATTCTGTGAGGCTGAACTGAGGGCTTCTCCCAGACATCCCTCTTGCTTTACATTCCAGATGGATTTGTTTAGAGTTCCCAAGTTCAGCTCTCATTTTTATTTTAAGCTACTTTAGAAGATAACAAAGTACAGTGCTGTCATTTTTCTCCTTCACTTTCCTCTCTGATCCCTCTCCCTTGCTTTATTCTCTGGCTTTTTCTTTCCAACCTCCTTTCTAAAAATATAAAGGAAAAGAGGGGAGTTCTCACTGAACCTCAGTGAGGAATCAGATTCTGCTCCCTCTGATGGACTGTGGTCCCCACCCAGGGACCATGGACATGAGCTGCCCTGCACAGAAGCAAGAGGGACCGGGCGGTCGGGGGGGGGGGGGGGCGCGTGGAGTTCTAAGCGGAAGTCTCTGAGGGTAAGGGAGAACACGGGGTCTCTGCCAGCCTGGCTTCAGACACTAGATCTGAGCCCTAAAGAAGGGGACATTGCAAAAGGAAACTGAGTAGGCAACTTTCCATGAGATTCTGTTAAGTTCCAAGTGGCTGCTGCAAAGCCAAGTGACCATGGAACAAAGAATTGGGTAAAAGGCACTCTCTTAATTTCTGTAGAAAACCCAGTAGATCTGGCAGTGTGCAGGACTAGAAGACAGCACAGAGACTGTTAGCCCTAGGGAGGTCTGGGAGACCCCCAGACGGGGAGGGTCTGGTCATGGGGAGAGCCCACAACAGTGGCAATCACGAGGTGATTCCCTCAAGTGTCTTGCTGATAAATGGATCCCAAAAAGGAGGGTACATGGCAGAAAACATTGAGAGGGATAGCTGTGGTGTATATGTGGATGCCCTGGGGATTCTCAGAAACAACCAAAGAAGATAAAGACTACTGAAACCTTGACCAACCCCTGCCCCCCCACCCAGGTATGTGTGCTGATTCTAAGGTGATCTTGAACCAACAGGCTGTCGGGGTCAGGAGGTGTGTATAAACACACATACAAGCTGTGTCTTTATCAGGTGTGTGGCCTCAGGCACTTGTTCAATATCTCAGCACCTTGGTTTCCTCAAATTTAAAGTAGGATGTCATACCTAACACAGTGAAGAGTTCAAAGACTATGTGTTGAATCGACGCATGAGTATTGGCCTTGATCTTGGCCGAAGGGTGCAAACTTCTAGTTTTACGATGGATAAATTCTGGAGTTTTAATATACAACATGGGGACTCTAGTTAATGATACTGTATCATACACTTGAAAATTGCCTAGAGAGTAGATCTTATATGTTCTTACCACAAAAAACAAAAAAGTATGAGATGATGGATGTGTAAACTAACCTTACTGTGGTAATTACTTCACAATGATACATGTATCAAATCATCACTTTGTACAATGTGATGTTAGATGTCAATAATGTCTCAAAAACACTTGGGGGAAAAGACAAAAATAAAATTTAAAAAAATAAAATTAATAAAAGAATAAAATTATAAAAATAAATAAGTAAATAAATAATAAAATAAAATTTAAAAACTTGGCCTTGAAGATTCCATAAAGATCAAATGAGATAGTATGTAAAGAGTTGTTCTTTGTACCCCTAACCTGTAAATGAGCTTCCAGGTGGCCTTACCTTCTGCTTCCCGAGGACTCCAGTGTCCTGATGGGCCACAGGGCATCGGGGAGGAGGCATTAATGGCATACTGCACCAGGATTCTCCCTTCGAGACAAAGTTCACATGCTGATCCCAATTCTCTAGGAGGCCAAGGAAAGAAGGGAAATGCACTGACTTAGGAACGGTTGAATGAGCTCCTGATGCAGGGCAGAAGACACAACAATTCCACATTACCCTATCCTCCTTATCCTCGCCAAAGATTCCAGAATATGAGCATAAGTGAAATTCCTCCCCAGTGTTCAGCAAAGATCTTATTTAGGCCTATGTGGTTTCTGTCATAACGATAGATACACTTCTTTAATTTCAAGCAGTACAGAATCAACAGGCCAACTACTTACTACCTGTACTAATCTTAGTTTCATCAGACATTCAAGGCTCCACTGAGGACTTGATGTGTGCTTGTGAAAAAATCTTTAGTCCCATTTAACCTCAAATTTTATTCTTTTAACAGTGCTTATCAGGTACCTCCCATGTGCCAGACACCATCCTGGGTCCTAGGTATGAAATAGAAAGAAGGCGTGATCTAGTTCCTTCATTCAAAAATGAGTTGGGTGAACCAGATGGTGCCTATAGAACCTTCCAGCCCTGACACTGTGTGGATGGATGAATCACCTTTAACAGTGAAAAGCAGTTTCTTTACCATGGTATCAAATTCCTTTTAGCAGCTTTCCAAGGGGCAAGCCAATCTCTTGAAGGGAACAGCCCTAGAAGTGGAATATTATAGTGGCTTCCTCTACCATCTAGTGTCTCATATATCTGGATTCAATCTCCCCTTAGCCACAATAGCCTCTGGGATCTTGCTTTTTCTCCAGACTTGGCATCTGTTTAGGAGGCAGCTGCCAGGAGGGGAGAGGGATCAGCCCATTATTTCTCAAAATGCAATGGTCCTGCCAATACCTCTTTCATCATTCCTAGAAGAATCTTTATCCCTTGACTACCTGAAAGATACAGTGGAGGAGCCTTAGGGCTTTCCCTTCACAGAGAAGCTCTATAGCCCTTGGGATCACATGGTGAGAAAGAGTATACTTGTAAGCATCTGTCTACTGGTGTTCCCCATTCCTCTTCCACACAGCTACCAGGGAACTCATCCCCAAACCTATATCTTAACAGATCATTCTCCTGCTTATCTGCTTATATGGTGGTCAACATATGTGGATGGGTGGATGGGTGAATGGGTGGGTGCGTGGGTAGATGGATGGATGGTGGATGGGTAGATACTGGCTGGGTGCATTGGTGAGTGGATGGGTAGGTGGGTGGGTGGATGGATGGATGGATGGATGGTAGATAGATGGATGGTGGATGGGTGGATAGATGGGTAGGTGGATAGATGAATGGATGAACACTAGTAACTCAGACATGTTGCTAAGACTCATGACTAACCTAGTCTAGACCCTCAAATTGCAGAATTTGCATCCTCAGCTTTATCACTGTAAATATAAAATCATACATAGGTAGAAATTTTGCAAGCACATTGATATCCAGTGGTAGGAGAATGATGAAATAGCCTAAGATTAACATGGTCAATAAAATGGTAAGAAGTCATTACAAAAATGTTCCCTGAAATTTCATGGAATGCTATAATGTTAAGTGAAAAAGTTGTATTCAAAACTGAATTTATAGCAGCATCTCAGTACTGTTCAAATAACTTCAATATTACAAAACATTGGCAGCAATGTCTGGGTGGTGGAACAAGTATAGGATGATCCCCATTTTTATTCCTTCTGGTTTTCTGAATTTTCTATATATTTTGAATATCTAGAAGTTACTCCTGGACTGGCAATCACAATAATTATACAAATATACTTGTAGACAGGGAATGAGGAGTGGAGAGAGAGTTCCTTACTCTGGAAGGCTGAGTTCCATTACAATGACCACAAACCATGCATAGCAGCTCAGAGTCACATGACTGGCTCTATGATGACAATGAGATTATAAAGGTTCTGGGATGGAATTAGGAACCACACTGACCTTAATGGACATGGAACCTTTCTTTCTATTTCTTTATATGTCATGCTTCAGATGACACTCATAGAGTGAGTGCCCTGTACTTCACAGAGTTCCTGACACATCCTCAGTTTCCAATAAATACTTTGATGAGTGACTAAACCATCATCCACCTGACAGTAAATGTGCCTTGTTTGCACAGAGCCCTACAAAGTACCTTTCATCATATTCAATCATTGGTTCATGTATTCATTCATTTTTTCATCTGTTCATTCAATGGGTAGTCATTGAACAGCCTCTAGCTGTTAGCACTGTACAAGTACCAGACATTGACCATCGAAGGGTGAGGAAATTAGATGTGCTACCTATACCTCATAGAGCTT
Source organism: Prionailurus bengalensis (assembly GCF_016509475.1). Classification (NCBI taxonomy): domain Eukaryota; kingdom Metazoa; phylum Chordata; class Mammalia; order Carnivora; family Felidae; genus Prionailurus; species Prionailurus bengalensis. The sequence goes on along the minus strand of NC_057359.1, from coordinate 76,082,905 downwards.
GCAGCCTGGTGGATAGTCCATAAACAAGTAGACAGATATAAAATAACAGGCTCATTAAGTTCTAGAAGCAAAGGAAATGTATGACGTACACAAGAATACCAGTGGGAGAGGTGTACTGGGCTAATTAAAACTGGAACAGTCATGAAAGGCCTTAGTGAGGGAATGCCATCTATGGTGAGAGCTGAAGGATGACATAAAGAGTGGATATAAAGTATTCCAGGGGCAGTCGCAGGAACATAAAGGACCTAAGCAGGAAAAAAAGGGCTGGGTGTATAGGGATCCCAAAGGAAGTGTGAATGACAGGAGTCACGAATGAAGGAAAGAGTGGTAAGAGAGGCAGTTGGACAGATAGGCAAGGATTAGATCATGGGAAGTCCTGTAGACCACATGGTGATCATACATAAAAGAAATGGGAAGCCACTAGAGGGTTGTAAGCCACTGGAGCCACTCCAAGTCATGGAGCAACATGATATAATTTACATTTTAAAAAGATTGCTCTGAATGCTAAATGAAACATGGATTGAGGAAAGAAGGACAAAAGTAAAGGCTAAGTCAGCAACTAAAAAGCAATGGTGTGATTCTGGGCAGTGGGTCATGTTCCCATTTTACAGATTAGGAAATAGAAGATCATAAGTACAATGCACTCATGCCAAGGTTATAGCTTGTAAAGGCTTTACCAAAATCAGGAAGTATCTATACATCCAGGGAGTATATAGTATTTTTTTTTTACCTCTGGCATTTATTTGATTTTTATTTGCACCTGTATCTACACACACACACACACACACACACACACACACACATACACACACACTCTGAAATCACAGACGTACAGGATGTTAACACTGGAAGAGATCATCTTTCTCACCTAGGTTCCATGAGAATCAAAGCTTAATGCTCAAGTCTGTGCTAATATGGCAGCCAGCAGTCACATGTGGGTCTTTGAATGTAAGTTAATTAACATTAAATAAATTTAATAAATTATAAATTAAATAAATTTAAATAAATTCAGTTCCACACTTGTCACATTTCAAGTGCTTCATAGCCAGTTGGCTAATGGCTACCATATTGGATGGTACAGATAGAGAATATTTCCATTACTGCAGAAGTACCACTGAACAGCGCTTCTTTAAGATGCCCACTGTGTATGATGAGTTTACTTCTCTCCTATGCATCTAGAATGGTACTCATTATATACCATTCTAAGGAGAATTGAGAAAATAGTTACTCAAGTCATTTTCTGTGTTCTGAGATTTGCAATAGGAACCTTGGTTGCAAAAGGCTAGATGCCCTTTGGCTTACAGATCAGAAGACTGAGGCTGAAGAGGAAGAGGAAATGAATGAGATTGCAAAGACTTGAGACCCAGGTCTCTTGCTTCTCAGTCCAGAATTCTTTCTAATACCCCACCACCAATTGTTCAGATAACTGAAACCATTCCATCAACACATGTTTGCAAGACAGATAAAAATAAAGGAGTTAGAAAAGCCAGGGGTGGCCTTGAATTATTTATTCAGTTGCCCATGTGTGAGGACACAGGCTGTGGGAGGATCTGAATATGTTTTTTTAAGGAAAACCCTTGTATTCTCTTAGACCACAGATGTGAGGAACAGCAGGAGGACGTAGGGATGGCCAGGGGCGAGAGGTTGGCATTGATGGATGTAGTGGAAAACACCAGAGATTTTGCAGGGAAAGAGAATTTTCAAGTAGCTAAACAGCTCTGGGAAACTTCGTATGAGATGGGAGCTAATATTTCTTGAACATAGAGGGTGTGCTAGGCATACCACAGACGTCACATGTTTGTTGAATTCCCCACAAAATCCAGCTGAAGTGGGCACAATTATGGAAGAAGATTCAGAGGGTCAGAGAGAATAAGGTGAGATGGCTTGTCAAAGGCCCCATAGACCAAGAGTGGTGGAGCGGGGAGCGGAGTGCAGACAATTTGTCAGTAGAGCTTGTATGCTCTGCACCAGGCCAATGCACATGAGTGCAAACTGAGTGTATGCGGGAGTGATAGCTCCATTTCTTTATAACAATTTATTGAACTGGTGGACCAACTTCCTTTAGTCATAGCCTATCGTCTACGTAGCTGTTAACCCTAATTAGACATGTTTCTAAAATGTCAGTTTTAATTTAACATATGATAACTCCGTTATGAAATCTTAGACTGAACAGAATAGCTATTGTACGAGCCTCAAGTACCAACTGACTATAGGTTATTAAAAACATATTGATTGGAGCTGAGGGTACCATGTAATAGAGACCTATCTCATTACACAACAATTAACCCTCCAATAGGTTTCCAACAATCAGATGGTATTTATTTAATGGACAATAACTGCTTTATGAAATATAAATTAAATACATACACAGGAAGCTTCATTTACAAAACTTCCATTTTTAAGTGGAATTGAGGCCAAGGCTTGACCAAAAGTCTGATACTTCTCATCGCCACAGAAAAAATAAATAAATCTACAGGCTGCTGGAGAGCCTGCTCTGAAGTGTCACATGAGGTTTCCCAAACCCAGCTCTGAGCTCCCAGTGAGGGCGGCTGGGGGCAGGGGAAGGGGGTTTTTATAGAGGGCCCAGGGATTACATTTCCTTCCCCTATGAACACATGCACCCAGCTGCCAGACAAAGGTTCTAGATTCAGGGACTGATGGTACTGTAGAAAATTAGAGATCCCATTTTTTTTAAGAAGGCTCCATGCCTGGTGAGAAGCCCAATGCAGGGCTTGAACTCACGACCCTGAGATCAAGACCTGGGTTGAGATCAAGAATTGGACACTCAACCAACTGAGCCACCCAGGTGCCCCAGAGCCCCAATTTAATGTGGCACCATGAACTGATATGTATTTACACACACACACACACACACACACACACACACACACACACACACGAGAGCTCCTTACCACCTTCTGTGGCTCTTTTGAGGGTAGGGGTAACACCCCCTTCATAATTCAAATTTTAGACGGACTTAATGAAAACACACAGGGGCCAGAGACAAGACGCTGCAAAATGTGAGTCAGAGCCCAGCTCCCACCAACTTCTATGGGCTCTTGGTCAAATCTCCCAGCCTCTTTCAGCTCCAATTCCTGCCTTACCCAGCAAATGAGTAAAATGATTCCCCCTTCATAGAGTTACTAGAAAGAGTAAATGAGACTCTGCAAACAAAGCTTTTAATGCAGAATCTTTCCCAGAGTAAGCACTTAATGAATGGCAACAGCCACAACCTCAGAGAATTATTTGTTAATCATTAGCTGGCTTTTATTTTTGCCATCATCAATGGTATATCATCAGTATTAGATAAAACACTCTCAAGAAGGGCTGGGATAGAGGTTAAGACACTAATAAGCCCTAAATTAAAGGCAAGGGTAGATGTCAACGTCTTAATCTATTTTCCCGACTCTTTAGAATCTGTTTTCCTTAAAGCCTGAGCTCCTCAGAGGGTCTCAATGCTGAAAGGCATCACAAGAGACCCCTGGATTCAGGTTCATGCCTGCAGACTACTGAGGCATCATAAGACACACGTTTCTGAGGTAGAAGACCACTCTGCAAGGGAAAGTAACTTGCCCAAGTCAGTACAGCTAATAAGTGGCAGATGGGGGAGCAGAACTCCTGTGCCTTGGTTTATCATTCCTGGTCTTCTAAAAATTCTACCTTCAATTCTACAAAGAAATACTGTGCACAAAGATTCTAATTATATGTATTATACACATATTATATATATATTTGCATGTATATTCATGTATGATATGAATATGTATATATACACATATACACCTTGATATTTAATATATATTATACATATATTACAATTACCCATTAACCAGGGGCAATTTCAAATCCTGAATGCATGGAGAAGAGATCAGGACCTCCATCCCAGAGGATAGAGTTTCCAGGTATTTCAGAATAAAATAAAGCTAAACATTCATTCATTGAAAGCATGCATCATTACTTAATAATTTTGATTAGCAATCATTCATGTATCCCCTGACCCCCAAATCTACAACATGCCTATCTGGACCAGTCACTGTTTAGTGGCTGAACTGCCAGGGGCTCCAGATGAACAAGAGAGCAAGGACAGAGAAAACAGCACAACTCCTCTCCAAGACTGCTTCCATTCTGAAGTCCCTTCTTCTTGGCAGGAGAGAGAGGGATCACCGCTTCACAGGCCACACTCACCTTTCAAAGAAGTGGCCATCGATGGGCGGAAACCACTCCAGCGTCACGGAGTCGGTCGTGTGGCCCACGATCTGGGGGGCCAGGGCTACAGGCGCCGGCTTCCTGGAGGGCTGCCAGCTCTGGTACACCAGGTCCAGGTAACAGTGCATTCTGGCAACTTGATTGGGCGTGAAGGAGTCCGTACAGTCGTCATCTGCGAGCGGGCAGAGGGAGAGATAAAAACCTGGCTGCATGGGAGGGCATGAGAGTTATGACGTTTCCCAGGGAACAGCCAGCCAGCACCCCAGTCCTTGCCAACACAGAGCTGGCCTCTTTCAGTGCTTAAGAGTTAATGGTCTGTGCACAAATGAGTGCAGTCATCACCTCTGGAGGCAGGTGAGAGGGAACGGGAGGAAGGGGAGGGTGGATGGGACTGAGCAGCCCAGAGGTCACAGCTAAGGACAAGGGACAGGTAAATTGCTTTCCATGGACCCCCAAATCCCTGGTCAGTAAGCGATGTATTTATTTATTCTGCCCCTGCCTCACTACTCACCCAGTATCTCCCATTCATTCATTCATTCATTCATTCATTTCCTTGTTGATTCACTCACTCACTCCCTTCTATTCACCCATACATTCATTCATCCATTCCACTATCCATGGATGCAGTGATACTGTCCTTCACAAACCTTCTGAGCATCTATCCCACATTCTCTTCTCTGTCCCAAGAGCCACGGGAAGATGAAACTTAAAATGTTCCTGCCCCAGAGGAGGGACCAGTCTAGCTACAGAGTGAAGGCCAGTTTGTTGTATGAGTCAAGGCGATCAGAAGACTGTTGATGACTGCAATGCTGACCACTGATGAACAAGAGACAGCACGTTGGGGAAGGGCAGTGTTCCAGGGAGGCTTCTGAAGAAGGAGGTACTTGAGGTCAACCAGACTGGATGGCTCAGATGGAGAAAGAAAGGTCAGGACTGTAGAGAGCTACAGGACCCAGGGACATGGTGTCCTTTGCAGTGAGCACAGCCAGAGGCAGGCAGCCCTAGGAACTATCAGGCTCATGTCCGTCCTGGGAATGAGGACAGCACTGTCACTGGGACATTTGCTGTGTGCTTAGTATAAGCCAGGCATGGTGCACTGGGCCTTGGACACATTTAACACTCCCATGATTTGGGGAGTAAATACTATGATTTTCTCCATTTTACAGAGAAGGGAATAGAGGTTGAGAGAGGTCATGCAGCTTTATTTAAGATCACAATGTTAGGGATAGATCCAAGACTCAAACCCAGGCAGTCTTGATGCTAAGACCATGTTTCGAATCAATAGAAGGATGTCTGAGCATAAATGAGACCCTGTATGGGAACAGTATCCTGCAGGTGATTGATAAATAGGATGTGAGCCTGAGTCTGAGCTGACTGGAATACAATCTCTTAAATGTCTTTAGATCAAATGACCTTCAGCCCTACTCTCTTTTCGACCATGTGGACTGAATAGTAGACTCGCCTCTCAAGGAAGAAGCCTGCCTCCTGTCTACCCTTCCAACAGCTTTATTCAACTGCCTCAGGGGCAGAGCAAGGCACTGTTTTCGCTTGGTTTCCAAAAACACCACTTCCCAGAGGTGTCGGCCAGGTCAGGGTTTCTGCAGCTGGGCCCCAGACAGAGAAGCATGGGGCTCGCCAGATCTTAAAATAAACCCACCACTGGGAATCCTGCAACATAAACTGACTTCCCCCTTATCAAACAAACAGAAAATAACTTTGGGCAGGTGCTAGGCAGTTGGATAGGACCTTGAGAATCCAGCTTGGGGAAGGGACAGGAGTACAAGGAGGTTATACACAGAAGCTGCCTCTGATCTCCTGAGTGACTTCTGACAGTCTGTCTCTTCTCCAGCATCCTGGGGACTCCTTCATATGTTTGGAAGAAGCAGTAGAGCCTGGTGTCCCTTAGCAAGTATCTTTAGCCACATACATCTCCCTTGAGCCCTGATGTAGCCATCTAATTCCTTGGATAACAAACATTCTATGGCTCCCCATTGCCTGGAGAATAGAGTCCAAATGTCTCAATCTAAGAAGGGCCAGATCATTGGGTACGTTTTTCTTTGTTGCTGTGAGCTTTGCCCTTCTTAATGCAAAAAGTGCACTTGGAAAAGCCACTTAATAGGTTAGAGTCAGGAGAAGGGACTAAGAAAGTATGGTTAAAGAGTTAGACCAATACATGAAGGATCTGGAGTCAAATGGGCAAGTGAATTCACGACTCAGTGCCTCAGTTTTCCTATCTGTAAATGGGGATGATGGTGCTAGCAAGAGCATTCATCTCTGAATTCGGTTAAAGGGTAAGGGGAGTAGAACACAAAGAACCATGATAAATGCTCAGTAAATCCTCACTGCCTCATGATTGCGAACAGCACATGTGTGTGCGTTAGAAAACCAGAAGCAGGAAAAATCCCAGAATTTAAAATATTCATTCTCTTTGATGTAGCAATATCACATTCAGGAATTCAATAGACATATATTCATGAAGAAACATATGGAAAATTTAGGTACGAGGATATTTTCTGAAGCATCATTTATAATGGTAAAAATATCAGAAATAACACATCTGGCTATTAATAGGGGAATGTCTATGTATGTTAAGGCACAGGCACTGAGTAGTATACTAATAAGTCACTTCCAAAAGAGAGAAGTAACTCTAAAACTCAGGTCCCTCATGTATAAATTGGGGACATTTAAATTGACCCCACTCCACAGTGCTGCTGTGGGGACCCAGTGAGCTGGAGGACATAAAGCATTTATCAAGATGAATGGAAGAAAAAAACCAGCATTTTTTTCTTCCAGACACTCTTATTTGTGCGTTTCTTCCTTTTCTCCCAAAAGAGTGTGTTTTCCATTAATGATTTAAAAATTAGCCATTTGCATGTTTCTCAATAAAAAAGAGTATGAAAAAGAGATAGATGACAGAACTTAGCAGGAAAACAGAAATGCATGTGAACTTGAAAGTAGAAGTCAGCAAACGTCTGTCCCAGGGTACACTGCTTAGAGACTTAGGTGCTATCAGAATCTTGGGGGAGGTCCAAAGGGTTTCCGTTTATCACAATGCTCTGTCTCAATTAGCTCATGTCTAGAGTCAGTCCCTCTTGGCTTCCTGCCTCCACATGCTTCCCCTCCCGACACGTGATCTCCAGGACCAGCCAGCCCATCTTATCCCTAAGCCGAGAGGACTCTGGGGATCTCATCCCCATGCTGCCGTCCCCATGCTGCTGGTGCATTGCCCTGACTTTGGTAACTGAACTTTGTTCTCCAGAACATGTTCCCCTCTGGCAGCATGGAGACTGCAGAGCATGGGAGGTTAGGTCATGGACCCAGGGCTGCCATGTGCTGTGGAACCCCGAGCAAAATGCTGGCCCCTGCCAGCCTCGTTTGTACCCATTGTAACCATAGGGAATAGTGATACTACCTGCCTCCTAAAGCTAATGAGGGCATTTAATAAGCTAATTCGTGTCTAGTATATGGATAACTATAGCTGTCCCTTGTAAGAATCCCTGACTTTTTGGTTTTTATTAAATAATGATAGTGATAATAAATGATTATATTCACTGTAAAATATGTGGAATGTGCCAAAAATAGTTATGAAGAAATAAATATAACCCTAAACTCATTACCTAGAGATAATACAATTAATACTTAGTACATAGGAGTATATGTGTGTGTATGTATATGCATATAAATATCTATAATTCTCATTATCCTAAATATATTTACATCATATATACACATACATTTATATACATACATATATTCATACACACACACACGCATGCACTGTACGAGGTTCCCTGACCATTTTCACATTAAATAGCTAACAAATAAACTCACTAATATCACTTAGGAAGAACTAGTTATGGTACCAAGGACAGTTCTAAATCCTTTACCTGCATGATTACACCTACTATCACAAAAGGGAGGTGTGATTATCCTTTATGCTATCCAGGAAGTAAGTGAAGCTCGGAGGAGAAGTCACTCCCTAGGGTCAAAGGCTAATGCAGGGAGGATTCAAGTTCAGTGCCTGCACCCCCAAACTTGGTGCTCTGCACCAGGTTACTCTGCTTCTGTTTACCCCTCTTCTTCATCTACTACACTATCATTAGTGACCACATAATGTTCTATCATACAGAGGCCTCACGATTTATTACAACAATCCATTCTCATCGGACTTGCAAACAGTTTCTAATTTTTCACACACATAAGCATTTTTCTTCAAGCCTGGCAGGTAGTAAATACTTAATTGATACTTGGACAATGAATATTGCTAAGAACATTCTTATGATTACATCTTCAAAGAAGTCAATGAATTTATTTCTGTAGGATCTATTCCTGAGAGCTGGGAGCGCAGGGTTGAAGCATCCATTTGTATTGAAAGGACCCAACATGCAGAATGAGGGTAACAATACACTTGTTCCTGTAGGCTGGAGAAGGCCTGTTTTCTTCACTTTTGAGGAAGACCTGACTGGACGGTGCTCTTGGGGGGGGGCCTCCTATGGCCCATCATCTTCAGAAAGTAGAGTCTAGGCTTCTGCTTTTCTACCTGCTCAGGGCTTATCCAACAGCTCAAGGTGACGGTACTCGCCTGGTGCTCAACTAAGCTTGCCCCGATCAACCTGCCTGGTGTTTGCTTGAACTGAGTACTTGGGACCCCCTCTATCTCCCTTAGCATCAGAAACAGAGCCAGATGATGAATGATTATAAGCACAGGCTCCACAGTGAGAAAGGCTTACCTTCTTTTTGCTGTGTGACCCTGGTAAGTTCCTTAGGCTACATGAAACCCACACTTTCTGATCTGTAAAATAGGTTCAGTAAGAATAGCACTCACCTCATTGGGTTATTTTGAGGATTCTATAAGACAAGCCTATGAAGTGTTTCACAGTGTGTGGTGTATCGTCATAGGCAGTCAATAATTAATGCAGACGTATTGAAGTGCCTGGGTGGCTCAGTTGGCTAAGTGTCCACCTGTTGGTTTTGGCTCAGGTCATGATCTTATGGCTTCGTGGGTTTGAGCCCTGTATCGGGCTCTGTGCTGGCGGTGCAGAACCTGCTTGGGATTCTCTCTCTGCCCCTCCCCTGCATGTATTGTCTCTCTCTCAGCATAAATAAATAAATTTCAAAAAATTTTTTAAAATAAATAATTATTGTAGAACTGTGATGACCAATACAGCAGCCACCAGCCTTTGGGATTATTTCAATTCCAATTAATTAAGACTACTGAAGGCTAACAATTCAGTTCCTCAGTCTCGCTAGCCATATTTCAAGGGCTCATGAGCCACATCAGGCTAGTGGCTACCATACTGGACAGCATGGACATAGGACATGTCCATCTTTACAGAAAGTTCTAGTGGACAGCACTGCACAAGACTCTTTGCTCAACCAGTGACCAGGCCTGAGGAAGAAGTGCCCAGGAAGGAAGGAACCCCAAGCAGTTGACCCAGCAGGGTCCCCACCCTCTGGCCAGGACTGCGCAGCCTCTGTGCACAGCTCTCCCTGGCCATGAGAACCCGATCCTGTTCTGCATTTTGAATTTCATCCAACTGCTTTTGTCACCTCATCTATCAGAGATCCTAAGGAAAACAAACATTTCAAAGCTCGTGGTCGCCTTGAATATGCTTTTGCGGGTGTAAGTTTGTTATCGTAGCTCAGTGAATTAGTTCTGCTGTTAATGGGTCACCGAGCTGAGGGGTTCCTTTAAAAAAACAACAGTAAATCAATCACCCTTTAGATCTGTACGAAGGGGAACAACAACAACAAAAAAAAAGATTTAGTTTATGGGGGTCTAGTAGCTAGTGGCAGCTCTGAGGCCCCTAACAGTCCGGCAAACTTCCAAATTCATGTTATTGTTTATTTTCCATGTGCATCGAGCTGGCCAAGGAAAGGTGCTACAGAAATGGAACGTAAGTAGGGCTGCGTGAAAGGACAGGGCACCGGATGTGGGATGTCGGCTTGGCTGGGAAAGGGAGCCTAGTGGGAATCTGCTTTTGAGGCAATACCCAGCATTGTGGTCTTTTTTAAAGACCTAAACCTAAAGACCCCTTTATGGTGCTAAGGTTGGGTGGTCGACACTTCCACAGATCTCAGGTTTGAACGACATGAGCCTTAAACTGAAGAGGCCCCCAGAAGTCATCAGCCCAAACAGGAAGGCAGAAAGACCCACTGGGGATCATCAAATTCACTGGGTTTCAGCAGCAATATCCTCTCTTCCAACACAATCTGAGGCAAAACCCCGGAAGAAATGGGAAACAGTTGACAGGGAGCTTTCCTGGTTCAAAGAGAGATGAAGTCCCATCTAGAGCTCCCCAGAGTCATGCCTGATAGCTCCTGCACCCCCATCTCTGTGGAAGAGAATATGAAAACCAGCCTGGCTGTTCTGCTTCCTATGCACCCATCTCTAGGTCTCTTCTGAAGAGCTGCACAAGAGCAGAAGAGAAGAAAATGCTTGGGGTCAGATGCGTGACCTGGGGCAAAGGACTTTGGTGAGCTACAGTACTGCCATCTGTAAAATGGAGATAGTTTCTACCCTACAGTTTTGTTGCCAGTTAAATGAGATAGTGTGTATTAATGTCCTCTATGAACCACAAACTTTTATACAAGCAGAAATTTTATTATTGATAAGAATCACTTTTGCATACCTTTATGAGAATTTATTCATTTTCTTCCCTCCCTTTCTTCTTAACAAACATTTATTAAGCACCAGTCTCTGTGCTAGGTGCTGGGAATACCATGAGGCATTGGAGATAATATCTGCCTTCACAGAACTCACTTATTTTCATAGGGGCAAAAGACACTTAAATTTAATCTTATAATAAAATTCAATGCTGGGCTACCATGTGCAATTTGTGGATTGGGCCCTACGGTTCTTGGTCTAAGAGGCCAGCAGTGAAGGCTGAGATGGCCTTGTTTTAATTTTCCAAAAATGTTCTAAGGGCTAGAAGTGGCCTTGATATATTATTCTAAAATAAGTACAGGACATCCTTGAACCCAAAGAATGAGTCTTTAGCACTATTACTGATGGTATAAGAAAATAGTTTTGACAGGATATATGGAATTAGGAAAAGAATGTCCCCATCTCATGCAATTTGCAAAACCAAAAGCATTCTATTTTTTTGTAGTAAAATAGTAAAAGAGGGTATGAGAGATTTATGTTTAAGAAAAAGTTGCAGTAAAAGAAAAAAAAGGAAGAAAAGGAAAAAGCTGCAGTAAGCACCAGCTTAGAAAAATATAGCTGCAAAATTAGGAGGAAACTTCTCCAACGTTCCTTGGATCCAAAGATTCCATTTTCTTGAGCGAAGTGAGACCCAGAGAGGGGATGTGATAGACCCAAAGGCATCAGGTGATCCAGAGGCAAAGCTAGAATCTACCCAGGTTTCCTGATGTTGGGCCCCAGTCAGCCTCCTAAAGTGTGCCCTTCTGAGGAGTCTTCAGATACAACAGCCTCCAAGTACCCCTGAGGTCTCACACAAGGACTATTATCCTGATTGTCTAGGATGAGGGACTGTTGGGATGAAGAAGTCTTAGTAAAGGAAGACCTTGCCCAGGCTTCTCTGAGCCAGGACCTGAACCCGTGTGTGACACCCGGCCATGTGCTCCCTGCAAAGCAGGGGTCCCTACCTGCATAGCTCATGAAGTTGTTGTAAGGGGTGTTGAAGAAGCTATGGAAGCCACAGGTGTCATTCCCTGGCCCCGGGTCACCGCAGAACTTGTGTTTGGGGGCCGGGTTGGTGTCACTGCAGAGGTCACCAGTCTCAAAGGAGGGCTCCGTCTCCATGCAGGGATCACTGCAAGACTGGATCTCTGAGATGCCTCGGAAGATGTGGTAGAGACCCAGGCTGTGCCCAATCTCATGGATCATGGTGTGGGTATGCCCAGGAATGCCATAGAAAGACGGGTTCAAGACAATGCCACCTGCAAGGGGAAAACCAGAGCATTAAGCAAACGGGGTACCCTGCTTCCTGGTGCAGAAATCCCCCAATCAATTGTGGATAAATGGGGTGCTGCCCAAAGTAACCACAGGCTTCTCCACCCTGTGACTCCACTGCCCTGAGTACCGTAATGACTTGTGAAATGAATCATTGCTTAGGTAGGAAGGAGTCCCAAGAGTCATTCTGTGCAATCCCTTTATTTTTTCAGATGAAAACACCAATGCCTAAAGAAGTAAGACAACTTAACCAAGGTGCTCTCAAACTTAAAAGAAGGGGCATGATTGGCATTTGAGGACTTTGATTTCTGGGCTGGTAGATGTTTCTGCTGCTACCTTGTCCTTCAACAGTAAGGCATGCTGTGGTTTACAAACATTCTGCACACTCTTGTCCAATTGAAGCCCTCATGATCAGATACCTTGGTCCCAGTTCTGGGCTCTTCACCAACAGTGTGACGTTGAGCAAACTGATTACCATCTCTGAATCCCACTTCATCTCTGGTGCTCTATGAGAATAAGCACTCAGGATGGCCGGCATCATGTTGGGCTCATCATTATGACAGTATCATTATAGCCAATGTTTCTTGAACATTTATCATGTGTCCTCAGGCCCCGTGCTCAGTGTTTCATGCATCTAACAGCACTTAACCAACTCACAACCCCTATAGGAGTGCACTGATTTCCTAGACAGGTTAAGTCACTGGCTCATGATCAGGAGTCAGTAGGGTTTCAAGTCGGGATTTGAACTCAAGATCCTTAGCTTCCAGAGCCAGGCCCCTTAATGAGTTCTACAGCTAATGCCAATCACACAGCCTGGAATATCGTATCTCATTAAATGGCGGTTGAATCTTCGCTGAATGCTAAGCCAACTACAGAAGTTTTCTGAGGTCTAACTAAGCACACATAAGCAGCTAGCATAACACTGCACATTCAGTGGATACCTTACACTAATTACTCGTTACTCTCAGAGTGTCTTGAGAATAAGCAGCATGATCATCACTTGAAAGGTGACTTAAAATACAGAATCTGGGGCCTCTCACTCCAGACCTAGAGAATCAGAATCTGTATTCTAACAAGGGCGCCAGATGACTGGTCTGTGTGTTCCAGTTTGAGAAGCAGTTGTCTACCCCACGTGTCTTAGAAGATTGAGTCTGGCTTAGCTTGGGGAGACTGATGGAACAGATTGCAGCAGAATCAATGTATAGCATGTTTCATGTTCAGTTTAGGCACTGGAGAAACACATATAGGCTGGTAGGGAGATATTTAAACTTTAAAATCCAACTGTGTTTAAGAGGAGGTTAAAATTCAGGTCTGAACATTCTGCAAGTAGCGATTTTAAGTGCAGAGCGGTGTCTTATAAAAGAATGGTGATGGGGCAGGGCCTTGATTTGAACTGGCAGGTGTGGGGGGAGTTTTCTCTTGGATTGAACTGCCGGGAGGGCGAGCTTGCTCAGTCATGGGGCTCACAGAGTCTATTAATTCTGAACTGCTCAGAGCCTCCTAGCACAAAGATAAAGATGTATGAGAGGGTGTGTGGGGTGGGTGCACACATACGCGTGTGTGAGAAGGGGCAAGCAGAGAGGCAGGGAGGAAGAGAAATTGAGACAGGAAATCTCTCTCAATTATTTCCTGTCAATCATAATATGAAACATAATCCCCTTCCCACCCAAGCCTTTTTCCAGGGATCATGGCATCACAGCAGGAAAAGATGGTAAAATATATGTATGGTTCTAATAAGTTGGGGTTGGTCGGGTCTGGTGCAGAGAAATCGCTTCTGGCCAGCATTTCTCGGACAGGAAGAAGACAGGTTAGGGGGATGGGGACAGTTAGCCTGACAGGAGAGGCAACCCCCATTCCACTTGACCCTGCTGTGTGATCTTGGAAAAGTGACTTTGCATCTCTGGCGAGCTCTAAAATAAACAGCTGCAACAGTGCCCATGGTTCTCTGTCTCCCCATGAAGCTTCAACTTTGAGGTACTGGGCAGGTGGGTGGAAAGGTCTAGGACCCCACAGGTATTTCTAGGGATAGTGACAGGATTGCAGACTTAATGTCTGGGCCAGCTCTGTTTGTTTTACCTCATCCCCTCCCGACTCACCCCTTTTCAGAGCGACAGCACAGAGCTCGAGTCCTGTTTCACTGCCTCTCTTAAAAGGTGAAATAGCTTGAGCCTGACATCATCCTGAAATACTATAACATGCTATGGATTTATAGCCTTCTGTATTTCTGGTCCTGAGCCAGCCTCTGAAATTCACAGAATCATCAGGAGTATTTTTCTCTAACTTAGAAGCCTGCTGTTCAACCCCTCTAAGACACTGATGAAGAGACTTTCAGCTGCTTTTCCAATAGGACGGCATTTCAGCGCCGAGAACTGTCCCTGGAGACCATCTAGTCTAACCCGTTCATTTAAAATCTGAGCAAACTGGGACTTGGGGAAGGAAAGAGACTTGCCTAAGGCCATACTGCCAAGTGGGATCATAGCTGAGAACAACCATGTGTATTGCTCTGGGCCAGCAGGATTCCCATACATCATATGAGGCACGCGATGGAAACGGATCATCTACCCTGAAGTGTGCCTAAGCTGCACACTCTTTTCTGCCCAGCCTCTGTCTGCCTGTCTCCCTGTCTATTCCACCCAATCATCATCTAGCTCAGGGTTCCTCTGCCTCAGCATGACTGACATTTTGGACTGGTTAATTCTCTCTGGCTAAATCTATACATTTCGCAGCATCGCTGTCCTCTACCCACTAGATGCCAGTAGCATCCCCCCATTTGTAACAGCCAAAAATATCTGGACATGGCCAGATATCTCCTAGGGGCTAAAATCCCCCCAGATGGGAACCAATACATATTTATCTTTGTCTCTATCTCTCTTTATGCAACAGCACACTTCCATACATGCATGCACGTGCATGAGTGCACACACACACACATACACACACACACACACACAGGATAGGTTTCATTCCCTTAAAAGTAAGTGGGGAATAAGAGCAGTCTAGAGGGAACTAAGTGTAAAGTTTGAAGTCTTCATCATGTGAAGCTGCACACTCCCTCATTTTCAAGATTCTGCAGATTGAAAGCGGAGACTAGACTCTGGGCGTATTACTGGGACAGTAGTCAGGGTCTCAGAGAACACCCATCATGGTCACTCTGCTGAGCCCTAACCTTCCCAGATGAAGACGCTCGCTGAGGGAGGCATCATTATCCGGGGCTGCAAAGAATGGGATCATTGAATCAAGGGGAAAATGGCTGAGTAAACTCAATGGAATATTATGTGGTCATAAAAAACGTCTCCTTTAGAGAGACGGAAATTACCTGGAAGGATGCTTTTGTCTTGTGATGTTAAGTGAAAAAAGGATGGAGCAGAAGTGATTAGGAAGAATGCTACCATGTGGAAACATGTAGGGAGCATAACATTATGTAAAAAAAAAAAAAAAAAAAAAGAGAGAGAGAACATAAAATTCTATCTATGCTGTGATTTCAAAGATGCGTAAGTTAAAAAAATGCATGTGTACATATAGACATGTACTAGAAGGCAGCATGAAACAATCAAAATTAAAGAACTACAATGTTTGCTTATAGGGCCTGATTCAGAAACCAGGGTCTTTTCTGACTTTCGGTAATTGGTCTGTGTTCACACACAGCACACTTTGAGTGTAAGAAGGGTTCCTGGTAGTGTTAGTGGAACATAGAGGAATAACTCACTTTCTTTGGTCTCTTTGGTATCTCTCAAGCCAACTCATGACTTAGTTGTGTCAGCACAAAGCGATTACCAGGCTGAGAGGATATTTGTATGCACTAAGAGGTAAGGGGTGTGTAAAGAAAGCAATCAAAGGACAGAGTTGGAAACTTGAATTCCAAATGTGGCTCTGCCATGGACTTGCGTGTGACCTTGGATAAGCCCTATTCCTTCTGTGGATCTAAGTTTCCCCATTGGTAAAACAGGGCTAATAGTACCATGTTATTTTCTTCAGAGCAATGCTCGGCAGTTGAAATGAGATAAGAAATGCTAGAGAGTTCGGTATTCTAGAAAGCGATTAATAGATTACTCGTCATCATTACCACCACCACCATCATCCTAGTCATGCTCATCATCATCATTATCATTGCCACTAAATTTAGTCCTGCGCTAATCCAATTTCCTCCTGAAGAAGTTTCTAATTCTCACCTAAGTGCATTAGGGCCTCCTTGTCCCATGGCCAAGTTGCTACTCCTGCCAATTCCTCCTCCGAGGAGTTTGCAAAGAAGATATTAAGGTGTGTTGATCCATCCAGTCTAAGAATGTTCTTCAGTTCATTAACATCCAAGTATGCTCTGTAATAGAAAAAGAACCTTAGCTGTCATCACCATCCAAAAAAGGTACTCTTCAAATAACAGCTATTCCCCAAGTAATTAAGAGCTACTATGTGCCAGGCACTTCGTTAAACACTTGATAAACATTACCTCTGTGACTTCCCCCCAACGATGTTATAAGGTAAGTGAGATGATCCCATTTTACAGCTGAGAAAATTAAGTCCTTGTGAGTTTAAGAGATTTGAGAAGTTTGCTCAGCTTATAAATAGCAGAGTTCACTTTAGAAACAAGATTTACCTAAAATCTCTATCTTTGCTCTTTGGGGCTCTGCTATCTTGACTGGTGATAGGACCACATAAATGTGGATGTAAATCAAAGACACAGACCATGGAAAAGGCAACATGTATTCTAGTCTTGGCTTCTTTTCTATTTCACTCATTCACTATGAACGTCAAACCATTTATTTGGCAAACACGGACTATACTAGGAGGCCTGCTTTTATCTGCACACCAACCTTGCAAAGAGGTGTTATTGCTTCCTTTTCAAGATAAGGAACACATGGTCCAAATGTGATTACACAGGTTGCCCAAAGTTACAGAAATGGGTTTCAAGGCCAATTCTGTCTACCCTGGAAACTTATGCTCTTGTCACCGGGCATCATGCTGCCCGCCCCCACCCCCCCACCAGATGATTCTACATTCTGTATGCCTTTATTTGTTAGTCTGTAAAATGGACTTAGGGATATTACATTTGGAATGGCTGCCATTGTAGACTGGCACATCAGGAAAGTGAACTAACTCCCCATTATCATCATTAGCTCTTTAATACATGCAATGAACACATGTTGGCGAGCGGAAGAGGTGGTCTTTGAAAAGAGGCTGGCATGTCCTAGATGCTCAATAAATAAGAACGCCTCCTTCATACAGTCTGGCTCTCCTATCACCACAGAGACACTAATGCTTTCCATCAGCCACAGGCACATTACTCAATAGATCATTTTCTAAATCAACAGAGGCATCTTGCTGCTTTCTCCTGAGTCTTTCAGCCCCCATTTTATGTCTGCTGTCATGTACCCTTATGAGCAGCTGGTAATCATATCTTGAGTAAGGCTGGAAATGAACCAATGAATCACTGAATAAAAATATACATAAACAAGCAGGCAGCTTGATGTAGGAGGTGAGATAAAGTCTATGAATAATGATATTTAGTGTTTGATGGGCTCTTCTATGTGGTCAGACTTTACATGGATTATCTCCTTTCATCTTCTTAATAAGACTGAGGTAGGTAGTATCATTATGCCCATATTCCAGAGGAGGGAAAAGAGACATAAAGAACCTTCAGAGCTTGCTAAGGTTGCAGAGCGAGTTGAAAGTGTTTACCTTTTTCATAATGCTATCTGTCCTTGACAGGTTGGCCCAAATCCTGGCTGGTAGAATACTTTTACGACAGTTCCCTCTCTTTTCCCCTCCTGGAGTCATAGAAGAGCCTCCTGTATGTGCAAGAGTAAGCCCAAGATCCCCAGCATAGCCTCCAAGATACTGCCTCCTTCTATAGCCTCACCTCTCTCTGCTCCCTCTTTCGAATTTCCCAATGTGGGTTGGGGGCGCCCACCATGACGCATCATCCATGATGCCTTCACTTGAGTTGTTTGTTCTTTCTGTCAGGGACTCAGTTCCCCATCTCGTCCCCTGATAAACACAGCCAAAGCCCATTCTGGTGCCCCTCCTCAAGGAAGTCTTCTTTGATTCCCATCACACCTCCTCCTTTGCCATCTCTGCACTCATACACCTCCTATAAGTACACACATTCACACTATTCCAAATCATCACTCCACCTGTCTATATCCACTACCATCTGTGGCTCCCTGGGGTGGGGAACATGCCTTATCCATTTTTGTTTACCCCGTTCTCAGCATGGGGCTCGCCACGGGTCAGCACTCAGTTGATGTTGATGGGGTTCAATTTACACTGGGAAAGAAAAAAGCTAAAATACTTAGGCCCCAGTTTCCTTCCTAGAAGGCCTATTTCTTTGCTAATACACTGGATTAGCAGCAGCTATCTTAGTGCTTCACAGAGCATTCCTATGGGTCACAAACCCATTCCTCTACTCCAATGAGAATAGACATATCTGAGACCTAGAGAGCCCTCTGGTCCCCCACATCACCAAGAGCCCAGTGATCATGTGACCATAATTTTTTCTGGCTTTTCAAAATAAGGTGAACAGACAGGAGCAGGAGAGGTCATAGGTATGTCTGGGTTGATTTGACCAGTCTCCAGGATAGCCATATGCTTAGATATTGACCTGAAATATTGCTGCCATGCCTTCTCTTCCTGAAAATCCTACCTTCACCTTCTTAGACTGGAAGCCTTCTAAGGAGTTTCAGTCAGTCTATTCTGTGACCAGAGAAAGAAAGAGGAAAGAGAAAACCAACATTTATTAAGCACTTGCTGTCCACCAGCCCCTATGCTAGACAACACCTTCTATTCCATGTCTGCAGTATTCAAAGCCATGCAGCCCAGTGGGTATGATGACTTGTTCTCAAGCCAGAGTCCTGGGTTTGAATCCAGCCCTTCCACTGATGGATCTGATGTTTGGATCACGCTGGGCAATTTACTTCATTATTTTTTGCCCCAGCTTCTGTATACACAAAACACCTACCTTCGTTGAGTTGCTCAGAGGCGGTCATAAAGGAAAAGCATAAAAGACTTAGAACAATACCTGGCATGTAGAAAACCTCAATAAACGTTTAGCTATTTCTATTATTTACCCCCATCTTAGAGATGAAGGGACAGGGGTTCAGAGATCACATAAATAGTGACGAAGCCAAGCACAAATCTCAAAGTGTCCAATTCTTCCCACGAGCTCACCCTCATTTCCAGGCTCACTCGGGGCCACGGTGAAAAGGGAAACAATGTGTGGGCGAGTGAAAACAAAAGAGAAGCTGAGATTTTCTTGGATCAGCCCATTCCACATTATTTATTATTTTCTAATTGATTTGTCCATTTCCATCAAGCATTCTCTCAGGCAGAGGACACAGATGTTATTAGACAAAGCCACTTCTTTGCCCTGCTGCTCTGGGCTGGGAAGGCTTCAAGAGGGGAAGAGATGGGGTAAGGTGGGGTAGGGGAGATATTTTAATTGGTTGTTTATTCAGTTGTAATTACAGAAGCCTATCTTTTCTGGGGGTGGTATTAGTCCTGGCCCAAGGCAGAGATGTGGGATGTTGGAGCCTCTCCCTTGCTTGTACATGAGGTGTGTTTTTTTTTTTCACACTTTGAGAAGCCTCCATTTCCCCCAAGAGGAAGACTCTATGGCAGCCATCCAGGGCCTTGGCTCCCCGGCCCCAGCCTCTCTCCTCTCCATCTCTTTTGGGGGGATTCACCCAAAGGAAAACAGCTCTGTGGCTAAGAGCCTTCCTCCTGCTGGCTGAGGTATTCCCACAAATGCAGAGCCAAGCTGGATCATCAAGGGAAAACCTCAGGGGATAGGAGTCCACGTGGGTATTTCCTTCTCTTCCCCTACCTCTTTAAGAGAATGTCTAATCCCTCCTGTCAGGGAATGGAGGGAAAAGCAGAGCAGGTCAAATGGAGAGGGGCCAATAGAGTTTGGGGAGTTGGGTGAAGAGGGAAAGGAAAAGGACTTGTGCAGGGCCACTTGGCTTTCTGTTTTGCAACTGTGGAACGCTTGGCCCTATGTCTACCTTGCAAATTGGTCAAATGCATTAAAAAAAAATCATTGCCCATGACCCATAAAAAATCCATATAAATCCAAATCTTGGTGTGTTTATTAATTTACATGCCAGTACTACTCAGGGTTAGATGGACAGAACTACGGCCATGGGCAAGTTGCTTCACCTCTCTGCATGTCATTGAGCATACCAACAGGTTTAAATGGGAGAGCTCAGCACAGCCTGGGCAAACACCCCCCCTCTAGGTCCTGGTCTCCTATTTTCTCCTCCTGGCAACAACAACAACAACAACAAAAAACCTAAACTGACAGTCTGCCTCTGGATGGTTCCCTGAGTCTTGGCTTCCAGAGTCTCATCCCCACCATCCAACCTTCTTCTTCTTTCAGCAACCTCAACCTCAAGTTCTCATAGTCTCCCCGCTCCTAGAACTGCTGGGTTTCCCCAGCTATGCCCACTCCTATGCGTGTCCATTTGTTTTCCTCCTCTACCTCAAAACCTTTCTTCCTTAATTTCTGACATTTAAAATCTTCCTGCAAGGTCCAGCGTACATCCACTCCTGATCACCATCACCTGTAAAATGGGATGATGACAGCCACCTCTCGGGCTGGGGTGGTGGGTCTAGAGGTCACACAGAGGAAGTGCCTCACTCAGTGCCTGACATGTAGCTGGCACTCGTTGATTAGCATAGTCTATGTTCATTACATTATTGTTCTTACCATGTTAATTATGAGCAGCACCAAAATGATCACCTCTAGCTACAAAATGACTTCTCCCTCCTGACAGCCTCCCCCTTCTGGTTCTAGTACTTGTCACCCCGCTTTATGTTACCTTCTCTGTGAGCACCTGTCTTCTCCATCAGACTATGAGATTCAAGCAGGTGGGGGCCAAGTCTTTATAATTCTCTGTGCTCCCTAAAACTTGAATGAGTGAATGAGCAAGCAAGTGAGCAAAAGAGAGAGACAGACAATCATGGATTAGCAGTGATTGAGCACCACTCTCTTAACTGCAGAATTTTCAACACAAGACGAGGAAGTCCAGGCTCAGGGAAGTGAAGTGATTTGCCCGAGGTATTGAAGAAGGGACACAGAAGGCCCTGACAATAAACTTCTGTTCACTAGCCTATGAGTAGCAGCACATGTTCACAAATTAGTAGCATCACCTCTTCATTCAGGTGGACACAGTTCCCTGTGAGGGTGTGTGGCTTAGAGAGTCAAGTGTGGGAGGGGCTGCAGCCCTGGGCTCCCCCTCAGCTGAGCACCCCTAGACACAACCTGTATTACTTGAGTTTCTGGCCTCTCTCACTACACTCTGCTACCTGGTCTGCAGCTCAGAATCCCTATCTGTTGGGCAAGGTTATGAATTCGATCGGTGTTTTCCAAATCACAGCCGAAAGAGGGCTAAATCTGCAAGAAGCAGATGCATATTTAAAGGAAGTTTTTTGATTCAAATGGGTTTAGGACATGCTGTGTTAAACAATGTCCAACACGTATGTTTTTTTAATGGCAAGAATTATCAGAGCCTTTAATACACCAAATGGGAGCAGAGCAGATAGTGTATGAGTGTTCCGGAACATGTGTGACCATAATCCTTTCTCCCCACCCTAACCTCTACCTCTGCCAACAATCAAATTAGCATCACAACCAACAGAGTTTGGGAAGTGTTGGGCTAAATTGGAAAGCCCTTCCTAACTCAGACCCTCACCCCAAGCTGCCTCTCTAGAGAGGTGACTTGGTGTCTCTTTGCTTCCTGCACAGCCCATACCCCTGGATCCTGCTCTAGAGGTTGTGGGTCCCCTGGAATGTCAGTTTCAGGGGGGGCCCAGCTCAGAGTGCCAAGGCGCCCAGACTTTACCCCTCTGCCAGAACTGCATTTCAAAGCCATGAGAGCAATTCTGGAGGGAGATCAAAGCTCTCTCAACTCAACTGTCATTAGAATATTTTCTTTATGCATCTCACTCGCTGGTGAGTGCCAATAACATATTTCCTAAATGCACTGGCCTGAGATGGTACAACTCTGTAATAATCTCAATGAGAGGGTTGTCAGGGCCTGTTTTACTGAAAGGGAAGCAAAAGGGAAGTATATTCAAAATGCAGAACAACAACAACAGATCCCTTCAGTGAAACTATGGAAAGCTTGGGTTTTTCCAGCTCTAGAAACAGAATACACTGGCTCTCCCGTTCTAAAGATGGTTGGTCAGAAGTACCTCTCACAGTGAGCCCAGATCGAGACTGACCAGGGTTTATTTCTATTCCCACTTAAAGCCAACTGACTTCCCCACTGTCGAAGTGCTAGGTGAGGAGATTTTTGAGAAGTGTCCTGCCCCCATTCTGTTCCCTGGGCTCCTGATAGGTGTAGCCAGGTCATGGGAGTGGTACTGGCCAACTGCTGATGCTCTCAGCTTCGGGAGGATTTGTCTGAGATGCACCTGGCTGTGAGTATGCCCCCTGTAAGCTAGAGGCTGGTGACAGTTTTTTCAGGTTGAAGGAAAAGGCAGGAGAGTACCATAGAAACAAGCACATCTCTTTTTAAAGGAATTTTTAAATATGACAACATAACATTTAAATGGAGTGCCTCAGAACCTTACTCTACTTATAGTTTATAGGAAGGACTGTATTATGTAGTGAGAATCACTGCTACTTACTTTCATAATTAAATATTCTTAAATACAGTTCTAGACAGAACTGTTCTGGACTGAGGTCTATTTTTCATTCAACGATGTGAAAATGGGGTACAAGTACACCAAAGTTCATGATACACATTGTTGCATTCACGATTTTCTTCTGGCATTACCACACCAAGAAATACTTCATTGTTGTAATTACTGGCTTTACAACTTTTTTGGGGGAAAAAGCCTCATCTTGAGAGAGAGAGAGAGAGAGAGAGAGAGAGAGAGACATTCTAGGGTTCACATCTTACCTCTTCTGCCAAGAAGTGTCCCTGTGACCTTAATGAAGTGACTTGATCTCTCTGAACCTCAATTTCCTCACCTGTAAAATGGGGATTATAAAATTCAAGCTAGACAGGAGTATAAAAATTAAAGGAGGTAACACATGAGAAAGTGCCTAGAACTATGTCTACCTCATGAGAGGCGCCCAAGAGACACGACTCTCTTTTTAGCTTGCTCATGCAGCTGTAGGAAACTGGCCTTAGCTCTGAATGTTCACAGTATTTTTCTCATCAGAGAACCTGCTCTCATCACTGGACCAGGGTGTTTGTGTCCTCCACAGGTGGTTGACCTGTTTCTACAACTCACAGAGCAAGTCCTATAGCACTGCCTATTTGCAAATGCTGATTGTAGCCTGTCATTCCCGAGGAGGATCTCAAGTCCCTGAACCACTACTCCAATTTCAGAACACACTAGACCATTTGAAAATGATTATCAAATATAAAGATCAAAGCCACTCAAGACAAGTCATTAAAGCAAGATAAACCTCAGAATGTTTATTGCATCCATAGCCTTGTTGCAATTAACAAGCGTTCTCCAAGCTGTGGCCAGTTCTGAAACCTGGATTCTATGTTTTGATCCCAAGGGTCCTAACGATCTGGACTTTATTCTCTTGCTTAGTTTTATTGTCAGAAATGTCTAAATCTGCCTCTCTTGTCTGTAAGAGGAGGCACAGGGAAAAAAAAAGTGCTTGGAGAGTTTATTAAATTCTCGGAATCCTGAATGATTGGTTTCCAAAATAATAGCTCTTGTAAAGAAGCCTGACACACAATCTAAGAAAAATGTAACAGCACCAATCAAAGAGCAATTGAAAAATCGATCATTCTTTCATAACCTCCTCCCCTTCCCTCCCTGCCTGCCTTCATTTTCCTTTTTTCCCTCCTCTCTGCAAATCACTCATTCCTTCTGTTCCTCTTTTGTCCACTAATACTTACAGAGATTCTATTATAACCATGCCTTAAGCTAGAAACTCGGCATACAAATATGAAAGAGAAACATTTTTCACTATGAAAGAGTTAGCAGTTTTATGAAGGAAGTGAGACAAATAATCAGATGATCACAACATAATGGGACGATACTAATACGACCTACCATTTGGGGGAGTTTACTACTCACTGGCACTGTTGCAGCATTTTTCAAAATTATCTCTTTGAAGCCTTACAATAAAACCCAATGTGCTATACAAGTAGGAGTATCCCCAGTTTATAGGGGGAAGAAACCAAGACTCGGTGAGGTGATACCGTTTTTCCAAGGTCTCTCCACCTGGTCACAGGTGTGGGAGGTGAGCTCTGACTGGTCATGTGTTAGATACTGCAGACCACATCCCTCATCATTAGCGTCTTACCTTCTCTTATGATATGTGTTAGCATAGAGAGGGTACTGAACAGGAGAGAAGCAAAGAGCAATGACAATTTCCAAGCTGAAGGTGGATAAGACATCACTGGGTTTATATATAAATTTATATATATAACATATATATATCATATATATAACATATATATCATATATATAATATATGATATATATAACATATATATCATATATATATAACATATATATGATATATATAATATATATATCATATATAATATATATATCATATATATAACATATATATATCATATATATAATATATATATCATATATATAACATATATATATAATTTTATATTTTTCATTTTTGTTTATTTTGAGACAAAGAGAGAGAGAGAGAGAGCATAAGCAGGGGAGGGGCAGAGAGAGAGGGAGAGAGAATCCCAAGCAGGCTCCGTGACACCAGTGCAGAGCCCAAAGAGGGGCTTGATCTCAAGAACCATGAGATCATGACCTGAGCCAAAATCAAGAGTCGTTCACTCGACCGACTGAGCGACCCAGGTGTGCCGATAAATGAATACCTTTCCACCAGGATCTACTCAGCTCCTTTTTTTTTTTTTTTCTCACTAGCCTTTTTATAAAATGGCTTTTAGAGACTGCTGGGGCAGAAGACAAAGAGTCAGGACGCCTGGATCCTGGCAAGCTCAGCTACACTCCCTTGGCTAGCATGACTCATTCTTCAGGACTCAGCCTAGAAGGGTCTCTGACCCCTGATGAGTCAAGTATCCATCCTCTGAGCACCCCCAGACCTCGGACTCCTCTTTAAAGCATTTATCCAACTAGCTACATACCTACCTGCAGGAAATTCCATGAGGGAAGAATCACACCTATCTTGTGAAATAATCATTGCTATACCTCCAGCACCTAGCACTGTGCCTTGCACATCACAGGCACACACACATGCATGTGCACGTGCACGTGCGCGCGCGCACACACACACACACACACACACACACACACACATTGTTAAAGGAATAGTTACTTCACTGAGATCTTTCCTTGGGGTTCTGAATTTCTGCTTTGATAGTCCCATATTCTCAGAGTTTACTTATTTTCAGAAAGCCAATAAGCATGAAGAATATACCCTGATAAGTAAGGAGAAATAACAATTGATGTGTGATGGTGTGTTCAAAAGTACCACGTCAAACTACTGTTTTCAAAACACAAGTGTGCAGTTCTAGGGCCCACAAGCTAGCTCTTCCTGCAACCTCCCTTTCTTCTTGGAGGATCAAAACCACAACTGATAAATAATAGAACTGACCACATTAAGCAGAATACACACAGCTCCCCAGAAGCCCTGTGGTCTGTCTTCCACTTGACACCCAATTAAATAAAGCAAAATCACCTCTTTTTCATAAGTTGGGGCAGCCACCATGTTCTGGATACAGGTGATAGTTCAGTAGACTATGTAGTTTGGCTGTAATGTGGAGTCTCGTAAGCCGTATAACTTATGTGACGACTGACTGAACGATATGATGTTTGGGAAGGCTAGAGCAAGAATTACAATATCATCACTGACACGTGTCAATATGGCAACTTCTAGATTTTAGTTTGAACTGCAGCCCCATACAAATCTCCTAATAGCAAATAGCAGAATCATCTAAAGACACAACTACACAGTCATTACAGTAGATGTAGATCTCTCTGGATGGCTTGAACAAGTCTAGTAGCATCCCCAAATGTGGGTCTCTCAACGGGTCAGAGGGTCATGTGAAAATCAAAAATTTTAAGTATGTGAAATAATGAAGACCATGACATTGTATGTCAGGCTATCAAAAGTAGAATTAAATTCAAATGGATTTTTGGAAAGAGGATGCCACATTCAGGGCCTAAGGGAAAATAAAATGGCAGACATGCAGACTGCCCTAGGTAGGGTGCCACCATCAGGCTGTCACAGGGACTTGGATAATGGGAGTCACGTTCTTTTAACTTGTCAGAGAGGAAAACTTCCTTCATTGCTATGCTGAACACGTTGGACTCA
Source organism: Prionailurus bengalensis (assembly GCF_016509475.1). Lineage (NCBI taxonomy): Eukaryota > Metazoa > Chordata > Mammalia > Carnivora > Felidae > Prionailurus > Prionailurus bengalensis. The sequence continues at coordinate 76,056,500 of NC_057359.1, read as the reverse complement.
ATTGGTCAGAGGGGCCAGTAAATACTTTGAAGGCAGGGACTGTCCCCAGTGTCAACTCATGGCCTTGCTCATACCTTCCTGATACCAAGCTCCTGAATTATAGTACAGCTCCAGTCCCCACAGGCCTTGGAATTGGATTACAATGTCTGATTTGAAAATGTATGAAAGGAAAAGATCTTAGAAAAATCCTACCCAAATCCTCCCATTTTACAGAAGAAAAATGTAAAATAAAAGAAGTGACTTACTCTATGCTGGCAAAGAAGTTACTGGAAATATCTAGTCACTTCCTTCCTCCCGTTTTGCCAACCCACAGGGCAAACTGTGTTTTTCTACCATGAACCCTTGTGGGAAAGACCTCTCTCTCTCTCATGTCTCTCTTCCACACTCTGTAAGATCCTGAGATAGTCCATACTTGTGTGGCATCCTAGACACTCACTGTTGTCCTCCGTGGCCACAAAAATAGTTTGGGAGTCAGGATTCAGGCTCAAGGCTAAGAGGTGTGCTGTCTGTCTGAACTCAAAAAGGGCTAGAATCACCTACACCAGACACCTGAAATGGAGACAATATTCTCCTTACCCTCTGCCCTTCACCACCAGATCACCAAAACAACTTAGCACATGGAAAAGAGAAAGAAAGAAAGAAAGAAAGAAAGAAAGAAAGAAAGAAAGAGAGAAAGAAAGAAAGAAAGAAAGAAAGAAAGAAAGAAAGAAAGAAAGAAAGAAAGACAGGCACAGAGGAAAGGACACAAGAAAACATGCCTCTTAAAACAAAACATAACAAAACAAAACAAAACAAAACAAAACAAAACAAAACAGGAAAACGGGAGCCTGTTGGACTTGGGTAAACAAACTGTGAGCAAAAGGCACGGCTGTACACACACTAGTTTTGTGTTTCCAGAAAACAAGAGTGGGGGTGTGGAAGTCCTCTTTCGGGAAGGTAGAAAATCGGCCAGCTGTGAGCTTGCAGGTACAAGCCGAGCTGTGGTCAATTAAGGAAATGCGTTTCACTAAAGCAAAATGTCCTGGTGTCTGTCCATTCCACCCTCTCTCACACCCCCACCACTTTGTTTCCCCCTGTGGAAGGACGTCTGGCCAAGCAGAGGCTGTCATGAGTGGTCAGTGTCACCAGTGGATGGACACCCAGGGTGGAAAAACCCCAGCTGCCTCCCACTGGGGCCCTCAAGAGGTTATCAAGCGCTGCTGTCTGTCCAGGGAGCTGGAAATGGAAATACACATCTAGGAAAAGGGGTGACACAAAAGCATCTCCAACTTTCACCTGTAAACTTGACAGAGGTCCTGCTGTGGTAAGAGCAGGGGGCCAGCTGACACCTAGTGCTGCGTCTTATGTGGCTTGGTGAGGTCCTGAGCGCCTTAGGGGAGCCCTCTTGACTTCCAGCTCCTTCCCTAGCATGTGCGAGAACCACAGAGTGAGTCCCATCCTGGAATCCCAGATGTGCCTCTGCTTTACGCTGGAGATGCCTAAACTTACTGCAGTGTGCTGCCTGGGACAAGGAATACGTTATCATTTAATATGTGCAGGGTTTTTGGAGTAAAGAAAATCTATTAAATATGGAACCTACAGGAGCCAAAGTAAAAGGGCCTTTGGTAGAAGAGTGGGATTAGTTTGTGTTGGACCCCCACTCCAGCCCAAAGGAAAGACTCAGGATCCAGAGGGGGCTGGGAATTAGGGAATATGTGTGTAGGAAGGTCAGAAGATTCTCCAGAGACGGAAAATCCCCCAAACAACCACCACTGTTATTTTGAGTGCTCAGTAAGTGGCAGGTGCTGTTGTAAGGGTTGACCCCTATATCATGTCACTGAATCCTCTGAACCACTCAATGCCATAGACTGTGGTACTTTCATCACCGACTTTACAGAGGAGGTATCTGAGGCTTTGATAAAAGCTAGAGACTTGTTCAAGGTCACAGAGATGTTAAGTGGCTTGATTTCAAGTATGCTCAGTCTCCAAAACTCATATTCTTATTTATTTGCGAGGCTATACTGACCCCACACAGCTACTCACTGGTCCCTGTTTTGAGCCCCTTCTTCTTCTTTTTAAAAATTTTTTTAATGTTTACTTTATTTATTTTGAGAGAGAGATGGAACATGGGAAGGGGAAGAGACAGAGGGAGAGAGAAAGAATTCCAAGCAGGCTCTGCTCTGTCAGCAAAGAGCCTAACATGGGGCTCAAACACACTAACCATGAGATCATGCCCTGAGCCAAAATCAAGAGTCAGATTCTTAACAAACTGAGCCACCCAGGTGCCCCCTGAGTTCCTTCTTAACATCCTGTGGAGGGTTCACAAGCAGTTCTCTTCACTCCATTTGCCCCTCTCTCCTGCTCTCAAAGACCAAATTCACCTGTGCACAGAGTCACAGATGGGACGTGAGTAAAGGCAGACTTTGCTTAGATGAAAAGCATGAAGGGAACTTGGACCAAAGCTGAGAGAATGGGACCATATGTGTCCACGTGGCCTGAATGTGTGTGCATGTTCCTGCATCTACACCCAAGCAGGCATGTGGGCTGGAGATGGTCAAAAACTCTTGGAACATCAATCAAAGGGGTACATCACCCATTGTAACCAATCCCAACAATGCCTGGGGTCATTCCATGTGGAAACATATCCTCTAACATGGTGAGACATTTGGGTTGTTTCAAAAATAAATTAGTGTGCAAGCTCAAGAAGTTTGGTATGTTACATGGTCTTTATTTAAAAATACCAATTCTGTGGCCAGTACTAAAAAAAAAAAAAAAATTAGTATTTTAAGAATGAAAGTAATCTGTGTAAATGCCCTCAATGTGCATCCAGCAGTTTCATCCAGGCCTTTTTTTATGAGCCTGTGGAAAGTCAGTCTCCATCAAACAATGCGAAGAGGAGTCTGTGTGTGCACATGAGAAGGGAGGGAATTTTTTGCACCTACTGTGTGCCACACAATCTACCAGGCATTTCATACAGATGACTCCATGTAAGTTTCTTGATGCCCTGTTGGAGTGCTGTTCTCACCCAAATTTCACAGATGAGAAACCAGCAACTCTTATTGAGAAACGAGCCAAGGTCAGACAGTTAATGAAGAGTGGAACCAGGATACAAACCCTGGTCAGTCTCCAACACATATCACTTTTCCACCATACCAGGACTGACTCCTGTTATTGCTTTAATGAATATTAGTCACATTAAATAAACGCTGATATTCTGATTATAAAATTCCAAGCAATTTCTCTTACACGATTACTGGAAAAGAATGAACAAAGTTACTGAACAAATAACAAAGCCCTCTTTCATCCGCGTGCTGGTTAACTCTTCCCAGAACTCTTGCTTGGATATTATTTTATGTGACCCTCAAGGCAATCACATGATCCAGGCGGTCAGATATTATTATCATTCCCTTTCCATAGATGTGGAAACAGAGGCTCAAGGAGATTATGAGACTTGCCCAAGATTGCATAGCTAAGACACTGCTGGGCCAGGGCTAGAATCTATTTCCCCGGAATGCTATTTTCATTCTACATTAGTCTGATTCTTAGAGCTCTAGGGCCGGAAGAACAAATCATGACATTGAACTGCATGAAATTCCAAGTAGAGTCACCTCTTCCTTAAACCTTCCCATCACCTTCCCACCTCAATCTCTTTGTTCTTTTCTGTCATTACAAAGTCTGTTAATTCTGGAGGTCTGTTTGTAGACCTCCTCTACCAGAAAACCTTTTCTAACTTCTCCAAACCACAGGGATCCTGCCTTTTCTCAGAGTTCATGCAAGCCTATCGTCTGTGTGGTTCGCTGGTAAATTAATCATCCACCTTCTTGCCATCTCTTGAATGACTGTAACAAAATGTCATAAAACCACAGAATATAAGCACCTTCAGGACACAGATTACACATTGGATCTCTAGGGCATTACTGCAGTGCCCTCGATATTAAAGCATCTTAGCAAAATACGGATGACGGGTATGAACATGACCATGCTAAAGAGAACTTTTCCAAGTTTTGAATCCCCAGCTTCTAAGATATCATGGTAATGTAGGAGGGTGGAAATGCCCTGGGATAAAGAGATGAGACCCTGGATCTTGCTCTCAGGTTGGCCTCACTTTCACTGGGAGGCCTGGGTCAGTGCTGGCCCCACTTGGGAGCTTGGCCTCCTCATCTACAGCAAGAGAGGGCTGAACCTTACCACTGCTCCTTTTAGCTCAGAGAATCTCTGATTCCATGCAACTTTTCCAGATTTGGGGAGAACCTGGGAGAAGGAAGTGTATGTTCCATGGGATCATCCCAGAAAAGAGGTAAGAGACCCCAACATATGAGGGCAAATCATTTAATGGTCTCTGACAAGGGGTGGGGGAAGACAGTGAGAACTATAGTGCCAGCAGAGGGGTTGAAGAGCCTGCCTCAAGGCTTACTACAGTCCATTCCAAAGATTTCTAGCAATGTCAGCTCCTATCCAAAAAAAATAACATGGCCCCAGGGGAATGCCCTTGTTCCATTAAAAATAACAATAAGGGGGAGGCAACAAAAATGTTTCCCTATGAGCCAACAGTGTGCAAGGGAAGTCTTTTTCTATTTGTCCTATTGCATATGAATCGATATTCACAAAGGTCAAGTTCACCTAACTGTGCTATATAGCTTGCAGTTTACAGGGTCCAAATAGAAACTCAGCAGGCTTGTGGCAATATACTCTCCCGGTGGGGTGCATGCAGCCCAAAGTGTCAATTGCCCCTGGGGTTCCTGATACTAGGGGTTTCCCTTAGTATCCAGGTTTTCCAGTTCAGCTATAAGAAGGCATGTGAAGTGCATTCTAACTTGTTAGGAGACATCTCTAATGGCTGCAGATGAAGTTCTGCCTCCCTGGCTCGTCTCCACTACTGTAGAGAATGGCCAAGTTCAATGGAATGTCTTTTTCTAAATGGTTGGTCTAATAGAAAAATTTTTACTGCTCACACAGACTGCTCTTCCTGGCTGACACTGGGGATCCTTCGTTCACACCCATGATTACAATGGCATGCTTTCTTGTCTGTCTTTTCCACTAGATGGTGAGGTCCAAAGGCAGGGACTGGGCTGGCACAGAGGGAGCATTCAACAAATATTTACTGGGAGAGGAAAAGAAGAAAAAAAATGAGGGAGGGAAGGAAGGGAAAGGAAGGGAAGGGGAGGGGAGGGGAGGGGAGGGAAGGGAAGGGAAGGGAAGGGAAGGGGGAGAGGGGTAGAGAGGAGAGGGAAAGGGTAGGGAGGGGAGGGGAGAGGAGTGGGGGGGGAGGGGAGGGGAGGGGATGAAGAAAGGGAGGAGGCAGGAAGGAAGGATTTAGCCTGATATTAGAGTTTGTCATGAGATAAAGCAGACCCTATTCTGCTTATGGTCTGGGTCCCAGTTATACCGATGACTCCTTATTCTCCAAGCCCTTCCTCCCATCCTGTCCTCTTGCTTGTCTTGTCCCCTCTGCATGGGCTTTCTCTGTGTTCTGGGAATGCTGTTTGCTCCTCCACATCCACTGCCTATCCCTGTCCTCCCTGCTCTGTGCCCTTGGAGGTTGGCTTCTTTGGGGTGCCTCTATGGGTTCCTTTGCTCTGTGACTTCTAGTTTCAGTCCCTAGTGGGAAGCACTAGCAGAAGACTAGAAGGCAGAAGAGAATGTCAATGGAGAAGTTACTCTCCTGGCTCCCTTCTTGCCTGGGGGCCACAGTAGGCTGGCTACCCCTCTTTATGGAGAGTCACTGCAGCTGCCCAGGAGTCTTCCACACACATCCCCTCTCTTATGTTCCAAAACTACTCTCTCTTCTTGCTCCTCCAGGCCAAGGATAGAAATGGCTCCCTGCTCTGTTGCTGACCCTGGCCTTGGAGATTGTCCTAAACCCTGCCTACCCTGTTATAAATAGCCTCTCCTTCAAATTACCCCCTCCTTCAACTTTCCTTAATTGTTCTGTCTGAATGTGTCACCTGTTTCCTGCCAGGACCTGACCTACGCAGGCTGCATCTCTACCTCTGAACGTGCTGCCTGGCCCCAGATGCCCCCCAAATCATGCCTCCACTAGCCACCCCTGCCTTGTTTCCCTAGTCAGAGCAGATCTCTGCCTCGCAGAACTCCTGTCCCACTGTGTGTTGTTGTCATGGATCAAAATTTCTTATGTTTGAATATGACCCCCCAGCAAAGTGGAAGCCTCTCAATGGGGAGGAATGTGCCCCACTCACTGAAGCATCCCCAGTGAACAACAGAGAGCCTGACAGAGGTGCTCATACCCGATAAATGTCTACAACCACGTGGTTCCATAACACGATTTGGAGAAAGATATCAGCAAAAAGTTGGGCTGTGCCATACTCCACCTCAAGACCAACAAGGTTACTTTCTACAGCACTGTCATAATCCTCACTGTGTGTGCCTCAGGTGACAGGGCCCTCCCCTGGGAGGACCATTCTGAGGGGGGAGGACATCATCTGTTACTCAGCTCCAAGCTGCCTCCCACTCTGGTCCTGGCCAGGGCTTAGAAACCATACAGAGCAATTCTGCTCCCTTTCCCACAGGACAGGCCTCTGGGGACATGAGGTGCATGCCACATGGCCCTAGAGTCATGGCCCTGTGAGAATTTTCTCATCCAGGCCAACCATCTTCAAACGGTTATGATATTACCATTTGAAGTTATATCCTGGCCACTCACTGTCCAGCCCCTCTCTCTGTGCACATCTTCAATTGACTGCTTTTATTATGGCCTCTTAATAAAGAACACTAGCTGCTAATGTAGCTCTAAGAGTTCTACAGGGGCCCACGGAACCCCAAGGCCATTATCTAATTCTCTTCTAAACTCACTCATTCAAGCACTTCGTAATCCCAAGCTCTTTGGGTGATATTTGAGAAGAGAGTGAGGATACAATGTGAGGGGGCAGGTATCTGTGGCTGCGAAGATGTCAAGGCTACGCTGGGTGGCTGTGCCATGGCAGATGACCAGGAGTCAGAAATCTAGAGCAACTTTAACCCTAGCTTGACCACTAATGGATAGGGTGAGCTCTCAGTTTCCCTCCATGGGAGGATAAGGGATGTGGACCAATGATCTGTCAGCATGTTTCTAGGTCTGACATTGGGCACAATTCTGGTAACTTGTGCAGCCCTCTGCTAGGATTAGTTGCTCCCCCACAGCACGTGAATCCATGAGAACACAGACTAAGGGGTCCAAGGACTATGACGTAAGGGCATCTAAATGTGTTACAAGAAATGGTACTCTTTCCTAGAGTACACTGATCTGCCCAGCTGCATTACTGGGGGAAAAAAAAATCTTATTTTACTCAAGGGAATTGTTACATTAAATTGTCAGAATGGTGTATTTTAATCAGTGCTACTCAAAGTAGGTACTGCTTACCAGTCTACGGTGCACTGGGAACAGAAATGGAGAGTACACATTTAGAAACTTTTCAAGAATTCTGACAATGACATTCCTGTGGTTTCATTTTACATTGATTCACTTTTTTCCTGCACATATCAAAGGGATCAGCTTGCAACATACAGGAGAAAAAACTTGGTCCTTTACCATAGATTGATAAGTATTAAATAGTTTTATTGCGTTTACTCATTAAGAAAGAAAAAGAGAGAGGAGAGAGAGAGAGAATGAAGTTCAGCTCTTTATTAGAAATCACCTAGATACTATTAAATGTTCACTGCTTATATTGCAGGCATCATTCCTTCCCTCCCTGCCTTATATTGCACTGCCTTCCTTCCTTCCCTCCTTCCTTTCCTCCTGCCTTCCTTCCTTTCCTCATTCTTTCTTCCTCCCTCCTTCCCTCCCTCCCTTTTTTTTAAAGTCACAAAGCAAATATCTCTCTGCAAACCTCCACAGGTTTCTCTCTGCACACAGGAGAGCTGATACAGCCAGAATGCTGTGTACCCCCGCCTCGGCCCGTCAGAAGAGGACACATTGCCTGGTGGGCCCCACCCAGGGCACATGAACTTCCCAGCCAGCAAACAAACGGGCCGTGGCGTGAATGGTCACAGAGTTGGCACACGGCTGCTCACAGACATTCTGGGCAGGCAGTCCCGTGACTTAGAAAAGAGGAGGCCGTTGGAGGCTGCCAGCTCTGTCTGCTGATTGTGAAGTATCTGGGACCTGGGGCCCCGCGGCCCCTCCGTACCAGGACAGCTCACCCGCCACAAAGGCCAGCTGCCCTCGGTCCTGACCCAATCAACTCAGCAGTTTTTTCCCAAGGCTTTAGTGAAGCTACCCTGTCTGTCACCTCTGCCCTTCAACTCTGCCTCTTACTGTTCCTTAGGCTTAAAAATACCCTCCTTCAGTGGGAGCGTTAGAGTCATTAGATCTGGATTGGAATCTAAGCTCTCCATTTATTTGCTGAGTAACCTTGGCTAAACCCCTATGTCATTCTGAATCCTGGGTTTCCTTCAGCAAAACAGGGCTAAGAGTACCCACCTTCCTGGTACCTGCTGAAGAAACAGGGTTTGAATGAATGAAAGACAGAAAGAAACAAAGAAACAAAGAAAGAGAGAAAGAAAAATTGGGTGAATAACTTCCAACTACTCGTGGCCCTTCACCCTCCTCCATGCCCACTCTGCCTGGGCATCCAGCTCAGTAGGGCACACACTGCCTTAATCTCAGAGACTTGCATTTGTGCCTTAGCTGAATGACTCTCCTGACCCATGACCTTGGCTGAGTCATTTCACCCATTAATGTCCTCTATCTCCCGATCAGTCAAATGCAAATACTAACCCCTGTCTTGCCTTCTTTGTCAAATTCTGTCAAAGCTCAAATGAGAGCAGAGATGAGAACACATTGTGACCAGGAAGGAACCAGCCACACATCAAGGCTTCTTCCCACCTGGGCCGCTCATGTCTGTGGACCGAGGTGAGAGTCGAGGGCCTGCCTGGTGCCAGCAGGCTGAGCTGACGTGCTTTCTGGCCTGCTGCCAGGCACGACATTCTCCTGCCAGTATCGTCATTCCTTTGCACGTAGGTATTTTGTCTGTGCACGGGAGGCCCTCGCTCTTTTGAGAGAGACCTAAAGAGAAGAGTCAGCAGAAAGCCTGCAGAGGTCGGCAAATGTGCTGGAGCTCTCAGCAAGTCCAGGGTCCTGTGTGCTGGACAGAATGGAAAAGTTCAGCGTGGATCTGGGCAATCAGGAAAGTGGAGGGTGACAGTCTCTCTGGCTTGGAACTAGTTCCTCCGGGTCCCCTACTGAATACAGATCACCCACGGGTTCCCCTTCGGGCTTTTCTTTGGGGTTGCTGGCCAGGGTTGCTAGTGCAAGTGGACGCTGAGTGAGGCCTCAGACACGAGCTTCCCATTCCCACCCTCTTCTCAGCAGGAGATAAAATCCATCTGCCCTGTGCCCTCCTTTCTCCCCCAACCCAACCTCAGTTGTCCAAACTGTACCTAAGCTCTCCCAGAGATATTCAAGCTGAAAGTCAGTTTTTTTTTCCTCTTTGATCTCGCTTGGCACTCCCTAAGCACAGCACGCACCATCTTCCGTTACACAAGTCATGACAAATACGCTTACCGAGAGCTAATGGGAGAGACACCGTGAGAGGGACGACGCTTTGAGAGCCCCCCTCAACCCTCAGAGCAGCCAGACAAAGCAGGTGCTGTTCTTATTCCCACTTCACAGAGGAAGACGTAGCATCTAAGGGGCCACAAAGTGAGGAAACAGTATCGCCGAGACCTGAACCCGGGCCGTCCAACCAAGCTGATCCCCGCTTTGCCAGCTCGGTGCGACAGGATGAATGTTCTGCTGGGAAGGGTGTTCCATACTGGTCTGTCCAGCACGGTAGCTACCAGCCCACAAGGCTGCTGAGTACTTGAAAGGTGGCTAACGGGACTCAGGACAGATTTTAACTTTATTTAGTCTCGGCTAATTTCCCCATCAACAGTCGCGTGTGGCTGGCGACCGCACGTGGCTAACGCGCTGCACCCCACGGTGCCACATACATGATGGCAGCTACTGGCACTCGGCCCTGCATCACCCAGTTTAGACTCTGTGCCCTTTGAGAAGACCGGGTTGAGCCTTCCTTCTTAGCCCGTGGTGGGGGCTCAGCAAATACCGTCGTGATGGGCCATCCTTGCGTAGCACTCCCATGAGAACTGAGTGAGGGGCTGGCCTCGGTCATGAAACCGCTGTGTGAACTGGAAAATTCCACACCCCCTAGGGGCCTCAGGTGCCTCACCTACACAATGGGGGACGAGTCAGGTGGCAGCCGGGCATCGCCTGCCCCGCAGGCCTTACCTGTGCGGAGAGTCGGGGTCGAAGCAAGTCTTGGTGACATCGGTGATCTCGGGGTCACAACACTCTCCGCCGTCAAAGTTGAACCGTTCATAGTTGCAGTCCATGTCACACACCCTGTTGTGCTGCTTCTTCACGAAGGCGGGGTGGCGTAGGTGGCGGCAGTCCCCGCCGTCGTGGCCGGTCAGCGTGTGGTTGCACTCGGGGTCGCAGTTCTCATCCCCGATCTTGCTGATGTCACAGTTGGCCAGCACGAGGCGGTGGCGCAGGGAGGAGTTGCTCACCTCCAGCACCTCCAGCTCCCAGGAGATGTTGTAATGCTTGAAGGCCTCGGCCAGCTGCCGGTGCTGGAAGTCAATCTGCTGGCGGCTCACCGTGGGGTTCTCGCGGCTGTCGTCGTAGAGGTTGACCACACGGTAGCGCACCACCTTGGGCCGGCGGAATCGCGGGAGCTGGTTGTAGCTGGCGATGACCTCTGTGTGGTCACACAACGTCTGCCCGCACAACGGAGGCTCCAGACTCGTGTCCAGCAGGAAGCCGTGGGCACCGCTGTGTTCCACTTGGGGGATGTTGCCATCCTTCATGGGGGACCAGGCGCGCTTCACATTGTCCCAGTTCTCCTGGAGGAGGAGCTGAGGTAGAGGCGTGTGGAGGCCACGGGTTTCCATATCCGACAGTATCTCCCGCTGAGTCCTGGCCACCTTCCACAGACTGAAGCGCTCGATATAGCCCCGATAGTTGTGATTCAGAGCGCTGCCTCCCAGCATGAGCACTTTACACTTCTGGGTCAACGGGCTGAATATGCCGCCCACCTGCTCCCCGGAGGTTGCCACCTGGGCGCCATTCACGTAGAGCTTCATCAGCCGCCCGTCGTAGGTGGCAGCTAGGTGTACCCACTGGCCTGGGAGGTAGCTGCGGTACGCATGGATGGTGGTCCCCTGCCGGGCCCGGTCTGTCTTCAGGGAGAAAAAGTAGCGTGGGTCTCTGTTGCCTTGGTCACTGACGGTGTGAATTCCCACGACCCATCCTCGGTCACGCGAGGTATATGAACATTTGTCATATAGCCCTATGTGGCCCGAAGAGAGAAAGATGAATAAATAAAGGATGGAAGGGGGTGGTGGTGAGTTATTTCTCCCTGATAAAACTTATATCAGGATGTCCTAGACCAGCGGTTTTCAAACTGTGCTCTGCGAGAGCCAGCAGCTACTAATGGAGGCTCTGGGACCACCCTTCGGGCACACTGAGGGCCGGAGGGACGGAGAGGACAGGTGAGCTGGCTTTGGGGGTTGCTCACCACAACCTGTAGCCCAAACAGTTTCACTTGTATTGGTTTTGAGTATGGAACTTACAAGAAAGGTTTCTGTTGTAGAATGGGGAGTTGAACTAAACAAAATACCAACAATCATAATAATGGAAATCTGAACACCTTCGATTTTGCAAGACTGCTGTATGGGTAAGGGGGCTTTGTGATTAAGATGGTATTTTCAGTGTGGGATGATACAGGAGGTGAGAGGTGAGTCAGCGGTGGTGATAATGCACAGAAGTTGCTCATTTAGAAGGATGGCCCCTACTACGGTCTCCATAACTTTGAGTGCACGTTAACGATTAGCAGTCATCAAAAGGCCAGCGGTGGTGAGCCATCAGGAAAGTTGGCACAGAGAATCAAGGGTCAAGGGCTGCAAAGCTAACGCTTTTAGCTCCTAATAGGAATCCTGGTTAGCCCTGAAACTCATCCCCAAAGAAAGGCAGGCATGCTTAATATCTGAGCAAGAAAGCTTTAAAAAACATTTTTTTTTAAGTTTATTTGTCTATTTTGACCAGGAGAGAGAGCAAATGGGAGGTGCAGAGCGAGAGGGAGGGACAGAATCCCAACCAGTCTCTGCACCGTCAGTACAGACCCTGATACAGGGCTCAAACTCATGAACCTCGAGATCATGATCTGAGCCGAAACCCAGAGTCGGACGCCTAACCAACTGAGCCACCCAGGCGCTCCTGAGCTAGAAAGGTTTTTAAAGATCACAATTCCAACTTCTTCACTCGACAGGTGAGGGACTTCAGACCCAGAAAATGAAAGACATTTGTCAGGTTACAGAGTCACTGACAAATTTCCTGAGACCCAATTCAGCTTGCTTTTCTCTGACACTAATGCTAATATTTATAAAAGAATGAAATGAAAAGCACTCTCTTAACATAAAAAGATGTTGGGGACTCCTTCATTAAGTAAAATCTTCCAAACCTCTACAACAGGTCAAGCATTGTACTAAGGTCTACACGTGTGTTAATTCATTTCATCCACGTAACACTTTTAAAGTAGTGATGTTAACAGAGGCAGATATGGAAATGGATGGGTTTAAGGTCAACTGACTGGTAAGAGGATCCCAGACCCTGGGATTCACTACCCTGTGCACTAACTCTACAGGCATCTCTCTCTCCCCCATCAATGCCACCAGGGATCTGGGACACACCAACCTCCTGGGGGTACCACAAGCTGGGTGTTTGGGAAAGTCCCAAGGCTGACGCCTCTAGCTTTACTCTGGGAACCCCAGGAAGTCACTTAGCAGATTCTCTCTGGATCAAAAAGTATCTTTATACTCACCAACCCCTATTCCCCAGCCCTTCTGGAATATACCCAGTGTCCTTGGCACAGACAGGCTGTTGGATGAGGAAGAGGACTTTCTAATTAAGAATGCATTTGAAGTGTGGGATGATGTACGAGGCCAGGTGGGAGGAGAAAGAGAGGGAGATGAGAATGAATAAAAGATGCCCATTTAGAAGGACGGTCCCTACTTTGAGCTGGTGAGTTTCTGCGGTCACCATAACTTTGAGGGTGCATCTGCCATCAGCATGCATCAAACGATCATGGAGAGCTTCCAGTAAAATCAACAGAGGAGGCCCACACAGTCTTTACTCCTTTGTGAGCACTGGGGCCTCAGAACTCATGTCGATCTGTTAGCAGCTGATGTGGATGGCAGTTTGGGCCTGGCATCTAAGTCTGCCTATACCCCTCCGCCTACTCCTGTCCAACAGTCCTTCAGGCAATGGCTGGGGGTCTCCTCACAAAGTCAACCTGCTCTCATCTCATTGGCTGGGCAACCTTGGGTGAAGCACTGAATAATACCTCCTCTGGGTCTTGGTTCTCTACCTGGTAAAGGAGGGGACTGAATGGAGTCCCCCTCACACACCTGGCCCAAGTCTGCTCTTCTGTGTTTCCAGGTTTCTGAATGGCTAAAACAGAAACCACCTCCTCCTAGAAGCTCTCCGTGATAGCCCTGTAAGGAATGCCCGTTCTCTCCTCTGAACTCATTTTGCTTTTAGGCAACTAGACACTTGTCCTCTGGTTCTGGAGTCCCCCTAGACTGGATGCTTCTGGAGAGTGAGGACTCTGGCTGGACCATCTGTATATCGTGCCTAGCACCCTGCACCATGCCTTGCCTACAGCAGGCACTCAGTAAGTGTCTCATGATGGAGCACAAGAAGGATTCCTGAAAGACTGGGAGAAGGAAAAAGGACAAGCAGAATCAAAGGCACTGATTTATGTCTCCATGGCTAACGGACAGGGAGAATCAGAAGAAAGTGTGTGTTCTTAGTACCGTAGAAAACCCAGGATCTTTGGATTCAGAGTAAGTAATTCTGATGAAAGCAATTCCTAGCCATACATCTGGGGAAAATCACTTCCCTTCTACAGATCGTAATCCTCTTGCCGATATCCCTCTTTAAGCATGCTGTCCTACTTAACAGACACGGTGGAGGCCCCGTCCTTGGCACACGGTAGCTGTCCCAGTGTGAGTTCAGCTTGAAGACACTGGAGGGTCTAGGACCGATGTCAATGATGACATGTGGGAAACGACTAGAAATAAAATACAGAAGGGCCAAAGAGAGAAGGCACCCCGAAGGCATCTTGGCTGATGTATCAAGAGCTGATAGAATGAAGCCTCGAAAACGTCCAAGTCCTCCTCAAACCCACTGACAAACCCGACTTAGAAATCACACATCTCATCTCCTGAGCTGCTGTCAGGCTGCTGAATGTGAAAATCTGCACTGACCTCTCCAAAACTGAAGCTCTGACTCCGGATTTGGAGTGAGTTACCCAATCTATGGGTTGCCACTTGCTACAGGGATCAGTGAGAGCCACATTCCCTGGAGCCACCACTCTGGTGTCCCGGGTCCCACCACTGAGCTCACCTTCTCTTGCTCCCCTGGCTAACCCCGCCCCCTTCAACAGGAAATTCTTCTAATGAGAAAATTAACATCTGAAACAGGATCCCTTTTCCCTCTCTCTTTCTCTCTTTCTCTCTCTCTCTCTGCAGGTTTTTTATTATGCCAGGGGCTCTCAGTCCCTGGTTTTCCTGTTGCCTTTGGAAGGCAGCTAGCTGGGTTAGCAAGGTAAAATGTTTACACATCTGTAGGGTGCCCTCCGTTCAGAACCTTCCTGGGGCTTGGGACTCAGGCTCAAGCCACCTCTGTGTGCAGTTGAGAGAGAAGAGAGAAGCAGCGAGAAAGGCCAGACTCTGGGACATGGAGCGGGGAGACTAAGAGGAGGCTTGGCCCCAGGAGGCTGGGAGGAAAGGCAGAGAGGCTTTTCAGTGGAACCCAGAGGAAACACATTGAGGGAACTGAGAACCTTGAAGCAGTGGCTTCAGAAGTTCAGAAGGAAATATTTACCTGGAGTATAAGTGGCAAAAGGAAATCACCGAACTTCAACAAGGTGGGGGGTGGGGGGTGGGGGGAGTAAAATAGTGATGGGGATTTATTTCTGTATGAAAATAATTTAATCAACAGTAGCCACATTTCAGGGGGCTGGAAGGGAGACACCGCTGTCTCACTAGCCCAGAACCAGGGATCTGGAACCAGAGATCCGGGCTCAGCTTGCCAGATGACAAGTCACACCATCCCCCCCTCTTATGCTGCCGGGCCTCATTTCCCTTCTCTGAAAAAGGAGAAGTTTGGATTAAATGATCCCCACCTACAATTTAAGAGCTCTTTTGTTCACTGCTAGAATGGTTCCTTGTAAGCAGAAGGAGCTCAAAAATAGGTGTTGATCTGAATCTGATGCCTCGTGTCAATCCCAGTCCTTGCATACTTAGGTTCCCTGTCCTCTGTGTATCTCCACAGAGGGACACAGAACAGTGTTCTACGAAGGACACGCGAGCACCTTCCCCACCTTCACCTTGTCCCTCCCCACAGCTGTCCAGGAAGATAGAGACATAGTGAAGGAAACGGGGAGAGGCGTTTCTGAAGTGGCCCCATCTGTGTGCTGCTGGAAGTTGATCCCAGGGGACACATCCCCATGTGACAAGATGAAGGCTACGGGGCAATCCTGCACACAATCTACATCTAATTAGCATAAGCCTGCCTCAAGGCTATAAACGCATAGAAGCAGACACTGAAAGTGTGCAGAGCCCATGAGGTGTCTAGGGCACTCTTACAGACGTGGAGAAGTCCAGCCCCAGACCTGGGAGAGGCTTGCCCTGAGCCTCATAGTAATCACCGGTCCCTCAAACCCTGGTCAGCTGGCCTCTCTAATGTGCTCTTATCTTCCTGCAGCTAGGCTTGCTTTGAAATGGGCTTCTAACCCCCCCACCCCCACCCCCAGAAGTCTCCTGCCTACTTATTTTTATTGTCTCTTTTTCTTCTCACCTACCCACTGAGCCTCACCCTGGAGATAAAGAGCATATGTAAAAGAGGCTAGCCCAAAGGCAGAAGTCTCCCAAAATCTTGGCCAGGGCTGTACCAGGAGTCCTCTGTACCTGGGGGTCACCCCCTCAGGATCACTTTAATGGCACTGTCCCAGGGCAGCTCTGTCTGACCATTCCATTCCACTCCAGGAACAGACAAATCTTCCTCCCATATATCCATCACATTCCTTCCGGTCTGAAAACTCACCACTTCTGTAATTACTCATCCAGTGTCTGTGTTTCCCATCTGTGGGTCTGTTTGGTTCATTTCAAAGTGCCCAACATTCTGTACAGACCCTGGTGTCTTACAGGTGCTCCATAGAGTTTGTCATCGCAAACTAAACACAAAGGAACAGGAGGGACATTTCCCTATTGCTGTGTTCTTTACAAGAGCATAGGACCCTTCCTTTATTTAGAAGTTGCTATGTCCCGTGTGTTCTAGATTAATTCTCTCACTTAACCTTCACAATGAAACTCTCAGCATGGCCCGCTTGCCAGAGGAAGCTGGGGCTCAGGGAGGGAAGAGGCTCTCCCAAAGCCTGAAATCCAGGCCTATAGAATTCCCAGGCCCAGGTGCTTAATCACGTCACTGCACTGAGCCCAGTGGGCTGTTTGAAGGCACGGACCCCTCCGAAAAGATCTAAGTCCCACAGCACCAACATAAGCAAGTTGACTTGAACTGCAGGCCAAGAGGCTGCTTTCCAGTCATTCTTCTGCCTAAACAACTGACTGAGGATCAATGGTTCTTTACTACTACGCATCATCTGTTCTCCTTGGCTCACCACACTTCATGGGGACCCAAGATGTGCCTGGGCCTTGTTCAGATGTCCAGAATGCCTTCCAGACCTTGTCTTCAGCACCTGGATTTCTACCGCAGGCTTCCCTACCTGTTGGTTTCTGACCCAGGTCTCCTCCAGCCTCCAGGATCTATACAAAAATGTGTTGTTTTTTTTCAAGGTTGTAGTCATATCATCAGCTGCCTCCCACCTTCCTTTCTGTTAGTTATTGGCTGAATCATGTACCCCCCAAATTCATATGTTGACATCCTAATTCCCAGTACCTCACAATGTGACCTTATTCGGAGGTTGGGTGTCTACAGAGGTGATCAAGCTAAAATAGGATCCTGAGGGTGGGCTCTGATCCAGTATGACTGGGGTCCTTGTAGGAAGAGAAAACTGGGACACAGACACACACAGAGGGAAGACCATGAGAAGACACAGGGAAACAATGGCCACCTGTAAGCCAAGGAGAGAGGACTCGAAAGAAACCAATACTGTAGACACTTTGTGCTCAGACACCAAGCCTCCAGAACTGTGAGAAGATAAATTTCTGGTGCTTAAGCCACCCGGTCCATGAAACTTCGTTATGAGAGCCCCGGCAGACCAGAACGCCATCATTCTACAAGTTTCCGAAGCTCTCCCGCTAAAATTTCTCTACAATCTATCCCATCTCCCACTGCCCCGTGCCCATTGCAGAATCCTCCTCTGGTTAGGATACATTGCCTCAATGTAATCCGTTCCCAGGGCGATCAGAGCAAGGTGTATCAGGAGGAAACAAAGACTGGAGGTATGGTCACGGCGCACAGGGAACATGCCTCTCGGGGAAGGGGTGCTTCCATGTTTTGGCTCGAGTGTACGTAATTGAAGGTCATCGTGCGTGTTGAGCACGTGGGGAGTTGCTTCTGTGCCAAAGCGTCTTATGGTTACAGCCATCTTGTATAACAAGTGCTGTTTACCGCTGAGAAACCTGAGACTCAGAGAGGTGAAGTCACCTGCCTAAGGTCACACAGCACTAAGTGGTAGGAGGAGCTGGAATTAAAGACTTCTAATTGCAAGTTCAGCTCCCCCCACAGATGATTGAGACCTCAGCTATGCCTCCACGCTGTGCTGTCGTTATGGGGTTTTCCCCCCCTAGGATGTTTTCCAGGCATGATTTAAGTCAACACAAAATTAGCTCAGATAACGCTGGACTTTCTCACCGTCTACAGAGGACAATTAGCAAAGGATGACAATTATATCAAGTTTATATTATTTGTTTTTCTCTCGGGGGCACCTGGGTGGCTCAGTCAGTTAAGCATCTGACTTCCGCTCAGGTCATGATCTCACAGTTTGTGGGTTTGAGCCCCACGTCGGGCTCTGTGCTGACAGCTCAGAGCCTGGAGCCCGCTTCTAATTCTGTGTCTCCCTCTTTCTCTGCCCCTCCCCTGCTCAGGCTCTGTCTCTGTCTCTCTAAAATGAATAAACGTTAAAAAAAATTTATTTGTTTTTCTCTCATTGGTAGAGTGGACATGGAAGGAGAAGGATGCTCTACCTGGGTCATTTTGGCTGGTGACAGAGCAGCATTTTCAAATAATGAGAAGGATGAGGAACTTTTGCTGAAAGCCTCTAGGTAGCAGGCCTTCTGCTAGGCAAAAAGATCCCACTCGCTGCTTGTCATGATCCCGTGTAGTGGGCTTTCCTGACAGTCCTTTAACAGACAAGGACACTGAAGTAGAAAGAAGCAACGTGATCTCCCCTCAAGGATCCCAGCGAAAGAGTGGTGGAGTCACAACTAGGCCAACTCTAAAGCCAGATGCTTTCCTTCAGTGGGAATAACTCTTGGCCCACAGTCAAGGTTCTTGTGGTCAAGGTCTGCCATTGCTCTGCTGTGGGTCACTGGGAAAGCAGTACCCCCTCTCTAGGCATCCTCACACCCTGCCCTAGGAGGTAGGAGGGTCACATCAGATGGCCACAGAGGCCCCTTCTGTCTCAGACTCCCTGTGACTCTGAGATCCCAGGTCCATCAGACATCCCTGCCTTGGTTCCCACTGTGGGAGATGTATAGTCTCAGAGGAAGAAGTCTAGGGGGAAAGAAGGCAATTTCAGGACCATCCTCTACCAGAGGAACAGAAGCAGAGGTGAGAGGATGTGGGTATGAAAGGGGGAATTTGGGTCAAAAATCTGGGTTTTTTTCAGGAGGCTAAAAAAGTTAAACGCTAAAGGTTGGAGCCGGTCCCTTTTTGTTTTGTTTTGTTTTCCCTTCCATGATTTAATGGCTGGTATTAAAGCCACAGAGGAATGCTTGAGAGAGCAATCCTATGGAAAGCTTTTATCTGTCTAGAGGAGAGTGATTAAAACAGACAGATTTGGGTTAAGTATACCCATGGTCCCTGCACTTGGTTCAGTCGGGGGGGAAGACCACCAAAATGACCCCAGAGGACTCAGCAGCACCAGGCATTCAGAGGAGAGCTGGGACGTCACCGAGGTGGGGACCTGAGGGAGTGCTCCTCAGCATCTCATTCCTCAGGGCTCCCCTTGACTCAGAGGACTGATCGTAGGCTCAGTGGAAGGAGGAGGCTTGAAATAAATCACACCTTGCTGGAGGCTTATCCCAAACTACACTGAGTTCTAGACATCCAGGTCTCCTGGTGTAAGAGAGGCAAAGGTACCAAGAGGAGCCCTCTGAAGGAAATCACAGGGTCAGGACTAGCTCAGACGCCCCGATGTATTGGCCACGCAAGGGAACACGTGGGGCCAGACCTCCCTTTGCAAGACGGCATGGGACAGCAGGAAGAGTGCCCACGGTAGTATCTGTGTCTGCTCCCCACCTGCATTTGTTTTTCCTGCTGCGAACCATTACCTGAGAGCCCTCTCACTCCATGAGTCTGCTTACCTTATTTACTCGCTGTCTGACCTTGGAGGAGTTCAGTTCTCTGAGCCCCAGCTTACCCATGTATACTCCAGGGATTAAAAAGTCTTATTCTGTATACTTCACAGACCTCTTTTGAGAAAGAAAGGAGACAAATGTATGCATATTTCCTTGTAAACGATTTAAGGCTATCAAGATGTAAGGCAAGGTTCACAAGAGTATACTTGAGGGTTCCTGAAACCCGTAAGTTTTATTAATATGCAGACTCCAGGGTATGCTTGGGATGGCAAAGTGCTCTTGAGGGCTCACGGTGCACCTGTGTCTCCCTCTGGTTCTTGACTCTCCAGTCTGCCTCCTTTGCTCATATGTAAGCAGACTGTGTGGACATGGAAAGGTCAGGACTTTACGGAGCAATAAATATACATTTAACGCGGGCCCTACCATTCGATAACTATGTGACTTGGGAAAGTCAGGGTACGTCTTTTAGTATCAGTCTTCCCGTGTGTAAAATGGGGTGATACTATCTACCCCTGGCAGTTGTAGGGGGAAGTAATGAGATCATGAACATACCAGAACTTGGCACACGGGCACTGGCATGGTACATGGCTTAAGCACGTGTACTATGAAGTCTTATCTGTCGGAATCCCAGCTGTGCCACTTGTTAGCTATGTAGCCTTGGGCAAAATCCCTTCACCTACCTGATAGTTTTCTCAACTGTAAACTGATAAGAACAGTATTTAACGCACAGTGCCATTTTGAGGATTTACTGAGAGAATGCAAACACTCATTTGCATAGCACATAACACAGGCTACACTTTTTATTGAAAGGAATAAATGTCTGTTCCTTTTCCTCAGAACTGTGACCAGTTTTTCTCCCTTCCCCTGTGCTGTTAAACGTTATCCCTTCCGACACTATTCTCCGAAACAGAAAGGCATGCTCCTCGCTCTCTATTTCACACATTGTCCATGAAATTGGAGCAGACAAACTTTCAGAAAAAGAAAGTGGCGGAGGAAAGGAAGAAAATGACAGAGAAGATAAAAGAGGTGGAGGAGAAGGAGGAGAAGGGAGAGAGGGGGATTCATGCATTTTCGGTTTGCTTGCCTTTAGAAGTTGCCCTACCCAAACCAGACCCCGACAGACTAAGTGGTCCTGATGCTGGAGCCGCCCTGGAGAAGAGAGCGCACTCTGGGTCATTTTGATGAAGATCTACAAGCTTTTCCCGCTCACTCACCAAACCTCAGAGACTATGATACCACATTCCAGACAATTCTCAAGGACCATTCCGTCCTGCCCTCCACATTCTTCAAGCTCTTAGCTTTCATCATTCATGGAATCGTGCATAGGCAGGGCTGGAGGCTCCTTCAAAGTTAATTATATCATCCATTTAACACCTAACTTCCTGCTTGAATCACCCGTGCAGCATCCTGACAAGTGACTGTACACAATTCAGAATTAGAGAACCCCGTGCCGTGTGAAGAAGGCTTCTGCCCCTTTGGGCATTTCTCAGTGTTCTCCTTCAGTGAATCCAAATCACCTCCCTTTTTTTTTTTTGCCATCCAGTGGATCAGCTGGCCAGGACCTGATCTCCAGGGATCTGTGCCCTCTATCCCAGGACAGCCGGGAAGATGTCTGAGTCTCTTGATTGTGTTATCCCTGGCTCTTTTATTCCCCAAGTTAACATCCCCAAGCCCTGCCTAATGTATCTACTCACCCAATCACCAATTCATCCAACACATCTTCACAAGACATCTACTGTATCAGGTCCTACCTGGACATTCGGGGTGGAGAGCATGACCAGACACAGCCTGTACCCTCTCACAAGAGACCAGCTCTTCCCTAGTGCTAGTGCCTCTGTTGATGCCATGTGGATATACCAGGAATTACTAATATGCAGTTAGCAATACCTATTATTATCATGCCTGCCTCCTTACGTTATCCCTCAGATCACTACTCTGATTTGTTCTAATGCCACTCAGAGCCACGCAAACCTACTGAGAAATAAAGAGAGCCACCATTTATGACGTGCCATGTACCAGGACAAGAATTTTATGGGCATCATCTCGTTGAATTATTACAACTAGTCTATAAGGTCTCTTGGTCCCATTTTATGCATGAGGAAACTGAGACTCAGTTTCCTTGACTTAGCAAAGGTCTGTGGACTTGTAATAACATAAACAAGATTAGAAACCAGCTCCCTGACTCCAAAGTCAAGTGCTTAGCCAATGTCTCATCCTTTCTGTGAATAAATATAAGCAACAATTATTTTAAAATTAGTTGAATATTTATTTCTTCATATGTTTCTTAGCGCTTCCTTATATTGATTATACACTCTGTTGGTTATAACGATACAGGAAGCATTCTTAAATTTTCCTGAAGTTTTAAAGTGTACAAAAAGAGTCTTAATTATTTCATTTGCTTTTCCCAGAACTCTATAAGGGGAGAAAAATAGAAACGTATGATTCTGTTTGTGCAAATGGGGCAAGTGAGCCTCCGAGAGGGTAAGAGACTACGTTTGTTCACCACTCTGCATCTAGAGCCTTCTATAGAATACCTAGAATATAAGCACTCAGTAAACATTTGTTGAATGAGTGAATAAATGAGCAAATGAAAGAAATATGCCCACGGCTTGTGAGGAAACCCAATTTGAGGAGATTTTGAAGTTTCAAGCCATCTTTAGAGTACTGGAACAAGAGCCCTGATGTGGAGGCAGGAGTGGCATCTTTGCAACCTGAGTAAGCCTCTTCTACTTCTTGGCCCTCAATTTCTCCATCTGTATAATGGGGGCTTCCATCCACGGTCACTAGGTTTGGTGGTTGTGTAAAGTGCAAAAAGGAACGAGAATGCAATGCAATGTGTAAAATGCAAAATGCAACAAGGAATCGGTAAAGAAAGTGTAAGTTAGCCGTGTGCTGGCATAACTAAGCTGTGTGATGCGGCCAATCACACCCCCTCTCTGGTCCACTTTTCTCATTGCTGAAAAGAGAAGACTGTAGTGTAATAACTTCTAGGGAGTCTGTGGAAACTGCAGGGATAAGATTTCTAAGTTGGGAGTCATAAGCCGTGAACTTCTGCCCTGCTTTGCCACTAATGTACTATTATTGATCTTGGGCAAATTCCTTTTCATTCAGGGTCACATCATGACTTTCCTGGGCTCTGGGCACTTTTCCCTTCCTCCATAAATATATATATATATAATTATATTTTATGATTGCATTGGCATAAAGATATATACAGTCAAGAGGCTGGATCCATCATTACATAATACATGTTATTATATAGATGATTTTCTTCTGATTTTAAAAGATATCAAGCCATTTTTATTGGCCTCTAAAAGTACCTTGCACTTCGGGTACCACACTGGCTGTGCCTAATAGATAAGTTGGCCTTGGCTCCATGTCTGGACCTGACATCCTCATCTACAAAATAGCACCGGGAGGGTCACTGAGCACCTCTAGCTTAACCCAAAGAGCTGAGAGGGATGGAGAAGGTTCCCACGTGGGTGAGCCAAGTGATGTAAATTTCGTAACTGACGCAGACCCACGGCAAGTTATGTAAAAACGCACCCCAGACAGTGTGGGCTGAGCTCTGGAAACAAAAGCTCCTCTTTCGGGTGAGCCTGCCATCACCTCATCCTGGCCCACACAGCCAGGGGTGAGCCTTTCAGGGAGAGTGATGGCAAAATGAGATAAGAAAGGGACGCGGCCAGACAGGCAGATTCCCACTCTGCTGTGCACGGCTGGTGCCATCCAGAATTACTCTTCTGTGCAGG
Source organism: Prionailurus bengalensis (assembly GCF_016509475.1). Lineage (NCBI taxonomy): Eukaryota > Metazoa > Chordata > Mammalia > Carnivora > Felidae > Prionailurus > Prionailurus bengalensis. The sequence goes on along the minus strand of NC_057359.1, from coordinate 76,033,230 downwards.
GAGAGTGGTGATGCCTGATGTTCCCCGAGCCCTCACTGTCTGCCAGGCGCTGGGGGAAGCTGGGTGGATTAGTGCAGGCAGGCGACACAACAATCCAAGCAGGGAGGCAGTATTATTATCTCCATTTTACAGATGAGGAAACTGAGGCTCAGAGAAGCACAGATAACTTGCCCAAGCCTGAGTAACTGGCTGGCAAGTCACACAGGTGGGATTCGAGCCTAGGTAATCAGATTCGAGAGTCCCTGTTCCTAACTTCTAAATTATGCTTCCCAGCTGGGAGAAAACAGACTGAGCGAGGACAAGGAGTTCTTAATTATCCACAAATAAAGTATAAAGTATAATAAAGCATAATATGTAATCCACCTCTAGTAGAGGTGCAAGCAAAGAGAATTTAGCAGAAGGAGTGCTTGATTCGGATGAGAAAAAAAGGCTCAGGGAAGTTTTCCTGGATGAGTGACACAGAGACAGCCCCGCATAAGGAATGGGGTCTGGGTGGGGGAGGCTGGGCAAAGACCTCCCAGCTGAAGGGGAAACATGAGGCAAGGCTAGGTGTTGTGCTGTCACTGGAAGAGGGCTCTGGACATGGGGAAAGACCTTGGCTTTTTTTTTTTAAGTTTATTTATTTATTTTGAGAGCAAGCATGAGCAGGGGAGGGACAGAGAGAGGGAGAAAGAGAAAATCCCAAGCAGGCTCTGCCCCATGCGGGACTCAAACTCATGAATGTGAGATCATAACCTGAGCCAAAATCAAGAGTCTGACGCTCAACTGACTGGGCCACCCAGGTGCCCCAAGACCTCTGCTTTTGGTGGAATTGAGGGTGCACAGCATAGCAGAGGGAGACGAAATTGCAAAGGCTGCCTGAGACCACGGTGCCAAGGGCTGTGAATGTCATGCCAAGAGATGTGAAGTCTGTTCCACAGACAACAGGGAACCTTTGGTGGTTTTGAGGAAGAGAGTCCACGGGTGGGGATTCGGGAGGTCATTAGCTCAGGGTTTCATCGTATTCTTATCAATAGGGTCACATTGCTGAAATAGACAGGTCTGTGTCTGAGGACTCCCTGTCCAGTGCTCATGGGGCAATCTGGAGTCATTACCACTGAAGACTTAAAAAGGAAAGCATGGAGTATAAACAACCTTTTGAAGAGAGAGGGCTGACAGACTTTTCAGATATTAATTTTCTACTGTCTTATTATATACCATAAAATCATGAATTATGATTCAACCCACAGGGCCTCGTTAAGGCTCTAGAATGATAAATGGTAGTTAGAGATCCCTGGGACTTCAGAATTTTAGTTTTGTTCCACTAGGAGGAGGATGATCTAGTTCAGCATTGGGTTTGGTCTCTGAATGATGTTGACCAATTATTATCTACCTTCCGGGGTTGGTTTCCCCACCTACTCAACTGGGAGAGGGTACAGAGTTATCGTGAAGCTTCTCTTCTGCTCAGATAGCCTACTACATAAGTTCTTGAGGTGCAGGTCTTGTAACTCCCTTGACTTTGTGCTCTTGAGTGCTTAGCCTCGGACCTGATACATGGTTGACCCAATAAACATCACTAAATGCATGAAATGAATTGAGCTCTTAACTCAATGCTGCCGTGGAATATTTAGGGGATTTTAAATGGAAAGTTTGGAGATGGTCACAAAACCATTTTGGCTTTTTTTTTTTTTTTTTTTTTTTTTTTACACACAAAAAAGCATAAAACAAAGCAGATCAGTAACCCAGACAGGCCAGTATTTCCTCCCTGGCTGTAAAAGATGCTGAGGAACTTAAAGAGTCTGGAACAGAGCAGACTGATAAGGAGGAGGCCAAGGACACTGAAAGGTCAAGGAGAAAACCAAATGTGAAAAAGTGTGGAGGTAGGGATATGTTTTCTAGGAACACATTCTCTTTAATAAAAAAAAAAATCCATGTAAGACAATGGTTCTCAAACAGCAGATATCTTGCTGTTTGCCCACACGGCATTTAGTAATGCTTATGCAGACATTTCTGATCATCACAACTGAGGGTGGGGGTCGCTACTGCATCCAGTGGGTCAAGGCTAAACATTCTACAATGCTAAATATCCTGCAACCAACAATTATCCATTCCAAAACATCAACCATGCTGAGTTTGAAAAACTGAGATACAAGCAACTAGGAAAAGTTATGGTAAGCAACAGTATTCAGGGAGGAAGCTGAATGTGGGGCTAAGAAATTTAGACCTGGTCTGGAACATGGACTCCAAGGACTGATTCTACCATTTACTTGCTGTGTGACCTTGGGCAAGTCATTTAAATTTCCCGTACCTCAGTTCTCTCAGCTGGAGACCAGGGATTGCAATAGTACCTATTTCAGAGGGTCATTCTAAGGATTAAAGACTTAATAGATGCAAAGTGTTCAGAATAGTGCCTACCACATAGTATGTGTTCAATATGTTAGCTATTACCTTTTACTATGCATAGGTAATAGGGAACTATAGTAGTTTCAAGTTCAAGAGAGAGGCAAGAAAGCCCCTTCAGTCACTGATAATCCTGATACTCCCTGAAAAATGACCTATCATGTGACTATTAGATCCACCCACTTAATAAGCCTTCTGCTTCAGATGACACTACAGGTTAGATGTGTCTGAGTTCGTCTTGCTGTTTGCAAGCACTTCCTGTCTGGGCTCTGTTTTCCAGATAGCCCACAAGACCTGGGCCAGCATCTGACTGCCTCCCAGTCCAGACTCCTCATGGTTTTAATGAATAAGTGGAAGGAGACAGAGGAAGCCAGACATGAAGACAGATGGAAAGATGGAAAGGCAGAAAGCCTTCCACGAAAGCTGCTGCCAGTGACACACACTGTTCACAGTGATTCCAAGGACAGAGTTGGGGACATATTTTAGAGGTTTGTGTAAGCTACTGATACTGTTCTCTTGGAGCCCTTGTTTGTAAACAGATATTTCTGCTGACACTGGGCTTTGTAAGGGCGGACAGAGTAGGGTGGGGGTGGTGTTGGAGAAAAAGGCAGGTTGTGTCCGAGAGCCTTAGACCATGTGTTTGTTGTTGAGAATACAAAGACCTTACTGTATTAAATGAAAATGCTTGTTTTACAAGGCGAGTGGGAATATGATAGGTACATGTCGAAAATGCTTCGGAAACTGAAACAACCCCATGCCACGACGGCTTCCTGCTACATCATGCATCCAGGGGCACACACAGAGCATGAAAGCTCAGAATCACTATACAAGGGTTTCGGGGGTTCTGGGCAAAGAGAGTCCCAAGAGTTAAGTGACTGGCAGCTCCCTTCTCTGTTCCCTTTATGAAGCTTGCCCTTTCCCAAAGATCCCTGCCTCTATTTCACATTCTCTATTGGTTTTCCACCACCTGCTGACCTAAGAATGGCAGCTGTTATTGATCTAAAATATTAGTGTTGATAAAGGAACCTCCAGTAGTCTAGACTCAGATTCGGAGCACTACTGGGAATACTTATAATTATATAACTATGCAAGCAGAGCAGCTGAATTTTTTCAAAGTAGTTTTCAACTTCTAAAGTGGGGTTTTCAAATTGTTGTCTAGTAGAAGCATAGGGCTCAGTGGAGGTGTCTCGAGATTTTTTTCAAGGACTGAGAGTGGCATAAGAATAAGAACTGGAGTCTTCTAACACTTGCCCCACCCCTAGCACACAGCCTGCCAAATGGCAGATGGCATGGATGAAGGGGTAGATGGATGAAGATATGAATTGATGGAAGGGTAGAGAGAAGAGAAGGATGGCTGGCTGGCTGGCTGGCTGGCTGACTGGCTGGATGGTTGGTTGGGTGGATGGGGATGGATACATGGATGCATGACTGGGAGGGAGCAAGGGAGGGAGGAAGGGAGATCGGTGGATGGATGCAAGGATGCATGGATAGAAGGGTGGATGGAAATCTGGATTCATAGATTCATGGGTAAACTCCATAGTGAATAATTATGATCAGGACCACCTCAGGCTACATTTGAAGTGAACTTGCCTATTTTAAAACTCAGAGAAACTCAGACCAGAGTTTGAATAAACAAAGTTGTAGATTATATTTCTAAGGAATAAACTAACTTCTCCTCAGAGGAAAAATAGCCCTAAATTCTATTTACTCCAACAAGGGTACAGATGAAGGAAAGTGCAATTCCTCAGTCTGATATGACAACTCAACATCAACATTCTCATTTTCAAAGATCTCCTAGAGTGTTCAGATTTTAGAGCTGGGTACAGGCTTCAGGAAATGACCTCGTATGCCCCCTGCTTTTAGGCATTTAAGTCACCATTTGGGGGCCATAGAACCCTTTAATAAACTGATGACAACTCCCCCCAGAAAAATGTGTACACCTTCAATTTTTACAGAAAATTTCTCAGGTTCACAAAACTATTCAAGTCTTCCTGGAGGGTGCAAGAAAACCCTGCTTCTCTGTTGATCTAAAATGTTAGTGCTATTAAGGTATTTTAGTTGGTAATGGTATTCATAAGGAAATGAATGGTAATGATATTAACCAAAATACTATGTTATTAGTAAAATACTATCATCCATAATCAATGTAAACCTTGCTCATGGTATAAATGAGATTCTTGGCCTCATGCCATTCATTCTCCACATCGAAGTGAGAGTGATCACCAGATCCTGTAACTTCCTTGTTTGAAACTGCATTAACTTCCTAGTTCATTTGGATTAGAAGCCAGGTTCCATGACCTGTACTACCTTCAGCCGAGGGCACTCGTCTCCCAGGGGCTTGCACACCTGCTCCCTCAGCATCCTCCACTTACCCTGCCTCATGCTCTGTATGCTAGCTATGTTCTCTCTCTCCTTCTGGAACACTCTTCATTTGTCTTCATATAGTTTATTCCTTCTCATCTGTCATTCAAGCCTCAGCCTGACCACCTAAACCAAAGTCCCTCCACTCCAGTCTTCTCTAATGACCCACTTTTAACACTCCTTGCCATTAATATACAAGTCCTTACAACTGTTGACTCATTTATTATCTTTCTCTTCCCAGGAAAAAATATAAGTCCATGAGGGCAAGGACCTGCTCTATCTTGCTCAATGCCACCTCTCTAATAGTGCCAGGCACATATTCCATATTTGTTGGCTATGTGGAGATACCCGGACGTTTTCTGGAAGTTTGGGTGTTATCACTACCAAAGGTGTGGGACCCTGGGCAAATCTCACCCCCTCTTTGGGCTTCAGACTTTTCAGGTGTAAAAGGATAGTTTGGGTCCTATCCAACTTCAGGATTCAATGATCTAAAACCTGCGTGACCAAGCTCAAGAGAGCCGAGCTCAAATCCCAATACAATATGGCAGGACAGAAGGAATGGTCAGGAAAATTGGGCTCTGATGCTCCTCTGCTCCAATTTGGGATGGAACTTGGGATCATTTTCTTGCCTCATCTGGACATCTGAGTCTTCATCTCTGAACTGAAGAGACTGGCCCAGATGTGTTGCAAATTCACATCATTTTTTTCATCCAGAAATCTCCCCACAAATATTTGTTGAACTTCTGCCATGGGCCAGGCCCTGGGAAGGTGCCCTGAGCACAGCAAACATGCTGCTGCCATCATCCTGCTCCCCTATCTGCTGGGAGGTCTCTGAGGCACAGGTGAGGGTTGCTGGAGGAACATGGGCTCATCCCACACAATTACACCTGGTTCTTCAGCAGCTCTCTCCAGGGATGGGCCTGGAGAAGATTACAGAAAACCATGGGGGAAAGAACTTAAAGCTAACAGAATGGTACACTGGCTCAGCCGACAGAAAGGGAGGCAGAGTGATAGGGAAGGGTGGTAAAAACACACACAGGTAACTGGTCAGCTCAGAGAATTGAAGGAATATCTAATGGCTGGTCCATTCATGTTTGCCTTCACTGCTTGGCCCTGACTAGGGCCCACGTTGTCATTTCTCAAAGTGCCTTGCCTCCACAGCACCCACTCCCAGTCACCCTGTCTTCTTTCTTATTTGGAGCCATCTCCAATTTATTTAGCAAAGTTTTTTGAACACCGATGGGCAGGGCCAGCTCTGTGCTAAAGCAAGGAACAAACAGAGATGAAGACAGACGAGGTCTCTGCCCCTAAGGAGCTTGGAGACAAGTGGGGAGAGGCAGACATGTACAAAGGCAAACACAACAGAGTGATAAATGTGATGAGGGGTGGATATAAGGGGCTGCTGGACTTGATTCGGATGGTGATGGATGGAATTGTCTAATCATTTCCTAGTGTCATGCTCCTAAAAGCTACTCTGGGCCAATGTCCTCAGCTGAGACATGAATCAAAAAGTGTTTATTGTTCTAACTTGATTTATGGCTCTACATTTAAAATGGCATGCATGATATATCCACATGCAAGGCAGAGCACACACTCCATATACATATGCATGCCATCTACTTCATGAACAAGTCCCTGACCCTTCCAGGTGGAAGGGGCCTCTTATGCCGCTGAAAGCTCAAACCACTTTCTAGCCCTGTAATAAACACGGGTGTTCAAGAACACAGTGTTTCTGCCTCTCTGCTTCCCCAGGACTCTATTAATTGCTTCGTTATAGCAGTTACCATGATGTCATGTATCTGTTTACCAGTCTGCTTCCGCTGCTAGCACTGGGAGCTCCTCAAGGGATGGAACTGTGCCCTGTGCTTCTTTTCAGTCGCCACTTCCTAGTTCAATGTATAAAACACAGAGACTAAAGGTTGCTCGATAAGCATCTATTAAGTGGGTGGGTGGATGGATGGATGGATGGATGGATGGGTGAATGGATGGATAGATGGATGGATGGGTAGATGGATGGGTGGGTGGATGGATGAATGGAGAGATGGAAGGGAGGAAGATTTACTTCTAATAAACTGCCATTTCCTACTGAGCATCACAGAATGCCTAGGACAGAGGTTTGGCACACAAGAAGTGCTTAGGAAAAGTTACCAAACAGCTATATGGTGTTTCCTAATAAGCTCACTAATGTGAACCCACAGATATAACTGCCATATCCCTCCCCTCCTCCATGCCACCACTCTCTCAAAGGAAAACAAAGTGATCCAGTGAAATGAGCTCTGATTTGGAAGTCAAGAGATTTGAGTTCTAGTTTCGATTTTGCTGCCGATTTGCTGCTTAATATTAATCAACTCAGCCTAATTTAATAAATTAACTTGCCCGGACCTCAGTTTCTCTACCTGTATTCTGAGCATATTTAACAAAGCAGAGCCTAACATTATCGGGAAAGGGATGAACCAGATATGGTATTTTGTTTGTTTTTAGTGGATCAGATCTAATCAGCCCAATGGGGGCTGTTCTGTAAAGGAGTCATCCTGAGAGCTTAGTACTGTCTCTATAGGGGCTTAATCAGCTCCAGTGAGAACACACCATGAATCACCCTTGCCACACCAGGGTCATTCTTCTACTGGGAACCCCATAGTTTGGCTCAGAATGCATCAGGCCCCTCCTCAGAGGGTGACCTCCGTTGAGCATAGGTGGGGGAAGGATTCTAAACTATGATTCCCAAACAAGGAGTTCAGAAAAGTTTTTGGCAGAGAGCAGCCTTGAAATAAGTGTCTATTTCCCAGTAGACTACTTATAGGTAAGAAATGCTCTCATGGATGCCAATGGTCTTTGGTTCAAAAGTCACCTGCAAATAAAATATATTTTGCATACTAAAGAGATTTCTCAGCCAATGTCTTTGAAATCTTATAATATTAATTCAGATTCTTCTTCCATCTCCCCCTCCCTCCATTCCTTCCCTTTTCATTCTATAACCAATCGCTAAATGTTTGCACCACTGGGGGCACCATCTTCCATTCATTCCTTCATTCATTCATTCATTCATTCATCTCTTCATCCATTTATTCATGCATGTATTTCTCCCCACACGGAAAATTTACTGGACAATTACTGTGTTCCAAGCCATGCCCTAAGCCTATGGATAAAGATAAAATTAAACTGGCCTACGCTTGAACCCCAGTCCCACCACCCTTTAGCTCTGGGGCCTTCGGCAAGTCATGTAACTGCCTAAACCTAATTCAGAAGGTTCAAAGTGTAGCACTGAACACAGTGCCAGCACATAGTAAGTGCTCATTATAAGCTAGCTGCTTTTATTACTGTTATTACTGCTGAGAATGCATACTCTCTCCCAAGGGTATATAAACAGAGGATAGAGGATTCCAGATCCTGAGGTCACCACAAGGTCTCACAAGATCAAGGGAAGCAGATGGAAAGGCCCCCCTATCAGGACGGAGGGAAATGGATGAAAATCCAGGCAACAGATATGACTGCCAGGACACTCGAGGCCCAGTAAGAACCCGATTAGGGGGAGAGGGGGAAATCTGAGAGGAGAGCAAAGCTTGGGATTATGTGCTGTAGTGCACACACAAAACAAATGATTTGCAAACAGGCAAGGGGCTGAGAGGGGAAGGCCAAGGCTAAAATGTGGCTTGGATTAGAGAGGACGAAATGTGATTTGAGGAGGCATTTAAATGCACTGCCCCCCTCCCCCCTGTTTTGGAAGGCCAGATTTCTTTTCCCTCCTGACTTCTTTGCTCAAGGGGAAATGGAATTAACCACTGTGTAATGTTTTTGAGTGTGACGCACGGGTTAGGTCATGTGCTTTGGTTACGTAATGCAACATGCCTGAGGTTCCTGAGCTCTGGCTCTCAGAGTCATTAGGCATATAGCTGGTTCTCTTATCCAGTCATGCATTCATTATACAAAAATGTATATAGTGTCTTTATAAGCCAAAGGCTGTGCTAGGCAGTGAGAAGTGGCGATGACCCCCAGTGTGCACACAATTAAATGTGAGAATTCCAGGCACTTTGGTATATATGTGCAGAGGGTATAGTGGAGACAGATGGACAAGAGAGGTGGGGAGCAGTTGGGGAGGGTTTCCCAGAAGAGGGTATCCTTGAGCAGAATCCTGTGGAAGCTGACGTGTTCTACAAAATGGCACACGGGGATACAGGTAGTACACCAACTAAACAAAGTGATGTGAAAAAAGCCTAGGGTATCTGGGGGAATTGCAGATCATGGCAGTGCTACTGAAGGGTCTCTAGCTAGAGGTGAAAGAGTCACATTTGCATTTTCTGGAAGACTGACTGTTGGGTGTTGGAGGAGAGACTGAAGGGGTACAGTGCAGGGGTTGAGGCCCAGAGAGGCGGGCATTACGATACTAGGAAAAAGGGCAAAGCAAGAGATGTAGAGGGCATAAGCTACAAAGAGGGAAGATTGGCTTTAAAAATGTTTAAGAGGCAGGATAGAAATGGGTGACTGACTGAATACGGTGGGTGATCTCTCTAGAATGGGTGACATCAAATGAGAACACGAGGAATTCTGAAGGAAAGGTGATTCAGCTTTGGACATACTGAGTTTGAAGTGCACGTTCACATCTCCAGTGGATCTATGAGTCTGGAGTTCAGCAAAGCCTGCAGATCAATGGTGCTCGTCAGCAGAGAGACGGTGATTACCCGACGGGAAAGAACGCAAAGTTAGGAGACAAGCTGATGGAGGTCTGGCCTAAGACTCAGGGGACAGAGGACTTACCCAGCTCACTGATTTGGGCCAGGCATTTCCCTCACCAACCCTAGGTTTCTCATCGATGAAAAGAATGGCTTAGCTGAGTCCTGACTCACACACCTTGGTTCTTGGAAATTACATGGAATTGTTATTTTACAAAACAGAGTACAGTGTGTATTCACTTCTTATGTTTTCTGCCCGGGTACTTTGCATCTCTTAGAGCAAGGCCATCTTGCTCCTGATTGGCCTGTTATCATATATTTTTCTATTTTCTCATCAGCCTTTGTAGCTGCAAGATCTACAATCTCATTAGGGAAAATAGTCCCTCCTATATGAACACATTTGGTCATATTCTGCCCAGCCACATTTCATGTCTATAGAGCAAAAGGAATTAAGAAAAGATGGAATGGGACAGATTATAGGAGTAACTTCTTGATTACAAAGGGAATAGGTCCAGGTTAGACCATGGGCTTCTTGAAGGCAAAAGGCTGAACATGCTCCCCATAATTACATCTGCAGATGCCAAGCTGTGATCTCCTGGTTTCTAGACTTTCTGCCTCTGTTTCCTCCAGGTGAACTGGAACCTGGGACCTTCTCGGGTTCTCTAAAATTGAAACAGGGTCACCTCTCCTACTCTGCCAGGTTCCATGGACCCTGGGTCTATGGCAAATAATATTGAAAACCAATTGTTTTTGTTTTGTTTTTTCTTGTTTTAAGAAACATCTAAGCAGCCAAAGTAAATGTGTTTGGTGTGAGGAATAGGAAAAGAGAGAGAAAGGAGGGAATAAGGAGCAAGAGGTAATTCAATGATGACAGTGCTGGGGATTCCCAGAAGGAAAACAGGCTAACAGATGGCCATGGACCACAGAGTTTAGGTATTTTACTTCATGGAATAACCTGATTAAAATGACAAACAAGCCTAAAAGGCCAGTGGTCTACTGTGGTGTCCACGAACTTGCCTGAAATGGCATTTGTATAGTAAGAAATTATGAAATGTGAGTATTTTAACCATTAGCCAAGTTAAGTGACCACTGGAAAGGTCACTCTGTGAGTTCTTTGGATATTTATGTCAGTGATGCTTAGCAAAATGATTGAGATGGCTTCCAGCTATTGGCAAGTACCAATATTACCTAAATAATGTCTTCAGTCAGTCTTTGAGTACAATTCTACCCATTAGTACTTTGCTTTTTGACATAAAGCTTTCTGGGGAGATATGAAAGGATATATCTCTATGGAAGAGCAATGTTCTAAGTTGTTGTCAGTCAATGATACCTTAGCAAGAAGGAATACCATGTCATTTTTTTGAGAGTGTTGCCAGGGGTGAGGAAGCAGAAAGCGTGTGGGCACTGGGCCCTTGAGGGGGACAAGCACAGACACCACCTAGTGGAGGAAAATGCACCAGAAACAGAAAAGAACTGGAATTGTTGCCAACTTTACAATTTGTTCTTAGGTCGGTCCTGATTAGGATTATGGAATCCTGGGAGATCTCTAATCCTAGACCCTAGGAGGGTCTCTAGGGCAAAGATAAATTCATCCCTGCTCCATTGTACAGATGAGGAAAACTGGCCCCAAGAAGAAGAGTGACCTTCTCAAAGCCACACAGCAAGCTAAAGACTGAACTGACCTCTCCCAGCTCCTAGTCCACTCTTCCTCCTTTTCTAATATACTATGGCCTTCTCTAGATGGCCTCGGGTCTGCTCTTAGGACTCCTCCCAATGCCACTCTCATTACTGTCTCCCCTGACCACCCGATTTAAATCTCACTCCTCCTGCAACCCGACCCCCACAGCATTCACCAGACCTCCTTCTCTATTTTTGTTCATGAACACATAAATGTGCGATACACTCACTCACTTACACTCTGTTTCCACTGCCTTCCCCCATCCCCAAACATACACTCCCTGAATGCAAGGCTACTTTCCTCTTCTGTTGAGTGCTCTGTATTCAGGGTCCCAAACTGTACCTGGCACATAACTCATGTGTAAGAACTCATAAGTACTTGCTGATGCCTGGGCATGGGATGGACACATTTTTTACAGTGTCCCTTGTTGTTATCTGCGTTCCTTAGATTCTCTACCATGAGCACACATTGCTTTTATAATACGAAACAATAAAGTGTTTGTATTTTTGCCTTTCACTTTACTTTTTGTTTTATGTTAAGAGGACAGTAATCTATCTTTCCCGAGAGGTACAGAAGAGAAAGGCAATCCCTGGCTTTGCCAAAGGAGATAAGCCTGTCCAGCTCACAGAGTCATTGAGAGAGTTAGAAATAATGTGTGGCAAGGTGGCAAGGGTCGGACACACATAACACCAACATGAGTTAACGTTTACTGTGCTTACCCATGGTCTAGATTCCATTACTAAGCATTTTCCACATGGAGGCCCAGTCAATCTTCAAAACAACCCCATGAAGTAGAAGCCAGTGTTATCCGCATTTTACAGATGGGAAAAGTGAAGCTTGGAGATATTAAGTAACTTGTCCAAGGTCATGCGGCTAAGCAGGTGGGAGAGTCAGGAAGTCAAACTCAGGCTGGCTGACTCTTGGGTCCTATGATCAACCACCACAAAATACTTCCTCGGTAAACACATGCTCCTTTCCCGTTTCCTGATAGTGTCAACTTCTCCTGAGATTAGGCAGATGCAGGTCATTACCCCAGAGCCCCAAAGGTTTCTAGAAGGTTCCCAGGGCAATTGGAGATGGAGATAAATGAGGAGCCAGAAAAGTGAGGGATGGGAGTGTGTGTGTGTGTGTGTGTGTGTGCGTGCGTATTGTCACAATGTGCATTGGATTGTCGCAATAACTAGCAGATCCCGGGGGGATTCTTAGGCATGATACAAGATGCTCAATGCTTCACAGTGTGTGCGATGGCTCCATAGAGCTAAGAATGTCCTCACTCAAAAGTTTCTTATTGCCCAGCAGGGCAAGTCACTGGCACCTCCAACATGCCCCTCCTAGACCTCTCCTCATGCTCTCCCAGGATGGTCAGTCACCCAAACTCTGCAGGTGTGCAGAGAGGAGGGCAGAGGGAGCTCCTAGTGTCTGAAGCCTGGACTGCATCCCGACCTTCATTTGATCTGCTGTGTAATCTTGGGCGAGTCCCTGACCCTCTCCAAGCTGGCGCCTCAGTGTTTGGACACCTCTCAGCCCACGGAATACGCAGGGATCTAAGACTTCAAGCCTTCCTATGGCGCTCAAACTTGTAACGTATTTTTAGCTTTCTATTATGGAAATCCTTAATCACACACAGAAGGGCAGATGAAAAATATCTTGAAGCCCATCATGGTTATCACCTGTTTTCAGTCTGCTGATCTTCTGTCATCTACCACACCCCCTATACCTGCATTTTACACAAATGAAACAGACATACTGGTCTTTAACCCATTAGTACTTCAGTATGCATTTCTAACAGACTAAGGGCTTTAAAAATACACAGTAACATTACCATTATCACACCTTAACAGAATTAACAATAATTCGTCAATGTCATCCCCTGTCCCTTCAGACTGTGTTGCTGAGGAGTCTGCCCATTCCTTCAAATGGAATCTTGTAGAATTGCACAGCTTGTACAGAATAAGGTGAAGGGGAAAGTTGGGGGGAGGCAAAAACCTGCCCTTAAGCATCAGCCCAAGAGATCTCTAAGATTGTGTGGCACAGTTTGAAAGCCCCTATTCTGTCCCTGCCTCTCTGTATGCACCCTGAGAACTGAGGCCCAATGAGCATTTGTCAAGGTCACGCAACAAGTAAGCGATAGGATTCGGCAGATCTGTGATGTTCCAACATCAAAGAACTCCAGTGATGTCACAGGTATGAAAAGATTTGCTAACTTGATCACTATTTATCATTTGCAATGTGAATAACAAAAACAAAGGTGCCTTCCCAGGAATGACCTTGATGGCACAAATCCCTCACGTCTCTCACCTTCTGGCCCCTCCTCCTCTTGCTGACATGTGGACCAGGTTCTGACCTTGGCCAAGAGCTTCTGCCGCCACTGTCTCACCAGCTTTCTGTGACACCCCGTGACATGGGGATGTTGAAGGTCAGCAAACCTGAAATTCTCTCCCCTGAGGCCCTGCTGGCTGAGTTGGAGGCCCCAGGGCCCACGGCTCAGAGGAGGCCAAGCCACTATTGGACCTCCGAGCTCCTGAGCCCAGGTCTTCAAAGGAGCCAAGTGGCCAAGATCCACAGGTCAGTCCTCAGTTAAGTATTTCCAATAAGTGCATCAAGGCATGAAGTAGAGTCCTTGTGCAGCAAGAGGAAAGATGAGGGGACACTGAAATAAATGAAAGGCAGTAGCCAAGGGGAGAAACAGGCACCTGCTGGGTTCCTGAGCCCTTGGCCTTAGCCTTAGGGAAACAAGATGCAACCTGGCTGCAGAGAGGGTCCTCATACTCCGCGTGCTTGGGGATCTTCTCTCTTCCTCATCCAAGACACCTACAGCCAGTACTGTTTTTGGAGTGATGTCAGACGGGGGCTCTCTGAAACAACAGACAACTGGCCCAGTGGAAAGTGGAGAGCACCTCGGAACCAAGCTTCCCAAGTCTCTCCTCCCAACCCCTTGGGAGAGATTCATTTAAAATAAATAAAACTGACTTAATTTATTTTATTGTATTATTTAAAAAATATATTACATTATTATACTAAATAAAAATTTGAAATGCAGACAACTCAAGGTTACCTCCCTACAGGAATGTCAACACTTTAGAGGCGGCACCTGAAGGAGAGAGTGTACTTTTACACACAGGAAGGGTTCTGGAAACGTGGGATGTCAGGGCCGTGGCACCCAGGGGTTTGGGGTCAGCAGGGGAATTGAGAATGAAGGAAGAAGGGTCCTTTCTGGTGTTTAGCGACTCGGAACTGAGACAGATAAATTTCTCTAAAGGCTTAGCTGCTAACCAGCTCAGTAAGTGGGAAAGGCTACTTCCCCTTTGCGCCTCAGTTTCCCCTCCTGCAGAGCAAAGAGAACTTACTGGATCAGTGAATCTCCCCTCTGGCGGCCCTTCCACATTACCTGACAAGGCCTTGAAACACACCAGTGCCCAAGCCAAGGCCAGACCCATGGCATCGGAATCCTTGAGATGCGGCCCAGGCATCAGGATGTTTTGCAGGCTAATAATTCCAAGTGTTGTCAGGGCTGTGAACTACTAGACAATATGATCTCCTAGGCCCCTTTGAGAAGGCACAGTCTATGAATATGGTTTAATTCCAGCCCCTGTATAACGCTGGTTCTGAGTTTCCTGGTTGCACAATGAGAGGCTTATTCCAGTTCATGCCTGGGCTGACCGTGCACCACCCACCTTCCTGAAGTCCACCCCACTGAGCCTCAAGTTTGCTTTCCTCTATGCAGAGGGGCAAGGATGATGTAGCCTCCATCACCCCCAGCTGTCCATGTGAATGGCTGCTTGGGGGAAAGGGGAAGTTGAGGGCATCTGGGAAAGGAGCAAGAGGCATGTGACGGTAGATCTGTGGCCTGGACCCCACTATGCCCACTGTCTGCCTTCTGTTCCCAAGGGTGCATGCTCTCCTTAGTGCTAACTGGTTTCCTTATTCACTGGTCCAGTGGTTCTACACTTCCTCTGGCTCTTACCACCAAGGGGTCATCCAAGTAGGTCAAAGAAGAGGAAATGGAAACGCAAGGAAGGGATTGGGTGGGGGGTTTAATTGTCCCCCGGGACACATGGTCTACTCTAGACAGACTCCCCAGTAACAGAAGAGGGGATGTCCTAACAGTGCAAATAGGCCCGGCTTCCTGAAGGCCAAGCTAGCAAACCAGAAAAGGGAATGTGGTTACTTACTGGATCCTGTTACTGTCGACTGAGTCCCTAATATGAGCTGACACCGTGCCAGGTACTTCCTGCATGTTTATTTCACTGCACTATCCTGGTATCATTCTGCCCATTTTACAGATGAGGAAACAAAAGGATAGGGAGATGAAACGACTTGATTCCAATCACACAGCCAGTAACTGGCAAGAGACATTCCAAGCCCAGTCTGCCTAATCTGGCATGAAAGGAAAAACAGATCTGCTAGGTCAAATCCAGGGTTCCACGTGAGATTTATACTCATTCTCTATCCTCTTAAATCTGTAGGTGCATGGTCAGCACCCAGAAATGCAGAAAGGAATGGGAACGTTCTACAGCAGGATTAAAGAAGGGGATGTGAGTCCTTTCTCCTCTCCCCAGAAAGACTGCAGAGGAAACAGGCGCTTAAAACTCTAGTTGGCATCTGGGCTGTGCCTACCACAGGATGGCCTGTGGGACTGTGGACTAAGTCATTTCAACTCTCTGAGACTCCATCTCCTCCTCATTTGCAAAAAAAAAAAAAGAAGAAGAAGAAGAAGGAGGAGGAGGAGGAGAAGGAGGTGATGTGCATTTCCCAGGGTGTTTGTGAGGGTGAAACTTGCAGACACAAGGCAAGTGCCTCGCACGGTGCCCAGCCCCTTGGAGGCACCCAGGAAGAGCTGGTTTCCTTCCTGCCTTTAAATGTCCTCAACCCATAAAATTAAGACTGACATCTCTGGAAAATCATGCCCAGTAGTAAGAGTGACCCTTATGGAGCACTTCCCCTGTGTGAGCTCATTTAAGGAATAGGTACGTGGGCTATCCTCACTTTGTAGGTGAGGGAGCTGAAGCCCAGAGGAGTCAACTAGCTTGCCTGAGGTCACACAGCCAGTTAGGGGCAGAGGGGAATTCTCACTTAAGTAACCTGACTGCTAAAACTGGCTTCTAACCTTTGCAACATTCCAGACCCTGGAGGCGACTAGGAGAGCTGGGGGCGAGCCGTGTTAATATATGGACCCCTTGAATCCTATCCTTGCCTGTTGCAGCAATTCTAAAGTTGGGAAAAGGCAGGCACTCTTTCTGGGGGGTTGGGTGGGTGGTAGGAAGTGGGGGCTGCAAAAGGGAGAACATAAAAAAAAGACTCTTCTGAAGAGCCAGCAAACTCAACAGTCCGACATTTAGAACAAAAGGAAAAAGCGTGGCAAGCCGAGGTGCTGGACGGGATTCAGGTAAATCCCTTTCTCCTTCAGAGCAGGAATTCTGGATCACTAAGGGATGGGGTGGGGGGAGGGCAGCACTTGTGAGGTCCACATTTCACTTATCTAACACGTCAGGAGAAACTTTAACAAGATTAACTGCTGCTTGGGGCCTCTGCTCCATGGAGCAAATTGAGTCTATTGTTTTGTTTTTCTCCTTCTTTCTTGTTCTTTCCAACTGGAGGGTTTCCGGGAGGGGGCAGCTGGGTATGAGGGGCAGGGGTCTGGATTGTGCCTGGTATGGGACAAAAGCAAAGGAGTGTTTTTCTCCTTCTTTCTCGTTTTTTCCAACTGGAGGGTTTTGGAGAGGGGGCAGTTGGGTATGAGGGGCAGGGGTCTGGATCGTGCCTGGTATGGGACAAAAGCAAAGGAGTGTGTAAGACAGCCCCCCCAGCCCCGGACTTGAAAGGGAGCCCAAACTGTTGTGCGCAAAGGCCAGCCTGAGCCTGGGTGGTGGGTCTGGGAGGGGGAAGAGGTGATGGTGTTTATTAGACACGTTCTCTCGGTGCAGGGGGTAAGGCCTGAAGACCGGATGCCTGAGATTAAAACCTAGGTCCTGCCATCCAGGAGCTGTGTCATCCAGCAGCACCCCTCCCTCCCATCTCTGTCTCCTTATCCGGTTACACAGAGAACTAGTATGTATGGGGGTAACCCCTGCGGACCCCTTTTCACTGTGGCCTTAAAGAATTCTTCGGTTCTAAAGACCCCTCCCCATTATTGGTGGGCCCTCAGGAGAAGCCTGCACATGGGCACTTTCTAACTTTGGCTTTGTTTTTGTCTGCATAAGCCTTTCCCTTTTTATTTATTAATATATATATTTTTTTCTTCTTCCCTTTTGGAAAAATAAAAGGCATGTTTTCTGAGCTTCAGAAGCACGCTGCTCCTTCACTCCTTCCCTCTGCCTCTCCGAGCGCCTGTCTGAACTGGTGTCAGTGAAGTTTGAACCGGGGCAGAAATAGCATCCCGGGCGGATCTGGGAGCACAGCCCGCCTACCAGGAGCGGCAAGGCCTGCCTCTGCCAGACGACAGACCCGGTTAACAGCACCGTAAAATTAGACCTTTACGAAACCCAATTGAATCCTGCAGCAAAGAGTGATGTAAGGCAGCCTGGCCTGACAGCAAGGCAGCAACCCTCTGCCTGAAATAGCAGCGCGGTCCCTGCTGAGAGATGCCTGCTCTCTCAAGATAGGGGACCAGGGATTCCTACGAAAGTGGCGACGCCCAGCCAGAGGGAGCCAGCAGAGGTCAGGCAGCACACTGGGCACCCGAGGTCGCGGCGAGGAGGACGTGGCTTGGCACCAGCATCCAAGCGACCCACCTAGGGCCCTGCCTCTCCCGGCCTGAACTTACACGAAGGAAGGAGCTGAGAAAGTGCTTCTGCAAAGAACCTCTGTTTGTTTGCTTTTTAATTCAAGGAGAAGCAGGTTCTTTTGAGTCCAACAGTCTGTACGGTGCGGAGGATACGCAGAATGAGTCTTTTCTGGCTCGGGGCCAGGTGTTTACACACCGCCAATTCTGGCTCAGACTCAACTAGGGGAGGAAAAAAAAATCCACCAGAATCCTCAGGAGAAAAGCTCCTGGCTTTCTGGTGCTACACGACAGCAGTGCCTTTTCTTTCTTTCTTTCTTTCTTTCTTTCTTTCTTTCTTTCTTTCCTTTTTTTTTTTTCATTTTGAGAGGAATGTTATTTCCACACATAAAATGGGCCAGGCATTTTATACAAGCAATAATAACCTAACGTCCCCCATCCAATTAAAGTATTTTACTGCACAATCTTTGTGTGAAAGAGTGAATGAGTGCTCAAGAGAACGCGTGTGAAGAGGGGCTCCTTGTCTGAATTACAGACATTTATAAAGCAGGCTCCTGTGGAATCCCAGGTGTTATGTATATATGTGTGTGTGTATAGATATATACACATACATGCATATATAATTTTTTAAGACGTATTTACTGCCTTTTCATTGATGATACCTATGTCACCCTGGGTCTTTCCCTCTGGAGGGGAAAGCATTCCAAATCACTAGCATGACAGGTACAGCTTAGGAAAAATCAGATCTACTCATTTTTTTTTTTATCATCTCCAAGCAGCAGGCTCTGTGCTTTCCAAAAGAGAAGTAAACATACCACGGCTCTGAACTGTCACCATCATCGTTGTTATTATTATAAATAACATTTTATCTCGATTCTACAGTATAACCCCCTCTAGGTGCCTAGGACCTTGGGGGCTAAAAGTGAATGAGCTCAGTTTCCCTCTCCTTGGGGTGGGGGGGAACCGAGGGAAAAAAAAAAACAGCATGCGATGACGTCAGATGTGGGGGAAAGTCACTTTCTTGCTCTGGGTTTGGGAACGGGAGACTGGGAGCTTTGGGGGCAGATTCTTGGTAATAGCCTCAGAGTTTGGGTACCTTAAAATGGGCTTCAGGTAAAGAGAACGGCGTCGGCACATTTGAGAAAGTCCACGGGCAAGACAGAAAGCAGCAGAACTGCCGGAAGAACTCACAGCTTTCCCTTCGAAGAAAGTGTGTGTGGAAGGGGGTGGGATCACGAACCGCCTCCACATGTTTCCTGGCTGCAGCGAAGGGGGAACCCCTACTCTCACTTTAAGATGTCCTAGGACACGGCAAGATTGTTTGTGCAGGAAGGGAATCTCCCAGTCTCAGTCTGAAGAGGCAAAACTTTCCTTCTCTCCTCCATCGCCGCCCCCCCCCGCCCCCCAGTTGTATTAAAGGCATTGCCACAGATTCATTTAGAGGGAGAAAAATGGATGTTGGAGCATTTCTAAGGTTTGCAGCCCTCACAAAGTGTCCGGTTTCACTATGGGCTTTGCTGTGGAACAAGGAAGGGGAGGGTAAGGAGGGAGAACTCAAATTCATGATGGGCTCGTAAAAGTCCCAAATGAGGAAAGTGCCCCGTTTCACAGCCTAGTTGGGGAAGACTGGATGGGTGTGCATTAGGAAGGTCTTGCCCCAGCCCGGAGTGACAAGCAGCGGGCTTTCAAGGCGAGGGCATGGGACGTGTGTGTGTGTGTGTGTGTGTGTGTGCATGTGTGTGTGGCAGGGGAGAAGGGGGTGCATCTCACAGGCAGGCATCAAGCAGAGAACAACTTTGGGGCACTTTGAGGACTTCTAAGTCCTGCGTATCATAACAACCCTGTCCTTGTAGGCTTTCGGGGTAACGGGGCTAAGTGAAGAGAGAGGTCACCTCCATTAAAAAGTCAAACCAATGATCCCCCTAGCCTCTTTTCACATGCATCCCAACTGGGTCATCCTCCCCTCCATCCCAGAGACAGTACATCTGACCATCTCCAACACGATGTACGTGCAGCAGGCTCCCCAGGGACCAGCCCTCACTGACTGCGGGTCTCGGGCCTCCTGGAGCGCTCCCTGCGCTCCTCCCAGGGGGGCGAGGCGCGAAGCCTTCCGAGTGCGCCCATTCCGCAGATGGGGCAAAGTGAGGTTCCAAGCTCACCCCGGGTGCCTTGGCGCCTCCGGCGCGGCGGTTCCCGCACGGACACACCCGCAAGCCCCCAGCCGGCCCGCCACCCGAGCCCGGGCACCCCGCCGGGGAGCCCTCGCCTACCTGTGATCACCGCCGGAGACCTCTGGCCCCCCTCCGCTCGCAGCCACACTTGCAGCGTGAACGCGTCCCGGGGCAGCTCGAGGTCGGCCCGGAGGCGCAGCTGCTCGCCTCGCCCGCTGAAATAGAGCGCCCGGCTCGGCGGGCTCGGCTCCTCGGCGGCGCCCCTCGCCTCCCGCTGCTGCCGCCGCCGGGGGACGCGCACGGCTTCCCAGGCACCGCCCGGCGGCGGCGGCGGCGGCGGCGGCGAGGCGCGGCGGCCGCGGGCCGCCCGGGTGGCGCAGGTGGCCGGGCCGGCGGCGGGGCGCGGGGGGCGGCCCGCCCGCGGGTCTCTCCGGGCCCGGCGGGGGCGCTCGGCCAGCCCGCAGCCCAGCGCGGCGCTCAGCAGCCCCAGGCGCAGCACCCAACTCCAGAGCCGCATGTCCGACGGTCCCCCCCGCCCCCCCTTCGCCCCTGCACCGCCGCCCGGAGCTGCCAGCTTTGGGAGCCTCGGCGCCTCGACTTTCTTCGCTTCTTCACCCTTCTTGGGCGAGCCCCCCCTTCCACTTGCTTTTTTCTTTTCTTTCTCGCTTCCCTCCTCAAGGTGTGTGCTCCACTCCCCCCACCTTTGAAAAATACAGCCCAACTCCTCCTGGTTGGCAATTAATTTCTCTCCCCGCTCCTTTATCTGCCTTATTTCCCCCCTCTAACAGCTGGTTGCCTTCCTCCTTGTTTTATTTCATTTTATTTTATATGATTTCTCTCTCTTCTAAAAAAAAAAAAAGCTCCTCTAAGACACTGATCCGCTGAATTCCCTCCCCCCCAAAGATGCTCTAATTTATTTATTTTTTGCGTCCTTTATAACACAAGCCACAGCCCCCTTCTCCCCCCCCCCAGTCCCCCCTCCCCTCCCTCCTTCTTCACAAAATGAAAGGAAAGAGGGGGGAAAAAGCCCTCAGAAGATGAGTAAACAAGCGTATGCTAATCTGCTCCCGAGCGCTCCACCTTCCCAATTGAATGAGTCCCTGTTAAAACTGCGGGGATCATGACTAATCAATCAGTTTGGAGAGGCCGAGCTACCCAGCCTTCCTCCACTTCGCCGGTTGCCTCCTCCGTTCCCGCTTCTCCACCCCCTCCTTTTTTTTTTTTTTTTTTTTTTAAGAAGACAATCTTAAAGTAACAATTTAATGAAATTCTGTACACACCCCCTTACGGTCCTCCCAGCTCTCCTCATTCCTGCTCAAAACACACATTCCTGTTTTTGTTTTGTTTTGCTTGCTTTTTTTCCCCCTCCTTCACCACCCACCCACCACCCCCCTTATTATTATTATTATTTTTTTTTTTTTCCCTCCTGGCAGGAGAAAAATCTCTCTCTTCTCTCAGGATCCCCTTTGCACTTTGCTGGTAAACCTCATCCTTCTGTGTAGCACAGAAAGGGTCTTGAAACTTGATTCTCTGAATTTTTTGTAATGCTGTCTCTCTCTTTCTCCCTCTCTCTCACTCTCATCTCCCTCCCTTCCTCCCTCCCTCTTCCTCTCTCTTCCCTTTTCTCCCCCTCTCCACTGGCTTTCTCTCTTTCCTCTTTCCTTCCTCCTTTCCCCTCTCTTTTGCCTTCCCTGTTCCTTAAAGTTATGCAATGGTGAATGTCCCCTCTCTTCCCTGAGCCCCCAATGCTGCTGGCTTCAGCTGGTCCAAATGTTGTCTCCAAAATCCTCACGGAATCATCAGGAACAACCAGAGGAAAGACGTTTTCCAAGGCATTTGCCTTTCCAAAGCTACACTCCGCACAGCTAGGTCTCTAAATACTCCTGAATACTCTTAAAAATATTCTATTGGCTGCTAGAAATTATTGTGGTTTTATATTTAAAAATGAGAAAAAAAATATTAATTTGCCTGCTTTGTTGCAACCTAAGAAATTCAGGGTTTCTGACACTGTTCAAGTCACAGGTAAGGGTCTGACCATTTGCTGCTTTGTAGATCTGTTTTGAACTGGGACATATATGTAATATATTTTTGTTCTCTTTTTTCCCCCCTCTTTATGGAACTCAAAAGCTCCCCCTTATGGCAAAACAGTTCTTTTTTTTTTCTTCCAAGTGTTTAAGAAGTCAAAATGAGTTAGCAGTGGTGAATTACAAATTATTAATTACCAACATATTCAAATAACGTAGTGATAAAAATATGCTGTGTGAGGTTTGCATGTGGATAGCATGCTAGGAGCCTAAGGTGAAATTAGCTCCATTAACCAGGACTTTCCTCCCCATGCACTCCTGTCCTCAGGGCTGCTCCAGATCCTTCTGAAGAGCTGGGATCATTCTCGCACACTTCAGGGAGAGTGAACAGCAGTGGAGAATATGTGTTGGTAAAAGTATGCAGATTTGTAGAATGAGCAAATGACTCAGACATCCCCTCTATAAAAGGCGGAATGTGGTATGCAGGGATTACGGCACTATTCTGAAAACAGGAGATCCTAGATTCAGATCTTCTTGGTTTGGGAAGAACTTGCCATATGGTCTTAGGCCAAGAATGTTTGAACTCGGTTTCTCCAGTTATAAAAGGAAAATGGCATTATATTAGATGTGTGTCCAGGATGAAAGGAAAAGATCTTTGGGGGTACCATGCCATGGATATGGAATGTGCCTAAGCAAATCGTTCACTTTCTGCAATTCCAAGTCATCTATGAAAGTCATGAAGTTGGCATTCAATAAAAAAAAAAGAAAAAAAAAAGATCTGTGTTGAACTACATGAATTACATCCTGCAAAATCCCCCTCTTTCCCCATAGAGGTTGGAACACGACTACTGATTCTCTTCAACCGTGGCACTTAGGCATTGGGAAGCTGTATTTCTTCCAGGGGCTTCTAAGTCATTGTATACAATAGTTCTGAATATTCATAGACGTTTGGGATTTTGTCAACTTTCCCACAAAGAAGAGTCATAACATGAGAGAGAGCATTCTGAGTCCCCAATCACTCCACCACAAGTCAGTGTTCTGTCCTCCGTGGGCCACTTTGGTTCACCAGCCTCCCGCTTCCCAAACTTTACGATGGGACTCTCTCACAAATTCATCTCGAGAATAAAATACGCTCTGGGTTATAATACTTTGTAAACTGTGGAAACGCTATTTGAAAAAGATTTTCTCTACCGTTGTTGTCTAGTGCCAAGTGCCCTTCAGGTTCTTAAAGGCAAATGAAAGTCCGCGAGGCCAGGTTTTCATTTCTCCCGTGTGGCAGATGCAAAGATAAAGGGACAGGTCCAAGTCTCAGAGCTCCTGAGCTTTTGATCTCAGTCCCTGAGTGCACTGGGGCAACTGGCCAAGACTTCTGCTGGTCTTACTATTGAACATACATTTATTATACTGTCCCACCTGTCTTGGAAGCCGCTTTGCCTTTCAAACGTGCATGTATACATTTGTTTGCTTTTAACTGAGTGACTAGGACTGCATGAATTGTAACCCTTGGTTTATGACCCGCCCTAACCACTGGTCTATGCATGCTCTTATTTATTTATTTATTTATTTATTTATTTATATGTAACACACTGTATCACCTGCTGCTCTCCTTCTTTTACTCCATCCCTTGGTCTTTCAAGGATCGGTCCCCTGTCTTTGCGTTGTTTGTAGTCACAGAGCAATCATCTGAGGGTTAGGGGACTCGGGTTCTCATTCTGACTGGTATGGGATCTTTGACCTGTTTGCTCTTATGTGAAATGAAAGCACAGGAGAAGGTAGTTAAGATCACTTACAAATCTCAAGTGTAATGGAGGCCCCAATTATTGGAGCATGTCAGTAATTCCCATTGAATTATCCCATATTTGGTCAATTCCATCCCACCTACCACCCAAGGAGTTCCTTGTTTCTGGGAACTACCCAGAAAACTACCTTTTAGAACAAAAACACTTTTGTGCCTCCACTCTAAGGATACACGTCTTCATTATTCATTGTATTTGGTAATAACAAAAAGCAAGAGATTTTGGCAGGGAGGGTGTAAAGGTCTATGCGAAGTTAGGAGAGTAACATCTAGGTGGAGTCCTAAAGTTTGGAAAGGTTTGAATGAGTAACAGCGGTTCAAAGTACACATCTCAGAGTCATTATGACCTGGGTTCCTACGACCTTCAGCAAGTTGCTGAATTTCTCTGAGTCTCAGTGACCTTATCACAGAGCTGCCTTGAGGACAATGGACTGTGTGACATAGTAGGTGCTCAGTAAATGAGCACCCTCTCTTCCTTTCTAAAGATCTAAATTGTATGACCCTCGAGGTTTGTGTCACCTCTCATCTCCAGCTGAGCCCCACCTACTTCTTACTCCAAGCCAGGATTATACTCACCTCAGAATTCCTAGGTAAGCATGGTCTGTGGGGTGGAATCTGTAACTCCATGAGATAGGATCCTGTATTGTTCTCCCGTGTCCTGTTTATATCATTCTTTCAAGATTAGAAGCCTCCCAGGTCAAGGATCTTCAGGAGCTAGTTCTGCTACTGCACCCCTCCCCCATCAGCCCGAAGGGCTCCCTCCTCTGGACTCTCACAGAACTTCCTCCGAAGTTGAATTTTGCTGGGCACATCCCCAAACCCATCCGCCACACTTAATGACATATCTGCTGGTCTCCCCTTTCCCTGTGGGACAAAGACTCTGTTACATTCATATTTGTGTTTCCCCAAATGATGCTTAGCCTAGCACTTTGCACATAGCTGCTGCTTCAGAACCATTCAATTGAATGATTCCATAGATATGGAGCATATTTGGAGTAAAGGAAATTGGATTCAGATCTTCTCTTCGCTTAAATAACAATCCAACAACAGTTTACCCTCTGTTGAATGCACACGACATTCCAAGCAATATTTAAATGCTTTTTCTAGGAATGATTCTATTTAATCCTCATACCAAGCCTACAGAGGAGGCCGAATAACCATCCCATTTTACAGGAGGGGGAGGGGGAGGGCGAACCAAAACCTGAATCACAGAGACTAAATAATCACAGAGACTACGTGGGGAGCCCAGCCAATCTGGGTCTAGCACTCCGTGTTCTAGCTCCAGGGGTTAGGAGGAATCACTTAACCTTTTGAATCTCATTTTTCATTTTTATAGATTTCACGGGGTTATCTGGGAGATTAAATGAGATGATGGATATCATGTTGCACAGTGGCTAGTACATGTCAGTGGGTGCTAGATAAATATTAGCTTCCTTACTTCCTCCCCAACAGTACTTGGATTATATTAATTTATCATCCAGACTAGAGTTGATGACTGCAAGTATGATGCCAGTAGTAATAACAACCTGTCCGTATTGTACACCTACTATGTGTCAGATACTAAGTTTTAACTTTTCTCTTCACAGGACTAGGAGCAAGGTTTTGACTCCGCTCGTATCTAAATTGCTCGGCAGCTTTCTATCATTCTGTCTTCTTAACTCAGATTAGAAAAATAAACTAATTTTCAGCCCTGAGTTTTTTTTTGTTTTTGTTTTTGTTTTTGTTTTTGTTTTTGTTTTTAGCATCTCCAAGCTCTGTCTGAAAAAAATTAAGTCTGTGGTTAATCACTGCCTGTTCTACAAAGCCACAGCAAAAAGAGAGCCAGTCATCACACTATTTCCTGAGGTGGGGGTACAGGGGAAAGGGTTACGGACCACTCTGGCTGGGCTCGAGGTGTTTTCCTTTGTATTTCTTGAAGCTTTTGTGTCCATAAGTAGGTGACACTGAAGTGAACTGGAGCTCTCTCAGTCTTCCTGCAGGCTTATGACTGGAAGCTGAAACAGCAACTTCTATAATCTAACCCTGTCCTCGGACTAGTGCCAACAACGATCTCCACTTTGTCCAACTCAGGTGCCCGAGGCATTTCTTAAGCTTTGAATTTTAGTTGATGAGGAAGATCACTGCCTGAAACTGTGATTTTAATTTATACCAAAATATGATTTTATAAATTTTATTTTTAGTCTAGCAATTGTAATAACTAGCTATAATTTATCATGAAAGACTCTCTTGGGTGGTTACACATACCATTTAACGTACAAAACCATTATCTCTATAGTTTTTCTTATCCCCATTTTGCATTTTTTTTTAAACGTGTCTCCGTAGGTTAGATTTTATGGCACGTTTGAACCTAAGTCTATCTCACTCCAAAGTCCACATTCTTAACTGACCTGCCTCTAATCTACCTTTAAGCTCCCTATTGTTTTAAATGGGAATAAAATATCTCCATAATCTTGTGGAAGAGGAAGCTTTGTGAGAAAGCAAGAAACGGGCAATGGTGGGCGTTCTCTCTTCATTCTACCCTGTTTTGTTTGATGGAAAATAAAGCGTTTGATAACCCATTCCACTTAATTCCAGGGCAAATGTATTTTGTGGTTTATGGGAGAAGAGGCCTTGAGTCACATAATGAGCATTGCTTCCCTCTCTCTTCTGTCCAGAAATTGCAGAATCACTGTCCAATTGGCCACTTTTTATATCAACTAAGATCGAAGGCGTGCAACTAATTGCTCTTCAGTGAAGTTCTTTCTCATGGGAAACGAATCCAGTGATGTTTTCTGATGAATTCAACTTACCCCAATTAAGAATAACATGACTCGTTAAGCACCTTGCCTAGGCCATGCATGGACCTGTGGGTACCTAGTCTGACAATAACTTGATGAGGTTGGTCTTGCTCTGTTTTAAAATCAAAGGAGGTTCAAATTCAAAAAGAGGAAGCGATTTACCCCCAAATCACCTACCTGGAAGATATATGTCCAGATCAAAACTCTAACTTATGTGCTTTTCTCCAATCTAGTGCAAATGTCACCTTCTCCATAACATTATTCTTTATTAAACATTAAAATAAATCATTCCCAGAGGATTATTTAGCTTCCTTTCCTCTCCTATATTGTTGGATTTATGTCCTTGTCTTCTCTTCTGTGCCAGATCTTAAGCATCTCGAGGAGGAGATCTGAGTGTTCTGCCTTTTGAGATCCCCCATGGGGTTAACCCTCTAGGGTTCATGCTGAATAGGAGCTCAGTGAACATTTAGTGAACTCCATGAGACCTCCGTAGCTCCTAGGCATGTGTGACATCTAGAATAATGTTCTGCCTCTTTCATTTACCTTACCTTGAGTTCTTCCAGTTCTTAAAACCCAGTTGAAGAAAGTCTTGGTTCTTTCAGGAAAATTTACTCATGCCCTCCTCCAAACAGAATTAATCTCCCCCTCTGCTGAAACTCTCTAATGTCTTCTCTTGAAGCCATTCCACTAGCACTGTCAGGCAGAGCACTGTAGTGATTGCTATTTACCATGTCATGTGGGCATAACCCCACCTAGACAGCATATGGCGGATGATGTTGGTGCATGCCGTACCCAAATGCTGCCATATATATGTATATGTACATTTACATGTACGTGTATATGTATATAGAGGCTATAGAGAGTGCTTTACGGCCTGCTAAATCTAGAGCTCTCCATTTGCAGGTGAAACCTCACAGAAGGGAAAGGGATTCTCCCAAAGTCACACAACCAAACCATTCTTTCTGCCATAATGCTGACCCTTTTATTACATGTGATGCTATTTCATTTATTCATTCAATAGTTATTTATCAATTATCACTTATGTGCCTGGTATTGTGTGTCAAGGTCTGTCTAGATGTCTAACATTATCTTTCACTCTTAAATTATTATCTTTGACCTGCCAATTATTACCTTTGTCAGTAATAGTTGAAATTTATTGCTGGCTTATATGTGGTGAGTGCTTACACATTATATCATTTCATCTTTATAACAACCCTAAGAGGCAAGTAATGTAATTGCCTCCATTTTACTGAGGTAAAAAAGAGCCTTAGCACCCTGCATGGATTTGTAACATCTGAAATCCAGGTATGCCTGCCTCCAGAGCCCACATTCTTAGCCTTAACTACAGCAATGAGAAATCTGGAAGTTCCTTCCAGACAACTGGAAAGTTACTGTGTAGTGCCCCATTCCTGTCCTTGAACTCATGGATATAGAGAACCAGCAGTGGCCAGCCCTGCACAGTGAAGACAATGGGTAACTCTAGTAAAGTGGACGTTGAGAGAGAATGCCACTCAATTCTGGGAGAAGACAGACACTGACTGAGTTGGGCCACATGTGAAAGCACTAATTTTAAACAGTTAATAATAACAACAGCAGCAGCAGCAGCAACAACAACAACAACAACAACAACAACAACAACAGCCTTAGACAATGGCCCTAATATATGTGGAGAGCTTTGTGCTCCCATGGAGAAAGGGGCAAGGGTCATGCTGGGAAATGATCAGTTTCCACTTGGATGTGTTTCTGTGGTGTTCAGTAAGGACCATGAGATGGACTGGACAGGGGAAGAGCTCTTGTAGGTACTAACATCCAGGCTCTGTTCTCACTTTTTTGCCACTCAATTCCTGTGATGCCTCAGACAAGTCCTCACCCTTTCCTTTCCAAGATCTGTCAAAAATTGGGAAGCAGAAAACCACACAGCCCCTGGTCTGACAGACAAAAGACCCCCTCCCTGGCACAGCTGTGCTCGACGACAACTGTCCATTATATCTTATAGGGTCAAGGCTCTTTCTGATTGGCTGGTGTCTGTCACCTAGTAGCAGTTAACCAGTTCTGAATGCCACCCCGCTTTGCTAACTCACATCTGAGCTTAAAAGGTTGATCATCATCATCATCCCGATTCTAGTGGGAATCCTGCTAAGACCCCTGGCTGATGTGCCCCCCTGGGAGTCCTTCCCAATCAGTTCTTCTCAGATCCTCGTCAATGCTATAGATGCAATCTGCATTACTGTTCACTACAAGTCAGAATGGTGGGTTTCCTCTTGAGGTCAACTGGGCTCTAAGGTTAGAAGTGGTTCTCTGGACAGCAGCCAGACCTGGCTAGCCCAGGTTTCAACCCACCGAACCATCTCAGTACCTTTCTGAAACTGTCTGGACTACTCCAGCACATATGGTCTCAAAGGAAACACTAACTTATCTTCACGTCCACATCATTACAATCACCTTTCAGGTGCGCCCAGAAGGATAAGTGGGGAAACCATTGGGTGATTGTCACTGGCCCAAGTCACACAGTGCCTCAGGAGAAGCCAGTTCACAAAGCCTTTGGACAGAGAGACAAAGTTGAAGAGAAAGTAATGTCTTCAGTGAACCCACACTGGCTTGGTTAGAATCCTGACAGCACGATCACGTGAGTGCAGTAGACTTAACCTGTCTTTTGCACTTAAGTTCCCTCACCAGTAAAATGAGGGCAGAGATTGTACGATCTCCTCTGTATGTTTTCTTTGAGGATTAAATGAGGCAATACGTATTAAGCATAAAGGGCTAGTGCGGGGGGGGGGGGGGCGGGCACAGTGAATGCCATGCAAGCTATTCTTTCTACCAAGCTTTCCCCACGCCTTAGCAGCATCACCAGATAAAAATGAATGTCGAATTCTTTAAATGTAAGAATGTTTATCAGTCTCCCATTGAGGACCAAGCACTAGCTAAGTGCCAAGGATTCAACTATAACCCATGTATTATGAGCTTGCCCATCTAACAATAATAGCAGTGAACGCACACCGAGAATCACAGGTGGCTAATGCTGTTTATGCATGTGCTGCATTAACCTATTCAAATCCTCACAACAAAGTCCTGAGTTAGGTACCATCATTGTCCTCCCTTAACAGAGGAAGACATTGAGACCTAGAAAGAATAAACAATTCAGCTACATTGTTAAGATACGATAACACTGCAAGTCAACCTAGGTTCTTAGGTTGAACCTAGTCTTCAACCACTCAGTTACCTATCTCGCTGGAAAGGCAAAGCATTACATAACTGGGGGGAAAAAAAAAACCCTAGTGTGATAGAAACAGGTTGGAATGGTGCACAGAGTGACCTCTGGGGGAAGAGATCAAGAGAGCCCAGGGCAAACTAACAGGAAGGAGTCAAGGAGACTTTTGCTCTGTCTACCGAGTGGCTTCTACTTTTACACTGGAGCCATATGTATGTACAAATTTTAGATATGAAAAAGAGGAAGGGAGGGCACCTGGGTGTCTCAGTTGGTTAAGTGTCCAACTTAGGCTCAGGTTCGAGCCCCGCTTGTGAGTCTGCGCTAACAGCTCAGAGCCTAGAGCCTGCTTCAAATTCTGTGTCTCCTTCTCACTCTCTCTCTCTCTGCCTCTCCCCTGCTCGCTCTCTGTCTCCCTCTCTCAAAAATATACATTAAAAAATTTTTTTTAATTAAAAAAGAAAATGAAGAGGAAAATACTTAAAGTTGAATTAGCCACAGAGACTCTTTCTATGACCACTCTACTTCAGAGTTTGCAAAAAGGTTTTTCCATTGCATGATCTCCTTTGAGATTCGGGACCTCCGTACAAAGTGGGAGAGGGGGCAAGAATCTTGACTCGCCCCAGGTTGGAAAGGAGGAGTTTGAAGCTGGGGGGGCGGGGCAGTGGCTGCCCTAGGATTAAAACAGCTAAGAAGAGGCAGAGAGCCTAGGGTTTCTCATGTGCACCTTGACCAGTGGGCTATTCCATCTTGGCTGGCTAATGCAGGTCCCAATCACCGCTGGACACTAAAACACAGTGGCAATAATGAGGATATAGTAACTGAAATTTCTCGGGTGCTCACTAAGTAACTAAATTTCTAGAGTGCTTAGCGTTCTGCTAAGTTTCACCTCATCTGTTCTTCTTGCAACCTATTTGAAGTCAGCACTATTCTTGGTCCCACTTTCCAGACGGGGAGCCTGAGACTTCCCAAGAGAGGCCAACTGACTCACTGGAGGTTGTGTGAGGGTTTCAGCCAAAGCCAACAGACCACAGAGACTTTGTTCCCAACTACTCTCTGTTAATGTTTCCACATCAGTCATCAGAAGAGGACAGACCCCACCACCCCAGCGTCAAGGCCGACTCCTGAGGAAAACGTCCTCCAACAGTGCACAAGCTGCCCCACCATTATCTACCTGACCATCACAGTATAGATCTGCTCCTCAGTTTCACCGCCTGAGACATGAAAGCAACCAAGCCTCCTTCAACTTCACAGAGGGTGCTTCTAAACATGATGTGACCTACGTACCCTAAGTGCCTGTACAAAGGAGTACCCCTGCAAAAGCAGCTCCCCAGCTTTGCGGTCTTATGTAAATGCCCTCTCTGGCCAAGTAGGATATAAGGATGTGGAAAAGGTCTTGGAAACAAGCTTGGGTGTAATTCCTGGCTCTGTCACTTACAAGATGCATGCCCCTGGGCAAATTACCTCACCTCTCTCTTGGTCTCTGTTTCCTCATCTGTAAATAGGCTTAAAATTACCTACTTCACAGTGTTATTGTGAGGCACTGAATGAGATAGTGCACTAAAACCCCTGGCAGGGAGCCTGGTCCGGAGTACGTGCTTAGAGACGTGGCTGTCTGTGTTAGGTGTCTGTGTCTCACGCCACACCCAGCCTATTGCCAGTGCTTGGAACCCATGGAATGATAGAGTTACACAACTTTTAAAGGAGCAATTCCAACCACAGATATTTGTTCCAAGGGATCCCATTCTGTCCAAATGGACTCATTCATCCTCAGTCTATATTTCATGAGGGAAAAAGAGAAATGGCATTCTCTATTTTTACTGGAACGTTTTCTTTCTTTCTCCCTTCCTCCCTCCCCCCTCCCCTCTTTCTCTCTCCCTCTTTCTTTTTTAAATTCCCCATTTTCTTTTTAAATTATGTTTTAGGGAACACAACCTGGGAAGTTAGGACCTGATGCAAATAAATGAATAAATTTTGCATTTCTAGCTGTCATTTTCTCTCTGCCATATCACATGTGTCCACTAGACCAGGCAATCAGGAAAGAAATTGAGATACCGCCTTGATTTGTCCACAACCATAGCTCCCAAACTCCCTGCCCAGGCATCATGCTTGGCTACGCATACAGATCTGTCCTTTTTCTTTTCCTTCTTTCTGTTATCAGGGAGGCTAAATATTTGTTTGATGATGGCAGTAGAACCTTTGCAGTTGGTGCTGAGATTCAGATCCGAAGAACGAAACGCGGCTTACTTGGGGAGGCACCTGGATGGCTCAGTCGGTTAAGCTTTTGACTTTAGCTCAGGTCATGATCTCGAGGTCTGTGGCTTCGAGCCCTGCATCAGGCTCTGTGCTGACAGCTCAGAGCCTAGAGCCTGCTTTGGATTTTGTGTCTCCCTCTCTCTGCTCCTTCACCACTCACACCTCTGTCTCTCTCTCCCTTTCTCTCAAAAGTAAATAAACATTAAAAAAAAATTTTTTTTTTAATTCCTACTTGGAACCACAGGCAAGGAACGGTACTGGATTCAATCCCGTCCCTCCCTCCCCTCCTTTCCAAAGCATACTTGGGAAATGGCCACTTGGGGCACACCTCGAACTATTCCTCCTCTGCCTACCTCGCAGGTCTCATGGAAATGACAACAGTTAATCCCACATTCACCGAGCACTTGTTTATGCCAGACACACCATGCTATAAACATGACAACCATTATCCCTTGAAGTCATACAGCCACTGTCTGTCAGATGAGGACTCAGCCCTGAGAAGTTTGCTCTCTTTATCCATTAAGAAGTACCATGCACAGATTGAAAAGTTTTCGAAACATAAGGCTAAATAGCAATTATTACTATTAGTATTAACAGCCTGAGTATAATTCGTGTACTTGATTTGGTCCCTTACAGTCGTGGTAGTTGTGTAATGAATGTTTTTTATGACCTGCTTGATGTGGCCGTCAGTACCTTCTGGAACATTACAAGTACTTCAGTGCACATCAAACCTAAGGTTGATTACAGTGTCTTCTTTAGAAGTGCCCGAGAACCCAGAGCTATAGATTTCTTTCTCACCAGTATAGAAATTTTGATGTTCTAATGGAATTTCTCTGAAGAATTCTATATAATATTCTACTATAGTATCATTTTTGGAAAAGTTGCAGCTGAGTTAATAAAATGCATGGAAACATACATGCCAAGAAAGACAGGACCAGAGAGAAGCTGACCTTGCCCAGCAGCTCCCACCACCATTGTGGAGGTGGAAGAACAGAGGGGGATGTCAACTAACCCTGGGCTCTCCTAGGATGAGATTCCAGACCTCCTGAGTCCTACAGAAGTGCCCAATCTCCTCTATCATGATTCCTATGCTTAGCACTAGTTCAGCTGAATCCTTTTGGTGGGATATGCTAATCAAACACTTTTAAAGCCTAAAACTTTATTAGGGCAATGAATAAGCCCAACAGGCTGTCAACCATAATAATGGCACCGTTAGGAATTCCATGACTCCAGAAAATAATGTGATTCCACTTCAAGGCGTCATACATCCCTACGATGCAGAAGAAAGGCCACCACACAGACCAACATGCCATTTTTAAAGCACTCATTAGTATTCCTTGTCCTTGAAGGGTGACTATTATGCCCTTCCCATTTTTCTCAAGGAATGGTCACATTCTCAGAAAAGTTGTGCATGGTTACTGAAAGTCCCACGTCACCCAGATAAAATTTTGAGGTAATTATATACTTTTGTTGTCGTTATTTTTCTAGATTAATAAGCTCCAAACAACACCTTTGTTTCCTGGGGGAAAGAAGTCTGACAGCTCCAGATGGTGACCCATCGAAGACTGAATATGCTCCTTGAATCCTCCTCTTTTATGGTGATAGGGTCCCTGGCGGGACAGACCACCACTGGCTTACAGCCTCCACCGAAGATGACGGAAGCACTGGCTACTGCCCACATGCCCACCATCTGAACCTTGATGGGGGAGGTGAGATTCTGTTAGAGGTCAGTGGCTCATCCTGAGTCTGCCCTTGTCCCACAGAAACATGGATGGGACTATCTCCTGCTCGAAGAAGTGTTTTGCTCATGATATGGCTTCTGATAGTCATACTTTCCACGTCCCCAGGTGGCACAGGAAAATGAAAAATCTCACCTCACTTGATTATTCTTCAGATCTCCATGATGACACTAATTATACTGTCTAATTAGCCGGCTCCTGTCCGGAGATTGTGAGCTACTTGAAGAAAGAGGGTAAATTTTGAAAGTTGCTTGATTTCATCTCTGGTTCAATACTCAGTGCCTGGAATGTCTTAAAGAATGAAAGAGCATAAGGACGAATATATAAATTTGCTGATTTTTTTTAACACCAAGTGGTGATCTAGGCAGTTTCAATTTCTTTCCATAAAAATACTGTGTGCCAAGCGACTGGGATGCAATCTTTTCCCTCAAAGACTTTGAAGTGTGGAGAAGAAGACACTTTTGTAAAGAACTAAGTACAATACAGCATTAAAACTCCTCTGATAGGGGTGCACATGGAGTATTGTGGGGCCTCACAGGACAAATGGTTAACCCTAACTTAGAAAAGGGGTGAAGAGGGCAAAAGTTAGGGAAAGTTTCAAAGACACACACACACATACAAAAAACAACAACAACAACAACAACAAACCATAAGTGTAATCATATAAAGGCAGCGTTGGCATTTCCAGGCAGAGGAAGCAGCATGTGCAAAGGTCTTATTATCTGAGATAACCGATTTGAAAGGTGCCTTTGGTTTGGCCAATGAGTGTTACTTGCAGGTTAATCACAAAGCTGGAGTAGTGCCCCTATGAGACATTCAGCAAACTTTGACTTGATCTGGACGCTAGTGGGAGACAATAAATGGTTTTATACAAGAGACTGATATTATGAGATACACATTTTTTAAAAGATCACTCTGGCTGTTGTTTGAAGAAGGGACTGTGATGGATGCTGAGGGTGAGGGGACATGTCCAGAAGCCAGAGGACTGATGTGAGGGATGGCGAGTCCTGAACAAAACTAATGCCTGGTGAATGATTCAAATATGCCTAGGAAGTAAAATCAGTGGGACTTGATGACAGGAGAAGGATGAGACAGAGAAGGAGTTGCAAAATTGTAGAAAAAGAAAGTATAGAGCAAGGGGCACTGGAGAAGGAAGAGGAACTTGCCCCTTGTCCTTGCTGGTGGCCTAGGCTTACGGTTCTTAGTCAGGAAACCAAGGCCAGGGCAGGGTCAGGAATGTCCCTCACTATCTCACTGGCAGAGGTGGCTGGATTATTATTCAGTGCCCAAAATTTGGCTCATAGCCTCCTGACTTCAACATGATCTCCACAGTCTAGTGTAAGAATTGAATTCACTAGGCTTAAATACTGTAAATAAGAATCCTCAGGCATTTCCCAGTACAGGTCTCTCCCTCTAAATGTTCCTTATCCAGGAAGCCATCTGGCCTCCTTACATGCTTCCAATGGCCAAGAGCTCAATCACTTAAAAGACTGCACTGTATGAATCTGGGCACATTGAAGGGTGGACATTAGCACGCATCAATCAATTTTCAGTCTACAAAATGCTGTTGCCTATGTTCAATCCTTCCTGGTTCACTACCATCATGCTGTGTAGGTTATGAGATTTCAAGACCACCTCACCAGGAGGTGGTAGAAACTGGTCTGAAGTGCCAAAAATGTGCCCTCCTCCTCTGCTCCCATGGTGCCCAGATGCACCATTACACTTACACACTGTATCATCATGACTTTCTGGTTTCGTGTCATTTCCCCCTCATTTGACTGTAATCTTGTAAGAACTCTGTTTTATGACTTGTCACTACTGGCCCAGAACACATAAGTGTTTATAAATGTTTGTTAAAAAACAACAACAAGAGAATATAGCCTGATTCGGTCCCTTCTGTTGAAAGGACAAGGTCTGAAACCATCCTCCCTGAAACCTTTCATCAAGGCTTCACTCTCTAAAGCCGAAGAGAAGAAATGTGTGTCTTTCACCTGCGAGTCTTCTATCATGCCATGTGAATCCAGCAATCTTTGTCCACAGTTTGTACACATGGCTCACAATTCTTCCTTCCAGTCATAAACTTTCCTTTTTCCCATTGCTTGTTCTGCTTTCTAAAATGTTACTAATTAATAGTGGGTGTGACAAATAGATCCCCCACCACAACCAGCTGGTCCCTGATTAAAAAAGCCTTGCCCGTGTATACAAGCCCATGATGATTTCAAGAGACCAGAGGAAAATTGTCACGGCATCAGGGATTCAGTACCCGACCTTCAGGCAGTGCCTAAGCAGTGCCAAACCATGTGGATGAAAAGAAAACCGAGATGAGTCAGTTGCCCAGATGCTCTGCTGTCAGGTCACCAAGGATCTGGATGATTGGAGGCCTGGATGCCAGAGTTTGTGTGGCCATGTGTAGCCACGGCTTCAAAGTGAACACACGCCTAATAAAGCAGGGACGGATTCCAGAATGGATGGGGGGTGAAACAGAAGGAGAGAGAGAAAGATCTGGGCCGACAGAGGGGGGTCACAGTGGAAGGGAATTAGATCAGGGGTGGGGGACAGTGCTAAGTTTACCAGAAAGGTTATACTGGGGGGCTCACAGAATCTCTGTCACCATTCCTAAAAGGAATGGCACATCACTAAACATTTTCTGAGCCCCAGTTCTCATGCTAGACATACTGGGAGTGAGTGGTGAACAAGACAGCCATGGTATGTGCCCTTGTATTGCTTAGCGTCTAGTGGAGACAAGGACATTAGAATACATTATGATACATGTTCCAGTAGGGAAATACAGGGAACTAAGGGGTCTCAGTGTGTGTGTGTGTGTGTGTGTGTGTGTGTGTGTGTGTGTGTGTGTGTGTGTGTTTATATCAGGGGAGATCCCAGAAGGCTTCCTGGAGGAAGTGAAATCTAAGGCTTTAACAATCAATGAATCCCACCCCCCTAATAGCTACATTAGTGAGTATATTAAATGCTTACCAGGTGCCAGGCACTGTGCTAAGTGTTTTTTTTTTAGATTTTACAATTTAATTCTCATTAACACTATAAGTAGGTACCATTATGATTCCCATTTTATAACAAGAAAAGCAAAGCACAGAGCACTTAAGTAGTTTGCTGAAGAACACAAAACTGGTAAGTAGCAGAGTTAGGAATCACACACCAAGAGTTTGGTTCCAAAGTCTGTGCTTCCAAAAAGCTGTTGACTATAACAGCTTTTTGAGTGCCACTTGGAGATTGAGATCCCCCAACACCATCCCCAACAAATGGGCTTTCAGTTTATCCAATGCATGTAATGACAGGAAGGCTGGAAATAAACTGGGAAGATGTGACCCTTCCTAATAGTCAAAGGTGGAATGTATTACAATGCCACCCATCGGGATGGTTGAATGATAACTTTCCTCTTCTCCTGGGGACTGTGTGATTGGGGTTGCATACTCCAGGGAATGCTATCCTGTCATCCATCAATCCATGATGCTCCTTTGGAACTCCCTTCCTCAGGCTTGTGACCACCAGGCTGCCTTAGAGTCACCCCCAACCCCCATGTTCTCACAAATCTGCACACGCTCCAATTTCGGCTCTTCTCACAACATTTTATGACTGCCTGAACACTTAAATTTCTTTCTCTTTAAAGAGCGACGTCTGCAAGGTGAGAACCTCTCCTGCCTTTTCCTCACAGAGTCCCCAGGGCTTCATATGGGGTCAGCAGATGGCATTTGTTCAGCAAAAATGTGTTGAGTTGATGACGTTTTGAGAAAGCGATCACATTTTCTACCACGGTGACTATTTTGCTGCTCTATTCTAAATGTGACTCTCTCTCTCTCTCTCTCTCTCTCTTTCTTCTTCCTTTCACCCTTCTTCCCAAATGGGGTGAAGGGACCATCAGGGCCCTGGGAGTGTGGAAAGATCTGGCTCAGCCTCAAATCTGAGTTCCCATTCCTGTTCTGCAACAAAGATTTGGTACAACTTTGGGCCATTCACATTTATTTCCTAACATTTATAAAATGATCGGTTTGGATAAAGATTGAAATAACAAATTGGTAGCCCAGGGGCTGTGCCAACATGCTATGTTTGGCCTACACAGTATTTTTAAAGACACTAACAGTCAGTGCCAAGATTAATATTTTTTAACAAAATTAATTGCTAATACATCAAAATCTGGATGTATGAGAGCCTTCTTTGATCACAGAGCGCATCAATCTTGGGACCTCAGTAGAAACTTCCCTTTAGATGGAGCCTGGCCTCACTGGGTCACTTTCCTGACTGGTGTCACTCATTCGTTTTTCCTTCCTGGCCTGGATGGACATTTAAATTCACCACCTCTGGGTGCGTTGGGGTGGCTCAGTTGGTTAAATGTCCGATTCTTGATATCATCTCAGGCCATGATCTCATGGTTTGTAAGATCGAGCCCCACGCTGGGCTCTGCACTGACAGTGTGGAGACTGCTTGGAATTGTCTCTCTCCCTTTATCTCTGCCCCTGCCTACATTCTTTATCCCTCCCAAAATAAATAAACTTAAAAGAAAAGATAATCCCTTACAGAAATCTCCAAGGAGGAGTTGGAATCATACGGGGAAATTAAATGATCATTTTTGTCTGACTTTCAAGGCCCTGACTATTCCCCATTCTACATGATCCTCTTACCAGATAACAGAGTAGCAAGTAGAGGGAAGAGTTGGAACACAAGCCCATTGAAGTGGATAAGGAAAGGACAAGCTCTGTACAACCTGAGAACATCATTTGGTACCACCAAACTCTGGTCAGGATTCTAGCAACAATTCTTCTCCCAAAGTATGGTCTGAAACTTGCAAGACAAGGCTGACTTGAAAGGAGAAGTCAGAGGAAAGTCTCAAAAGCAACTCAGGAATTGGAAGCAAAGGCTAGCATGAGATCTAAGACATGTAGCCAGTATAACACCCAACACACAGTAAGCATTTAACAAGATGGCGACATGCACGGGGAAGAATGCTTGGTGTCATCTTTTGCAGGAGAGATGCTGAGACGTATGTGGAGGAGAGACCCATATATACTGTAGAACTGGACCATCTCTTGATAGCATGTCCAAAGGAAGGGAAGTAACATCCGGAGGTGCCTACACCATATCTACCCTTTGTATTTTGCCATGCTGTTTCCTATGCATTATAACTCTGGAGAGTAATGTGTTTATTTTACACATAAAGCTTCTGTGGCACAGAGAGGTGAAGAGAAATGCCCAAGGTCAAAGAGAAGGACTTGACCCTAGGTCGTGTAGCTCCAGTTCAGTGTTCTTTCTGTGGCACTTGGGCCTTCTCTAACTCTCTCTCATTCTTCATTACATTTGTTTCTGACAACACCTCCCATTTTTTCAGGGGGTTCATGTGGGCACTCAGCACTAGGTTTCTGCGGTCCTACTCTGCAGCAATCATTCTCTGTGGTTTCTAAGACTTGTCAAACTAGATCTCTGGGCTGGCTCAGCTCACAAGTGTTCCCTCCCCCCTTTTCTTTGAAAATAACTGAGCTCCTGGTCACATGCCAAATATGGGAGAAAAGTCAAGAGACAGAGAGACTTCTGGCAGACTGTCTCACTACCTGAGGCTCTAATAGTGTGATCATACACCATATGAGAGACGCAATTTCCCTGATTCAGCAGAAGAAAATGGACAAGAGTTGGCCCGAGTTTGTCTCCTGGTACAAATAAAGACGTGGGGTGTATGAAATGATCTCATAAACCCCCTTGTCATTTTGAGTTTGATGAGTGGTAGAACTGGTCTCTGCTTTGCACAGGCCAGGAGTGGATGAGTCTATCACATTTAAGGGAAGGCATGCATCTAAGAAGGAATCCAGAGAAAGATGGAATGAAGGCGGCAACTGTACCATCAACAGCTGGATGGCGTGGAATGCTACCCTCAGGCTCTGTCGGACCTGTTTTGAATTTTGCCTCTTACTTCAATTGGTTTTTAATATGGTAAAATATGCATAACACAAATTTTACCATTTTAACTGCTTTTAAGTGTACCATTCTCCGGCATCAAGTACATTCCCACTGTTGCACAACCATCAGCACCAACCGTCTTTAGAACTTTTTTATCTTCCCCAACTACAACTCGGTATCTATTAAACAGTAGCTCTCCATTTCTCCCTCTCCCAGCCTCTAGCAACCACCTTTTCTCCTTTTTATCTCCGTGGATTTAATGACTCTAGGTACCTCATATGAACGGAATTATACCATATTTGTCCTTTTGTGAATGACCCACTTCACTTAGCATAATATCCTCAGGGTTCATGAAAGGTTGCACCATGTATCAGAATTTCCTTTTTAAAAGCTGAATAATATTCCATTGTATCTGTATATCACATTTTGTTAATCCATTCACCTGTTGATGGATACTTGGGTTGCTTCTAGTGTTTGGCTACTTCTATGAATACAGATGTGCGAATATTATAAAAATATATTTTTTAAACATTTATTTTTGAGATGGAGAGAGAGATACACACACAGAGTGCAAGTGTGGGAAGGGAAGAGAGAGAGGGAGACACAGAATCCGAAGCAGGCTCCAGGCTCCAAGCCATCAGCACCGAGCCCAGCGCGGGGTTCGCACTCACAAACCACAAGATCATGACCCGAGCCGAAGTCAGACGTTCAACTGACTGAGCCACCCAGGTACCCCTAAAAATATTTTTTAATCACCACTGACATACATTCTTTGAAAGCAAGGATTAACAGCTTACCTTATGTAGCCCAAAGAGGAACCCACGGAACATACTGTAATGAGGAGAATAATTTTTAGCCCAACACAAAATTAGATATTGCTAAGGAGACTATGGGAAATTGGTATTTTCCATTGTATCAGAAGCCTTTTTCTAAAAACAAAATATCACCATGTCCTCTCTCTCCTTTAAATAGACTCTCTAGGGGTACCTCGGTGGCTCAGTCAGTTACATGTCAGACTCTTCACCTCAGCTCAGGTCACAATCTCACAGTTTGTGAGTTTGAGCCCCACATGGAGCTCTGTGCCAGCAGTGCGGAGCCTTCTTGGGATTCTCTTACCCTCCTCTCTTACCCTCCTCTACTCTCTCTCTCTCTCTCAAAAACAAATACACTTAAAAATATAGTAAATAAACCCTCAAATACAGATGAGTTTCAGGACAAAATACTAGTTCCTTAACATGGCATGCATGGTCTCCATGAAACTTCCCAGCCTCATCTGCTGTCACCTTGTCCATCCCCAAGCTCCCTGCATAACAATCAAACTGTACTGGGAACATGCCTGATCCTTGATGCCTCAGGCTCTGAACTTTCTGTTCCCTTCCCCCTCACCTTCAAGAGCCCCTCACTCCAGCACTTACGATATCGTATGGCATAGTGGTCGCTTCCCATGTCATTTCCCTATGAGCTCCCAGGGTGTGGGGATTTTATCTCATGTCTACAACACTTGTATTTAGCATGGAAGGAACTAATGTTTTTCAAATGGATGAATGAGTGAAAGTTTGAACGTCTCAGCAGGTAAAGCGGAATTTGGACATCTTGATTGAACACTTATTTTGCTGAAGAAATCTCTTTTCAAGACATAGTACAAAAGGAAATACAAGTCTCAGAAATACTGAAATCTGAAGGATTTCCATTTGAGAAGTCAGACAAGGACTGAAATTCCCAGAATGTTTTTCTTTCAGCAAAAGGGCAGCAGTAGATCCCTGTAAAGGTACCATGAGCCAGAATCTGCAGTAGAGATAAAGGGGACAAGAAAGGTATTATAATTCCTGATGAGTCTTTCCCATGGGCCTTTCCTAATTCCATAGAGCAGGAATGATTTAAACAGAATTTCAGAGTGGCAAAAGACTAAAGGGCATGTAACAAGTCTTGCTCTCTGAGCTTTGGTTTCCTCACTGATGAAATGAGAATGTCGAACTAGAGTTTCTGAAGTGCTCTGGTTTCTGCCAATTTGGCTGAGCTCCCCTAACACAACATCCTCAGGGTAAGAGCTTGCTAAGGCAGTCCTGAACACCTTTCATGGGTTGCTGGTGTTTTTTCTCTCCTGAGCACTATCCTGTCTAGAATATATACCCATCAATTTAATTTCTCTTCCCTCGCACCAGAAGATGTCTGTGTCCTCACCTTCTGAGAACCCTGCACACATCTGTCTCCCCTGAGCTCCCTTCTCTCTAGCTCCACCCCCTCCCCCCCCACACACACCCAGTTCCTTTTATTTCATCATTTTGAGACCCTTTTCCATATTGGACTTGCTTCACTCTGTCCTTACCATCTTCAAGTATGGTACCAGGAGTGGGTCCCTCTTGAAATCCCACTCCAGGGGAAGTTAGCATGACACATCTACAGCCTGACTTTGATGTCTCTATGTGTAATGGCAGCTCAGTACCATCAGGTAAGTCTTCTCGCAGAAGCTTAGAGCAATTTTAATCTTGGTATTTGAGTTACTTGAGAGAAGGATAAAGAATTCTAAAAGAGGAAAACCAGACATAAGAAATGGAAGAAGACTGTGGATAGCTGTTTGCATGGAGTCTTCCCAGATGGAGCTCTGTCACTTATTGTATTAGTTTTGTAATGCCACTATAAAAAATTATTACTCCCTTAGTGTCTTCAAAAAACACAATGCGTTGTCTCACATTTTGTAGGTCAGAAGTCCACTTTGGCTCAGCAAGGTCTCAGAAGAAGTCCAGTGGGCTCTGCTTAAGGTCTCACAATGATGAAATCCAGGTGTTAGCAGTGCTGTGATCCATTTTGGCTATCCTGGGTGAGAGTTTGTTTCCAGTCTCATTCAAGTTGCTGGAAAAATTCAATTCCTTGTGGACTAAAGTTCCTGTTTCCTTGCTGGTAGTATGGAGGGTAGTGGGAGATTATGTAGGCACAGACCAGGCCATGCCTTATAGATGTGTGAATTCTATTCTAAGCTTAGTGGAAAATAATTGGAACACTTATAAGGAAGGGACATGATTTAAATGTTCGTAGATTTCACTCCAGCTTCTATCTGGGGACTGAATTATAGTAACACAAGAAAGGAAAGAGGAAGACCAAATAGGAATCTACTGCAGGGGTCCAGGCAAAACAACATGGTGTGTTGGAGTCCAGTGATGGAATCCAACCAAGATCCAATCTCTCGAGCTGTATAGCTTCAAGTCATGCATCACAATTTGAGAACGTCAGGATTAATCCTTATAGTTTTTATGTTTATTTATTTTTGAGAGAGAGGGAGAGACAGAGCATGAGCAGGGGAAGGGCAGAGAAAGAAGGAGACCCAGAATCCAAAGCAGGCTCCAGGCTCTGAGCTGTCAGCACAGAGCCCAATGCGGGGCTCGAACTCACAAACCGCAAGATCATGACCTGAGCCAGAGTCAGACACTCAGCCGACTGAGCCACCCAGGCGCCCCATCAATCCTTATAGTTTTTAAAGCTAGAGTACTAAAGAGGATTTGATACAACTCTTCATTTAAGAGAAGAGACAAGAAGACTAAAATCCAGCCTGGAGTCCAAGTTCATCAAGTAAACTGGGAGCAAAGCTGTGACTACAACTTTTGTTGTATCTCTTGGCTCCTACCTAACCCACTGCTCCTTTTACTGCACTTACATGTTCAAAGCTGGTCCTTGTCAAGTATTTCACAAGCAACGTATTGCTCATGAAGTGCAGAGACCTGTTTTTTTTGGCTGGCAGAAAGAAGATATGCTGTTTTTGATGTTGAGGGTTGTAATGGGTAAAATAAAAGTACAGATCAAAGGAAAAGGGGCCTGTCTGTAGGCGTCAGGAAGATAAGAAAGAGCTTCCTAGAAATATACCAGCAAGCGCAGGACTGATTTACTCTGATGCCACCATGATGACCTAGCAAAGCTGGGCTGGTCCACTACCTGCAACCAGAAATGGGTTCCTGGAAGGTCAAAACTTTTCATGTGTCCTTGGAAAAATCATAAGGCAGGATTCAGGCACAAAAACATTGTTAATCTATGTCCTGCTAATTTAATCTGCTATAATTAAGAGATTTTATGTGTGATGCTGATGTATGATAGAGGCCAAAATAGTAATAACGGCTCCTCTTAGCAGTAACAATGAATTATCGCATAATGCAATCTTCTGACTTTACTCTTC
The DNA here is from genome assembly GCF_016509475.1 of Prionailurus bengalensis. NCBI lineage: Eukaryota > Metazoa > Chordata > Mammalia > Carnivora > Felidae > Prionailurus > Prionailurus bengalensis. The sequence continues at coordinate 75,989,391 of NC_057359.1, read as the reverse complement.
ACAATCTCTTTTGCTTATTCTTATTGATTTAATCTTGCTATGTAATTCATACAAGTCACATCTGTGTGTGTATGTGTGACATTCTAGTATATATCAATCATATTTACATATATTTCTTTTCTCTACAGTGAGATCTTGGCTTAGTCTAAAGGGAATTTAGACTTGTCTATGTATGACTAATAAAGCAATAGACTTGGTAAACCCAAAGACATCTATTTGTATGTGTTAATTTATAAAAAAGCCTTGTGTTTAGCTTTGTCTCTTACTTAAGGAGAAGCGAGCAGGTTGGCACCCTGGTAAATGCAGAAAAGGAATAGGAAGAAGGAGGAAGAGTTAAGAAGAGAAGAATCGTTGTTTAAGAGGTCATCTGCTTCTTGATAGCACCACAGATTAGGTTTGTAAGCAGAGCTCTGGGGGAGAAGGTGGTGGGGGAGGGAGGGATATAGGGAATGGAAAGTAGAGAATCATGCTTCTTTCTCAGATGGGTCCCGCCCTTTGAAAAGAAATGCTGGTGGCAAGAGCCAAATAAACTGTATTCATGAGATCATTTGTGAGACTTACAATAAATACATCAGTTACCTAAAGGTATATAACAACTCCTCCCCACAAGTAGCGGTTTTAGGCAGTGATATGCTATTTTTCATAAGTCTGTGAGTTGATGGGGCAGTTCTGCCAAACTGAACTGATCGTGATCAGGCAGTTCTTCTGGTCTTCTTGGGACTTGGGTGATCACTTGAATGTCAGAAAATCTACAATAGTCTTAGCTGGGCCAACTACCTCTGCTTCACAAGTCTTATCCTCCAGTAGTCTGGTCCAGGCATGCTCTTGCGAGTATTTTTCCAAGCTTCTGCATACATTATTTGCTATTATCTCATTGGACAAAGTCAGTCACATGGCCCATGCCCAGAGTCAGTGGGCTTACTGTCAAAGGAAATGGATTCAGGGAAGAGTGAAAGCTTTTACAGGCAAGCTAGTACATATAAGCAAAATTTCCTCAAGCTCAGATGATAGAGTCATGCAGGGTTGAGGAGTGGAGCATTCTCCCCATTTCTGACTGGAACACAGCTTAGCTCTGATGCAATGTATACTGTAGGAAAAGGAGCAGGGTTTGGCAACTCAAGGAGCTCTCTACTCATTGTTGAAATGGTGGTGGAAGCATGTGATGAGTCAGTTACTCCATGAGCAGAGCCTCCTTGATGATACACTTCGGGCATTTGGTAGGAGCAGCACATAAATCTTTGGTAGTGTGTTTTCAAGGACCCTGGGATGAATCATTCTCAGCAGAAGCACATTATTCTCTTCAGGGTCCCGAGTACCATGTTAGTGGTGAACAACTGTCCCAGGTGATTTTTTTTTTTCAGAAGACACCAACAAAGAGACCAGGATAGAAGGACAAGAGTTAAGTTACTACTGGGAGTATGTTTATACCAAAAATAATTGGAAAGAGACTTCAGCTGGATGGTGCTGAGGCCCTACAATCATGCAGGTTGGCGTTTGGAACAAAATTTGAACATTCGTGCTATGGAGACCTCAGGCTGGTACAACATGGAATATGCCAGCTTTATTTACCTATTTATTTATATTGGTTCATGCATTGCAAAATATGTTACAACATAGATTTTCTACCAATTAGATAGGATTTCTTTCTTAAATTACAAAGGTTTTAATCTCATCAACTTGAAATACCTATGGTGTTACAGTCATCTATTTTTGCAAAAAAGTAGCATGGAAGAATAAATACTCTGCATTAACATTGGGCAGACGCATATAGACAATTTTACCTCTAAGTGGTGTTTAACATTGGCAAATTGTCTAATTCTATTTCTGTTTCTCACCTGTAAAATGGGAATGACCATAACTTTGTTGTGAGGTTGGAGAAAGGATTAATAGCAAAACACGCAAAATATCTGACACATTACAGGTATTCTAATAAATGTAGTTGCTTTCATCATTGAATATTTATTGCAGTCAGAGGCCAGGCCTGGTCCCACATGCTACAGATTCAAAAATAGTCAATAGTTCCAGCACTTCACATAGGGATTCAATGAACAGACATATGAGTAATGATATGTCTGTCTCTCTCTACATAGCAATGCATTACTTGAGGTCACAGGCAGTGCTGTGTTCCTCTTTGTAAAGCCAGTATGTCCAGCATCTCACACAAAGCTCGATGAGTCAATGTCTCTTCAATTGAACTGCATCCTATCTTAGAAGTCTGGTTTTTCTTATCATAATTAACATAGAGGCTCACATAGTAGAGTTCTTTAGTACATTTTGGAAGAATGAATGGCTGGGTGATCAAGAAAGAGAATGAAAAAAGCAAGGAAGGAGGAAGAAGGGAGGAAGCCAGGAAGAGAGGAAGGGAGGGAAGAGGAAGGGAAAGAAGGAAAGAGGGAGAGAGGCTGGGAGAAGGGGTGGAAGGGAAGGAAAGAAGAAAAACAAGAGGTTAAAAGAGAAAGAAACAAAGATGGAAATGAAAAGTCTCCTCTTTCCATTCCCACAAGAATTTTGAATATTTGTACTAGAGAAATACCACTGCCCACCTAAGATGGAGACACAGCTGCAGGAGTAAATACGAAGGCACCAGAGCCTAATGATGGCCCCAGGCAACCCAGAACTGTTGGTATAGGAGGCCTTCTAATCCCCCAGTTCCCTCTCTTCTTGGAAGGAAATTGCCTTTTTCTTCTATTTTTTTCAAGCTTTCTGATTGACGGCCAATCCTCCTGCCCCCTGTGCTCATCTCAGATCCCAAGCTCTCCCCCAGTCCTTTTCTCTCAACACCAAGCACAGGGGTAATTTATCTTCCCCTGGCTAACCCCCTCCAGGGAGCTCAATCTCCCACTCACCTCACCCCCTGCTATACCCTAACCTCTCACTACCTAACCATTGCTTCCCTCAGCCTTTGCTCCTACCCTTCAGTTGTCAGAATGTGAGGAAATTAATTGATTTGGGAAAGTAGAATTCAGGGGGGTTGTAGTAAATCAAAACATTCCATTCATACTGCCCCAGCTTTCAAGGAGAAGAGGGAGTCTTCAAAAAATAAGGAGGAGGGATTAGCACTGAGTTGGGGAGGGAGGGAAATCAGAGGAAGAGGAGGAGATCTGAAACAATGGATTTAGGGTTCATGCATTAGAAATTTGGCCTGTGTGCTTCTTGAGGCAATGTCACTGCATGAAATAAATACTGTTTTGAGCTTTTAGTGAAACTATTGCCATATGTTGTGTGGCTGGAAAGTTGCCCACCCCTTCTTTGTACCCCTAACTCTCCTCCTACCCTTGCCCTTGTTGATCCACTTAAGGCTCTGATTAAGTTTGGCAAAATCCATATCTTTGCCATCACTTTCCTATATGTTACAGATGGGCTGGAGAGGGAAAGCTTGCTGCCAGCCAGTGGAGAAGAAGGGGGACCCTGTCTTTACTGGGTGCTAAAGATACAGGAATTCCGATGCTTGCAAGGGTTCTTTCTGCTTGTGTGAGAGTACTGGGTAACTCCAACAAGATCTAGAGGCTCATCTCTCTTAGATGGAAGAGTAGAAATTGTAGGGAGGCAGATTTCAGCCCAATAAGGGAAAACCATGAATCTTCATGGCAATCAGAAATGTCCTGAAATAGAGCAGACTTTCTCAGGAGGTAGAAGCTTTCTTTAACTCATCATGCTTAAGCACACATGTCAAGATGCTGTGGAGGGAAATTATGAGTTTGATGAGGGCTTGACCTAGATCTATGGTTTATAAAGTTTCAGGACTATGCAAATCTAAATGTTTGTTGGTTTATGTTTAATGTTTAATCAAACTGTACTGGAACCCAGTACAGTATGTATGTATGTATGTATGTGTGTGTGTGTATATATATATATATATACACACACACACACATATATATGTATATATATGTGCGTGTGTATATATATATATATGTGTGTGTGTGTGTGTATTTTTTTCCTAGAAATGATTTAATATGTTCATTGATTTGATGAATATAAAAAAATTTTTAAATCTGCAGTCATGATCTGATGCCATTGATAAAGTCCTGATTGATAAGGCTATGTGGATGTCTATAACAACACTGAAAAAAAAAAACTTGCCTTGGAGAGTTGTTGAGAGAAAGAAAGACTGAGAGAATCTCAAGCAGGCTCCATGTTCAGTGCAAAGTCTGACATGAGCCTTGATCTCACAACAGAGAGATCATGGCTTAAGCCCAAGTCAAGAGTCAAACGTTCAACTGACCAAGACTACCCAGGTGCCCTGAGTCTGCAAATTAGTCTTTAGGATATTTCTATCCCCATAATGCTTGTTTGGACAGGTAATATTTTGTAAAACTAAGATTGAGAAGAGGCTTGGTCTAACATAACTGAGCAAGGTAGGTGTTGTCAATAAATACTGTACAGGACAAGTAATAATTTCAAGCATGTGTCTTGGTTCAAGATCGCTCAGAAGCAGATCCTGAGGTAAGAGTTTGAGTGTAAGTGGTTTATTTGGAAGGCAAGCCAAGGAAACAATAGAGAAGAGGGAAAGTATGATAAGAAAGGGAAGGAAACCAATTAATCCAATTACCACTGTGAAACTCTGGCAGCCAGTGTTGAACATGCACTAAAAATTCCCTACAAACTAACTGGTTTGTAGGGAAACCATCTTACACTCATTAGGATGGCTACTATCAAAAAAAAAAAAAAAAAAAAAAAAAAAAACAGGAAATAACAAGTGTTGAGGAAGTGGAGAAATTAGACCCCTTGGGCACTGTTGGTGGAAATATAAAAATGGTGCAGTCATTATGGAAAACAGTATGGTGATTCCTTAAAATATTAAAAATAGAATTACCATATGATTCAGTAATTGTACTGCTGCGTATGTAACCCAAATAATTGCAAGCAGGGACCCAAACAGGTATCTGCACACTCACATTCACTACAGCATTGTTTACAATAGCCAAAATGTGGAAGCAATCCAAGTGTCCATGAGAGATAAATAAAGATGTGGTATATACATAAAATGGAGTATTACTCAGCCTTAAAAGAGAAGGAGATCTTGCCATTTGTGACAACATGGATGAACCTGGAGGACATTATGCTTTGCAAAACAAGCCAAACACAGAAAGATATATCTGTATGCTCTCACTAACATGTGGAATCTAAAAGAGCCACATTCATAGGAGAGGAGAGGAGAATGGTGTTTGCCAGAGGCTGGGAGGAGGGGGGAAAGGGAAAGTGATGGTCAAAGGGTACAAAAATTCACTTATGCAAGAAATAAGTTCTGGAGATGTACTAGTCAGCAAAGTGCCTCTAGCTAACAATACTGTATTGAATACTTAAAATTTCTAAGAAGGTAGGCTTTATGTTAAATGTTCTTACCAGGAATAATCCTCCTCCTCCTCCTCCTCTTCCTCCTCCTCCTCCTCCTCCTCCTCCTCATCATAGGAGCAGGAGGAATCTTTGGGAGGTGATGCTTATGGTGTATGAGTTTGATGGTGGTGATGGTTTCATGGATGAATACTTAATTCCCAAACTCATTGAGTTGCATATGTTAAATATGTACAATTTTTTACATATCATACCACAATAAAGTGGTTTTAAAAAACTAGTTATGCAATATTAGGATAATTTTCATACTTCTCTGAGCCTTGATATTTTCATTCATCAAACTAGCATGATAATACCTGCAATATATAATTGCCATTCAGTCTGCCATGGATATGGATTTGTTCCCAACTTGTATACTTCACTGTTAGCCTTGAAGGGAAGTAGTACAGCCAATGCGGGGGTGGGGATATGTATCCTATTAGGTATCCTGGTTTGGAAGGCCTAACCTGGAAATGGTTGATCAGATGCTCCTGACTTGGAGTTTGGAGGTTGAGTGAGTGGCTCGGATATGAAAATATGAGGGAAGGGATTCTCAGGTGAGGCAGAGATGTCTAGGAGTAGAATCTGCATCTCCACCATAGGTGGAGACACAGAGGCCCCTGTGTCTGCCACCCAACAATGGTCTGTTGCTTAAAACAAGTGGAGGTCACTTCTGTTGTTGCTCACACAATTCCTACCTCCTAGGGTTTTTGTGGGGAGTAAATGAAACTAGATATGTAAGGAATTTTGTACAGCCTCTAGCAGGGAATCATATGGTTGCTTCCCCTCCTTGACAAAGCAGAAACTTTTAAACAGAACTGCAGACTCTTACTGCTGAACACAGGTTCTTGGCTTTTTCTCTATCCTGCAGCCATCCATCATGCCCTCTCTCTCACATATACGTCATGCATTCTTCCAGGAAAAAGTTTGGTTGTAGTGCATTGACATCATAGTGGGTTTGGGCCCCCTTTTATTTTGTTCCTGTTCTTTATCAGTGGACACATTTTTTTTTCCTAGTGAAATTTTACGAAGAATCCCAACATATGAATTGAAAGTTGCTTTGTTAAGTTTGTCCCTGTTTTGCAATATATTCTTCTCCTGGCCAAAAGTGACTTTCTGCATTGTATTATGGTAATCTGTGCTCTATCTTATCCTACTTTCTTGGTTCTTTGTCTGGATAACCCTCCTGTCTACTTTCACTCTCCTCTGTACACATACTGTGGCATTAGGCACAGACATTCAGTGGAGATTTGCCAAAGGAGAGGATCCACTGTTGGTTTAAAGCACTGCTCTTGCTCTTAGGTTAACTACTAGTGAATTTTCATCCAAAGTAGCGTGTTTTCATTGTTGTCATAAAACTTCTCTATGACAGTTGGGCAAAGAGTCAGAAGACGACTGAGATATTCAGAAGACAGTAGTAGCTTATGGTCCCACGGGCATGGGCAAGTAAGAAAAATCAACTGGAGTTACAATGACAATGAGTAGGATATTCAATTTCTTTTAATTCTCATATTTTCAGAGTTCCAAAAATAGTGCAGAGTTCCAATATACCATTCATGCAGCTTCTCTCAATGATAACGTGTTACATAACTATAGTACGTGAAAATAACCAGGGAATTGACATTGGCACAGAACTCCCAAACTACTGGCCTTATTCACATTGCATCAGGTTTTATATGTATTTTGGAGTGGGGGCGGGTATATAGTTCTATGAAATTTTATCATATGTATAAATTTGTAGTAACACTATCACAAGATACAAAACTGCTCTGTCACCCCCAAAACTCCCTGATTCTACCTCTTAGTCTCACATGCTCCCCCCACACTGACCCAGCAACCACTGACCTGTTGTCTGTCAGTATAACTGTGTCACTTGGAGAATGGTCTACAAGTGGAATCACATAGTATATAGTATTTAATGGTTTTGTTTTGTTTTGTTTTGTTTTTTAATTCAGCCTAATGCCTTGAAGAGCTATCCAAGTTGCTGGCTGTATCAATAGGCTGTGCCTTCTCATTGCTGAATAGTGTTTCATTGTGTAGATGTAGGACTGCTTGTTTATCCATGCTGTTGAAGGGCATCTGGCTTGTTTCTGGTGTGAAATTGCAAAGGTGCCATGAACATTCATATGCAGGCTTTGGGGTCATTTGGAGACATCTCTCTAGGGCCATTCCTGGGTCATAAGGTAGGTTTATATTTAACTTTATAAGAAACTGCTAAGCTGTTTTCCAGCAGGACTTAACATTCTAGATTCTTACCAACGATGCGGGAGATGTCATCTTGCTTCACATCCTCACCAGCATTTGGTACTACCAGACTTTGGAGCCATTTTAATAAGTGTGCAGAGGCATCTTACTGTGTTTTTAATTTGCATTTCCCTAATGGCAAACTGTGCTGAGCATCTTCTCATGTGCTTTATTTGGCTTCTATGTGTCCTATTTGGTGAAATGACTGTGTAAGTCTTTAGTCCTTTTCTAAGAGGACTGCTTGATTTCTTACTGTTCCATCTAGACTATTCTTTATATATTCTGGGTATTTTTTGCCTGATAGGTGATTTACAAATCTTTTCTACTAGTCTATGGTTTGCCTCTTACTTTTCTTAACAGTGTCTTTAACAAAGCACACCTTTTAAGTTATTATGAAGTCTCATTTAATATATTTTTTTTCCTCTTATGGATTGTGCTTTTGGAACCACACTTAAGAATTGTTCACCTGACAAACATGATGTAAGCATTACAAAGATCTTCTCCTATGTGTTCTTTTTTTTAAAATATTTTTTTAATGTTTATTCACCTTTGAGAGACAGAGAGAGACAGAGCATGAGCGGAGAAGGAGCAGAGAGAGAGGGAGACCCAGAATTTGAAGCAGGCTCCAGGCTCTGAGCTGTCAGCACAGAGCCCCACGCGGGGCTCGAACTCACGAACCGCGAGATCATGACCTGAGCCGAAGTCAGGCGCTCAACCGACTGAGCCACCCAGGCACCCCTCCTATGTGTTCTTTTAAGAGTTTTGTGGTTGCAGCACACCTGGGTGGCTCAGTCAGTTGGGTGTCCAACTTCAGCTCTGGTCATGATCTCGTAGTTGATGGGTTTGAGCCCCTCATGGACCTCTGTGCTGACAGCTCAGACCCTGAAGCCTGCTTCATATTCTGTGTGTATCTCTCTCTCTGCCCATCCCCTGCTTGCACCCTCTCCTCTCCTCTCCTCCCCTCTCGTCCCTTCCCCTCCCTTCCCCTTGTCTCTCTCTCAAAAATAAACAACAAAAAAAGAGTTTTGTGGTTGCATGGACTACATTTAGTGCTCTGATCCATTTTGACCTGATTCTTGTGTAAGGCATTAGGTTTACTTCAAAGTTCACTTATTTATTTATTTTGTCTATGGATGCCCAAATTGTCCCCAAACCGTTCGTTGAAAAAGGTATCTTTTCCCTGTTGAACTGCTCTTGCCTGTTTGTCCAAAATAAGTCGAGCATCTTTGTGTAGATCTGTTTCTACTTTCTTTATTCTGTTCCATTGATCTGGGTGCCTGTCCCTCCCCCAGTGCTACACTGCATAGATTACTGTAACTATAAAGTAAGTTTTAAAATCTGGTAGTATTATTTCTCCAATTTTATTCATTTTATTCAAGATAATTTTAGCAATTCTAGATCTTTGTTCTTTTCATATAAATTTTAGGATCAGCTTGTTTATATCTATAAAAAACCTCCTGGGGTATGATAGGAATTACATTAACCCTATAGATCAATTAGGGAAGAATGGACATTTTTACTTTGGTGAGTTTTCCAATCCACGAACATAGCCTGTTTCTCTGTTGAAGGTATTTCTACAAGTTTTTATTCCACAAGCGTTTTGTAGTTTTCAGCTACTTCTAGAGATCCCATACATGTTTTGTTAGATTTACATGGAAAACATCAAGTTTTCCAGAACTATTATAAATAGTATCGTTTTTAATTTTTTTTAGTGTTTATTTATTTTTGAGAGACAGAGCTCGAGCAGGGGAGGGACATAGAGAGAGAGAGACACAGAATCTGAAGCAGGTTCCAGGCTCTGAGGTGTCAGTGCAGAGCCTGACATGGGGCTCAAACCCACGAACTATGAGATCATGACCTGAGCTGCAGTCGAATGCTTAACCGACTAAGCCACCCTGGCCCCCCACATAGTATTGTGTTTTTAAGTTTGGGTTTCTAATTATTCATTGTTAGAATATAGAAATACGACTGATTTTTCTGTTGACTTTGTATCTTGCAACTTTGCTAAATTCACCTAAGAGTTTAAGAAGCTTCTTTGTAGAGTCACTGGGATTTTGTTTTTGTTTTGTCCTCAGCTCATGGATTTCTTAGGGAAGTGAGGGTGGAATAGGGCCTGATACCATCACTAAATGTATCCTCTTTAAGGAATAGAAAGACAAGACTTAGGGTCTTGGGGTTCATCTGTCAGGAAAAGGGAGCTATCAGGATTGGGAGAAACACCCAGTTATAAGAATACTTTCTTACTCAGAGTGAATTTGCGAAAAGGACTACTAAGATCAGTAAGACCCCAATTCATATAAAATAAATGCAGTAAGATGAATTTTCTAGCTTTTTTGATTGGCCTATTATATTCAGCGTGCTGGTTTCCAGACTGGCTCACATGAGGCACACAGCTACTCGGCTGTATCTAAATGCCACAACCTAAAGCCATCGAGGCTTCTTGCTCTCAGAGAAAACGCATTATGTAGTACTGTGTTGTTGCTAACTCTTGCTTGCAACCTTACGTTTAAAAAGATGTCTTCTTAGCATACTACAGAGATTTATCACATGTAGTGTAATAATGTGGATTCATGAAGACTTCAATTGAAGACATGGGTTTAGTCCTAACTGAATGACTTTGAGTAAGTTACTTGACCTTGGCATTTCAGTTTCCTCATTTGAAAAATGGGAATGGTCCAAAAATATTTCTTTTATATGCATATTTCATAGATGCTTGTAATGCAATGAGGTAAATGCTATTGCCTCAACTTTACAGATGAAGAACCCCTGGCCTAGGAAGTTGGTTGATGGCTTTGCTCTAGATTATGCTATGAGCCACAGCCCAAGTGGAGACTAATATTTAAGGGCTACTGGATTCCAAAGACTGCATGTGTTAACTATTTACCTATAGAAAGTCCCAAGTGGAAGAAGAAGGAAGCTGATAAAGTGTAGTGGGACCACAGGGGAGAGATGAGAGAGACCGTGCACTTGTAGGCCATATTCTAGGCCTGAAGGAGAAAGAACTCCCTGCTAGGAGAAGCTTATTGATTTGTTGCAATTATATCACAAATGTGACCATTAACTGTGGGGCCATATGGAGACACCTTAGTGTATTTAAACAGGTATCATCAATGTATTTTAATTTTAAGGGCCATAGATAGGACAGGATTTTTAATTACATAAATAGTTTTCTCCAAACTATTTATAGTAATTTCCACTGAAGTAGGAATGGTTATAGGTACAACTATCAAGGAGAGATAGGAAAATAAAAATGTCATTGTCTTTGAGAAATAGGTGTGGGGCTAAATTGAGAGACCTGTTAGCCACCTTTAATTTTTTTTTTACCATATTATAAAAAATAAGGAGAAACCAAAAGGAAACATCAGTTGAGTGACTAACATAGGCAGCCAATAACCCTATGAAGTAGATGCATGTCCCATCTTGAAGACAAAGCAGAAGGAGGTAAATGGAATTGTTTACAGTTGAACAGCCAGTAAACCATAGACTTGGTACCCAATTCCAGGCTCCCCTGATTCCAAAGACTCACTCTATCCAATGCGGCATGCTGCCTCTCAAAGAATAAACAACATGTCTGATTTTGATTCTGAGGATGACTTACCAACATTTCAAAGGAATTATATAATGGATACACTGTGTGGCGTTATTACTACGGACAGAGCCAATGAATCATTAACATCTCCAACTGGGTAGGTTGTAACTGTTCCTGCCATGGTTGTCTTGTCCGCTTTCCATCCAGAGTTTTGGATTAAATATTCATTCACCATTAAAATATTAATGCAGCCTCACTGCTTCTGTAACAAATATTAATTTCTTATGGCATTTCCAGGCAATGCATAAGTTGTACGTTTCATATCCCTCAGGAAACTGCTCATCTTCTGGCCCCTTTTGAGCATGACTGTGCTCACTCCTGTTAGATGCACGGGTGTAGACGGAGTAGGAGGGGAGAGGTGACTGATGTGTAAACCAAGCACCTGTCCACTCACTGCTTTTCTTCCTTCTAGCTGCTGTGTTTTTTGTGGTCCAGGGAATGCTTCAACTCTGGAAGCCAGTGGACAAAGCAAAAGACCACTGTGCTTACAACTCATGGTGTAAGTTAAACTTCTAGAAGTCATTGAGTGTCAGGATTTCAGGATTGATCATTTCATCCTCTTTCATTATCCCAACCTCACTCATCTTTCCTGTCTTCAGACATGGATCCATTCCCACCCCCACGCCCCAGCTTTTTAGCTGTTTTCTGATTAGAAGGACACTGTATTCATGTTTTGGGGCGAGGTGGATTCATACCAAGGGGGGCTCTATTATAGTCTCAAAACCTTGCCTTGCAAATATGGTGCTCAGAATTATCTGATTGTGCTTGTCAGAATGTAGATTGCATGGCCCACTGTGGACCCACTAAATCAGAATCTGGGATGTATGTTTAAGACCTAGGAAATTATAACACATTCCAAAGTCTGAGAAGCTTCAGTTTAAATATTGGGTTAACTAGGCTTTGGTTTCAGACAGACCTGAATTTGAATTTTGGCTCCACTCCATATTCACTCTGGGATTCTGGGCAAGTTGCCTTTGTAGTTTCCCTATCGATACAAACGGCGATGATAATAATACTTCAGTCAAGGTACTAAATAAATCCCACACCTCCAAAAGTTTTCTCCTGCCCCTTTGTTTTCTAAATTGTTATAGCTGTTTAAAATAACAAAAATAATACTTCAAAATATGATTTTTGATCATTGGAAGAGATGCTGTATATAGGGAAGTTAGCACTGTGCATACAATAATTGTTCAATAGCTTGTATCTATTAATAGTGTTGATAGTATCGAAATCATTGGTGAAAAAGTTGGCCAAGCCCAACCTGTACACAGTAAAAGGATACCAGCTAGCCCTGTTCAGTTCCTTCTCCAAAGCATAGGTATCCCCAGGATCAGAGGAAATTACAAGAAGCCATAAAAGAATTTCAAAGGCAGAAATGAAGTTCAAGGCAGCCCAACAGGAGGTCTGCAACATGTTCTCTATAAGGCTTTTGGTTTTCATAATTAATTCATACTGGGGAACTGAGAGAGTTCCTTTCTGGCAGGTCTCAAAGGGGGCCAATTTACTGGGCAATTAGTCATAACTATTCCAGGTCACTGTACGCTGCTCTTCACCCAGCCCTCCCCACTGGCGCATCTCAGAAATGGGCTCATCGGGCTTTGCTGCTCTATCCCAGCACCACTGGGATTCATGTAGGGCTTCTGAGGGCAAAGCCTTGGAGAGAGAAACTTCTAGAACTTTAGGTTTGACTATACCTGGGCAGAAATCTTGACTCCATAATCTCCCAGCTGATTAGAACTGGACAAGTCTTGAATCTCTCAAATCCTTAGTTTCTGCACTTTAAAAATAGAGGTAATATTCTCCTCCATGTATGAAGCTTAAAAGTGAAGACATATCATAAAATAAAACCAAAACCAAATCAAACAACAACAAATAAAGAGAAGATATGTATTTAAAGCACTGTCATAATAAGTTATACTCTATTCTTACTGTTATTTTTAATTCTACTCTTCTGATCTATAAAGCTTATCTTCTCTTCAAAATTTGCCAAAATAATTGCTATAATTCATCCTTTACCTTTCATATTGTTTCCTGCTTCACTCTCCCTCGACCCCTTAACTTATTTGCTTTTCTGAGTAGAGACAGAGCTCTTCAACCTGAGAGAGCACAAAGCTCCCTTGGGGTCAGAGCTTGTCCTGAACAAAATGCCATAATCACTTATATGTTTGCTTTCTTCAAAAGTTGCAGTTATTCCCAACCTTGTCCCCTTCCAAATTAGTAGCAATTTAGAAGGTTGAATTGTTATTAAGTGCAGGTAGAGGGCTGGTATGCTGTGGCTGCAAAATAAAATTGTTCCAACCTAGGTGGTATTGATAGAAATGGAATGTCTGGAGCAAGGGAAAGACTGGTTCTGTCCTAATTCATGCTGGTCAGCCCACAGCTGGGATGGAGGGTCCAGTTCTAAGTATCGGACTTTGATGCCAATACAGACCAATAGTAGCATATCAAAGAGAGAACCACTTTTTGAGAGCAAGGATATGATAAGGTAAGAGCAGGTGAAAGGAAAACTTGGACCATGAAATGTAGGGATAAGATGATGACAGATGGACTAAGATGTAATTACTGACTCCAAAAATTTGAAGGAAAAAGTGGGATTTTGTATAGTCCATGAAACTGTAAATGGGTGAAATTAGAGTCAGTGAATAATTTTCACAGGGTTGAATATTTAAGAAACAATTTTTCTAACAACAGGCTATCCTAAAATGGAATTGGCTGGCCCACTAGGCAGTAAGCTCCCATTTTTGCAGATCTTCTAGCAAAGGATGGAAAGAGGGATGTTATCTATATCAATCTTTTAGTGTAGGTGATACCGAAACCTCTTTAAAAATGCTTGAGGCTCTATGAATGAGCCACAGAGATACTGTACAATGAGGACAGCATTTCTCAAAGTGTCTTCCTCAGAATACGCATGTTTTAAGATAAGAGTTCTACAATCAAAGAAGTTTGAAAAATGTTTTTTGGCTTGATTAAATATCTTCCCAGAGGACTGATTTCATTAATACTGTGAATCCCCAAAATGTATAGACTATAAAATGTTTCCCAAAGTCATTTGGTCATAGAACCCTTTCATTTACTGTGCAGTTTTTCCTAGTGGAGTACCTCATAATACTAGTTATGGCAAACCCTGCATATGGTGAAGTAGTCGAGTGGGCTTTGGATATGAAAGAAAAAGGCTAAAATCCTGGCTCTGCACTTTGCTAACCATGTGTCTTTGGACAAGTTACTTTCATTTCTTTTATTTCTTTTTTTTTTCCTTTATTTTAAGAGAGAACGCACATATGAGGAGGGGAGGGGAAAGGGAGGGAGAGAGGACAGAGGAGAGAGGACAGAGGACAGAGGAGAGAGGGAGAGAGGGAGGAGGGAGGGAGAGAGACAGAGAGAGAAAGAGAGAATCCCAAGCACGTTCCAAGCTCAGTGCAGAGCCCCCCACACTGGGATTGATCTTATGACCATGAGATGATGACCTAAGCCAAAATCAGGAATTGGGTGCTTAACTGACTGAGCCACCCAAGCACCCCTACTTTTATTCCTGAGTCCCCTTTATTTAATCTGCAAACATCCAAAAGGCATGAAAGATACAGAGCCTAATAGTAGGCACATTTAAGAATATGAAACATGTTAATGATCATTACCATCATCATCATCATTATTATAAGCAAAGTTGACAGGGGGGTGCCTGGATGGTACAGTCCATTAAGCATCTGACTCTTGATCTTGGCTTAGGTCATGATCTCATGGGTTCATAAGTTTGACCCCCACACCAGGCTGTGTGCTGATGGCACAGAGCCTGCTTGGGATTCTGTCTCTCCTTCTCTCTGTCCCTCTCTGTCTGTCTGTCTCTTTCTCTCTCAAATTAAATAAATAAACTTTAAAAAAAAATAATAAAGTTGGGGTGCCTGGGTGGCTCAGTGGGTTAAACAACCGACATAGGCTCAGGTCATGATCTTGCAGTTTGTGAGTTTGAGCCCCACGTGGGGCTCTGTGCTGACAGCTCAGAGCCTGGAGCCTGCTTCAGATTCTCTGTCTCCCCCTCTCTCTACCCCTCCCCTGCTCATGCTCTATGTCTCTCTGCCTCTCAATAATAAATAAACATTAAAAAAAATTTTTTTTAATAATAAAGTTGACAGGATCTGATGGGGTTCTGCTTCTACAATGGTCTTTAGTTATATGAGATTTAACAAAGTTTTCATACATTGGCTTTTCAGGGATGAATTTTGCAGTAGATTTAATTTGAAAATATGCATGTGCCTTGACTCTTCCAATCCTCTTCAAGGAAGCTACCTTCAAAAATATTTGCACATATGCACAAATATACCAGTACACCAGAGCAGTGCAAAAATAGTCAAAAGACTAAAAATAACCTGAATGTCTATCACTAGAGGACTTGTTGTCAAAACAAAACAGAATGAAACAAAACAAAACTTTCCACTATGGAATTCAACTGGTCATTAAAAAGAATGATATAGATCAGTTGACATGGAAAGATTTTTCACAGCTGTATTCTAGTGCCTGTAGCATAGTGACTGGCTCATTGCAGGCAATCACTAAATATTGTTGAAATACAATGAATCAATGTCGTGGTATATTAGTAAGTAAAAAAAAGCAAGCTGCAAAACAATAACATATATAATTTTGAGGATGTGTATAAATATTATATGCACATATGCATGTACAGACATGTTTATGCATATATACACACACATATACAATAAAGTATACATATGCATGTATATACATTTATATGTCTATCAGTAGCTGAGGATCCTTGACAATGGAAACCTAGTTATCCTTGGCCTAAACCTAGTCTTAATACTGAAAAGGCTTCCTGTGAAATCTGCAAGTTTCAAGACTTTTCACCTTATGTTTCTTTCCATATACATGTTTCTACATGTACTCATGCTGCTTCCATTATACCTCATTTGAAGTTGGCTGCCAAACTCAGTCCTTTCACCCACACCTCCAAGAATTAACTCACATCCAAGTCTTTTCTTATTTTTGTTGACATTGCTGAAGATGTGTAGAGTTATTGTTGAGCATATAGGGTGGTATAGAAACAAATATGGCCTCCTGCCATCTTGCTGGCTTTCATATCACTTCTTTCCCCTTCCTCCTGCCCTTTCCTCTCCGCTTCTCTGCTCCAGAGTAACCACCTAACTTTTGTGTTTGTTTACTCTGAAACCCTTCTTACCATAACTAGAACTCCTGTTTTCTTACCTAGGAACTCATTTGCTAGCTCAAACATGTTCCCAAACATATGCCCTTTATTTTTTTTTTTAAGTTCATTTATTTATTTTGAGAGAAAGAGAGACAGGGGTGGGCAGAGAGAGAGGAAGTAAGAGAGAATCCCAAGCAGGCTCTGCACTATCAGCACAGAGCCTGATGTGGGGCTCAAACTCATGACCTGAGCCAAATTCAAGATTCAGACACACAACTGACTGAGCCACCTGGGTGCCGCAACAAATGCCCCTTATACAATGAATTCCCTTGAATGCATTTTTCTCATAAGTTATAATTATAAATTTACAGACAAAAGTGTCTATACCATTAACAGTCACAATCTTCAGAGTATGAGCTTGCAGATGCTGGGTTGTAGAGTTGGGTAAGGAATTTCACATTTTCATGTGTCTATCTCTCTATTACTTGAATTTTCTTATAGAGTATGTTTTATGTTTGTCACCAAAAGCATAAAGGAGATACACCATCTAGGTTCACTACCTCCAGTGTCTGAATAGAAGGACATGAGACAAGTGAAAAACTGAATCTGTGTGGTGATAAAGTACTGTAGAATAAGAAGAGAGACCAACCAAGAGGGGACCTGATTCTGTTCCCACTTTGTCTCCAGCCCTGTGTGTTAGAGAAGGGAAGCCTGCATCTTCTTGGGTGATCCGGCACAGACATATGAGCAGCCCAAAGCCAGTGTGTCTACATTAAGCAGTTGTTGTTCCCTGAAAGTAACAGCCCTTCAACTCAGTCATGAGAAGAGTATGTTGTTCAAATAGGGTCCCGGCTAATACTGTGGTTATACACCTGCAAGTGGGAGCTCTGCTGAGAGGCTTGTCAGCAACTATCCATTATGGTAAATAGCTGTGGAAGCACTGGATACCTGGCTGCTGAGGTAATGACACGGATGGCGTTGGAACATTTCAGGGCTGTGACTAATCTTTGTTTCCTTCTCTTTTCTCATGCTTGAAATTGAATACTTCTCTTTCTTTGGGGGAGTTGATTTCCATGGCAAATGTTACTAATTGATAGCCCTGAGGATGTGAAGTATTCATTTTTCTTGGAGGCCCAATATGTCCATAGGGATCCAATTTCACTTTACATCTTGCTTTGGCCTCAGAGGCTCATGAGCCAGCAAAAAAGGGAATAAAAATCAGAACAAAGACAATACTAATAATGATAATGATGGCAGCTAAAATTTGAGTGCTACGTGCTAAGCTCAGCAACAAAGAATTTTACGCGCAAGAACTGATTCAACCTTTTCAACAGTCTATAAGATTATCCATCTTTTGTGCTCATTTTACAGATGAAGAAACTGAGGCTCGAGTAGGTTAATCTGCCCAAGGTGTGTGACACAACCAGACTGTCTCACCCAAATGAGTCCTGATGAGAGCCCTTCACTTTATTAAGTGACTGACAACCATGAAAAATATCATTCCTCAAAGGATGCTCAGGATAAGAGTCCAACATCCTTGTTTTATAGATGGTAAGCTGACATCCAGAATGGTAACTGGGATCACAGTATCACACATGTGAGCTAGCTGTGACGAGGCCAGGAACCTCTACCGAGTACATCTCTGCTGCTCTAGTATATAACAATTGTCCAAAAAGAGGGAATCCTCAAGAATCCTACTGATTCACCAATATCTTACTAGCCCCACCAATATCCATGCAAATCAACCTCCAGAATTTACAATGAGCTTCTCAAAAGACAACCTTTCTCCTAAGAGGAGTGGCCTCCACTTTCTAGGAAGAACCATCATTTGTCCCCCAATGAGACTGCTCAAATGGATGAGACAGACAGGAAGAGTGCTGGCTCGGTGGCATCTGACTTGAGAATGGGAACAGATTGCTGGCATGTTCTGAAAAGCCCATTAAATTACACTGAATTATTCAGTCCCTTCCTTGCTTCTTCACAGAGCGATCTGTCTTCTATGGTTCCATTCAGTTCTTTCCAATTCTCCAGTCCTCAAGAAGAAAGTCATACTTTACAAGTGCTCCTGCATAGCTGAGCGTGGAAGGAAATGCCTTCATTAGACTAGCTTTGGTCTCTTCTTTTCATATTCTAGCACAGCCATTGGGGTAGACAGGTGGCTGGGTTGGGGTGGAAGAGTACTGGTGTCAGGGAACATTGCATTAGATATCCCTGTTGTTGTTGTTGTTGTTGAACCGCTTCATTGAAGTATGATTGACAGTTTTCCCATCATTAACTTCACAAAATTGGGCATGCTACTTTACCCCTCTGAGTCCAATTTCTTCACCTAAGTTTTACAAACGAGCTATAACTTTAACTCACACAGGCGTTGAGATAGCTAGGGAGAAAGAAAGAAATGCAAACCTGCTTGTAAACAAAGAAGCACAAAACCAATCTAACAAAGATGTGGATTCACTTATTATTACAACATTGCAGGGGAAGAAACACTAGAGGGAAAGTGTTATGATTTGCCTAGATTTGTCTTTAACTTTTGCGGGTTTTAATATGTCTCAGGATATAAGAAAGCTGTAATACATGTAAAATTGACTTCAAAGAATTTCAGATCATAAGGGTTTAAACCAACTGTTCTTAACAGCACAGTCCAGGCTGCTATGTTTACTATTCAGAAATCGGGTCCCATGGGAGTCCCGAGATTAAGAACTCACTGTTTGATCTCCCTAGATTTTTTTTGATTATCACTATTTTCTGAGGCTACCATTCCTTCCAGCTCATATATACTTTTGCATAAAGAAAAACGAAGACACTTGAGGGACCCAGATATGTCAAATGTTTCAAATTACCATGAGCTAGAAGGGTCATCCTGGAATTAGTTACATAAAACAAAAAAGGTTTATATCTCTGGTTGACAAACATGGAATGAATAATACAGATATAAATGTGACGAAGACGTAACAGGGGAGGGTTGAGCAATTGTAACTAACATGACTCATTCTTACCTTATTCACATTTATTAACAACAACAACAGTAGCCCTGTGGAGTGTCTCCTATATGTCAGAGCTTTATTTCCATCATCTCATTTAATTGCCCTAATCAGCCTGTGATGTGAAGGTTAATAGCCACTTCTACGCGATGAAGAAACTGAAAGTAAAGTGTATATGGAATTTACTCAAGATCTCAAAACAAGCAAGGGAGAGCAACTTAACTGGAAACCAGGGCTGCTTAAATACAAAGCACTTTCATACACAACACAGCAGTGCTTTCCCTTAGGTGGACAGAATGTGCATTCCTTCCATTTTGTAATCGTGCGTGGTACACAGTCAACGTCCATTGAATGATGTTTCTAGATCATTTTGAGTTAGCAGTGCTGGACAACAGTCCAAAAAGCTAGAGAAATATACGAAACTTCATAATAGATAAGGTTGAATAAGAGGATGGAACTATTGCTGGCCTATGAATCATAAATCCTGAGTTTTCTTCCCATCTTGCACATCATTGCATTCTGTGACTCTGAGCAAGCTGCTCCCCTTCTCCATGCCTTGGTGGTGATGCCTGTAAATGGCAACGACTGTGCCTGTATCATGTATCTATCAAGGGGGTTCCAGAAATTAAATGAGGTGTCAGGACAGGTACTTGGCACTACAAAGACATTGCTAGTTATTATTGTTCTTCATGACTAAGCATAAAGGTTTATGGTATCTCTCTCTGAAAAATAACTGTGATAAACTCACATAAGCAAAGGGCTGGGAGGACTGTGGGCAAAGACATGAACAGAGGGGAGTAGGAGGTGTGTGGGTGAGCAAGATGAGTAATACGGGCATTGCGGGACATGAGAAGTATTACAAGAGTTCATGGAAGGCTGAATTCAACCCAGGATAACAAGTCTGTGGGGTGAATTGGAGGTGAGACAGGTGAGCCACAGAAGTGGGTATTGGGAGAAGTCAGAGATGGGAATGATTGACTCACTGTCTCACTTCTGGATCCATCTCCGAGAACCACAAAGCAGGTGTTAACCCTACAGAATAACCTGGAGAAGAAAAAAAGTAAGTTCATGTAATAGATTTTTGCCGGGCGCCTACTAAGTGCATGAGAATGGGAAGACAGTCGAGAGTTACAAGGATAAAGAGAACAGTTTCAAGGACAGAATGATGTACTGAAAAATGATTAAAACAGAGCTTGGAGTAAATTCACCATTTCACGAATGGTGGTCATAATAGCAGTGTTCACTCGACGCTCAGGCAATGTGGAATGTACACATGTATGACACATGGGCCTCGCCTTTAAGAAGTTCACAACTTGTGGGATCAGAACTAAACCAAGACGGAAAAGACTTGAGAGAAGAAAAAACAGAAACTGTGGCAGACTGCTTGCAAAAATGGCTCTGAGGTCCCACCAGTTCCTGTACCAACAGCTTTTGTAATGCTACTTGACAGCTTCCGCCATCAAGAGGTGGAGTCTATCTCACCAACCCTTAAATGTGGGCAAGCCTGGGGACTCTGCCAATAGAATGTGGCAGAAGTGACCTTGCACCAGTTTTGAACTTAGGCCCAAGATACCTTGCACACTTGTAACTTCTCCCTTGGATCTTTGTCAGCTTCCATGAGGGCAAGTGCAGCCATGCTGGGTGTCGAAAGGTACATGCTCAAGTCACCTTTGTTGCCCAAGTCCAGGGTTAGCTCACTGCCAAACAACTAGTGAGGCTGTCCTAGACTAGCCAGCCCCACTTGACCCACCAGTAGACTATAAACACATGTGTGAGCACACCTGAGATTACCTAAGCCTGGCCAGATCAGAACTTTGCAGCGGATCTAAAGGCTTGGGAACAACAACAAGTTGTTTATGTTTCAAATCATTAAGTTTTGGGTGATAAGATAGGAAACTGATATAGGAAACAATACTCATGCATTACCTACCATCTTCTCCTATGATTGTCACCACCGGTCTTTGAGGTTTTGTGTCACTGACTCCATTTTACAGATGGGAAAATAAAGATTGAGTGAGGTAAGAAGTAACTCACTGAAGACCACATGGCTAGAATTGGTAGAACCAGGATTTTATGCAGTCTGTATGACTTCACATCCTGCATATGTTATACTTTGTCATATTACCTTAAGTAAGGTGAAAAAATTGGTTTATGGATTGATCAGGGTGGTTGGCTTTGAGAGAAGGGTTGAGAGTAGTGGAGACAGGAGGAAAAGCCATTCACCACCAAGGGGTGGGGCTCCTTGAAGGCAGGCACCAAAGTCTGAGCAAGAGAACACCAGGAGTGAAACCACAAAGGTCAAATGGGATGATTCTTGTCTAACCTCCTTAAGCCATGAAAGAAAGGAAAAGTTGATCACCAACCAGAAACATGTCAGGAAACAGGAAGGATTTCAGGAAGAAAAGTGACACAGGTGAGGACTCCAGACATGGTGAATCAACAATCCATCCAAACAAAATGTGACTTAGGTTGGAATGAGGGGAAATGGTGAAAAATTAGAATATCATAGCCAAACCTAGGCCAGCACAGAATTTCCAGTAACTCTTGTCCCATCTTCCAAAGAGAAAGAAATTGGAAAGAGAAGTCTGGAAAGAATATTTCAATGATCAGAGCACAGGAAAATCTGTGTCTTAAACTTTACTCTGAAATCCTTCATTCACCTCTTTTATGATCTCTTTGTTCAAGACTCTTTCTCTTGTTCCATAAGCAGAGAAATTCCTTAAGGTCGGATCCTTAGAATGAATGTAACTTATGCTCACTAAATGAGTTTATCACATGGTAGGATCAGCCTTCTGCACACATAGTAAAATCACACTTCCAATCTCTCTTGTGATCCAGTGGAACATGAATAGTCTTGGCCAGTGAGTTATAAATATAAGTAATACGTATCTCTACCATGCCAGGAAATTTAGTGGATGCACTTGCAACCCACCAGAGGCCTCTTTTCTGACTCTTTCTCTCCCTCTGGTGAAGAGATGAACAACATTAAAGATGGTGGCTGCACCACCAATCTGGCTCCCTGAGCAACAACGATTAGTCCCTGCCAACTGATGATGGATAAGCAATAAATACAGTTGTTATTTTAAACCATGGAGAGTTGCAGGTTGGTTGTTACTGGAACAAAATCTAGTTTGCTTTGATTAATGGAGACTTCTTCTCTTTGCCAGAATAATTTCTCAGAGTGGGTTCTTTTGCACACTAGTTCTGAGAGTTTCTCTGTTCAAAGGATTCTATGGTGAACAAACTCTGGGAAAGACTACCTAATCTATTCTTATCTTTGAAAATTCCAAAAAACACTCTGGAGCAAATTGAAATATACTGCTCTAGACCCTGCCCTTGCCAAACCCATCTTTTTTTTTTTTTTTTTTAAATTTACATCCAAGTTAGTTTGCATATAGTGCAACAATGATTTCAGGAGTAGATTCCTTAATGCCCCTTACCCATTTAGCCCATCCACCCTTCCACAACCCCTCCAGTAACCCTCTGTTTGTTTTCCATATTTAAGAGTCTCTTATGTTTTGTCCCCCTACCTGTTTTTATATTATTTTTGCTTCCCTTCCCTTATGGTCATCTGTCTTATATCTTAAAGTCCTCATGTGAGTGAAGTTGTATGATATTTGTCTTTCTCTAATTTTGCTTAGCATAATACCCTCTAGTTCCATCCACATAGTTGCAAATGGCAAGATTTCCTTCTTTTTGATTGCCGAGTAATACTCCAGTGTGTGTGTGTGTGTGTGTGTGTGTGTGTGTGTGTGTGTGTACACCACATTTTCTTTATCCATTCATCCATCAATGGACATCTGGGTGCTTCCATACTTTGACTATTGTTGATAGCATTGCTGTAAACAATGGGGTGCATGTGCCCCTTCAAAACAGAAAACCCATCTATTTTTAAGGTCTCAAATACCACAGATGTGCATCTTATTTCTAAATGTATAACTCCTAAATCCTAGATATCCCCACATAGAATGGTGTTTCAAATTTAATTTGGTAGATCCCCAATTCATGCTCTTCCTATAACTCAATCTGCACCTTTTATTTATCATAATTCTTCTTTTATATTAAGTCACCTTCTATTTTCTATATATGTACACAATTAAAAGCTCTCTGAAGTCATGGAATTTACCTAGTTCATCACTATCTACACCTACACCAAGCACAAAGACTGGCACATAGCAGATGCTAATAATATTTGTTAAATGACTGGCACCTTAGAAACTTGAAGATGTTTATTATGTCTTTTGAAACATGATACTAATAAAAAATATATAGGCTTTGGAGGCCAAGAAATTAGTATGAATTTCAGTTCCCCCATTCATATCTTACAAATTTGTATGTTAATTCACCTGAGTGTCAAACTTACCTGTAAAATGGAGCCTATTTTACCACATATTGTTACAGTAAATATTACATAAAGTGCACTTATAGCCTCAGTAGGCATGAAAAAGATGCTAAAAATGTTGAGCTTTATTACCTTTCTTCTTCAACAAGTAACTATTATTGCCAAAATTTAAATCCTATTGATAAAATTTGAGTTGTTAATTCTCTGGAAAGACATTGCAAGCTCTATGGAGGTGATCCTCAAACTATCTTGATTGTGATTCTATTTTCTTATTTATTTATTTATTATTTATTTATTTATTTATTTATTATTTTTTTTTCAATATATGAAATTTATTGTCAAATTGGTTTCCATACAACACCCAGTGCTCATCCCAAAAGGTGCCCTCCTCAATACCCATCACCCACCCTCCCCTCCCTCCCACCCCCCATCAACCCTCAGTTTGTTCTCAGTTTTTAAGAGTCTCTTATGCTTTGGCTCTCTCCCACTCTAACCTCTTTTTTTTTTTCCTTCCCCTCCCCCATGGGTTTCTGTTAAGTTTCTCAGGATCCACCTAAGAGTGAAACCATATGGTATCTGTCCTTCTCTGTATGGCTTATTTCACTTAGCATCACACTCTCCAGTTCCATCCACGTTGCTACAAAGGGCCATATTTCGTTCTTTCTCATTGCCATGTAGTACTCCATTGTGTATATAAACCACAATTTCTTTATCCATTCATCAGTTGATGGACATTTAGGCTCTTTCCACAATTTGGCTATTGTTGAGAGTGCTGCTATAAACATTTGGGTACAAGTGCCCCTATGCATCAGTACTCCTGTATCCCTTGGGTAAATTCCCAGCAGCGCTATTGCTGGGTCATAGGGTAGGTCTATTTTTAATTTTCTGAGGAACCTCCACACTGTTTTCCAGAGTGGCTGCACCAGTTTGCATTCCCACCAACAGTGCAAGAGGGTTCCCGTTTCTCCACATCCTCTCCAGCATCTATAGTCTCCTGATTTGTTCATTTTGGCCACTCTGACTGTGATTCTATTTTCTAAATGCTTTTTGGCTCTTTCCACATCTTTCTCTTTCCCTAGTGTATTTACCTTGTTTCTCGTCACCGCCACTCATCACTTATCTAAATTACTATCGTCATTCCCTAACTGTTCTCTAGCCTTTAGTCTTTTTAGTAACTCCACATTGCTCCCAGAATGATCTTCCAAAATAAAAGCTACCATTCTCCTCCTCAAAACCTTTAACTGAACTCCTTTCATCTTAGAATAAAGACCAAGTTCCCTCCTTGGTTGGACTTACTAGAAAGGCCCCTCAGATTTGTGCCCATTCTCACCACTTAAGCTTCACCTCACCAGTGTCTCCTTTAAATCCAATGCTTTAACTACACTGAACTACTCTGGGTTATGCAAATAGTCTCTGCTCACTTTCCTAACCATACCTTTCCCAGTGTGAGTCTTTGCCTGGGACACTTTATCTTGGCCCTTTGCCTGGCTAGGTCCAATTCATCATTTGAGGGTTAGTTGATGTATACCTTATCCAGGAAACCTTCCCTGGCCTCACTCTCATGACTATAACCATTTACTCTTCCCAATGGCATGTAAGGTGGGTATCATTTTAATCAAATTTTACAGATAGGAGAAAAGGCTCAGAGAGGTTTAGTCATTTTCTGAAGGTTCCACAGTAAAGAAGTGGGGAAGCCAGAATGAAAAGATCAGCATATGACTCCAGAGCTCTACTCTAGACTTGTAACTTCATTATGCTGTCTCCTCAAAAAATGAACTTGTGCAAAATCTCTATTTCATGTCTATCACTGAGCTAGAACCTTTATAGCATTTTTACATTTAACCCTCTCCCCTCAAAAAAACCTCCCCCTAGGATGTGGGTGTGTTTATTCATGGTAAAACTCATTTTCAGAGGGAATAACCAACTTGTTAAGGTTCCCAGGTGGTAGAGACTTCTCTTGTTTTTTTCACTGGGCTACTTCTTCCAAAGACTTCTAATCTTCCTCTTCCTCCTACTGATCTGGAAGGAAGTTTTCCTAACCTCTGTCTTATGGCCACTCCAAATGATTTTAAAAACTCACAGAATTATGTGTCTTTGGAAGCTCATGTTATTATTCACCCACTCAACAAGTGCTTATGGAGATTCTACAACACACTAGGCCCTGTTTAGATGATGAGGTACAGGGGCACCTGGGTGGCGCAGTCGGTTAGGCGTCCGACTTCAGCCAGGTCACGATCTCGTGGTCTGTGGGTTCGAGCCCCGCGTCGGGCTCTGGGCTGATGGCTCAGAGCCTGGAGCCTGTCTCCGATTCTGTGTCTCCCTCTCTCTCTCTGCCCCTCCCCTGTTCATGCTCTGTCTCTCTCTGTCCCAAAAAATAAATAAAAAACGTTGAAAAAAAAATTTAGATGATGAGGTACAGTAATGAGCAAAACAAAATCTCTGTCCTCATGCAGTTCACATTCTAAGGGGGAAGAGACCATAAACCAATGCACTAAAAAGTAAAAAAGTAAAAAAGTAAAAAGTAAAGTAAGGTGAGGGCTAGAGAGAAAAATAAAGCAGGAAGGAGTAATGGAGAATAATGATAGATGATATTTGAATAAAATGGTTCAGGGAGTCTCCTGGAGGACCTGACAGTAAAGTGAACCTGTGAATCACTCCTCAAAAGAAATCCTTGAGACAAAGGATTCTCTCTTCTCTCCTCTACCCAGTGTTTTCTAGCACCACACTCACACACACACACACACACACACACACACACACACACACACTCATGCATACACCACCCGCATACTTATACACACATATAAACACAGATATACATGTGCATGGCGCACACACACACATGCATATCCTACCCTCCTCCTCTAGCCCCCTCAATCTTGGTTACTTCTGCATACACAGCAAGAGACTACCAGTTCTCCAGTCATTGTTCCTTTCACAAAGTAATTTTACAAGATCAGTGTTAATAAGCATTATCCAAAAGCTCATTAAAATGAAAATCTCTGGGACACAACCCAGGATACTCCAAATGAGTAGATCTGTGGTGGGCCCCAGGAAGTGCAGTGTTAATGTAAACCCCAAATGACTTTGATGCACTGTCAAGAAGCCAGGTTCTCATAATTCACAATGGTTCTACCTCTGACACCTCAGAAAGTATCCTCTTCCAGAGTAGTGGGGTGGGTCAACTAACTTTGGAGTCAGTAAGACTTGGATTTAATATCTTCTTATTCAGTTTCCATAAGCCTTGCTTATGTAATCTATAAAATGGGGGAAATGACACCTTCTTCGTTGGGCTAATGAAAAAATTAAATGAGATATATGTGAAGCATGTGGTATTAAGCTTTGGGGGGAACCTCACCAAGTACTATTTTAGTCCCTCCTCATCCCTCTGATTCCATTCCCACCTCTCCAGGGACCCTACAGCTCAGGAGCCCACTTTGCAGTTTGAAAATTACTGATAAGACTGAGAGTCAAGACAGAATGGCTTGCCCCAGTTATGCAGAAATCTAGTTTCTGAAGCAGAATAAGAGCTGAGGTCACTAACTCTCAGGTATTCTTTCCGTTACTTAGTCATCTCTATTCTCTGTTTTGGAGTTATGCTTCCCTGATTTCACAAGGAAAACGGGGTCCAGAGGGTGTTCTATTTAGAGCATCACAGTGGAGTGAATATAGGTTAGGGCTCTTCAATCAGACTGCCTGGGTCAAAACTCTGTCTCCATCATCTAGTTATCTAGTTGCTGGGTGGCCTTGGGCCAATATATATTGTGTTATATTTTAATGTAGTTTTATTTTATATATAATTTTTATTATATATGTATGTATTTATGGAGATGTTAAGCATACAGCTTAGAAATTGTATAGCTTAGAAAAATATTATATATTTCTGGAGATGTTAAGTTAATAAGCAATATAGTCTAGAAATATTCACCACAAACACCTAATTTCAACCTCCGGGTTCATGAGTTTTATGACTTTGGACAAGTAGTCCAAACTTCTTGAGCCTCAGTTTCCTCCATATCTAAAATGGGGACCATAATATCTGCTTGTTAGGATATGTATATGTATATGTGTGTGTGTGTGTGTGCGTGTGTGTGTGTGTGTGTGTGTGTGTTAGAATAGTTAATGCATGTTTAACATATAGCACAATACCTGGCATAGAGATTTTGAATGTGAGTTGACATCTCCATGTCATACATCTACATCAAAGTTTGAAATAATGTTAGACCATCTAAGTTAACTGTTTACCAGTGCAAGAGTTACCTTAACAACAGCCCTAGTAAGAACTTGATTTTTTATTTAATAAGTTCCAGGAGCAACAAACTCAATACCTTGCTAGGTAGTATCCGGTAGCACTTTATCTTTTCCAAATAGAAATGAAAACCCCTAATTCAAAAAAAAATTAGTTTTATTCTCTAGGGTCTGTATCATTTTTACTGGTCAATGCTTTCTCATACAATGTCTGTTTTCTATTTGATGTTAACTACTTCAGGATCCTGTTAGCTACAGGAAAATTACTAATAATGTACAATTCTTCTTCTTTTTACCTTTCTCCCCTTCCTCCTTTTTCTTCTTCTTGAGTTTGGAAGGTTGGGAATTTACTTAAGGTTTAATCTAACACAGATTCAAAATAACAGAAGAAGTGGGCCGGTTCTCCTATGGGACATGGAATTAACCAACTTTTCCCGGGTTTTTTGGTGCAAATTGGGTGAGATGATGAAGAAGCTGATGGGATGCTTGAGTTGTCAAGTAGACATTGATATGCCATGCAGGCGCTATTTAGAATCAAATCTCTATGAAACCAAGGTTAGACAATGTGGTTCATACTAAAATTTAGAGAGTTAAATATGTATCTTTCTCCTTTTCTTAACAGTCTTATCAGTATTTATGTTCCTGGTTTACTCAGTGAAGGAAGTTGAATATAATGGTGTCCTGGGAGGTATAAGGGATTTCAAGGCAAAGAGAACTCATTCAATTCCCACACTCTATTATTTATTTCATGGCTGGGTAATTTTGGGGAAATTCCTTAAACTCTTTGAGTTTTATGTTTTTTAATTGTTAAATAAGAACATGCCAGTCTATTTCATAGGGTCATCATGAGCAGCCAATACGGTAAGATCTGTAAAATGCATGACATAGTGCCAGGCACAGAGTAAGTGCTCCAAAGGTGTTAGTTTCCTGCTTTCTTGCCTTATGACTTTCAGCAAATCTGAGTAATGCTTTTATTTTTTTCTCATGTCAACTATGAAAAACTAGTTCTAATGCAATTGGAAGAAATAAGGTAAGTGAGCTTCTACAACAATATCACAGGTAAAGGGCTATTAGAAAAACAAACACACAAAATAAAAGCTCTTTAAGAAAGGAGATTGGATGTGGGAACATGGAAGGATTTTCTTAGTGGGGTATGAAGGGGAGGGAAGCAGATGGGGGGAACACAAAGATACAAAGATGAGTTAGTATAAGCCATCTACAGAGAATAGTTGGCAGCCAAATGAGCTGGATTTGAAGGTGGGTATAGGATAATTGAGGCTAAAAAGCTAGACTTGGGGATGGGTGGAGGTACTAATGTGACCCCAAAAAAGGATGACTAAGCTCTCAGTGGGTAATGACATGTCTGTATCTAAACATAAAACATTAAAAAAAATCAAAATAGGTGTTTGATGACTCAAACCTAGGAAGAGATTCCTCAAACACTGGTGAGAATAAAAACACCAAGGAAGGAAGAATATTTTGGGGAAGATTAATTATGTTTGAATAACTAAAAAAAAATTTTATTGCTATAAGACAGCCTCACAATTCACCGTTCTTCTGGCAAACAGCCTCTCCACCAGGAAACACCCATGGATTTCTGTGCCTCACACTGAGTTCCATCTGTTGCCATGTTACTCAATGGCAAATGGCACCCATGTTTTCCCTTGTGAAAAATACATTTATTTGGGGGGATGTAAAAGCATGTTTTTTTCAGTTCATTTGATTTCATAAAGGGACAGTCACAGTTACTCTAAATATTTGAAATCCAATTGATTCACTCAACCACCGCTAAAGTGTTTTCACTGAGAAGAGATGCACTTGGAAAAGATGCCTATCTTTTGACTAGAAGGGAAACTACTTACAACAGACCAGATCATGTATCTGTAGAGGAAGGCAATGTGGGCTGGGTGACAACACTTTTCTGGTCTTCTATGCGTTCAGTGGAAGTCTGGTTGTGTGACCTTTGAGAAGCTAGACTGTCCATGTGTTCAGAAGGGCACAGATTATGCAGACATGCTGGCTCAAGTTAAATTTCCCTTTTTCACTTACCAGCTATGCAAACCAGTGTCCTCATCTGAAATGTTTTAATAGTATGGACTACCTTGCATTACCAGGTATGAAGCACTTTGAATGAAGCACTTACTTGGCTATCAAGCCCACAGACAATGCTCATAAAAGACTAGTTTTCCTTTACTCCTAATTTTTCTGAATTTCTTTAACTGAAAAAAGAAGGTAGTAATTCCCTGCCAGTTCTTCAGAGTTGTAAATCACAAATAAATATATATTTTTGCACACAGAGGAAAAGCTTTATAAATAGTGATGGTATTGCTATTTGAAAATGTCCTTGTTTTGGCAACTTGTGGTGTTCAATACATGAGAAGGAAGATAAGGACATAAGCCATTATGGGGTGCTTATTATGTGACAGGTGCATTTATTTGTTGTATAAGTCAGGGTGAGTGATACTAGTTGCTGTAATAAGAAGCCCCCAAATAATCACTGTGTATACTGTTCTTACTACAGTCCAATGTGTCTGGAGTAGCATACTACTCACAGAGTGGCACTTTTAATTTCAAGCCTCCTATAGGACCTCAGAGCCTACCACTAGGTTATTTTATATCCAGATGGTAATTAGGGAAGAACTAGTAGAAGTTTCTGAGGTCCTGAGCTGGAAATGGCCTTTATCACAAATGTCTTATTCTGTCTGCTGGATTTAAGCATCCATGCCCTTACATTATAAGGGGGCTGGAACACTATGTTTGCAGAAGAAAAATGAAGCATCTTGCTAAACATCATTTTCCTGTGCTATATTACCTCTTTTTTGAATTTCACCAAATAGTTATGAGAGGGCCTATTATGCATACTTTACAAATGAGATAACTGAGTCTGAGTGCTTTCAAGTCACTTGCCCCAAATCACCCAATTAGCAATAGACAAGCTTGTGTCCCTTAAATTAACCTAAATTACCCACACTTTGAATTAGAAGCACACACAGATGAACTTGGAGTGGGGTCCATTTCAATACTCAGATTGGATTGAAGGGCTGAGGATCACCCAAAGAAATAAAATATTTATGGATATAAACTCTATGCTTTCAATGTCTAGGTTCCAACAACCCCAAATAAATACTATAAGAAGTCATTTTCTCCAGAAATAAATTCCCAGCAAAACAACAGCGTGTGAGAAATACTGAGAACTTTTATGGACCCAGAACCGACTTAGGGATAGAGTATGAACAGCACACAAATATAGTTCGTGGCCCTCAAAGTTCTGGCTAAGTGGAGAAAATAAGACAAATGCCTATTTAACATTTAACTAAAATGGCATCATTAGAATAAAGGAACATACTTACAAGGCAGTTTCAGCTAATTTTCAAAGAGATTGGACTTTGAGGTGAGAATATCCAGATTTAAACCTATGTTTACCTACTTATTTGGTGTGTGACTTTGGGTGAGTTGTTTCTACTCTGAGTCCCAGTTGCCTCATTTATAAAAGGGGAATTTTAAGAACTAATCACATCATAGGGTCATGATAGGATAAGAAGTTTACATATATACGGACACATATACAGAAATATATATCATCTATCTACACAGTTTGGGTTAAGGCAGATTTTCAGGAAATATTGTCTCCTTCCCTTCATATGATAATACTATAAAAATAATGAAAAGAGTATTTCCATTTATTCCATAGAAGTCTACTATGTCCCACTTGATATGCTAGGTACTATATGGATTATTCTATTAATTCTCACAAGCCTCTTCTTGAAGAGGTAAAGTCATGTGCCTGACATCACATCAAAATGTTAGATATGCAATTAGAACTCCAGCTCTCTGGTTCCAAATCCACAAATACCACCCAGCATTGTACTTTGGCGATATAGGTCATCTGGTCCATTATTAGTTGTGCTTTGATTCTTTTTTCTACATCCATATTTAGACATGGAGAGTCTTTCCTTGAATACTTCTGGTGTTAGAGAACTCACAACTTTTCCCAAGCCTGATGGCATTTATCAGGCAGCTCCCTGGATAGA
Source organism: Prionailurus bengalensis (assembly GCF_016509475.1). Classification (NCBI taxonomy): domain Eukaryota; kingdom Metazoa; phylum Chordata; class Mammalia; order Carnivora; family Felidae; genus Prionailurus; species Prionailurus bengalensis. The sequence goes on along the minus strand of NC_057359.1, from coordinate 75,957,467 downwards.
AATTTCTATTGGGCGGAAATTTCCTTTCATATAACTTTGATCCACCAAACATACTGTATCCTCTGGGGTTCACAGAGAACAAGTCCACTTCTTGTACCTCGAAGTTGCAACTTGAACATTTTAAGTACATTTATGATGAGCCCTTAAGTTTTTTTTTTTTTTTCCCTTTGGCAAACCCAGTTTCTTCAACTTCTCTATGACATCTAGGCCTTTAACCCACCATATAGTGACCTCCAGGTAGTTTCCAATTTGTTAATATCTTTCTAAAAGTGCTGTAGTCAGAAGCAGAGGTGGTTTCCAGTTAGAGGCCAGAACATTGTACAATGGACTCTCTCTTGGACTTGGCATTCTCATTCATAAGAGCCTGAGATCCCATTAGTTTTCTTGGAAACCTTTTTATGCCATTGGCCCATGCTTTACTTACAGTCATCTTAAATCCCTAAGCTGGTGAATTATAGGATGTTGGGGCTAAAAGGAACACCAAAGATAATTTTTGATAAATAGGGAATTGAGGTCTAGTCACCTAATCCAGTGTGAAGAAGAACCATCTACACATTCTTCCCATCCATCCATCCATCCATCCAACAAATATTTCTCGAGTGCCCATTCGGTGTATATCTCTGTGCTGAATGCTGTGTGTACAGTGGTAAACAGAATGGAAATGTTCCCTACACTCATGAAGCTAACAGTGTAGAACAGGGACCAGGCTTTAGGCAAGCAATCTCAAGTAAAGCGTATTGTAGTCTGTGATGAGGGCAGGATCAGAAAAGATATGGATTTTGTGAGAGAGGATAAGTTAACTGATTTAACTCAGAGATAAGCACCACTAATTCAAAACTGTTTTGTTTTTTTTTTTAGACTTCCCAATACCACTCTTGCCATTTAGTGAAATAAAGATGGCCACACATTCTTTGACATTCCTTCCACTGAGACACTGTGTGTTTCCCCTCCCCCGGAACCTGGACTGGTCTGTGACTGCCCTGACCAATGGAATAAGATGGAAGTAAAGCTCTACCAGTTCCAAGCCTAGCCTTGAAGATGATTGTCAGATTCTACCATGTTCTCTTGGATCTCTGAGCTTCCATGTAAGAAGTTTAACTACCCTGCAGGAGAAATCAGATAGAAAAAACTTGAGACTTCACAAAGAGAGGGAGAGGAACCTAGCAGAGCCCAATCTTCCAGAATTCCCACCAGTTTGTCCTGCAGACCAGCCTTCACCTGAATACCATTAAGTGACCCCAGGTGATGCCACATGTAGAAGGACTTCCCAGCTGAGCCCTGCAAAATTTCTGCTCAACAAAATCATGAGAAATAATAGAAGAGTTGTTTTTTAAGGCTTGGGGGTAGTTTCACATGCAGCAATATATAACCAAAACATTGTATTTCCCCTGTGTTCTTTCCTCTTTGGAAAGTTTTGTTATTTCAGCACCCAAGAATTCACATGGATTTACTCACTAAATGTGCATTTTATACCTACTCTAGAAGTACTGGGGGTATAGATACGGAATAAAGAATATAGGATATTATTAAGAATACAAGTCTGAAAGACAGATCTTCATCTGGATCCTATCTCTTCCACTTACCAGCTGACTCATATTAAGAAGATTACTTGACCTTTCTTAGCTAGTCATCTTTGATGTGGAGATGATAATGCCTAACTTCATATGTTTGTTGTGAATAATAAAAAATAAAATATATGGGAAAATCTTACTTTAGATTTCTGGTATATAGTGAGCACTCAATACTGTGGCTCTGTTTAATCATTTAAAAATATAAGCCTTAAGAAATTTACTTAGAAGTGAAATTACTAAATAATAGCAATGTTAGAAAGGATCAGTGAGTGTAATGAACATGACAATGGAGGAAAGCATGGGATCCCACTGTAGTAGGGTGTAATGAAAGACATTCATTCATTCCAGTCTTGGAGAGAGTGATAAGGGAAGATGGCCCGATGCAAATGGCATTGAAACTCAGACCTGAAAGGTCAGCAGGAGCTAACCAGTGGAAGGTGAAGGGCTGACCGGGGAAATGTGTTCTAAATTCCGCAGGGAGAAAAACAATTGATGACTTTCTAAACTGCAGACAGATTTTCAAAGCTAGAGTGAAGTATTCTTGTTGACTCATATCTTGTTGAACTTGATCCAGTGGATCTTCTGGGACCCAACTCTAGTCCAATCTATTAACTAAGCTTCCTATCTAGTCTCCACCTTGGAAAACTAATAAGCATTATGAATTGCCCTCCTTTAAGCTATTGTTGGAAATTTAGAGCAAAACTGGGTTTGACCCAAGTGCCTTGAGGACAACATTAGAATTCTCCCCTTGGACACAAAAAAAATATTCATAGAGGATGAGGTATTAAAAATCATGTGCTGAAAACACTCACTATAAAGGACAGCAAATAGAGGAGGTACAACCCCAAGTACATGAGATAATAAAACAGTCTGAATACAAGTATATAAAGGCATAATCATGTATCCCATAGACTACATGGGAATATATGTTCATATACGCACATAGGTATATATGTACAGACATATATACGTAATTATGCACCATATCATTTGATCATAGAATTTTATATTTGACAATTATAAAGGCAAAATAATTTTTCAAAAGAGAACTTAAGAGTCTGAGAAATAAACACAATCTAAATGTATAAAGTCAGTAGAGAGTTTTAAATATAAGTTTAGATACAATTAAAGAAAGAAATGGCAAAACAGAAAATGCATTTTAGAAAATCACTCAGAATGTAGCACAACAATTCAAAGACTGAGAATATATGCAAGCAAAGTCATGAGGCAGGGAGTCTGTATGGTTTGGTCATATGGAGGGCATGTCCTCATGATGCTCTCGTGACAGGCTTAACTCTGCAGGAGAGTTGTTTGCTTGGCTCCACCAGCTTCATTATACTGCAGTGTTCTTTACTCACCTAATATCCCCCCCACTCTTTGCCATTATTATTATCTCATACTGCCTTTACGGCTCTGCCAATCCATCCTTCCTGCCAAAATGCAGCAGGCCCATTGGAGAATTGAAGAAATATTACAACAGCTCAAGGAATAATACATGTTCTAAGAAACACACCAGTGCATTTCTGGAATATTCTGAACTGCATAGAGCTATAAATCTTTAATTTCAAAGTGTTCCCTGTTCTGTCCTTATACTTAAAAAAATATTACATTTTTTAGCATTGTTAGCATTGTCCAAATTAAAGATGATCCAAGTAAATAGTTCTGTCTATTTCAACCTGCCAGGATCCACAGACAACCAGCAAATTTAACATTTGGTCATCCCACAGTTAAAGTTATTTCTGGAGTTGTTATAATTTAAATCATTTTTACAAGAATTTATGAGCACTTAAACCTAGGTACTGTCTGTAACCATACTTTATGGGCAACATAAATGGTTGTGGGCCTTTCTCTTCTTTCCCTGTCTGTTCACATCACACACAGACACACACCATTTATCATAACCAAAGATGTCTAGTACATAGTAAATTGTCTTTGCCTGCTCCTGTGGGTAAGGAATGGATACAAGAGAGGGTGCTATTGCAGTACAGGGATGGATGGCAGCAGGAGAAGATTTTGCTCTCTTGCAGGAGTAAGTACCGTTAAGTTGCATGAAAGTTCACATAGCTATTTCTTTTTTTCATGGACACTGTGAGTGGTTTTATCATAATTGCCAATTTCTCAAGGTAGAAACATCTCAGAGAAATCGAACCAGTTGTTAGCTGTGGTGCTTGGAGAGCTGTTATGGGCTGAAATGTGCTCCCTGCCCAATTCACAGGCTGAAGTCCTCACCCCCAGTATCTCAGAATGTGACAGTATTTGACGATAGGATGATACAGGTAAGGCCCAGATCCAATACGACTGGTGTTCTTGTAAGAAAAAGTTAGGACACATATAACACACAGATGGACGTGCCACCACGTGAAGACATAGCAAGCAGGCAACCATCTCCAAGCCAAGGAGAGAGGCTGCAGGAGAAACTAAACCTGCAGAAATCATGATCTTGGACTTCCAGTCTCCAGAACTGTGAGAAAATACATTTTCTATTGCTCGATCTACACAGTCTGTGGTATTTGGTTATGGTAGTCCTTGCTGACTGACGGTGGGGCCAACAGCAGACCTTAGACTCAGGCTGGGAGTCAGGAGTTCAAGGCAAGTGAAGACGTGCTCCATCACCACAAGGGCACCATGGGAGCTTGCATGTCCCCATGAAAGGGTGGTTTCTTAAGTTTCTACCACAGGCCTCTTCATTGTCTAGTCTCTAACAACTATCAAGAGACTGCCTAGCAGCAAATTCCCCTTCAGACCTGACAATGAGGGTATTTGCACTGATGCTGAAGTCCTTGGAAACTCCCAGGGGCTTCTCGAGAAAGGGATCTGTGTTTAGCCTGATGGGTCTTTTCCCATTCATTCATTTACAAAATTACATTGAATGTCTCTCATGTTCTGAGCCCTGTGTTAGCTTCTAAAAGAGCATAGCAATCAAAAGACCTTATTAAGCACCCACAATAACCAGCACTATGCCAGGCCCTTCAAGGAAGACACTTCAATAGGTATTTGTTAAGTGCCTTCCCTGGACAAGGTTGTGAGCTTGTCTAAGTGGGAGGGATGTAGAGTGGAATAAAACATGGGTTCTGCTCACCATGGGCTCACAATCTTTCTGTGGGAACAGATAAATCAATGGTACCTCTAGCACAAAGCTGAGGTTATAATAACGAGGCAGAAATACTTCTAAGGAGCTCAGGGAAGAGAAACATAATTGTAACAGACAGAATTTAAGAATCCTTGTAGATGATGTGGATTTTCAGTAAGATCTTGAACACTGAAGCAGGACTTCACAGAAGGGAAAGAACGTGTGTTACAAGTACTGACAGAGCACCTACTGTGTGATAACACTAAGCAAGGAGGAGAGGACTCCTGCCTTTACGGAGGTAACAGTTTTGCTGGCAGGGACAGGAAGTAGATAGTCTTGATGTTCAAAAACATCTCAAACAGGTGAGCACCCCTGACCTTGATGTTGGGGCTCATATAGTTAACGTCCATGGGATCTTTGCTTTTTCTTTTTTTTTCTCATGAAACACGAGGGTTGTGCTAAACCGAAGTTTCCAGACTTCAGGATTTCCTGGACTAGCACAATTTAAGAAAATCAAGAGTGGAGTGCAACATGTTCTCAATTTTGCCAAGTCAAGACATTAAAATGCCCACAACAGCCATTCTCCTTTCGCTAGTCAGTGGACTACACCTAGGAGCCACTCTCATGATCCAAGGCTCTGAGATTCTACCCTCTGGGAAGGGCAATGCAAACATGTTTAAAGATTCTAAAATTTAAATCATAGCTTGTAAATTGGTGGTCCATGGGCTGAATTTGACCCATGTCTGTGTTTTATTTGGACTACGATGTGTTTTAAAAGAATTTGAGCCAAATGCCAACACTGAAAAGTGGTGAGATTTGTAGAAAATTCTAGATTCCTTTTGTTTTGTTTTTTTTAATGGAGCATCTGGCAGCATTGCCCTTCTAGCAATTAATGGGAACTGCTCTTCCTCTAGTGTGGGTCCCCCAGTCCCCTCCCACACACTGTACTGCATTAAGTTACCTGCCTGGCCTCCAAGGGTATTTCATTTGAGATCCCTGATTTAAATCATTTGCAGTGGGATTTGATATGGGCACTCCATTTCCATTGATGAATCTCAGTTCAATCATAATGGGTATGAGGATTGGGTGAAAGGGTGAATAGGAGTATTTTGGAAAGTGTAAGTGCTAGCCCAGGGCAGGGTTATAATAGTTTCTAACTGATGGTGGGTTTGGGTAACTCAGACTCCATCTCACAACGTTCTTGAGCCAGTCACTTGGGAGAATTGGAACAAAGAGGGTCATTTCTGCATTTAGGGATCTCAGGGTCTACTTGGTAGAGTAAGGTTGGACAGTGATAGATGGGGCAACACAGTAAAAATGGTGGAAGTTCAGGTAGTATTTGCCTCTGAGAAGGTGATGAAGGAAGAAAAGCTGGGAAGTGCCAGGGAACACAGGAGCCATCATCATAAACTTAAATTGGGGTTAAGCTTAGTTACTATTGACAGTGATTTTCATTATGCAAAAATATTCTGTACCAATGACATCGAACAATGTATAAGTTCCATTTATCAAAGGCCTGTTCTGTGCCAGGTGTGTGTTAGAGGCTTTATTCTATTTCATTCCAAACTTATTTACTGAGGCCCAGCCATGTACCTGAACCTGGGAGCAAAGCAATAACCAAGGCAGACATGGTCCCTGGTCCCCATGGTGCCCAACATAAGGTTGACTACCACATACATTAAACATTTCTCTACTGTATTTTATTATTAGTGAAGTAAATGGGTGAAAAAGCAAGTTCATGGTGCTTTTGGGGTTAGAAGTGTCCAGCCTAGTCTGGGAAGGTCAAAGCAAACTTTCCCAAGGATAAGCATTTAAAATTAAACCTTATAGGTGTAAAGGTATTAACTAAGAAGCAGAGATGTAGAGAGCTGTGCAGACAGAGAGAGTAAGCTTGCCTATACCATTTACTTTCGTCTTTGTGAGGATTATTCCCATTTAACAGATAAGAAACCTAAGGCTCAGAGAGATTGAGTTAAACCATAAGTGACAATGTTGGGCTTGGGCCCCAGTCCAGCATCAAAGCCTGAAGCTCCTTCTAACTCACATTCCTTCTCCTTAGTTTGCCAACCTTTTATTCTCTCTGCTGTATAGCATTTCTTACAATGAGGGCCAAGTGTAGATGATTTTCCTGTGACTGAGACATTTTCCTCTCTGTTACTACGTAAGACCTACTTATCTTTCTCATCCCCAGCTCTGGTCACACCTTCATATAAGCACTAGATTCATGTTAATCTTACCCTCTTCCCCACACCCAGACTATAAAGTTCAAGAAGGCAGAGGTCATGTATACTTTTGCTCAGTGACATTCCCCATGGCTAGCCCCATGCCTGGTACATAATAGGTGCTCAGTAAATACTTGCTGGGAAACAAAATCAGCAGATACAAAGCAGGAAACCTTTGCCAGAATCTGTGAACAAGATTTGGACTTGAACTTTCCCCAGCACAGACAAGAGAGAACTGTGTATAATTTCCCACAAACAGATGATCAATTTTTGCTGTGACAGCACAAGTCCATCCTGGTGGGGAGAGCAAAGTCACATGTTTGCCCCTGGAGTAAAGTTGTAGATTTTTGGCAGATGTATTCTACCACTTTGGCTGTCAAGCATTTGTGTGTGTGTGTGTGTGTGTGTGTGTGTGTGTATTTCTTCTCTGACTGTCTCCTTCTGTTTCCATGGCAAAAAGCCAAATGGGTGTGGGGGAGGGGAAAATCAAAGAAAGAGTGAGCCATTCAATTTCCATTAGAAGTAATCAGGGAATTTCTTTATTACAGGCAAAAGGCTTCAGAAGCAGCAACAACAATAGTAGCCGTGGAAATAGTGATAACAGTAGTTGTGACAGTATAATCATCACTTACTCCTGTCAATGACAATTTAAAATCATCAGGCATTTACTGAGTAGCTGATGTAAGGCCCTGTACCAGGCTTTTTTTTTTTTTAACAAAATTATCTCATTTAATTCTAGTGTCAGGAAACACTACCTGCATTTATAGATGAAATCATTGAGCTGAGAGAGAAAAAAATAGATATAACACAATCAGGATCGTCCAACTTGAAAATGGGAAGTGATATAATTCAAACTCAGGCCAGTATGACACTCCCCCACCCTCACCCCAAATCATACCTCCTCTTCCAAAAGATGAAATTAATGATTTCTAGGATGCTTTTCATTGTTTGGGAATAAAGAGTCTTTGGGAAGAATGATTTTTTTCCCCTCTTGATGTGATTCCTCAATGACATTTCAATTTTATTTGGTTGAACTATCTAGTAAGGACTAAAGTCCTGGTTTCACAAGTAAAATAGTATTAAAAGGATGGACATCCAACTCATCAAGTTATCTACAGCTGACTAGCCAACCTCAAAAATACAGACTCCCCGCTTCTGTAGTATGTTCAAGAATAAGATGTTGGCAGTCTAATGGACCTGAGTGCTAAACTCACCCGTACCATTTAATAGCTGCATTATTTGGGGCACTAATAAGTTAATGCCTTTGAATGTCTATTTTGCCCCCATAAAAGGTGTTAATACTCAACTCATAAGAATACTACAAGGGCTAAGAGAATCAATGTACATAGAGTCCTTCCTCTGCAGACAGAGAAGACCTGTTTGTTTCTCGCTTTTTTCTTTGAATTCTGTCTCCAATCATCTGTACTTCCTTGCCCAAAATCTCCCAAGAGTGGCACACTTTCATGCTGTTCCCCTTAAGACTTTGTCCATCTAGGCACTAAGTTCCTTTAACCTTTATTTTTCTTGTAAATCAATCACAGTGATTTGCTTTATTTCTTCCCTATTAGAGAAAAAGCAGGATGTGAAACTGCCATAGTCATAGGAGTGTAGGAGAAGACAGACATGGGCTTGGCTCATAGGCAGATGGAGGGAGCTTAACTCTCCCATTAGGGGTGGGAAAGGACTTTTGGGAGAGACTTCCCATGACTCCCAAGGATATTTCCTTATATCCCTAGCACTAGGAAGAATTCCAGCAGGCCAGTTTCTGGATCAGCACAGGATATCGCAGAACAGACCAAGGCACCTAATCTTTCACCTCCCTTCTGACACGCTGCCTTCAAATAAAGGGGTATTTTCCTCCTTACACTCTGTCAAATATGGTTTTAATCAGCTGCAACCACAAAGAAACCAAACTAGAGGATACTTTTTTCAGTTTCCATGCCTGAATAACTTTGCAGGGACCTATAGGAGACTAGTCGGACTCTCTAAGATGCAAATGAGCAGATGGAAAACAGGTGGGTTGTGACCCAAACACTGGCCACATGCATCAATTCTCATACAGGCTGTATGCCCAGGGATGCCCATAGAGATGGTGTCCATGCTGCTGCCCAGCTCCTAATGGAAGTCCCAGCCCATTGCTCACCACTGTCACCCCATGGCCCAAGGTGTTCCCAGCGTAAGCTTCCAAATGTGCAGCTTTGAGATCTCCCCAAGTAAGCTCCTCCAATGGCTTCCCATTGCTTAATGTAAATTCATGTTTTACTGAACTACTTAGAAATTCCCGAATTCTTGATTCCTTATTCCTTGATCACTCCATTTATATTTTCTGTGAACTTCTCTCCTTCACCCTTCAAAACCCCACTCAGAATCACTACCCCCCACCCCCAGAAAACTTCTCTGATTCCCTAGACTGGGTTAATTGCCCTGCCCTAATATTTTCACAGTCTCTCCAGCCTGGCCTTAGGACATTATTCATATGCTACTATACCATTATGATTTACTTATTAATCTATCCTATTAGTCTGTGAGCAATTTGAGGATGGAAATATGATTTATCTCTGAGTCCTCATAATTAACGCTGGGCCAGACTCAGATGTAAGAACTACATATTACATAGCAATTAAAACACACAGGCTTGGAATCTTGGAATTGGGTCGACTTGGACTTGAGTCCACTCACTGTCGTTTACCCTGTAAGTCATTGGGGGAAAGTTATTTAACTTTGCTAAGTCTCAGTTTGCTCATCTATAAAATAGGGATAATAACAGGAGTACCCTCAACAGCATTGCTTTGAGGACTAAATAAGTCAAGTCTCCAAAGTGCTTAGCAAAGTTCTTGGCATATGGTGAACACTATGGTACTATTAATTTTAGTGCTCTGGAAATGTTTCATGGGTGAGTGGTTGCCATGAACCATGACAGTAAATGGCTGTACCAAAATGGACAGATCCCAGAATTTTGCCTTAAACTTCACTGACCTAGGAATAACTCTGAGGCTTTGAGCTGTTCATTAGGACTTTATTAAAATTATTTTAACCTTTGGTGGTTGCCAGAGCCAGACATGCCGGGCAGCTGAGGTTTGCCACAATGAGCTGTGTCCTCCCACTCAATCCCACCTCTGGCACAGCCATAGAGGGGCCTGGGCTGAGGGCCAAGGGAACATACTCCTCACTTAGACCCATACACTGACGTGTGCCTTCTGAAAACTGGAAGAAAAGTTCAGGTGTTTGCCTCTTTTGGTGACAGTGAGTCTTGTAGCTTAAAAATATCTACGCATGCCCACCAGACTCGAAAAACCTGGTCTGAACTCAAATCTGGGCCAGTGTGACTTTGTGTTGCCCTCCAGAGAAGGCCTCCCTGACTTTCATTATTTGCTGTACAGGTGGGGGTACCATCAGAGCCAGGAATGATCCTGCTCTCTGGTCAGAAAAAAATTTCCCAGGTGTTCCTTCTATAATTGCGAATCTGTTCAGCATCACTGAATGTTCCATCTTGAAGGTACAGTAAAGGTCTCCTGGCCAGGAATGCCTTCAGGACCTTATTGAGGGGTGCAGAGTCCTTTACTTTTTGAGTAAGGGGATCTGTTGGTTCTACTTTTGCAGTGGTTTCCTCCTCTCTTCCCTTGTCCCTGCCTGCCACCAAACAATGTCCACTCCGACCCCCAATTCTTCATCCACAGTTCTGTTGTCTTCTCTTAACTAACCATGGGCCACAAAGTCGGCTTTCCATGCTTGTTGGGACTCTGTTTGAGTAAGGTTTCTGGGACTTGGCAATAGGCTGTGTGAAGACCCAAGGTACTAAAACATGCATGGACTTCTGACATTGATGTGTGTACCCCAAAGTTATTGTTCTCCTAGCATTCCAGATTAGTAAGTAGGGTCAAGACTGCTCTCAAGGTCTGTGTTCAAGATTGTATCCAGGGTTTGCAGCTCTACATTGTCAGAAGGGAGGAGAGAGAAGCTGGATGTGGGCGGGAGTCAGCACAGTGTGGCGACACAAATAAGGATGTTTTCCCAGCTCACTACAATCATCCCAGAGTCTGTGTCTATATTGGCCTCCTTTGTGTGGCCACCCAACATTCCTCCTTTCTCCCAGCACTACCTTCCCTCCCCACAATAGTACACGCTCTAGAGGAAACACCACTCAACATGATGACATGGCTTATGCCGAGCCAATCAGCATTCTTGGCTGTATTTTTTTCCCCCACCTGAAACCAGGAGGGAAAAAAAACCTCCCTTTCTTGTCTTGAGAAGATTTGATCCTGAAAGTTGCTAGTGGGTTCATGGAGAAACCATTCTTCTAGTTTTTCCAGTTCAACTACTGTCCTTCTCAGTTACATCACACAAAAACAAACAAGCACCTCTCTCCTTTTGCATAGGTTAATTCAAGTTGGTTTTCTGTCCCTGGGAACAAAGAGCGTCCTCATTAACGGTGTAGGAGGACGAATTGGGGATTGAGTAAGGAGACTATGTGGTTGTACAGTGAGTTCTGCGTGAACAAAAACAGGAGAATGGGGGGAACTAACAAGGACAATATACTCAGAAGATGCCTCATAGAAATCCAAGAACCGGGTCAGATAGTGGAAGTTGTCAGAAAGTCTCCAATGGCCAACGAAATCCTAAGAAGTCCATCCCCTTCCTCTGTCTCCTGACTTCCTACTTGTGACTGTGTCTTCGTGTAAAAGGCACCTGTTTGAATGCTACTATAAGCCACCATGCAGCTTCTAGCTTCAGGGATCCCCTCTACTGGGAAGCTTTCTTGGATTTCTCCTGCCTCTTCTATATTGCTTCCCGGTGCCATGTGTATGCCTTTTGGTTGCAATCTTTTCTTCCCTGCTTGTCTTCCCCACTAGACTCTGAGCTCCTTCAAGCCAGTGATGGCACTCTATTCCTCCCCATGGCTTGGCAATCCAGCAGAGGACTATCAGTGAGAGGGAACTGAGATAGCTCCCAAGGGCCATTGTAAAACTGAAACTCAGATTTCACCAGAGCTTGCTCACATGCAGCCTTCTGCCTTTCGTCTTGTTACATTCTGGTGCTTGGTTTAATGAAGTTCTGGGCAGAGTTGAAAGAGTGGATGGAAGGAAAGAGAGAGAAAAGCAAGAGGCCTCAGGTATTGTTTTATTTTCTTAGTAAGAATTTAGATTTTAACTTATTTTGGCCTTTTAGGTATGCTCTTTACTGGGGCAAAAAAAAATCCAATTTTATTTTATTTTATTTTGTGCTATTATTTGAATTTAAAGCATCCTTAAAGACTATAGAGTCCACGCATCTCATTTTATTGAAAAGGAAATTGAGTCCCTCGAACGTGCAAGTGACAGATTCCAAGTGACTCTCCCATCAAGACCTGGGCCCTACTTATTTTGTGAGGGCCCACTTGTCACCACTGAGCCACAGTGTGCTCTGTCACTCTAGACTACTTATAGTTCTCTACCAAGATTCTTGCCTCTAAGACTGTTCAGTGATATTCCCCACCTAGAATACTTACTGTATTCATTTCACGGGGCTGCTGTAACAAGTTATCATAAAATTGTGTTACTGAAAACAATAGAAATTTATTTTTCTCATTGTTTAGGAAGGCAAGAGTCTATACTCAGGCTACTGGTAGGGTTGGTTCATTCTGGAGACTCTTAGGGAGAACCCTTTCCTGACTCTCTTATAGCTTCTGGTAAGTGACAGCAATTCTTGGTGTTTCTTAACTTTTAGACATATCACTCCAATCTCCCTGCACTGATTTCACCTGACCTTTCCTTCTGTTGTCTCTATATTCTCCTTTTCTGTCTCTTACAAGGACACTGGTCATTGGTTTTAAGGCTCACCCTAATCCAGGATAATCTCATCTTGAGATGCTTATATCTGTAAAGACTCTTGTTCTAAGTAAGGCCAAATTTTGAGGTTCCAATGAACATGTCCTTTGGGGGGGGTTCACTATTCAGTCCACTGTACTTACCCCTATTCCTTGCCTGCCTACCTGCTACTTACCTTTCAAATCTCTTTAGGAATCACTCCCTTTTGAAATGCTTATCTCACCATAAGTCCATGTTAGCTGCCCTTCTATGCTCCAATAGAGGATCGAGTTTCTTTTTGTTATGGCAGAGATGACCCTGCATCATCCTTCTCTGTGAACTTGCCTGCTTCCCCTACTAGATTGGATACTCCCTGAAAGTAGGACTCTGCCTGCCCTATTCATTCTCTTGTACCCTTAATCAGGACAATGCTTGGCATAAAGTAGGTGATCAGTAAGCATTTCCAAAAGAAGGAAAGAGTTGGCTTCATTTTCAAAAGGTGATCTTCCTCGGATACTTCAGATGATAGGTACAAGAACCGTGGTTGATAGTTCTTTCAGAAAATCTTTCAAATTGATTAGGCATTAGCATGTAAGGTGTATTAGTGACAGACCAGGACTAGACTGAAGTATTTCAAATCACCACCTGCTATGGACTGAAATGTGCCCCACCTCCCAATTTCATATATTAAAGCTTTAACTCCTAGTGTGTCAGAATATGAATGCATTTGGAGATATGGTCTTTAAAGAGGTAAGAAAGGTAAAGTGAAGTCATTAGGGTGGGCTCTAATCCATTATGACTGGTGTCCTTATATAACACGAAGAAATTTGGACACAGAGAGTTACAGAGAGAAGACCTTCTGAAGACACAGGGAGAAGATGACCATGTACAAACCAGAGAGAGGTCTACAGAAAAAGTCAACCTGTTGACACACTGATCTTGGATTTGTGGCCTCCAGAATGTTGAGAAAATAATTTTTTTGCTTTTAAAGAGGCTTAGTCTGTGGTTCATTGTTATGGCAGCCCTAGGAGATTAATATACCACCAGAGACGAGACCTACTTGTGACATGTAGAAAGGGAAGAGATAGAATTTGGAGTTAGGGTAGTTTTATAACTCAGCAAGTTGCTCAACTTCTTTGAGTCTTCTCTGGAAAACAGAAATGAGAGTTTCTTTCTTCAGATTTTCTTGGAGCCCTGAAAACTCAAGTCCATTTATTCCTGCACCTGATAATGGATTCCATAATCACAAATGAGGTGCCTACTCTGTGACCATGACTGTTTCAGGAACTGAGGATGTATCATTGAATATGGTCCACAGGGCCTCCGCTCATGCAGTGGCCACATTATAATACAGGGAAACAGACGCAGCAGAAGAGTACATAAGAAACATCAAATAGTGAAAAGTGGGAGAATAGAAACAAAGGAGTGGAGTGATAGGACATGACTGGGGAGTGGTAGGGGGCCTCTTGAGCTTGGTAACTGATTTGTTATCAAAAAATTGTCATGAATGTAATGTTAACAAGTAATAGCAATTACCACAATCCTTGAGCCAAGCTATCTTGATTTTCAACAAAGCCAACAGTTTAGTTTCAGTATGGTGTTGTGGTAACCTCTCACAGTTTAGAGAACAGTATTACAGACAGCAGCTCATTAAATCCTATATGACCTTGAGAAGTGTGGGTCAATTAGCAACACCCAATTGCACACCTACCGTAAGTGACGTTTCAAGGACAGAACTGATATCAAATCATTCAGTTAACATTTATCAACTAAAAGCATGAATATCCTAGAAGAAAACATGGGGGAAAAGCTTCTGATTCAGGCAGTGATTTCTTGCAGACAGTACCAAAAGCACAGGCAAAAAAAGTAAAAACAGACAAGTGGGCTTATATCAAACTAAAAAGCTTCTGCATACAAGGAAACAATCAACATAATAAAATATTTGGAAATCACATATCTGATAAGGGGTTAATATCCAAAATATGTAACATATTCTAACAACTCAGTAGCAAAAGAAACAAATAACCCAACTTTAAAAATGAGCAAAGGGCTTGAATAGACCTTTCTGCAGAGAAGACATACAGATGGCCAACAGGTATATGAAAAGACACTCAACATCATTCATCATCGGGGAACTGCAGATCAAAACCAAAATGAAATACCACCTCACACATGTTAGCACAGCTATTATGGAAACCAAAACAAAGGTAACAAAAGTGTTGGTGAGGATATGGAGAAACTGGAAGCCTTGTGCGCTGTTGGTGGGAATGCAAACTGGGGCAGTTCCTATGGAAAACAGTACAACAATTCTTCAAAATTAAAAAAAAAAGAATGACCATGTGATCCAGCAATCCCACTTCTGGGTATTTATCAAAAAGAACTGAAATCAGGACCTTGAAGAGAGATCTGCTGTCTCATATTTGTTGCAGCACTATTCACAATAGACAAGACATTGAACAACTTTTGTGTTTATCAACAGATGGACGAATAAAAAAATGTAAAACAAAATATTGTTCAGTGCTAAAAAAGAAAGAAACCCTGCTGTATGCAACAACATACATTAATCTGGAGGTCATTATGCTGGGTGAAAGAAGTTAGTCACAGAGGGCAAACGCTACAATGACTCCACTTACATGAACTATCTGAAATAGTCAAACTCAAAACACACCAAGAGTAGAATGTGGGTAGAGGCCGTGGAAGAGTATACTGGAAACAAGGATGAGGATACATTTGTCCCTGTATGCCCCACAATCCCCAGCATTCAATGTAGAATTGACTTTTTTGTATCATTGACAATAAAGGTCATATTTGATTTCTGCCACCCAAAACAAAATTTGTACTTAATTTTTTTCTGTATCTTCTGATGATGAAAACACAGATGTAAGAAACTTTTTATAATATATAATTTCTTTCTGCCCAAGAATGTCTAATTCTCTTTCTTTTTTTTTTTTTTTTTTTTTTTTTTTTTTTTAGAAACAACGTGGATTTTATGCCAACACTACCCTAAAGAATGGGGGTGGTTTGAGGTGGGGAGAGAGAAAGAATTTCAGATTTATTTTATTTTTCCTCTTCCTCCCTGCCTTCCTTCCTTCCTTCCTTCCTTTCTTTCTGACAGGGCAATCTAAGGATATAATGTTATTTTCCAAGACATTTCTCATGTGTTCAGAGTTTTCCAAGGAGAACTATGCTAAATATACCCAATACAACTGAATATTAATAGCAAAATATTAAGAAGTTTTTGGGGTGATATTGCCCAAGTAAGGTAGTCTAACAAGGTACATGTCAATAAAATGTTATGGGGGAAATTGATGTGACACAGTGCCAAGTGCAAAACTACATTTGTAACAAATTTAAAAAACAGAGCGTTCTCCTGATGAAAAGACCTTCTTAAATGAATACCATGTAAAAGGATTTTCTAAATATAAATTTTATACACAGAATAATCAAAGGAAAATAAATAAAACTATGTACATCCCACCATCTCAAAATAAAAACTGGGCTGTATCATTCTATAAACACCATCCCTCGATTAAAATTGTATTTTCAGCATTAGCTTATATCAGTGAATCTACATGTGTCATCATATTCAAAGACTGAAAACTATTGTATAGATTCACTACAAACTTCTGTTTCGGGCATTCCAATCTTTATTTAACTTTTTAAATATTTTTGTTTTCGACAAGATGCTGTGACAAAAGTCTCATACACATATGTGTCTGGACATTTGTCCTTTCTTCTATCCCATCTGAAACATTCTTTTTTATAAAGTTTTTTTTTTTAATTTTATTTATTTACTTTGAGAGAGACAGACAGCAGGAGCAGGGGAGGGGCAAAGGGAGAGGGAGAAAGAGAATCCCAAGCAGGCTCCACTCTCTCAGCACGGAGCCTGACGCTGGGCTCAAACTCACGAAACCATGAGAACATGATCTGAGCCGAAACCAATAGTCAGATGCTCACTGACTGAGTCACCCAGGTGCCCCTAAAGCATTCTTACAGTGAAGGCCCCTTTATTAAGTAGTCACTTAGTATGAGAATAACAGCCAGTTTCACAAGAATTATTTTTTAAAAAATTCTCAAGCAACAACTCTAGACAAAGCAATGTTCAGGTAGGTTGTTGGCAACAGAACACTGAGGAAGATACATATGATTCTCATCTTTACAAAGCTAACCTTCTAGCAAGGGTTAAGATTTGCAAAAGACAATAAAAATACTTCACTATTCTTATTTTCTCTTATCTCTGTGAATGAGTCCAGAGGCTAAGAAGAAATAGGTTTTATGAAAAATTTTTTAAAAAGTCAAATATAAAAACAAAAAATACTTCCTGAGTTGCTGAATGCAAAATTTGGCAGGGTATTTTAACATTCATTCTTTCAAGAGGGAGAAAGGTGAAGGCTTTCTTCTCTCTCCCTAAAGAGTAAGGTTAAATGAACCATTTAAAAGTTTGCAAAACCTCATTTTATTTACCCCAGAGCTTCCTATGTAACCCATCATCTGAGTACCGCTGTAAAACATCCTGGCAGCTGAATAATCATAGCAATAACATTTGCTGTATTTTATTTCACATGCCAAAATCACTCAATTATGCATCTCTAGGGAGGTGTTAGTTAGATTTAATAAGCAGGATGGCAAATTTTATAGCTACTAGCCACATATGAAAGCAGAAATGCCACACGAGGATGAAGTCCTAACAGGTATTTTATGAAGGAGAGAGCATCACACAGTGCAAGAAACTACTGTTTATTGAACACCTACTATGTGTCAGTTGCAGTGCTGGGAAGTCTCACGTGCTAGATCTCCCCACTTTTCAGAAAGTGGCCCTATAACCCAGGGTTCATTTCTAATATATAGGTGAAGAACAAACAGAGAGGTAAGTTGAAGTGGCTGCATTCTGTTGGTCAGTGCATGATTGAAGCAGGGTATGAACACATACATTTAGTTCTAAACCCAGAATTTTGTTTCTTCAAAGTTAGAGCCGGATTCTCGCAATAGGAGATATTCAAGCAGAGATTGAGAGACCACATGTAGAGAATTTTATTGAGGAGATTAAAAGACTTGTTGGGGGATGAGATAGATGAAATTCAAGTTTCTGGTCTAATCGCAAGATATCCTGTTTTTGTAACTGTCAAAAAAACCGCTTAACAACAGCCCTCGCTATGAATGTGTACACTGTGGTCATGGATCAATGTTCCCAACTGTTACTACAGCAAGGATTCATTTGTCTTGGGTGGAAGGGCAACCTGTGTTCGAACCTGTAAAACCTTTGACACCCAGTCTCTGGTCCCTGTGCCTCTTGGCTTTGTTCATTAGAAAGCCAAATTTCCTTATCCACCATAACTATTTCCTGTATGCCTTCTTCTTCTTTCCATCTTACTGTCCATTAAAATTATTTATGCTCCCCTTTGATTTCTCTTCTACACTGTGACCCTTGAAGCAAAAAGATGGTGTCTGATCTGTTATCTCAAGCACCTAGCATAGTACCTGGCATGGAGGAGGGACTTACTGATCCTTTAATGAATGAATCTGACACATAGGTATTAAGGGGATGACAGGGTTGTTGCCCCTGGAGAGTGTCCCAAGGCAAAAGAAGCAGTGGATAGAAAGGCTTCGATACCTTTGAGTGAAAAAGCATGCCTGGTACAAAGAATTAAAAAAGGTTTAGTATATTTGTAGTAGCGAGTGATTATGGAAAGCACCGAGATCAAAGAGATAATAAAAAGAATCACTTGAAATTCTCTTGAGGACAACGAGCGACTTCTCAGTGGAGGGTTTTAAGCTCGAGAGTGGCAGAGTCAAACGGGTGCTTGAGAAGTATCACTCTGACTACTATGTGCAGTGGAAGGGATGGAACTGTGAGTACAGGGACAAGTTAGGAGGTCATTGTAATAAAAGTGCATGGTGGGAAAAGCACAGCTTCCACAAGGTGCAGTGGAGGTACCAGATATAAGAAAGCTTGAAGAGGTAGCCTTACTAGCATTCTGGGAATGGTAGGGCACTAGGGGTAAGGGATAATGGTATGTTAAGAATCACTTCCTGGTTTCTGGTTAAGTGGTTTGTGGATCGTCCTGGAGATAGGAAATCCATGGGATAGGGAACAGAGGGAGGAGGAGGAGGAGCTCAGTCTCAGACATCCTGAGTTAGAAATTCCTGTGGGAATCCAACTTAGAGCTGTCCAGTAAACAGAAGACTATGCAGTTTTGGAACTCATACAAAACAGCAGAGTGAGAAACTTAGACTTGAAAAAGAAGTGTTCATTGAACTTAATTTGGATTGAGATATTTAAAACTCTCTTATGATATAACTGAATACACGAATGTTGCAAGAGGTTGTCTGTGGACGTACGGGAAAGCCGGATGCCATTAAGGATTATTTTGGACTTACCAACTACTTTCATGATTCTAAGCCTATGGAATAAAGCAGTAATTCTTCTTCATGTCACCAAGACTAACTAAAATGTCACATTTGAGTACTCTAGACTAGAATCCTATTGATTTATTGTAGAGATATGGGTTATCACCAGGGGGATGTAATTTATATTTATTAAGTATAGTGGTCTTGAGAGATAAAATTGTTCAAGGCAGAAGGACCATCAGGAGGAGAAAATAATAACTAAACTCCTAACAAGAACCCAATAAATAAATGAATGAATAAATAAAACTTTACATATAATTAAGTTATAGTAAAAGCAAGGATAAATTTTTCTAGATGAACTTGAACATAAGAGAGAAAAGGTAAAGGATGGAATTTGTAGATCAGGACAGCATGACTTCTTTTTTCAAAGAGATCAACTATACTATCCCTACCTCAATTGCTCTTAAACATCTAGGCATAAAATCATGCAATCTGTTTGAAAAAAGAAATAGGTTCTAAAGAGTTGAACCCAGAAAACCAAAAATCTCATAAATCCAATATGGCACATAAGGGGTAAATACAAAAGGTAAATAATACTAGGATGTTCATCAAAGAGGGGGAAAAGAGGAAATTGGGAACTTATGTAATAATCGCCCCCATCCAAAAAGATAGAGATAAAACTGGAAGTGACCAAGAAAGGTTTTTGTAGAACTCCAAAGAAGCACAAAAGAATCCAAGCCCTTATGACCAGTGCAAACTGTAAGTTCTGAGTCAATTAGGAAACCTTCCTTGTTGTATGGCCCCTTTCCTCTCCAGCATTAGCAGAAAGCCACTAGTTAGAAAATCTTGACTTCTAAAACTGTGAGCCAAGCATACAACAAAGATAAAGGACATTTGGTGAGCAAGGGGTACAGGAAGCTACTTTTGACAAGTGTTGTTGAACTAGGCCCCACAGGAGTGAGATTGGAAACGGTAGTTTTTGTTGGCAAAGTTGTGTCTTAAGCTCTTTGTATGTTGGATGCTAGGGGAAGGCAGAGAGATTTCCCAATATGATAAAGTAATGTAAAAGAAACCATATACCTTGGCAGGCCCCAAGTATTTTGTATTCCCCTCGAGGCCAACAAGCTTCTGCAAACATGCAAACACACACCACCCGCACACACACACACACACACACACACACACACACACACATACACATCATGCCTGAACTATTTACATATCACTCTGAACTATTTTGGTCCCTCCTCTCTCCTCCTCCTCCTCCTCCGGTGTCAAGTCCATAAAAGAACACTTAAGTATGTGATTCTTTGGAATTTGGATTGTGTGGTCAATGGAAACCACTGTTTTAAATTCCCTGGAAACATGGGTCATGGATACTATATTTAAATAAATTTCAGAGTGGGGTGGCTACATTTTTCCACCAATATTTTCACCTTGTGCTGAGTGATTCACATACATGTCCCTCCCAAATGCATCACAGTCCCTACACTATGACCCCCACGCTGATCCCTAATGATGTCAGAAGCCCATGATGTTTCCCTTTTTGAGAGAGAATTTTCCAACTGGGTTGAAAATAAAGGAAAAGGAAAAGGGGCAGGGCAAGACGTAGTCAGTGTCTCTGCATGGATGGTGTAGGTTGAGATGTGATTCTTTTTTATTTTTTAAAGTTTTATTTATTTATGCAATCCCTACACCACATATGGGGCTTGAACTCATGACCCCAAGATCAAGAGTTGAATGCTCTTCCGACTGAGCCAGCCAGGCACCCTGAGATGTGACCTTTTTGGGTACACATCTTAATGACTATTAATCTTAATCTTAATCTTAAATGACCATTGGGGTACAAGTCCAGCCTGACCAGCAATGTTGCCAGCTGGAAGTGAGGGCTGGAACAGAGGCCAGATATCTGGGCTGAATCCCCCCAAAGACTTAGGGGGCTACACCCAGGATGTGACCATTCCTGATGGTAAACATACTGGATTTCCCCCCAGGGAGCTGAAAAATGGTTATCTTTCTATTTCAAAGCATCAGTAAAATATATTTTGTACCTAAGGCAGCGGGTTGGGGGGGGGGGGGAGGAAACCCCTGCATGAGGATTTAGCTGTTCTTTCTGCCCCTTCCAGGGTTCAGCTTACTCAGAAACCGCAGCTGTGTGTGTGCTTCACAAGGTCCCAAGGGACAAGAGTTATACGAGCCAAACCCCAGGTCACTCCCTTGTCACCGCAGAAGAAAGTGTGCACTCTGGTCTCCAATTCAGGAGTTTTTAAGGTTCTGTTTGTGTTTCAGCTGCTGAATCATCACCACGTTGGACCTCATTACCTCACCTTCCTGAGATCAAATCTATAATCCTTAGTAAAAGGAACTGCATGGGACCTCGTTCTTACCTTTTAACTGTGGGCAATAAGGCAGAATGTTTTTCAAAAGCTCTGTCTACCCACTTGCATACATAAAGTAGCTTAAAGCATGGTGCTTTTAGATTCATGTGTTCTCTTTCTTAGGAGACATTGTAATAAAATAATACTTTGAAAATAATTTGTGTAGGTAATAAAGCACATGTAAGAAAACTTCCTTCAGAAATAATACAGAGCGAGTCTTCTTTTACTTAAATTTCAACCATGAGAGAAGAGGTAAAAAAAATAATAATAATAACTATTGCCCACGAGACTTTACATAGATCCAGACTTTAAGCCAGAGGGAAGCATGGTTTATTACAGAAAACTATTTCCATTACTTCTTTTTGCTGTCACTTGCTAGCCATGTGATACGTCTCACATTACTGGCAACATTTGGCACACAAGTGGCTCATCTGTAAAATGGGGTTATACCCATCTCATGATTTCTTGATTATTTTAAAATGTAAACATTAGGTCATACTGTTTTATCCTCTATGTCAGCATCATAGAGTAGCACCCAGAACTCGGCATCACTTAAGTTGTAACTCATTCATAAAATCACAGAGTGGGAAATAACCTATCCAATGCTATAGATGTGTCTTTAGCTTCCATGATGTATGCCACATGACAGGGAGCTTACCAGCTTCCTAAGAAGTCTGGTTTATCTATCTTTCCTTCCAGCCAGTCACTTACATATTAAATATTTATTGAATACATATTATATGCCAGGGGCTATTCTTGGTGTTGGGGATATAGTAGTGAACAACAAAGATTGTTACCCACCTGGCATTTATATTCTAGGGGAAGGCTCAAGTAAAACACACGCTAAGTAAAACACATTTTGGCATGCTAACGTCAGAAAAGATTAAAGAAAACAAAATAAAACAGGAAAGGAGGACAGGAATTGTGAGGTGTGGGAGGGCCAAACTGAGAAGATGCCATTGTGTTAATACCTGAGGGAAGTGAGCCATGAAGCTATGTGGAGGAAAAGCATTCGAAGTAGATGGGACAACAAACACACAGATTCAAAGGTGAGAGGGTGCTTGATGTGCTGAGGAGGATAATATGGCTAAAACAGAGAGAGAAAAAGAAGAAGGGAGAAAAAATAGATGGCCCAAGGGGCAATGGGCCATCTATTAAATAAAAATAGATGGGCCCCAAGGGGCAATGGGTAGACCATGTAGGGTCCTATTGGCCATGGTTTGGACATTGGCTTTTACTCTCTGAGTGAGAGTGGTCATGTTTATTATATATATATATATATATATATATATATATATATATATATATACACATACATACACACACATATATATAAAACATATATATATAAATTATATATAAAATATAATTTATTGTCAAATTGGTTTCGATACAACACCCAGTGCTCATCCTAACAGGTGACCTCCTCAATGCCCATCACCCACTTTCCCCTCTCCCCCACCCCGCATCAACCCTCAGTTTGTTCTCAGTATGTAAGAGTCTATTATGGTTTGCCTCTCTCCCTCTCTGTAACTTTTTTTCCCCCATCCCCTCCCCCATGGTCTTCTGTTAAGTTTATCAGGATCCACACATGACTGAAATCATATGGTATCTGTCTTTCTATGCCTGACTTATTTACTTAGGGTAATACCCTCCAGTTCCATCCACATTGCTACACATGGCCAGATTTCATTCTTTCTCATTGCCAAGTAGTATTCCATTGTATATATAAACCACATCTTCTTTATCCATTTGTCAGTTGATAGACATTTAGGCTCTTTCCATAATTCGGCTATTGTTGAAAGTGCTGCTATAAACATTGGGGTACAAGTGCCCCTATGCATCAACACTCCTGTATCCCTTGGATAAATTCCTAGCAGTGCTATTGCTGGGTCATAGGGTAGATCTATTTTTAATTTTTTTTTTTTAATTTTTTTTTTCAACGTTTATTTATTTTTGGGACAGAGAGAGACAGAGCATGAACGGGGGAGGGGCAGAGAGAGAGGGAGACACAGAATCGGAAACAGGCTCCAGGCTCTGAGCCATCAGCCCAGAGCCCGACGCGGGGCTCGAACTCGCGGACCGCAAGATCGTGACCTGGCTGAAGTCGGACGCTTAACCGACTGCGCCACCCAGGCGCCCCTATTTTTAATTTTTTGAGGAACCTCCACACTGTTTTCCAGAGTGGCTGCATTTAAATGATTCTGAGTAGAGGCGCGCCTGGGTGGCCTAGTCGGTTGAGTGTCCAACTTTGGTGAGCCATGATCTCATGGCTTGGGGGAATCAAGCCCCCATTGGGCTTTGCACTGACAGCTCAAAGCTTGCTTTGGATTCTCTGTCTCCCTCTCTTTCTGCCCCTCCACAGCTCGTGCTCTCTCTCTCAAAAATAAATAAACATTAAAAAATTAACTTATTCTTTGTAGAAAGGGTCTTGATCGGTCAAGTGTAAAAAGATTACTTTAGTTGCTATATGGAGAACATTTTGAAGGGGGTAAAAGTAGAGGCAGGTTAAACAGATCATGGATATTGAAATAATTCAGGTAAAAGGATATGGAAGCTTGGACCAAGGATAACAGTGGATGTGGTAAGAAGTGATCTAATTGCAGTTATATTTTAAAGGTAGACAAGAAGGATTGATAGATTTGAGAGAGAGGGAGACAGGGAAAGAGAGAGATCACAAGGTGAAAAGTATTTTGGGCCTTAGAAAAGAAAAAGATGTCATTTCCATGATTTATAGTGCAGAAAATTATGAGTAAGGCAGGTTTGGTGTAGTTCTGGACAGTTCACTTTAGATGTCAAATGAGACATCTCTGTGGAGATGTTGGGTTGACCACTGGTTACAGAAATCTGGTGTTTAGGAGTTATGTCACCAGGCTGCAGGTAAAGTCCTGAAGGCATCATAAAGATGCATTTTAAAGGCCTGTTCCCTGAAATTGGACATGGGACAAGCCTAACTCCTGAGTATTCCTAAAGAAAAAGCATTCCAGATTGGATTCCTAGGCATTCAATGATTAGAAATGGAAGAGATTAAGGAAGAATCTTCAAAGGAGACTAAAGAGTAGCCAGAGTAGAAGGAAGGAAACCAGGTGCATGGAGTGGTCCTAGTGGACAATAAAAGGTTTCAAAGATCAGCATCAGGGTATTCAAAGAGATCAAATGCTGCTGATAAGTCACACAAGATGAGATGGACAATTGATCACTGGAGTTAGCAACACAACAATCATAGGTCACTTTGATAAGAGTGTTTTCAGGGGAATCGTGTGGGTAAAAGTTTGACTGAAATGGTTCAAGAGAGAATAGGAAGTGAGAATTTGCAAACTATTTCAAATTTTTCCCTAAAGGGAAAGAGATAAGTGTGGTAGTTAATGGAAGGAAAAATAGAATCAACCTTTTTTTTTTTGATGAAAGTATTGGGAGAATAATGATTTTGTATGCTCAAAGAAAAAGTCCTAGAGAGATGGGAAATTAATGACGCAGAAGGAAGCAGGGGAGAATTGCCTAAGAATGTCTTTGATTGGATGGGAGACGATAAGGTCCTCTGAGGAGGTAGAAATTTTGGTCTTAGCTAAGAAATCTGAGAATATGGAGTCTAAAAGTAGGTCAGAATGTAGATTATTGGTAGAGATATAGGGAGGTTGGTGGATGTGAGGGTGGGAGCTCGAGAAAATTTTCCCTGGGTTGGCTTCATGTTCTTGGTGAAATATCAAGCAAGGCCACCTGCTGAGAGTGAGGGTGGAGGAAGAGGTTTTGGATATTTCAGAAGAGGGAAGATAAACAAGGATTCCTTGTGTTGACTTTAAACTTGTCACTCAAAGCACCACTCACTGGTTCTCATAGTTACCTATCCAGGTATTTTCCAAATATTTGAAGAGGGTCAGTATCTTCATGTCCCATTAATCATCTGTTCACTGTGGTGAACAACTTCTCTAGCAAATACTCTATGTAACCCAGTTTTCAGAACTTTTACGATCTTCAGTCTTCTTTGGTGCTCTAGGTTATCAACATCCTTCCTGAAATGAGATGTTCAGAATTACAGTCAACCTCTAAATGTGTTTGGATTCCATAAATGATAGGACACCCTATTAGACTAACTGGGCGGCATTAACTTTGGAAATGTAACTTTGACTTCCCCATTCCACAAATTCACACCTAATCCACGATCCATGCCCACCTTGGGCCACTGAGACGTTTTAGATCGAATTCAGAGTCCCACACTCTTTAAAAATCCTTCCTGGTTGGTTCAGATTAACATCCCAGTCTGTTAAGGTCTTCAGACACATTCACGGATCACCTGAGAGGGACCTGGTGCCCATTTGATAGAAGAAGAATTCAAGGTCCTGAGAGCTGAAGTTATTTGTTGAGTGTCATACAGTTAACAGGGTACAGAACTGGGATTCAACCTCAAGAATATAGACGCCAATGCCTAAACTCTGTTTTAGGCTCCACAGCCAAGAGACGTGTCTAGAAATCTAGCACAAGAGTTCAGAGAAGAAATCATGCCTCTGGATTCTGAGAGTTCCTGCCAGAGAACTGGAAGGAAAGGCAGAGAGTTCCTGCCTTTCCTAGATCCCCTTCTCACAGCCGGCTAGACCCAAAACTCCTATACATCACTTCGTGTGTCTAATCCCTAAATGCTCATGCTCTCCCTCTCATTTCTGAGATATAAGTCACTTCCAGGTTTTGTGCTATCTTCAGATTTAAAAAGCATTTTAAACCAAATGGACAAGCATTAGAGAGGATTGGGACACCTGTTGAAAGCTTAAAAGCTATCCCATATGAATCAATTTTATCCATAATAAGCATGCTTTATTATCTTTTCTTTTTATATTTGATGATGTTCTTTTTTTTTTTCCCGACAAGGACCATTCATATTTAATTACAATGGAAATCTTCCTCCCATCCTTGTCCTCAGCATACACGTGCATTTTTAATAGAGTTTCTAGAATAAACAACGTGTTTCAATCCCTGGTTCCAAAGACTATGACACCCTTAACAAGTTCTTCCAACTTTTAAGCCTCACATGGGATTCCCAACTGTCCAGTGATTTAACTTGTCAGATTGCTGGAATCAAGTCACTCGTACACATTACCCCTTGACCTCCAACTGGCAGTCACAGCCTTCCCTTTTGCAAAGAATGACACTTCCCCTGCTTGACAATCCAAACTGTCTGCTCACCGTTTGCGCACAGCTGTGGCAGCTGAAAGCAGCTGGCATGCAACATATGGAATTTAATTTCCTAATATTTACATAGATTGAAACTGTTTTTGCTCCAGACTTCAGACGATCTTTTGCACTAGGCCTGCAGGCAAAAGTTTTCAGACAATTTCATGCCTGCTTCCGACACTCGCCTGCTGCAGCTCAGTCCCGGCTGCAGTCTCCTTCAGGAGAAGCAGGATGTAGTCTGATAGTGCTTCAGCATGTTGGAGAGTCCTTTACTTATTGACATTGCTGTGATGGCAGTTTATACTGGTTCTTTTTGCAATTGGGGAACTCATGGTTTTAAAATACACATGTTTCTTTGCAATTTTTTTATTAGTTTTTCATTTGAGAACAGTTTGGGGTTTGCAGAATGTGAAGATACTACAGAGTGGCTATATACCCCACATCCAGTTTCCCCTTTTATTAATGTCCTACATTGGTGTGGCACATTTGTTATGATAAATGAACCAATATTCATTTTTGTAATTTATTTTCTTTTTTGTTACTGAAGTATAATGAACATATAGTGTTAGTTTCAAGTGTGCACTATAATGATTCAGCAACTCTGTACATTTCTCAGTGCTCATTACAATAAATATACTCTTAAACCCCATCACCTATTTCACCCATCCCCCCCCCCCCACCTCCCCTTTGGTATCCACCAGTCCTTTATATTTGACTGTGTTTTGTCTCCTTTTTCTTTGTTTTGTTTCTTAAATTTCACACGAGTGAGATCATATGGCATTTGTGTTTCTCTGACTTATTTCGCTTAGCATTAATACCCTCTAGATCCACCCATGTCGCAAATGGCAAGCTTTCATTCTTTTTCATAGCTGAGTAATATTCCATTGTATAATACATACATCATCTTCTTTATGCATTCGTCTATGTATGGATAGACACTTGCGTTGCTTCCATATCTTGACTGTTCTAGATAATGCAGTCAAAAGATAGGAGTACTTGTATCTTTTTGGACAAGTATTTTAATTTTCTTTGGGAAAACACTCAGATGTGGGATTGCTGGGTCATCGAGTAGTTGAATTTTTCATTTTCTGAGGAAACTCCATACTATTTTCTGCAGTGGCTCCAACTTGCATCCCCACCACCAGTGTACGAGGGTTCCTTTTTCTCCATATCCTTGCCAACACTTGGTATTTTAAGTCCATCTTTTACTTAAATTTCCTTAGATTTTACATAATGTACTTTTTCTGTTCCAGGATCTCATCCAGGATACTGCATTATCTTTAGTCATTGTGTCTCCTTAGACTCTTCTCCGTTTTGACAGTTTCTTATACTCTCTTTATTTTGGATGACCTTGACAGCTTCAAGGAGTCCTTGTCAGGAATTTGGAGAATGTCCCTCAATTGGCATTTGTCAGATTTTTTTCTTATGATAAGACTGGATTGTGTATTTGGGACAGAAAAATCAAAAAGTGGCACTTCCATCCCATCATATTAAGGGTACATGCTATCAACATGATATCACTATTGATATTGACCTTGATCATCAAGCCGAGATACCGTTTGTCAGGTTTCTCCACTTTAAAGTTACTTTGGTCGCTGGGAAAAAGTCACTCGGTACAGCGCACATTTAAGAACGGGGAATTAGGTTCCACCTCCTTGAGAGCCAAGTAATCCACATAAATTATTTGAAATTCCTCTTCATGGATGATTTGTCTCTTCTCCCTAATTTATTGATTTAGCAATAATTTACTTGCATCACTATGGACCATGGATATTTATTTTATACCTAGGGCTATAATCCAATACCCCTCATTTTTTGTTGCTCAAATCGTTCCCGTTTTACCATTGGGAGCTCTTTCATTTGGCTTCTGTGACCCTTGAATCGTGTCATCATTCTGGCATTTGTTGGTTTGCTTACTTGTTGAACACTTCCTTACTTTCTGGCACTAACAATGTTTCAGCTCATCTTGTAGATTTCCTGCTCCCGACCTATAATCAGCCATTTTTTCCCCTTGGGATTTTGAAATGACGAGAATAGTCCTAGTTTTAGTGGGGATTCTGTCACTGGTATATCGTAGTCATGGGTAGTGGAACTTGGGTCCAGGAAAAGCAGTTAGTGAGACAGAGGTATATTGTTAGGATTTCAATTGCTGAATATTGAAAATCTTGTGCATTTATTCAGCAAATATTTTTTGAACACTATGATGTTCCAAGAAATGAGATAGAGGTTAAAGATACAGAAGTTTTTAAGACTTGGTCCCTATTCTCTGAAAGCTCACAGTCTAATCAGGAAGCAAACAAATAGCAGGGAACCACACTGCATTGAGTAGGTGCTGTGTTGGGTATAGGTGATCCCAGGATTGGAGGGGAAGATGGAAGAGGCATCTACTATAGGCTGGGAAGAATTTCCAGGAGGTAAATTTGCAAATGAATTGAGGAATTCACATGCAAAGTAACTTCTTTAGGCCTCTTGATCTAATAAAGTTTGAGGGTTTTTTTCCTTCCTTTTATTTTAGAGAGAGAGCCCCTGTGAGCAAGCAAGGGATGGGGGAGAAGGCAGGAGAAGGGGGGGGGGGAGGAGGAGAAAGGGAGGGAGGGGGAGAGAGAGGGAGGGGAGAGAGAGAGGGACGGGGAGACAGAGAGGGAGGGGAGAGAGAGGGGAAAGAGAGAATGAAGGAATGAATGAATGAGTCTTAAACAGGCTCCACGCTCAGCATGGAGCCTGACATGGGGCTTGATCCCAGGACCAGGGAATCATGACCTGAGCCAAAATTAAGAATTCAACATTAAACTGACTAAGCCACCCAGGTCCCCTAAGTTGAGGGTTTTTCAAAGTGTACAAACATCCTCATGGATCCTCCCTCTTTTAATTTAATTTTAACTTAAGTGGTTGCTTTCTCTGGGAGATATGGTCAGTTAGAAGAATCTATAACCTTCTTTCATTTCATCATTAATAAAGTAGCAGACCTCT
Source organism: Prionailurus bengalensis (assembly GCF_016509475.1). Classification (NCBI taxonomy): domain Eukaryota; kingdom Metazoa; phylum Chordata; class Mammalia; order Carnivora; family Felidae; genus Prionailurus; species Prionailurus bengalensis. The sequence goes on along the minus strand of NC_057359.1, from coordinate 75,927,962 downwards.
TTGATCCTTCATCTCAGGAAGGGGCTCTACTGATAAGTGGATACAGAAAAACAAAGCCTTACTTTACAGTTAAGTAAAGTAGAAAATGTATGTATTTCTTTACATCAAATTGTGAATAAATAATATTCTGACATGATTTCCTTATCTGAGAATTTTCAGGTTGTTTCGTCTATCCATTTCCATGTAATGATTCATCCTAAAACTTAGTGGTTTAAAACAACAAATATTTGATCATGATTCTGAGTTTGGTTTGGCTGAGTGATTCTTTTGCTTCACTTGGGATTGGCTGGGGTTGGTCCAAAATGGCCCCACTCACATGGCTGGCAGTTGATGTTGGCTGCTGGCTATCCGCCAAGGGCCGTGGTTCTCCTCCACGTGGGTTGCTATATGCGGCCAATTAGGCTTCTTCACAGCGATTACACAGCACCAATTTTGCCACACTTTATTGGTCAAATCAAAGGGCCAGTTCAGATATAAATGGAATGAAATGAATACTAACTCTTAGTGAGGAAATGGCAAGGTTATATTACAAGATAGAATTTGGGGTGGGAGATATTGTTGTGATCAGAGGTGATCTGATTGATTATACATTAATTAAATTCTTGCAACCTGCCTATATGGATTTCTGCTTCAATTCCCAGAGAAATGTCTATTCTCCAGTTATGCACAAAAACAACATACATCCTACCAACTCCTTTGTGCACGGTGTTAAACTTCAAGTCAGAAAAAAGCAGTTTGAGTTCCAAATCTATCACATAACTGCTATCTCTCTTGGGCTTATTATTTAACCTCCTGAAGCAAGTGATCTATTTTATAAAATAATAATATATTATCAGATATCCCAAGTGTCTTGAAAATAAGAGAAGTAAATTATCACAAAAATGCTTTGAATTCTGATACACCATACAATAAAAAGATACTAATTGTTCTATGCCTAAAATATGCTTGGCATGGTGACATATGCAATGCCTAGATTAACTCTTAATCCTCACAATTTGAAGCTTCATGATTAGTGGTCCCACCATAGAGAGGCAAATTTATGTAACCAGCTCAAGGCCAGACAGCTGGCAATTGGTGACTTTAGGCACTCAAACTCAGACCTGACTCCAAAACTCATGATTCAAAGGAAGAACAACTCCTTTTCTTTCAGCAATTCATGATCTTAGATAATATGGATATTTGCAAATAATACATCTGATAAGAGACTTCTATCTAGACTATAAAGAGCTCTCTTAAAACTCAAGAGTAAAGAGGCAACTGATTTAAAATATGGGCAAGGGGGGCACCTGCGTGGCTCAATCGGTTAAGCGTGCAACTCGTGATTTTGGCTCAGGTCAGGATCTTGCAGTTTGTGAGTTCGAGCCCCATGTCGGGCTCTATGCTGTCAGCATGGACCTGCTTAGGATCCTCTCTCTCTCTCTCTCTCTCCCTCTCTCTCTCTCTCTCTCTCTCTCTGCCTCTCCCCTGCTCTCTCTGTCTCCAAAATAAATTAAGATAAAAAAATTAAAAATGTGCAAGGAATCAGAACAGATATTTCTACAAAGGAGATGTACACACAGCAACTAAGCACATGAAAAAGCCCTCAAAATCATTAGCAATTAGGAAAACGCAAATTACAATTAGTTACCACTTCATGGCTACTAGAATTGCTAAAATAAAAGAGATAGACAGTAACAAGTGTTGACAAGGAAGCAGGTAAGTTGAAGCCTGCATACATTGCTGGTGTAAGTACAAAATGGTTGGGGCACCTGGGTGGTTCAGTTGGTTAAGCTTCCAACTCTTGATCTCGGCTCAGGTCAGGATCTTGTGGTTCATGGGGTCAAGACCCACATCAGACTCTGAACTGACACTCTGGAGCCTGCTTGGGATTCTCTCTCTCCCTCTCTCTCTGCCCTTCCCCCACTCATGCTTTCTATCTCTCTCTCTCTCAAAAATAAATAAATAAACTTTAAAAAGGAAGTAAAAAAGGTACAACTTCTTCGCAAAACAATGTAACAACATCTCAAGAAATATAACGCAGAGGTACCATAGGGCACAGAAATTTCCCTCCTAGCTATATGTGCAAGAGAAACGAACACATTTGACCATAAAAAACCTCATACACAAATGTTCATAGCAGCATTTTTCATAGCAGCCAGAAGGTAGAAGCAACTCAAATATCCATCAACTGACAAATGGATAAGTACAATATATCTAAACAATGGAACATTATTCAGCCATAAAAAATGGAATGAAGCACTGATCCAGGCTACAACATGAACAATTGAACCACTAAGGTAAATGGAAGAAACTGGTCACAAAAGACCATGCATTGTATGGTTCTCTTTTAATGAAATCTCCAGAATAGGCCAATCTGCAGAGACAGAAATTAATGATCATGGGGAAAGAGACGCTAACGGCTAATGGGCACAGGGTTTCTTTTTAGGATGATGAGAATGTTCTAAAACAGATTGTGATGATGGATTCCACAGCTCTGTGAACATGCTAAAAGCCAGTGAATTTTCATCTTCAACAGGTGGATTGTAAGGTATATGAATTACATATCAACAAGCCTGTTAAAAATAATATGAGCAGAATGTATGTCATTAACTAAATGTCACGTGCTCTTCTAAGCTCTATCTTATCTAAGAAGACAGTAATTTATTTAATCTTCGTTACATCCCAGTTAGGTAGCCATATTATTATTTTCTCTTAAAAGATAAAAAGAAAGGTTGACAGGTGAGGTAATCTGCCCAAGATTATACAAGAAGTGGTAGGGCTGAGATTCTAAACTTCATAGATTGCTGCCAAATCCCCAAACTTCATTATTGTGCTAGATCACCTATTATCAACTGTAAAATACACATAACACGTCTGTGTTTCTCCTTTCCTCCTTCCCCCTTCCATTCTGCTTTGGTTGTGCACTTCCTCCTGCTGAATGATTTGGGGTGGGAGTTGTTATTTATGTGAATGTCCATGTCATTCTGAAAACCTGTCTTAAGTACCCATGTATGTCGCCTCCTAAAAAAAAAAAAAAATGTTGGGCAGCTATAAACTAATATCTGCTTTGAGGCAGGTTAGACTATTCTTTCTTCATTTCTCTTCAGGGACCCAGACCACATTCTAGGATGGGGAGTGTGTGGAGGTGACACAGTCACATGGTTTAAAAGGAAAAGTGTTCATGTCTTCCAATCCAGAATCTGACACATGGCTCCGTCTTTGCTAACTGCATGACTTTGGACTAGTTATTTTCCCTGAACCTCAGTTCTCTCATCTTTAAATTGGGAATGCAGACAGTACCTAGTTTGCTGAGACACTTTGGCAGCACTGTTATGGGAGTTAAGAGATGCAAAGGGTGTGGGGCGCTGCCCTTGCTCCGTAGACAGGAGCCACCTTCCCTCATTCATCCTTACAGCCCACCAGCACGTCAACTTTCTCAGCACGGTTAGCAGAGCAGACAAAAGTCCTCCCCAAGGCCACAAAGCTGTCTTTTCTTCCAGCCCGAGGAAGTTCTCTCCTCTCCAAATGACCAACTTAAACCAGATTGAAAACCTGGGGCAAAAACACGCAATGAGTTGGGGGGAGAGTGCATGACGGCAGTTGGCTGGGCTTCCCGGCTTCTCTAGAGAAATCAGAGCGGCTAAGATGTTTAAATCCCCAGCCAGAACCCCTGATTTAATTTGATTTTATAGTTCTAGGGATTGCCTTGTTGTGGTTTCCCTATATCACATACAGAGCTAGCCTCTCCCCCCCTGTGGAGAGGGGAGCCAGTCAGTGGAAACGTGTGCTGGCACAGCACTCAGCAGCAAAGACTCTTCTCTTTATGCAGCTACTTCTGCATGGAGGCCTCGTGGGACAGGACATGGGCTGGAGAGCGAGGCTTCAGGATGTCCCAGGAGGAGCCTGAACTTTGGTTTGCATGCTGACTCCATGGCCTCATATGCCTGGCACGTGTCATGTGTAAGCCCCCGTACATGGATGTGGAATCTGGAAGTAGAAATCTGCACTCTCAGGATTGGTGTAAGGACAGGAGAACTGAGGATCAACATTTAGTGAGCCCCCAGTCAGTGCTATTAGAGGTCCACCAGGAAATAGAGGCAGATAATTAGACTAGCTCTCCTGACATCTAGACTGGCTCTCCTGCTAGACTAGCTCTCCTGACATCTTTACCACTCTGGGAAAATAGAACTGAGTGAGCAAAAGAGAGATGTTTCTTCTTTTTCGGTCTGAGAAGACATCCTGCCATGTTTCTTGAGATGTCCTGTTCATTCTACACTTCACTTTGGACTCCTAGAGTATCAGTGATGGAAGAAAAAGTAGAAATCATATAGCTCCACCCACTCAGTTGGCAGCTAAAGAGATAGAGACTCAGAGGGGGAAAGTGGCCTGCTGAAGAACACACAGCAAGGGAGTTGGGGAGCCTGGATTTGATATTCGTGTTCTTTTCACTATGTCAGATTGTTTCTGGGAAATCATTTGGGACAAATTCAAAGAGAGGCACGATTGCAGTGGCTGTAAAGGACAAGAAGTATCCAGGGAAAGAATGCCTTCGTTTGGCCAGACGAAGTGTGAAGGTGGAGAAAGGCAGCCCGCCAAGGGCCTCCTGGGCCTTACCAGTGTTTAAGCTTCAGCCTGCAGGCAGTGGGAAGCCATGCTTACTGGAATATAAATGACCTGAGGGCAGAATTCTAGTTCATATTATTTTTGTGAAGCACTTCCTGGCATGTAACAGTTGGCACATAGTAGGGATTGAGAAGCGATTTCTTGATGATCCCAGATTTCCAAATCTTGGAGCCAGCATGGCTAGAAAAACTTCCAAAAGCCTTTGGAGTTTGCTCAAATAGAAGAAATCCTGAAATCTATCAGCAATCATTCACTTTTCTAAACATTCTTGAACATGGGAAAGTAAATGGAGGAAAAGCCTTAGATGGTTTCCGTCGGAAATGACATGCCCCTGTTCACCCACTGAGCTGGTAATAAGTAACCTTTCCCAATAGCTAGCATAAATGCATGACCCTGCATAATGCTGGTTCCAGTGACTGAAGTAGAGGGTACATAAACAAAATTAATAGCCAAAGAGATTCTCCATCTGGCATCTGACACGGCTTCCACTTGAACCCTGAACATACCTGCATTCCACTGCTTTAGGCCATCAACACAGGGCTATCTACTGACACACTGACCTTTGGTCATCTTCACCATCCTTCTAACTTTGCAGTGGCTTCTTTAAAGGAAGGAATCGGGGTGATCATGACTGGGATTTGGAGTCAATTAGTAGCCCTTGGAATCTTAAGGGGTACTGGAAATTCCAAAGTGTGGATGTATCATTTCTTCAAATGGGGCACCTGTTTAACTGAGCTGAACTAAGATAGCACTAGCTAGAAACAGAAGGAGGCCTGGAGCTGGCCGCATGGATGATGCTTTCATTATTAAAGGGCGCAGTGTCTCAATACATAGGTGTGAAACACTGAGCTAGATGTTTAATCATTATAACATCTACAACATGAGAATTATTATCACCACCATTTGGGGTCAGGAACCCAAGGTTCAGAGAGATAAGGCTCCATGGAGATAAGAACCATGTCTGTTTTCTTCACCACTATATGCCTGGCATAGCCTAAGGATGTTGAATGACTTTCCCATGGTAAAGCTGGCAAGTTAGAATGCCGAAAACTGAATGATGGTCTGTGGGGACGTACATGACTCTGTGTGTGTGTGGACAAAGCCCCAGCTTGGGTGACATCACTCCTTTATTAATGAACTTTCAATAACTTTCTATCCTACAAGGCCTTATTCTACCTGGTCCTTGTTGACGTCACCAACTTCACCCCCGTCTTCTCTCTCCTTTCATTTCCTGGCCTCCAGTTTCATTGGTTTTTGCTTCTCTCTCTCTCCCCAACATGCTGAGTCTGTTCATCTTGCTTCTGCTGTTCTCCAGGCCGGAAATAATCTTCTAGTATCTTAGCACTGCTAACTCTTCTCATTTTTCTGGCTCCATCTCAAATGACATTTCTTCAAAGAGGCCTACTTAGACAACCCAGTTCATCCTTGCCATCCAGCCACTCGCCGTTACGTTACTCTATTTTTGCACTCTTTGTTCCTACCTGAAACGAACTCCTTTGCTTTTATATTTGCTCATTGTTTGCCAGACTCCTGTTGGCATGCTAGTTCCACGAGAGCAGGAACTTTGCCTCCTGATCCACTGTGGTATTTCCAGTATCTAGAACAATTGCTGGCATAGAGCAGATGTTTGATAATGATCTATTTCATGAACAGCTTGGAGAATAAGTGAACAAATGGCTGACTGTTGTTGCCTTTTAAGTAAAGTCCCCAAACCCCAGGCCCCAGCTTCTTGACTGTTCTCTTCATTAAGTCTTACTAGGACCTTCTGTGTCTGTTCCTCTTCCAGGTCTGGGCCTTTTCTGTAACGGACAGCAATCTGCTGAGCAAACATTCCCCTCTCTGTCTCTGACTAGGATCCTGGCATCACCATGCAACCCTTATCCCCTGTCCCAGCCATTCTTGAGTCCTTAGAGTTTCACAAATGCACCATACTGCGCCTTTATTGTTGCTGCCCTCAATCTGCACCATCCTGTCTTCCTGGTAGCCACTCCATCCTTTCCACTATGCAAATCCTATAGAACCCACTGTGCTCTGCACCAATCTGCATGTCTCTGGGAAGACCCTCCTCACCTTCGAAATAGCATGGCTCCCAGTGCTTCTTGAGGGTCTGCTCCACATCTCTAATGCAGCATTTATCCCATAATGGAATGGTGCTTTCTTGTCATTTTCCTCTTGGAAACAGTTAACCAAGGGCAGAATGGAAGTGAATTTAGCCTCTACCTCAATCCCAGCTGGAGTATAAGGGTGATCATGAGAAGGCTGTTCCATGACCAGGTATGAATGAGGGGAAAGAAAGTAAATGTGAAAGAAGGAATTCTTTTTTCTTTTTTTTTTAATGAACCCATTTGTGAGTTTCAAGTCTATTTTTTTTTAATATTTAGTTATTTATTTTTGAGAGAGGGAGAGAGAGAGGGAGAGAGAGAGAGAGAGGGAGAGGGAGAGAGAGAGAGAGAGAGAGAGAGAGAGAGACAGAGACTGCATGGGGCAGGGACAGAGAGAGAGGGAGAGAGAGAATCCCATGCTCCGCACTGTCAACACAGAGCCCACCCTGGAGCTCAAACTCAAGAATGCTGAGATCATGACCTGAGCTAAAACCAAGAGTCAGACGCTTAACCAACTGAGCTACACAGATGCCCCAAGAATGAATTAACTGATTCTTAAGAGAACATATCTGTGAATTTTATTTTTATGCCATGTGCCTCCTTTTGTTAACAGAACAGTCATTGTCCTTATAAAGTTTTGTTTTGTTTTTAAATAGTCAGTGCCATTAAAAAAAAAAAAATACTTGATGGTGACAATATGGAGAGACCTAGGCAGAGAGATTTTTAGGTTAGGTTGAGTCAGGGGTGAAGGTTAGCAGACAAGACAAAACCACAACATAGAAACAGGACCAAAACCGAAGTCTAGATGCAGGAACAGGGGACCCAAGATCACAGTGACATTTCCTCTGATGAGTCCTGATATAAAATTGTTGACCTTTTGGGGTACTATGTGATATATGGAAGGTGCAAAGTGAAGACAGGCAGGTCTGATGCCCTTGCTGACAGCCTCTCGCTATTTCTCGGACATTGGGTGACTCATATGACCTTTCAGTTTCCTCTCTGTGAAGTCTATTTCCCATCGCCCAACACAGGGTCAGTACAGGACCTAACCCATTGCTGACATGCAGTAGTTGCTCAATAAAGCACTATTGCCTTTACCACACTATGAACCAGATCGTCTCCGGGTTTGGAGTAGGGCGGTCTCCATGTGTAGGTTAAGAAGCTACTACATCTTCCAACCATGGATTAGCAAGAATTCTGGTCTGGTCAGATGACCACTGGTTTTATACATAATAAATATTGGCTTATGTGTAATGTGTGTGTCCTAACTCTAGTTTTGTGACTTTTAATGGTTCCCTTGTCACAGCAGTATGCCTGATGTGGTGAGGTTAGAGAGATCCACAATTTCTCAAAAATCAAACAAAAAAATCCCACCAATATCCACATAAAACGCGTCATACCCTTTTGACTGTGCATTTGTTTCTAGGCATTTATCCAAAGGAAATAACCAGAGAATGCATGTACAATGATGTTCATCTCAGCATTGTTTATTACAGTGAAAAATTAGAAACATCTGAAATGCTTCACAATGGAGATTTGGCTAAGTTAATTATGTTTCAGACATTCAATGGAATACCACGCACACATCAAAAAATTGTGTTCCCTAAAAGTATTTAATAACTTGGAAACAAGTTCAAGGCATACTGTCAAAGGAAGAAAGCAGATAACAAACCAGTATGGTCGGTATGTTTCTAGTTTAATGAAATAGAAATTATGAAGGAAGCAATAATAATGTTAAATAATACCAGAAGGAGTATTAGCGGTTCAGAACACAGGCTGTGGATTCAGACCCCCTGAGTTTGAATCCCGGCTCTACCAGTTTCCTGCTATGTGATTTTGGCAATTATTTTATCTCTCTTTGTCTTCATTCCCTCATCAGCAAAATGGGGACAACATTTGTACCTACCACACAGGGTTTTTGTGAGGATTAAAATGAGTTTAAGTATGAGGCTTTAGAGCAGTACTTGATCCAGAGTAAGTATTACAGAAAGGTTGGCTATTAGTGTTACCTTTTTTTTTTAAGTGATGTAATTCATGCTGTTTTTTTTTTTAAGTTAAAATAAAAAGTTGAATCACATCTATGAAAATCCATTCAGCTAATAATAATTGCTTACACTGGGATTGAATATAAGCCTGTCTGGCTCCAGAATCTGAGCACCTAACCATTATGCAATTCAGGAAAGGAACTGTTAGCCACAGTTTTCACATATTTGCCAAAATATGAAGAGGTCATCATTGCTCCCGGTACACAGTAGGTACTTAATTACTGGATGGATGATAAGGACAGTTATTGAATTTTTGACTGTCTCCTGAAGCCCCTGAATAGCCCTACACTGACACGAGATGGGCGAGTCCTAATTCCTAAATGCTAACCTTAAATAATGGCATTAAATGCAAAACCACTAACTTCTGGGTGGGGGCACTAGCATTAAACAGCCCAGTGTGACTTAGTTCCAGGTTAGAGGAAAATGTTGCCATGCCTGTTGAGTGTGCATCCCCTCCCCCCTCCCCCGACCCTTTAAAGAATAAAGTAGAAAATGAAGCTTTTTATAAGATGTTAAAAATACATCAAGAACGGAATCCTGCCTGCCTGTTGCTGATTTGAAAATGGGTTTGAAAGCATTCCTCACATCCAGATTGGATTACTCTCACTTTTACTCTGCATTACTGCCAGTATTTTTTTTTATATGATTATTATTACTAGGACTTGTTCTGGATCCAGAACATGGCAATAGGAATTCTCTCTGGCAATTCTGCAGCTCAGGACTCTCACCAGCCCCTAAATCCAACAAGCATTCTGAATTTCAGCCAGAATTGATTGGAAAATTGGCCTTATAATTCACAAGGGTTCAGATTTGAGATCAGTTAACACCAGACTTCTGGAAACATCGGCTGCCCCCTTGGGCCAATGAGTGGTGAGGTTTTTCTCCTTGAAAACAGAGCTCAAAGTCACGCTTCTCTTCCTCCCTCCTAGTTATGCAGATGCATCCCGAGAAGTACTCTGAGAGTGAGGGTCTCCTGCTGTCTTTGTGCAGGCCTACACAGAAAAGCCTTGTCCCCACAGAAGGGGATCTCAGGACCTGCATTCTCAATTTACATATGCTAAAGTTGAGTCCCAGATAGGAGGCGGGCTTTACTGGGGTTACACCAGGAGTTAGGGGAGACTACAATTTGTATCTCCTAAATCTAAAGCTACAGTTGTTTTTTCTCTACACTGGCATACCTCATTAATGAAAGACTTTGACAACGCTGCAAGTCGTGGGTCATCTATGGATGGACGGACCAAACCATCTCTTAAATGTGGCCCAGATCTCAGCAGCATATAACCCATCCATTTCATCAATGGGACAACAATGTACCTTCACCTGCTTTCAAACTGTGGCTTCCTCGTGAACTCTTTCGGTCCCTCGCTGAGCCATTTTGCCATGTAGAGCAAAAATACAAACGCCTTTTAGAAGTTGCAAGCCTGCTTTGGAATGTGTGTTCCTTGTTCCAGTTGGACTGACTTCTGAACGTGGAACTATTAAAAATCAGAATACTGCTTTCCTGGAAGCGGGAGAAACATATGAGAAGATGCATGCCGGCAGTTTCCTGTAATGCAGTATCTGACCCATCCACTCGTTAGCCTTTCAAACCCTGCATCCATTTTAGACATGATGGCTGACGGTCTGAGAAGTGCATCTATTTGGAATTGGGGATTGAAACTCTAAGAACTAAGTAGCAAGGGCCTCATCCAAACTGGGCTTCTGACACATGTTGAGAGACCATTTAATCGCGTGATCAGTAAGATCACAAAGAAAGCTTAGAAGGTCACCAACATCACTGTGGGATGTAGTAAAACATGATGAAGGAAAACCTGAGTGCTGTGTGAACAGTCCAATCGATAGCCACTAAGTTTTATCTGTGTCAAATTTAAGAACGTTTGACATCTGTGCCAGAAGAGTGCAAAGGCAGTTATGCAAACCACCCAGCTGCTTCCCAGAACCCAAAAGTTCAGTGAAGATCATCTGTAAAGAATACACAGAAGACAGCCAGTGAAGGCACTCAACAACGCTACTTGTAAAGGTTCGCAAACAGTCAGATTTCCACGTTGGCAAGCCAAGTCCCAAATGTTGCATACAGCTGGGTAAATTTGACCTTCCAAGTGTTTGCTGTTTGTTGTCACCCATTTTAAAAACAAGAGACCCCACCCAGGATTACATGGAGGAAATGTTAGCGTGCCAGGTTGGTTAAGGGGTCGGGACCAGAGTTATAATGCCTTGGTAGAAATTCCATTCCTGCTACTTACTAACTGCTTAGCTCCTCTAAGCCTTTATATCCCCATCTGTAAAATGGGGAAAATGCCTTTGGCTACCTCCTAAGGTGTCAGGGGCATTAAATGTGCTAATCTATCTAAAGTACCCAGCACAGTTCCTGGCCCATAGTAAGGGCTCCAAAAATATAAGGTTATTATGAAAATAGTTTCTTCCTTCTCACTAATAAAATATTCTGCAAATACAGCACCACATTCAGCATCTAGCAGTGAAGAAAGTATCCAGGAGGGGAGTAGGAGAGAAGCAAAGATTGCTCGGCATAATTATTGGAATTGCAACCTCTTAATGAGAACTTATTAGGTGTCTGGCATTGTGTCGAATACTTATTGAGTATTTTCCTGTTTAATCGCCATGGAATATTATAAAGTACGATCCCCATTTTTCATACATGCAATCAAAGCACAGCAGGGTGAAGTAATTTACCCAGAATAAGACATCTAAAAAACAGACTCAAATGTGGGACATTCTGACTCTACAACTTTGCTCTTCTGAAGTCTATGATCCTCTTTGAGTCCCCCGAGATGATCTGGTGCAATTTTGGCAGGGCACATAATGAACCACCCCCAGATGTGGGGAGAAATCGGTCACATGGCCGCAGCACAGTCGTGTACTGCTCCGTGGCATTCTACCACACACATCCCATGCACTTTCATGGGAATGGGGGGCGGATGGAAGTTTCGACATGTCCATCCACTTCCAGAAAGGCGGAACAGAACAAACACATGGGCAAAGCTAAGATAAATGGTCTCCTGTTCCCTGAAGTTCCCTTTCCCCCGATGAGGCAAATTTACAGTGCTAGGATTCAAAATATATTCAGTTCAAGTGAGCAGAGCAAGCATTTATAAAAAGTGGCCCATTGTAGGTATGGCATGGGGGGGGGGGTCAGCACAGAAAAATGAATCATATTGAGGCCACGCACAAAGAAAAATCATGAAAAAATAAGCAACTATAAAATTGTATATTAAGGCACAGTGATAGAGAGGTAGGCTTTGGAAAAAGAGAGACCTGAATTTGAATCCTGGTTCTAAGCTTACTCAGTGTATGGATCCAGACTGATCACTTTACTTTGGTATCTGTAGAATGCTGCATCTACGTCATGGGTCATCCCTACTGCATCTGAGTACTAGGAGGGTGAAATGGGATCCAGCAGATAAACAGTTCAGTATTTGCGCATAACTAGCAATGCCTGCCTACCACCTACTGGTTTTGTGACCCTGAGCAAGTTACTGAACCACTCTGTGCCTCCCTTCACCCATATGTAAATTGAGATCCTGGTAATACCGGCCTCATTGGGGGATAACAAGGATTAAGTAAATTGATATTTATAAAACACTTAGAAAATTGTCTGGCACGTAGTAAAAATTCAACGTTAGCTACTACCATTACTGTTGCAATTAGTTTCGATGGAGGTAAACACAAGATGCTCTAGGAAAACAAAGAGGCACTTAACTAACGCCAAGGTGGGTGGGCAGGAAAACACAGTGTAAATTAGCATATTCCAGGTAGAGGGGCAGGGGGTGGGGTGCAGCAAGGGCAGGGGCAGGATTTAGAAACCGCATTCTTGGATTTACTTTACAGTCAGTCTTCAGTGGAGACCATGCCTCTCCTATCTCTTGCTTTTGCCCATTATAGTTCATGGGTCCTGCAATTGGTTTAAAGGCAAATTCCAAGCTAGCAATGGAGTGGGAGGGAGTAGGAGGAGAATGCAGAACCCCTTTTTGCAAAAGGGCTGTAACCATTTAGCGGATTATTTAACATTGTGGAATGCAGTAAGGTCAGAGACTGGCTCACCTTTCAATGTAGCTACAGCTCCAAGGAGCAGTCTCTGAAATTGCTTCAAGTCATTTACACCAGTGAATGCATATGCATCAGGCCTTGGTTAAAGATTTAGAGGATAAGCTGGTTAATAGAATTAATTTGATATATCCGGTATAATTCAGTGGAACACATGAGTGCCCTTCAGAACCCAAAGCTTATGGGACAGGAACAAATCCTTGTACCAGCCATTAAAGAAGGATTAGTTGGCCTCCGGAAGGAGCAAGCCCATGACTTTCATTCTTCTCTAGCTGAATGCAAAATGGATGTCTTGATAAATGGTTATACTCTATGAACAACTTATTAGAAACTTGGGACCGTTGAGTTTATTTTATTTTTTTGGCCACTTCAGATTCATTCTACAGTCACATCTGATCCTTTACCTCATTCCTGAAGCCAAGAAGGAAGTGCACGGGAGACCAGGGTGCCACATACTCACCCAGGGCATTATCCTTTATGAGATGGAGATGGGGTGATTACAAGGAGACCACATCCACTCTTCCCTGGGTAGGCTCAGCATGTACCCCAGAAGGAACAGTGGCGAGCTGCCTTGGATGAAAATATGGGCTGGCCCGGTACTGAGGCTGCTAGTGGGAGTTAAGAAGCAAGCCAACCGAAAGAAGCTAATATTTACTGCAGTACACCAAGACGTCAACATCCCCATATTTTGCAGATGAAACATGACTTTGTAGGACCCGATGTCTATTTTTTGAAGGTGATTCAAAACAGGAGTAGATCATATTTTGCTAGGAGAAATAAAAGCTTCCTTCTCCATTCCTGTTCATCCTGTGATGCCAAATTAGGGACAACTTCTGGCCCAAAAATCAGGGAAAAAAATTGGAGCTGTTTTAAGATGAAGAGAGAGGTTCTTTTCATGCCACTCTCAGGATAGATGATTTTTTAAGGTGTCAAATTGGAATGGCCATAAGCTTTTGCAATCTGGGAAAAGGAACTTGGGAGTAAATGCTGATTGCTCCTTTAGGATATGTGGGTCCATGGCCAGCACGGTCATTAAAATATTCTCTCACTGAGAAAGACATTGGAAGAGAATTTTAACAAAAGGAAGAAAGAAGAAAGGGAGAAAGTATACATTTTCTATTTATATACAAGGATTACATAGCAAGGTGGTTTTGACTTTCAGGGATCCTACAAAGTGCCCAGTATAGTACCTGCACATAGGAGCCATGTAAAAAAATAAATGGAAAATAAGAGGGCAGCTGAGAAGTCTATCTTGACCAAAATGACATAGGTATTGTAACTTAACATTAACTCATATTCTTAAATAAACTGCCTTTCTTTTAAAAATTGTTTTAATGTTTATTTTCGAGGGAGAGAGGAAGACAGAGCATGAGCAGGGAAGGAGCAGCGAAAGAGGGAGATACAGAACCTGAAACAGGCTCCAGGCTCTGAGCTGTCAGCACAGAGCCTGACGTGGGGCTTGAACCCACGAACCGTGAGATCATGACCTGAGCTAAAGTCAGATGCTTAACCAACTGAGCCACCGGACACCCCAATAAACTTCCTTTCTTAAATAAATTTCCCTTCCTCCTGAAAGACAGTGATTATTTTCCCATTTCTCTCTTTGCACTCATTGAGTAAGCCTAAGTACAAACCCTGGGCCATAGAGAAAGAAAGCGCTCACAGATCTGTTCTGATTGGTCTTGGGCAAGTGCTCTCACCTCATTGTGCCTCAGTATCCTGAACTATAAAATGGGGGTAACCTTACAGAATGGTAGTAAAGGTTCAGTGAGAATGTTCTGACCGCACGGGCAAGGAAAATCTGCAGCTCATATTTTCATTATTTGCCAACCCCTCTTCCCTTTGTTCTTCAACAGAGATCCCATCCTCCCATACAGTAGGTGGATCAGTGAACACAAGCTTTGCATTGGGCAAAGGTCCATGATGCTGACTTGGTGGACAGACGTTTCTACATCAGTTGCAGCTGCTCTGGTTTGCAAAGTAAATGGCCACCAAGAAAGCTGAGGGGCAGCCTTGCAGCAAAGCGAGACCACTCTGCCCTGGTCACAAGAGCCCTTTTCCAGGGCCATGACAGATAAAATCCATGTTGCGTCCAAGTAGGTCAAGGAGGAAAGAAGGACAGAAAGAGAAAAGCAAGGGAAGGGTACAGGGGGCAACAGAGGGATAAAGAGAGAGGGAAATAAATGTGTTTTTGAAATGTTCTTCTAATTCTTTGGGAAGAAAAGACAGCAGTGTTGAGCTAATGCCCCCAAAATAGATCTGAGCAAACATTTGCCAACGATCTGGAAAAGAAAAATCTTTCCTGACACTTCTTTTTAAGTAACAGTGGGACTTTGGGACTCTGGGAAGGGAGGGGTAGCGCTGAGGCCGGGCAAGGTCTTGCCCACGCTGCGTAAGGTTCTCTGGAGCTGGTGCCACTGCTAGAGTTCAGACCTGGCTCGTGACAAGCAAACCTCTGGAAGCTGCGGTTTCGATTTCGCTCGTGGCTTAGTTTCATATGTGAGGCCTTCTCAGACCTAAGAAACCAGGCCTTGCTTAATCGAAATCAGACAGAAAGGCCACACACATTCCCAGGGATGCGTGCCATCTTGCTCTTTACAGTTTTCACAGAACTCTCGCAAGAGGAAGGGGAGTGAGAGGTGGCAGGGGGCTGGGCAAGTCTCCTTTCTTTTTACCTAGACCATCGTTCACAAATGGGACTATTCTGGGCATGGTAAGGGATATTAAAGACCAAGGAATGTGGGAAATGGGTGCAGTAAAGTCAAGGAGGTCTTTTCTCCCACAGGGCACGTCGATATGCTAAATATTTACTATACAGACTCTCAGGCCTGAGGTTAGCTGTTCCATGAACATTATTTGACACAGTTACCCACTCTCTCTCTCTGTCTCTCTCTCTGTCTCTCTGAAAGACTTTCTCCAGGTGGTGTCCAGGTCTCCACCCACCCTCAGTTTTCTCTTCTTTCATGGGACTCTTTCTTGGCATCCTTCACACACTCCCTGCTCTTCCTGCTGCACACCTGGGGAGCCTGGACTTCAGTGGCAGGTACCCCTGCTACCCATTGGATGGTTGCATGGACTTTACGGGCCTTTGATACCATGCATTTTCTTTTCTCTGACCGTGACCTCACCAGTTATCTGCAGATTCATACTTTCAATTACATAAATGACATCTCCACTTGAATACCTAGTAGACACTATCCACGCAATACGTCCAAAGCCAGACTTCTGAGTCCCGCTGTCTACCTCTGCCCCTCCTCCCCATGGCTTCCATAGAGTCGTGCACGTTCGGTGAAGGGTAGCACTGTTTCTCCATTGCTCAGGCTCAAAGTGTAGGAGTCATTCTTGATTCCTCTCATTCCCTAACAGTCTAGGTCCAGGTCAACCCCACGTCTTACCTACGTTACTCTGAAAAGCATGCCCTGAATCTCACTATTGTTGTCACTGCCGCGCTAGTCCAAGCCACTGTCATCTTTCACATAGACTACAGCGAACACCTTCTAACCAGTCTCCCTGGGACACTCCCACTCTCCACAGTCAATTGTCAACACTGCATGATTTGAAAAGCAGAAAGCAGGTTGTGTTACTCCTCCCTTCAAAAACTTCTGCTGATTTCTCGTTTTACTAAAAATAAACTATGAACTTTTCCCCATATCGTAAAAAGCCCCATATAATCTGATCCCTACTTACCTCTCTGGTCTCATCTCTTACCACTCTCCCCCTTACTCGCTTCCTTACATACACACCAGTTTTGTGCTACCCTGAGCAGGCCAAGAAGTAGCCTCAGGGCCTTTGCGTTGGCTGCACCATTGGCCAGTACTGCCCTGCCTCAGATCCTCAGCTGGCTTTTGGACACTAGTTCACTGAGCCAGTAAGTGCCTTTCCCTCTCTGAACTTTCCATTTTCCCCTCTGTGAGATGATTTTGAAGAAAATTTGCTGTATTATTATTATATATGGGAAGTGCTACATGGACATGGGTGAAGAGAAGAATTTGTAGACCACCGTGTGTCAGGACATGGAACAACATTTGGTCCCATATGACTGCTTCAAATTATCAGTAAGCAAATAAAACTTAAAGGCACATTAGAAATTTAGCACTATAATTCACCATGCCCTTTATCATTATAGTATAGAATATCTTAGTCATTTCAAAGTGAAGACATAATTTATTCTAATTCTGGCGGTATTTCCACGTTCACTGTGAAAATGATCCATTCCTTCATTAGAGGTTGAAATGAAATTGAACAAGTAAATCGTTTGTTTGAACAATGACAATATTTCAGAGTTTCTTCTAAGTAGTTTGTGTGTTAATAGAGCTTTTCCTCATGACAACCCTCTGAGGGGAGTATCGCTATTCCCATTCCCATTTTACAGATGAAGAAACTGAAGCTGGGTGTGTGAACCTGACTTCCCCATGCACACAGAGCTAACAAATGACATAGTCGAATTTTGAAGCCAGCTTTCTCTACCATTCACCGTGTTTGCTCATGAAACATTATGTTCAGCTTAGCTATGAACATTTAAGTATATTGGCAAAGAGGATTCCATAAATAGTAAGGGCTTTTGAGTTTGTGCAGTATGATTGAAGGTCCTGGGGCTTAATATAAAGAAGGAAAGTTTTACTTTGAATTGTTTTTTGGTCTCTAAGTCTCTGAGTTTTTATAAGAAAGAATATATGCTATTATGGAAAGATTCAAAAGTTAAACCAGAAGTAATGAGAGCATTTCTCAAGGAATCAAATTTTCATTGATAGCAATCCTATATTAGGATGGTTTGCCTCAGGAGACAGTGGTTTCCCCACCCCTGGCAGTGCATGATCACAGACTGGACACCCCGTAGTAAGAGCTATTGTGGTTGAGAGCACGTTCCTAAATCACAAGATCTGGACTAGACATCTCTACCCAAGCTGGAATGGATGTTTGTTTAGAGTTCTTTCAACTTTGAGACATGGTTATTGAGTCGACATCCAATGTTGAAACTTAGCTTGGTTTCCTCCAAAGACTGGGCATTAGATCTGGGTATTAGGCAGTTTATTTAGGAGATGATCCACGAAGTAGGAAAGACAGTGGAGAAAGAAAGACAGGGACTAAGGAAAAGCTAGCCAACGGTGGGTTCTTGATCTGATGATTACTGTGGTCTTCTGGAGACCCTTCAAGGAACCATGCAATATGAGCCTCCATCCATATCTTCTCAGAGAGCTCGGCACTTATTCATCAGCATCCACCCAACTGGTAAAGGCTGTGCCTCTGCAGGAGCTGAGCAGACTTCTATAGTTTCAGAAAAGACCATAAGGAAGAAATGTGGAGAAACCGGTGGTACATCGTGGAGGCAGGTTAAGAGAAAAATGCATACAACTACTCATCACAGCTACACTCAGGTAAGACAAAGGCTGAAGGTATATAATGTAGACCACCAACAATACTTGTTATACCCAGTCTTTGGTTTGTTTTGACTTATAGGATGGGGTCTGAAAGAATCAGCAGGAACACCATGACAAATGCTTCTTTCACTCTAACTCTTCCCAGGAGGTCATCATTAGCCCTGGCTCTTGTGTTAAGCAGAATGATGCCCTGCAAAAATGTTCACCTCCTAATTCCTGGAACTTGTGTATAAATTAGGTTCTATGACAAATAGCAATCGATGCTGTAGATGGAATTAAGGTTGCTAATCAGCTGGCCTTGAGAGAAGAAGATTATCCTGAATTATCTGGATGAGCCTATTGTGGTTATATTAATCATAAGGGTTCCTATAACTTGAAGATGGAGGCAGGAAAAGAGAGAAAATCCTAGAGATGGCAGTATGACAAGGACATTGCTGTCCTTGAAGACAGAAGAAGGGGACCATGAGCCAAGCATGTGGGCAGCTTCCAGAAGCTGGAAAAGACAAGGAAATGGATTTTTCCTTAGAGCCTCCTGAAGGAATGCAGTCCTACAACACATTGATTTTAGCTTAATGAGACTTATTTCAAACTTCTGACCTCCAGAATTATGAGATAATAACTGTGTGTTTTTTTAAGCTCTTAAATTTGTGGTAATTTGTAATAGCAACAATAGGAAACTAATACAGTACCCTATTCTACAGCACTTCAGGGTGATTTATGGAATCTAATCCAAAGAGGATCAGCACACTAAATCATCTTTTTAAAAAATTCTTTTTTCATGTTTATTTTTGAGAAAGAGAGAGCGAGCAAGCAAGCACAAGTGGGAGAGGAGCAAAGAGAGAGGGAGACACAGAATCTGAAGCAGGCTCCAGGCTCTGAGCTGTCAGCACAGAGCCCGATGCAGGGCTCGAACCCATGAACTGTGAGATCATGACCTGAGCCAAAGTCAGGCGCTTCACCAACTGAGCCCCCAGCCACCCCATTAAATCAGCTTTTGGCCAAAATAATGGTGCTCCATGACAAACAACTCCCAGGTCTCTGTGGCTTAAAACAATGAAAATATATTCCAGGCTTGTAGGTAGATAGGTTGATGCAATTCAGTTGCAATGTATACATTAATCTCTACATCATCATTTGGTCGGGCTTAATTACATTTGACCAGGCTATGCTAGACTTACCTGGTCTCTGGGCTTAAGGATAGGCTCAGGTCAGCTCTAAGATTTTTATTTTGAAACATAGGCTGAAGAAGCATTGGCTTTCTGGGGTATGCTGATCTCCTGGCAAAGGGAAGAAGATTTTAAAAACTGGCATAAATTTTCCATGCCTATTTTTTTTAAGTTTATTTCTTTATTTTGAGAGGGAGAGAGAAAAAGCAAGCAGGGGAGGGGTAGAGAGAGAGAATTCCAAGCAGGCTCCACACTGTCAGCATGGAGACCCACGTGGGGCTCAAACTCATGAACTATGAGATCATGACCTGAGCCAAAATCAAGAGTCAGATGCTTAACTGACTGAGCCATCCAAGTGCCCCAATTTGCCATTCCTCTTAAGGTCTCAGGTTGAAGTTGACACACCATTACTTCTGCCTACATTCCATTTCCTAAGTAAGTCATAAAACTTGCCCCATGTCATTGGATCCAGGAAGAACACTGTGCCAAAAAAGCATTGCAAAGGCAGAGAGGGAAGGAAGGACTGTAGACAAATAATGCAATCTTGCAATCTACCTCAGTCATTGAGGGGTATTAGTATCTGTGAAATGGGCTCACTGATCTCTTCCACAGACAGGTCCCACCACGTACTGGCGAAAATAGTTGGGTTTCCAAATCTACAGATATTTGGAATGGTCCAAATCTACAGAGATCCATTAGACTGCAAACATGTCTAAACAGACTCTTAGATCCTAAGTTTAAGAATGACACAAGGAAGTGTCATCTGATTATCATTTTGAATAGGGAAAAGTGGGTCCAAGAGAAAGGAATGTCATTTTCCCAAGACCAGACAGTGAGTATAGAGCTGCTAATAAAACAAAGGCCTCTAAGATCTCAATCCAGGTCTCAATCCACAGCTTTCTTAATTCTGGAAATCCTGCTCCTGGGTACCCCAAACTATGTTATTGTTTCAAGTCCTTTGGGGTCCATCTACCAATAGCACTACTGAATTCAGAAAGGAGAAGCTGATTATTCCAGACACACAAAGTTTTCATTTTTCTCTTCTAGAGCTTGGGTTTGAACAAGGTTCTATTTTGGCTGGAGCTGGAGAAACCCACTCTGCCTCTGCCCAAGGTTGTGCTTGGGTGTTGTGGAGTAGTGATTAAGAGGGAAAGGACCTTTCAAACCCACATGGGTTTCTTCCTATTTTTTCCCCTACAACAGTAATGTCTGAATGCACGAGGTGCCTAAATCAAGAGGGCTGGAGACATAGAGGTTCTCTCTTATCCATGGGTCAGGGAGGGCATCCTCACAAGCTTTCTCAGACTTTCTTTTCAGGAAGCTTCAATCCTCCAGAGAAAGGAAGTTAGGTCTGTTTCCTATGCCTAAAAAATCCTGTTGTTACCCTTTTATTCTTCCTAACCATGTGAGAAACCTCAGGTCAGCTGCCATCTGGTCTAGGAATACTTCTCTACTTTCCCTGAGCAGAGTTAATAGCTCACTTGTCCCTGCTCACATACCACTTTATTCTGCCCTTATTCTATCATTTACCACATTGTATGATGCTGTTTCGTAACACAACTGCCTCTCTCACCAGATTATATCTTCTTCCACTGCTGACACTCTAATCTCATTTAGTGCTATGCCCTATATGTGCTAAATGTGTCTACCATACAGAAGATATTCAGTAAATACTTGTAATGATAGAAATGATTCTATGGCTTATTTTAGCCAACAGTTCATGACAACATTACTTAGTGAAATACTCTTAATAGTAATTTATTAAATTCTTGAATAAACATATACATGAAAAAGAAACGATAATCACTAAGTGTCTTCACATAGAAACAGATACATAGGTTCACACACACCCATATTTACATGAAGAACTAAATAATAAAACAGAGCTTGGGGGACTCTGTAATCAACCTCTTTTTTTCTTTTTTAGCTAATGTAGACAGAAACAAATTAACATTTATTTGGAAGACATCTTTTCAGAGATGTAGTTTCCAAATGATTTGGGTATGCCCAGCAGTCAACCAATGAGCTTCATTTTATTAATCCAAAAATAAACAGGGAGTACTACACTGCCAGAAGTGATCTCAGCTCACCTCTTGGAGGTAAAGTCTCCAGTGGAGGTACTTTTGTTGCTCAGCTGCAGAATGGAGGTAGGCCCTACACAGCAATTTCCAATTAGCAAAAGGAGTTGGGGGATGATTTTGGCAAACTTGACCTAGGTTTGGAATGAGTTTGTCCCATGCCTTACTGTGCACATCTTGCCATTTCTGAAGCTGTGAGTCAGGCTGATGTCAGCCAAGCAAGTAGCTGAACCAGCATGTCCAAGGAGATTGGAGGTGTCTTTGGCAAGGGTCTTAGATGCTACCTACTAGGGGCAGCTGTCCTAGAAGTGATGTCACTTTCTTCCTATTCAGATCATAACTCTATAATGAGCTTTGTACAAAGACGTCCAAATGAAATTATGAGTGCCCTAAGAGTGCTTTCTTAAGGAATGGCTATATACATATCTACGTATCTATATATAGTTAGTTACTAGACACCAAAGAGATATGAATTCTAGTTCTTGAGTTCTTGATGCAACATGATTCATTGTGCAACCTTGGGAAAATCACTCCTCTTTGCTGGACCTCTGTTCTTCCATGTGCATAATGACTATGTTGGAAAGGTAATCTCTAAGATCCGTTCCAGCAATCCTGTTCTCTTAATTAGTGGAGACCAATGGCAACATTTATTTTACTGCATTTAAGAAACTGATGTATCCTTCTGAGGACATTTTGCTAGCAACTCAACGGTCTTGTTTTGTCTTCTATTACCACTGCCTCAAATAGGTCTGAAATTCATCAAAGTTCAATACTTTTGCCAATCTGTCATGGGATTTAGAAAAGAAGCTGTGTTGCCTTCTGCTGGGCAACTATGTTCAGATGTAAGCAGCGTGGAATTGGGAACCAGAATTCAATGGGTGTACTGGAGTTTTAAAGATAGTGAAGTTCTGTAATTGAATTCCAGATCCTAGATTGGATCAAGTTTTTGGACACTTTAGACCTTGAATTTTTTGATAATTAAAAAAAAAATCATAGCACCACTAATCTCCTTGAAGTAAGCTTTCCTTAGCTTGGCCACTCAAAAACTGATGACCTTAGGAAATACTTCTAATTTCTAATCCTGCAAAGTGTGACTTTTGGATCCTCTTTAAATGATAACTAACATCCGTGTAAATGCTGCAGGTCACAAAGATATTTATGTTAATTTATTTTCTCTTTGGAGCCATTACAAGATCTTCAGCCTCATCTTCTGCTACGTGATGTCATGTATCACTATTGGTATGAACATTAAAATAAACAGAAAAGAACAGAACAAAGGCAGAGGAACTAACTTTAATTGAACACTTTCTGTCAACCAGACCTAGTGTTCTATGCCTCAAATATTTTATCTCCTCCAGCCTCACACCAGCAGTGTGGTTTAAGGAATTTTATTGAGGAGGACACCTAGAACTTAAACCACATTTAGGAATGCTATATCAAATAGGTTTATCATTTGGGAAAATAATTACTCCAAAGCTCCTGATTAAAGTAATATTTTAGTCCCTCAGATTTGTTTTAAAATTCTGTGTGTGTGTGTGTGTGTGTGTGTGTGTGTGTGTGTGTTTGGTTTCCAAAAAAAAACCTTAAATAGTTTGTCTAACTTTGATTTTAGGAACCAATGGCATTCAGCACTTAGATCTTAACCTTTTTTAAGAATCTTTCCTAACTTCTAAGAATATTAAACGAATCAACTCCAATGTACAAAATCAGAAAAGCATTATTCATTTCAGCAAGTGACATAGACATCACTGGGGAAGGAAACTGAACTTGGGAAAGGAAGGGTCATGGGAATTTTTACTTCTCCTCTTCTTACCTTCCCCCTGCAACACCTTCCTAGTTGGTCTCTACTAATGAGAACTTGTTGCTGTCAATGGTAGGCAGGTTGGTTTTTGCAGCATGGAGACCTGTATGTGGACTGTGCTCAAGCTCCTACTAGCTATATGGCCCAGGCCTTGCAGGTCACAGCACTGAACTTCATTAGGGTTAGAATGCAAATAACCAGGCCAACAGAGTTGCCATTAGGATTCAATGAGAAAATGCACTCTATGTTTCTCAATACAAGGGAAGGTTTTTCCTCTCTAAACTGTGCCTCATCGAGTAGAATCACTTTTCATTTTGAGAGCTTATGATCTTCTCTCAATTACTATATTTTGAATGACAAATTTTATTTGGGAAACACATATTATCCTGTAACTCTCTTGATCAGTTCTAGAATTAGATGCTACAGAAGTCATCTAACAGAATCAGTTACCAAAAGAAGGCAATGCAGCATAACAATTATTTAGTAAGTGCCCCACCTTGGAGTTAAGTGGTGGTGGTGGGGCTAGGAGAGTGGGGACAATGAGGTGGGAGGAAAGGTGTCCTTACAATGGCAAGACTTGCAAATAAATAAGCCCTGTAAACAGCTCCCTAAAAAGTAATCCACTAAGTAGTTCCATTGTGAAAATCTTGAGTAATCACCTATAGGAAGAAATAAATAACCTCTCATAATCATATGTGAATAAGGGCTTTTAGCTTAGAGGGGAAAAAAGTGAACAGAATTATATATGGTTTAAAAAAATTATACCTAAATGGGTAAAAGGGAGTGGGAGATACAGGTTCCAGTTATGGAATGAGTAAGTCACGGGGATAAAAGGTACAGCATAGGAAATGTAGTCAATGGTATTGTAAAACTGTGGTTATAGTGACAGATGGTAGCTACACTTGTGATAAGCAAAACATAATGTAGGGGCTTGTTGAATCACTATGTTGTACACCTGAAACTAATGTAACATTGTGAGTGAAATACACTTCAATTTAAAAAAATAATTAATTGGGGGTTCCCCGGGTGGTTCAGTCAGTTGAGTGCCTGACTCTTGATTTTGGTTCAGGTCATGATCTCAGGGTTGTGAGATCGAGCCCCAAATCAGGCGCTGCACTGAGCATGGAGCCTACTTGAGATTCTCTCTCTGCCCCATTTCTGCTCCCACATGCGTGTGCTCGCTCTCTCTCTCTCTCTCCCTCTCAAAATAAATAAACTTTAAAAAAACCCAATATTAGTTAATTGGGGTGCCTGGCTGACTCAGTCAGAAAAGTCATGTGACTCTTGATCTCAAGGTCATGAGTTCGAGCCCCACATTGGGTATAGAGATTACTTAAATAAATAAAACTCAAAATAAAATGAAAAATCATTTAAAAACTATTATATCTGAAATTTAGATGGAAGAAATTTCCAAACAGGATCTAATGACCAAACGATATTGAAAAATGCATGTAAAAAGTCTGAATAAAATTGTTTCATAAAATAAAGGAGTGTAGAAAAGGCATATTTCTAAATTAATATATTATTCATATAATATATGATTTTAAGTGTATTTAACGAAATGAACAAACTAAACAGGTATTTAACTATTTAGTGTACATCAATAAAATTAATATTTTCAAGCTGGTCAAATTTGTTTTAATACTCTCATTGGAAAGATGGACAATTGCTGTCTATCTGGACTTTATTTGTGGACTCATATGACAGAAGGTGCCTGGCAAACAGTGGTCTCCCAACAAAAGGCAATTATTATGGCCCAAGTAGTAGTGGTGGGGGTGGGGGTGGAATAGTAGCAGTCTGAAAATTAACCTACATGAAAAAAAAACTCTTGACTTGAAACTCTAGTCTTTTGATAACAAATAAAATACTGCTTAGTGGCCCTTCTGTCTCATGCCTCAGTCTTAGCCATTGACTCATTCATTTGTACAATGACCAAACATGTCATAAGTGGTCAAATGGGCAACACTCTTGGCCGGGTGCTGAAGATTCACAGATGAAGACCTTAAGAACCCTCCCCTTAAGGATCACATAGTTTAGTGAATTGTTATCAACATGTGTATAATGGTTTCCAAATCTGGGCCCTATTCATACTTTTAGTTGAATAACTCCTTGCTGTAGGGGACATACACCCTGGCAATTACAGGATGTTGAGTGCCATCCCTGGCCTCTAAGTGCTAGACAGCAGTGCTAGACAGCAGTGCTAGACAGCAGTGCTAGACAGCAGTGCTAGACAGCTAAACCTCCCCAAGTTGTGACAGAAAAGAAAAGAAAAGAAAAGAAAAGAAAAGAAAAGAAAAGAAAAGAAAAGAAAAGAAAAGAAAAGAAAACACATCTCCTGATATTGCCAAATGTTCCAAAGGTGGGGTGGCAAAATCATCACTGATCTCTGTCAATATACATATAAAGCTCTCACCTACCTGACAAGAGTAAGTTTTTAAAGATTTAAAGACACACTTTATATCTCTCCAGTACCTACACAGTGGTACATGCATAACAGACATTTTACCACTATGCTGTGCTAAAAAACTTTTTTAAAGTGCTGGTCAGTTTTTTAGAACACAAAATATTGAACTCTAAGATCCAATATGCAACTTCATTTTTTGGTTGATGTTGTTTTTTGCTCGGAACACCTTCTTTTCTGAATCCAATCATTCAGTCACAGTAAGCAGTCATGCATTAGAAACTGGAGCGTATGAAAAGACACAGGGAAAAAGAAAAGAACCTTGAGATTCTGTGGCCCTTAAATAGACTTCCAAATCAAAGGCATTATGAAACATTCTGAAACTTTCCTAATTGTAACACATACCTATTGCTATGAATCTATAATGCTTTGAATTAGTCAAAGTTTTAAAATAGATGTAGATATATGAACTTAACCTAAAGTTGCCAACAGGTATCTCAAGGGACATGTCTCGGTAAACAAAGAGAAGTGATTTGTAATAAGTTTATCAGCAGTTGGTATGTAAAGTGCTTAAGAATAGCTTGTTCTCTGAGGGTGTTTAAACATTCCTTCCAATGATATCAAAGATGTTTATTTGCCAATCAAATCCTTTCTCTAAAGAGTACAGTAGTAAACTTCATTCAGTCATGCATATTTACGATTTACACAATTAATGTACAATTTTTCAAACATTAAAAAAATTAAGAAATGAATGAAGTTCTTTTTAGGATGCTTCAGAAGAATAAAAACAGACTAAAAAGGAAGACTGTCATTTGGTTTTTTTAAATACTCAATTTCTCACCAGTCGTAACCATTTTCATAGGAAGAACTTCCCTAAAGCTGAGGGGGGGGGGGGTGCGCGCAGGGGAAGGCTGCAGATGTGGAGAGAGAGTCAGCAGATGTTTGATGGCAGTTAAACTATTCTCTACCAACCATTTGGCAAGATCCTCAAAAGACAGATATCTCGCTTTCCCTTACAACTCACACCTTATGTTCTAATATTTCTAAGTGTTAATATGCCATCATAACTCAGTTTTTACTGTCAAGAAAACATCAGTGAGCTCCATTTTTACACCTCAGCCAGGGAGGGAAAAGCTTCCCTGAACTTCCAAGCAGTGTCCCCTTTCTTCCACGAAATGCTCCTCCTTCATGACTTTCTCTACTTTGTGCACAGGATCACATGCTTGCCCTACATCCATATAGCATGTCTTCTATGTGGCTGATTTATTCCCAGGCCACAGGGAAATAAATGACTTCTAAATAGTCAGAAGTGGAGGTCGGGGTGGGCAGGGTAGTGAACTGGAAAAGAAACAGATTATGGAGTTGGGCAGGGCAATCTTCAACCCCAAGCTCTGGAATGTTCCAGCTGTATGACCTGAAGCAAGACACTTCACTTCTCTGAACCTCAGCTGTCTCAGTACTTTAGGGGAAGTTAAATGAGATATGTATAGAAAACTCTTAGCTCTGTGCCTGATGCCTACAAGAGGCTCAATAAATGGTAGATGGTGATGATGATTATCATCATCATCATCATCATCATCATGCTTGTTACTGGGGTGTCATCTGTGATGTCCCAAAGTTCCTCAGAATTCAACTCATGTCTTTGACTTTCCAGGGTCACAAAACCTATTACTCAGTAAACATGTTACTGATAATGTGTTGCTTCCTAATCTTGGGAGTAAGCAATGTACATAAAGTGAACACTGCCCCTCCACACCTTACAATCAATTAAACAATTAGTCATATAAATGAATACACAGTTACAAATGGGGAATGTTCTGTTAAAAGGGAGGGGGATGCCAAGTTATTACGAGAAAAGCTATTATGCATATTTGTGTCTGTGTGCAAGCACTGATTTTGACTGAGGGCATGGGTAAAGAGAAGGCTTTAGTGATGCGGTAACTTACGTTGAAACCTAACACATGAATTAGAATTAACCAGATATGGTGAGGAGACAGACATTCCAGATGGAAGGAACGGGAAATATGAAGGCTCAGAGATGGAAGGGATCTCGCATGTTCAAGAAAATTAAAAAGGCAGTGTGGCTGAAGAAAGTGAACAAGAAAGTCATGGATCTTTAAGGAGAGATGAGGGGGGTGGGTGAACATCAGACCACACAGGGCTTTGCAGGCCATTTGTGGAAAAATCTTGGTCCTTATCCAAGAAGCAACAGGCAATCAATCACATAGTGTTTAGGTAAGAAAGTAACAAAAACCAATATTTTTAAACACCAAACAGGTTATGGAAAATATACTGGAGGGGAGGAAGTATGGCTATAGGGAAACCATCACAAGGTTACTGTAAGTAGGCCAGGAGAGAAGTGGCTGCAGTTT
The DNA here is from genome assembly GCF_016509475.1 of Prionailurus bengalensis. Lineage (NCBI taxonomy): Eukaryota > Metazoa > Chordata > Mammalia > Carnivora > Felidae > Prionailurus > Prionailurus bengalensis. Next base: position 75,899,955 of record NC_057359.1, on the reverse strand, counting down.
GGACGACGATGATAACAGAGAGAAGTGGACCTTGCCAGTAGACCTTTGTAAGTACTCAGCTGAGATGATTTAATCGTCAACATGTGCACCCACTGTCTGCCAATCTATCTTTTGGACTGGGAAAGCATCAGAGTTATCATGAAAAGGTGGTGATATGTGCTTCAAAATTAATTAAATCATCCTACTCATTATTGTAGCCCCATTCATTCATTCACTCATCCATTCATTCACTCATCCATTCATTCATTTCCTTATCAAACATTTATAGCTATGAGGATCTGTAAGAATCCTTAGACTATATATAAGACTTTGGAACTAGTTTTGTCACTTTACCTGAGCTGAATCCCATTCAAACACTATAGATGAAATGGAAAACATTTTAAAACAAGGCACCCTCGAGTAATTCGGAGCACATGTGAAATAGCCAAGATCAACATGAACATGGTAAGGGATGGCAAACTCTACACCAAATCGAGAAAGAGGTCACTATTATCAGATCCTGGGAGAACAAGAAAGAGAGGTACTATATCGTTAAAAAAAAAAACCTTCTCTGGGACCATATCTTATGGGACAGGTCGAGTAGGTGGCTGACTCCTAGAAAAAAAACAAGTCAAGTGTCCTCCTTTTTTCCCCTGTTTCAAGCTCAAAGGGTATGCTTAGCAGACACATAACAGAAAAGGCTCACTAGCCACTCAGCCTGTTCTGATGTGCTGGGGACATCCAGGCTCCCAGAGCCAGGACTCACTGTGGTTTCTGCTCTGCTCTCTGAATAATCTAATTACCCACAGAATCAAAAACCGTATGCCAGCCAGACTTTTAAAAATTTCTTCCTTTAGATTCTGCTGCCACCAGCTCCTTTGACTTATACTGAAATTGTGTCCCATCTCTTTCAGCCACGTTGCTGCAAATTTATTATCTAGAAGGATGATGACATCATCTGGAGAGGGACCAGGGCTGTGGTCATCTTTCCACATTACATAGGCAGCTTCTTCTCTCCCCTTTCAGGCCATTAATTTTTTAAAAGAGGCCTTGCTTTAAATATCCACAGTGGTGCTTTCAGCTGTGACACAGAGAAGGTTTCCCCTTTCAGAGCCTGCAACACGTGCCTGCTTCTGATTGAAGGCTGCTTGCCCGAGTGGGCATTTGAGATCCCTCAGAGTGTCTCCTGAGAAGTCCTTGGTCAAAGTCATGCTAAAGGCACTTGTTAACTTTGTTTCCAGTTTGGAAAGAGCAAGAGAGCTGCGTTGTAGATAATAAGCTACAAATCAGAAGATTAGAACAGCTTCTTCACAGGACACCCTTGACTGCAGGGTGTTAATAATTTCTTTGTGGCTCAGCTTCCTTCTGTGTAAAATGGGAATGTTTCTATCTCCCATTTCCTACTTCTGGGATTGTAGGAAGACTCAGAAGAAGAAGCAAGTTTTGTAAAAGCGCTCTGAACCTCATACATTCCACACGTCTATGTCGAGCATTAACTGTATGTCAAATACTGTGCTCAGCACCAAATTAAAAAAAAAAAAGTAGTGAATAAAATAGGCCTATGTGTTATTGTGGGGCTTATAATATAGTTTGGGGGAGTAAATAATAAACACTCATGCAAGTAAGTGTATCATTACTAACTGAGAAATGGACTGAAGGGGAGAGTGGGGTGTCCTGGAATAGTGTGCTGAGGGAAAGGAAGTCAATATGGGATGGTCCAGGAAGGCCACTCTGAGAAGCTGACATTTAGATTAAGGCTTGAAGGTTGATGAAGACCCAGCCACACAGAAGGGGTGTGTGTGTGTGTGTGTGTGTGTGTGTGTGTGTGTGTGTGGTGCATGTGCATAGGCACTGGTATTTCAGGCAGAAGAACCAATCTTTGTGAAGGACATGAAGTAGAAAAGAGTTTGGTGCGCTCAAGGAGCCAAATGGAGACTGATATGGCTGGAGGCCAATGAAGAAGGGACTGGAAAGTGTTACCCACATATAAGAAATAATAGTTGTACACTTTGCAAGCAATTGAGTGAAAATGGTTAAGCTAAAATGCATCCAAATAATAGATTAAATTTTTTAATCAAATTATAGAACAAGAAGAGCGTGTTGGCAGGTGCTTCATAAATGAAAGAGTCCTCATAACTTGTCCTCAGCTCACAATATGCTAAAGGTTGTAAGGACACAAAAAAGAACCAAAAAATCATTATAAATACAAGAAAAAATGCTGAAAAAATGCTATAAAGTGTTGTGGAGGACAAAAAAGGAGAGATCCCACCTTTTGGAGTTTGCATGTGAAGGAAAGCTTCCTGGAGAAGGTAGCATTTAAGCTTGTACTTGAAGAAGTGTATTTCTGAGCATGATTCTGACATTTGTAACCACGTCACTGCCTGCTTTTTAACTTTCTATCAAGGCATCTAGTATAATTGCCTGAAATGTAAGAATAATTATATGGTGTGAGTTCAGGGCCACTTTCCAACTCTTGTTTTTACCCTTTTCTCCTGTGATAAACCAGAGATTAAGGGGAAAGGAGGAAGAATCTCTGGATCTGTCTCTAATGCTATTTGCTCATGTGACTCCTTTTACCTGAAAGGTTATGTCTCACCTCATTCTAGTTTCCACCCATTCTTCAAATTGATAAAGGTATATCATTCATTCATTCATTCGTTCATTCATTATCTACTCATCAAAAACAAACCAATACTTTCAACATTCGCAAAACAATTGACATGATACATCACATCGATAAAAGAAAGGATAAGAACCATTGACAGATGCAGAAAAGCATCTGACAAAGTACAACATCCAGTCATGACAAAAACTTTCTGAGAAGTAGGTTGAGAAGGAACATACCTCAAAATAATAAAGGCCTTGTGTGAAAAACTCACAGTCAACATCATACTCAATGGGGAAAAACTGAGAGCTTTTCCCCTAAGGTCAGGAACTAGACAAGTATGTACACACCTATCCACTTTTATTCAACACAGTCCTGGAAGTCCTAGCCACAGCAATCAGACAAGCGAAAGGAATAAAAGGCATCCATATTAGTAAGGAAGAAGTAAAATTCTATTTGCAGATGAAATGATACTATATATAGAAAACCCTAAAGACCACCAAAAAAATGACTAGTACTGACAAATTAATTCTATAAAGTCTCAGGGTACAAAATCAATGTATAAAAATCCATTGCATTCCTATACACTAACAATGAAGCAGCAGACAGTGAAATTAAGAAAACAAACCCATCTTCAGTTGCATCAAAAAAAAAAATATAGGAATAAACTTAACTAAAGCAGTGAAAGACCTGTGCTCTACAAACTATAAAACACTAATAAAAGAAATTCAAGATGACACAAAGAAAGATATTCTATGTTCATGGGTTGGAAGAACAAATACTGTTAAAATGTCTATACTACCCAAAGCAATCTATACATTTCATGCAATCCCTGTCAAAATACCACAGCATTTTTCACAAAACTAGAACAAATAATCCTAAAATTTGTATGGAACCTCAAAAGACCTTGAAAAGCAAAAGCAATCTTGAAAAAGAAAATAAGAACTGGAGGTATCACTATTCCAGACCTCAAGCTATATTACAAAGCTGTAAAAATCAAAACAGTATGGTACTGGCACAAAAATAGACACATAGAACAATAGAACAGGATATAAAACCCAGAAATGAACCCAGAATTATATGGTCAATTAACCTTTGAAAAAGGAGGAAAGAATATAAAATGAGAAAAAATCTCTTCAACAAATAGTGTTGGGAAAACTGGACAGCTACATGCAAAAGAACAAAACTGAACCACTTTCTTATGGCATACACAAAAGTAAACTCAAAATGGATGAAAGACTTAAATGTGAGACCTGAAATCACAAAAATCCTTGAAGAGAGCACAGGCAATAATCTCTCTGACATTGGCCATAGCAACATTTTTCTAGATATGTCTCCTGAGGCAAGGGAAATAAAAGCAAAAATAAACTATTGGGACTATATAAAAATGAAAAGTTTCTGCACAGCAAAGGAAATAATCAACAAAACTAAAAGGCAACTTACAGAATGGGAGAAGATATTTGCAAATGATGTATCTGATAAAGAGTTTAGTATTCAAAATATATAAAGAACTGCAACAACTCAACACCTAAAAAACAAATAATCCAACTAAAAATGGGCAGGGGCACCTGGGTAGCTCAGTTGGTTAAGCATCTGGTTCTTGATTTTGGCTCAGGTCATGATCTCACACTTCATGAGTTAAAGCTCCACATCAGGCTCTGTGCTGACAGTGTGGAGCCTGCTTGGCATTCTCTCTCTCCCTCTGCTCCTCCTTCACTTGTGCACACTCTCTCTCTCAAAAATAAATTTTTAAAAAATGGGCAGAAGACATGAACAGACATTTCTCCAAAGAAGACATATAGATGGCTAACAGATACATGAAAAGATGCTCAAAATCCCTCATAATCAGGAAAAGGTGAATCAAAATGACAATGAAATTATCACCTCACACCTGTCAGAATAGCTAAAATTAAAAACACAAGAAGACACAAGTGTTGGTAAGGACGTGGAATAAAGGGAACCTTTTTGCACTGTTGGTAGAAATGCAAATAGGTATAGCCACTATGAAAAACAGTATGCAGGTTCCTCAAAAAATTAAAAGTAGAACTACCTTATGATCCAGGAATTGCACTACTGGGTATTTACCTCCAAAATACAAAAACACTAATTCAAAGAGATACATGCACCCCAGTGTTTATTTGCAGCAGTATCTGCAATAGCCAAACTATGGAAGCAGTCCAAGTGTCCATCAATAGATTAATGGATAAGAAAGATGTGGTACGTGTTTGTGTGTGTGTGTGTGTGTGTGTGTGTGTGTGCGCGCGCACACAGTGGAATATTATTTAGCCATAAAAAGAATTAAATCTTGCCATTTGCAACAACATGGATAGAGCTGGAGAGTATAATGTTAAGCAGTATGTCAGAGAAAGACAAATACCATATGACCCCACCCATATATGAAACATAAGAAACAAAAGAAATCAGCAAAGGAAAAGAGCAAACCAAGAAACATACTCTTAACTACAGAGAATAAGCTGATGGTTACCAAAGGGCAAGAGAGTGGGGGCATGAGAGAAATAGGGGATGGCAATTAAGGAGTATACTTACTAAAATTAAAAAACTAAATGATTAAAAAATATAATAGGGGTTAAAAAAAAAAAACAAAACCACTCCAAGCACAGAGTCTGAACTATCATAGACACTCAGTAAATATTTCCTAGATGAATAAAAGACTTGAGCTAAAGGAAGTGTTAGGAAGAGCTGAAATCACAGAGGCATGAAACATGCTATGAGAAGGGAAATTATCATGCTTGGCTGGAAGAAAGAACATAAAGGAGAGGCCCAAAGAAGAGAAGCCCAGAGTAATGGATGGGGACCAGATCACAATGGGTCTCGAGTTTCAAGCTGAGTCCTCAAGACTACGGAGCATCCACTGAAGACTTTAAACAGCTTAAAATAGCTCCACCACCACCCAGGGAAACAATAAACAACAAAACACTAGAAGGAGCCAATGATCTGTGTTTCAGCCCTCCTCCGCAGCGCACTTGTGCATGTGAGGGAAATCTCCCTTCCCTTCTCAACATATTTTTCACATATGTAGAATGCACATAAAAGACAGTCTGATTTTGACATTGCATACAAATATTTTATAGTTCCTGAATTCCTACTACTTTTAATTCTATTCAAGGCCGATTAAGTAAGAATATTTTCAAGCAGGATTTTAGGTCAAATATCATTTGTTTGTACATGGCTGCCAGAAAGGAAACATCTCCAAGAAAGGTGATCATAGATTTCAATCTGTCTGGGAGAAATTGTCCTGTTTTCCTGTGGTTCAATTTTGCTGTTTGTTCCACTTTTACATGTTGTGGTCTGGATTTTACTGTGGTCTCATTAAAGATAGTGTGAGATATACTGCAGCCTTGGTACATTTTAACTCAGAGTTAATGACCATCATCCGTAGCCCTTTTTCATTTCACATGAGCGTGAACACTTTCCTTTTAGACTCAGCACATGGACAGGGATGGCAAGCAAAAGCTGCATCCTTCCTGTGTCCAGACGTTTTGGAAAGAGTCCAGCAGTACTGTCCGGTTGGCCACATGGTATACCTGCCCTAACGCCGTGGCCCCTGCCACAAGCTAGGATATGCAGGAAATGGTCAGGCAGATCCATGAGAAATAAAGAGGTGAGGTATGCAGGAAATACATGTGGGAAATAAAGACTGAGTGGTTCTTTCATTGAGAGCAGTCCAAAGTGCACTTGCTACGGAGGTTGAGGTTATTTATCATATGGTGCCAATTGACAGCTACATATTGCTTTAATTGTCTGATGATGCTTTCTATTTTTTTTAGGTTTATTTATTTTGAGAGAGAGAGAGAGAGAGAGAATATCCCAAGCAGGCTCTGCAATGTCAGCACAGAGTCTGATGGGGGGCTCAAACTCACAAACCATGAGATCATGACCTGAGCCAAAATCAAGAGTCAGCCACTTAACAGACTGAGCCACCCAGGTGCCCTTGGTAATTATTTTAAAGTTTGTAACAAATTTTTTTCATTATCAATCAAATCAAAAAATGAAAGTGTGTGTGTCTATATATATATATATGTATATATATATATATATATACATATATATATGTATGTGTATATATGTACGTGTGTGTGTGTGTGTGTGTATATATATATATATATATATATATATTTTATAAGTAGGCTTCATGACCAATGTGGACCCAACACGGAGCCCGATTTGGGGCGTGAACATACAACTCGGAGATCAAGACCTGAGCTGCCATGGAGAGTGGAACACTCAACCAACCACACAGGTGCCCCAAAAGTGCATATTTAATGAAACAAAATGAGGTACTGAGTTTCTGAATCTACTTCAAAAGATTTTTAAAGGTTGTCTTGAGACAACTGCTACATGATGACTGAAGGTGGCAGTAGCATAAGATATGGTTAAATGCAATTTTGGAGGGTTTAGATTTGTGGCAACAATCTCCTGAACAACTTCCGTTGTTCACTGGATACGTTTATATTATTTATGCACGTTACTTTGGAATGAAATTGAGAAGATGCACAATTCTACAGCATGGACATTTAGCATCATAAGTAGATAAACTTATTTCATGTTTTTTTCTAGTAAAAATATTTGTAGAAAAGCCATTTAGCTCAATTGAGGGGAAAAGAAAGTATCTGTAAAAGGTATTTGGGCTCAAGTATTCATACATTATTTTTAAGATTTTTTTTTAAGTAACCTCTACACCCAACACGGGGCTTGAACCCACAACCCCGAGATCAAGAGTTACACACTCCACTGATGGAGCCAGCCAGGCATCCCTCAAGTGTTTACACATTTTAGCATGCAAAAATAGAGTTGATAATTTCCTCTACTTAGCAGAAATTTCTCTGCTCTTCCCAGGTACCTCAGTACCTGCAGAGAGTATTTTCTCATTATTTTGTCTACAGATAAAAGTCAGTTGAAGGTGCCAACAATTTTAAGTTTCTTAACCATAATACTGAGAAAGATTGCAAGCAATTTAGTGAAAATATTACAAAAAGATGGTATGAGAGAAAAAAAAGCATCCTTCAGAAAATATCAGTGATACCAAATAGATATGACAAAGAACATCATTATTCTCCAAATATTTACTGATATTTTAGATAATCAATTTTTAAAAATCCTGGAAGTGTATGTGAACTTACATTATTTCTTAAAAGAATTTAATTTTTAAAAATAGCTTTTGTATAGTACCATTTTATAGATCCACCAGTAGGATAAAACCCATTGTCAGGTTATAAAATATATTTTGAAAAAAATCTGTAATTATAAATTAAGTTACCTATTAACATACAAATATATATCATATATTAATATCAGTTACATAATTATATAATTGTTTTAATACTTTTAGTACTCCTTTAGTGTCTTAGCACTGTGAATTATGTAGTTTCTTTAAGGTGTCTTCTTCTTCTCTTCTACTGTTATAGGTGAGAGAATCTTCATTGGGTGAATGGATGGCTCGATCCTTGGATTATCCACAAGAAGATTTACATGGGGTTCCACACAGGAATAAAGACTGCCAGAAATAAGGCAGCCAGCATAAAGCAGCTTATTAAAGCAAAAGTATACTCTTAAGGTGGGAGAGCAGGAAGGTTCTGGGGGGTGGAACTGGCCCCTAGGTTGTTTTGGGATTGGCTATTATTGGGTCTCTCTGGGCTGGGAAGAGGTGGGACACACAGTGGATTGGTCTCTAATGGAAGCTGCTTCTGATCAATTGGGAAACTCTTCCCACAGCCTGGGAGCGGGAGTTTTCAACCCCACCAGGTTTGTACACAGTCATGGCAAACTTTCTCCATGGGGTGGGGTGCTGTACCCATAATTACCCTGGCACAGAGGTGGAAAAGGAGAGTACATTCTCTGGACCTGTGACTCTTGATCTTTCAGGGCCAAGGTTGTGGAAGCCACAAGATCAGGATGTCCCCAAACCCCAGGCTTCTCATGTGTAGCTTATGTATCACCAACCTTGCCCCTCAGCTCCATTCTCTGTCCTTCCTCTTCAAGGACATGGGACTGTGCCTTGGGGCATTCCTTCCACTGTTCAAGTCTAACTTCTACTGACCACTGTGACCAGATGTAGATTATGTCTTAAAGCCAGACTTATTTGCATCTTCTCTGCTTTAACAAAATTGGATATAATGAAACAATTTGTTCCCCAGATGGATTCTAGATACTGTCTCTCACCCCATCCCAACGGTTACTTATATTTGAAGACTTGCTGCACAATCATGGTCTCTGGAAGAAAGTCTCAGCGGATGCTGGCTACAATGGTCCTACATAAATAACTTGCTATGGGGCTTTCCTAATAGCAGACTTGGGGACACCCTTCCAGATGAATCCACCTTCTTCCTCTGGCCATGAACACAGAGGAATAATATTCCCAGATTATTTAGTTTCATTAGAAAATTATAAGCCCTTCCTATTTGTACTACAAGGGAATTACTTAGTTTTGTTCTCCTTCCACTCACATTGATGGCATAAGGAATCTAAGATGTATCTCTACCTTAATTGTTTAATGTTTCTCTAATATCCTCTGCATCAGCTATCACTCACTATAAAACAAATATTAAATTTAGGAGCTTAGGGCATTATTTCATTTGCTCACAATTATATGCATCAGAAATTTGGGCTGGGTTTTTGTTGGGTGTTTCTTCTGCCGATCTCTCTTAGGGTCACTTAAAGTGACTGACTTAAAATGACTGGCAGTTTGCTGGCAATTTGATGAGAGGTAGAGGGTCTCATATAGCATCATTGAGGTATGGCAGTCAGCAGGCTGTTAATTGGAATTCATCTCCAGCAGGTGAGCTTGAGTTCTTACATATTGTGGTCTTGGGATTCCAACAGAGACAAAAGAGTGTGAGCTCTGATACATAAGCCCTTTTTAAGCCTCTGCCTTTGTCACATTTGCTAATGTTTTGTTGTCCAAAGCAACTCACATGGTCAAGGTTAGATTTAAAGGACCGAGAAATAAACTCCACTTCTTCATGGCAGGAGTGGCAAAGACACATTGACACAGGTGGACAATAGAAGGAAGGTGGAGTTGTTGTAACGATCTTTGCAAACAACTTGCCACATCATCTAACTTTGGCTAACATTTAAAACACCTTAGAATTCCAGTAATTACAAAATGCTGATATAAAGCACAAGTAAGACTGCAGTGAGGCACATCTCTGGGTAAACCCTTTCACAAGTTGGTTGTCCTTATTACAGTGAGGGTTATAAATAACCCTTGCCAACTTTATAGTTTGTTCCATGCTACATTGATATGGTGGATATAGGAATGTCTTCTGAATCAACAAACATGAAAAGAATGATCATTAAACAAAAATGGGCACAAAACTTACCCCACCACTCTTGATATTCCATCCCTCACTAATTTCTTGAGTCTGCATTTTATTGACACTTGGAGTCTAAACCACATATTTTTGGGCCTTAATTCTCTGCTGCTCTGTGTGCTTTTGTAATTCATATAATTCAACAATTTAGGATCCATGTCCTGAGCATCATCTAAGAGTCAAGTCTAACCAGTCACTGGAAAGCTAGGAATGAATCAGGTATAATCCTGGATTTGGGGGAGGTTGTATTCTAGTGCTTCAGCTTGGCCAGCCAAGTAATCTTGAGCCCACTTTCAGGAAGTTTAAAATTAAGTATCCAGTATAGGCATCTGAGAAGCCAGTCACAATCCTTGGACATCTCTCTTGGCCTGAATCACAGTCCCCTCCCTCCACACAACTTCTCAGTCATTATAGACACTATCGACATATGAGTCAAACTTCCTTAGTCACGTTGTCTATGAATACCCTCAGAATCACATTTTTTCAAACCACCTTCCCAGACGGTCAGAGGCCATGTTACTCAACTCTGCATCCCTGGTATCCTAAGGTAGGCCACTGGTAGATATGTAATTTATGTTGAATAGATGAAAAGACAAATTGATCATATATAATACTGCCACAAAATCTTCTCTTGAATTAATTTGTGGGGTTTTTTTCTGGGCTTTTATTACTTTGGTTCTAGCCTCATGTTAGAGACTGCTTTCCACCAAATGTCGGTTCTATTAGTCGCATAAGTATAAAAACTAGAAGCTTCAAATGGGTATTAAGTTTTGTCATTGGACATACACAAGCAATGATTAGGTGATCAATATACATCATATGGCAGATTCAAGTCCAGACTGCTATGATGTAGCTGTGTGAATTTATACAAATCACTTGCCCCTCAGGACCCCAGTTTTCTCATCTATTAATCTGAGGACAATGGAGTCATCTCAAGAAAGACAGTGCCCCCTTCGATTCCAGCAGGCTACATTAACCTTCCAGTGGATGGATGAAGGCAACAAGCTTCCCATGGCTTAGATGATCTCATGCCTTCCAAATCACCATTGATGAAATTGAACAGGAGAAGGCTATGTCAACTCTCCTCTTGATATCACTTCCAGTAATAAATTTGGAGATATCTCCAGTAATGGGTGTGAGCTCAGCTTACTGGACCTGTTTTTCTCAGAATAGCTTTATGGAGAACTGCTCCTCATAGGCAGATGCCTGCTTTTATCACGCCATATATCAGTGAGTGAATGACCGTGAAATCCCTGCCTTGCTGTGCCAGCCAAATGGATAAACAGGAAAATACAATCATCTCACAGCCAAATAACCACTGGCATTTATATTGCTTTAAGGGGGAGAGGGACCACATGCTCACATATTGTTTCAGGATCCATTCATTCATCCATCAAGCATCTTCTTACAAGCTCCTTCCCCCAGGTACCTGGGAAATGGTACAGGGGTAGGGGGTAGAGGTGGGGCTATAAGAGTAAAAGGATGAATTAGCTTTGGACCAAGTCCTCAAAGAGTTTATAGACAGGTAAGAAGGATAAGATGCGTGCATGAGAGAGGGAGGGAGAGAGAGAGAGTGTGTGTTTGTTTTATCCTTTGGCAAGGTCACTTTCACATTATTTGATATTTATTTGTTAGTTTATCTGTTTACTTCCCCGGAAAGCTGTAACTCTTCAGGGAAAGGACGGTGTTTATTTTACTGCTTATTTTCCTTGGCTGTCCTAGTCTGAGTTGGCTGCCTCTACTTCCCTACCAGAATACTACTCAGATTGGGTGTTAAGTCAACTATTTCCTTCCAGTGGCCTGGGAGAAACAGAGGGTAAAGACTGAGTATGTCTTGCTTAGCTTTGCATTCATTCATTTATTCAACAAATAGTAATATGACTCCTATTATAGGCATGAAGTGTTCAGCAATGGATAGAACAGATAATATTATAGTAGCCGAATCAGACAATATATGAATATAAAAAATAAATAATGAGTCAAAGGATGATAGACAATTAGGAAGGAAAGGAGATCAAGCAAAGGTTAGGAGGAGTCAGCATGGGAGGTGATTGCAATCTTACATTATGTAGTCAGAGAAGGCCTGATAGAGGGAAGATAATTTAAGCAAAAGCCTGAAGTAGGTAAATGAAGAGGCAGGTTGGTTTTAGCAAAAGATCATTCTGGGCAGAAGTAGGAGCAAGTACAAAACTCAGAGGTGGGAACATGTTCAGGGAACAGAAAGGAGGTCAGTGCCTGGATAGGAGTGAGGGAGGATCAGACCAGGGATCAGCACTCAGATCATGCGGGGCTTTAAGGGGTATTAGGAGTCATGAACTTTTACTCTGAGTCAGATATCCTGGTCATAGTGGAGCTTTTGGTGCTCAGAAACGATGTGTTAAATGAATGTTGAGTCATACTCCTGATGCAGGAATAGGGGTCAAAATATCTGGGTCCTCTCTCCAGGTCACCCAACGTTGAGTATCAGTTGTTCTGTGCTGGGTGGGCAAGGGAGCTACAGCTAGATGAAGTGTTAAGGTGTTTATAGGCCCAAACTTCCCATTCTAAAAGGAACCAGTCAAGCAGACTGGGACTCAGAGGCTGGAGAGATGGAATCAATGCAAGGGGCCATCCAAGAGTTAACACTGGTCTTGGTCTTGGGGGAAAAGTGAGAATTGGGAATGTAGGATGAAGGGAGGGGACATTCCAGGGAAAGGGACAAGCACATGCAGAAGCATAAAGAATGGAGAACATGTTCAATGAATATGCAACAGTCACGTATCGCTGGAGTAAAGGACAGGTGAAGGAAAAAAATAGGTGGACATGATTTACAGACCATGGCCTGGGCCCACGTAACAAAGGCCTTGAGTAGCAAGCCCCAGCATCACTAGAGAAGGAAGAACCATGGACAACTCAGGAACTAAAAAGTGGCAAAGCCAAGGAATCAAGAGTGACCAACTTTGGTTTAGCAGAGGGAGAGAGCAGTCAGGGGTTGTTGTGATGAAGTCCGATCTAGGCCTGTGGCTGAAACAGCAGGGAAACTGAGCGAAGGGTACACAGGAAATATGGAGGAAGGCAAATCCCCATGACTGACAAACACTGTATGGGGACAAAGGAATTCTCCTAGCCCACATTCTCTGCAGGTTTTTCTAATAATTGTTTATTCTCAAATATTAATCAGCATGACTTGTTCATTTCCTCTGTCTTCTTTCCTTAGGGAAGTGATTTAGAATATTTTGAAAACTCCCACACTTTCAGAAATGCACATCAAATGTGTGCCGTGGCTCCAGCCAATTCTTCTTAAATGCAAACTCCAAGCAAGGACTATTCAAAAGTGGCTTGAGTGTGAATATTGATCAGAAAGGGCTGGAGTAGTGCAAATGCCAACACAACTGAAAAATGTTTTCTGATGTTACATTACCTTTGATTCGTGATACACACGAAAAAAGAATGAGGGGCTCCTAAGACATTTCACTCAGGACAGGCTGTGTAATATGGGCGTTAAGCGTTAGAGATCTAGAAATGCACAAGCTGGGTTCACATCTCAGCCCCTATACTTACTAGATTTTTGACTTTGGACAAGCACATTATCCTTTATGTGTCTCTATTAACTGATGAGAATGACCTCTAAACGGCTATGCATACTCCATCATGTCCACATACCATGTTCACAACCAGCCACAGTCTGAGTAGCCCATATATACAAACACAAATAATTATTACTGCCATCAGAAAAGCAATGTGATGGGTAGGATACAATCTCATTCATGGCGGCATGAAGGGCACTGCCGTGAACACCTACACGTGGAGTGAACGAGGCTACATGCTCAGTGCACCTCGCTAGGCAGGAGGACTAACTCTAGGACACAGGGGTACATCTGGGAGATGAAGCCCAATCTAGCTGTTAATGCTACAGTAAGAGACGCCCCTGGCTCAAATTCCTCACAGAAGAAACAGAAGTTCGAGGAGATTAAGCCATTTGCCCATAACCCCAGAGCTAATTAATGGCGCACCTGGAACTGGTACCAGGTGTTTCTGACTTTCGGGTGAGGACTCTTTCCATCCAATGCCTTCTCCTGTGTCAGGTTCTCTCCAAAAAGAAACCACACTGGAACTTACTCTCCATGGTCTCTTCCCATTCACTAAAAGCCATGGCATCACTGAAGAATCCACTTCTTTCTCCACACAGTCATTTTTCCCAAAACAGCCCCTGGATTCTCATCCATGACTTCAGAGTGAACTTCATGTACCACTGGTGACAAAATCAAGACAGGGAGGTGTCTCAGCTGTCCCTTAGGCTCCATCGGATGTGATTCACCAAAAAAAAACATCCTTCCTGCCAGGCTAATGCCACCTCTCACTTTCCACCTGAGGCCTGATTTTCCTGGGTAGGGTTTCCTGGTTAGACAAACTTGTGTGCAATGTGTGGGATGGATGAAGGAGGGTTAAAATAGCCAAGCCACAAAAGGTTACTTCTAAGCTTAGTCTCTTGAAGTTCCAATCTCCTCATTCTTTGCGTTGAAAACCATGCTTTGTCCAGAAAAATCTCCAGAGAGTGGGTTGCTAAGTTGTGGGAGTAATTAACCTTTCCAGAATTAACATGAGGCCAGAAAACAACTTGTTGGGGGGCTGGCATATGATATATCCCTCTTAAATTAGAAGTCCAGCCTTCCAAACTCAGCAAGTGATAGCCATCTACAATGTGCTCTGGTTAGACCACATCGAAAGTGTTGCATTTCATTTCAAACTCTGCATTTATTTTTCAAAATGAAAGTATATGTATCGATTGCTTCTTAATATAAGAAGTAATTTGTGCTTATTTTAAAACCTTAAAGGAGTACTGA